>NC_073309.1:67630483-68921317 GCF_027595985.1 Sorex araneus | reverse complement strand
GTAAACAGTGCTGCGGTGAACATATAAGTGCATATGTCACTTCGACTATACTTTTTGGCTTTTCTGGGATATATTCCCAGCAGTGGTATTGCTGGGTCAAATGGGAGCTCAACCTCAAGTTTTTTGAGAATTGTCCATACTGTTTTCCAAAAGGGCTGAACTAGCCGGCATTCCCACCAGCAGTGTAGAAGGGTCCCTTTCTCCCCACATCCTCTCCAACAGCGGTTGCTTTTGTTCTTTTGGATGTGTGCTAGCCTCTGTGGTGTGAGGTGGTATCTCATGGTTGTTTTGATCTGCATCTCTCTGATGATTAGTGATGTAGAGCACTTTTTCATGTGTCTTTTGGCCATTCGTATCTCTTCCTTGGTAAAGTTTCTGTTCATTTCTTCGCCCCATTTTTTGATGGGGTTGGATGTTTTCTTCTTGTAGAGTTCAACCAGTGCTTTATATACCCTTGATATCAACCCCTTATCTGATGGGTATTGTGTAAATATCCTTTCCCATTCTGTAGATAGTCTTTGTATTCTGGTCGCTGTTTCTTTTGCTGTGCAGAAGCTTTTTAGTTTAATGTAGTCCCATTTGTTGATCTCTGTTTTTACTAGATTGCTTAGTTCCATGTCATCTTTGAAGATACCTTTATCTTCAATATCCTGGAGGGTTTTGCCTACCTTGTCTTCAATGTACCTTATGGTTTGTGGTCTGATGTTGAGGTCTTTAATCCATTTTGATCTGACTTTTGTGCATGGTGACAGATCGAGTTCTAAGCCCATTTTTTTGCATGTGGTTGTCCAGTTGTGCCAGCACCATTTGTTAAAGAGACTTTCCTTGCTCCACTTCACATCTCTTGCACCTTTATCAAAGATTAGATGATCATACATTTGAGGTTGTGTGTGGGGATATTCCACCCTGTTCCATTGGTCTGCAGTTCTGCTTTTGTTCCAGTACCATGCTGTTTTAATTGTTACCGCTTTGTAGTAGAGTTTAAGGTTGGGAAGGGTGATGCCTCCCATCATCTTTTTCCCAAGAATTGTTTTAGCTATCCGTGGGCGTTTATTGTTCCATATAAATTTCAGGATTGCTTGCTCCGCTTCTTTGAAGAATGCCATGGGTATCCCCATAGGGATCGCGTTAAATCTGTATAATGCTTTGGGGAGTATTGCCATTTTGACAATGTTGATTCTCCCTATCCATGAGCAGGGGATATTTTTCCATTTCCTCATGTCCTCTTTTATTTCATGAAGTAGCGTTTTATAGTTTTCTTTGTAGAGGTCCTTTACTTCTTTAGTTAAGCTGATTCCAAGGTATTTGATTTTCTTGGGCACAATTGTGAATGGGATTGCTTTTTTCATGTCCCTTTCCTCTGTCTCATTGTTTGCATATAGGAAGGCCATGGATTTTTGGGTATTGATTTTATAGCCTGCGACTTTACTGTATAGGTCAATTGTTTCTAAGAGTTTCTTACTAGAGCTTTTAGGTTTCTCTAGGTATAGTATCATATCGTCTGCGAATAGTGAGAGCTTGATTTCTTCCTTTCCAATCTGAATCCCCTTAATATCTTTTTCTTGCCTGATGGCTATTGCTAATACTTCCAGTACTATATTAAAGAGAAGTGGTGAGAGTGGACATCCTTGTCTTGTCCCCGATCTCAGAGGAAAAGCCCTTAGTTTTTCTCCATTGATGATAATGCTCGCCATAGGTTCATGGTAGATGGCTTTGACTATCTTGAGAAAAGTTCCTCCAAAACCCATTTTGGTGAGAGTTTTTATCATGAATGGGTGTTGGATCTTGTCAAATGCTTTTTCTGCATCTATGGATATGATCATATGGTTTTTATCTTTACTTTTGTTGATGTGATGGATTATGTTGATTGATTTCCGAATGTTAAACCAACCTTGCATCCCTGGGATGAATCCCACTTGGTCATGGTGTATGATCTTTTTGATGAGTTGTTGGATTCTATTTGCTAGTATTTTATTGAGAATCTTCGCATCGGTATTCATCAAGGATATTGGTCTATAGTTTTCTTTGTTAGTGGTGTCTTTGTTTGCTTTTGGTATTAGGGAGATATGTGCCTCATAGAAACTGTTTGGAAGGGTTCCTGTCTTTTCGATTTCCTGGAAAAGCTTAAGGAGAACTGGCAACAAGTCTTCTTTGAATGTTTGGAAGAATTCGCCAGTGAATCCGTCTGGACCTGGGCTTTTGTTTTTGGGGAGACTTTTGATTACCGTTTCGATTTCCTTGATATTTATGGGCCTATTCAGGTATTTCACGTCTTCTTGGCTCAGTCTTGGGAGGTTGTAGGAGTCAAGGAATTCATCCATTTCTTTTAGGTTCTCTTGTTTTGTGGCATACAGACTTTCAAAGTAGTCTCTGATGATCCTTTGAATCTCCTTGGTTTCTGTTGTGATGTCCCCCTTTTCATTTCTGATTCGGTTTATTAGGGTTTTCTCTCTTTCTTTCTTTGTGAGTCTTGCTAGCGGTTTATCAATCTTGTTTATTTTCTCGAAGAACCAGCTCTTTGTTTCATTGATCTTATGGATTGTTTTTCGGGTTTCCATATCGTTAATTTCTGCTCTAAGTTTTATTATTTCTTTCCTTCGATCTGGTTTGGGTTCCTTTTGCTGGTCCTCTTCTAAGATCTTGAGCTGCGAAGTCAAACTATCTATATAGGCCCTTTCTTCCTTTCTGAGGAAGGCTTGCAGAGCTATAAATTTTCCCCTTAACACAGCTTTAGCTGCGTCCCATAGGTTCTGGTAGCTTGTGTCTTCATTCTCATTTGTTTCGAGGTATCTCTTAATTTCTTTCTTGATTTCCTCCGTGACCCACTCATTGTTCAATAGTGAGTTGTTTAATTTCCAAGTGTTTGATTTGGTTCTCCGAGTCTGTGCATGATTAACTTCCATCTTCAGTGCATCATGGTCTGAAAAGATAGTTGATACAATTTCTATCTTTCCAATTCTATTAAGGAATAACTTGTGGCCCAGAACATGGTCTATTTTGGAAAATGTTCCATGTGCACTGGAAAAGAATGTGTATTCTTTCTTTTGGGGGTATATAGCCCTGTATAGGTCTATTAGCCCTGTCTCCTCCATTTCTTCCTTCAGGGCCATCGTTTCCTTGCTGAGTGTTGTTCTTGTCGATCTATCCAGAGGTGATAAGGCAGTGTTGAAATCTCCAACTACTATCGTGGTGCTAGTTATGTCCTCCTTAAATTCTGTTAGGAGTTCTTTTAAGTATTTCGCTGGTCGTTCATTAGGTGCGTATACATTTAGGAGTGTGATTTCTTCCTGTTGCACATATCCCTTGATGAATATAAAATGACCTTTGCTGTCCCTTCTGATCTTTTTCAGCCTGAAATCAATGCTATCGGATACTAGTATGGCCACCCCTGCTTTTTTTTTGAGGGGGCTGTTTGCTTGCAGGATTGTTTTCCATCCTTTGATTTTTAGTCTGTGTTTGTTCTGGCTATTCAGATGTGTTTCTTGTAGGCAGCAGAAGGTTGGGTTTAGTTTCCGAATCCATTTTGCCACTCTATGCCTCTTGATTGGTGCATTTAGCCCGTTAACATTAAGAGAGATTATTGTCATTGGATTTTGTGCCATTTTTCTGTAGGGTTTGTTGTTCTTATAGGTCTTTTTCCTTGTCTTATAGTAGCCCTTTGAGTCCTTCTTTTAAATTTGGTCTTGAGTCTATGAAGTTCCTGAGCTGTTGCTTGTCCATGAAATAATGTATGGTTCCTTCAAGTTTAACTGAGAGTTTAGCCGGGTAGAGTATTCTTGGTGAGGCATTCATTTCATGAAGTTTTTTCACTATATCCCACCATTGTCTTCGGGCTTGGAGGGTTTCTTCTGATAGGTCTGCTGTGAATCTAAGGGGTGCGCCTTTGTATATGATGTCCTTCTTTGATCTTGCTGCTTGCAGTATTGTGTCTCTATCCACGGCATCCATCATTCTGACTATGATATGCCTTGGGGATTTTCTATTTGGGTCCCTTTTAGCTGGCACCCTTCGGACTCCTTGTATCTGGATGTCCACATTCTCTAGCTCTGGGAATTTTTTAGCAATGATGTCTTTAATGGTGTTTTTTTCATTGGGATTGGTTCCGTGTGGTTCCGGCACTCCCATGATTCTTATGTTGTTTCTCCTGAGGTCATCCCCTAGGACTCGAATTCGCTCTAGAGCCATTTTGAGGTCTTTTGCCATTATTTGCTGTTGTCTATATGCTTTGTGCAGCTCATCTTCAAGCTCACTGATTCTGTCTTCGGCTGTAGTCATTCTACTATTGAGGGCTCCTAGGGAGTTTTTCATTTCATCTACTGATTCTTTTAGTTGTGTGACTTCTGTTCGTAGCTTTGAAATTTCTGCTCTCATTTCTTCCTGGATTATCTTGGTGGAGCGTTCCAACGCGGCATCCATATCCTCCCTTAATTTATTGGATGTTCGTTCCATAGTTGTGTTGAGTTCATGAATCATCCTCACAATTTCCTCTCTGAATTCTCTATCTGAGAGGAGGGTGTATTTCTGGGAGGTTGCTGCTGAGGTTAGTGAGATATTTTCTTGGCTCTCTCCTAGTGGTGGGGATTTTCTCAGTTTCTTCATGTTGTTATGGGCTTTACTATCTGGAGCTCTCGTTAACTTGGGAGGAACCTCGACTAAAGATTTTTGGTTATGCTCTTTTGACAAAGTACTTTTCTGTGCAAGTTGATGTGTTCATTGACAGTTTTTGTGAAGTTAGGATAGGCTAAGTTAGTTGAGTATCAACATATAGTAACTAAGATAATGAGGGAGTTCTTCGGAGAAATGGGTTCAATCAATTGTAGCCAAAGGACAATGTGTGGAATGGTAGGAAAAATATCTGCGGCTGCGTTAGCGGCCGCCGCTCCGGAAACAGGCCACGCCCACTTTTGAGGCCACGCCCCCAAATGACAGGACACGCCCCTAACCTGTTCGGACACGGGAGGGCGGGATCAGGCGCGGTGGGCGAATGACTGGGACCTGCCCGGCGGGGAGGGGGTGCTCCGAGCTGTCCCGCTGCCGCGGGCGGGCACGGGACGCGGGGGGCGCTTTTCCAGGTGGCACAGGGTCTCCAAGGGGAAGAGCCAATATACCTGTCGGACACGGGAGGGCGGGATCAGGCGCGGTGGGCGAATGACTGGGACCTGCCCGGCGGGGAGGGGGTGCTCCGAGCTGTCCTGCTGCCGCGGGCGGGCACGGGACGTGGGGGGCGCTTTTCCAGGTGGCACAGGGTCTCCAAGGGGAAGAGCCAATATACCTGTTGGACACGGGAGGGCGGGATCAGGCGCGGTGGGTGAATGACTGGGACCTGCCCGGCGGGGAGGGGGTGCTCCGAGCTGTCCCGCTGCCGCGGGCGGGCACGGGACGCGGGGGGGCGCCAATAGCATTAATATTTTTGAAAAGTCAGAGATAAGTCTGACAAAGAACCTGTACATTGAAAATTATATATTATTTCTGACAGAAATTAAGGAAGATATAAAGCATATACCTTGTTCATGATTTAGGGTACTCATCTTGTTAGATGACAAGTGTTTTTGTTGTTGATTTTTAATTGAATCACCATGAGATACGCAGTTGCAAAGTTATTCACAATTGGCTTCCAGTCATACAATGTTCAAATACCAGTTCTTTCAACAATATACATTTCCCACCATCAATGTCCCCAGTTTCCCTCCCACGCTGTCATGGCTTTTTTCAAATTTAAATACAGATTCAATAAAATAGCAACCAAATTCCCAGTAAAAAAATGGAAGTGAGGTTATATAATATATGTTATATATTTATATAGAAAGATATATTTAGCATGTGCTACCTGTGTCTGGCACTGTTCAACAGAGTTTACATATCTAATCTAACAGCAAACTTGTGTGGTGGCTACTTAATTATTATCCAGTTTTGAGGAAATTACAGTCTAGACTACATTAGTGTTCCTTAAACTTTAAAGTTGAACCAAAAAATCATCAGGAGGGGCTGGAGTGATAGCACAGCAGGTAGGGCGTTTGCCTTGCAAGCAGCCAACCCAGGTTCAATACCCAGCATCCCATATGGTCCCCTGAGCACCACTAGGAGTAATTCCTGAGTGCATGAGCCAGGAGTAACCCCTGGGCATCGCTGGTGTGACCCAAAAAGCAAAAAAAAATCATCAGGAGATTTTAATGAAAATTTATTAGGATTTCCGAAGTACTCTGATCTAAGAAGTATAATTAAAGCAGGAAGGAGCTATATAGATGATATCAAGGGATGAATCAGAGAAACCTTTGTTGGGGATGTGGCTTAGGTGGCAGACCTAAGGTGACCCTGGGGCTAATCCCTGTACTCCCTGCCTCCCCACTCAGAAGCATCAGATGTGGCCCCCATAATAATTGTCAAAACAAAATAAAACATAAGCCTGAAGCTCAAGTATCAAGGAATATCTTTAATGGCATGATAAAAAAATTCAGAGAATTTATGAATATTTAATTGGGGAACTAGCTTTCACCCTATTTTGAAAAATTTCTACTCCATTTTTCTACCACTAAAACCATGCTTCTAAAATTCCCCCTACCACTGAGGGAGAAATAACTAACATTTATTTAACTTGCCATGTGTCAGGTGCTGTTGTAAGACTTTTTCCTTTCTTTCATGGCTTAATATTTCCAACAGTCCTGTGAAATAATCCACTCATTACATTATTTTAAGATGAGAAAACTCAGAAATATAGGAGATTTAAAACTAATCCCTCTGTGTTTATTTTCAATGGAAGTAGAAAGATGAAGAAACCAGAGAGAGATTGCACAGTAAGTGGCTGAGCTGGGATGCAATCGCCAGACACCTGGGAACTCACTAGGAAGCAGAAATCACAGACCTGTGCTCAGGTGTGAGTTCGAAAGGCATGGGCATGACGCTTGCACTTGGTGGCCGTCACCTCCTCTCCGGGCCAGCCAATGGCACAGACCAATGAAGGAATGGAGGAATGGAGGAACAGTGATGGGTTGGTAGTCAGGGACTGTTTACTTTTTTTCTTTTTCTCTCTCCCCCTCCTCTCTTACAGCCAAGTCATTTTTCCTTTCTCCTCCTTAGAACATAGTTATGTAGAAATCGTGAAGGGTGGCAGTACACATACGTGGATTGAACATGGTCATAACAACAGATGGAAAGCCCCTCCAGCAAAGGAGGTTCTTCTCAGAGATTAACTCAGGGACAAAAATCTCATCTGGGGGTTCAGGACTCTAGATTGCAAGGGAATCCCCTCAAGGGTCGGATCCCATATAGGGGGTAATGCTTTCTCCTTTCCTTAGCTAGTAAACAATCATCATAAATTTACTTCCTACTAATACTTCTGATCATTTTGTATGAACATAGTAAGAGAGATATTACTATGTAATATACTATAGTAAACTATATTAGTTTTAAAGAGTGGCTCTTCCTAGGTACATCTTGCTATATATCCCAGACTACAGTCCCCAGGTCAGGTTAGTCTTTCCTAACCCATGCAAGGTTTCTTATTCAATTACTTCCTCTTGGGTCATGAAAGAGTTTGTTTCATGACCACGCTCTTAACACTTCTTATGGCACTTAACACTTCTTATGGCACTTAGCTTATTCCTTTTTTGATGCCAGGGTAGCTTGTAGCTTGCCCCAGGTTCATTCAAGTCCCTGGCTGGGATCCTCCTTTTGTGGGTGTTAGAAAGTAAGGGCAACTGAGGCTCAAATCAAGTAAATATGATGGATGCCCAGGAGTAAATATTATTTGGAGTCAATTAACTCCCATGTTACAAAAGCATAGCATCAAATGTCTTCCTGTATCTATGCAAAAAGGACAGAGCTAAACTATGCAAAAAACATAAAGGAAAGAGGAAAGCAAAATAGGATTATTAGGGCCTCATGGAATTGGGTGTGCCTCAAGAGCACTGTTGTGGGAGAAATTCAATAAATCTAAGCTCCCTTCGAGAAGAGCAAGGACAAACCAATGTTATCCAATACTAAGACTAGAAAAGAAGTAGTCCAATATGTGCAGAGGCAAAACACTACACAGGCAGGCAAATAGGAAGAGGCTACTTCGTGGGGCAGATAAAAAGCTGTGAAACAGACCTTTTTCTAACATAATTTTCTACTAAGTTCACTTGATAAAGGCTATCATAAGGATAAGCATTGATTAAGTATGTAAACCAAGGCCAGGGATTCTCCGTAACTATTTATTTGTATCATTTTTCAGGTTATTTTAAAAATAATTTTAGTCTCTTTTGTTTTTTAGACTTTTTTAAGTTTCCCTTTTTCCCTTTTTGTTTTTTGAGTCACACCCAATAGTCCTCAGGCTTATCCCTGGCTCTGTGCTCAGGAATCGCTCTTGACAGTGCTCAAGAGACCATATTCAGTGCCAGGGGTTGGACTCAGGTGAGCTTCTTGTAAGGCATGTGCTCTACAAGCTCAACTATCTCTCCAGCCCTAAAAACAAGAATTTCAATGTGAAAAATACAAGATTAAGTTCAGGTCTTATGTTGAATGCAACTCTAATGCACACACTTCCTGCTCACTTATAGCTTATAGTCTAGCTGGTAAACTATTTATAAACAAATGACATTTTATTGAAATGTAGCAGGTGCTGTTGTAATAGTAAAGTAAGGTGAGGTGTTACAAAATACAACAGTGAAAATATTCATCAGGTGAGTTGGTGACAAAGAGCCTTCTGGCAGAGAAAACTGTCAAACAAAGGCAGGTACAAACTAATCTTTTTCATAAATAATTTTAATGATACAATGTATGATGCTTTATTTAAATATTTTGTTCCACTTAATATAGAGCAAACACGTTCATTATTCATTTTTATTGTTCTTAAATGATATGCATAAAACTTGTTCTGTGTAGAGATAATAATCCTTCAATTGTTTGATTTTTATATAATTATGTATATGTTATGTATAGGGTTTAATATATGTTCTATCATATGTATTGGCAACTACTTTTGCTATCTAACTCGCCAGTTTCCCAGGAGCAGAATGCTGTCTCCTCTTTCTAGCCTTGCTACTTCCCAATACACTACACCTGAACATGGGGTCCTTTTATCACAATGGACTGCACTGTAGCACTGTCATCCCATTGCTCATCGATTTGCTCAAGCAGGCACCAGTAACGTCTCCATTGTGAGACTTGTTGTTAATGTTTTTGGAATATATAAAACGCTACCAGTAGCTTGCCAGGCTCTGATTCCTCAACATGGAATCATTTATTCCCTTTGGGAGAGATTGCTTGTTTATCCTTGAGTTCATTGTCACCCTGTGAGAGGAGGGGAGAATGCAAGCCTCACAACTACTAGCTAAGAGATAGATAGTGCAGGGGAGAGAGACATAGGTGAAAGAAGAATAGTCTGTGTTGCTGAGGTTGCAAAGACAGTGGCCATTTTTACCTAAGCTAAGGAAAGAAAGTCTGAAGGGGATGAAATGCCTTTAGAAATCCCTTTCATTTGAAAGAAAGAGACCCCTGATCAGAGTACGAAAATTAAAAGCTGTATTTTAGGAAGACTGAAAGGAAAGAGCTTTATGGAGAACAGGATATACAAAGTTAGGGCTAAAAGTCTCATAATTTAGTCATAATGAACTTCTTATTGCCTGTCCATTTTCTGTGGAGGGTCTTAGATCCGGAATTGATCTCTTCTGCAAACTCTTATACAGAAAAAAGTCTAAATGAAATGGGAAAATGGCAAGTAGTAGATGATTGCCACCAGAATTGAGCTAACTTTAGTCACTCGGTATCTACTAGGAGAGGAAAGGTATCAATGAGCTTGATACTCAGGGTCCATGCTAGCACTATGAACTGCGAAAATCTGCAGTTTACCGCCTGCATTTTTTTTTCTTCGCTTTTTCACAGAGCACTTTTCTTCTGACACTTCTGGTCGCCAAATGTGGGGTGGAGAGTATAAGGAGGCATTTCCACCAAGAAAAGCTGATTTTCTTTTTTCTTCTTTTCTTTCTTTCTTTCTTTCTTTCTTTCTTTCTTTCTTTCTTTCTTTCTTTCTTTCTTTCTTTCTTTCTTTCTTTCTTTCTTTCTTTCTTTCTCTCTTTCTTCCTCTCTTTCTCTTTCTTTCTTTCTCTCTCTCTCTTTCTCTCTTTCTTTCTCTCTCTCTCTTTCTCTCTTTCTTTCTTTCTCTCTCTCTTTTTCTTTCTTTCTTTCTTTCTCTCTCTCTCTTTCTTTCTTTCTCTCTCTCTTTCTCTCTTTCTTTATTTCTCTTTCTCTCTTTCTTTCTTTCTCTCTCTCTTTCTCTCTTTCTTTATTTCTCTTTCTCTCTTTCTTTCTTTCTCTCTCTTTTCCTTTCTTTCTGTCTTTCTTTCTTTCTTTCTCTCTCTCTTTCTCTCTCTTTCTTTCTTTCCTTCTTTCTTTCTTTCTTTCTTTCTTTCTCTCTCTCTCTTTCTTTCTTCCTTTTTTTTTCTTTGTGGGGCAGAAGGGTGGGATTTGGGGCAGTACTCAGGCTTTATTTCTGGTTCTGTACTCAGGAACCACTCCTGGCAGTTCTCAGGGGACCTTATGTGGTTCTCAGCATTGAACTGGGATAAGGTCAAAGTAAACAACTTCCCCACTGTATTCTTTCTCTAGCCCCTCATCAAGCAAATCTTATATCAGCAGCGTTCTATAATTCAATTCAAATTTGACACTGTCTATCTGTTTGTTGATGGGTTTATACCCATCTGCCTCTCTGGAGAGATGGACAGAGTTCAGAGGTTAAGACATCAGTTTCACTATGCTGCCCCCCCACTCCCATTTTACATATCACCCATCAGTATAGCCCCAAATTATCCAGAAATTGTGTATGACTTGACTGCAAATTGGAGGTTTCAATGTCTAGATTTCAATGACTAGGTTTTAGTCTATCAACGAGACACAGAACTCAGGGGAAACTTATGTCCCTTTTCCACTTCAAAGGACAGAAATGAAGACCACATGAAGAGACAAATAAAATGAGATCTGGAAGAATCCCAAGCATGGGCAGTTCTCTCACCATGAAGGTTGATGTGTTCATCCATTTGGGAGCTCCCAAACTCTTCATACTGCCGGAATATTATGAAGACTTCGTCACTTTGCCATAACCAATTATTAGCACCATTTCCAGCCTTTCTCCTCTCTCTCTCTCCCTCTTTCTCTCTCTCTCTGAATATTTCTGTACTGAAAATTCCAAGCTCCCTCTCAAGTCTCAATAGAAAAAAGAGGCCCTAAGTTCTAGTGCTAACCACTAGAACTTCCCCCGACCAGTGTAGGATAACATTGACCTTTCTGCCTTGCCACAGGGAGTTTAGGTTTATTGGGTTACTCCCATTCCTCTGTTTACTTGTAATGTCTTATTTTGTTCTCTGTTAATTTGTAAATGTTGCTTTTCTCTTCTCCTTACATCCTTTGCATAGTTAATTCAGAGCAATGTCCTTTTTGTACGGACACAAGAAGACAGTTAATGCTATGCTTTTGTAACTTGGAAGTTAATTGACTCCAAATGATATTTATTCCTGGGCTTAAGCCTCAATTACCCTTACTTCCTAGCACTCCAAAAGCAGGGGCCCGGCTCTCCGCTGAGATGTGATCCTGGCGGCTGCACGTGTGCAGCCTCACCGCAGCTGCACAAGCATGATTCCAGAGGCCAGTAAACTACTTTTGGTACCAGAAGCTCCTTGCAGAAGTGTCTCTAGACTTCGAACTAAGCCTCGGCCCCATACCTGCCCAGGAGGGGAAAAGTTTTTCTCTTTCTTCCTTTGTGGGCAGGGGGGTGACCACCATATTATGAGGACCACTAATGAGAGATACAAGCTTGCAATGATCCAATTTCTGGAAGAAATTTCCCTGGACTTAGTTGCTAAAATACAGAAATCCAAAACCGCACGACCTCATATCTCTTCACAGCAGGTCTGATTCTAGAGGGGAATTCCTAACAATAATAGTGAGTTTTTTGCTGAAATATCGAATGTAACCAAAGTAAAGAGAAAGTAAAGTGAAATTTATCAGTTACACACAGGGGGTTGGTGGGGGGATGGGAGGTATGTTGGGTTTTTTTTTTTTGGTGGTGGAATATGTGCACTGGTGAAGGGATGGTTGTTTCAGCATTGTATAACTGAGACTTAAGCCTGAAAGCATTGTAATTTTCCACATGGTGATTCAATTAAAAAATAATAATAATAAAAAAATTTTAAAAAGCAGGGTCCTGACGAGGGACTGGATGGACCCACAATAAGCTTTGAGCTACCTTGGCATTGAAATGGGCCTGGCCAAAGCACCATTATACTTAACTCTAAGTTAAGAACATGGTCATGGACAAATTCAATTCTGTCATGATCCAAAAAGTAATAACTAGAATCAGACTCTGCTAAAGTTAGGAATGATTAGTCCAGCCTGAGCACTGTAGTCTGAGTCTGTGGCAAGTTGTCCCCAGGAGAGCCACCCTACAAGCTCAATGTATCTCTTACTGTGTCCATACAAAATAACTAATATAAGTAGAATTAAGATGTTAATTAAGATGTTAAATAAGTTATTGGACCAAGGAGAGGAGAAACACCCCTAGGTTGTATTTCCCTCCCTTGGGTCTGATGGGCGATTAAGAAGGGCTTTCATATGTTGATTTGTTGATGGTGCTACTGAATGAGGTGAGGTGTGGTGGCTACCCCCATGTGGCAGAGTTGGAGAGAGGAGAGAGAAGGCGGGGAGGAGAGAGAGAGAGAGAGAGAGAGAGAGAGAGAGAGAGACAGAGACAGAGAGACAGAGAGAGAGAGAGAGAGAGAGACCAGAGCAGCAAATTGGAGCATGGAGAAACTAGCAAGGGGAAACAGAGGGAGAAGAATGTAGGGAAAGAATGCAGGAGCAGGTGCATGGAGAGACGAGATACATGGCCGCGTGTGGGAGTGCAGAGAGATGAGTGGGAGAGACAGGAGGAGATGGGAATAAGGAGCAGAGTGAGACTAGAATGGGGAGCTCAGTGAGATCGGACAGGCGCAGAATAAACGGCAACTGATCATCCACTAGCCTGGTGGCCTTGTTTCCTCCTTTGTCTGCCCATGGCCTGGGCCACAAGGGGTCGAGGAGCAGCCCAAGTCCACTGAACCGGGGCAGAGAGAGAGAGACAGAGAGAGACAGAGAGAGACAGAGAGAGAGAGAGACATCAGGGCTTTTCCTAGTTGCCCAGTGAATGCACACACCAGGATTTTTTTTTTGGTGATGTAATCACCATGAAATTACAATGTTATTCATGACTGGGTTTCAGGCATGCAATGTTTTGATGCTGATCTTTTCACTGGTGTCTACTTCCCTCCTCCACTGACTCCCCATACCCGTTTGCTTCCCACCCACCTCTACAGAACATTTTACCACCTTTCAGCAACACCTTCCTCAGAGGCATTGCACACAACCCCAACTATCCTATCCCTACATTTTTGAAGGTTTCCTAATAAATACCAGTTCTCGTGTTCTTGGTGTCCACTGTCTTTCAGTATTCGTTATTCCACCAATATCTCTCTATAGCCCACATACGAGAGAGATCATGTCCCTCTCACTCCCTCGGGCTAATTTCATTCTTGATACCCTCCAGGAAACTTCTGCAGCAGCAAATTTCATGGCTTGATTTTTTTTTCTTGTGGCTTATTAGTATTGTATTGTTTATATGTACTATAGTTTCTTTATCCAGTCATCTATTCTTAGACACCTGGGCTGTTTCCAGCTTTCAACTATCGTGATTACTGTTGCAAGGAACATAGAGGTGCAAATGTCTTTTCTCCATTTTGTCACTATTTTACATTTTAGAAGCTCTGTGTCAGGACATGGGTCAGAGACCAAATATCAGAACAAGAGATACTTAGGTTTTTTTTTTTTTTTTGAGTCACACTCAGCGATGCACGGGGGTGCATCTCCTGGCTCTGCAGTCAGGAATTACTGCTGGCAGTGCTCCCGGGGACCATTTGGGATGCTGGGGATTGAACCAGGGTTGGCCTCATGTGAGACTAATGCCCTACCTACTCCAGTCCCTGGAAAAAGAAGTACACTTCACTAGGAAATTACAAGACTTGTGAAAGCTCTGAGCTTGAACCAGGGACAAAGATGTGTGAGAAGTGTGTGTGTGTGTGTGTGTGTGTGTGTGTGTGTGTGTGTGTGTTTTATATTTCACAGGTCAGAGTAATGGTGATATCGTTTGATTATACATTGAGAATATGTAGAAGTTTGGACATTATTTTAATAAGATCTTTTTATAAACTTCCTTCCAAAAAAGCACATGTATTTGGAAAAGGATTCATTGTATTATTTTTATCTAAATAATCCTACGGTCTTTCAAAGAACCTGTATAGTGCCATTTAGGCTTAAATAGGGCACTATAAGCTATTTTATTTTTCCATATTTTTATGCTATACCTTCTCATTTGGGACTTGAGAAACCATTTGGAAACAGCCTGGAAATAGTGAGTCATAGGAAGTTAAAAATTTGAATAAGAAACATCAACTTATTAGGCAAAGCTTTAAGAAGATAAATGGTTTGTGAAGGAAAATATAATTAACAGGTTACACTGTATATGTTTGCAAAACGCCTCTGATGCATGAAAATGTTTTTGTCTACTTAATTTTCCTAACATTGTGTGTTTATATTTAAACTAATTAAAGGCAAACAGTCTTGTGCTCTTAAATAACTGTAGTAACTGATATGCAGAGGAGCCAAATCAATGTTATATAATTAAAAATGGCTAACCTAAAAGTTTGGGCTGGAGTGATAGCACAGTGGTAGGGCATTTGCCTTGCACAGGGCCGATCTGGGTCTGATTCCTCTGTCTCTCTTGAAGAGCCTGGCAAACTACCGAGAGAGTATCTCACTCACACAGCAGAGATTGGCAAGATACCCGTGGCGTATTCGATATGCCAGAAACAGTAACAACAAGTATCACAATGGAGACGTTACTGGTACCTGCTTGAGCAAATCGATGAGTAATGGGATGACAGTGATACAGTGAACCTAAAAGTTTGTAGTCCAAGAAGCCATGCTCAGTGATGAAATCCTAAGAACTGGTGTTGCTTAGACTAAGCTTCTATCCTTAAGAAAATAAAATCTTTCCTATATCCTTAGTGAATAGAGATACAGCCTTCCCTAACAAAATATTTGCCGCTCATTAAGGTCTAGAGAAGAATGTAAGCATCTTGGGAGCAGGCATCTTCCTTTTATCTTCATCCATATGCCCAAGTCCTTAGAATAGACAGGATTCATTAAGTATTTGCTAATAAAGTATTGAACAAATTAATTTATTTCCACACCAACTTGGAAGCATAATATGAAGCAATGATTTGGCATCAGAAGTCCTAGATTCTAAGTCTCAGTGGTAGACTGATCCTGAGTAACTCATTTAATATTTTGAGCTTAATTGGAGCGATAGAACATCGGGTAGGGCATTTGCCTTGCACAAGGCTGACCCAGGTTTGATTCCTCCATCCCTCTCAGAGAGCACGGCAAGCTACCGAGAATATCCTGCTCACACAGCAAAGCCTCGCAAGCTACCCATGGCGTATTCATTATGCCAAACACAGTAACAACAAGACCAACAATGGAGACATTACTGGTGCCCACTTGAGAAAACCGATGAACAACGGGATGACAGTGCTACAGTGCTACAGTGCTAGTTTCCTTTTTAGTAAGAGGGGGCCAATAGCTGTGAAAATGAAGTTACAATAGCTAGTTTAAGTGAAAGCACATTGCAAGCACTAAAAGACTGATATGTTTATTTATCTCCTCAAATGAAGAGATTTGGCTTATGCATATTAAATAATTTCCAATCCCCAGTGCTTATGTGTGACTTATTTTTAATCCTGACACACAATCAGTTCACATTAAATTTTGATTAAGCTGACATGATACTGCCCTAGCCAGTATGTTTCATGTTTGGAAGAGAGAGAGGAAGCATGTTGGCATGAGTAAGTGCTCATTGACGAAAAGTGTTTGAGGTTGTTTTTTGAGTTTTCTAACATCTGAATTTAGTCTTTTCAGTCTGCCAAATCTCAGCCTAATTTCTAGGATCACAATGCTCCTGTTAATCTCCCATTTCCATCTATGAAAGGAATTGCTGTCTTTATGTTTTTATGGAAATGAGTTTTTCTGTTGGCTCTTTGCAATACAGGTCGAGTTGGTAGCCAATGTCCACTTATTTGAAGGTATCCAAGTCTACAAATACCATGTATGTATTGGAATGTCAACATGTATGATACTGAACCTAGGAAAACTCTCTCAGAGAAGGAACACCCTTCCCGCAACACACGTTATTTAAACACTGTGGTTTACAAAGTTGTTCATGATGATTTGTTATAGGCATTAGATATTCCAACACTAATCCTACCACTACTGTGACCTTCCCTCCACCATTGTCTCCGCTTTCCCAACACCCCTCAAGCTACACCCACAGCAGGCCCACAATAATATTTTTATGTAGCTCGTTTCCTCTAAATGGCTAATGGAATGATCAAGAAATACTTCGGTAAAATAAAATTTGTAAAAATTGTTGGATCTCACCCTGGAGACATTAATTCTTTGTGTGAGGGCTTACCTGTTGTAGCTAGTTAAGTCTTCTGATGGATGATTTTGTTAGTCAAGCTTAGTTGGCTGTTACATTATATTCCCATCCAATCTGGTGTGCTCCTACTGGGATGTTAGTATTGTAGAGTTTGGAGATGTCACAGGGTCGCAAAAAAAAAAAAAAAAGAGAAAAATCCATGTGTTTAACTGAGCAGTGAGCTTACATGTGGTGATAGAATGTGGGTGTGGCTGTTGGAATTTCAGAAGTACAAGGAGGTGGGGGTGAATGGTGGGGAAAGACCACCCACCTCAACCTAAAGAAGGCAACAGAGATTTAAGTTAAAAAATAAGCAACAAATACCCTAGAGTACCTGACATTTTCAGCAGTTTGTCATCTCTGTGGCACTCAGTCTTGAGGCACTGGATTCCGCCATAAGCATGACAGCAGCTGTTGGGATGTGATTGCAGCTATAGGGGCAGGCACATGGTCCACCCCCCTCCCAAGATCAGCCCAGAGGTCTCAGTCAAGGCCCCAGAGGTAGTACTGCTGACAGGGTACTTGCCTTGCTCATAGCTAATCCCTGGCATTCTACCTTGTCCCCTGAACTCCAACAGAAGTGATCCATGAGTGCAGAGCCAGGAGGAAGCCCCAAGCAACCCTGGATGTTGCCTAAAAATCAAAATTAATAAATAATTCACATTCTACGAACAGATTTATTTGTAAGTTTTTACTTGTACAGTGTTTATCCAAGAATATCTGCGAGAATAGAGAAGGCAGGAATAATATACACACTTCGCACATTTGAGGTTCAGTTTTTTGTTTTTGTTTTTGTTTTTGCTTTTGGGGTCACACCAGTGATGCTCAGGGGTTACTCCTGGCTCTGCACTTAGGAATTACCTGGCGGTGCTTGGGGGACCATATGGGATGCTGGGAATCGAACCCAGGTTGGCTGCATGCAAGGCAAATGCCCTACCTACTATGTTATTGTTCCAGCCCCTTGAGGTCCAGTTTTGATAACAAATAGCCCATGGTCTCCCAAATACTGCCAAGGGCTACACCACCAACAAAACCCCCAATCACGCAGAGCCCCTGAGTACTGGTGGGTATGGCTGAAAACAAACAAACAAAAAAAAATAGTGGTTTCTGTTTGTTTGTTTGTTTGGAGGAGAGCGGATATCTGGCAGTGCTCAGAGTTTACTTTTGGCTCTGTGCTCAGGGATTATTCCCGGCAGGGGTCAGGGAACCATATGTGGTAAGGGGGATAGAACCCCGGTAGGGTGTGTGCAAGTCAAGCACCCTACTCACTGTACCATCACTCCAGCCCCCAAAATTAAGTCCTTATTTTTGACCTGGCTGTTGTATTAAGCTACAGGGAACCAAGATACCTAATAACCCACTCTTATTTCTAACTATTCCTCATAAAGGCATGAAGAATAGGGAGAAAGCCACATGGGAAAAAGAGCAAAAAATGCCTTCGTGGCAATGCAGAGTTGAAGGAGACCAAATAAAGAACTGGATTTTTTAATTTATTCCTTCCCTTGCTTTTGTTGTGTTGATGAGGGTATTGATTCCACTTCACCAAGATGCTCTCACTCTTGCTTGTGAAGCTCACAGCATCAAACTCATTTAGAAGTGCTGCTCCTGCACGTTTTGATTATAGTGTTCACCAGGGGTCACTGCAGTACTCAGGCACAATTTGTTGGAGGCCATACTCCTGGTCACCGTGCTTGCATATTTTCTATTATGTGTGGTACTTGCTGAGGGTCACGCAGCTTCGTTGTAGTAATCAAAAAACAAACAAAAAGTCAAAAACCTGACTGTGTGAGCTGGAGAATGCTACACAGGAGAAGTGTGAGAGGTGTCAAATGGAAGAGCTTCTGGTTAAAAACTTGGTGCGTGTGGACAGCACAGGAGGGCAAACTCACGGCCCCACAATTGCAAGTCAGGCATTTTTAGCTACGGAATCATCCCCAGAGTCTCAAAAATGGGCTATAAAAAAGATAGAACTAGTAGGTATTTGTGACTGTGTGGACATGGGAATTGAAGGAGTGGGTATAATCTAAGATGATTCTCTGGATTTATGGCTTGGGTGAATGGGTGAATGAGTCTACTAGTTCCCCAAGAAAAACATGCCAAAAGAACAAGTGGTTTTAAGCAGAGAAAATCATTCTCATTCTGTACTGCATTTAGTGGGCTCTGGAAGCCCACAGATACCTCCCCAGTGTCTTAGGCCTGTAAGGGATTCAGTACACACTCAATGAATCAATGAATCCCGGCTCTACCACCTGTGAGCTGCACGACTTTGGGAAGGTCATTTAACATTTCTAAACTTGGCTGTTGTTGTTGTTCTTGTTGTTTTTCCCCCAAATGTACAGAGACTGCTTCATGATAAGATTGTTTAAAATAACATAATGGGAGTCAGAGGGATAGGACAGCAGATATGATGCTTGCCCTGAAATTGGCCAACCCAGGTTTGATCCCTGGGATAACATAAATTCCTCCAATTCCTGCCAGAATTAATTCCTCAGTGCAGAACCAGGGCTAATCCCTGAGCACTTCTGGGTATGACCCCCAAAACAATGACAAAACAACAACAGCAGAATGAAAAGTTGCATATAAAATACTAGCACAGTGCCAGGTACATAGTGAGTACCTCCATGATTTCTGATCATCCAGGGATTTTGTCTCTTAGACAAGACCAAAATAGTAAACCGAAAGATGTCTTAACCATAATTTTTAATAGTTTTAGCACATTTTTTAATGATTCTGACAGCCTGTGGTCCAAACATAGGGTTCGATATGATTTTATGGGAATATGGAACCCTGAATGACTGGGCCCAGTGGTTTCCAGCTTCAGGTCTGATGCAAGTCCCAGTTAACACTGGACAGTTGGCCTGTCCTAAACACACTCTTCCTCTTCTCCTCCCATAATACGGCTACATCAGTTAGGATGACTGGGATGAAAAAAAAGCAAGAAAACTTAAAAAATGAGTCCTTTCGACCTAATTTCTTGCCATTTGGTATTAAGTGTAAAGGCAGATCTTATAATGAAGATAATGATATGTGCAGTATTGTGGATATGCAAAAACATGTAAATTGGGTCACTTTAAATGCAAATATATACATGGTCTCTTTTATTATCTGTGCCACTTGGATGTGACCCTCAGGATAACCTTAGTGCAAAGAACTGCCCTAAGTGCCGTTTTTTAATGGAATCACGAATCTGAGATGTTTTTTAAAAAGGAGCTCAGGAATGAAAAAGAGTATGTTTAACAGTGCACATCTGCGAGAGTTAAACCACCTGCTATGATTTTGTAGATTATATTCCTTTTACTGACTGTACTATCAGTTAATTTTTATGTGTACATGTCTTCTCTCCTATCATCCCCAACTCCAGATTGTCACTTCCTTGAAAGCATTTTGTCTGACACAAATCCTCTGGCAAACAAACTAATCTCAAAAATCTAATCTTTAAAATCAGGGGGTGGGGGGACATCCAGAGGGATGCCTGTCCCATGAATGCACACCGCCTCCTCCCATTCTTTTTACACATATACCCAATAGCTCCAGAATTCTGATTCTTTTTCTCATCTTGCCAATTCTTCTTCATGTCTCTAGACTGACTTTGTCTCTCCTTGAGTTAGCATATTTATAGTAGCCATATGGGTTGGAGTGATAGCATGGTGGGTAGGCTGTTTGACTTGCACTCAGCCTACCCAGGTTCGATTCCTCCACCCCTCTCTGAGAGCCCGGCAAGCTACCGAGAGCTTGACAAGCTCCTGGTAGTGTATTCAATATGCCAAAAACAGTAACAACAAGTCTCAAAGTGGAAATGTTACTGGTGCCCACTTGAGCAAATCAATGAGCAATGGCATGACAGTGATACAGTGATATTTATGAATAGCAACTTCACAATTTGACATGCATCCTACAACTCCCTGGTCCACTTTGCCTCCACCTCTTAAAAGCAACCTCCTACCATTGCTCTCCCATTTATGTTAGCACATACTCATCCAGCTTTTTAATTCTCTTTTTCCGGTTCTATTTGAAGAAATTGGTTTGAAACCATCTTAACACTAGAGCTTTCAGAGTCTAGCTAATACTCTGTCCCATCAGCAACTGATTGTTCTCTCCTATAGCGAAACTAAGTCAAATGACTACTTAGCCTCAGGTGTACTCTAAGCTCTTCCAAAACAATCACAGCTCTTTCATAAAATCAAGTTTTGCTTTGTGGAAGGGTAAGATTATAGGTCTCTAGAAGGTCAGAAGTTACAATGCTTAATGCCCTATCTAGGGAATCCGAAAATTGCCTCTGGTGCAAACATCTTTATTTCTCTTTCCCGTAATATTTTGAAGCTCAGATTTCATTCGTGAATTTTCCATAACCAAGTTCAAGTTTCTCAGCTGTTATTTTGTCTTTATTCCACATGTCAGATCAGAGCCCAGGTCTGCCGGCACTGAGACTTATCAGTGATTTTTCATTGGGGCAATACTCAAATTATCTGCTCAAATAGCTACTGAGAAATGAATAATTTCTTGCTACTTTATCAGTACAACCCTACAGATAGCTCATAACTATTGTTTCTTTATAGGAAATTACTCCTTCAAAGACAGTTCTGTAATATATGCCAAAGAGGTCTAACATCTGAGGTGTTTTTTCTTTTCTTTAGATTTTAATCTTCCTGCAGAAATTAAATCCAAGGTGATTTGAAGCAAAAGAAAACTTTTTAAATCCAGATTTATTTTTACTTTGGTATATTGGTCATTAAATATAAATATACTGACCAATATACCAAAGTAAAAAATATATATATCACTGTATGTATATATATATATACATATATATCACTGTATCACTGTCATCCCATTGTTTGTCGATTTACTCGAGTGGCACCAGTAACAGATTTTTTTTTTTTTTGCTTTTTGGGTCACACCCAGCGATGCACAGGGGTTACTCTTGGCTCTGCACTCAGGAATTATTCCTGGCGGTGCTCAGGGGACCATATGTGATGCTGGGATTCGAACCCAGGTCGGCCTCGTGCAAGGCAAATGCCCTACCCACTGTGCTATCGCTCCAGCCCCCCCTCAGCCCTGAGATTTTAGCAGCCTCTCCTTACTCGCCTTTCCCAATGATGGGAGGCTCTTACAGGGTCAGGGGAATGAGACTATTGTTACCAGTTTGGGCATATCGAATACACCACAGGTAGCTTGCCAGGCTCTGCCATGAGGGTGGGATACTCTCGGTAGCTTGCTGGGCTATCTGAGAGGTACGTATATATCTGTTACTGTATTTTGAATATGAATACACCACAGGGAGCTTGCCAGGCTCTCCCAAGTGGGCAATAGACTCTCAGTAGCTTGTCAGGTCCTCTAAGAAGGAGAACTAGGCTATTAGATGTCACATGTCCGCATTGTGACTGCGCGCGCTTCCGGGAGCTTGGTTTTATAGTCTCTGGGTGTTTATATTTTTTATAGTCTCTGGATGTATATGTATATATATATATATATATATACACATGTGTGTATATATGTGTGTGTGTGTATATATATGTATGTATATATATATATATATACATACATATACATTTTGGCTGTTTGGATCACACCCAGCAATACACAGGGTTTTCTCCTGGTTCGTGCACTCAGGAATTACTCCTGGCGGTACTCGGGGGCCATATGGGATACTGGGAATCGAACGCAGGTTGGTAGCATGCAAGGCAAATGCCCTACCCACTGTGCTATCACTCCAGCACCAGTAAATATTTTTTTAAATAACAAATCAGACTTTAATATTTATTGTGCAGGTCAAATTTCTGCCACAACAATTGATGCTGCTTCTGTCAGGCACAAGTAACCATAGATTAAATAAGTAGTGTAGAATGACAAGTAAGAAATTGCAAATAAGAAATTGTATGTAATGAGAATTATGAAACTGTAATGAGAGCTAAGAGAATGTAATGAGAACTGAGACACTGAAACCGACCCTAGGTCATCCAGAGAAGGGAGGGAGAGGTTTTGTTGCTTTGTATGAACTAATCAGGTGGGATAAGGCCTGGCCTGATGAACGGGAGAGCACCAGGCCTGCCAGTCTTAGGGGAATATATGGTGGCGCATGAAGTGCGCACCAAATGGGCAAGAGACACTGACAGAGGTTTCTTGCGGATTTTGGGGGGGATGGGAGGGGGCATCTAAAAACTGAGAAAGATATTTCAGTTTTTTCTTTTTGTAGATTATAGCTCACTCTTAGAGAATAAAGAAGACCCTCTCAGCAGACGGGGCTCCAAGTCACTTTCCCTTTTGACCCGGGTCCTCCACTCAGGACCTCAAATAAACTCACTGTCTAATCCTGAGCCATCTCTCTCTCCCTGTTCATTCACAGCTTGTGCCAGCACAACAGGTGTGAGAGTGTTTAAGTTTAGGGAGAGATGAAGAAGAAAAAAAATCTGAAAAGTTTTAGGTGGAAAGTAAAGGGTCATACATATTTTTTTCTCTGTTCTGGCACAGAACACATAATAAAATTTGTACTCTTATTAGCATGACAGCAAATTTTCCTAGGCTGGTGGGTTCTTGAGAATTGTATGAAAGATTTGCAAACAAAACTTGGGTGATTGAAAGTATATTTCACAGAAAAGCTAGATGGTTCTAGATTTCTCTGCATTACCCATGAACGATTCCAGGTCCTGACCCCTCCTGGTCCCCTAAACGACTTCCCTGACCTGTTCCATGCTGTCTCCTCAACTCCTGTGAATGATGACCAGGTCATGGCTCCTCCTCTCTGACCACAGCCGCCCAGATGCACAAGAGCCATATGTCCTGTACTGTCACCTCCTAGCTGTATCCCAGGAGTTCCTGTCCTGTAGCCCCGGTTTTCCGTGGCCTCACTGGTCACAGCCACATGCATGTAGATGAGAGTCCTGTGCTCAGTATCTTGTCATTACCTGGCCTCTGAGCCCTGCCTGTACCTGAGCTATCCTAGACATCCAAGCCCTGCCTGTAACTACCCCTGCCTGCCTGAGTGGCTGCTTATACTGGGACCTGTGTTTGGGTGCGCTACCATACCTGATTCCAGGAAAGAGAGTCCCGAGTGAAGATGCTCAGAGAGAAAGATGCTCAGAGAGCTGAGAGAGTGAGAGCACTGGGGCTTCCTTTTGTCTTCCACCAAGTCTACCCCCAGACACCCCATTCTGCATTGTGACTGGCTACCTGTTCCATAGGCAGAGATTCAGTGACCTGGTGCTCTGTACTTCAGCTCCTGGTTTCTCAACATCAACTTCGTATATCATGGTTATTTAACAATCTGCACCATCACTCACTTGTATCACTTGTCGTCCCGTTGATCTTCAATTTGCTCGAGCGGGCACCAGTAATATCTCCATGTCCCTGTCGCGTGCTAGTGCAGCCCAATGATATTTGCTTGCTCCAGGAACAAGAAGAGCCTCAAATCGTTCATTCAGGGATTTGATGAAGAAATCTGACCATCTAGTTGGTGGGTAGCCACGAGGTCTTCTGAGGTCCCATGGAATCCAGTTGGTAACAGCTCTAGTCCAGCGGTCATTTCTGAATCGCATTACATGACCACCCCATCTGATTTTTGATGCCTTGGCCAATGAGACAGCGTCCCTGATTCTTGACCGTCGACGGGGTCAGAACTCCGGATTCCTTCTCTCACTTGAGTGAGACGTGATACTCCTAGCATAGCTCTTTCGATTCCTCTTTGGGATACCCTAATAGCCTTCTCATCCTGTTTGCATAGGGCCCAGGTCTCTGAGACATATGTTAGTGCAGGAAAAACTGTGGAATCAAAAGGATGTGCCCGGAGTCGGAGGTTCTTCGTTCTCTTAACCACTTCTTCGACACTCTTGAAGGCATTCCACGCTGCTCTCTTCCTCTTGCGCAGTTCTGGCACCAAGTCATTCTTCATGTTGATTTCTTGACCCAGGAAATTTCTTGACACATAGCTGCTGCATTTGGAGATGTTTGTTACATTGAGAGCAAATGGATCTTCAGGGACCAGTTCGTTTTTCATGAACATGGTCTTGTTGAGATTCAGCTGCAATTCGACCTTTCCACACTCATGGTTGAAGTCAGCCAGCATTTGTGCCGCTTGGCTAATGTTTGGTGTTATGAGAACAATGTCATCAGCGAAGCTGAGGTGGTGTAATTGCCGACTGTCTATTCTTCACTCCCATTCCTTCCCATTCCAGTCGTCGCATGATGTTCTCAAGGGTGGCACTGACCATTTTCGGTGAAATGGTATCACTCTGCTGCACCCCTCTCTTTACATCAAAGATCACTTCCTTGTAGAATGGTGAGATCCTGGTGGTGAATCCACAGTACAGCTCGAGGAGGATTTTGATATACTGAGTTTGAACGCCCTGTTTAGCTAGGGCTTCTATGACTGCTTCAGTCTCAACAGAATCGAAGGCCTTCTTTAAGTCAATGAACGCTAGACAGAGCAGCTTCTTGAACTTTTGCGAAACTTCAATGAGTTTTGTCACTGTGTGGATATGGTCTATTGCGCTGAATCCCCTTTGGAACCTGGCTTGCTCGCATGTTTGTCCTTTGTCTAGTGTTCTGCCTATTCTATTCAGGATGACATGAGTGAACAACTTGTAGACAACAGACAGCAGGCAGATTGGGCGATAGTTGCTGATGTCATGGGTGTCTCCCTTCTTGTACAACAGAACGGTCCTACTGGTTTTCCACTGAGAAAACCATTCAGACAAGTAGCGTGTGAAGAGTCCAGCCAGTGTATTGATGAGTACTGGTGGCAGATTCTTCAGGTGTTTGGGTCTGACATTGTCTGGACCAGGTGCTATACGCAACTGGACGAACTAGACTACCAAAACGAAGAAAGACTAAAATGATTGTCTGTACTTTCAATGCATGTACGCTGGCATCAGAAGCATCCATTGAGGACTTCATAATGCAAGTGCAGAAGATCAAGCATGACATCATTGATCTGACTGAAATGAGAAGACTGATATCAATCACATCATGCCATTTTTGACACTGGAGAATTGTTCCTCAGAACATGCGACAACAGAGGCGTCGGTGCCATTGGTGTCCTTGTCATCACGAACTTGGTCATAAGCATTGATTCATTCGAATGCCTAACAACCCAAATCGGATGCTTGAATAGACGCGGCTCACTGACTGCAGTTTCTATCTTCGTCGTCTACACACCACTTTCCAACTATGATGAAGAAGAAATTGAGAGGTTCTACATGGAACTGGAGAAGTTCTATAAAGAAGACCACACCTTCTGCAAGATCATTTTGGTGATTTTAATGCCAAGATAGGTCCGAGAAGGTTGCCTAAAGAACTCCACATTGGGACCCATGGCCTAGAATGGAACGATCAGATTGTGAGACTGTCTGAATTCATCATATCGACCAAGACCATCCATGGTAACTCACAGTTCCAGAAGGCCAAATCTACACGCTGGACATGGGAGTCTCCTGGTGGATAGTTCCACAATGAAATTGACCACATCATATTCAATAGAAGGTTTTGCTGACCGATGTCGCTGTTGTCCCAAAATTCCAAATGGGATTGGACCACCGTCTCCTTCGTGCAAAATCTGCCCCATAGAAAACAAAAACAACTGCTTTCTTACCACAATGAGAATAATAATAACCACATCCCTAGTGTTAAATGACTTAAGCAGAGAGGTCATTAGACTGAGATGGCTCTACTGCAATGAGACCTAGAGCACAAAACTGGACCTAAACCTAAGCCTGTCGATGACTCACGGTTAGGAAATCAAGTAGTAAAGACAGCTCACCCCAAACAGGGAACCAGGTTAAAAACTAAAACCAAGTCATTTACTTTTTTGGCTCCCAAGCTTTGTAGTTTAAGACCTGTCCTGGTCTCCTGGAGATTGAGTACTTCAAATCACATCCAGTTTGGTACTGCCCTATTGGAATAAATTTGGGGGAGTGGACGGGCACCGCTGTAGGTCCTTGGCAGTCATTCCTAACCTAGTATTTGGGGTACATGCTGCAGTTCCAGCATATAAACTGTCACCGGGTCTTTGAACTATCTCCCTAATTCTAGAATACATTTTTACTTAAATATAGTCTTATTTAATTAGCGTCGGTTTGACTTTCAACATTGGTTTGTTGCAAATCACAACATTTTGAAATTCCATAGAAAATTACCAAAGTGGCCTCTCTTATTTCATTGATATCACTTGTATTTTGAGGTACCAATAACATAATTTGCCAATAACATAAATTGCATTCTGATCTATCTATACATATATGTGTCATTTGCTCATTACTAAAATTTAAGGTAACTGTTTACATATTTATTATGAGTCATATAGTAAATGTTAAGATTTACTTATTTACTAACTCAAATCTGGTATCTGTTAAGTTCCACTTAAAGCTGAACCTGGGCTTGCTTTCTTGTGACCTAGAAATCTAGCTATTACATTGTCACTTGGGCTATGGTACAAATGAAAAAAAGCTTTCAATGCATTCTGTAGGCAAGAGGAACAAAGTGTGTGTGTGTGTGTGTGTGTGTGTGTGTGTGTGTGTGTGTGTGTTGGTGGGAGGGAAAGGGGGTGTCTGTGAGTTTCTGCTTGTCCTTTCCTTTCAAATTCAGATTTTTTCTGTTTGGTTGAGGATTTTTTGTTTTTTGTTTTTGTTTTTGTTTTTGGTCACATCTGAGGACTTTTCTCTGCACTCAAATCACTCCTGGCAGGCTTGTAGGGCCATATGTGATACTGAGGGCCCAACTTGGTCAGCTGAGCTCAAGGCATGAGCCCTACCCACTATGCTATTTCTCCTGCCTCATCAGATTCAGTTTTGTGGGGCAGAAAGATAATGCTGCAATAAGGCAGTTGCCTTGCATGCGCCAACCTGGGTTCGATTCCTGGAACCCCATATGGTCCACCAAACCCCAGCAGGAATGATTCTTGAGTCTATACCAGGATGAAGCCCTGAGCATTGCCAGGTGTGGCCCCCAAACAAGCTGGCAAACAAAATAGAGTTTTTATATATGTATTGCACTGCACTGTAGTACTGTCATCCTGTTGTTCGTGGATTTGCTTGAGTGGGCACCAGTAACGTCTCCATTAGAGACTTGTTGTTACTGTTTTTTTTATGGCATATAGAATATGCCGCAGGTAGCTTGCCAGGCTCTGCAGTGTGGGCGGGATACTCTTGATAGCTTGCTGGATTCTCTGATAGGGATGGAAGAATCAAACCAGGTAGGGCCGCATGCAAGGCAAATGCCCTACCTGCTGTGCTATCACTCCAGTCCTTCTTATTAAAAAAGTCTTATAGGATAGTCTTTAAAATATATCTATTTTATGGCACTGAAAGTTTATTATTATATTTATAAATCACTAATTATTTTTACTATCTCATCCTTAATTTCTCTTAAGTATATCTTTCTCAACTTGATTCAATGAATTTTCAGCTAGGTTTCCTATTTTTTTCCCTTATTCACTTCTTTTGTCTTTCCCTTCTGCTTTCTTCATTTCTGCCTACATTTATTTCTGTTTCCAACTTCTTCCTTTCTTCCTTCTTCCCTTTCTTCCTCCTTTCCTTCCTTTCTTTTTAAACTTTTTTCATCCACCTTAAACTTACCTGAGTGTTTCATGACACAGGAATCTAACTTTTTTAGTTTAAAAATATTTAGCTGAATATTCCCAAACCATTGAAATATTAGCTTTATTCATTTTTATAGATACAAAAAAAAGCACAAGCTAATAGGATCACATTTTAGATATAGATAGGTTCTCCTATTTGTCTTTATTACATATGCGACTACTATAATTTTGCTTTAACTATAGAAATTTTAGTATGCACTTGAATTTATCAAATAATATAAGACTTTCCTAATCTTTTTAAAAAACACTGTGATTGAACTTGACTACTATGAATAATGCATAATTCTAAGATTGGTTGCAGTCAGAAACCATTATAACTCTAGGCCTGAATGTGCAAAGAGACCAGTGTGGAAATCTACCTGATCCAGATCATAGTGATTTTTAAAAAGAGACAGGGATAAATACATACTTCCACTCCTTCTGTAACTCTTCCGCCTTGTGATTTACTGCCTGGTGCGCCCAACATGAGACCAGAAAGCAAGGCAGCCTTTGATGAAGTCACAGCACAGAGGTACAGCAACAGGGGAAAAGGTTAAAGGCTGAAATAGAGGATGCCAGTTTCTAATAATCTAATTGCAAAAGCAATATCACGCAATTTCTGAACGGAATTTCATTCTATTTATTACTAAATGAGGTGAAAAGTGGTATTGTTATCATCTGAACTTTCAAATTCAGGAATCTGGCATGCATTTTCTTTTAATCACATCTCCAGTTCAGACACTTGAAAATACTCTTCTTAGGGTCCAGAGTGATAGCGCAGCAGGTAGGGCATTGGCCTGGCACATGGCAAATTCAAGTTTGATCCTGGTGTCCCATATGGTCCACTAAGCACAGAGCACCACCAGGTGTGGTCCAAACTTCAGTTTACTGTTTTTTCTCCTTTCTTTTACACTCCCCTTTCTTCTTTTACACTGCCCTACTCTACCTTACTCTCTTTATTCTATTTTGTTCATTCTCTTGTTCCCCATTCTCTTTCCCATTTCCTTCCTTACACTCACGTATAATGATTTTCTTTGGCTTTTCCCTTTTCAGAATCTTAATACATGTGTAAGAAATGTGTGTTCATTTGTGTGCATACATTGGTTTTCATTTGTTTTCTTGGCTTTGGGTACACACCCAGCAGTTCTCAGTACTCTCGGCGCATTGCTCTGGGATCGCTCTGGCAGTCTGGGGGGCAGACATGGGAGCCACATCATGCTGGAAATCAAACTGACCCTCTAACATGCAAAGCATGTGCTCCAACTCTTTGAGCTATTATCTCTGATCCATGTGTGAATATATTGTTTATTTACATAAATGCTTTTATGTACTGTAAATTTCTTGCTTTCTTTTCGATTCAATTTTTTAAATGGAGCCATATTGCTAATAAGCATTCATTATTCTAATCAGTACAGATTGCTATAACAAGCATTCACTGTATCTGGGTATATATTCCCCCAATAAAGCATTACTGGATAGCCTTTGATTTCCTGCCACTACAAACAGTGTTTCAAAGAATATCCTCATTTATTTCTCCTTAGTCGTTTTAGAAAAGTGGAATCGAAAAAAAGGAATATTTTTATTCAGTATAGTTTTTACCAGTTTTCTATCATTAGTGCCAGGATCCTCTCACAGTATCAACTAATATTTTATCTATCTGACATGTCTTCAGAGACAAGTCATTATTATTTTAATTTGCATTCTTTTGATTACCATTCATGCTCAAGGATCACTGTCCATGTGCTAAGGGGACATTATGTAGTATCTAGGATCAACTCAAGGTCAACTGGATTAAAGCAAAGGTCTTAGCCCTGTTCTCCTTCTCTGTCTCCTGTACTAATACCGTGAACATTGCCTCTCCATGTATTCCTGTAACTCTTAAGGCGAGGGTGACACAGAGGGAAAGTTTCATATCCGCTTCTAATATATAGAGATTGACTTTGAATAAACAATCTCTAGTGCAATGTAATCTAGACAACAGTTTTTTTACAGAATTATTCTGGGTGTTGTACTTCTGCACGATTAGTGCTAAGGTTTTCTTTGGCATTGTTTTCTATTAGCATTATTGTTTTATCTGCATATTGAGTTCTCCTATCTGTCTGGAATCTCTTTACTTATATTTTTTTTTCACATGGAGCCATAGCACAGCGGGTAGGGTGTTTGCCTTGCACGTTGCTGACCTGGGTTCAATTCCTCCATCTTTCTTGGGGAGTCTGGCAAGCTACAGAGAATATCCCGCCCGCACGGCAGAGCCTGGCAAGCTATCGGTGGTGTACTCGATATGCCAAAAACAGTAACAACAAGTCTCACAATGGAAACGTTACTGGTGCCCACTCGAGCAAATTGATGAACAACAGGACAACAATTCTACAGCAGTGCTACGACAGATATTTAAATATATTCCGAAAACCATCTACTAATATCTCTGTTAATATTTGCCCCACCTCTAGAATATTTTAATTTTTAAAATAATCATAAGTCTTTTTCTGAGCTCACTCTTGTTGCAGTGCTATGTTTTTCTTTTACAGATTATAACTAGAGTTTTATAATACAACAATAAATAATGACAAATATCTTTGTGCTTTTTTCTTTAAAATAGACTTAGCTCTCCATATATATTGATGTTTGCATATAAATTTTTAAATAAACTGAATTATGGCCTGGAAAATAGTACACAGTGGTTAAAACATTCCCCCCAGTACCATATGTGTTTCAACCATCACCTCCTCGAGTAATCCTAGCACACAGAGCCAGGAGTGAAGCCTGAGTTTGTACAGACATGTGTGGCATATAACAAACAAACAGACAAAAACCTCACAAAACAAAAAAAAACATAGGGGAAAAAAACATAACCAGATTTTTAAAACTAATGATTCCCTTTTTCATTAGTTTACTCAAGAAATAATAGAGATTTTCTATTTCTAAACAGACTGGTTCTACATTGCGTTGCATCATTATAGTACATGTAAATGTAATTTTTTCTATTTTTAAATCTCTATTAAATTTTAGTTTACTATTTCTATTAATTTTATGGGTTTTTTACATAAGAATCCATACTACATGTAAACATCTTTTATAATATTTATTTGAGTTCTCTTTTTTGTCATGTATTAACTAGAGATTTCTGAAAAACAATGAATAATATCAATGATAGAAACATCCTTATTAATTTCTTATTTTATGGGACTTATGAGCTTTCCCCTAAATGGATTACATATCCTCTATAATATTTAAGAAATATTTTCTAGAGTTTAGTTGTGGCCCTTAGTTGTGGTTTGTTTGAAAAGGCCTTTCACGAAGCTCTTCAAAGGAAGGGGGCAGAGAGGAGAACAGGTAGAGAATCTTGCAGGTTGGGGGTTGATGTGGGGGGGAGCAGGACACACTATAGGACGGCATCCCATCCCCAACTCCAGCATTCTGTATTGAAAGGTCCCATAAATTGCCCTTCCTGACCACTTCCCTTATCTAGCTCTCTAAATCTAACAGTATTTGTTAGACTATGTTTGGGTTTGGGGGGCTGCATCCATCGGTGCTTTGGAAGATACCTGGGCTCTATCTTAGGGATCACTCAGTGCATGACCTGGCTGTATTTGCCATGCAGAGCCAGGATCAAACCAGGGGCAGTAGGATGCAAGGTAAGCACTTGAAACCCTATACTATCTTGCCAGCTCTAGATTATCCATTTTAAAATCAATTAAATATTTACATCTTTGTTGGGTCTTGTCATTATTCTTTAAAACATGGGAGGATATTGCTGTCTTCACAATGATTGTATATTGATCACTCTCGAATGAAATTGACCTTTTTATTTCAATGAAAGTGTTTTGAGATTTTTGTTTGTTTGTTTTTTGGTTTTGGTTCACACCCGGAGATGTCCAGGGGTTACTCCTGGCTCTGCAATCAGGAATTACTTCTGGCGGTGCTCAGGGGACCATATGGGATGCTGGGAATCAAACCCGGTTCGGCTGCTTGCAAGGCAAACGCCCTACCCGCTGTGCTATCGCTCCAGCCCCAAAAGTGCTTTGGGATTGTAACCTGATTTAATACTCGTATTTATAGTTCTACTTTTTCATTTGTTTTATTTATTCTGTAACTTTTAAACTTTCTGCAATGAGGATAACGTTGCTTTTGTGACAGTATAGAAAGGGGTCTGATTTTTTTTATTTGATTTTATTTTATTTGTTGGTTCTTTAAAAAGAATAGGGAAATTTGGGGCAGGACGGATATTACAGAAGTTAGCCTTGCATGTAGCTGACCAGGGTTATATCCCCAGCATTATATATGGTCCCCTGAGCAATACCAAGTGTGACTCCTGAGCACTGCTGGAATAGACCCCAAAACAAAAACAAAGCAAAATGTAAAAATACAGCAATTTAGGGAAATAAAGAATTAAATTTTTGTCATAATCGATATGGCTAGTTTTCTTTTTTAAATTTTCATCATATTTGTTTCTGTTGTTATTTTAATTTAATCTTTTTCTTTAGATGTATTAAAATATTATTTTATAAAATGCAGGTTCTATAAGCACTTATGTTACATATCTGTTGTGAGGTTTTCATTATCATCTATGAAAAACATGTTGCATAGTAGCAGGGATGTTAGCATGCTCAGGAAGTATTTGTTATCCATTTCTATTGTCATTTGTCATGATCATAATCATCATTATTCTGGCATTTAGAATTATCAAATAAAATCCATTGATCTGCTTGTCTTTTATTCATTTTAAATAGTTGAGATGATGATTATAAAAAGCAGTTTTTATCTTTGAACTTCATAACTTTCTAATAATTTATCTAGTTATTTTCTAATTAATGTCTAACTTATTTTCCCTTTCCTTTTGTTGATGATGCTGTAATCACCAGGGTTCAAATACACTTAGGTGGAGTTTTGCACACCTGTACACACCTGGTTGTAAGATGCTAGTGATGACACGCTTTGTTATGGCCACAGAGATTACAAACTGCAATGCTGCTGGCTCACACAGCTGCCTCCTGCCTTGTGCACCCCCTTTCTTGATTCTTGTATCCCCCCAAAAAATTCATGAAGAGTATTTAATAAAGCAGCCATTGATTAAAGAAGAGAATGGTACAAATTATCAAGACACTTGCGGTTAAAGTCAAGTGTCTAAGGAAAAGAGAAAGTATTTTGTATTTTGCTAAAATACTCCAGTAGGTACAAGAAAGATAATCCTACAATTATAAGTAGAAAGGAGTGGAGGAACCAGGGGCAATATTGCTACTATCTTCGTTTTACCTCTTTATACAGTTTCACTTCTTCATGTAGTTTTATATGTGTTCAGATATCCCACTTTCCCTATTCCCTCCCACTTGCCTTCCCAAAAAGAAGTAAATAGCTTGGGTTTAAGTTTCTGACCACGGAAACCAGTTTCATGGCTTGTCTTGGTATCTCTAAACTGTCATAGCAACTCCCATAGGTGTGTTTTTGAAATGTTAAACAATTATAATGATCATAGCTCCCGGGAGAGAGTGACACAATTTTTCCTGGAGTGAGCGGCAGCATTTGTGGCCATGCAACCTCTTTATTTTTATTTTTATTTTCATTTATTTATTTATTTATTTTTCCCTGCATGACAGAACCTGGCAAGCTACCCATGACGTATTTGATATGCCAAAAACAGCAACAACAACATACTCTTTGTGTTCCTGGAGCGAGCAGATGACATCAGACTACACTAGCACGTGACAGGGACAAATGAAGATGTTACTGGTGCCTGCTCAAGCAAATCGATGAACAACAGGATGACAGTGATACAGTGAATGATCATAGAACGAGTGTTTGCTCAGAGGTCACCTGGACTGACCTAGGCTGTTTTCACCTGGTTGCAACAAAGAGTGAGGTTTTATAGTGAGGGCAAAAAGCTGGAGTTTCCTCCTTTCTATAAACTTGAGTTGGTACTGCTGTGCAGACGTTTGCTTCATGCAGTAGAAACATTTGTTCCCTTGCTTCATTTCTCACTACCTCTCATTCTCATGCCCTCACCCATACCATTCACTGTTTTCTTGTCTAATTACACTGAAGATGTGGGCTGGTGCCGGGGGTTGAATTTGGGGCTTCATGCCTTCAAGACAAGCACTTTTCCTGGTTACAACAAAGGGCTACCATGGATTATCCCTGTGTTCCTTTGTCAGTAATTTTTCTGAGCACATGATCGAACACATATTGTTTGATCCACTAATTTCTCCTGAAATCTCAAAATGCTGCTTCCATTGCAAACTTTGTGTTAGCTTCATTTTCTTTTGGTTCTCTCTTTAAGAGAGAAAACAACTGTGTTCAATTTCCTCACTGAACACAGCAGTGCACCTCTTGCTTATGCCATCCCTCCTATGTTTAGTAAGCATTCCTCAGTTCAGAGTCCCGGGAGACAGCAGCTCAGCTGAGTTCTCACCAGACCAACTCTGAGGGGACTCTACTGAGCCAACTCTGAGGGGACACTTCAGATGGAGCAGGTGTGTCCTCTCTGCCAGCTCCAGGTGAAACCCTGGCAGCCACGAGCTTCCAGAAGTAAGGCCCAGGTACGCGGGTTCCAGGACTAAAAGTCCAGGCCACATGGCTACAGCAGAGACAGGCTACCCCTCCCCATCTCCCCGCCTGCTTGGGGTCCTGGCTGCCACACCCATGATCTGCCTCCAGGCGCCATCCCAGCACACCAACAGCCTTGGTCCAGAGACTCCCAAATGAATCCCAGAATGGATTAGCACCTACAGAGATGTCCCTGGAGCCCAACCATTCACAATTTTAGAATTCCAAAAAGTGGACAGCTGCAAAAGCAGCCGAGCAACCTCTTCTGATATTCAAAGTGAGCAATAGAAAATAAATTATCTAGCATCTCCCCTGGCAGGCAGGCTTGAATGGTGGTGGGAAAATTCCAGCAAAGTATAAAGCCCCAAAGTAGAAAGAGAGTATGGGGGCAATTGTCTGCCATAGAGGCAGGGGGAGGGCTGGGATGTGGAGGGCTGGATACTGGGGACATTGGTGGTGGGAAATGTGCACTGGTGGAGAGTTGGGTGTTCAATCGTTGTATGATTGAAACTGAAACATGAAAGCTTTGTAACTGTATCTCATGGTGATTCAATTTAAAAAAAAAACACAAACTTTGCTCAGTTCACTGCCTTATGTGACTTGGTTGCAGTCGACCCTGTTGTCCATTTAGGTTCTTCTATTGCTGTGCTATTATGTAGCACTGTAGCACTGTGCTATTATGTAGCACTGTAGCACTGTTTTTGCTCTAGGGGCACCAGTAACATCTCCATTGCGAGGCTTGTTGTTAATGTTTTTGGCATATCAAATACACCACAGGTAGCTTACCAGGCTCTGCTGTGTGGGCAGGATATTCTCGGTAGCTTGCCAGACTCTCCTAGAGGGATGGAGGAATCGAACCCAGGTTGGCCACATGCAAGGCAAATGTCCTACCTGCTGACTGTGCTATCGCTCTAGTTCATACTATGTATTTTTCTTATATTGATATTCTTGTGCATAAAGCATTTCTAATGTTCAGTCATCTCACTCATCTCATCTTCTTCTCTTCCATATATTATAGGATCCTGAGTTTCATTAAAAAATAAATTAAAGGGACTGGAGTGATAGCACAGCGGGTAGGACATTTGCCTTGTACTCGGCCAACCCGGGCTCGTTTTCCAGTATGGGAATATGGTCCCCTGAGCACGGCCAGGGGTAATTCCTGAGTGTAGAGCCAGGAGTGACTCCTGTGCATCGCCAGGTGTGACCAAAAAGAAAAAAAACAAAAAACAAAAAAAGAAATTAAAAAATAATTACTGCTTCATCTCAAAAGTTGTTTTTTTCCCCAAAATTCACCCAGGTCTAAAATAGGATGCATCACTTACTCTTTGGGTTTGTTTTTTTTTTAATCATCTTTGTTGGTACTTGTTATTATTTCACATGGGCACTCCTATCCTCAAGTTTGCCTAGAAGCAAAAGATCAGAATATTACTCTATTTCCATTTTATCTTCCTCGTGACAGAACTTCTTTCAATCCTTTGCTGATAGAGAAATGTTGCATAACCCAAGGCCCCAGTCTCTATACAGATGTTCCAGGAGCTGCCAGGTGGTCTGTTCCAAGCCCTCTGTTTTCTTCTTCACACTATTCACCTTGACGGTTCTCCAGGTTTTCTCTACGGAACTTCCTTCAGGTCAGAGAAAATAGCCCCCAGTGTTCAAAATCCTCTTTTACTGGTGCACTATCTGTGGTATGCTTATCTGTAGTAATCTTCCAACCTCTCAATACAGCCACAGCTAAATGCTTTAGTCTTCAAAAGAGGGAAAAAATAACTTTCAGAAAAAAATATCCCTATCCATCCCTGGGTCCCCTTCATTTAGAAGGTGTTAATGAGGTTCCACTGAACTCTTTATTCTTTTCTAGAACACTTTACTAATTATAGAGGAAAGTTGTACACCAGCCCTTAATGATGTCTTTCTATTTCACTCCATCTGGAACACAGTATAGTCAAAGTACCTGGCAGGGTACTTTTTCCCTCGCTTCCCCCACATTGACGCAGATTTTTTTCTCATTTTTGAATTTTTTCTATTTTGTTTTATTTTGCAGTTATTTCAACATCTTGGTGGAATTCTAACAGCATTTATAGGAGAAATGTACATGTGTGTACACAAGTTATTATAGACCCAAAAGTACAAAGAAAATAGAAACTGTACATAGTACAAGTCTCAAAGTTCTTAACAAAATTCTATAAATTCTGTTACCACCATGCATGCCATAAGATCTAGACTTACATTCATACATATCATCCATGTTTAGAATATAAAGATGTCACTGTCTTAAGAGAGTATTCAGAAAGCCTCAAAATAAATTTCACAAAAAGACATAGCTAGTGACATCAGCTAGCATTGTAGAGTTTACCTTGTAATCATGATAGACAAGCCTGGGAATTGGGTTATATTCAGGGGGCTCATGGGAAGATATTTGAGGATACTGCAGCCTTTGCACAGAATTAGAAAATGGCCTAAGAGTGCCAGATGGAAGTCAGTACCAGTGCTTCTGTGTCAGTCAGTAAAGATACCAACAATGAGGCTTTTTGCCAGCATGTGGAGGCCACTGTACACTTCTCAAGATTGTTATCATGACACAGATGGTATCCCCAGAAGCTACAGGATGAACATGTTGCATAGTTCCTTTTAAAGAGAAATCTTCCATCAACTCTGAAAGGTACATTAAAAGTCTCTTACTAGACTCTAGCATAAGAACCTATATAGAAGGTCCTGATACCACTTGAACTGTCTAACGAAGCCAATTGGGCAGCACACACTGAGAAATTCTCCATGAGATTTCATTTTACTTGAAATCACCTTCATTACAGGTTTTGGGTTTTGGTGTAAAAAAATATTTGTAATTGTTTAAGTCTATGATCCCCAAAGATTTTCTTGAGACAATTGTAAACTCTTTGAAAGGAGCATTGATGTGTTTGACTACATTTTTAGTGAGAAATAGAGAGAGGGGGGGAGAGAGAGGGAGAGAGAAAGAGAGAGAGAAAGAGAGAAAGAGAGAGAGGAATAACATAGTCAAGATTTAAAAAAGTTAGCATCCCTTTGAGAGCTTGTTTGGAGGTTTTAGCAAGGGGAGCACAGGTACTCATATCAGTGGGTAGGGTGAATGCCTTGCATGAGGCCCACCCGGGTTCCATTTCTCCATCCCTCTCAGAGAGCCCGGTGAACTACCGAGAGAATTCCACCTGCACATCAGAGCCTGGCAAGCTCCCCATGGTGTATTCAATATGCCAAAAACAGTAACAACAAGTCTCACAATGGAGATGTTACTAGTGTCTGCTTGAGCAAATCGATGAACAAAGAGACAACAGTGCTACAGTGCACTGCCAGTATCCCTTTAGCCAACAGTACCATATTCCAGAAGTAATTTTTTTCTCCTGATAAAATCTAATTTAACCATTTAAGACAGGTGTAGTGGCTTGCCACCGCGCTTGGTTATTTGTGTCCAACAATTCTTTTGGCCTCAGTGTCCACCAAAAGCTTTAGAATTGTGAGGGGAACAAACTAAATGATATATGACAATCTCCTAAGTAGATTCATAATTCTAAAATATGTCTAAGGCTATCTCAAATGGCTTAGTTCCCATTAGTCAATTGCCTCAGTACCTCAAGTGTGTTAGTCACAAGCTTTTCTCAGCACCATCAATTATCTTATCATTGACATGAAATTGCCTTTGCAGTATTTGACACATGAACATTTTAGTTTATTTTCAAGTAGAATGTATTTGCTGATATGATGCCTACTTTAAATTATTTCATAATTTGCTGTGTTCAACAAGTTGAAAACATGGTGGATATTTAGAAATTGCAACTGATTTTGCTGTTTGAACATCTCTCAAATCACAATAAAACAATTCAGAGACTTAGCACAACAGATAGGGCATTAACCTTGCACGTGGCAAACCCAGGTTCAATTCCTCTGCCGCTCTTGGACAGCCTGGCAAGCTACCAAGAGTATCCCGCCTGCATGGCAGAGCCTGGCAAGCTACCCATGGCGTATTCGATATGCCAAAAATAGTAACAACAAGTCTCACGTGGAGATGTTACTGGTACCCCCTCGAGCAAATCGATGAGCAATGGGATGACAGTGCTACAGTGATACAGATCCCTCATAAACTGAGGAGTGATTCACTTGTATCATTACACATAACGGGTGGCATGTTCATGCTAAGGGAAGGATGGGGGTCACGTAGAGGTGGGAAGGACCCCTTAGGTGCATTTCCTGTTATGTTATTTTAAATATTCCTTCAGTTATCTGCTGAAAAATCCAAAGAACAAAGACAAGGGCAACAAACTTTATTTTTTTTTGGTGACAGACTCTTGTTCTCACGATAGTGGTGGCCTTTTATTATTAGAAACATCATCTCACTTAATCTTCACAGAAATTCCTTAAAGCATATTCTCACTGCTATTTCACAGAAGAAACTCTGCTGCAGTTAAACAACCTGTCTAAGTTTGCAAGACTGCCGACAGAGCCTGCAGTTCCAGCTTAAACCATGGGATTAAAAATTGAAATCTTAACCCCTGCACTACCACCTACCATAACTCGCTTCTGTGATTTGTTTTTCCGTATTACTTATTTCTTAAGTAAATTATGCACATAGAGTTCTTAAGTCACAAAGCTGTAGGACTAAGAGCGGGTAACTAACTTGGACTTTTACTTCTTGATTGGTCTGAAATAATCCAGTGACCTGTTCCTGGAGTATGCTCATATTATTTCAATCATCTTCTCCTCCTAACACCTATCATGGCTTTCATCTAAGATGTCCCTGGCATTTGCACGAGGCATTGATCAAGACTTCTTTTCCATAGACTGAGAGATAGGACCGTGGGGAGGCATTTGCCTCTACCCATCATGTAGATTTGATCCCCAGCACTTTCCCCAAACCCCACCAAGAGTGATACCTGAGCACAGAGCACAGAGGAAGTCTTGAGCATGCCAAAAAGCAAGGTATTGCAAAAAGCAAGCAAACAAAAAGACTTTTTCTCCAGACACCTAGAACAACGAATACATTTTTCTTTGTAGGTGCAGCCCCTCTGCCTTTGTGTAAGCACATGTCCGTGGTGGTCAGCTTCACATCGTAACTGGAAATGTTCTTGGTTCAGTCCAAGAACATTTTCCTCACAGTGAGGAAGACCTATTATTCACTCCCCGAACTGCAAGTCAGTAGAATCAGTCCTTCCTGGCTTCTGTTGTCTTTTCTCTTCCCTGAACCCCACCCTCCTGCCCTCACTGTCACTACCTAATCTTATTTCTTCTCTATTTTGTCTCTTCTATCATTCCTCCTAATCCTTTTCAAATTGCTGTTTCCTCAGGCCCTTAACCCTGGCTCAATTCCTCTCTGCTCCTTTAAGCCGCTTTCTCACTTGACTCTGTAAACACACCAGCTCCCTGAAAGCACCTTCCTTTCTCACTGGGCTTTAGGGAAAACCCTTGACACTTGACCATCGAGGACAGCTGCTTCCTCTTTCCTCCTCACCCCAGCAGTAGTGATTTCATTTCTCTTTCAAGGTTTCCTGGACCTTAATAAATATCCCCTGGCATGTTGAAAAGCAGCCTCCGTCAGACTCTGTAAAACCCACATCCACAAATGTCTTTGGAAATATTAAAGCCATTTTTTATTTGATAACATTTATTTCCCCTTTCAGAACTTTTATCTTACACTCACTTTTTGCATATGGCTGGTCCTGTTGTTCACTTGTTTAGAACTGAATTCCCAGGCAAATGTGAACACTTTATACAATCATACTCAGTGTTATGATGGATTGTAATCAGTATATTTCACAGACAGGGATTGGTAGAGGGTAAGACAAAGGGAGTTAAGACGCCTTATCATTGAAGGTTTTGCTTGTCCGTTGTTAGCCAACTTTTCCGAGGCATTGTTGCAGAGACAGGGCAGGACACAGTCCCGGCAGCAGGAAATAGACAAGAGAGAGTCCAGGCAGATGGCAAATGTGCAACAGGGGAGAGTCATTCATGAGCAACAGGTGTGCTGGCAGAGAAGGCAAACACAGCATCAGGAATGGATTGGCAGCAGGCAGAGGTGATAGCAGAGAAATCTGGCGACAGGTAAAAGGAGCCAAACATAAACACGGAAGTTTGGGTCGATAAAATTACTCAGGCATCAGGACAGGACCAGAGGAGTGGAGGAGGTAGACTTTGAGAGGCATTGAGAATTAACATAAGTTACAGAAACTGAGATTTGAAAATGGAGTTTTACTGATAAACAAGGTGAAAGCTAAGGGCAGACGTTACCAAGACTGACCTGAGACTGACTCACTGAGTCAAGCCAGTCACAGTCCACCTGTCCAGAACCAGGACCAGGACAGTGCCGAGCGCTGCAAGAAGCAGCCTGTCAAATGGAAGACAAGAAGCCCCTTGTTATGAATCAAGGCAAATGAACTCAGAAGGTGGTTTGTTATGCGGTGCATCATGGATAGGTAGAAAGTTTGAATGTAGATGAAATCACAGCAAGGCACCTTCTAGGACCTCTATGTTAACAACAATGAAAAGAAATCCTCATGCATGAGACATATTGCAGTGTCTTAATGAAATCTGTCTACCTGCATATGAGCTGGTCCCAAGGACATTTGCTCCACCAACTCATAAACCCAGGACACAGGACAACAATTTCTGGACAACACTTAAGACAAAGGAACTCAATTTGATAGACACAACATGTTAAGATTGTAGCCTGCAGACAGGCAAGTCAGAGAAAGCAACCTGACTCCCTGAATGCCTTTGGATCAGAGTGGACATTCAATAAATATCTGGAGAGGTATTGACTTTGCAATTTCCTTTCAGTTTCTAGAGAAGTAGAAACTTGATTCAACATACCTGGGCACTCTCAGCCCAGTAGCCAAAATATGTGCAATCCTGACCTCAGCATATTCCCTGGCAGTATTCAGATTTGGAATTGCCATCGAGGAATAATTTCCTGAAAGCAGGGAGACTTGCCATAGAAAATTTTTTAAATTTCTTTTCTACTCTGTCTATAGCACAAAATGCAAAATATCTACTGTCTGGGAAGTTGTCCAGATTTTCAAGACTGGCAAGTTGCTGAGTTTCTCAGGTAAATACTTTTGTTTAAATTACAAAGACTGGTGTGTATAAGTGAGTATCATCTATTTGAACATTAATTGTTTCAGAATTAAATGAACTTTTAATGATTATTATTCATTTGTTTCTTGGTGAAGACATTTTACCAAATAAATCATGCCCTCATTGAAGATGGCAGAAATTTGCCTTTTCCTTTCCCGGGAGCAGTTTCAGAGGTCCTGATTTCCACCTTCACAGCAAACATTGATAGAACTCTGGATACACAGGGCGGCCTGTAAATGCCTGAATTGCCTCCACTCTGACTATCTGAGCAGGAGGTAAAAAGAAGTAATCCGTTTCATTTAGGGTTGTGAGTATTATCTTGGCATCCAAATGACAAATGATCCTTCTCCATGTGTGAAGCATGCTGGAGTTAGTGGGCTATGTACCAGGGCTATAAAAACTTGGAAATGTCAGCGGCATTTCCAAGCATCTGCTCTCTCTAGCCCCACATTTCTGGGCAACTGCAAAAATTCTTCAGGATGATGCATTCAAGCTCCACTCTTCCAGCATAAACTGTCAAGAGAAATTTTAAATTTACATCAAAGGAATTAGGTGAATCATCCTTACCCTCCCCTGTTACTGCTCCATGGGGGGGTCTCTGGGATGAAATAAAATTGTGGTTACATTTCCAAATGGATTATAAATCCAATACAATTCTCCTTAGAGACTCACAACTCATCCTTCCCTATCTTCTGATACACTATTGCATCTTAAAGCTACTCCATACACACTCACACACACAGCAGTGCGCCCTGGGGAAAAGCAAAAAATAGGGAAGAGAATTCTGACAATGGATGGTTAGGAGCTTAGTGGACCCTATTAAACACTTGGGCTTGTCCAAGTGTGTGTGTTCATGTGTGTGTGTGTGTGTGTGAGAGAGAGAGAGAGAGAGAGAGAGCATGAACACACACATTCTCTAGCCTTGTATCACTGTTTCCTAGATAATTCTGCCCCATTATATGCTGATATAATAGTGTACTAGTAAATCACTAAAAGCAGCTCTTCTCCCTCTGACAGGGAATTTATACACTGTGAGGTCTCCTCTATATTTCTCACTACTGAGCTTTCAATAGGGCTTCCCTTCAATGTTTAACAAGACAGGAAGCGTTTTGGTAGAGACACCTCAAATCGAACAAACTGTTTTAACCAAAGTTTTTAACTAGCAACTTGCATCAGTCAGAAAAGATCTTGAAGTTGTAGCATAAATAATTTTATTTTGATAATCCTTGCCTCTGGAGCGATAGCACAGCATGTAGGGTGTTTGCCTTGCATGGGGCCAACCCAGGTTCGATTCCTCCACCCCTCTCAGAGAGCCCAGCAAGCAACCGAGAGTATCTCACTGGCAAGGCAGAGTAGTATTCAATATGCCAAAAACAGTAACAACAAGTCTCACAATGGAGACATTATTGGTGCCCACTCAAGCAAATCGATGAACAATGGGACAACAGTGCTACAGTGCTACAATCCTTGCCTCATCCCAAAGGCAGGGGTAGAACTCTTCCATCCCTTCCCTACAAAAGGCAAACTCTCTGGCAGCTTTTATCTGCTCAGTTCAGTTCATTTTTCATGAAATTACCAAGATCTGCCTAGCTTCTACAGGTATTTTTAGAAAACAGATAATAAACAAAAAATGAATACATTGACTAAGTGCACACGTCACTGAGATGATTGCTAATTTGGAAATACACTTCTAGCCACTCATCTCTCCTACTGTTTCCAGGCATGGTACCAGCAAGAAATTAATTGTCAAGGAGGAGGGAGGAAATGTAAGTAAAATAAAATCAAGTAAGCCACTTTACAAAAAAATAGTACATATGGATTTTAAAAAGCACTTTAAGGCTGCCCGGTTTACTGAGGAATCAGGCTTCATTTTAATAGTCTGATGCCAAAGTCAATACATAAAACACACAACTCCCAGGTTGGACTAGCAGGAACTGTCCAACACATTCCACTCCTTGTGACATTTTTGATTAATGCTCAATCTATCTTCTTGTTAATAGACTAAGATATTTCTCATCAAGGAATAAATGATCAGACTACTGATACAAGTGGCTTTTGAGAAGTCCATTTATAATGTAACGCTTTCAACAAGAAACTCTGGATATAAATGAGGAAAAACGGAACTGAGAGATAGCACAGGAGGTAAAGTATACGGGTGCTTTGTATGCAACAAACCCCAGCTGGATGCATAGCACTGTGTACGGGCCCCTGAGCACTTCCAGGTGATCCCTGAGCACAAAGCCAAGAGTAAGACCTGGGCACTTATATGGTGTACCTAAATCTCCCTCCCCACCGCAGGCTACATATCCTGACCCTCCCCTCTAAAAACAAAACTGAAATAATTGTATTTAGACTTAAACAACTCTCTCTCTCTCATTCCTTCTATTAGACAGAAGCTTTGGAGATGGTAAAAAAAAATGGAAAAGAGGGAAAATCAAAAAAAGAAACTAGTATTCACACATTGGCATTCATATCACCAGGTTCCATACTAATAGTAGAGTATATATCATTATTTACATTTTACTAAAAAAGTAAACTGTAGTCCGAAGTCATGCGGCTAGCAATTGTGAGAACCAGCTTTAAACCATTATCGCCTGGACATAAGAAGTGCACTGTTAACAGCCCCCACAGAATTAAGGGCTGCATACTGAGCGCACAGAGAAAGCAAGTAATTCTGTCATTCTGAGATGTTAATTTTAGACCTATTCCCTACAAAGATACATAGTGTTTTCAATTAGCTTAATTAAAGGGTGCTGAGCATTCACAGATATTAAAGCAGGAAATGGTCAACCCAGGGTTATCTCCCACAGAGCAGTAGAAACCCAAAGAGACAGGAATGGTCAGTCAGAGGGTAGAGTTACTTTCAGAACCAATGCTGACATTTCAATCAATCCCTTAGAAGCCTCTCACTTCTACCCACTTCATCCCATAGTAATAAATAATTGCTGATTGTTAATCAGATAATACAAACAGCAGAGTTCTTGGTATGAAGGCCGAAATGTGGTGCCAGTTTTATAGGAACACATATTCAGATAAGATGGATTAAACATCTCAGCCCTACAGAGGACAAAAATCCATCAGAAGCTGACAGATGTGTTGAATGACATAGGATTGAGAGTTAGGTATCTAATTTGGTTATAATCCCTAGTTAGATGGTATAATTTGTTAGATGGTAGGCAAGTTACTTCTCAGGGCTTAGTTTTCCATTTTTACAATAAGGATATCATACTATTTTGAAAACTTTTTATGCTTCTAAATTTGTTCATAAAGTTGAAGCAAAGAGAACAGATCTGAAGTTCAAAATTGTATTCTGATGAAGAACATGAAAAATACCTGAAAGTCCCATTGTTTCAAACTTATGAATCAACGTGCAGAAAAGGTAAAATTTTGCACAAAATAGCATAACAGTAACATTATACCAGCATAAGAAAGTTCTAAGAAACAGTTCACTATATTATACCCAGCTTTCCTCATTGAAAATTTAAAAAAATAACAATCCTTAATGAGGTCTAACCCCAAAATGAAGGTAGAAGCCATGCTGATGCTTGGTGAGAATAAGTCATCTGAAAGAAGTGTCAAACCAGTTCTTGCATATTGATATACTACTCTGATTGTAGTCCTATTAGAAATCTCCATATTTTTGAAGGAGCAGAACTAAAGAAATTAATAAACTTCAGACACATTTTAATAACATGCTTCTAATAAAGGAATTTGAGTCCTTAGAATTTTTTCCTTGAGGGAGATAAGTTTAATTGACTTAGAGTAATAGCACCTTGATTCATGAAGATTTCTTTTTAGTCTGAACGACATTTTAAGTCAGTTTTGCAAATAGCCACCCTCTCACCTATCCAGTTAAAAATAACATAGACCACCCAAATAACAAAAATGTGAGTTTTCTTTCATGGTTTACAATTGCAGAATTTTGCAGAACAATGAGTAGATAATTTGGGGGTTTTCTTTGAGTTTGCTAACTACCTTCTAAGTTAAGTAGAAAATGTGACTTTGGGATTATATATACTCACACATGTATCATAGACATATTGATTGTGCTAATGTACATATGTCTATCAGATCTCTTCTTTGAATTTAGTTCTAAAAACAAAACAGGAATTCTGGGTTAATGAGTATATTTTACAAGTAAACATATGTCAAAATAAACTTCGTAGCTTTAATTTTGATAAGGAATCACTGTTAGTAACTCAGTTATAATAACTAAATATTGATTAAATAAATTACTATTCAGCCTATAGCAATGTCATATGACATAAAAATGTTCAAAATTATATGTATAAATTTATATTACAGACATGAATAGAAAATAAAAATTATCAAACTATCAGGGATGGAGACAGAAGAAGCTGTACACAGCTGACCTGGGTTGACCCCCCATGACCGCATATTGTCCCCTGAGCTCACCAGGACTAATTCCTGAGAGCAGAAACAGGAGTAATCTCTGACCATCTGTGGTATGACACAAAAACCTAAAAAATAAGTGAAAATAATAAAAGATCATTAAGTGACTAAGTTATTATGGCATAACACCATATGAGTTTTCATCTTAGACTGTGTCTAAGAAAGTTGCAGCAGTGTATCTGATATTATTATGAACAACTCTCTCTGTGATGGATAGGATTTTCATTTTCCATATACTTTCTGTTCTGTACAAATTGGGTGCAACTTACTTATGATCATAAGAAAAAGAATGGAGAGGATATAAGTATGGAGGACAGAGAGATATAAGGCACTGTCTTATACATGGCCAACTTCCCAGCACCGAATATAGTCCTGTGAGCACTGCCAGGAGTAACCTCTGGGTATGGCCCAAAGACAAAAAAAAAATCAATGGAAAAATAAGATGGAGACAGATAACAGGGTGCCCTTAGATATGTATGCATCTTGACATCTTAATCTTAGGCATTAGAACGGTGTTTCACATTATATAAATTAGGTATCACTTCTTTAGCTATCTGTGGCATATTCAATATGCCAAAAACAGTAACAGCAAGTCTCACAATGGAGAGGTTACTGGTGCCCGCTCAAGCAAATTGATGAAAGACTGGAGGACAGTGCTACAGTGCAGTGGTAAGTATCACTTCAGAAGACCATATTTTAAGTTTCTTGTATCGTTATCTAACCCATGTATTATTTAGAATCTCTTTATGCTGGTATGTGTGTGCTGGGCATGGGGGGAGGGAAATAGGGGATGAGATGGAATCTAAAACCTATTTGAAGACATTCCTTCATCAGGGAATCAAGTCAGAGAACTGTGAATGGCAAAATCTTGTATGTATCTAAGCTTCAGCATTATCAAATAATTCAGAACTATAATTCAAAGGCAAAAATCTTCAAATTATTAATGAATATAAACAGATGGAGATACACAAGTTAAAAACTTGTATAACCAGTCAAATTAGATTTATTTAATCAAACAAGGATTTCAATATTTCAAGGTTAATTCCTATAGTTACCTACCACTGCCAATAGGCCCTCAAAATGTTAGCTGCTATTGGTTCTGTTGCTGTAGTTCATTCCAGGAATAAACAATGAACACAGAATGTATTACAAAGAATTTGGTCTATAAACGGAGAAAACTGGTCTCTAGACCCAACTCCACCACTGCGAGAAGCTGTTTTCTGTTGGCCAACTTTCTTGCCATCTCTCCTCTCACTTTCGTAAAGAAGGTTGTATTGACTTTGGTTTGCATTTCCTTCCACCAAGAAAATTTTACATCAAAAGCAAACAGTCTAACATCCTGTACTGTTGAATAGTTTTCTTTCTCTAGCATATAGAACAGTGTTATTTACACAGAAGAAATGGAAAAGATATACTTGAAAAGGACAAATTCTTTACTGGTGCACCCTATGGTTGTTTTTGTTTTGTTTTGTTTTTATATACTTGTGATGGGCTGGAGCTATAGCCCAGCAGGTAGGGTGTTTGCCTTGCAGACAGCCAACCTGGGTTTGATTCCTCCGCCCCTCTCAGAGAGCCTGGCAAGCTACCGAGAGTATCCCACCCACATGACAGAGCCTGGTGAGCTACCCATGGTGTATTCTATATGCCAAAAACAGTAACAACAAGTCTCACAATGGAGACATTACTGGTGCCTGCATGAGCAAATCGATGAGCAATGGGACGACAGTGACAGTGACAGTGATACTTGTGATATTTGCTTGATATCTTACACTTAATACAAGTATAAGAGTAGTGATTAGGATTTCCTTGAATGTGAAAAGTCCGTTGCTTGAAATCAAACCTCAGGGCTGGAGAGAGTACAGCATTGTGCAGGCCAGGTGCTTGCCTTGCATGCAGACAACCTGAGTTCTGTTCCTGACACCACAAACGGTCCCCTGAACCCTGCCAGGAATGAATTCAGAGGCAAAAGTAAGCCCAGAGCACAGCTGGGAGCACAATCCCCTAAAAACTCAAAACGCAAACAAACGAAACCAAAGCACCCCTGGGAAAGCCACCATTGAACTGGAAACTTCATGAAGCCCTGCAGAGCACCGGCAGGAAGGTTATCCACACAAAGCAGAGGCTTTCAGAATCCCACTCTCGCTCAATAATTGGGGCCCCTCCCCTTCGCATTCCTTTTCTCCCTCTTTTACTGTTGCTGAAACCTGCCCAATAAATCAGATTTAATTATCTATAAAATTTGGTGTAGAAAAGAAATTTACTCATTAAAAATGTTCATCAACTTGCTACCCACGTTCCAGACTAATAGAAGTGGAAAAGGAACACCATGGAAACACCAGACGGGCTGCAGAGATAAGCAAGCTTTGAAATACCTGAACCTCAATTAAACTGCAAGTTCCAGTTTCTGCATTTGCCGTTTCAAATATCATGTTGGGAATACGTAAATGTCACCAAATTATCAGCCTATTTTCCCCTTTTTTCTTTTTTAGGTGACTTGCTTCAACAGGTTCTTTTTTTTTAATGGGTTTTCTTCATTGACTCCTTTGCCTGTGTGTAACAGAAGCCACTTCCCCCCATCATGTGTGTGTGTGTGTGTGTGTGTGTGTGTGTGTGTGCGTGTGTGTAAAATGCCATAATCCTTCCCAGAGCCAGACATGAGGGTTCACATTTAGTCACAGAGTGAGGAGTAGTTAATTAATGAGAGCAAAAGGAGACATCGGAGAGAAGTGACGCCAGTGCAAGTTCAGAGGGGAACGTCTGAAGTCAGCCCAAGATAAATCGACAGTGCTTAGAGACAGCCCTGGGATAGAGGATGCTGGCTGCCAACTAAGTAGCAGTGTTTGTGTGCATGTATGTGTGTGTGTGTGTGTGTGTGTGTGTGTGTGTGTGTGTGTGCACGCGCGTGCATGCGCGCACGCAGGAGTGGGCAGGAGAGTGTTTATTGTTTCTGGTTATTATGATAGTCACAGGCATTGCTGGGATTCTTTGCAGCGGTGCTCAGGGCTTACTCCTGCTCCTTCACTCGGGGCCCTTTCCTTAGGAGGGCTCTGGGACTATATGGGGTTCCACGGATCAAACCCAGGTCCACCATGTACAAGGAAAGCTCCCTTCATGCGTAGCGTCCATCTTATGGCTGGGGTCCGAGAGATTCTTGGTGATATTATTAGAATACCTTCCACGAGGCAATCTAAAATTGGGCATTGATTTTCGTGAAGCTCTTCATTTGTGAAAAGGAAAAGATCTAAAACTTATCTCCTTTTCCGGCACATGACAGGATTTTTGTCGTGACTTTCCTAAATTCTTCCTGTGCCAAGAAAGAAAGTGCCCACAAGAGTGGGAGGGACAAGCCACATGGAGTGACGGCAAGGAACCTGCGAGAGGAGCCAGCCTTCCCTTCTGGCCCCTCTTCCTTCCAGAGACAACGGCTTTCCCTGACAGAGCCTGCCTCCTGTCACTCCTTCCCAACACTCTGCCCTGCTGTGGAAATCTGGATTCTCTTTTTAAAGAAATATGTCTAGAGAGAAAAACAGACCATGAACAGCCAATAGAAAATAGAGCCGAGCTTTTAGAGATGGTCCTGTCAGCTACTCATTGTGTTAGCGCCAAGGATCACTTCTTATTTCCAAAGATTTGTTTCTATTCGTTTCAATTTCTACATTATTTTGGTTTGCCCCATTTATATATTCTTTCTATATTTATTCCTAAGATGAATTGCTAAGGCTCCCTTTGGGCTCTCTATCTAATCTCATGGACTCAACAATTTGACAATAGGTTTTGGGATGTTTTAACCATGATTAGAAAAAGCAAGTTGCTCCAATTTCTGTATGCTAATTAATAGGATGGGTCCATGTTCTTGCTCTCATATGGTCCTTGAAGATTACTGCTTTTGGTCTTATAAGAGATGTACAGGAAAATTCCACAGCCACACACCAAGAATGACAGTCTGACTATGTAAGGAGACTGGGTCTCAACCCAGCGTTTCCTCACAACACCTGAGATTGTAGATTGTTCTTTGTAAGGCGTTCCACCATTGACCCTTATTGTCATGCACTACATATATGACTCCCCTAGATTGTGCGAGAGCGATAACACAGCAGCAGTGCGTTTGCCTTGCATGAGGCCAACCCAGGTTTGATTCCTCTGCCCCCTTGGAGAACCTGGCAAGCTACCGAGAGTATCTCGCCCACAGGGCAGAGTCTATCGGAGAGCATCTGTTTAAATCACAGTGCTGTCAGTAAAGATTTGTTAAAATGAGTGCTACTCAATAGCCAGAATCTGGAAAAAACTCGAGTGCCCAAGAACAGATGACTGGTTAAAGAAATTTTGGTACATATACACAATGGAATACTATGCAGCTATTAGAAAAGATGAAGTCATGAAATTTGCATATAGATGGATCAACATGTAAAGTATCATGTTAAGTGAAATGAGTCAGAAAGAGAGGGACAGACATAGAAAGATTGTACTCATCTGTGAAATAAAAAGTAACAGAATGGGAGACTAACACCCAAGAATAGTAGAGATAAGTACCAAGAGGAGTACTCCACAGCTTGGAAGCTGACCTCACATGCTAGGTGAAGAAACAGCTCTGATAGATAAGGGATCACCAAGCAAAGGGTGCTAGGCGGGCCCACTAGGAATGGGAGATTTGGGCTGAAAATAGACTATAGACTGAACATGATGCCGACTTAATACCTCTGTAGCAAACCACAACATCCAAAAAGAGAGAGTGAGAAAATGGGAATGCCCTGCCACAGGGACAGGGTGTGGTGAAGGGGATAGGGTGGGGGTGGTGGGAGGGATGCTGGGACCACTGGTGGTGGAAAATGGGCACTGGTAGAGGGATGGGCACTTGATCATTATATGACTGAAATGTAAGGATGAAAACCTGTAAGTCTGTAACTTTGTCTCACGGTGATTCACTAATAAAAATAAAATAAAATAAAATGAGTGTTACATAATCTGAAACCTCTTTGCCACCTAACTTTTGCTGACCACATGAGTACAAGACCTGGGTGTAGACATAGAGCCAAGAATTGTTACAGGAAGACAAAAAAGGAGGGTGGGATAAAGTGAAAAAAAAAAAGAGTGGAAAGCCTTTAGTTTATTCAACCACTGTTTATTTATCATTTACTTATTCAAGGCCCAGTACTGTACATTCTCTTAGGGGGAATTTGCAAACAGGACACAGTTTCTATTCTCGTAGTGCTGAAGATCTTATCGGGGTAGGTGTATGCAAACCCAGTAGACTTACAGATTTCACTGACCTGAAACTCATACAATACAAGTGATTATTAGGCCTCAGGTTGTTATCCTCTTGTCAAGGATAACTGATAGTGGATGGAGTTTTTCAAAACTTGTGCCACAAGCCTGGCTGTTAGTTATGCATTGTTGAACTTTATGATCATTCTTCCATGCCAATAAGCTTGCCCTACTGCAAAAGTGAATAATGAATGTACCTTTTAGGCAGTGGCAGAATCTGATGAAATCTAATATTGGACCAGTTAAAAGAAGAAAATATCACTGTATTTCCAAGTTATACAAAAGTGCTTATTAATATTCAGAATTCAAAAAAGGTACCTTCTTTGAATGACTGAAGGAGCTTAAACATCCATCTTGTCTTAGAAATATTCCCAGACACAAATTTCTTAACACCTTTCCAAAAACGATACTCTCAATAGATTAAGTCATCAGAAACCCGGGAAAAAAAAACTCATGATGATATCTTAACCATTATCAGGAATGATCTAATGAAATTAATCCATTATCCTTCCTCCTGAGACCCTCTTATCTTCCTCCCAAGCTCCATTTTTACTCAAATTGCTGTAAAACCAAACCTGGGGAGTGGAGCAGGGTGGTGGTAATTAATACTTAATGTAGACCAGGAAACTTGATTTAGAAAAAAAAAATAAGGCATCTATATAACTCAGTGGGGAGTCTTGCTTTGATTGTGGGGATCTGGAAAGAAAGCATAAAGAAAAAGAAAGAAATGTTAAAAAACATTTTCCCCACATGACAATTTTGTAAGCTACGTGATCTGCAAGTGATAGCTCTTCTCCTACACAAATCTCAAGGCTGGTTCAGAGCTCTCTCGAATGTCTGCTGCAGGCACAAAACCCCCATTAAGATGCTTGACAATCTAACCCATGCCATTCCTCTCTCAGTAGCAGTTACACTAAGTGACATACAAACATTGGTAATGAGGAGACATCTGCATACACACTGGTTTTGAAGCATAAAGCACTGGAGGAGTTATGAGCTGTCAATCATTTCAGCTGTTCTCGGCCCTGTGTTTATTCAGAAATAATTTTCAAGGCTGCAGGAAGTGTTGTTACTAACTGATGAGCAAGTTTGAACACTGAGAATGAAGAATGATTGATGTTCTTTTAGGTGAGCTGAGAAGCCCTTCATCCACTAGAGGCAGCCGCAGCGCAAGATGCTGATAAGGTTCTGACACAGAGAGTGAGTGATGAGTGGTGTGTAATGCCTGCTGAAAAGGAGAAGCTATGACAGCACTGTAAGGAGGAATTCTTGAAACACGGATTTTGTGGCACCACACAGGCAAGTTTTTTGCTCTTATACCTTGACTTGAACTGTGGCAGAACCTCTCCCCTGTCCCCCGCCCCATCTCCCCTGGCCAGGATCACTTTTATGTTTCTAGTATGAGAGACAAAAGCAAAGACACATTATTAATTGGTAATAAAATCTTTTTTTATCTAGTGATTGCTTGGTAATTCTGGAATTTTCTAATCTAAATGTTTAACTCAGAAAATTTTCCATCTTATCTTACATTGCAGTATGTTTAGAGGAAAAGACACTTTTTGAAACATGAAAATATTTGAATCGAAAAATGTGAATCCTACCATAGGATTCCTGTCAGGAAGTTAACTTTGAAATTTTGACCCATCAGTTTTTCTTATTTCTGGACTTTTGTTGCAATATAAATCCATGCTTTTGATAACTACAGGAAATTCTTTGGGTGATTATCTGCTAATAGACTTACTTACAAGATATAACAATGCCCAGTGAGTCTTTCCTTCATGTCCCTAACAATGTTCCTTCCTCTCCCCCTTGCAAAAGCTGTGTGTACACACACATTCAGTAATATTTCATTGGAAAATCTGTGTAAGGCAAAGCACTGACAGCAAATATACCATGGGGAGACAATGTAAAAATTTTATTGTCCTGTCTCTATAGGGCTCACAGCCTAATAAGAACATAAAAGAAGTTTCAACAGGCATTCTGAAAAATAAGTTGCATGGAGAGTTGTGAATGAAGGAACCTAAAGAAATCTCGGATAGCCTCTCCAAGGTAGTTACATTTAAACAAATAAAAAGATGAAGTTGGGATAGAGGGTCAGACAAAAGATAGGGGTGAGTGAGTGAAGAAGCGCTCTAGGAGGACAAATATAAGAACCATATGCACTTGCTAAGAATCCACAGGAGGCTAGATGAAGGGAACAGCTAGCTGTGTGACCTACTTCCCTTAGACAGGCTAATTCAGCTTCAGTGAATGCCTTCTTTATCTCAAAATTTGAAGCCTCTGATTTATTAAAAATCAGGATTAATTGTAAATCCCGCTCCGCACCCCATTTATTCTGCATTCTCCATGTTTTATCATTAGTGTAATTATATTTAGTTTCTTTTTTTGTGACATCATCTTCATTCCTTCAAAAAGTATCATAGTATTTTTCAGGTAGCAATTATGGTAAAATAGGATAATTTATTGGGATATTAATTTGTGACGGGCTCATTATTATTGAAGAGTTAATGCATGAGGAAGCAACCTTTCCTCTCCCCACTTCTTGGTAAGGAAGGACAGCCAAGATTTTGGAGAGTTTTTTAGTTTTGTTTTTTCTATTTGCAGGCAATTAAAAGCTCCATTTTTATCAGAGACTTCTCAGTTTTACATCCAATACAAATGCTTTGTATAATATAATCAAGAGGAATATAATATTGACATAGGACTTTGGGTTGAGAAAAAAGCCTTTGGGGCAAGTTATTAACATGGCTTTTTTAGTTCTACTCATTCCTTATAACTGGCATCACAGTCTATAAAATTCAGTCATAACTGCAGTTCAACATATACCCTCTGCTAAACAAAACCCTTGATCTTCTCCTCAACCTTCCTTCCATGGGCACTTTATTTCTAATACTGATTCCTACTAAGTCAATTTTGTCTCTCCTGTAATCTTCTGTGACTATAAGTCTCTTTTCTCTGCTATCTCTTATATCCATTTTCCTACTTCACCCTTATTTCAATCTCCCGTTTTCTCAGTGCTCCATAAAATGCATTGCCTTTACTATCCGTATAGCTCTTGATCACACTCTCTTGGATAAAACAATTATAGAACAATATACATAGTTTCCCTCCTTCAACTAACATGCAGAATCTTTTACTGAGATGGAGTTTTACATTCTCTTAAATCTTTTCCAGTTCCTAGTGCAAAGCTGGATCTGTGACAAGCTCACAGAAATAAAAAAAATAAATTAATTAAATAAAAATTCTTTGATATCCAGTCTATGTACAAGGTTCTGCTGGGTGCTAGAGTTAGTAGACTAGCAAAATCTTTCTCATCTTCCCAGCATCAGCTTACATATATGACTTTTCTCTTGATAGCTTCCCTCATTCTAGGTATAGATTAGATACTCCCACAACGTGTTGCTAAAGTAACTTCTACTCCCCACTGTATACTACTTTACATAGCAAAACACTTTATACCACAGCTCATTTATTAATCTTTTCCTCAAGAAAAGGGGGGCAATATTTTACTTATTCATCATTTACCCTAATGCCAAGTTGTCCCATGGTAACCACTCAGTAAATATTAGCTGAATAAATAAATAAAAATTTCACTGACTTAAAGGCACACAAAATCTCATTATTGAAACAGAAGAAGTGCTTAAATATATATATGTGAATATACATAGGGAATCTGTTTATATATGGTAATAGAGCTGACTAATCGTTTGCCTTTAAGGCTAACAACTGTGGTTTGAATAAACTTTTGAAGTATAAAGTGTTTCATAATGGCGACTGATAAATTTTAAGGCTTGAAATAGTAATTATTAACTCTATATACACATTTGTAGGTTTTCCATAGATCACAGAAGATCATAAAACTTAGCCAGTGATTCACCCTGGGCCCCACACTAAAACACTCATTGTTCATTGTTCATGTCTTTCTGACCAATTTCATTTCGTGTGAAGGCCACCTTCCAAATGCAACATTTGCTCTTGAATTCAGCACAAATCACACAAGAATGATTTTCATCCCTTTGTTTCTGAGTTCAAAGGGTTTTGTAAAAATTGAATTAAGATGAACGTTTTTATGATAATCACAATCTTTTCTCTACTTAGGAACTATCAAAATCCACATTGCAAAAGTACAAAGACTGTGGTCATTTTAAAATACTTGCAATGACTGACATTCTTGAATAAACTCATCTCATCATTTAACTCCAAGACACTTGCTCCTCTACACCTGTTTTATAGATCGCATGAAAATTCAATACCACCTAAAACTTTCTAGACACCAAAATAAATATCATTTCCAATTATCATCTATATTGAATAATTCTTACCTAGGAGGACAAGTAAAATATCTGGGTGCCTTGACAGTATGTTCATTTATTATTTCACTAAACAATAATTTAAGGAACACTTGCAATGTACCAGGCACTGGTGTCTGTGCTAAATACTGGGTGTTTGGCTATGATGTAAAAGGATATTTTCTTCTGAGGTCTTGTTTTCTAAGCAAGGAGTCCAGTCTATTTTCTCTTTGTTTGGTCTCTTTTGCACAATTGTCTGTGTTCTTCAGCAGCTGTATGATTGTGAATGTCAATGTGAAGTTTCAGGTATCTGATGACATGGTATCATTCTGTCTGACTTTTCTCTGACTTACCTTCTGAGTCAGTAATTTAGAATATTTCACATTACTTGTACTGTTTGCTATAAATTACATATCTGCGAGCTCGAGCAACAGTACAGCAGTAGGGTGTTTGCCTTGCATGCGGCCTCCCCTGCATACCATATGTTCCCCCAACCACCATCCCACCAACAGGAATAATTCTTAAGTGCAGAGACAGAAGTAATCCCTGAGCATCGCTGGGTATGGATGGCCCCCTAAGAAAAAAAAAACTAAAAGAATAAAGTTAAAAAACAAATTGCATGTTTCTTATACCTAAATAGATTATAATCTCCTGGAGGACAGGGCTTTGACTAAGTTTGCATTATTCACCAAAAGAAGCATATCTGGCATACAGGAGGAATTTGCACATTTTCGTGTTAGACTTTCTTTTAAGGAGCCATTCTGAAAACACCTGAAGCAACTGTAATAAATCAGCAGGAATTCATTCTGATTAAATACATTATTTTCTACAAACTATAAAAATTAAAATGAAGAAATCTTATTTTCAATTAATCCTATTAAATCCCACTCCCAGAATTTTACCACGTTTTACTTGTAAGTGGGAAAAAACATTCTATAAAATTTCAAACTAATAATGAGGCATCACCTTAAAAAAATAGAAGACAAGAAGGAATATTCCTTATCTGTGGAAAGTTTGCAAGACCACGATAGTGGAAATGTGTGAGATCACAAAAAATTCATTTGCTCACTCAGCAAGGGGCTGTATTTGGTACCAGGTTGTGTGTAGGATGAAAATAAAGTCTCCACCCTTCTAGGATGAGTCATTCCTAGGGTGACTACTCCAACTGCTAAGGGGAAGCTGGAACTATAGTACAGGAGGTAAGGTACTTGTATGTGACTGACCTGGGTTCAATCCTCAGTACCCTGGATGGTCCCCTGAGCACCATCGGGAGTGATTCTTCAGTGCGTGCAGAGCCAGGAGTAACCCTTGAGCATTGCCAAGTGTGACCCCAACACAAAAACAAACAAACAAAACACAAGTGATCAGTTTCATGTGTCAAGGCAAGAGTGACAGAGCAAGAGAGCAGGAGCCCTTGACCTTCAGCACTGGACTTTTCCTATCTATGCTATTGGACAAGTTTCTTTACTGTTAGATTGTAGAGGCTGGTCCCAACAACCGTTAGGGAAATGAATTTTCTTGGCAGTAAAGGGATAATGGAATTTATTATTTATTGTCAATATTGGTTTTGATATACGATGTGTTATGTTTCTCTTTTATTGAGAAAAAAATTGTTAAAATGTTCTAACATATGATTGATGGAAGCAATGGTTTTCTTAATTTTATGGCCCCAGGGGACTGGAGCGTTAGCACAGCAGGTAGGGCATTTGCCTTGCACGATGCGGACCCAGGTTCTATTCCTCCGTCCCTCTTGGAGAGCCCGCAAGCTAATGAGAGTATCCCGCCTGCACGGCAGAGCCTGGCAAGCTACCCGTGGCGTATTCGATACGCCAAAAACAGTGCTACAGGGCTACAGTGCTATGGCCCCAGGAACTGTCTGTGACAGCAGATACCCTATGGAAATTTTTTAAATTTCTCCAGTCTCAGGCCAGAGCCTGATGGTGCTCGGAGGACCATATGGGATGCTAAAAATCGAAGCCAGGTAGGCTGTATGCAAGGCAAACGCCCTACCCGCTGTGCTATCGCTCCAGCCCTTTTTCTTTAATTTTAAGTTCAGTAGAAAATAACTTTTTAGGAGCTAAGGGTGAGCAGAGACAATATTGTATCTTTATACATAGCCAATGACTTAAAAAAAGAAAAATTGCAATTTATGCCCATGATTTTTACCCATTTCTGTTTGAGAAGCATATTGAATTTCAATAATATACAGCACAGGATATCATAAAAAGTTCTTTGTTTTTTCATTGTTTTCCCCTCCTTTATTTATGCAAGTTAGTATCATAAGATTATTTCTCCAAAAGGTCAAAGTACTAAGTGATAGTGTAGAATAAACATTTTAAAAATGCAAAGTTACTTGTCAAAACAACCAAAACAACTTAATATCCTTACTTAGTTTTCTCTGAGGAGACCCAATAGAAATGGGTATCACTGTCAAACATTGTTTCCTAGCATTAGAATCCAAGCCCACAATGAAGTAAAACATAGACCAATTTTGACAGGGAGCTTAAATATATAGAGAGAATGTTTGTATAAGATAAAGATGTGTTCATTTCCAAAGGTAGTATAAAATTCAACCAGACTAAAATACCATACCATTCATTATTTGAATTCATGCAGTTTTACACCCTCCCCATGCCCACTGTGAACTATTGCTACAGGGAAATTGAGATGTGTAATTCCCTTTAACAATATGATAGAAAGAGCAACTGTGTAATTAATTCCCCACATTGTGGGTGTCTTCGTCTCACACTACATTGAGCATCCTCCCTCTCGAATCAGAAAGGAAGCAAGTAGCACACCAACCAGACAAAGAGTGGAAAGAATTTTAAAATTCTGGTGATTGTGTGGGGCACAATAAAGAAGGGAGTCCTAGACATTCTGTGTGTGACTGGAGCCATTATTGTCTGTGTGTATGCACTGGACACTAAGGCTGATATCTAATTACCATTATGAAACTGATTAACTCTCAATAAGGTCAGCACAACGCTGAGATATATGTCTTGATGCAATCTATTATGTCATCTATTTAATAAATGAAAATACTTAAGGAAGAAAAGTCAGCCTGGCATTTTCTCGAGTCTTCTCTCTTTAGTGGATGACTGAATTACAGAGAAAATTCAGAGTAGATGCAGCACTACATTAAAAGCTCCGTAATCAAAACAGAGAGCATAAAAACACTTGAACATTGTCTAATGGACAATTTATCATCCAAACAGATGCATTCATTAAGGGAAAAATTACCTTCAAATATCAGTAAAATAAATTGGGTCTACTCTGATTTCTTATTTCTGCAACAAGAATGTTCCAAACGGCAGAAACAAGTATATAAAAGATGCTTCAGTGCACGAGCAGGACATTTTAAGCATTTAAGTTTATTGTGCAAGCTGTTTGAACTGCTTGAAGATGGTAAATCAAGCAAATATGGAACATTCCAACTGATAATGTCTTTCTGGGCCAATTATTTCTCTCCTATATTTCAAGCACAGAGACTGTTTTGCTATTGCATGGTTATTGTTATTATTAATGCGACAACTATGACTAATAAGAAATCATTTTCTGCTTTTCCTTTGCAATGTGGGCTCCGATCACTCACCGCCTTTCCCCTTTGTGACAAGGAAACTCATCTCTCAAGCACAGAACAGAAAGACTAGCCCCTTCACACTCTTTCTCCTTATGTGAATTCTGGGTTTTGAGCTCGCAGTCAGATGGCAGAGGGAATAAGTCTAGACAGTTGGTGGCCTGAGCTGCCTGCTCCATCAGTTTGCTGCGTTAGTCTAAAATTCACACTAAGAAGCAGCACTGCAGTTGCCCTAAGGCCATCATCCATCCACTCAATGGAATAAAGAACTTTCATAAATAAACCAGCTAAATAGTAGCTCACCGGGCTGTGGCGTTCAGACACATGCAAAACCCTTCTTTTTCCCTATGAGCAAATTGACAGAGAACTGCTTCAGCCTTGCTGGCATTAATGACAGAAATTATGAAGGTGGGTCTTATCTGCAGAGCACCTACTAGGTGCAGGCACTGAGCTTATTCTAACCTTCATGATAATTTTGCCTAGGGGTGCTCTTCAGGTTTACAGATGAGGAGATTGAGGTTCAGCACAGATACCAAAGACTTCTTACTGCCTATACTGCCTCTCTGGTTACTAATCCCCAAGTATGAAAAACAAATTTAAATGCTAATAATATCCTAATGAACATCTGACTTTTCTTTTGCATATGAGTAGATGGAGACAGAGATAGCTAACATGCAGATAATCGTGTGTGTCTGACAGTTTGGATAAGTCATGTGTGGTCTGATTCTATTGAGCTAAACTAGGTCTTATAGAAAAGGAGGCATAATTGTGACAAGGAGAAGGACTTTGGGGGCCAATCTGATCTGAGATTGTCTATCACTATGTGACCTTAGGGAGAATAGTTAACTTTTCTGACTTTTAATTTTTCATTTGTAAAGTCATAGTAAGAGCTAAATGGATTGAGCACTAAGTATGAAATGCTGTACTAAGTGCTTTATAATATAAACACTCATTAAATCCTTAGAACAACTGAATTATTAACTCTAGTTAATAATTGAGCATCAGAGAGACAAAATAACTGTCCAGGGAGAGATAGGCCTAGAAACTGCTATAGCAGATAGTCTAACTTATAAGTATTCTAACTAAATCTTTGGGTTGTAGCTATGTTTCCATTCTCAAGCAAGTGATCCAAGGACCAAAAATCATATCAGTACATGTCACGTTAATATGGCTTATTGAAACTGTGACCATATTTTAAAGTATAAAACATTAAATGCCATACACAATAATAATTACTATTTTATAATTGTTTAGTGCTAACTGATTTTGTAATAAAACCAGATATGGACTTATGGAAATTTTCCATTACTAATGAAGCAAGTCCTTAAAAGAAGTCTCAGGTGTGCTAATGTCTAACAGTATGCTTTTGAGCAATGGAACTGTGTCTATATCAGTTTGTTCCCCAGAAAGCAATATTTTACTGAATTTCTGATGTATTTTCTAATATGCTACAAATTCACTCAAATTATACTACTATAGGAAGTAATTAAGCAAATCCATTGTATTTATATTTCAACTATATGCCATGCCCTGACTTAGTTCCTAGGAATGCAAACATGCCTTTGATATGACACCTTTTCCTGGGAAATCCACAAGGTAGTACATTGTTGCTATAATCTAACTTGTGTTGGAACTCAAACATTCTCTGAATTTAGGCTATATGTATAAATAATTTCAAATCCTTTGTGTTTTCACACACACACACAAACACACTCTCCACAGAGTAACATTCTCACACTCAGCTACATGGCCTCTGTGTGTAGTATTCGAAGACTCTAATCAACATAGTTCCCTGGTTCTAGGCCACTGGATGCGGCCCTATGTTTCAGCTATACTCTCTGCCAAGAGAAAGATGCTGAAGGATTGTGAAAATATTCTGTAAGTGGCACCTGCCATTTTTTTTCCTCATGGTCCATGTCCAGAACTAGTCACATAGCCCATTTTCCTGCAGTGGGACAGAGAGGTGCATTCAAAGTTTCCCTGTGCTGAGAAGGAGAGCAGATGGAATGAAGGAGCATTTTTAGCCCCCATATATCTGGGACAAGCATAAGGAAAGGGTATCTAGCAGAGCAGCCTGTGCTCCTATTCCTTCTGATGGAGACAGAATGAAGTAGGTGAACAATGGGAGTTAGAAAGGCAAAGCGAAGAAGATGGTTGCTATTCGCTCTGTTGAGACTCCTCTTAAGGGAAAAAAATTCAAACCATCTGAAATAATTATAGCACTAGCTCTTATTGTAGAAGGACAGCCAGCCAGCCCATATTTGGTCTGATTGAGAGGGTTCTTTCTTGAAAACAAATAGGTAATTTCCCATGAGCAAGACATTTTGTTTAGATTCCTTATACCTAAAGTCCATTTCTAAATGTGAAGGTTCTACTCAGTGTGAGAGCCAAATTACATTTCAGCACTTGCTACATTGCATAACATGGAGTGCTTTGATTTCTACCATCTAAGTTCAAAAAGTTGTGACAAAACACCAACAAATTCAAAACAGCTCTCAAAATGACTTTTGTTAAAGGCAGATTTCTGAACTATTCATCTGTGTTAAAACGTATTTGCCTGGAATCATATGTCATGTTGCCAGCAGAGTTGTTTCCATGCCAACTCACTTGCAACATGGAGGGGGTAGGGTGGGGGTTGGAATCAAAGCTACTAACATCTGGAAGATGTCAGTACTGATGTAAGCCACTTGCAATGAAAAACAGGGAACTGGAAGGTATTTGCCAAAGATACCTTATATATGGAAACAAATTTTATAATGTAATTACCTAACAATTCATTAGGATTCCTTTTATGGATGTTTTCTCAATCTAACTTCTGTTTTTTTTTTGTAAAAAAGGTTTGAAACATAATAATGATTCTGATACTCTGTGTATGCAGAATTTTTCTCATAAAGCCAATACATTTTTCTGACTGAAGCCTGTTAACAAATCCCTTAATATCTAGTGTTCCCTTAAAAGTAGGGCAAAACCTATTGTTTCACATTCTGCACCTTTTCCTATCCATGTGTTATCCTTTAAAGTCTGCTTTTCAAATGATTACTATTTGCGATATAAAGGAGACCTACTATTTCCCAAACAATGCGTATCAGGACCAGCAGTTTCACATATTTAATTTTATTTCTACATATAACTGTTTTTCTTTATCTGGGTGTATCCATGCTCATAAGCATGCATGTGTCTTTCTTGATAACTTTAAAGAAAAAATGCCCTTTATTTATCTTCTAAAAAATAAAGCCAGAGTACCTTCATTGCAGTTGTATTCTCTGGTCAAAGAAAAGAGACACTAGATTCCACATGGTACCTAATGCTGCCTGAAGACTTCAGGTCTTCTCACAGGAGAAAAGAAGGCACCGACTAAACTTGATCATGGAAAAGCACAGACTTTAAAACCATTGTTTAAAGTTTTGCATTTGTTTATTAATAATAATTAATAATATAATTATATTGTATAAATATGATCATTATAATAAATGAATCATAATTGTTGTAATAAATTTAATATAATACATATAATTATTATAATTAATAATAATTTTTGTTTAATAATTATTCTTGATATATTATTATCACTGGAGCGATAGCACAGCAGGTAGAGCATTTGCCTTGCATGCAGCCAACCCGGCTTCAATTCCTCCGTCCCTCTCAGAGAGCCCGGCAAGCTACCGAGAGTATCCCACCGCACAGCAAAGCCTGGCAAGCTACCCGTGGTGTATTCGATATGCCAAAAACAGTAACAAGTCTCACAATGGAGACGTTACTGGTGCCAGTTCAAGCAAATCAATGAACAACGGGAGGACAGTGACAGGAACAGTGATTATTATTGTTATTATTTTGTTTTTGAACCTCACCCGGCACTGGTCAGGGCTTACTCCTGGCTCTATGCACAGGGATCACTCCTGCACTGTAGAACTGTAGCACTATCATCCCATTGTTCATGGATTTGTTCAAGCGGACACCAGTAACATCTCCATTGTGAGACTTGTTGTTACTCTTTTGGGCCTATCAAATACTCCATGGGGAGCTTTCCAAGCTCTGCGGTGTGTGCAGGATACTCTCCTAGAGGTACTTAAGGTACTTGAGGTGCCAGAGATTGAACCCAGGTTAGCTACATGCAAGACAAGCACCCTATCAATTGAACTATCTCTCCAGCCCCAATTTATTTGCGTATTTTATTTGTATGTCCTATCTTAAAAACTGATATTTGCACTAAGCCTTAGTACATGGGGGAGGAGCATGTTGATAAAAAACATTTTGTGCTGTTAACTCACTTTACTCAATAACTACCTCGAATTCTCCTCATAGCCCTTATCTACTAATATATCTGGGTGTCTAGAGAATATATCTCATCCATGAAATCGGGAAAACTCTGCTCAGCTGTGCTACCAACAATGCTTTCCCCAGGCAGGGGAGATAATTCAAAGGGATGGAGCACATGCTTTGAACACAGAAGCTTTGGGCTCCAATCCTGGGGCCACAAGTTCCCTCAAGCACTGCCAGGAGTGCCCTCTCCAAGCACTATGATGAAAGTAGTCCCCGAGGGTCACGAGATGTGACCCAAAACAAAAAGAAAAGAGACAAAGAGATGCTAAACTTCTCACTTTCACCACTGATCAACCACCAAGATCTAATGCAAACAGGTTAGGGAAGTAATGTGTGAAAAGTGCATTGGCATCTGTTACAGGGTGAGAAACAATCTCCTTGTTCGTGTCTTCCTTACTAGAAGTATATCCAGGCTGAGTTATTTGTGGCCAAAATATTTGGTAAAACAATTTGTAAGGACGTTGTTTTCAATTCTCTGCTCCCTACATGGGACTCATATATGAGTCAAATTGGACCAGTGCTAATCCCTGAGGTGAATTCCCAGTGATAGTCACCATTGTGCTATCCTCTTCCTGCTGGCATTAACCCTCTCAGTATGGCAGTGTCTAGCTCCTCCTTGTTAGGAACAAATTCTTCCCTAAAACGTTCATTGAACCCTTACAAAGAACCATCTGGCAGGTGCATGTCACAAGTTCAGCAGACATACCCCGGCAATTTCAAATGCCAGCTTAAATGCTACCTGAGAGTGGACAAACACCTATTTGTTCTGAGAGCCCCATGTTCTTTGGAGTTCTTTGAGTCATTTACTAAGAGGGAGAATTCTTACAGAAGAAAAGCCAGAAGAGGCGACTTCAGGCCCTCCACTCTGGTCTCTCATGATAACTGCCAAGTGGTCTGTAGTCACTGTTCGAGTTCTTACCAACATGAATAGTCTTCTCTTGCTGAAAAGACAAATCAGCGGCCTCTAGAGCCGTCTTGCGACTTGCCATACTGACCTTCTGGACCCCTTGCTCAGATCTCAATTCTAACCAGAATTCTAGATGTTACAGTTCCTTACCTGAACTGTGGGTTCATTCCTATCTTAGACTTTGGGGCTAAGCAGATGCTGATTGAGTGAGAAGAGTGAGTCTTTATTCAATAGCACAAATGAGTCTGCCTCATGCCACACGTTCTAACACGATATCTATTCCTTATCCCAAATAAATACTTTTGCTCTGGTAGTTCACTCTAGTCTCACTCTTCTAAATCCCCTTTCCTCTCAGGAATCCGGCTGTTAAGTATGTGTGAACAGGCCTAGAGACAGCTCCCATCTCCTCCCCACCACATGGGTACTCTGCCCACTATAAACTCCACATTCCTACACCTGCCAGATCTTAAGCAAGAATCTGAGAAGAAGGCCATATTTCCATGCCTTGCTAAATTCCTAACTGGCCTTGGATGATTCTGGGACATTTGCCCTACCTGCTACCAAGTTTGCACTCATCCTTCTGATGGTGCCTAGTATCTAGTTACCAGTCCTATTATGTAATCTGTCCCCTTGCCTACTGAGTTCAGAATATAGATTCAAACCATGTAGATCCTCAGATTCCAAGTGAGGAGTTTGTGAATTAAGACTCAGCAAAATTTTTAAATAAAATATTCTAGTGAAGACAAACTTAGAAAAGCATTTACACACACTGTTGAGCCACACTCAGATGGCAGAATTCATTTCATCTTCACAGTGTCTTAAAGCTGCATCATTCTTTAAGTTTGGTAAATATCACATAAAACCTTTGATCTTTGATTTTTTTTTGAGAAATCAGGAGAACCCACAGAAATGGCTCATAGTAACAATTGCCTTAGCTGGGCATTGGATTTCCCAAAAGACCCATGTCTCCCAGCTTACAATAGTACTCAGTGTTCCAAGTAACTTGAAGGTTACTACCCCAATTGTAGAAGAACATTTCTCTATTTATCTGTCCTATCAAAAGTATAGAGACTCATCTTTTTCCCAATGAGCAGAAGAGCAAAAAGTCCATGTATTTGAGAAGCATGTATAAAAAAGCATTATGCTTACGTGGGGGTGTGTATCACTTGTATCACTTGTCATCCCGTTGGTCTTTGATTTGCTCGAGTGGGTGCCATTTGTCCCTGTCACGTGCGAGTGTAGCCCAATGATATCTGCTTGCTCCAGGAATAGGACACATAAGAAAAACTATCTTACAAGTTCGGTAAGTGGAATATAAAAATGTTGATGTTTTCTATAACACCCATTTATAGTCATCTGGACACAGCACTAGTTTGAAAGATTGATAGTACATAGGCAAACGAGTATGACTCTAAATAATCCAGTAAGTAACTTACCTATACATTGTGATTTAAGAACCGATGAACAATGCCTTATTCATCAAAAAATCTCCTGAACAGCTGGGTCCAGCTCACCTTCTCACACCACTTACAACTCAGGCGCAATTTCCACTGTTAGAAAAGGGCTTTTGAAAAGGAAGGAGCTGACACTAAAAAGCAGATTTATTGCCTGGGGACAGTTTCTAATCTTTCATTTATTAAACTTATTCAACTGGTATGTTTTAAGCTTCTCTATGTGCATGGGATGGGATCTTGCACATTATGTAATTTTATTTACTATTACCACAGAGGTCTACTGTGCCCAAGGCACTCTACCAGTCATAATACAGATGTTCTATTATTTAGAATCATCCAAGGTAGCATTTACCCTCATGTATAAAAAGGAAGCCAGTTCTCAGGAAACTAAGCTAGTGACACGTGGAGAAACCTCAAAACAATGGGGTAAGACTAAAATCTACACCAGTCTAAGCTTGGCACAACAGTATTTTTCAGAATAGTACCCTCTGAGCAATGTAGGCTTAAAGTCAGCAGTGCATCTCTCTTTGCTCAAGCTCAGTATTTATACCCCATGACCCAAAGAATTGGTTGAATATCAATCCATGTACAACTCCCTGTATAGAACTTGGAAAAGAGTCATCTATAAGGGATAATTGACTTGCCCAACAGGATCCAGGCTAGTTAATAGAATATTTTATTTTTTCTTATTTGGGGAGGAATTTGGGCCACATCTGACAGTACTCCGGGATTACTCCAGGATCTGTGCTCAGGGATAATTGCTGGTGGTGTTCAAGGGTTGAACTGAGGTCACACTTTTGCAAGACAAGAGTTGTATCACCAGAACAATCCTCCTGACCCCAAAATATTTTTTTTAATTCTTAAAAACCCTCAGCATGTTACAATGCTAAAAATAAAATGGAATTTTTATAATCTGACACCAAACCACATTCTTCACTGCAGGGCAGCGCTTAGCTTTCCATAATGTTGTGATAGGCATTTTACACAAATTTTAACCTCTTCATGTTAATAAATAGCAGCAGAAACCTATGTGCAGGAGCACCATAGAAAAAGTAATAAAACTGTTCATTGCCCTTGACTCTTTTGCTCCTTCACACTTGTTTTCCCTCTGCACGTGGTCAGAAATTGAATTGATATTGAATTTGCTTCACTTGTGTAATACTATTCATGCACGTTTTTGTAATTCATTCACTTCACTCACATTTCACCTTTTGTCATTTCAATCACTTTAAATCTGTTTTGCCCTCTTACACATTCAGTCTACTAAGTTCCTGGGCATGAGGGGAAGGTTTATTAACTTTACTTTCTGGGCTTTTGGGTTCTAGTAGGAATAATCTCATCAGGAGATGAGTTTGTGTATTGACCACACAGATAAATCGGAAGCAAAACATGGAGAACAGATGGACACCAACCTCTTCTGGTGAACCTCTGGACAACGATCTGTTGTCTAGTGGCCAGCAGCCCTAATGACAGCCTCAAGAAATGACTAATCACAAGGGCTTTATAACCAGACAGACAGAGTAAATGTTCTAGAGTGGCATTTTCCAACAATAGGATTTTTCTGGGTGAATTTCTCAGCTTCTGTGTGCCTCAATTTAGTCTTTTGCAAAATGCATAAAATCATAGCACTGATCATATCAAACTGTTTTGAAATTTAAATAATAAAATCTACATAAAATAGTTAATTGGCAAACATTGGAGATTAAGATAAAGAAGATAGGATGGACAATGTACTGGACCTTTCAGCCAGAATATTGGTGCCAGGAGGTGGAATGCTGCCCCATCCAGGTCCTGTAACTGCTCTTTCTCCTGGAAAAAAGAATAAGTTCGGTAAATTTGAGTTGTTCTGGTGAGCCCAGGAGGCTATAATTAGATCTCTTTTCTTTTAAATTTGGTTCAGAAGAGTTTCACACACTGTTTCAACAATGTCATGAACATTAAGATAACAATAATTCAAAAGAAAACAAACTTCATTTAAATTTCTCATCTATTTAGTCTTATGTCAACAATGGCATTAGTGGACAAGCTTGGTTGCCCGTAAATATAATCTTCAACTGTTACAAACACCAAGAATTGATTAAGTTCCTTTAGTGAAATAATGAATCAATCCTTCCTTAACTTCTGTAGCTTTTTTTCAGCAGTTTTGCTCCAGTGATATTTCTTGGGCCAGCTACCTATTATAAAAGAGATATAAAATGTATGTGTCTAGTTCTTAAAGGGAGCAACTTTATGAACAGTTTTAGAGACTCATCCAATACACCTTAGCATTCCCTTTGAAGAAAAAGCAGTAGACTTTGTCTGTGTTAGGTGTAAAGTTAGAACTGAATGGGCAAAGACATCAATGCACCAACGCAGAGGAAGCCATGGCAATGGCATAGGAGACATGCTGACATGAGGAGGAGTGGCCCAGGTGGTGCTTACAGTAGTAGCAGATGAAGAGCTGCTGGATCCACACACACATGCATTTTAGAGTTAAACTTCCTTTAACAAGCAGAGTCGATCCAGTGAATAGAGATCACTGTATAGATGGTGGTTTTCAGCTGTGCCAGTAAAAAAGATTGAAAACCACTGGGTTAAAAAGTCAAATCTCAAAAAAAAAGAATTTCCAAGGCAATTAATTTTTCTAAGAAAGATAAATGCAAAATAACTTGATCATTTGGAAACAACTAATGTATTTTTCCATTTAGTTAGAGCAGGATCCATTACTGAAAAATTGAGGCATCTTGTTTAGCTTTGTTTTGTTTTGTTTTGTTTTATTCTATTTTTAAAGTTGTTGCTGTTGTTGTTGTTTTCAGGACACACCTTTGCCGGGAATCCTTTGCCAGTCATATCCAAGGATCTCTCAAGAACCTAACTCAATAGCATAGTTCCCATATTCTAATCTTCCTTTTATGATGTTTCTCAGGTAGCAAAATCAACTAAATGAGCCACTTTAGTTTCTTTTCCTTGGAGGTAATTCCAGCACCTTTATCAATCAAAAATGGGATATCCCTCGACCCGCCCTTCCTGCGTTCCAACAGTCCTATTAATATCAAGGACATTGAAACTGTAATCAAAAGTCTTCCCCAAAACAAAAGTCCAGATCCAGATGGATTCACTAGCAAATTCTTCCAAATATTTAAAGAGGACCTATTGCCAGATTTTCTCAAGCTTTCCAGGAAATTGAAGAAACAGAAAACCTCCCAAACAGTTTCTATGAGGCTCATATCTCCCTAATACCAAAAGCAAAGACACCACAAAAAAAGAAAACTACAGGCCAATATCCCTGATGAACACAGACGCAAAGGTTCTCAACAAAATATAAGCAAACAGAATTCAACAACGCATCAAAAAGATCACACACCATGACCAAGTGGGATTCGTCCCAAGGATGTGAAAATGGTTTAACATTCAGAAATAAATCAACCGAGTGCCCCAAAACAGATGACTGGTTAAAGAAACTTTTGTACATCTACACAACAGAATACTATGCAGCTGTTAGAAAAGATGGTCATGAAATTTGCATGTAAGTGGATCAACATGGAAAGTATCAGGTTAAGTGAAATGAGTCAGAGAAAGACAGACATAAAAAGATCACACTCATCTGTGGAATATAAAGTAACTGATGGAAAGCTAACACCCAAGAGTAGTAGAGATAAGGACCACGAGGTCTGCCCCACAGCTTGGAAACTGGCCTCATGTGCTGGGGGAAAAGGCAGCTCAGATAGTGAAGGGAACACTAAGTAGAGCATGTTGGGAGGACCCATTCAGGTTGGAAGATGTGAACTAAAAGTAGACTATAGACCAAACATGAAGGCCACTCAATACCTCTATTGCAAACGACAACACCCAAAAGTAGAGAGAATAAAAGGGAATGCCCTGTCGCAGAGGCAGGGTGGGGTGGTGGGGGATGGGCGGGGATGGTGAGAGGGATACTGGGATCATTGGTGGAGATGAATGGGCACTAGTGGAGGGATGGGTAAACATCACTGTATGAAACACAAAAGTTCATTAAGTTTGTAACTGTACATCACAGTGATTCTCTAATAAAAAAAATTTTTTTAAAAGGTCCATCTTTGACCTCTTCCCGGGTCAGTTTTAGCTGGAAACATAGTGACTAGAACATGCTCTTCCTAAGGGTAACACTATACTTTCTATTTTCATTCTAATACACTTCTTGGTGGTGCCAAGAACACGCTGGCCTTTTCCCCCTGGAGTTACATACAGAGTCTTCAAGACCTGAGACGTTCTGTATCTTAGAAAACAGTTCAGTTCAGTAACTATTTATTGAGCTCCTACAAGAAACACAAAAGAAACAAAAGGCTTAGAATTGGCCTTCAAGCGGTTACAATCTTTCTGAAGCCATAAAATCAGGAATACTTTAACAAAGAAATATTATTAAGTATTACAGCTTAATTTGCAAATTTTAAGAGAAATTTTCAAAAATGCCCGTACTTTTATTTTCAAGCAAATATATTCTGGGATATAACTAGGATATAGTAATTATTCAGTAATGTGACATAATATAATAAATTAGGTAATTATTTCCTGTATTAGTCATGGTTCAGTGCTAAAATATTTGGCCAAGTCCTCATTTTCATTGCACAATCTTTGGAGACACTCAGACAAAGGTAGAGTGATTAATATTAACTAGAGTTTTCGCACTCCTGGATCCAGAGACGTAAGGTATCTCTAATGCTCAAATGAAAACTATAAAAATTTCTCTTGCAACCAAGGATATAATTCAGTGGTAAGGTGCTTTCCCTGTGTATGGGAGGTCTTAGGTTTGATCCCTGGCACCAAGAATTATGTAGTATATATGGCTACCCCAAGGCTTAAGATAAAGATGGTAAATACAGAGTGTATTCCTTGTTTATCAAAATAAATAGTAATACTTATTGATTCATTAGACTTTTTCTCACTAAGCCTAAAATTAGTCATCGTATTTTTCTCACTGCATCACTCCAGGTGGCCATCCCCACCAGGTGGAAATTGGCACTGAAAACAATACTAAGGGGCCAGGGAGGTGACTCAAAGCAACAGGGTTGCTTTGCAGGCTTGCTCCCAGGATTCTAGTACCACATGGGCCCTAAGAGCCAGCCTGGAAGTAGCCCCTGTATAACATTTGGTGTGCTGACTCTCTGGTCCCTCTTAATTAAAAATTAAGGATTAAAATGCTTGCCTTGCATGCAACTAGCCCCAGGTCCAGACCTGGAATGGTAGAGAAAAGGGGAGGAGAAGGAATAGAAGGGGAGAGAAGAGAGAGACTAGTATTTGTCTATCAACGTGACCTCAAGTCCAAGCCTTATGGCATCATTTAGCCTGGATGCAAAGATAAAGTCTCTGCTGTGTCCTAATAAATTTTGAAAATGCCTCTAGCTTTATGCTCTAACAACATCAAGTCATTAATATATTTAAAATATCTTGATGTGTTAAAGTGAAAGTAAAGTGAAATTTATCAATTACACAGGCGAGGTGGGGGGCTGGGGAGGTGGAGGTTGGGGGGAGGTATACTGTGATTCTTGGTGGTGGAATATGTGCACTGGTGAAGGGATGTGTGTTCAAGCATTGTATAACTGAGACTTAAACCCGAAAGCTTTGTAACTTTCCACATGGTGATTCAATAAAAGAATAAATTTAAAAAAATAAAAAATATATATCTTGATGTGAAATATCTTCACTTCCAAAGAGACATGAGACTGGAACGAGCAGACACCATTGGGCTACACTAGCACGCAACAGGGATGAAGAGATGTTACTGGCACTCACTCGAACAAATCACCGAACAACGAGATGGCAAGTGATACAAGTGATGCAGGCTCTGTGAAGAAAAGCATGAGGGGTGAAGTCCTAGAGGCAGGAGAGGAGGTAAGGCCTTGCCTTGCAGACAGCTGACCACTGTTCAATCCCCGGCACCACATATGGTCTCCTAGCACCACCAAGAGTGATACCTGAGCAGAGAGCTGGGAATAAACTCTGAGCACTAATAGATGTAGCCGAAAAATATACTTTAAAAAATTAAATTTTGAATTATTCTTTATTGTGCCCCTTCAGTTTCCTGGGGCTCTATGTATTATTCCAAGTACATTATTTTTGGGGCAGTACCACAGCCCAAGTCTCTGTGGGGTGGCTCAAGAAAATCCGATAGCAAACCTTTAGGTTTGATTGTTTTAACTAAAGAGCAATTACTTAGTTATTCACATTCTTAAGTTGATTTAGCTTCCAATAAGTAAAATATAGAAATTGGGATATTTACATTTGGGGTGGCCAGAAATATTAAAACGCTTTTTAAATTATTAAATTAATTGGAGGAGGTAGAGTGATAATATAGTCGGTAGGTCTCTTGCCTTACATGTGGCTGAGCTGGGTTCAATCCACGACATTCTGTAGGTCCCCTTAGCCCTGCCAGGAGTGATCCCTGAGTGCAGAGTCAAGAGTAAACTCTGAGCATTTATGGGGATGGCCCAAAAACAAACCAAAAAAGTATTAAATAAGTTGATCTTATTCTTTTCATTATTGCCTGATTTTGATTAGTCCATTCCATTAGTAGATGAATGCACTTCTTTATTCTATAATCTTGCTTCTGCCCCCACAACACTCAAAACATTAAGGACAGGAAGTCCAAAACATGCCAGTCATTGGGTTTCTTTTTTTTTTTTCTTTTTGGGTCATATTCGGCGATACACAGGAGCTACTCCTGGCTCTGCACTCAGGAATCACCCTGGCAGTGCTCAGGGGGACCATATGGGATGCTGGGAATCAAACTTGGATTATCCGCACATAAGGCAAACACCCTACCCATTGTGCTATTTCTCCAGCCCCATGCCAGTCATTGTTCTGTTTGCAGTTAGTAAGCAAATGGGAAAACATGCATTCCTCCATGGATATAAAAGGTGTTTTCCCTCAGAGAATATTTCAAACACATTGGAAAATGTCTAAGATTATTGGGGGTTATAGATCAGGGGGAAGTTAAAAACTGATATAGAGTAATATCTGAAGAATAAACAGGCCCAGAATGAAGCTGTGTTACAACAGAGAACAGAAAGACCCTCTTTCCAAGTAGCCATGAAAGTTCAGTTTATTTAGTTATTTCCACCCCAAGTAACACAGGCTTTCCAAATTTAATTTCCCAAATAAAATTTTTATTTATTTTTTATTATTTAATTAGTGAGTCACAGTGAGGGTACAGTTACAGATTCAAACATTTCGTGCTTGTTTTTCCCTCATGCAGTGTTTGAGAGCCCATCCCTCTACCACTGTCCATTCTCCACCACCAATGAACCCAGTATCCTTCCCACCCCCCAGTCCCATTCCCCCACCCCACCCCGTCTCTGTGGCAGGGCATTCTAATTTGTTCTTTCTCTCTCCTTTTGGGTGTTGTGGTCTTCAATAGGGGCATTGAGTGGCCATCATGTTCGGTCACTAGTCCACTTTCAGCGTGCATTTCCCTTACCACGCGGGATTTCCAAGCACATTTTACTTGGTTTTCCCTTCTCCATTTGGTATGACTTTCCCTCTTCAACAAATGGTGCTGGCATAACTGGACAACCACATGCAAAAGAATGGGCTTAGACCTTGACCTGACACCATGCACAAAAATCAGATCAAAATGGATTAAAGACCTTAACATCAGACCACAAGCCATAAGGTACATCGAAGACAAGATTGGCAAAACCCTTCACAATATTGAAGCTAAAGGTATCTTCAAAGATGACACGGAACTAAGCAATCAAGTAGAAATAAAGATAAACAAATGGGACTATATTAAACTAAGAAGCTTCTGCACCACAAAAGACACAGTGACCAAAATACCAAGGCAATCTACAGAATGGGAAAGAATATTCACCCAATACCCATCTAATAAAGGGTTGATATCAAGGGTATATAAAGCACTGGTTGAACTCTACAAGAAGAAAACATCCAACCCCATCAGAAAATGGGCCGAAGAAATGAACAGAAACTTTCCCAAGGAAGAGATACGAATGGCCAAAAGGCACATGAAAAAATGCTCTGCATCACTAATCATCAGGGAGATGCAAATCAAAACAACCATGAGATACCACCTCACACCCCAGAGAATGGCATATATCCAAAAGAACAAAAGCAACCACTGTTGGAGAGGATGTGGGGAGAAAGGGACCCTTCTACACTGCTGGTGTGAATGCCGACTGGTCCAGCCCCTTTGGAAAACAATATGGACGCTTCTCAAAAAACTAGAAATAGAGCTTCCATTTGATCCAGCAATGCCACTTCTGGGAATATGCCCTGGAGAAACAAAAAAGTATAGTCAAAATGACATCTGCACTTATATGTTCATCGCAGCACTGTTTACAATAGCCAGAACCTGGAAAAAACCCGAGTGCCCAAGGACAGATGACTGGTTAAAGAAACTTTGGTACATCTATACAATGGAATACTATGCAGCTGTTAGAAAAGATGAAGTCATGAACTTTGCATATAAGTGGACCAAATAAAGTTATTAAGCTCACCAACATATAAATCTAGAGTCTATGACAACAGTTAGTTTGAAGAAAAAAATTGATGCCTTAGCCCATTTAACCCGCTATGGTACAAAATACCATAGATTCGCTATCTTATACACAGCAGAAACATTTCCTATTTTATACACAGCAGAAATTCTGGAAGTTGAAAGTCTGATCACAATTCCAGTATGGTAAGAGGAAGCTACTATTGCTGTTCATTGACTTCTTATATTCTTCCATTCCTAAATGGGTGAGAAACACTCTGGACTATCATCTGAACACGCTAGTCCTAGCCATACATCAGTATGAAGTTATCCCCAAAGACCTCACCTCCTATGTCATAATAGTGGGAATTAGGATTTCAACAGATAAATTTGGGAGAACACAGATATTCAGGATTTAAAAAAACTGCACACGCTGAAGGGTGTGTGTTCACGGGCTCTCCAGGCAGCTCTATCTCATCATCTGCGTTTAGTGCTCTGGAGCCACTGTGTATCGACTGGATCGGGACTTGTTGGCCAAGGGCAGGCGAAGGAAGAATGAGGACCAAGCTGGTTTCTGATTAGTTATTGTTTATTCAACCTCTCATCTCTCCCATCTCATGCATTCTTCCTTCCTAGCCCTTGATTCCTCGATCCCAGCTCTCTGGATTCTCCCTCTCCCCCACTAGTCTCTCCACCCCTACTTGTCTCTCTCCCCCTTGTCCTCTGGGCCCCCTACACACAGTTTGGTATCAGAATCAACATAAGAAAGCTCTTCTTGAGGGCCCACCAGGTTCAAAGGAAACACCACTTGGGGGATTTCCTCTCCTCCTAGCATCTTAATTAACATCTTAATATTAGTTATTTTTGTATAGGCATAGTAAGAGATACATTGAGGTTTGGAGGGCAGCTCTCCTGGGGACATCTTGTCACAGACACAGACTATAGCACTCAGACCAGATTAATCATTCCTAACCCTAGCGGGGTCTGAATCTAGTTACTACTTTTTGGATCATGACAGCATTTGTCCATGACCAAACTCTTATAGTTAAGCATTTGGCACTTTGGCCAGGCCCATCTCAATGCCAGGGTAGCACATAGCTCACCATTTCCATGGGTCCATCCCGTCCCTCATCAGGACCCTGCTTTTGGGGGTGCTAGGAAGTAAAGGCAGCTGAGACTTAGGTCAAGAGAACAGATGCCCAGGAGAAAAAATATCTTGTTGAGTCAAATGACTCCCAGGTTACAATAGCATAGCATTTGCTATAGTCTTCCTGTGCCCATACAGAAGGACATGGCTCTGAATAAACTATGCAAAGGACAATTTATAAGTCAAGAGAGCACAAAGAAAGAAGTTACAAATAAACACAGAGGAAAAGGAGCACTATGATGGGAACAACCCAATAAACCTATACTACCTGATGCTATGTTATCCTACATCAGGCCATCCTAATTACAAAATAAAGAAGAGCTCCAACTTTTCCTTCTATAGTGAACTTTTTTTCTCATTTTACCGTATTTGGGAACCCCTCTTCTTTTATTCAATAAATATGATAATCACATTTCTGAAACTATTTTAAAACTTTGGAATACAAAATAAAGGTTCTCGTCCTAATTCTAAATTGTGAAAAAGATATAATGTTGATGATGATTAGCTTAAACTGGCACACAAAATCTGCTTTTCATATAGAAGCTTAGAATTTTCTTCAGATATTAAACACGGAACTGAAACTAAAATTGTAGGAAACTCTGATTTTATATTCAAAGCTAAAAGTAAGTTTTAGGCTCAGAAGAGACTGAACAACATTCAATTACCTAAATATATAAAGTGAAGTTTATTTTGATAATATTGAGCATCATTGTTCCCTTTTCTTTTAGTAGTTAATATGCATTGTGTTATTGGTGAGGAGCTTTCGTGACTTTCTATTAATATATCTATTTAATCTGAAGTAGGATACCTTCTGATGTATTTTTATTATTAAAATACGAATTTTTATCATTATCATTCTTACTATTGTTCAAACTGCAATTTTATTTATTAGTCATATAACTTTTCTGGACTGGAACAATAGCACAGCGGGTAGGGCGTTTGCCTTGCACACGGCTGAACTGGTTCGTTCCTCTGTCCCTCTCGGAGAGCCCAGCAAGCTACCGAGAGTATCCCGCCCACACAGCAGAGCCTGGCAAGTTACCCATGGCATATTCGATATGCCAAACACAGTAACAACAAGTCTTACAATGGAGATGTTACTGGTTCCCACTTGAGCAAATCGATGAACAATGGGATGACAGTGCTACAGTGCTATAACTTTTCTGAAATTAATATCTAATTATTTTCAGATAGATTTGGTTTTTAACAGTAACTTTGCTCAACTTTTAACTTGCCTAAAAATTACTGAATCTGATGTATGCTATCTGCTTAAATATATCTTAGAGCAGGCTACTGCTGCCTGTTCAAGTTCATCTATTAAATGTCCTTAGTTTCCCTAAAATTTTTGGAATTTTAATTGACTATTACGCAGTACGAATTAAGAAAACACCTAAATATTCAGCAGCCTTGAGTTCTTAGCTTGTACTTATCATTAACAATTCTTTTCTCCACCTATACTTTATTAAGTGTAGTTATTCTTACTTCTTTAGCACAAGTCTGAATACTTTTACTTAGTCTTAAACCATAAATACCTTAGCAGCCATAAAGATGACAGATATGAACTTAGTTTGCAAGAGTGCAGAAAATTATGAGGGGCTAGTGAAGTACTAGAGGGCATATGCCCTTTTAAAGATATTGGACATGAACCACTTTCTAAATCCCTGTGTATTATCAAACACCTCTGCAGATATGGCCTACAGGCTGCAGTTTGTAGTTCATATTTTAAATACTACTTTTCAATATTGCTTTAATACACTTGGCATACGTCAGCCTGACCTAAATCCCCAGGTTCCAATTACAGGTACATAAAATGGATACTATTAAATAACCAATAAAGATGTATTTTATTGTTCTAGTTCTATTCTAGCCACTATGATTAATCAAAAGAAGTATTAGGTACGGCTTCTTTCCCTAAGGAATGAGAATAGAAAGGAAAAATTATGTGGTAAAGGCTATGTACAAAGCATTACATAAACATCAAAGAAATTGTATTATTTTTTACTTTCATGATAATCTATTATCCATTCCTTCAGCAGATTTGAGCGTGGGGCAGGGAGCTCCAAGTCGTGGTCAGGAGGCCCAGGGCCACCCATGGATTGGGAGGACCTAAGGATTTGGTACTGCTAAGGCCTGCTTCCAAGGTACGGGGGGGCAGTTTGTGTGTGTGTGTTTGTGTGTGTGTGTTGGGGGGGTGCTGGAGAGATATTTTTAGGATACAGTTTGGTGCCAAGGCTTGAACCCAGGTAACCACATGCAGGTCATGTGTCTCAATGCTTATATTATCTCTCTGGCATCTCAGTCAACAAACATTAAGTGCTAACTTAGTACTTCACTGAAAATTGGGAGATTTTAATGTTGAAGGAGGTGAAAGACAGAATGATTGGAATTTTATCCAAGAACCAGGATTTACCCGCAGACGCAGACCTGTTAAGCCCAGAAGAGAGGCCAGAGGAAAAGTATGGATTTTGAGTAAATCTGATATGATTTAAATTCTAACTTAACACATTCTAGCTCTCTTTCTTCCTATCTATGTTGCATTTTTTACTGTCTTACTGAGTATTGTGGAAGTGGAATGTAGTGTTTAATCAGCCCTGCTTTTTGATGAATAGAGAAAATCTTCCAAGCTTTATTCTAACTGAAATTGTTTTCCCACTGTGCAAAAATCATTGGATCTACAATACTTCCCGTGTAACCATCTCAAATAACTCCTGCCTTCAGAAACTAAGGTTTTGTTGTTTAACTGTTCTGAGTATATGTGAGTTAAATCGATAAAACTGTAACCTCAGTATTCCTCTCATTTTACTGGTTATTGTTAGCAATATGTTATAATTTAGCCATTTTCAGCATGAACAGTTTCAGTTTTGAGGTCCTTATCTTATTAACATAATATATTCAACACTTTTGTCTAAACTATTTGTATATTTTTAGTGCATATATTTTTTAGGCCATCTACCAAATTGGTTCATTGTACTTTATATAGTAGGTTGATAACTAAAACACAAAATTTCTTAAAGGACAGAGGTTAGAATTCCTCCTCATATTTACTTATTTTTTAATCCTTCACAGCATGAGGAGAAAGGTTGATGAATGAACAAGTGAGGGGTGTAATAAAGAGGCTGGTCTTTCTCCAGATGGTTTCTAAATTTGAACAAGTCATTTTTTAAGGAAAGTCCATATCTCAAGGATTCATTTTCTCTCCTGTTTGACAAATTACAAATGTTTCAGGACATGATGCAGTGCCTTGGCGTTCAAACAAGGGTTGATGAATGGAGAGGTAGGCATATGTTTGGAATAGGAATACTTGGAATAGAATGTTATGTTATTGTTAGTAAAGGTCTGTGTCCTGGGCATTAAAGAAAAAAAGAATTAAAAACTAGTTACACTGAAGTGTCACATTTCAGAAAATCAGCTAGAAACTTTTTTTAGAGGAAAGTATAATACTTTGCCATCGTGCCTACTAGATTTGGTAGTAGTTACACTTCAATTTTTCTGTCCTCAATTTCTTGATCATACTTATATTTTTAACATAGCATTCAGTTCATATTATCAAAAGTACATTTCATCTAGATTATGTTGAAATAATTGGCCATTTTACTCTTTGTTACCTTATTTCTTATCTGCAGACATTATTTGGAGCTATCTTTCTTTGAACTGAAAGCTTTTTGAATAGTGGTTGAGATTATTAGCCTTTCATATTGAGAAGACTGGACATTATTACAGTGGGGAAACTATAATTGCCATCTGTCCATTGTAATTCTTTTAGGATATGTACTATTTATTTTATTCTTTTGTTGTTCTTCTTTCCTTTCTCATTTCAGAGTCAACCCATAAAAGCTGATTTTCCTTAGCTGACTAACTCAATATTGTTTGGAAGTTATGCATCTTCTATTTCATTTCTATTTGGCCCTTGCAAAATTTTTGACAAATTTTTCTATATGTACACTGCAACTATACAGACATACATAGATACATAAAAATATAACTGCTTCCAAATTGCAACAAGTAATTTCATCAAAATAACATTACTGATCTTGAGTCAAGTACAATCCCTGTATTACTTCATTTAATCCTTACAACAACATAAAAATTTAGAAACTATTAGGATTACTAGTAAGTCTATCTTATAGAAAAAAAACGAGGACCAATGTTTTTAATAGGGTCTATGCTTGGAGGACTGCTACTTTTAACTACTCTTTCCATACCTTTTCCTTAGATTTGCAAACTTCTAGTTAGCTACAAAATTCATTTCAATCTCTTTGTCTGTGAGTTCATTTTGAATCTACCCTGAAGATTTGATTATTACCTTTCTGTATGTGCCAAAACTACACTACATTTTCCATGAAATGCAAATTGTTTGTTTATCTTACACTCACCTCTTGTTTCAAGTCCACTTCGGTTCTGTGCCAGAAATGCTTCTAATTAAAAAAAATATATTTTCCTGCTCTCTGATGCTTAAAGTAATATTTATCATCCTGAGCTTTAGACTCAATGGTTTGGCATAAAGAACATCAATCAGAGAACTAGGAGGTCTGAGTTCTGATCCTGCTCTCCTGGTAACCAGCTTTACACCTGCTGACAGGTGTCTTCAGGTCTCTGCTTTTTCAATTCTCTCAACTGTAAAAGGAAGTTGTTGGCCCAATTTTTCCAATCCTTTGTTTCTATACTTTGAACTCTTGATTCCAAAAGATAGAGATTTTTTCCATTCATGCCACTTGTAAAACTTGATTTTTAATGAACACACAATTCTCTTTTCTGACTGATTTTCCTATGCCTAGTTTTGTTGAAAATAGAGAGTGCCGTGCAACACATCATAAGACACTCCCTACTCATTTTCCATAAAATTATAGAGGGAAATATATATATATGTGTGTATATATACATATACATATATACATATATATATATATCTTGGAGATCCTAGCAATCTATGGAGAGTATCCCGCTCGCACAGCAGAGCCTGGCAAGCTCCCCGTGGCATATTCAATATGCCAAAAACAGTATCAATAATGGATATCATTTCCCTGACCCTGAAAGAGCCTCCAATCATTGGGGAAGGCAAGTAAGGAGAGGCTGCTAAAATCTCAGGGCTGGGACGAATGAAAACATTACTGGTGCCCACTCCAGTAAATCGATGAACAATGGGATGACAGTGATACAGTGACAGTGATCTTACACTTTGTAATATATCGGTATGGGAAAAGGGGTGCTGTCAAGCCCCACTGAGGGATCTGGAACCACTCTGGGTGACTAGCAGTCTAGTGGTGTCAGACTGGTAGTTAAATTCTCAGGCCCAGAGATGCTCAGCAGCCACCAGGGCTATACAAGAGAGTGTTCAGGGAACCATAAGATGCTGGAGCACAACATAGGGAACATGCAAAGAATGTCCTTTACTGGAGCCTGGAGCCATAGCACAGTGGGAAGGGCATTTGCCTTGCATTTGGTTGACCTGGGTTCTATTCCAAGCATCCCATATGGTCCCCTTAGTACTGCCAGGAATAACCTCTGTGCAACGTCCAGGTGTGAACCCCCCCAAAAAAATAAAGAATGTCCTCTAGCCCTTTGCTATCTCCTCATTTCCTGTAATTTTTAAAAAGTATCTCTGCAGACTTAGAAGATATTACAATGACCTTACAATGACTTTGAAAACAGGCACTTGAATTGGCACTTGAATTGTTCATCTATAAATTCAGTAACTGACTGGTCTCAATGTTATTATCTATCTATGGCTTTGCTTCTTAACTATATTTCATAATTTCCCTTTCCTTCTTTTTGTCTCATAATTTTCCTATGAAGTATTATATGTTGTTGTTGTAGTATGTATGTAGGTGCCATACTGTCATCTTCTGAGGAGTGTTGATTCTCATGTGATCTGTTAATTTGTGACCTGTCACTGTACACTGTACACTGTACACTGAAGTGACTTTGTTATCAGGATCATTTTGAGGTCTCACCTGTTCCCCAAGAGCTCAACATTCAAACTGTTTCCTCTGAAGATCAGGTTGGATTTGGTTATTAAGATTCCTTAGAGAAGAGCTATTGTAGGCCTAAGTTTAGTTGTGCCCACTATTACAAGCCTGTTTTTTCTTAACTGTGTAAGAACATGTTACTGTGGTATTAAGATGATCTTTTTGGCAGGGGCAGAATTCCAGTGTCCCTATCACTCTTCTTACAAAGATGTTCATCCACTGATCCCTTTTCCACTCTCTAGTTAGCCTTGTGGGGCTTCATGTTGCATACGCATAGTTGAATCTCCAGTCACAAATGCATAAGGGGTCTCACACAGAGACCCTGAGACACACATTTGGCATAATGAAAACCTCATCCTCAATGCCTCATCCTGCAGGTTCCAACTACTTCAAGTGATTCTGTCTTTAAATCTGCCACTTGGTCAGGCTACCATGCTCTGCTCAGACTCCACATTGCATAATATTAGGAAATTATTCCAAATAAAGACTTGGATAGAAATTCACGCTCTCTCACAAGTTATGTGCCTCTTGTCTTCCCCTTACCCTACAGATTGCATGTGTCTAGGACTATTGAAAGAAAGAACTGCCTCAGATATTCTGCCTGGTTTTATAGTGGATTGTAGTAAGGGAAGTAGTTTGGTGTAAATTATAGTAGAATAGTCATACGCAAAATACTTTATTATTTATAAAACGTCATCTTTCCAATAATCAATGGGTCTTTATCAAAACATTTAAAGAATATGTTTCAATGTGTTAAACTATTTTAAGTAGTATTGTTATCCTGTGAGATCACCAAAATAGATTTTCTTTTGGACATATAATTAATTTACTAAAATTAATATGGGGTGAGCAGAGAATCTTCTCCATTGAGATTTAGTTGTTGTTTCCATTTATTTATGACTAACACAATTTTCTAGTTCTTTGATGCAGATAAATACTTAGGAAAATTAAAGTAAAAATATAACTTAACAGCAGTGCCTCAGAGATAAAAACATTTCTGTTAATGTGATTTTCCCACATAATAAGGGTTAACAGAAATTTCCTTCTATTTAGGTGTTATTATTGAAATTGTTTACAAGATCAAGAAACTCACTTTAATTAGAAATAACAATATTTTGTGACTGGAAAGATAGTACAAGTACACCTGATTGCCTTGCAGGTGCCAGGCCCATGTTTGATCCTGGGCATCCCCTATAGTTCCCCAAGGCCTGGCAGGAATGATACCAGGGCATAGAGTCGGGATTAAAACCTGAGCACTTCTGGGTGTGGCCCAAAGACACTATGAGGAGAAGGAGGAGATAGAAGAGGAGGAGGAGGAGGAGGAGGAGGAGGAGGAGGAGGAGGAAGAGGAGGAGGAGGAAGAGGAAGAGGAAGAAGAAGAAGAAGAAGAAGAAGAAGAAGAAGAAGAAGAAGAAGAAGAAGAAGAAGAAGAAGAAGAAGAAGAAGAAGAAGAAGAAGAAGACAACATTTTAATATTTTAATATATGGATATATGGCTACTTGATGTAACTTCTCCCAAAGTCTCTGGATCCCAATCCAGTGTCCATTATACAAAACCCCTAATACCTACAACACATCCAAAGGGAATATACATATATGTGTCTATGTATATATCTTGTATATATATACATATATATAATCATATAGACTACTTTTCTAGATGATTATGACATGGAATTGTCATCATTTTGGATAGGGTTGGCTAAAGAAAATAAATATTGTTCTATAGGATATTGAATCTTCTTGTACTTTCTAAAAGACACAGTCTCTCTATTTGCAAAGTAACACTTACCTCCCTGGTCCTGTTTCCTCCCAGGATCAGAGGGAAAGTTACATCTCAGTGGTGTAAGTCTCTGAACTCTACAAAACTGCCACTGAAGAAATAGTGGCCAAGCTCTGAGGAGAAGCATCCTAACAGAGCTGCCTCTTTTCTTCTCAATCACATCCCTGGAAAACAAAGTAACTGTCACTTTGCAGCCAGACTGACAAAGCACATTCCTTTCCTTATTGTGTGTGTTTTTTTCTTAATTTATCCTATGTGTGATTTATTTGACTTGTAGAATCCGTGAGCAGTATCTTACATTACTTGTGGAAACCTTAATAATTATTTTTCTAAAATATGGTTTCTACTACATTTCATTTCTCTTTTCATTTTCTGTTTATCTCTCTTATATCTTGTTTTTGTTTCCTGGTACAATCTGATTAATTCCTTCTGCCCAATCATCAAGCTTATCCTTTTTTCCTTAGTGCTGTCAGAACCATCCCTGGGTGCCTACATGGGCAGTTGTGCCACTCAAGGGCAGCACCCCCGACATCCTCCCCCACCCCAGTTTGCTAAATAAGAACTCTCTGGAACTCGACCTCAGATGAACTCAGTTAGAATATAGAAGATAGGGTCTCAGAATCTGTGCCTCAACAGAACATCCACCAACCCTTATGCATACTAAACTATAAGCAGCAACAATTTTAAGCATTGTTTTTCAATTTATATATTCTAGTTGATCATCTTAAAAACATGGTTGGAGACTGGAGAGATAGTATAGGAGGCTTCAATCCCCAGCACTACATCTGGGCTCCTGGCATGCCAAAACTGATCCCTAAGCACAAAGCCAGGAGTAAGCCTTGAGTCTCACTGAGTGTGGCCCCCAAACCAAAAGTATATAAATAAGGATATGCTTGATATAAGTACCACACGCTAACCGATTGCGCCACTGCAGTTCCGTGGAGCGATAGCTCAGCGGGTAGGGTGTTTGCCTTGCACTCGGCCAACCGGGGTCGATTCCTCCCTCCCTCTTGGAGATCCCGGCAAGCTACTGAGAGTATCCCACCCACACAGCAGAGCCTGGCAAGCTACCCATGGTGTATTCGACATGTCAAGAATAGGGGTGCTGGTTGGAAGCTTCCCAAGAAGTGCTCAGGAGACCCAGGACCTCACCTGCAGACTCTCAGTCAACAAGGCTGGTGGTTCAAAGTAGGTCCTGAGGCGATAGTGTTGCTTGGACTCTGTGGCACAGGGATACCTGGTACACTCCAGTACTGCTGCAGGGCTGCAGAGCTACACCCAGTGAGCCTAAAGTACAGCATGGAACCAGCTTTTGAGGAGCAGCACACAAAGCATGAGATACAAGCCTATCTCTCTGGCCCTATAAACATTGCAAATTTAATCTTTTTCTTCATTAAATATAATAGCTATATTTGTTTTATGTAACAAAATTTGATACCTTGTAGGGACTGTTTTTTCTGATCCTGTGTGTAGCATTATGTTCTGTACTTAATTGTGCTCAATTCTGTACTGTTTTGTTGTAAAATGCTCACTTTTATCAATTGCTTATTGGTATACTTTGAGACCTGGCATGAAGATGTAACCCCTCCCAGTGATAATTTGAACTTGTCTTTGGCTTTTACATTTCCTGGAAAGTTTTAGTTCTTAACTCTGCTTTTCAATAGGTAAAGAAAATCAGAAAACATTAAGCAAGATGAATAGCTAAGAAACACTACATCTATGTGTGACATTTTCATACTATAGAAAATTCAAGGCAATGAAAATAATTCTAACAGAAGCCAGAGGAAGAAAATTCCTCACCTACAGAAGAACAAGCAACAAACCCTAGTCATCATAAAAACAACAGAAGGGAAAGTAAGGGGAAAAAAACAAACAAAAATAAGGTAACAGATGAAAATGTTTTTGATCAGTTTATTATCAGACTGGACATGGAAAAGGAAAGAATCTCCACCCCATCCTTGATAAGTTCAGTCTGTAAATAAGTTTTCAGGTTCTATTGTATTTGGTCATTTGTTATTTCCATATCGAGATACTGTGACTTACAATACTATTTTATTTTTTTATTATTTTTTTAATCACCATGTGATACAGTTACAAAGCTTTCTGTATGAGTTTCAGTCATACAATGACCAATCACCCAACCCTCCACCAGGGCACATCTTCCACCACCAAAAGCCCCAGTATCCCCCCTACTCCCATCCCACCCCTCCCCCTGCCTTTATGGCAGACAATCTCTCCCACACTCTCTTTTGTATGGCTTGTTATGAACAGCACAAGATGTTATGCAACCACATGCTCCTGGAACTCCAAAATTCCAGATAATTAGGGTCTAGAAAAATCTCTGCAGCAAACTTCTCAGTTAGGAGATTCTTTTGTGTGTCTCTGGATCATGGCCATTAAGGAGATTAAGTAGCAGCTAGAGGCAGTTTGGAGGCAGGGTGAAGAAGGCCCAGTCCATCTCCTATCCCTTGAGGCCTGGAGTTTGTGGCCACTGAACCCAAGTACCTACACTTCTCATTGGGTTCTGGGAGTTGGGAGCCACCGGGGTTTTCAGGGGGCAGGTGGAGGGATGACGCCTGGCCCCGTCTGAGACACCCCGGTGAAGTCAGCCTGTCTTAAAGTCTGGAAGCATCTCTGCAGCTAACTGCTCAGTTCAAAAATTCCTTTGTGTGTCTCTGGATCATGGTCCCTTTTTCCATCTTTTCCAGAGAAATAAACTATTGTCATATGCCCTGCAAGATGTGCCCACTCGCCCACAGTGCACTGTGCCGCTGGCCCTAGCTGAGATTTTTAATCTCTTTCAAGATTTATAGGTCTCTGGAATAAGGCCAGTAAATGTGCTTGTATAGCTCAGCCAGAGGTGGTTTGTGGCTGTGGCTCCCACATACCTAACTTTTGGCCATTTGATTTCTTGGTAAACTTGGCCCCAAGTTGATGGGGCCCAGCCAAAAGCACAGCAGCAGTTTTTGAGGTGTCAGGAAGTCTGAAGGCACCATCAGGTTGCTGATGCACTGGCCCAGAGGGTACAGGTTGACCTACTGGTGGCACCATACCCCCGACTTACAGTCCAATTAACGAAGCATTCATGTGTCATACATAACTCTAACACCTCTCCCATCACCAAAGTGTCTGCCACCTTCCACCAGGGCCCTGAGACAACTCCCATTGCAAATTCAGTTCTGTGAACCAATTCTCAAGTTCTGTTGCCTTTACTCCTTCAGTGGATAGATCATATTATTTGCATACAGAAGGCCTGACTTCTAACTCTGGCACTGTTTGGTCCACCATAACTCTCAGGGAGGAATCCTCAAGGACCATGAGTGAACCTGGAGCAATGCCGGGAGTCATTCACAACCAAACAATCCTGTTAACTTTTCCTCCTCCTTTGGGTGTACCTTATAAGCAAAACATAAGTGTCTACCCAAAGTACCTAGAAAGAAATATGAGTCCTCCAAATATTTTAATATTTACTGAATTGATTTCAACGGTTTCATTTCTTATTTATTATATGACTATTATATCCCCTGGAAGCTTCTAGTTGAAATAAATGTGGTACTTAGGTGCATGGCATGAATTGTCTTCACAATAATTATGCTTATCATGTGCTAGTTATATAACAATAAGCCTATGCAGATTTATTTAATCATTTATTTTAAAAAATTTGAGAAGGAGGCTAAAGTTCAGAGCTTACTTAATTTGCACAAATTCAGGTGGTGTGGGAAAGATTCATATCTGAATATGGAATTTTGAAACTTACAAGCCAATGACCTTTTTGACATCGCCACTCTATTATGAGCTGTATTTCCAGTGATCACAATGTCTGATTAATATCTCAACTCTCTACCTCATTTTTCCTATATAGATTATTAATATGAAATGGAACTAATGAACTTGGCAGAGAAGATCCATTTATTTACTTTCTAAGTGACTGATATAGATCAGTGGATGGTCATTAATGCCATAACCATTAATATATATTGTAAAGATGGTTGAAATGAATGAATCAGCGTTCCGAATGAGGGCACAGGCACACGTTCCCCAGGCTTCTCTGGTAATGAAACTCAGATTACTAGGTTTGTAGTGACAAGCCTGAATTGAGATCGTGCTCTAATACTTACAAGGCATGTAACATTGTCATGTGCACTTAACCTCTCTGAGCCACTTTCTTCATGTCTGTTAAATAAAAATATAGGAATACTGGTTCACCGTGGTATTGTCAAGAAGATTAAATGAGATAATATGTGCAAAGGCATATTATATTCTTAAGAACAATTTATAAACTTGAGCTATGATTATTATCCTATTACCGAAACAGCACCAATAAATTCTAACAATCCTGAGACTACTTGAGAAAGAGAGAAAATATGTTGCATTTTACTGTTGTATTATTTAAATCTTTTCACACTTGGACTCCTACATTGCTTTTACAGTCTGGATTATGCTTAACTTTCTGTTTGCAACTTAACATCCTGCAAATGATTTATCACTTACTCTGCCATCTGTGTCTTCCACAAAATCTAGGTTACAGTATAGGATTTTTGTATATTTAGTGTTCTCAAAAGATTTGATTGAATATTTTTTGCATTGCCTAATGTATATTTAATTCTTCCTTCTGTAATATTCTTCAATATATTAGTGTGAGTGAAAGGAAGTATATGAATTAATCAATAATAATTAATAAGCATTTGACTGTGACATATGCTGACTACAATCAAGTCCCAGAGGGCACCACATACAGCATGTTACAAGTTTGCCATAATATGTATGATTTATGTATATGAATACTAGATTGTAATCAATCTTCATTTGAGGAAATCGCATACTTATAAAACAAAATAAGTCAGCATTTAACATTATTTCTGTCAGTAGCAATGTTAGTTAAAGCTATCTGATTTTATCTTTAGAATAAGACATTATGGCATTTGATAAAAAATGCTTCTTATAGAAATGATGATGATAAAAATAAATAAAAAGAGGACATGGCTTTTTAAAAGCATCACAATTTTTCTTCATTCCAAGTTAAACAAAACCACACAATGAACATAACAAAATAATTTTATGGCCCTTTGACAAATTGTATTAGGTCCATTTCCTGTGGACTATACACATAGCTGGAATATGCTAAAATCTGTGTGTTTTAATTAGTAAGATTTGGTAGTGTTCATTATAATAAATTATTTCAGTCATAATGTTAAAACAAAGATGTAGCACACAAAGCAAAATTGAACAAAGGTCCAAATGGGATATTATTAAAATGTCAAAGTGAGTAAGCAGATGGGGTTTGTATGGCTCAGTGGATTAGTCACCAGGCTCCATTACCTTGGGGACTCTAGTGAAATCCAGTCTCAGTAGAATGATCAGAAAGTAAAAATAAAAGGTATATACAAAAACAAATAAATCATTTCATTTGTGCTCCCCACTAAAACTCAGAGGTTTCCTTTTTCTTTTTTAATCACACAACTACATGAATATTACAATACTGCTACATTTGTTGTTATCAGAGGTTTTATTTTCCCTCTAAGGTTAATGTAAGGGAAAATAGGGAAAATATTGAAAACTGCAGATTTGTCATGCCCTTCACATAACAGAGGCATTCCATGCATGGACGCATGAAAGCACATGCTCTCTCTAATGGGACGTCTGCACAGTGCAGAGGAGTGTGGGGAAGCGCCATGCAAAAGCACTGACTTTAGAACAATCCCATAAAGAAGAAATTATTTTTTTTACTGTCTTTCATCCTGGTCAGCTCTCTAAAGCAATTATGAGTGCCTGCTCTTTTCAGATACAAGTTGAAATGTAGCCATTTACATTTCCTCCAAATTTTGACAAATCACTTTGATTTTTCTTATGGCTGTACACTTTAACACACATCAAGCTTCATGATCTGTACTGGCAAGTTAAGATTTAGAACACGAACATACATCCTGCCAGGAAAGAAGAAATAGAATTGGTAGAAAATTCTTTAGAAGTTAAATAAAAGCATGGCTAGATATTTTATGATAAAAAGTAAGTAAGTGCATGTTACATACTTGAGTGTGTGAAGTGTGCTTTCTACATCACTTTCTGGTAAGAGCTCAGGACTAGTAGGATACCACTCTTCTAGAGTAACATAAACACTTGCTGAGTGCAGATTCCCCCATATAAGTAGCTCTCAAGACAGCAGCTGCAGTGTTTCATGGAATCTTTGCTACTCTGGAGATGAAAGCCAAAGAGAGCTATAAGAGTAGGATGATACAATTCAATATACTCAGAAGCACCGTGATGAGTTTTTAAAAATATATAATACGGATAAACACTGGTTTCTGTTTACATTTAGTCTGGAGCTAAGGACATAGCTCGATGGTAGAGTGCGTGCTTTGCATGCATGAGGTATGGGTTTGTTCCCCGTCATCCCACCCTCAGTACCCCCAAAAAAATTCTAAATAAATTTAAAAGAATTGAGTACATTTAGTCTGTTTTTGTAGAATTTTTTGAGCCGATTAGGGGCTGGATGTCTGCGTATACTATTGTACACCTACACGACTTTATATAATCAAGATGTTATCACTAAGGACTGAATTTCAAGTAGGAAAAGGAGTCTCAGATTGTTATGCTGTGTCAATTATATTACCAATTGTTTCCTCACTGCAAGACTGATAAGAAACTACAACCGCCCAAAGCCCAAGGGACTCGAACATGCCTTGTGAAAATTGGAAATCAATAGGAGTCTATAATCGCAAGCAAACGGCATCGTTTCCATTGGGGTGAAGATGACAGGGAGATTGTACATAACTGTTGCACACAGGGCCAAATCCTCTCTCCTCAGCCTGTCATGAATATTATTTACTTTTTTGAAAATTTTCTTTTCTTTTTTTTTTTTTTTTTGCTTTTTGGGTCACACTGGAGATGCTCAGGGGTTACTCCTGGCTCTGCATTCAGGAATCACACCTGGCGGTGCTCAGGGGACCATATGGGATGCTAGGAATTGAACCCGGTTCAGCCGCATGCAAGGCAAATGCCTTACCCGCTGTGCTATCGCTCCAGCCCCTTGAAAATTTTCTAACATGACTCTTGCTTACAAAAGAAAAGCAAATTATTTTTTTAAGTTTCAGCAACAAAGGAATGGCAAATCTTTATACTCAACTTTTCTTCATTAGACAATGAATGTTTTTCAGATTTACTTATAATGGGGAAAGAATCCATCATCTGAATCTGACATCTCTGCTTATCTGCGCTCCTGGTACCAGGAGGCTTCGAATGTTCCCGGCTTTCTGACAACTCACCACAAATTCATCTCAGTTCTAGCTGAAGGTAAACTCCATTTCCAAACCTAAGAGGCAATTTAGTCTCCAGGGTCATTTTTCTCTACCTCTCCTTTAAGCGGTCTACCAATTCAACATGAAAATGAACATTACTATCCACTAGGGGCCAAGCTAAACCAAACATTTAATTTCATTGCAAATGCCCAATTTGCACAGGTGAAATTGCAAGTCTTATTCTGTTGTTGTTCTTGATTTTTTTTCTTTCTGCCTATTCCATTATGTGTTCAATTCTAAGCTATCCTTGAACTTACAGGCTGAGACAAACAGTTCAGTGACAGGAATGTGCGAAAATTATGAAAGACATGAATGCATCTGCCATGGAAAAGCAGGTACTGCCCTCACGTACAACCTCCTCCAGACAAACATGGGAAGAGTTGTCCTTCAGAGCACAGTGCCTTCAAAAGATTTATAAAATGTCAAACAGAGCTCTGCAAGATTCCTAACTTCCCCCATCCATCTTCTGAGCTAAGGGGGATATGCTAAATTTGATCAGTATTATGGTTATTTTCTCAAAAGGTCATATTTAGTCAAAATAGTAATTTTATTCAGAACACTTCTTAAAACAGATAATATATTAAAAACATATGATTGATGGAAAGTGAGTGAAGATTTTTATGATCACTGCCCATGTTAGATGACATAACCCTCACACAAGGCAGTTGGGGTGACTCAAAGTATAGGAGTCTCAGACCATGAGCAGGAGAGAGCATTTGCCTTAATGTGCCCAAGCCAGGTTGGATCCTCAGCATCCCAAATGGTCCCCCTAGCAGCACCAGGAGTAATTTCTGAGTGCAAAGCCAGGAATAACCCCTGAGCATTGCCTCGGTGTGGCCCCAAGAAACAAACAAAAAAGTGGAGAAATCTTCAAATCCACATTAATACTTTTCAGAAAAATTGGGACTTCTTTTGAAGTACAGGCTACTAGTTACTGAAATTTATAGCCAACATACATGCAAAACAACTAACAAATTACTTTTTAATTTTTTAAGTTTTATTACATTAAAAAACACATATAGATATTAATATACAAATTCTTCCAAACTGGCAATCACTCATGCTTTGTTTTGTTTTTTCTATTTAATCCCAACTAACTTTTTTTAATTGAATCACTGTGAGAGCATTACAAAGCTGTTCATGATTAGGTTTCAGTCATACAATGTTCCAATACCATCCTTCCATCTGTGTAATTTCCCAGCACCAGTGTCCCCAGTTTCCGTCCCACCACCTCAAATTCCTCCCACCCATGCCTGACTCTATGACATGCACATCTCCTCTCTCCCTCTGCCTCTCCCTCTCTTTCTCTCTCTCTCTCTGTTTAGGAATTATGGTTTGAAATACAGATACTGAAAGGTTACCCTGTATATCTCTTTATCTACTTTCAACTCTTGCTTCTTGTCCAGAGTAATCATTTCCAACTACTATTATACCGGACCCTCCTCTATCTCAACCACCCTCCAACCCACCACACACACACTTGTGGTTAATTTCCAACCACTGACCATTCCTCCTGGTCCCTGTTGTCCCTGGACATGGATATTAGTCTCATACTATTGTTTATTTTTATTTATTTATCTATTGAATCACTGTGAGAGCAGTTACAAAGCTTTCAGATTCAAGTCTCAGTCATACAATGATGAAACACCCATCCCTTCACCAGTGCATATTTTCCACCACCAAAAATCCCAGTATACCTCCTGCCTGTGTGGCAGATGATTTTCACATTACTCTCTCTATACTTTGATTACATTCAATATTTTGACACCAGACCCACCACTGTTATTTGAGATTTTCCTCCAACACTTAGATCTGCCAAAAAGGTAACATTAGACACTTTTGTTTTCTATTGCTGATTATGAATAGCACTGTAGGATGACATTACTTTGTCCTCTCCCCCCTTGCCACGAGGAGCTTGTCCAGGTTTTTCCCGAAGTTTAGGCTTACCCCAGTCTCACCCATCAAGGTGTTCCCAAATCTCTCCCAATCCCTTTGTTTAGCTGTAATCACTTCTCTATGCTCTATTCCCCAAAAAGAGTTAATCAGCTTCTCCCCCTAATCTGACTCTGCTAATTTGTAAGGTCAGACCTTCCTACGATATTGAATTTATAAGCTAATATTGCCTTTCTCTTCCCCTTATGCCTTTTGAATAAGTTACTAAAGAAATGTCCTTTTTGTATAGACACGAGAAGACAATATTATGCTTTTGTAACTTGGGACTTAATTAGCTTCGAATATTATTCATTCCTGGGCATCTGCTTTCTCCACTTAAGCCTCAGTTGCCCTCAGTTCCTAGCACCCCAAAAGCAGGGTTCCAACGAGGGACGGGACGGATCCAGGGACAGGACGGATCCAGGACCAGCGGTGAATTATGTGCTACCCTGGCATCGAGATGGGCCTGGCCAAAGTGCCTAATTCTTTTTTTTTTAATTTTTTATTGAGTCACCATGTGGAAAGTTACAAAGTTTTCAGGTTTAAATCTCAGTTATACAATGCTCGAATACCCATCCCTTCACCAGTGCTCATATTCCACCACCAAGAATCCTAGTATAGCTCCACCCCGCCCCCTCACACCCCAAACCCCCCCACGCCCCTAACCCCCCCACCCTAAGCCCCCCCCGCCTGTGTAACTAATAAATTTCACTTTACTTTCACTTTGATTGCATACAATATTTCAAAAAACTCACTATTATTGTTTGGAGAGTCTCTCCCCTAAAGTCAGACCTGCTGAAAAGGAAGCATTAGATAATTTGTTTTCCATTGCTGAGGATGAAGAGGTATGAGGTCGAGTGACCACACTTAGCGGCCTCTCAGTTTTGGGTTTCTGTAATTTAGTATTTTAGTAACTAAGTCCAGAGAGAAATCTGCCAGAAGTTGCATTGTTGCCAACTTGTACTTCTCAGTTACATTATATTCCACATATGAGTGCAATATTTCTATGTCTGTCTCTTTCTTTCTGACTCATTTCACTCAACATGATACTTTCCATGTTGATCCACTTGTATGCAAATTTCATGACTTCATGTTTCCTGACAGCTACATAGTATTCCATTGTGTAAATATACCAGAGTTTCTTTAGCCAATCATCTGTTTTCGGGCACTCTGGTTTTTTCCATATTGTGGCTATTGTGAACAGAGCGGCAATGAACATGGAAATGCAGATGTCATCTCTACTATACCTTTTTGCCTCTCCGGGATATATTCCCAGGAGTGGTATTGCTGGGTCAAATGGGAGCTCAATTTCTAACTTTTTGAGAATCGTCCATATTGTTTTCCAAAAGGGCTGAACCAGTCGGCATTCCCACCAGCAGTGAAAGAGAGTCCCTTTCTCCCCACATCCACGCCAACACCGGTTGCTTTTGTTTTTGGGGATGTGGGCCAGTCTCTGTGGTGTGAGATGATATCTCATTGTTGTTTTGATCTGCATCTCCCTGATGATTAGTGACGTTGAACATTTTCTCATGTGCCTCTCAGCCATTCGGATTTCTTCTTTGGAAAAGTTTCTGTTGATTTCATCAGCCAATTTTTTGATCGGGTTGGCAGTTTTCTTCTTGTGGAGTTCAACCAGTGCATTGTATATCCTTGTTATCAACCCTTTATCGGATGGGTACTGCATAAATATCCTTTCCCATTATGTAGACTGTCTTTGTATTTTGGTCACTGTTTCTTTTGAGTTGCAGAAGCTTCTTAGTTTGAGATATTCCCATTTATTTATCTTTGTTTTCACTAGCTTAGCCAGTGGCGTGTCAGCTTTGAAAATACCTTTGGTTTCAATGTCGTGGAGGGTTTTGCCGACCTTATCTTCAATGTACCTTAGGGATTCTGGTCTGATGTTGAGGTCTTTAATCCAGTTTGATCTGATTTTTGTACATGGTGATAGATGGAGGTCTAAGCCAATTTTTTTGCATGTAGCCGTCCAGTTTTGCCAGCACAATTTGTTAAACATGCTTTCCTTGCTCCATTTCACATTTCTTGCTCCCTTATCAAAGATTAGATGATCATATATTTGGGGGTGTATGTCAGAGTATTCAACCCTGTTCCATTGGTCTGCCGCTCTGCCTTTGTTCCAGTACCATGCTGTTTTAATGACTACCGCTTTGTAGTAGAGTTGGAAGTTGGGGAGGTTGATTCCTCCCATTTTCTTTTTCCCAAGGATTGTTTTAGCTATTCGTGGGGGCTTATTGTACCATATGAATTTCAGGAGCGCTTGCTCAATTTCTTTGAAGAATGTCAAGGGTATCCCTATAGGGATCGCATTGAATTTGTACAATGCTTTGGGGAGAATTGCCATTTTGACAATATTAATTCTTCCAATCCATGAGCAGGGGATGTCTTTCCATTTCCTCGTGTCCTCTTTTATTTCCTGAAGTAGTGTTTTATAGTTTTCATTATACAAGTCCTTTACCTCCTTTGTTAAGCTGATTCCGAGGTACTTGATTTTTTGAGGCGCAATTGTGAATGGGATTGCTTTTCTCAGGTCACTTTCTTCTCTCTCATTATTTGCATATAGGAAAGCCATGGACTTTTGGGTATTGATTCTATAGCCTGCAACTTTACTGTACGAGTCTATTGTTTCTAGGAGTTTCTTGGTAGAGGTTTTAGGGTTCTCTAAGTATAGTATCATATCATCTGCGAATAGTGAGAGCTTGATTTCTTCCTTTCCTACCTGAATGCCCTTAATGTCTTTTTCTTGCCTAATCGCTATTGCAAGTACTTCCAGTACTATATTGAACAGAAGTGGAGAGAGTGGGCATCCTTGTCTCGTCCCTGTTCTCAGAGGGAAGGCTCTTAGTTTTTCCCCATTGAGGACAATGCTTGCCATAGGCTTGTGATAAATGGCTTTGACTATATTGAGGAAGGTCCCTTCTATACCCATTTTGGCTAGTGTTTTCATCATAAACGGATGCTGGATCTTGTCAAATGCTTTCTCTGCTTCTATTGATATGATTATATGATTTTTATTTTTTCTTTTGTTGATATGGTGGATTATGTTGATTGATTTCCGGATGTTAAACCATCCTTGCATCCCCGGGATGAATCCCACTTGGTCGTGGTGTATGATCTTTTTGATGAGTTGTTGAATTCTATTAGCTAATATTTTGTTGAGAATTTTTGCATCTGTGTTCATCAGGGATATTGGCCTGTAGTTTTCTTTTTTTGTGGTGTCTTTGTTTGCTTTTGGTAGTAGGGATATATGAGCCTCATAGAAACTGTTAGGGAGGGTTTCTGTTTCTTCAATTTCCTGGAAGAGCTTGAGAAGGACTGGCAAAAGGTCCTCTTTAAATGTTTGGAAGAACTCACTAGTGAATCCGTCCGGACCTGGGCTTTTGTTTTTGGGGAGACTTTTGATTACCATTTCAATTTCCTTGACGTTAATTGGACTATTCAGGTACTCCAGGTCTTCTTGGTTCAGCCTTGGGAGATTATAGGAGTCGAGGAATTTATCCATTTCTTCTAGGTTCTCTTGTTTCGTGGCATAGAGATTTTCAAAGTAGTCTCTGATGATCTTTTGAATTTCATTGGTTTCTGTTGTGATGTCCCCCTTTTCATTTCTGATTCGGCTTATAAGGGTTCTCTCTCTCTCTTTCTTTGTGAGTCTTGCTAGTGGTTTATCAATCTTGTTTATTTTCTCGAAGAACCAGCTCTTGGTTTCATTGATCTTCCGGATTGTCTTTTGGGTTTCCATGTCGTTAATTTCTGCTCTAAGTTTTATTATCTCTTTCCTTCTGCCTGGTTTTGGCTCCTTTTGTTGGTCCTTTTCTAAGGTCTTGAGCTGTGAAGTCAAGTTATTTATGTGGGCCCTTTCTTCCTTCCTGAGATATGCTTGCAGAGCTATAAATTTTCCCCTTAAAACGGCTTTAGCTGCGTCCCACAGGTTCTGGTAGCTCGTGTCTTCATTCTCATTTGTTTCTAGGTACCTTTTGATTTCTTCCTTGATTTCCTTCCTGACCCACTCATTGTTCAATATCGAGCTATTTAATTTCCAGGTGTTTGATTTGGTTTTCTGCATCTGTCCACAGTTAAGTTTTATCTTCAGTGTATCATGGTCTGAAAAGATAGCTGGTACAATGTCTATCTTATTGATTCTGTTGAGGTATGTTGTGTGGCCCAGTGCATGGTCTATTCTGGAAAATGTTCCATGTGCACTGGAAAAGAATGTGTATTCCTTTTTGGGGGGATATAAAGCCCTGTATAGATCTATTAGCCCTCTCTCTTCTATTTCTTCCTTCAAAGCCAGTATTTCATTGGTGAGTTTTAATCTTCTAGATCTGTCCAGAGGAGACAGTGCGGTGTTGAAGTCTCCAACTACTATTGTGTTGCTCGAGATGTCCTTCTTAAGGTCTCTTAGCAGCTGTTGTAGGTATTTAGCTGGTCCCTCATTGGGTGCGTAGACATTTAGGAGTGTGATTTCTTCGTGATGTACACATCCCTTGATTAATAAAAAGTGGCCTTCACTATCCCTTCTAATCTTTTTCAACCTGAAGTCTATGTTGTCCGATACTAGTAAAGCCACACTGGCTTTCTTGAGGGAGTTGTTTGCTTGCAGGATTGTTTTCCATCCTTTGACTTTGAGTCTGTGTTTATTCTGGCTATTCAGATGTGTTTCTTGCAGGCAACAGAATGTTGGGTTGAGTCTCTGAATCCATTTTGCCAGTCTGTGTCTCTTAATTGGTGAATTCAGACCATTGACATTAAGGGAGATTATTGTTATGGGATTTTGTGCCGTCTTTGTGCAAGGGTTTTTGTGCTTGTAGGGGTTGTTCTTGTCTTACAATAGCCCCTTTAGTGCTTCTTTTAGGTTTGGTTTTGAGTCTATGAAGTTCCTGAGCTGTTGTTTATCCCCAAAGTAGTGTATGATTCCTTCTAGTTTGAATGAGAGTTTAGCCGGATAAAGTATTCTTGGTGAAGCGTTGATTTCATTGAGTTTTTTCACTATATCCCACCATTGCCTTCGAGCTTGGAGGGTTTCCTCTGATAGATCTGCTGTGAGCCTAAGGGGTGCTCCTTTGTATGCGATTTCCTTCTTGGACCTTGCTGCTTGGAGTATTGTGTCTCTCTGGAAGATGTCCATCATTGTAACTATGATATGTCTTGGGGTTTTTCTGTTAGGATCTCTTTTAGCTGGCACTCTTCGGGCGCCTTGAATCTGGATGCCCGCATTGTCCAGCTGTGGGAAGTTTTCCGCAATGATTTGCTTGACTGTGTCTTTTTCGTTGGGGTTGGTTCCCTGTGGTTCTGGTAGTCCAATGATTCTAATGTTGTTCCTCTTGAATTCATCCCCTAGGACTCTGATTCTGGCTAGAGCTATTTTGAGGTCTCTTGCCATGGTTTGATGTTGCCTGTAGGCCTCTTGCAGCTCATCTTCAAGCATACTGATTCTGTCTTCGGCTGCAGTCATCCTATTGTTGAGGGAAGCCAGAGAGTTTTTGATTTCATGTATGGAATCCTTCATTTCTTTTTGAAGGTTTTTTATTTCTGCTCTCATTTCTTCCCGTATTTTGTCGGCTGTCTGTTGTATTGTTTCCGCCAGGTCTTCCTTGAAGTTGTCCATCTTTGCATTGAGTTCATTGAACATGTTGAGGATTTCAACTCTGAATTCTTTCTCAGAGAGGTCAAGTTTGTAGGAAGCGCCCATTGAGGTTTCCGGACTCCTTTGATCGTCCTCTGGATGCAATGGGGATTTTCGCTGTTTCTTCATGTTGTTTGTGGTGATATGAAAGAGGGCCCTTGATGATGAGTGTCCCTGTTTGCTTTTGTTGCGAAAAAGGATTGTGGATAGGCTCAGTTAATAGTGGTTGGCTTTTTACTTGACGGTTGTAGAACCTGGTCTCCTACTGAGATGTTTCCTTCAGTTCTTATGTGAAGTCTTGTGTTTTATTGTCCTACTGCTTGCGAATAGCGCTAGGATGTTAGTCTTGGATAGGATGTCGAGGAAACGGCGGCCGGCCGGCAATGATGCCACGCCCACTTTTCTTAGGCCACGCCCACTGGCGGTTAGGCCACGCCCCTTTCCACAACCCGACAGCGGTCAACAGGATGGGGGTGGCGTGCCGGCCACTCGGCCGGCAGTCCGGAGGGGAGGGAAGCCCAGGGTGCTCAGGGCCGCGGAGCAGGCTGGGTCCGGAAGGGCGGGTTGAGGGAGCGTCACAGACCTTTGCCGGAAGACAGGACGGCGGCGGCTCTTGGGGTCGGCGTGCCGGCCACTCGGCCGGCAGTCCGGAGGGGAGGGAAGCCCGGGGTGCTCCAAAGTGCCTAATTCTTAACTATAAGTTAAGAGCTTGATCATAGACAAATGCTGTCATGATCCAAAAGTAATGACGAGACTAGGACCCTGCTAGGGATAGGAAAGACTGATCTGGCCTGAGCACTGTAGTCTGAGATCGAGATGGCTCCAGGAGAGCAATTCTATAAGCTTTAATGCATTTCTTATTGTGTCCATACAAAATGATTAATATTATGAATGCTTATATGTTTGCTGGCTGAGGAGAAGAGAAACACATTCATGGGACTCTGCCCTTGGGTGGATCCTCCTGCTGAAAGAGAGTCAATCCTAGGAGAAGCACCCCCTGAGGGAAAGGAACCTTACCCTATTGATTGTGACCACACCTATGTGTACTCCCCAAACCCCTCATGCTGGGGGGATTTAAGTAGGCGTAAGAGTGGGTTTGGGCCAGATCCACAGATCCAGAGAGAGATCCAGAGCCAGGAGAGAAGCAGAGAGAGAGAATGAAATAAACTGATCGAACAACCAGTTTGGCCTTCTTCCTTCCGTTGCCTGCCCTTGACCGACAGCCACACACAGCGGTTCCGGAGCACCAAACTCGGGTGGTGAGACAGCTGCCCGAAGAGCCTGCGAGTGCGCGCGCCCAATGGCGTGATTAGTTTTTTACACAGCATATGATGTCGTGAGGCCACAGTAGTGGCAGTGAGTTTGGAATTCTGGAATTTTAATAATTAAATCTGGAGGGATTTATGCCCAAAGCCGCTGGGTTCCGAGATTTGTTTCTGAGTCTCTGGGATCATGGCTGTTAAGCAACTTGATCAGGAGCCAGAGAGCTCATACTACTGTTTTTATATTCCACAAATGAATGCAGTCATTCTGTATCTGCCCCTCTTCTGACTCATTTCACTAAGCATGATGCTCTCCATGTCCATCCATTTATAGGCAAATTTCATGGCTTTATTTTTCCTAAGAGCTATGTAGTATTCCATTGTGTAGTTGTGCCATAATTTCTTTATTCAGCAACCGCTTGTGTTTTATTTACCTAGTAAGAGAATGAGTGTCAACTACTTACAAATCTCTTTATGTGTAAAAAAATTTAGATGATATTTCTTTGAATGAAAGATAATTTTCAGATTGATATTTTATTTTATTTTTTTTTACAGTTACAAATTTATACATTTTTGTGCTCATGTTTCTCCCTTACAAAGTTTGATAACCCATCCCTTCACCAGTGCCCATTCTCTACCAAAAGTAAACCCAACATCCTTCTCCCCCCTCCCCAGTCCTGTCTCCCCCCACCCCACACTGCCACTATGGCAGGGTATTCCCTTTTGTTCTCTCTTTCTGATTAGGTGTTGTGGTTTGCAATAAAGGTGTTGAGTGGCCATTGTGTTCAGTCTCTAGTCTATATTGGGCCCGCATCATCTTTCCCCCACATGACCTCCTATCACATTTTACTTGGTGTTCCCTTCTCTGAGTTGCCAAGAATGAGAGACCAGCCTCCAAGCCATGGAGACAACCTCCTGGTACTTGTTTCTACTATTCTTGGGTGTTAGTCTTATAGTCTGTTATTCTATAGTCCACAGATGAGTGCAATCTTCCTATGTCTGTCACTCTCTTTCTGACTCATTTCACTTAGCATAATACTTTCCATGCTGATCCACTTATATGCAAACGTCATGACCTCATTCTTTCTAACAGCTGCATAGTATTCCATTGTATAGATGTACCAGAGTTTCTTCAACCAGTCATATGTTCTAGGGCACTCGGGTTTTTTCCAGATTCTGGCTATTGTAAACAGTGCTGCGATGAACATATAAGTGCAGATGTCATTTCGACTATACTTTTTGGCTTTTCTGGGATATATTCCCAGCAATGGTATTGCTGGGTCAAATGGGAGTTCAATATCTAATTTTTTGAGAATCGTCCAAATTGTTTTCCAGAAGGGCTGAACCTGTCGGCATTCCCACCAGCAGTGAAGAAGGGTCCCTTTCTCCCCACATCCTCTCCAACAGCGGTTGCTTTTGTTCTTTTGGATGTGTGCTAGTCTCTGTGGTGTGAGGTGGTATCTCATGGTTGTTTTGATCTGCATCTCTCTGATGATTAGTGATGTAGAGCACTTTTTCATGTGCCTTTTGGCCATTCGTATTTCTTCCTTGGTAAAGTTTCTGTTCATTTCTTCGCCCCATTTTTTGATGGGGTTGGATGTTTTCTTCTTGTAGAGTTCAACCAGTGCTTTGTATACCATTGATATCAACCCCTTATCTGATGGGTATTGTGTACATATCCTTTCCCATTCTGTAGATAGTCTTTGTATTCTGGCCGCTGTATCTTTTGCAGTGCAGAAGCTTTTTAGTTTAATGTAGTCCCATTTGTTTATCTCTGTTTTTACTAGATTGCTTAGTTCCATGTCACCTTTGAAGATACCTTTATCTTCAATATCGTGGAGGGTTTTGCCGAACTTGTCTTCAATGTACCTTATGGTTTGTGGTCTGATGTTGAGGTCTTTAATCCATTTTGATCTGACTTTTGTGCATGGTGTCAGATCGAGTTCTAAGCCCATTTTTTTGCATGTGGTTGTCCAGTTGTGCCAGCACCATTTGTTAAAGAGACTTTCCTTGCTCCACTTCACATCTCTTGCACCTTTATCAAAGATTAGATGATCATACATTTGAGGTTGTGTGTGGGGATATTCCACCCTGTTCCATTGGTCTACAGTTCTGCTTTTGTTCCAGTACCATGCTGGTTTAATTGTTACCGCTTTGTAGTAGAGTTTAAGGTTGGGGAGGGTGATGCCTCCCATCATCTTTTTCCCAATAATTGTTTTAGCTATCCGTGGGCGTTTATTGTTCCATATAAATTTCAGGATTGCTTGCTCCGTTTCTTTGAAGAATGCCATGGGTATCCCTATAGGGATCGCGTTAAATCTATATAATGCTTTGGGGAGTATTGCCATTTTGACAATGTTTATTCTCCCTATCCATGAGCAGGGGATATGTTTCCATTTCCTCATGTCCTCTTTTTATTTCATGAAGTAGAGTTTTATAGTTTTCTTTATAGAGGTCCTTTACTTCTTTAGTTAAGCTGATTCCAAGGTATTTGATTTTCTGGGGCACAATTTTGAACGGGATTGCTTTTTTCATGTCCCTTTCCTCTGTCTCATTGTTTGCATATAGGAAGGCCATGGATTTCTGGGTATTGATTTTATAGCCTGCGACTTTACTGTATAGGTCAATTGTTTCTAAGAGTTTCTTACTAGAGCTTTTAGGTTTCTCTAGGTATAGTATCATATCGTCTGCAAATAGTGAGAGCTTGATTTCTTCCTTTCCAATCTGAATCCCCTTAATATCTTTTTCTTGCCTGATGGCTATTGCTAATACTTCCAGTACTATATTAAAGAGAAGTGGTGAGAGTGGACATCCTTGTCTTGTCCCCGATCTTAGAGGAAAAGCCCTTAGTTTTTCTCCATTGATGATAATGCTTGCCATAGGTTCATGGTAGATGGCTTTGACTATCTTCAGAAAAGTTCCTCCAAAACCCATTTTGGTGAGAGTTTTTATCATGAATGCATGTTGGATCTTGTCAAATGCCTTTTCTGCATCTATGGATATGATCATATGGTTTTTATCTTTACTTCTGTTGATGTGATGGATTATGTTGATTGATTTCCGAATGTTAAACCATCCTTGCATCCCTGGGATGAATCCCACTTGGTCATGGTGTATGATCTTTTTGATGAGTTGTTGGATTCTATTTGCTAGTATTTTGTTGAGAATCTTCGTATCGGTGTTCATCAAGGATATTGGTCTATAGTTTTCATTGTTAGTGGTGTCTTTGTTTGCTTTTGGTATTAGGGAGATATGTGCCTCGTAGAAACTGTTCGAAAGGGTTCCTGTCTTTTCGATTTACTGGAAAAGCTTGAGGAGAACTGGCAACAAGTCTTCTTTGAATGTTTGGAAGAATTCACCAGTGAATCCGTCTGGACCTGGGCTTTTGTTTTTGGGGAGACTTTTGATTACAGTTTCGATTTCCTTGATACTTATGGGCCTATTCAGGTATTTCACGTCTTCTTGGCTCAGTCTTGGGAGATTGTAGGAGTCAAGGAATTCATCCATTTCTTTTAGGTTCTCTTGTTTCGTGGCATACAGACTTTCAAAGTAGTCTCTGTTGATCCTTTGAATCTCCTTGGTTTCTGTTGTGATGTCCCCTTTTTCATTTCTGATTCGGTTTATTAGGGTTTTCTCTCTTTCTTTCTTTGTGAGTCTTGCTAGCAGTTTATCAATCTTATTTATTTTCTCGAAGAACCAGCTCTTTGTTTCATTGATCTTATGGATTGATTGTTTTTCGGGTTTCCATATCGTTAATTTCTGCTCTAAGTTTTATTATTTCTTTCCTTCGATCTGGTTTGGGTTCCTTTTGCTGGTCCTCTTCTAAGATCTTGAGCTTCGAAGTCAAACTATCTATATAGGCCCTTTCTTCCTTTCTTAGGAAGGCTTGCAGAGCTATAAATTTTCCCCTTAACACAGCTTTAGCTGCGTCCCATAGGTTTTGGTAGCTTGTGTCTTCATTCTCATTTGTTTCTAGGTATCTCTTGATTTCTTCCTTGATTTTCTCCGTGACCCACTCATTGTTCAATAGTGAGTTGTTTAATTTCCAAGTGTTTGATTTGGTTCTCCGAGTCTGTGTGTGATTAACTTCCATCTTCAGTGCATCATGGTCTGAAAAGATAGTTGATACAATTTCTATCTTCCCAATTCTATTATGTATAATTTGTGGCCCAGAACATGGTCTATTTTGGAGAACGTTCCGTGCGCGCTGGAAAAGAATGTGTATTCTTTCTTTTGGGGGTGTATAGCCCTGTATAGGTCTACTAGCCCTGTCTCCTCCATTTCTTCCTTCAGGGCCATCCTTTCCTTGCTGAGTGTTGTTCTTGTCGATCTATCCAGAGGTGATAAGGCAGTGCTGAAATCTCCAACTACTATCGTGGTGCTAGTTATGTCCTCCTTAAATTCTGTTAGGAGTTCTTTTAAGTATTTAGCTGGTCATTCATTAGGTGCGTATACATTTAGGAGTGTGATTTCTTCCTGTTGTACATATCCCTTGATGAATATAAAATGACCTTTGCTGTCCCTTCTGATCTTTTTCAGCCTGAAATCAATGCTATCGGATACTAGTATGGCCACCCCCGCTTTTTTTTTTTGAGGGGGCTGTTTGCTTGCAGGATTGTTTTCCATCCTTTGATTTTTAGTCTGTGTTTGTTCCGGCTATTCAGATGTGTTTCTTGTAGGCAGCAGAAAGTTGGGTTTAGTTTCCGAATCCATTTTACCACTCTGTGCCTCTTGATTGGTGCATTTAGCCTGTTAACATTAAGAGAAATTATTGTCATTGGATTTTGTGCCATTTTTCTGTAGGGTTTGTTGTTCTTATAGGTCTTTTTCCTTGTCTTATAGTAGCCCTTTGAGTCCTTCTTTTAAATTTGGTCTTGAATCTATGAAGTTCCTGAGCTGTTGCTTGTCCGTGAAATAATGTATGGTTCCTTCAAGTTTAACTGAGAGTTTAGCCGGGTAGAGTATTCTTGGTGAGGCATTCATTTCATGAAGTTTTTTCACTATATCCCACGATTGTCTTCGGGCTTGGAGGGTTTCTTCTGATAGGTCTGCTGTAAATCTAAGGGGTGCGCCTTTGTATATGATCTCCTTCTTTGATCTTGCTACTTGCAGTATTGTGTCTCTATCCACGGCATCCATCATTCTGGCTATGATATGCCTTGGGGATTTTCTATTTGGGTCCCTTTTAGCTGGCACCCTTCGGACTCCTTGTATCTGGATGTCCACATTCTCTAGCTCTGGGAATTTTTTAGCAATGATGTCTTTAATGGTGTTTTTTTCATTGGGATTGGTTCCGTGTGGTTCCGGCACTCCCATGATTCTTATGTTGTTTCTCCTGAGGTCGTCCCCTAGGACTCTAACTCGCTCTAGAGCCATTTTGAGGTCTTTTGCCATTATTTGCTGTTGTCTATATGCTTTGTGCAGCTCATCTTCAAGCTCACTGATTCTGTCTTCGGCTGTAGTCATTCTACTATTGAGGGCTCCTACAGAGTTTTTAATTTCATCTACTGATTCTTTTAGTTGTGTGACTTCTGTTCGTAGCTTTGAAATTTCCGCTCTCATTTCTTCCTGGATTATCTTGGTGGAGCGTTCCAACGCTGCATCCATATCCTCCTTTAATTTATTGGATGTTCGTTCCATAGTTGTGCTGAGTTCGTGAACCATCCTGACAATTTCCTCTCTGAATTCTTTATCTGAGAGGAGGGTGTATTTCTGGGAGGTCGCTGCTGAGGTTAGTGAGATATTTTCTTGGCTCTCTCCTAGTGGTGGGGATTTTCTCAGTTTCTTCATGTTGTTATGGGCTTTACTATCTGGAGCTCTCGTTAGCTTGGGAGGGACCTTGACTGAAGATTTTTGGCTATGCTCTTTTGCCAAAGGACTTTTCTGTACAAGTTGATGTGTTCATTGACAGTTTTTGTGAAGTTAGGATATGCTAGGTTAGTTGAGTATTAACGTATAGTAACTAAGATGATCAGGGAGTTCTTCGGAGGAATGGGTTCAATCAATTGTGGCCAAAGGACAATGCATGGAATGGTAAGAAAAATCCCGCGGGCGGGCACGGGATGCGGGAGCTAGATTGATATTTTATGAGCATGGTGGCAGGGACAATACAATTCTCACTCAGAACAAAAAACTTTTAAAAATTAATGCTATAATCTTCCCAGATATCAAAACTATCTGAAGAAAAAAAATAATTCATTTAAATCTCAAAAATTTCCATATTCCAAGACAAACACACAAAGGCATTCCTACCCGCCCTGTTTTTAGATTCTGGACCAAACACACCCAGGAATACTCAGGATTTTCTCCTGGCTCTGAGTTCACTGTGCTCAGGAGTCTTTTCTGGTGGTCTTGGGAACCGATATGGGGATCAGTGATCCAACCCAGGTCAGTCATCTGCAAAGCAAACGCCTTACCTGCTGTACTAATTTTTTTTATCCCTTGCAAAGCCTTTATTTAAAAAAATAGATAAACTTATGAAAGTATAAAATGGCACAATCACTTTGAGCTAAGATCTGGAAGTATTATGAAAAAGCTAAACATATAGGTTCTCTAATTCAGAATTATGTCTGAATAATAAAAATTTTATATGAGAATATTTACAAAATCTTAATACTTAATACCCAACTATAAAAATAGATGTTTTAAGGTCATAAAAATATAAATGATAAACCAGAGAGATAGTATAACAAATAAGTTACTTGCATTGCACACAATTGACCAGGGTTCAATCCCTGGAACCCCATATGATCCCTCAAGCTCCACCAAGAATGATTCCAAAGCAAAGAATCAGGAGTTAGCTCTGAGCATCACTGGGTATGGCCCAAAACAAACAAACAAAAAAGATACTAGGTAAATAAATTATGGGAAAGTTATAGAACATAATGCAAATTAACTTTTTCTACCCTGTGTATACTTTATGGTTCAAGCAACTTAGTTTGTTAAAAACAAGTGTTTGCACAAAATCAAACTTAAACAAGGAGATCTAGTACAACATAGGAAATAAATATTGTTTTTTTTTTTTTTTTTGCTTTTTGGGTCACACCCGGCGGTGCACAGGGGTTACTCCTGGCTCTGCACTCAGGAATTAGCCCTGGCCATGCTCAGGGGACCATATGGGATGCTGGGACTCGAACCCGGGTTGGCCGCGTGCAAGGCAAACGCCCTACCCGCTGTGCTATCGCTCCAGCCCCAATATTGTTTTTTTTTAAAGACAGTATTTTCCATGGAGTTCAATATATCCTATCTCTTTCAGATTTGGACTCAGGGAAGAAAATTTTGTGTTTTTTTTTTCTTTAAAGAAAACTGTCTATTCCTGCAAAAATATAGCTATATTTTTGCAAGTGTGTAAATTGTGCAAGAATGGGCTAGTTCTGGGCATAATTGGAGAGACATCAACTTCTGGGCTATGATTTGGTAAGAAAGCAAGAGCTTCTTTCCTGAGGCATTCAAGAGTTTCCCCTCTAGACTTACATTCTCACAGGAATTCTAGCCTTCAATCATTCCTACAGAGCTGACTCTCTCCACACAAATCTGATCCTGTTTGTGTTTCACCAACACTCGGCATTTCCTCAATTGCTAGGAATAGGTTGAGACTGAAGATTGTCTCAACATTTCAGTTGGAGGTATTTTCAGAAAGTCCCTAACCAATTTCATCATATTTGAATAATTTTATTTCTGTTCCATCTTAATAGTAGCATAGTAAACACATATCTTATATCTGTAGCAATCTGAGTCATTAAGTGATCTCTATCATTTCTCTTATCAAATTTCCACCCTCAAAATCAGATCATACATGGAGGATACATAGTAGATGCAAAATAAACATGTGAATAAAGATCAAAGTGTTACGTCAACTGAAATGATTGCTGCCTTCATGGCAGCCCCTTCAAAATGAAGGCTAAAGAGTTTCCTTCTGGAACTTGGCGTCTTGTAAGATCCCTTTTCCTCCCATCCCTGAGAGTGGTGACATAATAGAGCTCTTTTACAACTGTAAAATTTGCAACTTCAAAAATGTTTAAATCTGCTCTCTTTTCTGAGGAAAAGGGATGCTTTTATTATATTAAAGAACATCTAAAACTGTAACACACAATTCTTTAAACTTCCATCTTTGCCAGATAGATTTGCAAATACCTTTGATTGGGCTCTTCAATGTGCTTATGGAAAAGGACAGTGAAAAAGTGGATTCTTGGGGAAAAGGTACAAATATTAGTGCTCAGTTGACTGTGTGAGTTTAACAATTTTTTTGGTCTAGGTTTATTTTTGATTCTATCAACTCCAAATATTCAGAGAGAAAAAAACCCTAAACACAAGTTTGATATTTCCTTTAATAAGGCTATTAAGACTTTGTCCTGTTGGGACCAAATTACTAACACAGCCTTGCATGCAGCAAACCCAGGTTCAATCCCTGGCACCCATATGGTCCCCCAAACCTCACTAGGAGTAATCCCTTAGTGCAGAGCCAAGAGTAAGCCCTGAGTATTTCCAGATGTAATCAAGAGGGGGAAAAATTTTTGTCCTTTTAAAATTTTCTTAGTACATGAATTTTGTGTGCTAATTGTTCAACTTATATAATTCTACATAGCACATATATATACATGTATATACAATATATGCACATAAAGTGTACTCAGTACTGATTAGAAAAGTATTACATTAAAAATAACGTATTCAGATTAGTGGGTGGAAAATTGTAGCATCACAGCAAGTAGCCCTTGAGGGACAGCGGCTCTCAGTGCTCTGAACAGCCGACTGAGCTACAAAATTTCTGCATGAGTGAATGTGGGTGTCCCTTGGATCTCCTGGTCAGGGAGAGCCACTAGAGAAACTGGCTGGTCTCCCGCCGCAGGGCGCTGACCGGCGTGGGACACGTGAGTATGGTGGCAGCATGACCACCATCTGGCAGAGGTCCTGCAGTTCTCAGCACGACGGGTGGGCAGAGTTTTAAGGGATCTGAGCAGGCTCTTCAGGTCCAGTTCAGTACTACTGCAGACCACAGGTTTGGAGTCTCAGAGTTGAGGAGGCGCTCGGGGTCCCCAACTACGGGGCACCAGGGATTCGTCATCGGTGGGGCAGCCCCACCACCATTTCCTCCCTGGACCAACCTGTGCCCACAACATATTATGGAGGACAACCTCCCTGAGCCAACTGCCTGGAGACTGAAGTTGGGGGCGTGTGCCTCCCGGTCATTTTCTGCTGGACTGGTGGCTGCAGCCTGCCCACAGTGCCCAGGCCAGTATTGCAGCAGGCCTGGACCCAGCCCTGGTCCCTGCCTGGTCCAATGCTGCTGTCGCTACTGGGACCCAGAGCGACAGTGATGACAACAGTTCAGCCTGGATCTTTGGGTAAAGAACATCTGCAGCCTGATGGTGCCCTCGGGCCTACTGACACCCCCAAATCACTGCTGTGCCTCTGGCCAGACTAACAACTCAGAACCAAGCTTCGTAGGAAATTAAACCGTCCAAAATTACATATGTGGGAACCATACCCACAAACCACCTCTGGCTAAGCCATATAAGCTCATTTATCAGCCGTGCTTCAGAAACCCATAAATAAATCTCAAAAGAGATTACTGTCACTGTCATTGTCATCCATTGTTCATCAATTTGCTCGAGAGGGCACCAGTAACGTCTCCATTGTGAGACTAGTTGGTACTGTCTTTGGCACATTGAATATGCCATGGGTAGCTTGCCAGGCTCTGCCATGTAGGCGGGATACTCTCGGTAGTTTGTCAGGCTCTCTGAGAGGGGCAGAGGAATCGAACCCAGGTTGGCTGTGTGCAAGGCAAATGTCCTACCTGCTGTGCTATCACTCCAGTCCCAAAAGAGATCAAAAGCCACAAATAATCTCGGACCCACTCAAGGCTGTAAAAACTGGGTACATCGGAGGGGAGCGGGGCAGTCTGGTGCCCACCCAAGCAGAGCCCACTCACACACAACCCACCTCCTACACCCCCCACAACCCCATCCTAGCAGCTGATTGATCCCACAATCCAAAAGTGCTGCCATGCCCCTTGCACCAATCCAGTACTCATTGTACTCATTGAGATATTAACCTGCTGAAAATTCAGGTATGCAGTTTTTGTGACAAATCTCAGGGTTGAATGGACTGCCTCTCCCCACCTTCCTGTACCTCCAGAAGCCCTTGCAGTCACATCACAACCCAAAGGCACCATCCAGATGCAAACCATAATGCACAAAGGAGAAAGAGATAGAAATAGGGAGACAGAGAGACAGACAGACAGACAGAAAAAAGAAAGATGCCTGTCACAGAGGTAGGTGGGGGGTGGGGGTGGCAGAAGGGATTGGGGAGGGAAACTGAGGACATTGATGGTGAGAAATGCTCACTGGTGGAGGGATAGATATTGAAACACTGTATGACTGAAACCCAATCATTAATAGCTTAATGGTGGTCTATTTTATTGTGATAAATAAAAATGAATAAATTTTTCATTTTCTTCATTTCATTATTTTCATAATTTTCATTTTCATCATTTTCATAATATTCATTATTCTTCATAATAAAAAAATGGAGTACTTAGTAACATTTACTTTGTAAGGTGCATTTATTATCTTTACATTTTCCCAAGCATTGTCATTCCAAGTAGTTTTCTAGATTAGCTTCCTTTCAGTGTTGTACATATAGAGCACCTCTATTTTACAGTAGCAGGTAAAAAAATACAGACCTGGAAAAGATTCTACAAAAAAACTTAAGTTACTTGCATTGTATGTAGCTAGAGCTGCAACAGTGCTTCAAATCTTGGCCTGCATGTGGGTTCTGAGTCTCTATGGTACCTAGAGGGGTAACTCCTGAACACCACTGGGTTAAATAAAATTCAGTTAAAATAAAATTCAGACTCAATTAATTTGTTGAATAATAATATAGATTGTCCTGACAAAAAGGCATAAATATAAGGCAGGAAGTCTCTCATCCCTTCATCTACTAGGATATGGCAGAACTCAGCCAAGGCCAAATTTTCTTAGTTTGTCAGATAAAACAAACATCTCCACAAGTCAATCATGAAAACACAAAATAATAGGATTGGATACATTTTATTTGTTTACATGTTTATGGTCCCAGGAAACTAATCCAGGGAACTAAATTTTTTTTAACATTTCAAATAGTATTTATTTTATAGGTAGCATTGCAAACTGCCATATCAATTTAACCATGTCAAATTTATTTATTTTAACATTATTTTACCTAATGTTCATAATTATCATGATTTCATGAACTTGCTTGTAAAAGTCTATTCCTTCAAATCTACAAAGTAAAGGTTTTGTACAATGAGGCCCAAACTATCTATTCACAACTTTTTTATTTACACAATTTCTTCCACCAAACAGATGTCTTTACAAACACCTTTAAGCTTCTGTAAAATTACACAATATTTTGTTTCTGTTGAAACTAACTCTTTAGAAACATTAACTATCAAAATACCTGTCAATAAATCCAACTCATTATTGCTGGTTTGACTATGAACCAAATTTTGACCAAATAATTGGTGGTTTTCTAAATAATTTGAGCTATTATTTGTATATAATACATTCAGTGGGCCAGAGAAAGTTCAATGGCTGAGCACTGAGCACATGTTTTATATGAGAGAGGTCGAGTACCTGATGGTCCCCTGCAACTGCACCATCAGGAGCAACCTCCAAGCTTAGAGCTAGAAGTTGCCCCTGGGTAGTGCTGGGTCAATGTTTTCACCCCTACCAAAACTACAATCATCAAGGTAACATTATAAAGGGTCACTGTAACACTGTCGTCCCGTTGTTCATCAATTTGCTCGAGTGGGCACCAATAATGTCTCCATTGTGAGACTTGTTACTGTTCTTGGCATATCGAATACGGCACGGGTAGCTTGTCAGGCTCTGCCGTGTGGGCAGGATACTCTCAGTAGCTTGCTGGGCTCTCTGAGAGGGACGGAGGAATCAAACCTGGGTCGGCCCTGTGCAAGGCAAACACCCTGCCTACTGGGCTATCTCTCCAGCCCCCAATAATTCGGGTCGTTATGCTGATCTTGCTGAACATCACGCTTTCCAGAGTGACACTGACAGCATACTGAAAGAATCAATCAGTTACCGCCAGGAGAGTGCACTGCCCGACCTCTCTTCGCATCTGGTTGTAAGATATTTCTCTACCGAGACATGGGATTAATGAGTGTGTCTCAGCTAGCTCCGTGGTAGAACTCTTTCCTCTTTTGAACTGGACTGAAAGGAAAATCACGAAGTCTCTATGTCCAAAAACAACCACTATTTCTTCTCCAACTTCATATAAAGCGGTGTCTTTAAAAATCTATCAGGGTAGGAGAGCTGGTTCAATTGACTGAGCACATGCTTTGTACTCTGGAGGCCCAGGATTGGTGCTCAGAAATTCTTGGTTCACCTAAGCAGCTCCAGGAGAAATCCCCAAGCACAGAGAAGTAGTGAGATGTCTGCCTCCTTACACGACCAGGGTGCATTTTCTAACCCAAAGCACTGGAGTGTGTGCTTTGCATGTGGCAGCCCCATGTTCAGTGCTCAACATTGCACAAGTAGCCCCCAAGCACCACCAGGTGTGGCCCCATTTTTTTTAAAGGTAAGAAAATACATACAGGAAATTTCATTTGGTTTAGGCTTGTGGAAAAGCATATTTAGCTTACATAGAAACTATATATATGTATATATATGTGTATGTGTATGTATACATACACACATATAATTTAAACAAATTATTCTGTGAATGTATATGCTTAACATTTTAAAGATTTAAACAGCATGTAAAAGGCATTCTTAAAAGATAATCAAATTTTTAAGAAATGCTTTTTTTGAAAAATACTGTCTTTCAAGACACAAGGGCAATTTCTTTCCATTAAAATAGAACATGGAACCTGCATTGTGATGCTCACAAAATTTGCCCATTAATAAGCTCGTTGTGTTCATTTTCTATATGGAGATCTAGATGTGAGATTTTCCTACTACAGTGTGTTAAATATTTTATACACAAATATTCTACACATACACACACACACTCACACGCAAAGAGTTCTTAGATTGTCGTTCCATTATCATCTTTTGTGGCTCACCCAGAAGCTATTCTTGTCCTCCCCATCCTGGCTCTTTCAGGCACTCAATCAGGCTGGGCAATCTGAACCGGTGCTTTTGTCTCTGTTCACGGACCTTCACCAAGTTGCGCTTTTACTCTGCTTTCTTCACCCTAACTTGGTGCACGCAAGGCAAAAGAAACGTGGGAACTGAGGTGATGGCTGGATCAGGGACTAAGGACTGATCTCATGAGGTTACATGAGTGTCTCCTGAGCACTGTCAGAAGACACTCATGTCCCAGAGCACAGAGCTAAGACTAGCTCCTGAACAGTGTGTGGCTCCAACACAAACAAGCAAAACACTGGGGGTGAAGGGCCAAATGATAACTGCAAACATGCTCTGTTCCCCAAAGGGCTGTTGGAGTGGCAAGCCATGTGCTTCAACTCGCTATGGATCTGAAGATGGAAAGGTTAGGAGGCATCTGGCAAAAACAAAGCCATCTGTTCTCTTCTAAGAGATGTAGGGGAAGGTTGGAAGTCAATGAACAGGACCAACCATTGATGACTGACTTTCTGAAGCAAAGCTAAACAGGAGTCTTTCTTAGATGAAAGCACCTTAGTTCTCTTTGCATCCTTTGTTCCTCTTTTGAGCAAATGTGGGACGCTGAACCAGGCTGTTTACACTCAAGGTGCCCCAGAGGGGGGCGGGTGAGAACCCGCCCCACCCCAAGGGACCCAGCCCTGGCAACCAACCTCCACTACCCAACTGCCACCATGCCCCAGGCTACTTTACGGACGCTCCAGCTGAGGCTCGCACATGAATAAAGTCCCACGAAATTATATATATATATATATATGTATATATACATATATATATATTATACACACACACATACCTCTCGGAGAGTCCGGCAAGCTACCGAGAGTATCCCATCCACACGAGCAGAGCCTGGCAAGCTACCCGTGGCATATTTGATATGCCAGAAACAGTAATGATAGATCTCATTCCCCTGACCCTGAAAGAGCCTCCAATCGTTGGGAAAGACTAGTAAGGAGAGGCTGCTAAAATATCAGGGCTGAGAGGAATAGAGACTTTACTAGTGCCCACTCGAGTAAACTGACAAACAACAGTATGATAGTGACAGTGACAGTTTGAGCAAATGTGAACGTAGATCTCCATCAAGCACCTCGAATACCGTTGGGCAACTGGAAAACAATAAACTATCTAGGAAAAGTCAAGATAATTATTTACCTTCTGCCCCTTCCCTGATGGGTCTGATTATCAGCATTCTCACAGCTGGAAAAAAGATCGTTCCCAGAACTTGTGGTTGATCTGCAAAACCGGTAATAATCTATCAAATCCATGCAGAGTAGATTTTTCTCCTTTCTACTCACCAGACTCTTCCTCTGTTCTCACCCCTATCCCTTCCTGGGAAATTTACCAGTTCCATTATTTTCATGAGATCAACAAATAATCCACAAAGACTAGCTCCGGCTTGAAATGAGGTATAATTAAAAGGTGTCACATATTTGCCAACTGGCTCACCTGTAGCTCAGCATATGGGACTAGAAAAATCCATCAGTCTGCTGAAGGAACCGCGTCTCCTGCTGAGAAAACCATGTCAGCCTGACAGCACCTTACTTAATTACTTCAAACTTAAAATAATTAATAAGTTCCCGCCGCCGCCTGCGTCCCCCGAGTTTCTGAAGCCGCTCCCCGCCTGCCCGTGCACCCCGTGTCCCGAACGGACTTTGTAACTGCACGTCCTTCAGGTCCTTCAGGTACGGCCACGCCCTCCCGTCCCCCCCCCCCTCAACAGGAAGACACTGGGGAGCGTGGCCTGTGTCTTAGTGGGCGTGGTCTCAAAGTGGGCGTGGCCTGCTAACGCGGCCGCAGTTATTCTTTGCTACCTCAGCTCAATCGGTACTGTGTATTTCTTTGAAAATTCACTTTTGCGATCTCAAACACTTACGCAAAATAGCCATTAGCCTAGTCTGACACTATAAAAGCTGTCAGTGAATAAGGGAAGTTTAGCACAATCGGAGCCCCTTCTTCCCACAAGAAGGAAGAGGAATAAATAACTACAAAGTTCCAACTCTATACTTCTGTAACAATATGAAGAAGCAGCAAAAATCCCCTCCGCGAAGAGAGGGGGAAGAAAAGATACCAGAAACCTCAACAGGGGCTACTCACATCTACGACCTCTCAGATAAACAATTCAGAGAGGAAATCTGGAGGAGAGTCGACCTACTCCAAACAAATATGGAACAGACATCCAATAAATTAAGGGAGGAGATGAATGAAGCGCTGGAACGGTCTACCAAGAAAATCCAGGAAGAAATGAGAGCCGAAATTTCAAACCTTCAAACGGAAGTCTCACAAATAAAGGAATCGGTAGATGAAATAAAAATCTCACTAGATGCCCTCAACAGTAGAATGACTACAGCCGAAGACAGAATCAGCGACCTGGAAGATGAGCTGCAGAAAGCTTATAGACAACAACAAATCATGGCCAAAGACCTCAAAATGGCTATAGAGCGAATCAGAGCCCTAGGGGATGACTTCAAGAGGAACAACATAAGAATCATTGGAGTACCAGAACCACAGGGAAGTAACTCCAGTGAAAAATACACAGTCAAAGACATCATTGCTAAGAAATTCCCAGAGCTGGAGAAGGCAAGCATACAGATACAAGGAGTCCGAAGAGTACCAGCAAAAAGAGACCCGAATAAAAAGACCCCAAGGCATATCATAGTCAAAATGACGGATACCATGGACAGAGACACAATTCTGCAAGCAGCAAGGTCAAAGAAGGAAACCACATACAAAGGAGCACCCCTCAGATTTACAGCCGATCTGTCAGAAGAAACCCTCCGAGCCCGAAGACAATGGTGGGACATAGTGAAAAAACTCAACGAAATGAATGCCTCACCAAGAATAATTTATCCGGCTAAACTCTCACTCAAACTCGAAGGAACCATACACTATTTCTCGGATAAACAACAGCTCAGGAACTTCATAGACTCAAAACCAATCTTGAAAGAAGGTCTAAAGGGGCTACTGTAAGACAAAGAGGAGCCCCATAAGAACAACAAATCCCACAGAAAGATGACACAAAACCACATCACAATAATCTCTCTCAATGTCAATGGCCTAAATGCACCTATCAAGAGACACAGAGTGGCTAAATGGATCCGGATTATAAACCCAACATTCTGTTGCCTGCAAGAAACACACCTGAACAAACAGAGTAAACACAGACTCAAAGGCAAAGGATGGAAAACAATCCTGCAAGCAAACAACCCCCTTAAAAAAGCTGGAGTGGCCGTCCTGGTATCCGACAACATAGATTTCAGGATGAAAAAGATCAAAAGGGACAGCGAAGGTCATTTTCTGTTTATCAAGGGATATGTACAACAGGAAGAAATCACACTCTTAAACATATACGCTCCTAACGAACGACCGGTTAAATATTTAAAATAACTCCTAACAGACTTCAAAGAGGACATCACTAACAGCACAATTGTAGTTGGAGACTTCAATACGGCCTTATCGCCTCTAGATAGATCGACAAGGACAAAACTCAACAAGGAAACACTGACTCTGAAAGAAGAAATTGAAGAGAGAGGCCTAATAGACCTATACAGGGCCTTACACCCCAAAAAGAAAGAATACACATTCTTTTCCAGTGCACATGGATCATTTTCTAAAATAGACCATGTACTGGGCCCCAGAACATACCTCAATAGAATCGGAAAAATAGAAATTGTATCAACCATCTTTTCAGACCACGATGCGCTGAAGATAGAAGCTAACCACTCACAAATACAGAAAATCAAATCAAACACCTGGAAATTAAACAATTCAATGTTGAACAATGAGTGGGTCAGGAAGGAAATCAAGGAAGAAATCAAAAAATACTTACAAACAAATGAGAATGAAGACACGAGCTACCAAAACCTATGGGACGCAGCTAAAGCCGTGTTAAGGGGAAAATTTATAGCTCTCCAAGCATTCCTCAGGAAGGAAGAAAGGGCCCACATAGACAGCCTGACTTCACGACTCAAGACCCTAGAAAAGGACCAGAAAAAGGAACCCAAACCAGACCGAAGGAAAGAAATAATAAAAATTAGAGCAGAAATTAATGACATCGAAACCAAAAAAGCTATCCGAAAGATCAATGAAACAAAGAGTTGGTTCTTTGAGAAAATAAATAAGATTGATAAACCGCTAGCAAGACTCACAAAGAAAGAAAGAGAGAAAACTCTAATAAATCGAATCAGAAATGAAAAGGGGGACATCGTAACAGAAACCAGTGAGATTCAAAAGATCATTAGAGACCACTTTGAAGGTCTTTACGCCACAAAAAAGGAGAACCTAAAAGAAATGGATGGATTCCTTGATTCCTACAATCTCCCAACACTGAAGAAAGAAGACCTGGAATACCTGAATAGACCCATCAATGTTAAGGAAATTGAAACTGTAATCAAAAACCTCCCCAAAAACAAAAGCCCAGGCCCAGATGGTTTCACTGGCGAATTCTTCCAAACATTTAAAGAAGACCTATTGCCTGTTTTCCTCAAACTTTTCCAGGAAATTGAAAAAACAGGAACTCTCCCAAACAGTTTCTATGAAGCACATATCTGCCTAATACCAAAAGCAAGCAAAGACACCACTAAGAAAGAAAAATACAGACCAATTTCCCTGATGAACACCGATGCGAAGATCCTCAACAAAATACTAGCAAATAAGATCCAACAACTCATCAAAAAGATCATACATCACGACCAAGTGGGATTCATCCCGGGGATGCAAGGATGGTTTAACATTCGGAAATCAATCAACATAATCCAGCATATCAACAAAAGTAAAGATAAAAACAATATGATCATATCAATAGATGCAGAGAAAGCATTTGACAAGATCCAACATCCTTTCATGATGAAAACCCTCGCCAAAATGGGGTTTGGAGGAACTTTCCTCAAGATAGTCGAAGCCATCTATCACAAGCCTACGGCAAGCATTATCCTCAACGGGGAAAAACTAAGGGCCTTTCCTCTGAGATCAGGCACAAGACAAGGATGCCCACTCTCACCACTCCTCTTCAATATAGTACTGGAAGTACTTGCGATAGCTATTAGACAATAAAAAGAGATTAAGGGCATCCAGATAGGAAAGGAAGAAATCAAACTCTCACTATTTGCAGACGACATGATACTATATCTAGAGAAGCCTAAAGCCTCTACTAAGAAACTCTTAGAAACAATAGACTTATACAGTAAAGTTGCAGGCTACAAAATCAATACCCAAAAATCCATGGCCTTCATATATGCAAACAATGAGGCAGAGGAAAGGGACATGAAAAAAGCAATCCCATTCACAACCGTGCCCCAGAAAATCAAGTACCTCGGAATCAGCTTAACCAAGGAAGTAAAAGACCTCTACAAAGAAAACTACAAAACGCTACTCCATGAAATCAAAGAGGACATGAGGAAATGGAAACATATACCCTGCTCGTGGATAAGGAGAATCAATGTTGTCAAAATGGCAATACTCCCTAAAGCATTATACAGATTCAATGCGATCCCTATAAGGATACCCATGACATTCTTCAAAGAAATGGATCAAGCAATCTTAAAATTCATATGGAATAACAAACGTCCAAGGATAGCTAAAGCAATTCTTGGGAAAAAGACAATGGGAGGCATCACCCTCCCCAACCTCAAACTTTACTACAAAGCAGTAACAATTAAAACAGCATGGTACTGGAACAAAGGCAGAGCTGTAGACCAATGGAACAGGGTGGGATATCCCTACACACAACCCCAAATGTATGATCATCTAATCTTTGATAAGGGAGCAAGAGATGTGAAATGGAGCAAGGAAAGCCTCTTTAACAAATGGTGCTGGCACAACTGGACAACAGCTTGCAAAAACATGGGTTTAGACCTTGACCTGACACCATGTACAAAAGTCAGATCAAAATGGATTAAAGACCTCTACATTAGACCAAAAACCATAAGGTACATTGAAGACAAGTTCGGCAAAACCCTCCACGATATTGAAGATAAAGGTATCTTCAAAGGTGACACGGAACTAAGCAATCTAGTAAAAACAGAGATCAACAAATGGGACTACATTAAACTAAAAAGCTTCTGCACCGCAAAAGATACAGCGACCAGAATACAAAGACTATCCACAGAATGGGAAAGGATATGTACACAATACCCATCAGATAAGGGGTTGATATCAAAGGTATATAAAGCACTGGTTGAACTCTACAAGAAGAAAACATCCAACCCCATCAAAAAATGGGGCGAAGAAATGAACAGAAACTTTACCAAGGAAGAAATACGAAAGGCCAAAATGCACATGAAAAAGTGCTCTACATCACTAATCATCAGAGAGATGCAGATCAAAACAACCATGTGATACCACCTCACACCACAGAGACTAGCACACATCCAAAAGAACAAAAGCAACCGCTGTTGGAGAGGATGTGGGGAGAAAGGGACCCTTCTTCACTGCTGGTGGGAATGCTGACTGGTTCAGCCCTTCTGGAAAACAATTTGGACGATTCTCAAAAAATTAGATATTGAACTCCCATTTGACCCAGCAATACGACTGCTGGGAATATATCCCAGAGAGGCAAAAAAGTATAATCGAGACGACATCTGCACATGTATGTTCATCGCAGCACTGTTTACAATAGCCAGAATCTGGAAAAAACCCGAATGCCCCAGAACGGATGACTGGTTGAGGAAACTTTGGTACATCTATACAATGGAATACTATGCAGCTGTTAGGAAAAAAGGAGGTCATGAATTTTGTAGTCAAGTGGATGGGCATGAAAAGTTTCATGCTGAGTGAAATGAGTCAGAAAGAGAGAGACAGACATAGAAAGATTGCACTCATCTATGGTATATAGAATAACAGAGTGGGAGACTAACACCCAAGAACTGTAGAAATAAGTACCAGGAGGTTGACTCCATGGCTTCGAGGCTGGCCTCACGTTCTGGGGAAAGGGCAACTCAGAGAAGCGATCACCGACTATAATGTAGTCGAAGGCCATGCGGGGGAAGGGAGTTGCGGGCTGAATGAGGGCTAGAGACTGAGCACAGTGGCCACTCAACACCTTTATTGCTGGCCGTAGAAGCTAAATAGAGAGAGAGAACAGAAGGGAATGCCCTGCCACAGTGGCAGGGTGGGGTGGGGGGGAGATGGGTTGGGGAGGGTGGGAGGGACGCTGGGTTTACTGGTGGTGGAGAATGGGCACTGGTGAAGGGATGGGTTCCCGAACTTTGTATGAGGGGAGTATAAGCACAAAAGTGTATAAATCTGTAACTGTACCCTCACGGTGATTCTCTAATTAAAAATAAATAAATTTTAAAAAAAGAAAATATTGAAACAATAAAAAAATAATAATTAATAAGTTCCTCATTTTCCAACTGGAAAGCTTTCAATGCTGTTGAATAAAATAATTCATTGCCGCAGCTGGAAGTTGTTGTGGTTTTACTGGTTGTGGGTTTTTAACCCTGTAACTTTGGGAAGTTATCTGAATGAAGCACCTTTGAAATAATGTTTCCTTGCTGATCTTCCCATCATAACATGAGTCCAGATAATTCCAAATTTTTCTGGAAAATCTGTCTTCCTCAAATGCACTAGAGAAAATCTTAGGTCCTGCCTTCTTCCTTTTCTTGGTACTTCTAAGTCCTTGTCTTTCATGTTAATGATCTGAGGACACTTTTTAAATCTTTGCTTAAAATAAATGAAGGAAGAGGTTGTGGGGAGGTAGTTGAACTAAAGAAAAATAATTATATATTATGCTAAGGAAAGAATCCCCTCCTTAAAACGTAATCATAATAATGAAACAGAAATGAAGAGTGAATAAAGTGGGCCTAGGTTTCATTTTCTTCTAATGGGTTTCCATTCAATATATTTACAGGTGCCTGCATAAGATAAAGTGGAAGCACGGAGCGGCAGATCTTATTTTTAAAACTGTTTAACAGAAGTTGTTTTAGACTGGAAGTGAAATTTTAGGCTGTGAGTGAAATTTTCTGTCATGAGTAAAAATTTGTTGGGAAGTTCTTAACAGTGAATGCCAGAGGATATTGTCATTTCTTAAAGGCTTTTTCTTATCTTAGCTAAAATGAACATATTTATTCCATCCTCTGTGGTGCAGTTTTCATAGATAAGTTATTGTTGGGAATTCTACGTGGCAATTAAAAATGGGGTGAAAAGGCAGACATGAGAGGCAAGTTATCGGCAGAAGCTGCATCAGGAACAGCTGAGAGGAGATTGTCAACTCAAGGGCCCTGGTGCAGGTGTTCAGTGCTGGGTCCTGTCTTCAGAGCATTAATGCAGTATCACTGTTTAACTGTCACTGACATCCCATTGTTCATCGATTTGCTCGAGCAGGCACCAGTAACATCTCCATTGTGAGACTTGTTGTTACTGTTTTTGGCATATCGAATACTCCACTCCACGGGTAAGTTGCCAGGCTCTGCTGTGCGGGCGGGATACTCTCGGTAGCTTGCTAGGCTCTCTGAGAGGGACAGAGGAATCGAATCCAGGCCAGCCACGTGCAAGGCAAATGCCCGACCCACTGTGCTATCACTCCAGCCCCATTAATGCAATAGGTTAGTATTATACGCCTCAGAAACACCAAAATTATTATTTGTGAAGGGAACGTGGAATCTGCATCTCTATCTCATTTATTTTATTTTTCATTTGTTTTTTTTGGGGGGGCCACACCTGGTGCTGCTCAGGGTGACTCCTGTCTCTACACCTAAGAACCACTCCTGGAAGGCTCGGAGGACCGTATGTGGTACTGGGTATCAACAGTTTGGCTGTGTGTGTGCAAGGCTAGCGCTCTACCCACTGTACTATCCCTCCAACCTGGCTTCCCTTCTTTACACCCTTTCTTTGGGGTGTTTCCGAGGTTTCTGATACTGAGAACACTGCTGAGTCAGTGACTCAGGAGTGACACTATTATCCCCAGAATGGCATGGCATTCTTTGGAGTCACCACTAAGAGAAACAAATGAGATTAGCAAGCAGTTACTGTCATCTGATAGGTCAGTGTCATTTCTCCCCTCTCCTCTTGTTCCACCTCTGTGCCTCCAACATCAGTCCCGCGCCCTCCCCTCTGCTGATGCTTTTGCAGCAACCACATGGTATGATTCTTACTGAAGGCACACTCTTTACTGGTGATGCTTACCCACACCTGGGTGTGGTGCAACCAGGAATTGCTTTGCAGAATGAGAGATCCCAAAGAGCAGGTCAGTTGGCTCAAAGAGAAACCCTTCCGGTTTGAATGTTCCACACACACATAACACTGCATCTCAGCTTTGGGCCCCATTGAGCCATCTCCCAACCATAAGCCAAATTTTCTTTACTAAACAAGGTGCAAGCTTTTCCTGTGTCTCTTTTAATAAGGGCCTGGGGTAGTATATTTTTTTAAATGCTACTTCACTGAGTAGACAAAGACACTTGTCTTTAACACACCAGATGTGGGCTTCTTCCCCAGCACCTCATGGTCCCCCACCCACAGATATAGGAGTAAGCCCTTATCACAGTTGGGTGTGACACAAACACAAAACAAAAATATGTTTTCAATCTGTGAGGTAAGAAACTATGTGATTCCAGTCCATGTTCTGTTTTTTTTCTTTTATTGATCAATTATATTTATGTTTATTTATATATTTTTTTAGAGTTCTTTTTTATTGAATCACAATGTGGAAAGTTACAGAGCTTTCAGTCTTAAGTCTCAGTTATACAATGCTCAACACCCATCCCTTCACCAGTGCACATATTCCACCACCAGGAAGGAGCCCCAGTATGCCTCCCCCCACCCCTACCCCACCCCACCCCCAGCCTCTGTAGCTGATAGATTTCACTTTACTTTGATTACATTCAACATTTCAACAAAAAACTCACTATTATTGTTTGAAGTTTATCCTCAAAGTCAGACCTGTTGAAAAGGAACCATTTGATGATGTTTTCCATTGCTGACAATTAAGAGATATGAGGTTTTGGATTTCTGTATTTTAGTAACTAAGTCCAGGGAAATTTCTGCCAGAAATTGCATCACTGCAAGCTTTACTTCCCTTTTGTGGTGCTCATAAAATGGAAAAGCCAAGAGAGAAAAACCCTTCTCCCTGGTGCCGCATGGGGCAGTGGCTCAGTTCACAGTCTAGAGACATTTCTGCAAGAAGCTACTGTTGCCCAAAGTAGTTTAACTGGCCTTTGGGATCATGCTCGTGCAGCCTCAGAAAGGCCGCACACGTGTGGCCGCTGTGCTTAAATCTCGGCGGAGGGAGGGGCCGGTACCACCCCCATCCCAGGATTCCAGCATGTCCCGTTGCTGCAGGCTCGTACCTCCTTTTTGTGTTCATAAAATGGTGGTCACCACGCTGTGCCCGGAAAGGAGGAGCCAAGAGGGCAAAACCCTTCCCCTCCTGGTGCAGCACAGTCCATGTCCTCTTACATAGTTCACATTCCATAAATAAATTTGCAAGAATGGGAAGAAGTAAAAGGGAAGAAATAAAGGGACAGGCCCAGGAGATGTAAGATTGAATAATAAGTGCTTTGAAGACATGTTGGTCTAGATTACACTGCAATAGTTGATAATGTCTGAACCTCACAGATCTCTGAAGCTCCCTCAGAGCTCCAACTATGATCTAGTCTAGGATAGACCTGCTCAGATGTCACCTTGAAGCACCAGCCCCTCAGCATTTTCCTCCCGATAGCACGAGAAGATAATTGGAGGGTTGTGCCACATTCTGCCAGCAGCACATTTCACCTTTACTCAGGTTCAGTGGCTAGAAGCACACGACAATCACGCACAAGTGTCGGTGGGGATAATTGTGTCAGCTGCAGAGAGGAGGAGAGCCCAAGTACAGAGCAGTGCATGTTATCTCTGTCTATCAGGCTTCCTACTACCAGAATGAAGGCTGTGTGGGCAAATATACACCAAAGAGAGTGGGAAAAATAAAAACACTATCTGATCTTTTGCTTTTTAGCATTTTACTCATAATACAGCATTTTCAGTTTGTATGTGTTATGTGCAGATACAAGGTGAAATCCCAAAGTATTGTACTAAGTGAATTGAATTACACAAACACACACACACGTGTACGTGCGTGCATATACTTGCTGTATTAGGTATGGATTCTCTCCACCCATGTTAACTAGACTCGAGGAGGAAAAAGAGTGCTACAGTTGTTTGCTGATAGTTAACATCTACTGAGAACAGCAACATATTTGGGTTAAATACCCCTGATGTCTTAACTGCCCTGGAAGAAATCTCCATTATCATTTTACTGAGCCAAGAAGGGAAACTCTGACCTTGAACTATCAATTGATTGGGCCAGATCAGTACATCTGGTACAATTAAATTATAGCTATTATTTCTTTTTCACTATCTTATAAAGATAGAACATAATTAATTCACTAAATTTCATCAAATTTGACCCTCTCCAAATGCAGATGTAGTCTGTTCACAGCTCAAGACTAATGTGTAACTATATTATATAGGATTCTCAGACTAAAACTATTCTCTTCTCTTGGCCAGAGATTTTAGAGTGGACTGTATATCAGAAACCCCAATACCATGGAAATAATAGACTATAGTTTAACTCCATGCTGAGCATTGTAGCTAGCTTAATTGTGACAAATAAGCAGCTTCCAAAATCTCCCCTTGTACAAGAAGCACGTCACGTGTTAGAGGCGGCCGATCAGCTAGCTGTTGTGGCTTTGTTCAATCTCATTCTGAGATTCAGGTTAGGGTTATATTTCAAGTTGAAACAGCTCTTTGCTGCGACATGTTATTCTCAATGCACAAAGGAAGAAAACAGAAAAAAAAAACACAGTGCTTCTTAAATCTCCTGCTTAGATGTAGCGTGTAGCATGAACCGTGCATCATGTATTATGTCTACATGTGTGCCATTGGCTAAAGTCAGTCACACAGTAAAGGGTTAGAGCCTTATATTTTTCTCCTGCAGGATACACTGCTAGGTACATATCTCCCCATAGGTGAGAAAATATAATCCTCTTAGAGGAATAGACTTGAATATTTAAGAACAATACGATCTACCATGGTAAGTAACCAACACTGAATCTTTCTCATCTCAATATCCCTAGGGCCTAGCACAGGTGTCCAATGAATATTTATTAAATTGCATTGAATATTCATTGTATTGAATAAATATATCATTTCAATGTAAGTCAGTCATCTGAAAGAGTGTTTATTATTATGTGTATCACCTCTATTATCATCAAATGATGTTTTTTAATTAATATGTATACCTAGTATTTATCTGAACGTTCTACAGGTAACAACAATAGATTTTATTGATTACATTTTGTAGTTAAAAAATATAAAATAAAAAATGATAATAAATAACTCCTTAAAGACATTAGTATTCATACTCATTTATTAACACAAATACTAATCCTTTCCTTTTTTAAAATGCCAATCAAAGTCTGAGTAAAATAGAATTTGGTTTTCTGAGAGTTATCTCTGACATGACATCTTAATTTATAATTTTAAATTTTTTCTAGAAACTTTGATTTGGGGAAACACCAAGAATAACAAATGCTTGAGAGTAGAATGATAGTACAGCAGGTAGGGCATTTGCCTTGTACACAACTGACCCGGGTTTGGTCTCCTGCGTCCAACATGGGCCTCCCAGCCCACCAGAAGTTATTCTTGAATGCAAAATCCAGGAGTAAGCCCTGAGCACTGCCAGGTGTGACCCCCCCAAAAAAAAAACAGAAAAACACAGGAGATGTGAATGAGTAAGCTCAGTGATCTTTTTATTTGAAATATAGTCACTGAAAGAGTTAAAGAACAAAGAGTGTCTATTCAGCTTGAATTAAAAATGGAAAAAAATCAGGGATACATGTAGATAAGGACTGATTATACTGTTTTTGGATAAAAGTTCAGGGAAAACAAAATTCTGAGACTCTGTCAGCTCCTTCTTAGGGGTCTGACTACACATGCTACGCTGCATCCCACTTTGTCACAGAAATCACTCATTTTAATTTACATCCATTTCAGGAGTTGGTCACAGGCAAATTCACACACCCAGAAACTGGCTTTTCCTCAAAGATACCAGTATGTTACATATTACATTACAAAAATCAGAACTAATATTTTTATCCTGTAAAGCTATGCAATCCCCTCCTAATTGTAACTGGAAATTGTACCAAAGTTACCGTGTGTGTGTGTAGTTTGTGAATTAATTCATTAGCCTGTTAAAACCCTGGTGTCTCTTATCTCTTGTCACTTTGAAGGCTCCAGTTGCATTATCAACCCTGCTCTGTCAGCTGCCAACCGCATGAGCTGAAGGCAGCTAAGAAGTGAATCCTTGAGCTGAGAAATTTCACCTAGGGGAAGTGGCTCAGCTTTGACTAGCAAACATGGCCCAGGAATCCAGCGGAATAATCTGGAGAACCACTTGAATCATCGATCCATAAAACCATCATGAAAGTCAGTGCCTCCTGGAGCACAGATCAGATCAGAGTCAGACTTAGATAGAATTGTTTTTGGTTATAATAACTCTGGTTATTTTTTTGAGTATGGACAAGACTAAGGTATCTATTAGTTGTACCTAACTTGGAGAGAACCCTGTCCAAACACTAACTTGAAAATAGTAATCAGAGAACCAAGCCAGCCTTTGTTTTGAGACCCTTTCCTAAATATATCAGAATTATGCATTTTAACTTTGATATTACCTTTGAGGAAATAAGCTAGCAATGCTGATTAAAAGAATATTTATTTTCTCACAATGACACCATAAGCTGCATACATTTGCTTGGCTGCCAAGCTATAATTAATTTCCTAGTGTGCACTGCCTGTCTCGAGAATTACACGGAGCCACCTAGTATTTCTCATTAAAATGAATCCTGAAGGCACTTTGTTATTGTTTAGTCTCAGAAAAAAAAATATTGACAGAGGTTTTCTTCTTCTCTCCATCAACATCACTGTTTTCTAAATGTTAAGTGGAAGAGAATTTTTTGCACACCTTTGAAGTATTCCTTATCAATAATTCATTCAGAATCACAAAGCAGCAAAAGAGCAGGGTGGTCAAAACTGTAGACATGTTACAAAAATCACATCTGCTATTAAATCATCAGATTACTGAAATAATGCTTCACTGAAGGCACAGGAATATCCACAAGTCCATTGGTTTCTTTCACTTCGTGTTCAGCTTTTAACTTAGCTTGTCAACTTGGGATGGAGGGTTTTTTGCAGCATGAGGCCAGCATTGGGTTTAGGCACTCAGGCTTCAATTCTGTTTATTAAGATACTTTCTGAAAGAGCAGAGTTCTGGTGTGTATGTTCCATCTTTGTCCTGTATAATTTTCTTTTCATTTGGGGGTTATTTACCTGCTCTTTATGCCATGCCTACTAGCAAGGGATTAGTCTTACTCTGCTGGTCAATGCAGAATCAAGTCTATTGCCAGTGCTAAATAAATATTAAATAATAAAGTCATATCATTTCTGCTGTGAATAACATCTATTTAAGAAAAGAATAAGATGAAAACCTATTGCACAATTGCCCGAGATAACCTCTTCTGAAGTCATATAAAAAGTCATACTCTCCATTTTACTTTTAGTGTCACTTGAAAAGGCCATGCTACTTAATTATTCCAATAATAGGTTAAAGAAAACAGCCATTAGTTCTTTTGTTAAAACATTCTTCCATTCTATTCATTGATTTGAAGGTTAAGAATGGTGATGGTTTTCTATGTACAGAATTGAGTCTTAAAATTACAGACTCTTTTTTCTGAAGTTTAAAGTGAAACTAAAACATTAGGGCATATAAAATATCTGGGCTGTCTGGTTGAAACTGCTGTTTCCAAGATGGTGGCAGTGGAGGCAAGTTTTTACACCTGGGTGGAGTCTGGGCTATGCCATGGATCTCAGTTTTCACCTCTTAGGGAAGCTGAAGTGGGGCTTCGAAGAAATTCTCCTCAGCTGGTGCTGCAGCGGAAACTGTTGCCCCATCCCAGTGATTCTCGCATTTTTCACAGATAATTTTTCTCAGTAATGCCCTGAGAACATTGGCATGGACATCCTGCCGGAGACCTTCGCAACCCTCAGCAGGAGTCAACACTCATATCACAGTAAGAAGTAATGTCAGATATTCAATAGCTACTATTTGTTTAATTTTGCATGTCTAGTACTATATCTGCATGTATCTAATATATAAAATCTCTCCTTGAGTGCAGAACACGATGGGGCCAGAGTGATAGTTAGCAAAAAGGGTATTCTCCTAACATGTGGCTGACTTGGGTTTGATCCACACCTCACCTACTTGCCTGAACAGCACCAGGAGTGATCCCTGAGGACAGAGTCAGGAATAACACTGAGCACAGCTGAGTGTGACACCCCCTCCAAAATAGAGCATATACACAGCGGACCCAGGTTCGATTCCTCCATCCCTCTCGGAGAGCCCAGCAAGCTACCGAGAGTATCCCGCCTGCACGGCAAAGCCTGGCAAGCTACCTGTGGCATGTTCAGTGTGCCAAAAACAGTAACAACAAGTCTGACAATGGAGACGTTACTGGTGCCCACTCAAGCAAGTCGATAAACAACGGGACGGCAGTGCTACAGTGCATTTCATTCTATTCATTCTGAATTTTACAACAGTCTTTGAGATTAGTGCTATTGTAATTGCCCCTCCAACACCCTCCCCATGGATTTTTTGATTTGGTTTGGCTTGGGTGTAACACCTGTGTTCTGGTTTGGTCAAGGCTTACTCCTGGACCTGTGTTCAAAGATCATTTTTGGCAGAGCTCAGGGAGCCATAGGTGATGCCAGAGATAGAGAAACTGGAGCCGGCTGTGTACAAGACAAATGACTTAATCTCTGTACATTTTTCTTCTGACTCTATTGCCATTTTTCAATAGAGGAAGCCAAGTTTCAAAAATGTTATATAATTTAAACATTGCTAGGTAATAGAATTGTCAGAAACTTTAAGAGCTGATAGAACTACCACAAACAGAGAATCTGCAGAGATATTATTTGCCCATTTTCTCAAAAGAGGCTTATTTATATACAAGCGTTCACATTTATTTCTAACAATTTCAACTTTGACTTTTTATCCATTTGTTTTATTAATATCTGCTTTTCAAATTTGTATATGATACAGATCTGTGAGGAATAAATAACTATTATAAGAATCCTACACGGGGGTACAGTGCCGCCAGCATGTCAACCTGCATCAGTAGGGTAAATGCTTCATCAGCCTGATGGTTCCCTCGAGCTTCCTGATACCCCCAAATTACTGCTGGGCCTCTGGCCATAGCCCAACAACTTGGGACCAAGTTTCTCAAGAAATTAAATGGCCAAAAGTTAGGTATGTGGGAGCCATGCTCACAAACCACCTCTGGTTCACCTGTCAGCCTTGTTTTGGAGATCCACAAATAAATCTCAAAAGAGATCAAAATTTGCAATTAATCTTGGATCTGCACAAGGCTGAACAGACCAGGGTAAACTGAAGGGAGGAAGATCAGCTTAGTGACCACCCAAGCAGAGCCCCTGGAAGCCACTAGTTCCCACAATTCAAAATCACCACTATGTCCCTGGCCACTCCACCATCTCTAGATGGACCTCACTGAGAAATAATCTGTTGAAAATTTGGGTATGCGGGTTTTGTGACTGAAATCTCCAGATTTTCTTGAGATCTGGATGGGCTAACTCTCCCCACCTCCCTGTACTTCCAGAAGCCCTAGCAGTCACATCCACACCCCAAAGCTGCCACCCAGTAAGAAGCCACTCCAGCCTTACCTTCCCAATTACAATACCGAACACCCTGAACAAACATGGTACCTGTTTTTCAAACCATATAATGCATACAAGGAGAGAGAGAAAGAAGAAAACTGCTTGCCATACAGGCAGGATGGGGGTGGGGACTTGTCTGGGAATGGTAGGAGAGCACACTGGGGTGGGAAATGTACACTGGTAGAGGGATGGATGTTGGAACATTGTATGACTAAAACCCAATTATGAACAGCTTTGTAATAATCTATCTCACTGATATTCAAGAAAAACTTTTTTAAAAAAAGGATCCTACGGATTTTACACGGCCACAGATAGCCTGATAATGTTGCTTACAAATTAATGGCAAAGTACATTAGCGAGATGGGGAAGGACTGGAGCGATAGCACAGTGGGTAGGGTTCAATTCCTCCACCCCTCTCAGAGAGACTGGAAAGCTACCGAGAATATCCCGCTTGCACAACAGAGCCTGGCAAGCTACCTGTGGTGTATTCGATATGCCAAAAACAGTAACAAGTCTCACAATGGAGATGCTACTGGTGTCCACTCGAGAAACCGATGAGCAATGGGATGACAGTGATACAGTGCTTTTATTTTGTAAATGGCAGGTGATTTCTAAATTATATTTTTTTTCTAAGAAAAGGGTGAGACAGCTTGTAAATGAGTAGAAAGAGAATCGCTTACAGTTTTCAACCAGGTTAGAAACATCAAGTTGAACTGTTGAAACAGTTCTGAGTTGCGTGGACGTATGTTTCCTTCTTCTGACAGTGACCAGGGCTCACTCAGTTCCAATATAGTAGGTGTTGCTTCAGAAGCTTCAACTGATAGATTCTGAAAATGTCCCCAGTGATTCTAATGCATTTCAATATTACTTTGTTCAGATAGCCTTTAACAATGCCAATAAGACCCTCAAACTTTTTCTAATATCTCAAAATAAAAGTCACTTATCCACAAAAAACGCACTGTCACTGTCTAGCACTGTCATCCCATTGTTCATCGATTTGCTCCAGCAGGCACCAGTAATGTCTCCATTGTGAGACTTGTTGTTACTGTTTTTGGCTATCAAATACGCCACGGGTGGCTTGCCAGGCTCTGCCATGCAGGCAAGATACTCTCCATAACTTGCTGAGCTCTCCAAGAGAGACAGAGGAATCGAACGCAGGTTGGCTGCAAGCCAGGATAATGCCCTACAGAAATAGACATGTCAGGGGAGAAATTTATTTTCTATGTACAGTGACCAGTAGTAAGTCACTGTATTACTGTCACTGCCATCCCATTGCTCATTGATTTGCTCAAGTGGGCACCAGTAATGTCTCCATTGTGAGACTAGTTGTTACTGTTTTGGCATATCTAATACACCACATAGAGCTTGCCAGGCTCTGCTGTGCAGGCAGGATACTCTCAGTAGTTTTCCAAACTCTCTGAGAGGGACAGAGGAACTGAACCTGGGTCAGCTGCATGCAAGGCAAACATCCTACCCCTGTGCTATCACTCCAGAGCTTATATAAAAACTTTTAATATAATCATTTATTAAAAAACATAAATGCATTCTCATTTTCTGGGCTTTGGACACTGAGAACGTTTTTGGATTTTAAGAGCTTCAGGTCTGCAAAATCTGATAGAAATTGTTCCTTGGTTTTAATTTTAGCTCAATGACTTCTAGCTATATGATCTAGAGTAAGATGCTAACCTTTCTGTTCATTAATTTCTTCATCTAAAAAAAAAAAGAACAAAAGTGTCTACTTCAAGAGCCACAGAGATAGTACAATGGGTAGGGTCCTTGCCTTGCACATTGTTAAACTAGGTATTATCCCCAGCATCATATACTGTCCCCCACGCAGAGTCAGGAGTAATTCTTGAGTGCAGAGCCAGGAGTAAGACCTGAGCATTGCTGAGTGTTGCCCAAAACTCCTCCACTCCCCCACCTACCCCCCAAAAGTATCTACTTGACATATACAACATTGAGTATGAATAAATAATACATGTAAAATCCTTGAACATGGTATCACATATAGCTGACCATCCATAAATCTTTCACAATGAAGATTATATAGCCCACTCTTATTTATAGGACTCAGTGATATTATTAGAATCATAGAATGAATGAGTGAATAAATGGGTGAATAGAAAAATTATTCCACTGAAACTCCAACTGAAAATTCTAGTTTTTCAAAAATTTTAATCTGCTAGGCATTCACAAGAATTTGTATAGAATTCAACTTAGAATTTCATCATATTCCTTGCTGTTCATTTTTAGATCATTTATTAGGCATGGTTGGGAGCCTGCAATAAATCCTAAGTATGTGATGAAAATGTTACATGTATGTTATACCTATATACTGAGCCACACATATTTGCCAGAGACTTTGGAAAGAATCCCAAAGGCAAGAATTTCAAAACAGTTTTTGAAATAAATTTCATTTTCAATGAAATAAATTTTATTTTCAATGGCTACCAATGGAGAAAGTAGTCATTTCTGGTCTTGATTTTGCTTTTACACACCAGACACCAGATTGTTTCAAGTTAATTGCATTTGCTAACCTTGGAGAGAGGGTATTGGTTCACAGTCAGTAGCAGTCGAATAAGTTCACCAAACCCCTTGAGCACAGATCATTTCTAAAACATGGGTTCAAGTAACACTTTTAAAATTGGTCTCTCTATTAATTTCTAAAATAAGTTTCTCTGAATCTATTTCAAAAAACAGCATTTTGAACGTGCGTTTGATTTCTGTTTAACTTCACAAAAGCATAGTAACCATGTGAGTTGTTTTGCTTTCTCTTATGCTATTTTACGCCCACACAGCTCAAAAGCTGAAATTACACTGATACCACAATAATTATTGGGGTTTGATTTCTAATTGTTATATAATAGTTTTTCTAAACTCAGCAAAGAAAGTCTTGTACCAAAAATGCAGTTAAAAAGACCTTATTTTTCACATGCATCGTAGAAAGTGACCAATGAAAAGTCATGCTGCATCAAAATGTATTGGATTTACTGAACTGTGTCTTCAAAGAAAAGGTTGTTTCATGAAGGAAAGTAAGTCGCTTTTTTCTTCCTCATCAGATTATCTAGTTTGAAGTGAACTCTCCTCTCAAAATAAATGAAAAGCGGGAGTAGAAGTAAGAGAAAACCCAGGAGACAATGCTTTCTTTGAACTGAATATGGAGTCAGCATGTGTAAATGTCTAGCAGGACCGTCAGAGAGAGGTCCCCTTCAGTTCTATGAAGCATGCTAAATCCACAGCCGATCTGATAGATATCAAAGCTTCCGAAAGAAAATTTGTTTGCAAGTGCCCTATAGTGTTAATGATGCCCTTAACTTCATGGAAAAATGAATAAATAAAAGTTTGTTTTACAGCTATTCATCATCTGTAGTTACATTTGTCATCAATGAACTGTTCATTAGAAAATCAAATAAGTCTAAAAACAAAATTCTTAACAAAGACCTCTCAGATGTATGATTTAAAATGAAGAATAATCACTAAAAGAAAGAACAAATCCAAAGCTCGTAAAGACTTTTGATCACAAGAAGATAAATATATGGAATGCGGGATATTTTAGTCTACTCTTTAAATAGTGTTGACATAGAACTCTGGGATAATCTATCACCTAAAAAATTAAATTTGAGACTATTTATTATGTTTAAGATAGATAATGTCATTAAATATGCCAATCCTTTAGCTACCACAAAAATGAATTTACATTTCCTGAGGAAAGAAGGAAACAGAAAAAGTCACAGCTATTCTAAATTCATTTGTCCTGCTTTTTCTTACTAGAGCTTTGAAGACCTTACCTTTTATCTGGCCAAAGTTAGCCCCAGGATTTTAGAGTATGTGGTTTACAACAAGACAGAAAGTCATTTAGATGTTTTTCTTTGCTAAGAAGAAAATTCCCATTAAAAATAAACCAATTTCGGCCCTGTGTTGAGGAGTTCTCCGATCGCCCCCGCCCCCGCCCATGGTCTGGGGCCCAGGAGCCCCCAGACCTGCCTCTCACCTCTCAGTCACCCTGCAGCAGCCCTGACCCCCTCCCTCTTCTCCAGGTTGTTAGGGGCGTGTCCACACACCGGGGGCGTGGCCTCAAAAGGGGGTGTGGCCTCCTTCTGGAGCAACCGCAATTATTTCTCCCATTCAATGCACTGTGCTTTGGCCACAATCGATACAATCTATTCCTCTGAAGAATACTCTGGTCATCTTAGTCACTATATGTTAATAGTCAACTAGCCTATCCCATCCTAATTTCACAAAAACTGTCAGTGAACACATCAAGCTGCACATAAAGTCCTTTGTAAAAAGATCATAGCCCCACGACTTCAGTTGAGGCCCCTCTCAAGATAAGGAGAGCGCCTGATAGTAAAGCCCATAACAACATGAAGAAACAGCGAAAATCCCCACTACCAGGAGAGATGGAAGGGAGGATCTCAGTAACCTCAGCAATGACTTCCCAGAAATACAACCTCCTCTTAGATAAAGAATTCAGAGAGGAAATCGTGAAGATGGTTCACAAACTCAAAGCAACTATGGAACGAACATCCAATAAGTTAAGGGAGGATGCAGCATTGGAAAGTCCACCAAGATAATGCTGGAAGAAATGAGAGCAGATATTTCAAAGCTACTAACAGAAGTGACACAATTAAAAGAATCAGTAGATGAAATAAAAAACTCGGTAGGAGCCCTCAATAGTAGAATGACTACAGCCAAAGACAGAATCAGTGAGCTTGAAGATGAGCTGCAGAAAGCATATAGGTAACTACAAATAATGGCAAAAGATCTCAAAATGGCTCTAGAGAAAATTAGAGTCCTAGGGGTGACCTCAAGAGAAACAACATAAGAATCATTGGAGTACCAGAAGCACAGGGAACCAATCCCAATGGAAAAAAAAAAAAACACAATTAAAGACATCATTGCTAAGAAATTCCCAGAGCTAGAGAATGCAGACATCTAGATCCAAGGAGGCTGAAGGGTGCCAGCTAAAAGGGACCCAAATAAAAAATCCCCAAGGCATATCATAGCCAGAATGATGGATGCCGTGGATAGAGACACAATACTGCAAGCAGCAAGATCAAAGAAGGAAATAATATACAAAGGAGCACCCCTTAGATTCACAGCAGACCTATCAGAAGAACCCTTCCAAGCCCGAAGACAATGGTGGGATATAGTGAAAAAAGTTAATGAAATGAACGCCTCATCAAGAATAGTTTACCCAGCTAAACTCTCAATTAAACTTGAAGGAACCATACACTATTTCATGGAGAAGCAACAGCTCAGGAACTCCACATACTCAAGACCAAAATTAAAAGGAGGACTCAAAGGACTACTGTAAGACAAGGGAAAAACCTACAAGAACAACAACCCTACAGAAAAATGGCACAAAATCCTATGACAATAATTTATCTTAATGTTAATGGTCTAAATGCACCAATCAAGAGGCACAGAGTGGCAAAATGGATTCGGAAACTAACCCAACTTTCTGCTGCCTACAAGAAACCCATCTGAATAGTCAGAACAAACACAGACTAAAAATCAAAGGATGGAAAACAATCCTGCAAGCAAACAACTCCCTCAAAAAAGCTGGGATGGCCATACTAGTATCCAACAACATAGATTTCAGGCTGAAAAAGATCAGAAGGGACAGCGAAGGTCATTTTCTATTCATCAAGAGATATGTACAACAGGAAGAAATCACACGATTAAATGTATATGCACCTAATGAAAGAGCAGTTCTTTTCAATACTTAAAAGAGCTCCTAACAGAATTTAAGGGGGACATAACTAGCACCACAATAGTAGTTGGAGACTCCAACACTGCCTTATTACCTCTGGATAGATTAACAAGAACAATACTCAGCAAGGAAACAATGGCTCTGAAGGAAGAAATGGAGGACACAGGGCTAATAGACCTATACAGGGCTATAAACACCAAAAAGAAAGAATACACATTCTTTTCCAGCGCACATGGAACATTTTCCAAAATAGACCACGTTCTGGGTCACATATTATACCTTAATAGAAGCGGGAAGATAGAAATTGTATCAACTATCTTTTCAGACCATGATGCACTGAAGATGGAAGTTAATCACACACAGACGCGAAGAACCAAATCAAACACTTGGAAATTAAACAACTCACAATTGAATATTGAGTGGGTCACGAAGGAAATCAAGGAAGAAATAAAAAAATACCTCGAGGGGCTACTGTAAGACAAGGAGGAGCCCCATAAGAACAACAAATCCCACAGAAAGATGACACAAAACCACATCACAATAATCTCTCTCAATGTCAATGGCCTAAATGCACCTATCAAGAGACACAGAGTGGCTAAATGGACCCGGAAATTAAACCCAACATTCTGTTGCCTGCAAGAAACACACCTGAACAAACAGAGTAAACACAGACTCAAAGTCAAAGGATGGAAAACAATCCTGCAAGCAAACAACCCCCTTAAAAAAGCTGGAGTGGCCGTCCTGGTATCCGACAACATAGATTTCAGGATGAAAAAGATCAAAAGGGACAGCGAAGGTCATTTTCTGTTTATCAAGGGATATGTACAACAGGAAGAAATCACACTCTTAAACATATACGCTCCTAACGAACGACCGGTTAAATATTTAAAATAACTCCTAACAGACTTCAAAGAGGACATCACTAACAGCACAATTGTAGTTGGAGACTTCAATACGGCCTTATCGCCTCTAGATAGATCGACAAGGACAAAACTCAACAAGGAAACACTGACTCTGAAAGAAGAAATTGAAGAGAGAGGCCTAATAGACCTATACAGGGCCTTACACCCCAAAAAGAAAGAATACACATTCTTTTCCAGTGCACATGGATCATTTTCTAAAATAGACCATGTACTGGGCCCCAGAACATACCTCAATAGAATCGGAAAAATAGAAATTGTATCAACCATCTTTTCAGACCACGATGCGCTGAAGATAGAAGCTAACCACTCACAAATACAGAAAATCAAATCAAACACCTGGAAATTAAACAATTCAATGTTGAACAATGAGTGGGTCAGGAAGGAAATCAAGGAAGAAATCAAAAAATACTTACAAACAAATGAGAATGAAGACACGAGCTACCAAAACCTATGGGACGCAGCTAAAGCCGTGTTAAGGGGAAAATTTATAGCTCTCCAAGCATTCCTCAGGAAGGAAGAAAGGGCCCACATAGACAGCCTGACTTCACGACTCAAGACCCTAGAAAAGGACCAGAAAAAGGAACCCAAACCAGACCGAAGGAAAGAAATAATAAAAATTAGAGCAGAAATTAATGACATCGAAACCAAAAAAGCTATCCGAAAGATCAATGAAACAAAGAGTTGGTTCTTTGAGAAAATAAATAAGATTGATAAACCGCTAGCAAGACTCACAAAGAAAGAAAGAGAGAAAACTCTAATAAATCGAATCAGAAATGAAAAGGGGGACATCGTAACAGAAACCAGTGAGATTCAAAAGATCATTAGAGACTACTTTGAAGGTCTTTACGCCACAAAAAAGGAGAACCTAAAAGAAATGGATGGATTCCTCGATTCCTATAATCTCCCAACACTGAAGAAAGAAGACCTGGAATACCTGAATAGACCCATCAATGTTAAGGAAATTGAAACTGTAATCAAAAACCTCCCCAAAAACAAAAGCCCAGGCCCAGATGGTTTCACTGGCGAATTCTTCCAAACATTTAAAGAAGACCTATTGCCTGTTTTCCTCAAACTTTTCCAGGAAATTGAAAAAACAGGAACTCTCCCAAACAGTTTCTATGAAGCACATATCTCCCTAATACCAAAAGCAAACAAAGACACAACTAAGAAAGAAAATTACAGACCAATTTCCCTGATGAACACCGATGCGAAGATCCTCAACAAAATACTAGCAAATAGGATCCAACAACTCATCAAAAAGATCATACATCACGACCAAGTGGGATTCATCCCGGGGATGCAAGGATGGTTTAACATTCGGAAATCAATCAACATAATCCAGCATATCAACAAAAGTAAAGATAAAAACCATATGATCATATCAATAGATGCAGAGAAAGCATTTGACAAGATCCAACATCCTTTCATGATGAAAACCCTCGCCAAAATGGGGTTTGGAGGAACTTTCCTCAAGATAGTCGAAGCCATCTATCACAAGCCTACGGCAAGCGTTATCCTCAACGGGGAAAAACTAAGGGCCTTTCCTCTGAGATCAGGCACAAGACAAGGATGCCCACTCTCACCACTCCTCTTCAATATAGTACTGGAAGTACTTGCGATAGCTATTAGACAATAAAAAGAGATTAAGGGCATCCAGATAGGAAAGGAAGAAATCAAACTCTCACTATTTGCAGACGACATGATACTATATCTAGAGAAGCCTAAAGCCTCTACTAAGAAACTCTTAGAAACAATAGACTTATACAGTAAAGTTGCAGGCTACAAAATCAATACCCAAAAATCCATGGCCTTCATATATGCAAACAATGAGGCAGAGGAAAGGGACATGAAAAAAGCAATCCCATTCACAACCGTGCCCCAGAAAATCAAGTACCTCAGAATCAGCTTAACCAAGGAAGTAAAAGACCTCTACAAAGAAAACTACAAAACGCTACTCCATGAAATCAAAGAGGACATGAGGAAATGGAAACATATACCCTGCTCGTGGATAAGGAGAATCAATGTTGTCAAAATGGCAATACTCCCTAAAGCATTATACAGATTCAATGCGATCCCTATAAGGATACCCATGACATTCTTCAAAGAAATGGATCAAGCAATCTTAAAATTCATATGGAATAACAAACGTCCAAGGATAGCTAAAGCAATTCTTGGGAAAAAGACAATGGGAGGCATCACCCTCCCCAACCTCAAACTTTACTACAAAGCAGTAACAATTAAAACAGCATGGTACTGGAACAAAGGCAGAGCTGTAGACCAATGGAACAGGGTGGGATATCCCTACACACAACCCCAAATGTATGATCATCTAATCTTTGATAAGGGAGCAAGAGATGTGAAATGGAGCAAGGAAAGCCTCTTTAACAAATGGTGCTGGCACAACTGGACAACAGCTTGCAAAAACATGGGTTTAGACCTTGACCTGACACCATGTACAAAAGTCAGATCAAAATGGATTAAAGACCTCTACATTAGACCAAAAACCATAAGGTACATTGAAGACAAGTTCGGCAAAACCCTCCACGATATTGAAGATAAAGGTATCTTCAAAGGTGACACGGAACTAAGCAATCTAGTAAAAACAGAGATCAACAAATGGGACTACATTAAACTAAAAAGCTTCTGCACCGCAAAAGATACAGTGACCAGAATACAAAGACTATCCACAGAATGGGAAAGGATATGTACACAATACCCATCAGATAAGGGGTTGATATCAAAGGTATATAAAGCACTGGTTGAACTCTACAAGAAGAAAACATCCAACCTCATCAAAAAATGGGGCGAAGAAATGAACAGAAACTTTACCAAGGAAGAAATACGAATGGCCAAAAGGCACATGAAAAAGTGCTCTACATCACTAATCATCAGAGAGATGCAGATCAAAACAACCATGTGAGGGGCTGGAGTGATAGCACAGCGGGTAGGGCGTTTGCCTTGCACGCGGCCGACCCGGGTTCGAATCCCAGCATCCCATATGGTCCCCCGAGCACCGCCAGGAGTAATTCCTGAGTGCACGAGCCAGGAGTGACCCCTGTGCATCGCTGGGTGTGACCCAAAAAAGCAAAAAAAAAAAAAAAAAAAAAAAACAACCATGTGATACCACCTCACACCACAGAGACTAGCACACATCCAAAAGAACAAAAGCAACCGCTGTTGGAGAGGATGTGGGGAGAAAGGGAGCCTTCTTCACTGCTGGTGGGAATGCTGACTGGTTCAGCCCTTCTGGAAAACAATTTGGACGATTCTCAAAAAAATTAGATATTGAACTCCCATTTGACCCAGCAATACGACTGCTGGGAATATATCCCAGAGAGGCAAAAAAGTATAATCGAGACGACATCTGCACATGTATGTTCATCGCAGCACTGTTTACAATAGCCAGAATCTGGAAAAAACCCGAATGCCCCAGAACGGATGACTGGTTGAGGAAACTTTGGTACATCTATACAATGGAATACTATGCAGCTGTTAGGAAAAAAGGAGGTCATGAATTTTGTAGTTAAGTGGATGGGCATGAAAAGTTTCATGCTGAGTGAAATGAGTCAGAAAGAGAGAGACAGACATAGAAAGATTGCACTCATCTATGGTATATAGAATAACAGAGTGGGAGACTAACACCCAAGAACTGTAGAAATAAGTACCAGGAGGTTGACTCCATGGCTTCGAGGCTGGCCTCACGTTCTGGGGAAAGGGCAACTCAGAGAAGCGATCACCAACTATAATGTAGTCGAAGGCCATGCGGGGGAAGGGAGTTGCGGGCTGAATGAGGGCTAGAGACTGAGCACAGTGGCCACTCAACACCTTTATTGCTGGCCATAGAAGCTAAATAGAGAGAGAGAACAGAAGGGAATGCCCTGCCACAGTGGCAGGGTGGGGTGGGGGGGAGATGGGATTGGGGAGGGTGGGAGGGACGCTGGGTTTACGGGTGGTGGAGAATGGGCACTGGTGAAGGGATGGGTTCCCGAACTTTGTATGAGGGGAGTATAAGCACAAAAGTGTATAAATCTGTAACTGTACCCTCACGGTGATTCTCTAATTAAAAATAAATAAATTTTTAAAAATACCCCATCCAGAGAATACTCATCTAAAGATACTCTGCAAAGGAGGAACAATAGGCATTGGAACAACGTTTTCAAAAGGAAATTGATAGATAAAGGGTTACACTAAGCTTCCAACACTATTGAAAGCCATCTTTCATGGAAAGGAACTCAGAACTATGCTTTCTGCTTTCCGTTTCGTTAATGAATCGTGGGCCTCCTTTCCTAACACTTGTAACTTCAAGGAACTTATCAAGGAGAGGATTAGCAGCTTGACATGCAAATGATCAAACACTTATATTCAAGGTATAAATATCTACTGGCTCCAGCTGATAGTTTCAGTGGATGGATAGCTTTTCCTATCTGACAAGTAGCTTGGTGTTTCTATGTTACTAGAAAAATCTGGACATAAGAAGTCATTTTCTATCAACCATGGGTAAAGCAGTTATTCCTTTCCATTGCTTTTATGATAGAAATGGGTATGGCATTACGTTGCTTTGGTTTCTGTTGCTTTAACTCTTATGTTTTCTAAGATAGCAAACTATTTTGTTGTTACTAGGTCAGAAAGGAACTTCCACATCTCCAGGGTCTAAGTGCCATCCCTCAGTCTAATTGATCTGATCTTTTCTTTCAGATAACTTGAGGAACCCAACAAATTCATTGCCTGGTGCCCACTAAACTAAGGTAGCCTGAGGTTTCACCCCTTGTGCAGGCAGGGCCAGCGCCCCTCTGTCAGCATGAAGCAGCTCCAGGAGACGGAACTTCAACCATTTTCCCTTTAAGGGTTAAAGGTGGTGGAATCTCTAGGGGAATACGAAGTAGGTAGCTAGATTAAGGAAGCCCCTCTGACCTTGAAAATCCCAACTGCTCTGTTGTGAGTGTTAACCCCATTAATGAAGGAACTCTGTTCTCTTTTAAAATTTTTTGGGGGGTCAACTGCCACCGTTATAACTTAGCCTTGAAAAGGAAGTGTAAGCCAGAATATGATCTCTCTCTCTTTTCCAGTTATTATTAGTCTTTACAGGTATCAAGGCTGAGCTCCATGGGGACTGGGAGCACACTGCCAGAGTGAACTCCTCATCTGTATGTATTGAGACATCTAGTTTGAATCAGGTGATAAAAACTGCCACCACCAGAGAACCCCCGTGGAGAGGTCTGTGATCCTGAACACACCAACTGCTTTGAAAGAGGATGGAATCAAAAAGCTGCCTCCCCTCTTGGAACCAGAATGACATCAACTAGTGGCATGTCCAGACAACGGGAGATGACCCCCTTCTCATCTCTAAGATTAGAGATATCCACAACAAGAAGTGGGGATTTGAAGAGGAGGGCAGGTTGAGGGTTAAATTTTCCTTTGTAACTGTTTGACTGCTTTGAAAAAGGTTTTCTTCACGACCTCCCGCTGGGCAGGAAACTGTCACCAAATGGGCCAACAAACTGCCCTAGGAACTGTAAGCAAACATTTGCAGGGAAACAGTTAACAGTCAACAAATGTTTAGATATGCAAATTAAGTGACCTATGTGTGATCGCCTTTGATCTATAGATGTGATTCCCTTTGATATGTGAGATTTTCATTTCTCCCCCAAAAGGGTATAAAAACAGCTAGCTTTTTGAGTTCCAGGCTTTCGGCTATGCCACCCTATTGAGGCACGGTTGAAGGTCCCAATAAAACTATATTGGCTTAAATAAACCCCATGCATTTGCAGAAAAAAAAATACCTCGAAACAAATGAGAATGAAGACACAAGCTACCAGAACCTATGGGACGCATCTAAAGCTGGGGAAAATTTATAGCTCTGCAAGCATTCCTCAGAAAGGAAGAAAGGGCCTATATAGATAGCTTGACTTCGCAGCTCAAGATTTTAGAAGAGGACCAGCAAAAGGAACCTAAACCAGATGGAAGGAAAGAAATAATAAAACTTAGAGCAGAAATTAATAATATGGAAACCCGAAAAACAATCTGAAAGATCAATGAAACAAAGAGCTGGTTCTTCAAGAAAATAAATAAGATTGATAAGCTGCTAGCAAGACTCACAAAGAAAGAGAGAAAGAAAAACCCTAAAACTGAATCATAAATGAAAGGGGGGACATCACAACAGAAACCGAGGATATTCAAAAGATTATCAGAGACTACTTTGAAAGTCTGTATGCCACAAAACAGGAGAACCTAAAAGAAATGGACGAATTCCTTGATTCCTACAATCTCCCAAGACTGAACCAAGAAGACTTGAAATACCTGAATAGGCCCATAAATATCAAGGAAATCAAAATTGTAATCAAGTCTTCCCAAAATCAAGAGCCCAGGTCCAGACGGATTCACTGGCAAATTCTTCCAAATATTTAAAGAAGATTTGTTGCCAGTTCTCCTCAAGCTTTTCCAGGAAATTGAAAAGACAGGAACCCTCCCGAACTGTTTGTATGAGGCACATATCTCTCAAATAACAAAAGCAAACAAAGACACCACTAAGAAAGAAAATTATAGACCAATATCCCTGATGAACTCACCGATGCAAAGATCCTCAACAAAATACTAGCAAATAGAATCCAACAACTCATCAAAAAGATCATACACCATGATCAAGTGGGATTCATCCCGGGGATGCAAGGATGGTTTAACATTCGGAAATCAATCAACATAATCCAGCATATCAACAAAAATAAAGACAAAAACCATATGATCATGTCAATAGATGCAGAGAAAGCATTTGACACGATCCAACATCCGTTCATGATAAAAAACTCTCACCAAAATGGGTTTTGGAGGAAGTTTCCTCAAGATAGTCAAAGCCATCTACCACGAACCTATGGAAAGCATTATCATCAATGGGGAAAAACTAAGGGCCTTTTCTCCAAGATCGGGGACAAGACAAGGATGCCCACTCTCACCACTTCTTTTTAATACAGTACTGGAAGTACTAGCAATAGCCATTAGGCAAGAAAAAGATATTAAGTGGATTCAGCTAGGAAAGGAAGAAATCAAGCTCTCACTATTCGCAGACAATATGATACTATATCTAGAGAAGCCTAAAAGCTCTAGTAAGAAACTCTTAGAAACAATTGACCTGTACAGTAAAGTCGCAGGCTATAAAATCAATACCCAAAAATCCATGGCCTTCCTATATGCAAACAATGAGACAGAGGAAAGGGACATGAAACGCAATCCCATTCACAATCGTACCCCCAGAAAATCAAATACCTTGGAATCAGCTTAACTAAATAATTAAAGGACCTTTGAAAAAAAAAACTATAAAACGCTACTCCATGAAACAAAAGGGGAATGAGGAAATGGAAACATATCCCCTGCTCATGGATAGGGAGAATCAACATTGTCAAAATGGCAATAATCCCCAAAGCATTATACAGATTCAATGCAATCCTTATAAGGATGCCCGTGACATTCTTCAAAGAAATGGATCAAGCAATCCTAAAATTCATATGGAACAACAAATGCCCACGGATAGCTAAAACAATTCTTGGGAAAAAGACGATGGAAGGCATCACCCTCCTCAACCTTAAAGTTTACTACAAAGCAGTAACAATTAAAACAGCATGGTACTGGAAAAAAGGCAGAGCTGCAGACCAATGGAACAGGGTGGAATATCCCTACACACAACCCCAAATGTATGATCATCTAATCTTTGATAAGGGGCCAAGAAATGTGAAGTGGAGCAAGGAAAGTCTCTTCAACAAATGGTGCTGCCATAACTGGACAACAGCTTGCAAAAGAATGGATTTAGACCTTGACCTGACACCGTGCACAAAAATCAGATCAAAAATGTATCAAAGACCTCAACATCAGACACAATCCATAAAGTACATTGAAGAAAAGGTTGGAAAAACCCTTCACTATATTGAAGCTAAAGGTATCTTCAAAGATGACACAGCAATCATGTAGAAACAGAGATAAACAAATGGGACTATATTAAATTAAAAAGCTTCTGCACCGCAAAAGACACAGTGACCAGAATACAAAGGCAATCTACAGAATGGGAAAGGATATTCACCCAATACCCATCTGATAAAGGGTTGATATCAAGGGTATATAAAGCACTGGTTGAACTCTACAAGAAGAAAACATCCAACCCCATCAGAAAATGGGCCGAAGAAATGAACAGAAACTTTCCCAAGGAAGAGATACAAATGGCCAAAAGGCACATGAAAAAATGCTCTACATCACTAATTATCAGGGAGATGCAGATCAAAACAACCATGAGATACCTCCTCACACCACAGAGAATGGCACACATCCAAAAGAACAAAAGCAACCGCTGCTGGAGAGGATGTGGGGAGAAAGGGACCCTTCTACACTGCTGGTGGGAATGCCGACTGGTCCAGCCCCTTTGGAAAACAATATGGACGATTCTCAAAAAACTAGAAATAGAGCTTCCATTTGATCCAGTAATATCACTTCTGGGAATATATCCTGGAGAAAAAAAAAGTATTATCGAAATGACATCTGCACTTGTATGTGCATCGCAGCATTGTTTACAATAGCCAGAATCTGGAAAAAACCCGAGTGCCCTAGAACAGATGACTGGTTAAAGAAACTTTGGTACATCTATGCAATGGAATATTATGCAGCTGTTAGAAAAAATGAAGTCATGAACTTTGCATATAAGTGGATCAGCATGGAAAGTATCATACTAAGTGAAATGAGCCAGAAAGAGAGGGACAGACATAGAAAGATTGCACACATCTGTGAAAGATAGAACAACAGAGTAGGAGACTAATACCCAAGAATGGTAGTATATAATACCAGGAGATTGGCTCCATAGCTTGGAAGCTGGCCTCACACGCTGTGGGAAAGTCATCCCAGGTAGAGAGGGGAACACCAAGTAATATGTGATTGGAGATCCTGCTCAGCAAGGGAGATGCTTGCTGAAAGTAGACTAGAGACTGAACAGGATGACCACTCAATACCCCTATTGCAAACCACAACACCTGAAAGGAAAGAGAGATATCAAATTGGAATGCCCTGCCACAGAGGTGGGGTGGGGTGGGGGGAATGGGATTGAGGGGTTGGGAGGGATACTGGGTTCATTGGTGGTGGAGAATGGACACTGGTGGAGGGATGGGCTCTCAAACATTGCATGAGGGAAAAACAAGCACGAAAATGTGTGATTCTGTAACTGTATCCTCACTGTGACTCACTAATTAAAAAATAAATAAATAAATAAATAAATAAATAAAAGAAAATTTAAAAAAATAAATAAACCAATTTCCCTATTCCCTCCAAAAGGGGGCGGGGATTGGAAGAGAGAGAGAGAGAGAGAGAGAGAGAGAGAGAGAGAGAGAGAGAGAGAGAGAGAGGTCATCCTACACGAAGAAAATAACCTTTCCAAAACTGAAAAAAAGACTCAAATTTTGTTCCAAAAATGTGTGTGTTGGTCACTCTTGGCAGTGCCCAAAACTCTGCGGTACCCAGGGTGGAGCCCAGGAGATTGCACACGCAAAGTATGAGCTCTATCCCTTGAGTCACATTCCCAACATCACCCTCCACCCCCACCAAATAACTTTCGAAGAAGAAAGCTGCAATTGTCAAATACACTAGTAAACAAGAGAATAGTTTTTCTACTCAAGGCAAAAATACTGTGTGATTGGGTGCAATTAAACCTTGGACTTCCAACATTTTTGCTCCAGGAAATAATATGTTAAAGAATGGAAAGGAAGCCAATTTAAGACATCAACATTTAATTTTCATTACCAAAAATATAATCATACTAGGGAGGGCTTCTTAAATTAGAACCCAAAATAATTATTGAGCTAAAGCCATCTTCAAAGGCAATAATAAGCATTTAATTAGGCTATTTCTGCAAGAAAGGAGCTGGTAAATCAATATAATCTAATAAGCTTTTGGCCAGGGCAAAGAAGAGTGATCACAATTGCTTGCCATGTGTTTACTCTTCAGGCCTTTACTGGGAATTTCTGAGAAAGAATAATAGGATCAAAGGGGAAGGGATTGAGAGAAGTTTCTTTAGTAGAAGAATTCTGACTTTAGGATACCATTTTATATATTGAAACTATATAAACCCTCTTCTGCTTAACTGAATAGATTGAGCTTCATAAGTTTGACAAATGGCTGGGGATTTTTTCTCCAACCTATTAAATAAAGAGAACAGGATGACCTAAACATTTAAGGTTTTAAAGAACAAAACACAGATTTCTGAAAGCAGTTTTTCTGATTTGACTCACAGTAGTACAAAAATAAATTAGCTTACATTGTAACAAGAAGAAATATCTTTTTTTTTTAAGGAAATATTTTATTGAACCACTGTGAAAACAAGAAAAAAAATACAAAGCTTTCAGGTTTAAGTCACAGTCAAATACTGATTAAACCACCATCCCTTCACCAGTGCACCCGTTCCACCACCAAGAACCCCAATACACCCCCCTCCCACCCCACCCCCCATCTAAGTACCTAATGATATTCCCATTATTCTCTCTATATATTGAGTACATTTCATATTTCCATACAGAACTCACTATTGTTGATTGGAAATTTTCCCCAACAATCAGGCCTGCTGAATAAGCTTCATCTAATAATTTCTCTTCCTTGGAAGAAGAAATATCTTTAACTCAACTTTTTCAAGTTTGGTTTTTATTGTTTGTAAAACAGAAGGGTGGGCATAAATGTTTTCTAATATTTTGTGCTTATGAAAATTCTGTTTTAAATTGTGTAATAAAGACAAATTAATCTGAGTCTTGTTAAAAGAATAAGACTTTACTTTAAAAGGATAAGTCTTGTTAAAATGTCAAGACTATGACAATAATGGAGAGATATGGTCTTCGTCTTCAATTTAACTCCAAATTACAGGGAAGTACACTGAGGACATATAGTCAAGAAACAGAATGAGGAAGTTGGTAAATGGAAAATGATTATACTGAACATCCAAGGTGGAAAAGGATTATTGCTTTTTTTCTTTTTCTTCTTATATTAACACTTTATTTCCAACAGGCGGGTGACAGTGACCAGATCATGAGAGTGAAGAGTTAGTTCAAACAATGTTGGGAAAGTGGTGATAAGTTCTCCGGCTTCTTCCTTTCCTTTATTGAAGTGATTGTGATGACTGAGGGCCAAGCACCATCTTGGTTATGGTGCTTGTGCACTCAGTATCTGGGCTGGCTGGCTCAGAGTTGTCTCCATTATGTTCCTCGCGCACAACCAGCATTGATTGCAGTTCCCACTAGGGGGCGTTGTGGTATTCACACACCCGGCTGTGACACACACCAGCTGCTTGAGCACATCTGGCTGAGCACTGATGCATACACACTCTGTTACAATGCCTGGAAACTCCACAGTGTTGTTGGACAGCACGCCAAGCATGGGTGACAGAAAGAAAATCAAATTCACAGGCACTTTTATCCACTGAGTCATCTTCTGACCCCTTGGTGAGGGATTCTTTCCAACCTGACTTAGCAGGTTTCTGACTACAATTGGTCCAGCAGACCGAGCAAGGACAAGCCAGCATGAAGCACTGGTTGAGAAGAAGCCCCGGAGAGCCTAACTTCAGTTCTATCAAGGAAAACGTTGTCGGTGTGTAAGAGGGCGCGCTAAACGCGCACAGAAACAGCAGTGAGGCACTGAATGAGAGCTTCCCTTAGCGGGCGCCTTCTCCCGGTACCACCTGCGTTCCCAGATACAGGGAGACACAAGTTTGAATCATTCAAGAATAATTCCAATAATTCAAGTTCAAAGAAGCAGAAGTGACTCCTTTTAACATTTGACCTAACACAGTTCAAATATCCAAGAGATCAAAACACAGGTTTTGACAGTTTATTTGTTCTAGAAGAGGTCTAAGGGGTTGAAGAACCTTTTCTGTCTTTTTCCTCAGGCCTGTGAGAACAGATGATGGGAAGCCCTCAAGTCTTATCTCTGAGCCAATTTCAGGTAGAAAGGGAAAGCCAAGCCCCACTTGGCCCAAATTTAGATATTTATTCTCCACTCAAGTTCTCTAGAGGAGGATTTTTGTTGTTGTCATGTTGGTTATTTGTTTGTTTTGGGACCACACCGAGAAATAGTCAGGTCTTACTTCTGGCTCTGTGCTCAGGGACCATTGCCGAAGGGGCATGGGTACCCCCATAAGTGGTGATAGAAATTAAGCCAAGGTCAGCCACATACAAAGCAAGTCTCCTTCCCACTATTCTCTCTCTGCCCTATATCAAGGCTCCTTTCAACATCTTGTACTGGCAACCACTTCTAGTACAAAAAAAAATGCAATGTAGGCAAGCATGATCATAAATACTTCACCTTCATTACACTGTAGATTTTGAGCTACTGTTGGTCGTTGCACATTCAGAAACTTTATTGCTGTCAAATTTTTTTATGACCTCTACTTTCAGAGAACCCCATAAAGGGCCATGTCTCACCGTTTACAAAATTAGACTTTAGACTTCCCATCCCTCACCCGGTCTGCCTCTGTAAGCCATTGTCACTGAGAAATAATTCTTAGTTCATTTCTTAAATGAACCCATTGAAGTTACTGTTACTTGAAGTAAAGGGAGCATAGAAGACGCATTGGCACAAATTGCAAATCTTCAGCCAGATTCACCCTGGATGATTCAGTCCCCAACTTTTTGTCATACTTGATTTGAAGTATAAATTTTAGCTTACAGAGCCTGACAATCGTACTTTTCCTGGAGTTTCAGCAACTATATAGTCCAGAGACTCTCAAAGTCTATCATTGAGCATAAAAGATGATTGGACTGCTCTTTCAAAAATGCAAAATCATAGACCCCATTCGCAGGAATTTTAGTTAGTCTTGGTAGGAACTCATGAATGCACATCTTAAAATAAGGTTTCCAGTAATATCTGTTTTTAAGAAGGCACCCAAAATTTTGGTGTATTGGTTTAGAAAACTGTCTTTTCAGAATCACAAGTGTCAAACATTCATCAATTGAAATCACCTGCTACCTAGGTTCAATAGAAAGTATTAAACCTACTTTAGACAGGATTTTGAGGAGGAAATAAATTTTACGTGAAAACAAAATTAATTATAACTCTTATTTACAAAATTTAAGTTTTGAGAATTAATCTTAACTTAAGACTGGAGGGAAGGCAAGTTTAAAGTCAAATATTCCATCCTCTTCTCAGTACCACTATAGTAAAGTCCCTCATTTACTATCGCCAATTGCATTTTTCAACTCCCCAAATTAAGACAATCTATAAAGAAATGTTCATTTATTAGCAACTTGTGTTTGACAGTTTATTTCATGTCAGCCTCCAGCTTTCCTTTGCAAGCTTATTTGCATAATGTGTTATTATGTCTAAATGGAAAACTAAATGCCTCCATGTGGTCTTTAAATGACAAGTGCTTGTCAGCTTCATGCAATATTCAGAAGTAATAGATCCAAATCACAACAGCACTCACTGAGATGTTAAAAAAAACTTGTTGTGTATCCTTCCTTGACAAATTTACACTTTGGTACAGAATTGTCAATTAGACATTCCATGTGTTAAACAGTTTAGTTCAACTGTGAAGGAATTTACTGTAGCTTTTTTCTACAGTGTTCTAAGTAATTACAATTCACATTACATTTTTTTTTTAATTTCAAACAAAGCAGCTAAGGGAATAATCTCCAAATGACCTTGGCAAGATATCTCCAAGAACTTCTGTTTAATTATTTTAGAATACATGGGAGTTTTATGAAAATGTTTTTTAAGAACTCTGAAAAATCCATTATGGGAATCTAAACACTTTTTTAGCCTTAGATTTTCAAAACCATCCTACTCTACCCCCAAACACAAAGCGGCAACTTTTAGTATTTAACAAGAAACTGATTTCTAAATGAATTTTTAAACTGCATCTTTTTAAACCACTTAGATACTCAGAGTAGTTCTCATTTTAACTTTGTTTCCACATTAATATTTACCAGCACCAAAGATTAAATTCATAAAATTCCCTCCATACTACTCATTGACATTAAGTCATTTTGTCTAAAGGGCCTTTCTCAAAAGAAAGACAACAAAGAGAATGTAGCTCAAAATATCCATGGCACGCAGCAGCTTCTCATTCCAAGTTCTCTTTCTTCCCCTCTGGCTTGGATGCTGTGCAAAAAAAAAAAAAAAAAAAAGACAACTCAAGCCTGAAGATGTGCATGACCCTCAGTGGACCCTAACCAGAATATGCCCATAAGAGAGAAACATAAAAAGATAATGGAGGCTCACAAGACCCCCAGTTTAGTGATCCTTGTGGGTCTTGAAGTAAAAAAGGGCAACTGAGGGACCCACAGGGAGACGTCTGACCTGGCCACTGAGGAGAAGGACAAGAGGTTTCATCTATATTCATTACACAGCTCCTCTCCATAAACGAAATGGGCAGGAATAGAATGAAAGAGCTGACAGTGTGACTGATTTCCTGAGTGGATCCCCCAGGACTTAGTTGATTTGGGACTTTGAGTGATGACAATCTGCACACCAAGCGCTCGTTGGTGGGAAATGTGCTTTTATGGATGTTTGACCCTCGTTCTGACCCTAGAAAGTGATGATGTGTTCAGTAGGTTTTGTTGGGGAGGTCTGGAGACTGGTGATGGATGGCCAGTGAGTGGGCAGAAGCTGACCTCAGAATAACAACAAGGACCCAGTGAACCCAGATAATGGCCTATTGAAGTCAGTTCCTAAGAGACCTCAAAATGTAGCCGTGGAGAAAGAATTCAAAACAGTGTGATGAAAGCAAGTAGTTCAAGAGATGGATTTATAAGGGGAAAAAAGAATTGATCCAGAATTGTGAGAATCAGGTAACTAAAAGCTAGTCTGGTCCAGACTTTTTATTTTACAGATAGCAAAAGGGAAACCCAGGAAATGAGATACACAATGGTTTACCCAGCTATGTAATGGCATATTAGACCTGGATTTCGATAATCTAGCATGCCAAGATAGCTTTCACTATGTCACACTGGAAAAAGTATCAGTTACCCAAGTCCTCTCCAACATTTTATTGATAAAATAGAGTTAATAGATAATAGAAGTAAATATTTTTCACTTACTGCCCAAGAAATTTGCAGACTTTTGCTAATATCAATATTATGCTGTAATTACATTGCCAAAAATAAAAAGTTACAGACCAAACAGTAACAGAAACTGCTCTTTTGGGGGATCTTAATCAACATTCTGATTACAGTATGTCTGCTTGAATTTCATCTTAGTAGAACAAGAACATACTGTTCATGTATTTAAAATTTAGTCCATAAATCAACTGTATTTTTAGTACCTATCCCATTCAAATACTCAACAAAAATTTATTAGGTGCCAGGCATTGTTCTACAGACTTGATATATAGCAGTGGACAAAATATAAGAAGTTTGTGCATTCAAGGTACTTATGCTCTAGAGGAATACACAGTGTTACAATAATTTATAATAATCATAGAAGTGATGAGTACAGTGTAGAAAAATGTAGCCTACTCAGGTCTATAAAAGCAATATTGTATGCAATGATCACTGCTCAGCAAATTGTTTTCCATCTTGGTAGGACTAACTCATTGAAACTTGAAAAGCTAAGGTTGTGTTTCACAATATGTTGGCTGCATAAAACTAATTCTGTCAAATAATCAAGGGTTTTGTGCAAAAACAAAAGAAGTTTTTTGGTTAAATAACTATGAAATCTTGGAGAAGTAAAATAAAATAAATGTATTTCCATACAGCTCTTCAGAGGGTATACAATACTGATATGGGCTAGATCCTAAGAATATTAGGATGTTGCAAGCAGTATTTTCCTACCTTAACTGTAGAATTGGCTGAATAAGTTATGAAAAAAATGTATTGCTGTAGATTTTGGTAGAAGGGGAAGTTAGGATTTTTATCTGCAAATACTTGTGCTGAGTAGGCACATTATTATCAATTCAAATACCCATTTTATCTAGAAGTGTTTAGTAATATGGTGAATTCAGTGTTAGATTTTAAGATGTGTTTGAAGAGTCAAACTTGAAAATTGGTGCTTATAGAAACATCCGTCTCACATTTCCACTAAGAGAATAAGATATTAGTTAATTATAAAGCATATAGTTAACTTGTAAACTGTAAAATCTTCTATGGTCTATATAAAAGACTTATATTTGGCAATATCCTACACAGTGTGCTAAAAATCATCACTTGTATCACTTGTATCATCCCACTGTTTGTCAATTTGTTCAAGTGGGTGCCAGTAACATCTCCATTTGTCCCTGTCACATGCTAGTGTAGCCCAATGGTGTCTGCTCACTCCAGGAACACGAAGAACCTCAAACCATTCATTCAGGATCTTGACAAAGAAGTCTGACCATCTCATAGGTGGGAGGCCACGTGGTCATTTGATGTCCCGAGGAATCCAGTCGGTAACAGCTCTAGTCCAGTAGTCATCTGTAAAACTCATTATATTTTCAGGCCATCTGATTTTCTGACTCTTTGGCAAACAAGACAGCGTCCCTGATTCTTGATTGTTGATGGAGGTCGGAACTTCAGATTCCTTTTCTCACTTGAGTGAAACGTGATACTCCAAGCATAGCTCTTTCCATTCCTCTTTGGGATACCCGAATAGCGTTCTCATCCTGAATAGCGTTCTCATCCTGTTTTCGTAGGGCCAAGGTCTTTGAGGCATATGTTAATGCAGGAAGAACGGTGAAGTCTAAAAGATGTGCCCAGAGCCAGGGATTCTTCGTCCTCTTAACCACTTCTTCGACGCTCTTGAAAGTGTACCACACTGTGTACTTCCTCCTGTGTAATTCTGGCGCCAAGTTGTTCCTCATCTTGAGTTCTCGACCCAGGTACACATAGCTGCTGCATTCAAAGTTGTTCATTCCTTTGAGATCAAATGGAACATCAGGAACTAGTCTGTTTCTCATAAACATTGTCTTTGTGACATTCAGCTGCAGTCTAACCTTTCCACACTCACAGACGAAGTTGGCCAGCATTTGTGCCGCTTGGCTGATATTTGGTGTTATGAGGACAATTTCATCACTGAAGCGGAGGTGATGTAGCTGCCGACAGACTATGTTTACTCCCATTCCTTCCTATTCCAATTGTCACATGATGTTCTCAAGGGTGGCACTGAAGAGTTTTGGTGAAATGGTATCACCCTGCCACACCCCTCTCTTTACATCAATGATCACTTCCTTGTAGAATGGTGAGGTCCTGGTGGTGAATCCACAATACAGCTCACGGAGAATTTTGATATATTGAGTTTGAATGCCCTGTTTGGCTAGGGCTTCGATGACCGCTTCAGTATCAACAGAATCAAAGGCCTTCTTTAAGTTGATGAACGTTAGACAGAGCAGCATCTTGAACTCTCGCAAAATTTCAGTGTGTTTGGTCACTGTGTGGATATGGTCTATCGTGCTGAATCCCCTTCGGAACCCAGCTTGCTTGCATGGTTGTCCTTCATCTAGTGTTCTGCCTATTCTATTCAGGATGACATGAGTGAACAACTTGTAGATGACAGACAGCAAGCAAATTGGGCTATAGTTGCCGATGTCATGGATGTCTCCCTTCTTGTACAACAGGACGGTCCTGCTGGTTTTCCATTGGGGCAGAAACTTGCATTCAGACAGGTAGCATGAGAAGAGCCGAGCCAGTGGATTGACAGGTACTGGTGGCAGATTCTTCAGGTGTTCAGGTGTGACCTTGTCTGGACTGGGTACTGAATGCTTCTTTACCAACGAAATGGAGTGTCAGATTTTGGAAGGGAGAATGCCAGGAATGACATATCCATCCTGCAAAATTTGGTATGTGGGCAGGTAGACATGGCTATCGAAGAGATCTGAATAGAAGTCGTGGATAACCTTTTTCATTGCCCTTCTGGAAGATGAGATAAATCCATCAGGATGTCGGAGGTGTATAAGAATAAAAAGAAAAGGCGCAGGCGAGGGAAGGGACGCCTCACCGCACCGTGCCAGGCACAGGGCCTAGGGCAGCAGTCGTCTCTCCTGCCACCGGAGCTCGGTAGCCTCCGGCCACTTCCCCCACCCCTGGGAGGTTGATGGCGAAGATGTGGCAGGCGAAGGAAGGCACGGAGCCATGATGGTTGGTCTCACATGCAGTTTATTCCAGTCTTCCCTCTATACACTCTCCGTCCTCTCTACACCTTTCCGCGCCCTATCCACTTTCCGCCCCTATCCACTTTCCCCCCCCTCACCTTCTCTCCGAACCCCTTTTATTGATCATGGCCCTTCCAAAGGGCGCAACACATTGACGTCACCAAAAGCACCAAAAGATCTTACAGGAAGAACATTGAGGCAACATAATTCTCTTGTATCTGCAGGCCGTTAATCTAGCCCCCCCCCCCCCAAAGAAGATACAAAACCAAAACCGAAGCCTTCTTTGGGCTGAAAGCACTCGGATTTACATCCCCAAGACCAGGCTGGGCTGCAGCAAGAAATCTACATGTCAATTACAAACTAGACAGCACCTGAAATTTACATCCCAAAGACTAGGCTGGGCCAGAGCCTGGAATCTACAAAGTCAAATCAATTCTGGCTAGCACCTTAGATCCGGGTCAAAGATCAGCTAGGTTTCTGTGACAAAAGGTTTCTGTAACAAAACTCCAGAAGGCAGCTGGAAAAGGGGAAATATTCCAACAGGAGGGCAGTCATCTTGGTCTTATAGTTGGCGAAGGACAGGCGGGTGTTGTGAATACTTTTCCTGGCTTCTGCTGCATCAGCCAACACAGCTTCTCTTCTCTCTTTGAGTTCTTCCTTTATCACTTCTCTGCACAGCTTTGCAAGCTGGACATTAGCTTGTGACTGCCTGAGGCACATGCCAGACCACCTTGGCAAATGAGCTCAAGAGTTTCCGAAGACAGGTGACATTTTGTGGCTTTCTCTCTTTCTCTGCATTCCTAGCACAATCATGGAGGTGCTGAACCAGTCGATCATATTCCTCTTCAATGTTGTCAACGACAGCATCTTCCCATTTGCTGCAATAGTGCCAAAGAGCTCCCAGTTGGTGGTCATTCTGAGAGCTCTCTTCATAAACTTTGCAGCCCTTTCTCTCCGCTCCGGAAAGTAGAATTTCACACGAAGGAGATAGTGGTCTGATCCCGTTTGGAATTTTGGGACAACAGTGATATCAGTCAGGCAAAATCTTCAATTGAATATGACATGGTCAATTTTGTTGTGGAACTGTCTACTGGGAGACTGTCATATCCAGCATTTAGATTTGGCCTTCTGGAACTTCAAGTTACCATGGATGGTCTTAGTCAACATGATGAACTCAGACAGTCTCTCACCCTGTTCATTCCATTCTAGGCCGTGGGTCCTGATGTGGAGTTCTTCAGGTGACCTCCTAGGTCTTAGCTTGGCATTAAAATCACCAACAATGACCTTGTAGAAAATGTGGTCTTCTTTATAGAACTCCAACTCCATGTAGAACTTCTCAATTTCTTCTCTGTTGTAGTTGGTGCGTAGTTGGATGTTGGTGTGTAGACGATGAAGGTAGAAACTGCAGGCAATGAGACACATATATTCAAATGTAAGTGTCCAATTCAGGTTGCTAAACTTTTGAACGAATCAATGCTCATGGCCAAGTTTGTGTTGAGAAGGACACCGACACCACCAATGCCTCTACTGTTGCTTGTTCCAAGGAATAGTTCTTCTCCAGTGTCAAAAATGGCATGATGTGTTCGATTCCTTCTCGTCTCAGTCAATCCAATGCCTGTCATATTTGATTTTCCACGCTTGCACCATCAGGTCCTCGATGGATGCTTCTGATGCCAGCATACATGCATTAAAAGTGCAGTCATTTTCATCCTTCTTTGTTTTGGCAGTCTAGTTCATCCCTGAGATTTTATCAGACTTTCCTTGCTCATCCTTCTTAATGCTGCCATATTGGGGGCTCTTTCAGTGTCAGCCAAATGAGGCCCATTGTTGTTAATATTTCTGGCATATCGAATACACCACGGGTAGCTTGCCAGGCTCTGCCATGAAGGCGGGATACTCTCAGTAGCTTTATGGGCTCTCCAAGGGGATGAAAGCTATAAGGGTGGCCTCCAATTGCCATTGTAGGTGTTCTGATGGTTCACACCATATTTTAACCCCATCAGATATGGTGTGTTAATGATGGAAAATGGGCAGGAAGTGTTTATATGTCTGAAAAGCGGCCTAGACCATGGCAGTAGTTGGGTAGTGGAGGTAGGCCGATGAGGAATTTATCTGGCACTGGCAGGGTGGGTCTTATGGGTATGATCCCTGGGTTGCTGGAGATTGGTGGAAGCAGGCAGAGGATCTCTGTTTCCGGGTCCTGTTGAGCCTAGAGTCCAAGGTCACAAAGTTCTGTATTACCTGGTTCAGTGGGACTTCACTCATGCGTGAGTGAGGCTCAGTCCGAGTGTCTGGAAAGCGGCCTGGAGCATGGTGGCAGTTAGGGGTAAAAATCATACCAGTTAAATTAAGTGCATCTTGAAGATAGACACACAGTATAGTGTTTAGTAAATGGAATACAATGAATATGTGTTTAATAAGTGAAGGAAAGTACCACTTATTTTTCTTTATTTCTATACTTACCTAAGCCTGAGGTTGATATGTTGTGGTATGCTTTTTAATAATTACTAAAGTAACATTCACATAACAAAGTTTTATAAATAAAAACATAATATGTGAAATACAATATGAGAATTTTATGTCTAGTTTCCATAACATGTTGATTTGGTTTGTCTACATTATAGCGTATATAAATATTCATTCCTTTCTATTGAAGAATAATATTCTTGACTGTTTATATTATATTATGATTGCTTTTTTTATCCCTTCATTGGTGGACAATTTTTTTCCTACCTTTGGCAGTTGTGAATAAAACAGATATGAACATATATGTGCTTGTACAATTTTCTTCTTTAAGATATATGCCTAGTTGTAACTTTACTGGGTTGTATGGTAATCCAGTCATTGAATTAACTTTCTCATGGATGTCTGTTCTTTTCTTCTTGTTTAGCTTTGGGTCACTCCTAGTGGTGCTCGTGTTTCTGAGCTCAGGCTTTAATCCTGATGGGCTCCGGGGAACATAAGGAATGCTGGTGATTGAATTCAGGTTGGCAAGCCCTTGCTGACTGAACTATTTCTCCAGTCTGATACATCTTCTTTTCCACCTTTCTATACTTTCTAAAATTCACTTATTCCCACTTTAGTAGCCCTATGTGCTCCTTACAGACCCCACAAATTCTGCTCTCATTTCTAAGTTATTATGAATTTTAACTTATTACTTTATTTTACCTTTACCATTGCTAGCTTATATGATTCATGAGAAGAATGCCACTCTGCTCAGTGTTCTTTTCCTTAGACTGGCATACAGTAGGAGCTCAATAAGTATTTGAACTGATTTTTCTAATTATGGAATAAAATGAACTTGTATTTGATACAAGAACATTAGGCATCCACACATAGGCATGGTTCTGTGTGTGTGTGTGTGTGTGTGTGTGTAACTGTGTGAGGGTGTGAGTATTGTAGTGTAACACAGTTATTTAGTGGAAGTGATACCAGGAATCTACTTACAAGGAAGGCAACTCTTACTATATTCACAAATCAGTCATGTCACTTAGACACCATGATCCCCTGTGGCCACAGAACTGACGAGTGTCCTCTTAACACTCTAAAGCAGTAAGTCACAAAATTTGGAATCTTCCAAGATTAAGTTTATAAAAATAAATTATGAAAGCATCCACCCTATAAAGTGACAATGATTTATACATGTAACTTCTCAGGCATTAAAGAAAAAAAATGAACCCTAAGATGTAGGAAGCTAACAGATATTAAAGAAAATTTTAATATATATAAAAGCTACCAACTGAATTAATTTAATTAGCTGGATGACAATTAGATTGCTTCTCCAGGTAAGACAAAGCTAAAGATAATAGAAAATTTTATATATACTGCTACTTATTTTTAATCTAGTGTAAAACTGGGGAAGAGAACAAATGCAGTCACCCTTCTTGGGAATCTTTATTTAGAAATAATTATGCATCTAGAGATTGGTTAAAACCTTCAAGCCAATTGTGGTAGATTTTATTGGTTGATAAGTCCAGTGGTAATAAAATGAAGCAGGGAACCCTCAAGACAACTTCGTGGGGGGCAATTATGACCCATTACTGTGTGAATCACACACTGTGATTAAACTTGTAGGAAGCATCAGCATCCGCACTTGTTGTGAAAAGGGTCCTGATTAGCATTTGTACTATGCATTTTGGTAATCAGAAATCATTATAGAAAATACAACATCAAATGAAGGAATATGGCAATCTCCCATGCATTAAATAGGCTAATTTTTTTAAAGAAATGACTTTATATCTAACGCAAATAACATCATTGCTTCTCCCCCATAGCATTAGCTCTTGGTTAGATGCTCTGTACAACAGTTCTATAAGTATTGCTACAGTGAACATTTAATTAGCAAACACTCCACTCTGCATGATATAGAGGCTATTTTCGTTTAAATGTTGATATGTAAGAGCTATTTTTGCTCTGTGTCTTTAGTCTTGTCGAGCACTAAATGATGAATCAAACTAGCCTGAGATAGAAACAGCAAGTTTTAAATTTTTAAATCATTCCAACAAATTAGGTCAAGATTCAATAAAGCTTCTGACAGAGGTATCAGAAATATTTTTTATTGCATAAAATATTAGCTCGGATGAAAGCTGCTCATATAGTGTTTTGGCATATTTTGACACTTGATCTATTGTCACTTAAGGAGTCTTGAATCTACCAATTATATTAGTCTTAAACAATACTATCAGACCATTTGTGTGTAATTTTCAAAGACTTTTTCAGTTTTGTTTCTGTAAGTAAACACACTCTGAAAATTCCTTTTTGTATCAAACCCTTGCAAGATCATATTATCCTACCCACATGCATTTTGTGCCTTTGTTTTAATTATAGCGATTACTTTATAAGATATGCAGCAACAGAGACCTGTCAAAATTGAATGAGACAGTCAAAAGTGTAGTTATTCTAAAACAACTTTAAATACTTTGGTTCCTAGCAGGCAAAATTTTAATTATTAAATGATCATTTGTTCATTATTTTATGCCACATGGTTAAAAGAACCATTATCAGGGCCTGAGCACTAATTCAGCAGTTGCCTTGCACTCGGCCAAGCTGGTGTTCTATCCCCGGCACTACATACGGTCCCCCAAGCTCTCCAGAGTGATCTATGAGGTCAGAGTTAGGAATAAGCCTTGTGCACTGCCAGGTGTGGCCCCCACAAAAAAATAAAACTATTTGTTATCTTTGATTTTTATCCTTGAAATTATCATTAAATCAGTTACTTGCATCCTCATTATTATACTTTCAACTCTTTCTTTGTAGGTTAGTAATTTGGAATCATCAACCAAACAGTTAACAGATAAGGAACCACTCATTGCTAATAAAAATAATAACTAAATGAAAAACTTGAGGGGCTGGAACAATAGCACAGCAGGTAGGGCATTTGCCTGGCACAGAGCCGAACCAAGTTTGGTTCCCAGCATCCCATATGGTCTCCTGAGCACTGCCAGGGGTAATTTCTGAGTGCAAAGTCAGGGGTAACCCCTGAGCATCGCCGGGTGTGACCCAAAAAGCAAAAAAAAATTTTTGATTTATATTTATTATAAAATATAGTGCTATCTAATATTTCCCTATGTTTTAAGTACCGATATTCTAAGATTATTCTCTGGATAGCAGTGTCCATGAAAGAGCTTAATGATATGCCCAAAATTCTAATAATCTGTGATTTCTTTTATAGAGATGCTTTTACTGATCCATAAACATGATAGTACTCATTTTTCTTTTCTCTGTCTGTAATATATATCTTTGTCTCAGTTTGTGACCAGAAACATATTTTTGTAAATCTGTCTGGCATTAGCACTGTGGTTATTTATATAAAACAAAAAGAGCTGATGATAAAGTCCTATATTTACATGTGACGACTTAAAGAAAAGAAAAGAAAGGAAAGGAAAAGAAAAGAAAAGAAAAGAAAAGAAAAGAAAAGAAAAGAAAAGAAGAGAAAAGAAAAGAAAAGAAAAGAAAAGAAAGGAGAGAATACATGAAAGGAAAAATCAGAATATTCTGGGGCAGAAGAGAAAGTAGAGTAGGTAAGGCACTGGCCTTATAAATGGTCAAGTTGATTCTTGACATCAACTATGGTCCCCAGGAATGCTTCCTGAGTATAGAGTTAGGATAGAAATCTTGGCTATGGCATAAAAATTAAACATAAAAAATAAAAAATAGAAAATCCCATTATGTATGTTATACATATTTTAAATATATTTAAAAATATATACCATAAAAATGTGCAACAACATTAGTAGCTGGGCTGGAGCGATAGCACAGCGGTAGGGCGTTTGCCTTGCACACAGGTGACCGGGGTTCGATTCCTCTGCCCCTCTCTGAGAGCCCAGCAAGCTACCGAGAGTATCCCGCCTTCACGGCAGAGCCTGGCAAGCTACCCGTGGCCTATTCGATATGCCAAAAACAGTAACAAGTCTCGAGATGGAGACATTACTGGTGCCCACTTGAGCAAATCAATGAGCAACGGGTTGACAGAGACAGTGACAACATTAGGAAACTCAGCAAATCCCCAAGTACAAGGGAAATCCTCCCTGTGGATTCTCAAATTCAGTTCATCTAAAAATTCCTTACAATTCAAAGTCTACAAAGATGCAGTGACAAACTCTCATTTACGTTCACAAAATGATAATAGTAAGTTGAAAGACATTGTGAGAATCAAGAGCCACATGCTTACTCAAAAGGAAAAACCTTAAAACTAGTCTTTTCTTTTTTCTTTTTTTCTTTGGAAAGGTCTTAACCTAACATTATTATATAATAAAAGTTTCACTGATGATGGAACTTAGGTTAAAATGTTTTCCCAAGGTTAGAAGGAAAAATGTATATGAATCTGCAGCTGCCTGTTCATTTAAGTGAAAAAGAAATGGCACAGGATATTTTGTGTACTGAATGTCAAGGTAAACAGAAAAAAAATCAGAGATAAATGTCAGCAAAATCTGGTTGGGGGCAAAGTGGCCACTGAGTAAAGGACTTTTAGCCTTTTATATAAATTCAAATGTTCACAATTTCAAATAATAAAGATCTTCTAAACTGCCTGAGAGGAGAAACTGAAATTAATAATTATTCCTTGACTCATATAGCACTAGACATTATATTAAGCACTATACATTTGCCAAATATAGATAAAGGGGAAAAACCTTACTTTCTAGAAGCTTATAATCTAGTTAGTGAAATTACGTGCAATGGGATGGCCCAAGAATAAATCTCATCCAGCCCAACTGACTGCCCATCGTGTGCTATGCTAAATGCTTTCATGGAGATAACTTTCTTTAATTTCCACAAGTTACCTTCATCGTTCCAGGTTTACAAACAAAGAAATTATAAAACATTGTAAAACCACGCAAATTCAATGTCTCAAGCCCCTACTCTGGCCCCAAATCCTTGTCCAAATTTGGGCTTTATCTTTAAGTATCACTGATGTTTTCAGCATTTAAATTTTCTTCTGAAGGCTGGAAAGATAGTGCAGGAGTTGAGGCCAATACCCTTACTCCTTTGCAGCCAACCCAGTTCAATCCCCAGTACCACATATGTATGACACTCTTAACCCCCAGAGTGCTGCTAGTAGTGCCCCCTGAGCACTGTCGACATGTCCTCAAAACCCAAAAAACAGATAAGTTCCTTCTACTTCCATGAAGGTACACAAGCCACTCATCATCTAAATTATCAGAGGGAAGAGAAGGGTCCCAGTTTTTTTTTTTTTAAATTTATTTATTTTTAATTAGAGAATCACCGTGAGGGTACAGTTACAGATTTATACACTTTTGTGCTTATACTTCCCTCATACAAAGTTCGGGAACCCATCCCTTCACCAGTGCACATTCACCACCCGTAAACCCAGTGTCCCTCCCACCCTCCCCAATCCCATCTCCCCCCCACCCCACCCTGCCACTGTGGCAAGGCATTCCCTTCTGTTTTCTCTCTCTAATTAGCTGTTGTGGTTTGCAATAAAGGTGTTCAGTGGCCGCTGTGCTCAGTCTCTAGCCCTCATTCAGCCCGCAACTCCCTTCCCCCACATGGCCTTCGACTACAATGTAGTTGGTGATCGCTTCTCTGAGTTGACCTTTCCAGAGAAGGGTCCCAGTTTTGAGTCTTCCTACAGCCAGGAGCAAACTATGTCTCTTTTTTATTTTTATTTTTTTGCCTTTGGGGTCACACCCGGCGATGCACAGGGGTTACTCATGGCTCTGCACTCAGGAATTACTTCTGGCGGTGCTCAGGGGACTATATGGGATGCTGGGAATCGAACCTGGGTCGACTGCGTGCAAGGCAAACGCCCTACTCGCTGTGCTATCACTCAGGCCCCAAACTATGCCTTATAATGTCTCCATGCCACTTCCTGACCTTCCTCATCTTTAAAATGGATTTGACAATAGTGCCTTCCTCTGAGAGGAACAATGAAGTTAGATAAGTTAAAAAAGTTTTTGTGCTCAAAGCAGTGTCTGACACATGGTAAGTAATATGCAAATTCTGCTTCTTCTTATTATTAATGATCCTCTTCACTTCCTGTCTTCATTTTCCCCAAGACCATAAGAGCAGGCTTGGATTCTACTTCCTCAAAGACATGAAGGCACATCTGTTTTCTCCTTAAGACAGAAATCTTTATGATACTTCTAAGTTAAAGAATATTTATAATATTATACACTTTGAAGATCCAAGTCTGGTCCCTTGACTTTTTATCTTTTTTAACTTGCAGCACTGTGATTTAAAATACTGTTGATGACAGGGCTTTATGTATACAATCGTCCAACAACACCTCTCCATCCAGAGAGTCCACGTCCCTCCTTTAGACCAGCTCTTAAGACAAGTTTTCTTCAAGGCCCTATCTGGCAAGCTAACCCTTTCACTTTGCATTACTAGGTCTGACCCCACCATTCCAAGAAAAACTGAGGCCAAACCATAAATATCATTACAGTATTTGAAGTTATCATTCCCAAGATAGAAAAATTTAAAGACTTTTACACAAACAAGTTTTTTTAGTTTGAGGTGTATTTCAGAATCAACGGTGAAATTTTCAAAACAGTAATTCTCAGAACTTCCTCAAGTTTATGAAATTAGTACTCCCCCCAAAAGCATCTATAACTTTAAGAGAAAAAACCTCCTTACAAATTCTGATCTATAGTCTATGTTAAAAGCCAGTGCTACTGAGAAATAAGGGAATGAATAACTAGATACAATTTGAGAAAAATAAAAATCTGGACCAGGATTCTGATTCTCATTCCATTTATTAACTGGACTTTGGTGAAACTATTTAACTTCCATAAACTTGTGGCTTTTTACCTCTATAAAGTAGGCATAAAAGAATAACTTCTTTACAGGCCTGCTATGAGGATGAAATTAAATAATGCCTGGCAGAAACTGAATAAGTGTTAAGTGTAATTAATATCACCACTTTATAAATAAGAAAATGAATTCTTGAGGAAGTTAAAAACCTCCCCACAATCCCAGCAACTTTTAACTAAAGCTCTACTCACTATACGCCCAGCTACTATATTTTTGAGTTGATGATGAATGAATATTTAATAAATTAAAACTCAGATTCAAAGGCATTCGCTTCAAAACTCATATGGTTTCCACCTCTCCATACTGCTTATCAAAGGCAGGTGCTATTAAAAAGAAAGACAAGGTAAATGAAATATAATCAGCAGCTAGTGAAGTTTGTAGCTCTGGTGGATGAGATTGGAGTCAAGAAGTTATTTGGCATATAGTACAAATATCTGTGTGCACACTTTCTGAGTAGAGTTTGACAGTATAACTAGGAATTTAAGGGCTCAATGTCCTTTGATATTGGTATTTAATTTTGGTAATTAATTTTGGTAATTTAATTTTGGTAATTGGTATTTAATTGGTAATTAAATTGATATTGGTATTCAATTTAATTGCTGCTAGAATGTATTATGTCAATATCCAATAGCAAGGGTAACTATTTTCTCCAAAGAATTGGTTTACAAGCCATCACTTAATAGCTGCTGTTTTGTGCCCTTAGTCCAAAACATTCTTTGTCAGGTATTTTGTGTTCCATTATGAAGTGGTGAGTCAGGTCTCACCCCAAGCAGAGACGAAGAACAATCTCAGGAAAACAAGTTGTTATACTCATAGATTCCAAAGGCAAGAAACAGGACATCAAATGAAGAAAGGACAAGAGAGGGGTCAGGAGGCAGAAAAAAAGTCAGGAACAGGTTGAAAGTAGTGTTTGAAGGCTGGAGTGGAGGGGTTGTTCCCACACATGGGCAAATCAGGGCCGGGTACATAGTCAAAGGTTGGGGACTGAAGGGATAATACAGCAGGTATATGCTTTCCTGAGCACTATTATGAGTGATCCCTGAGTACAGAGCCAGAAATAACCCCTGAGCCTTACCAGATGTGACCCAAACCCCAGCCCCCAAAAGTCAAAAGTTGGTTAATCTGAATATTTCTATCCCAGCATACTAAACTGCAGAAACAGTCACTAGTTATTGGATAACTAGCCCTGGGATGATGAAGGCAAAGGAATATTACCTCTACTGAACAGGTCTGATTGTTTGATTCTGGATTAGATAGTTTGCATATTAAAACAATTTTCCTGACCGAATTCTTTATTATTGGAAGAGTCAGCTACGCATAGGAACAGAACCCCTCCAGTTAGAAAGCTTTTTTCTCTTTTTAAAGATGTTAGTATAGCAAACATACAAAAAAAGATGTGCATATTTACAAATTTATGCTTTAGTTACATATTCAAACTATTTTTCATCCATAATTTCGGAAGATCTAGAACATGGTTATTTATAAATGAGACAGAATGAGATGACTACAGTCCCTAACTGAATTATATGAGCTATTTTCCAGTGACAAAAAGAAAAACAAACGATTAGGAACATAGTTCTCTGTTGAAAAAATTATGAAAACTCTTTTAATTAATGTTTTTAAATAAATAGCCAAATAATTTTCTTTCTCAATATTGCTCCAATATGAACATTGGAGAGCAATGGACAGAACTGGTAAGGAGTAAGGTGTCACAGAAATTAGATGGTCATTTCTCTCTGTTGAACCAGGGGTTAGCAAGACCCAAGTTTGGGATCAAGCTGACGATTGCATCTCACTGTTTGTGGCACCTCTTCCTTCTTGAGACAGGTTCTGTCAAAGCTACTACTGTTCGAGGGTGACAGAACATGACCTTCACAGAACACAGGAGAATTCAAGACAAATTGAAATTTCAAGTAATTTATTTCAAATTAGAAATGTAACAAAAGATTTGTGCTGATAAAGAAGCTCTCACACAGAATCAGAGCCATTAATCTATAAAACCAAACTGAACAAAAAGTATTACCCACATAAAATATAATAGCCTATTAGTCCTGGAGACAATATTCACATTTGTGAAAAGGATAGGTTCAAAATTCACCTGAACCTTCTTTATTGACAAGGTGCGTTTCTGTTAAATAACTATAAGATCTAGTCCACAAGGCTACATGTGCTAAAGGATGGAAGATGTTTGAAACATGTTCTTTGTCTTCAGAGTATTTAGAAATCCCCAAATGGAAAGACCAAGTATACAAGAGAGAATCAATTGTACTTTCAATCAAGAAAGATCTCTAAGTCACTCTCATCACCTCTTGTTCCCCCTTCTCTGGCACAATTGAGTTCCTCAACACAGTTCCCCAAATACCCTTCCCTTTGAAATCCTACTTAGATCTCTCAGACATAAAGACCCCCATTGCCCATACTACTTGGTGCCCCTCTATCCATTTGTACTCACTTGCCCCAAGTATTCATTCTATTATATTGTGGTATTTTCCCCATCATCCACTTTCCTTCTATGCCTAATAAAATGAACACTTCAAATCATATATATCTTTGAAATAATGCTTCCCCTTTTTAAAACCCATAGATGCCTTATAGCACCAAACCGGTATAGGGCTCACAGTAATTATTGAAAAGATAATTGAATGAATCAGGCACACAGAACTATTCCACTTAGTAGCAGTAATCCTAGTTGTATCTTATTTATATCTTCCTGACTTTTTGCTTGCACTTCAGATCTTCCAATTTCTGAGCATAAATACCCACTGGGTGGATTGCCTTAACTGGCACATGAAAGAAGACATCACAGCTCCCCAAACTTTTGGCCAATAACAACAGAACTAAAACAAAAATTAAAAAACCAAAACCAAAAAAAACTTTTCCAGAACCGAAAGGAGTTTATACTAGATGGGACAACTGTTTTTTTAAATTTGTTTTTTTCAATTTTCTTATTTCCCGTGGAATCCAGTTGGTAACAGCTCTAGTCCAGCAGACATCTCTGAATCGCATTACATGTCCGGCCCTTCTGATTTTTGACGCCTTGACAAACAAGACAGCATCCCTGATTCTTGACCGTTGATGGAGGTTGATGGAGGTCAGAACTTCGGATTCCTTCTAAAGAATGGTAGAGTCCAAAAGATGTGCCCAGAGCCAGAGGTTCTTCATCCTCTTAACAACTTCTTTGACGCTCTTGAAGGCATTCTGCATTGCTCTCTTCCTCCTTACAGTTCTGGCGCCAAGTTGTTCCTCATGTTGAGTTCTCAACCCAGGTACGGGATGTCTAAAGACCACGTGACCGCCCACCAACGAGATGGTCAGACTTCTTCGTCAAAATCCTGAGTGAATGAATAGTTTGAGGCTCTTCCTGTTACTGGAGCAAGCAGATATCATTGGACTACACTGGCTCGCGACAGGGATTAATGAAGACGTTACTGGAGCCCGTTCGAGAAAATCGAAGATCAAAGAGATGACAAGTGACAAGTGACAATTTTCTTTTTTTATTATTTATTTTTTGACAATTTTCTTATTTAATCATGGTGAGATAGAATCTTACAAAGATATTTATGATTAGGTTTCAGTCATACAGTGTTCCAACATAGATGGGACAAATTTTAAGGCTGATATTTTAAAGTATTTTAATTTCAACCTTTAAGCAATTTACATTGGCTGAATGGTGGAAAGGGAGAGAGAATTCCAACAAAGTACTTGTATTGAAAGCTTGGATTTTAAAACAAGAGAATCAGTGTTCAAATTTTAACCTTGCTTGTCTTTACATCCTGTCCATCTAAATGTTTTGGCTGTCTATTGAACAGCTTGCATAGCCTTTATGGTTACCATGGAGCCCATGTTAGACTGAATGCACCTAAATCTTCTAAATCCTCTGTTAAAGGATTTCATCTCACTCTTTCTGTTCCTGCCAACAAAATAAAATCTGAATGATGGCAGTCAGTAAGTAATACAGAAAAATATATTGATTTTTCAATCTCTCCATTTGTAAAACAGAAATATGATTTCTTTTTGATACAGCATCTTATCAATAATTAGATTTAGATGTCTACGAAATACACTGAATTCTTCAGAATTAAAGCTAGCTGGTGTTTCTTTAAAAAAAGTTTTATTTATTTAAAATATCTACAATAAAATACATTAATAATTCCGGAAAATACACTAAGTGTCAAGTTAAAACTTTTTAACTTAAAAATAAAAGTAATACAGAAAATGAGGCCTTGATTTCCCCCCTCTGAATAGAAGAGGCCATTTTCTATTGTAACTGCCGTTCTTTCTTTTGCTTCAATCATTTATTCATCTTTAAAGTACTGCTATTTTTAGAGTAAGAGATTTGTAATTTTTCCTCTGCAATGAAATTATTCACACATTAATTTTAAAACGTGGTACTAGTACACAAATCAGCTTTACTAATTGGAGATTTTGTCTCTAAAAACAGGACGAATGAATGATGGCAGGAGGACGCTTTTATCTGTCCTTCTTTATGTTAATAGCAGAGTGGAAAGGCATTTTCCCCAAGACTAGCGCAAAAGTCTATTATACTTTTCGTGGGTTAGTTTAGACCTTTTAAATGCATTCGAGGGACTGGAAAGATAGCACAGGGTTAAGGTGCTCACCTTGCTACCCACTGAACACAGCTCTAATTCCCAGTATCACATGTGGTCCCCCAAGAACCTGCAGGGGTCGCTCCTGAGCACTTAATCAGGAATAGATTGTGAGCACCACAGGATATGGCCTAACTCCACCGCTCAAATTCTAGTTAGTCAAAACTGAATCTTGATATAATATAGCTCCATAATTTTATGGTGTATTTATTTTGTAAAGTGCCAGTAGCATTTGTTTTACCTTTTTCTTTTTTTTCTTTCTTTCTTTCTTTCTTTTTTTTTTTAGTGTTGGGGGAAGTGTTTAGGATGAACCATATCCATAAGCGCTCAGGCTTACTCCTGACTCTGAGCTCTGGTCTCACCCCTGACGGGGTTTCAGGGGCCAGATGGGATGTCAGGGATCGCCAGGTCAGCCACGCAAGACAAGCAAACTTACTGCTATGGCCATGGCTCCTCTCTTCCTTTCTTCCCACCCCCATACCCCCAAATTTCATTTTATTAAAGTCTGTGAGTTACAAACTTTTTCTTAGTTCAGTTTTTGATATACAAAATCATAGAGGATTTGACATACATGATTCCATCACAAATCCTGCCACCAGTGTCAGACTCACCTTTTTCTTTTAAATGACAAAAAATGTTTCAGTTCTAGTTCTATAGGACAGGGTGAACAAGTCCATCCATGTGAATTACCCTTTGCAGCCCTCTCATACTATAAGTCTTGATCAAAAGCCTTTTTTCCTTTAGGCTGGAAAACTGTATTTGTTAGATATATTTCACAGTAACTGTCATTGATGACCTAAATATCAACTTGCTAAGTAGTATCACTATCACTATATCACTGTCATCCTGTTGCTTATCAATTTGCTCAAGTGGTCACCAGTAATGTATCCATTCATCCCTGTCGCGTTCAGGGTCAGGGGAATGAGGCCCATTATTGTTACTGTTTTGACATCAAATACGCCATGGAGAGCTTGTCAGGCTCTGCCGTGTGAGATTCTGCATTGTTCTCTTCCAGGAGCTTTGTTTTATAGTTTCTGGATCTTGGCTATTGATGGGATTACATGGCACTGGGGGCAGTTTGTGGGTGTGACTGCCGAGCTACTGGAAAACTGGGGATCTGGGTGGAGGAGGCCCAGTCCCGATCTGAGCAGGCTTGGAGATCTCAGCCCCGGGTCCCGCACACCTGGCTTCCTCTGTCGGTCCCTTCATGGGTGAGACTCGTCCAAGCATGTAGAGAACGGCCTTGAGCATGGCTGTGGCTGGGTCCTGGAACTTTTCAGCTGCCAGGGCTCTGCTTGGGGCAGGGAGGAAAACTCAATCCGCCCCCATCCAAGGGAGCCTCGGGGAAGACAGCCTGGCTCAGGGGAGGAGATTCAGGGAGATTCCAAAATCAATTAAACCTTTCAATTTGCTGGGTTGCATATAGGCAAGCACGATCATCATGAGAGGTCAGAGTATGCAACCCAGTATGCTAAGTAGCATAGCAAAAATAAAATATTTTACTTAGTTTTTTACTTAAAATATTTTTACTTAGTTTTTGTTTGTTTGTTTCTTGGCAGAGTCTCTTGCCCCCATGACTGGCTGTCTTTACTGAGGCCCCTCAGAGGGAGTGGGCTGAGTTTCACTCCCCACCCCAAGCAGAGACCCGGCAGCTGAAAAACTCTGAAACCCAGCCACAGCCATGCTCAAGGCCACTTTCCACACTTTTGGACGAACCTCATGCATGAAGGAATCAGCAGAGGAACCCAGGTGTGCGGGACCTGGGACTGAGATCTCCAAGCCAGCTTGGGTTGGGACTAGGCCTTCTCCACCCAGATCCCCTTTTTTCCAGTAGTTAGGCGGTCCCACCCACAAACTGCCCCAGGAACCATGTAATCCCATCAACAGCCAAGATCCAGAGACTATAAAACAAAGCTCCCAGAAGCGCACAGCCACATTCTCAGCTACACAACCTCTTATTGACCAGTTCTCCCACTCGGAAAACCCTGCAAGCTACCGAGAGTATCCTGCCTGCAAGACAGAGACTGGCAAGCTCCCCATGGCTTATTCGATAAGCCAAAACCAATAACAATGATGGGTGTCATTTCCCTGACCCTGAAAGAGGCTCCAGTGCGGCACCACTGGGAAGGACATGTAAAGAGAGGCTGCTAAAATCTCAGGGCTAGGATGAATGCAGACGTTACTGGTGCCCGCTCAAGCAAATCAATGAACAACGGGATGACAGTGATACGGTAATACTTAGTTTTTTATTATGATCACCAAGAAACAATTATGTATTCCCCATTTTGAACTCTAGTAGTTGTATATATGTTGACTGATGCCAAAACTTAATTTGAAATTGAAATGACCAATAGCAGTAATAGTTATATCATAGAATAGTTACCTCGGGGCCAAAACAATAGTGCAGTAGTTAGGGGTTGCTTTGCATGAGGCCAACCTGGGTTTGATCCTCAGCACAACATATTTGCCATTTGTCAGGACTTGATTTTTGAGTGATTAGCCAGGAGTGATCCCTGAGCACTGCCCGGTGTGGCCTTCAAATCAATATAATAATTTTATAATTATTATTATGACAGAATAGTTAGCTGAATTATATTACTAGATATAAAGATCTATTACAGTTTTTCAGTAATTAAAACAGTGAATTGATGCAAGAATTAACATGAAACAGAATTAATAATTCAGGAAAATACCCATCTAAATATAGGCATTTTACTTATCTATGGAAAAAAGTGCCATTACAATGCACTGAGAAAGGATACAATCATTTCAATAAATAGTGCTGGATTAATTTGTATTTATATAGGTAAAAAGAAACCTTGACCCCTAACTCATACTATACATAAAAATCAGTTTCAGCGTAGTTATAGACTTAAGTGTGGAGAGAGGACTGTTAAGCTTAAAGAATATCTTCTTGGCGTTGAGGAGAGATCATTCAACAGGCTAAAATACATGCTTTACCCTACTGAGTACCAGCATTGTAGGGCATTACCTGCCAGCTCCCCCACTCACCCCCTCTTGATGAGGCCCCAATTTTATTTTTAATTAAAAAAAGTCTTCATAACATCAAAATAAGCAAGTTAACTTTGAGAAGTTACCAGAAGTTAAAATTATCACATAAATACTAATCAAAATCAGGAAATAAGATTTCATTAAGTACTTCTGAATAGAGATACTTTGAGATTAGAAAAGCACAATTCAGAAGGAAGATAATTTTAAAACATACACTGAACTGGAGCGACAACACAGTAGGTGGGGTGTTTGCCTTGAACACAGCCAACCAGGGTTTAATTCCTCCGCCCCTCTCAGAGAGCCCGGCAAGCTACTGAGACTATCTTGCCTGCACAGAAGAGCCTGGCAAGCTCCCCGTGGCGTATTTGATATGCCAAAAACAGTAACAACGTCTCACAATGAAGATCGTTACTGGTGCCTGCTCGAGCAAATTGATGAACAATGGGACGACAGTGCAGTGCTATAGTGCTACACTGGACAAGGAATTCATATAGGAGTCAAAGAGAAGGTCAAGTGCTTGCCTTGAGTGCATCATGCAGCCAAACTGGTTCAATCCCCAGCAATGCATATGGTCCCCTGAGCACAAAACCAAGAGTAAACTGTGAATACAATCAGGTATGCTCCTTCCACCCACCCCCCCAACAAAATATTAAAAACAGAATTAGTATTTAGGATAAAAAAAAATCCTACAATATTTTTTTTGGTGCCGAAACCTGGGAATGAACCACCTACAATATTTTTTTTAAAAAGATTTTAATTCCCAGATTTTAAAATTTGAGCAATGCATTTAAACAAACACTTCACAAAATGGTGTGTACAATGCCGAATAAATGGATAAACATGTCATTAGTCATCAGAAAATGCAGATTGAAACCACTTCACACCCACCAAAATAGCTCAAATTTAAAAAGCTAATAACCTAAAGATTGGTGGGAATCTAAACCAATCCAAATTTCCAGACCATGTTAATAGAAATACAAATCATTGCCACTCTTTTTTAAAATTCTCTACTACAGCTATATCTACAAGAGTTAAATACATACCTACTCTATTATCTAGAGAATATTATGTACTTCTACATTTGTAACTTGTAAAAAATAGTACTTAGGCCTACCAAAAGGCATATCAAGAATATTCATATCTATTTTGTTTATAATAGCCAAAATATTTTAATGAGAAAATCTTGTATTCCTCAATAAAAGATTTGATAAATTATGGCATGTTTATATTAGAAAACTTTATGAGATAATAAAAATGAATACATATAGCTAAATGCAATAACACCCACGCACTAAGATTTGAATACTAAACATATCACTATATCACTGTCATCCCGTTGCTCATCCATTTGCTCAAGCAGGTACCAGTAACGTCTTCATGTGAGGCTTGTTGTTACTGTTTTTGGCATATTGAATACGCCACGGGTAGCTTGCCAGGCTCTGCCATGCAGGTGGGATACTCTGGGTAGCTTGCCAGGATCTCTGAGAGGGGCAGAGGAATCGAACCCAGGTAGGCTGCATGCAAGGCAAATGACCTACCTGCTCTATTACTCCAGCCCAATAAACTTAAAAATAAGATGCAGATAAAGAGTGATAGAAATAAAGGGGACAAGAAGTGAAGAAGAAACGGGAGCAAAAGTCATCATGTGAAAACTCATGAATTCAACTAGCTACAAATAATTGAATTGTGAGATTAAAGACGTTCACTTCATAGAATTATTTCAAATGCTCTTATTTAGACTAGTTTTAATAAGAAAAAATTAAATTTAACATGGCTTAAGAAATTCATTTCTTTTTATGATTAAAAAGTAGATATGTTCACAGTCCTAACTTTCCATAATGAATTATTTTCTATTTTCTAAATTTAAACTGAAATGATTTTATGATTTTTCTTATTATGTTATCATTCTTCCATGTATCTAATTGTTAAACTTCTTTATAATTAACAAGCAGAAAAATATAATTCATAACTCCAAAGGTCATTTGGCACATTTACACATATATTGAGTACATTATTAGAGCAAATAATAGGCAAGTTTTAATGACTACTCTCTTCATTCATTAAATTATACTATTTTATAGCCATAACTTTTATCAGTATTTTTATTTAGATTTTTTTGTGATGCCAAAGTCATATTAAATCAGTTACAGATAAAATAAATTATTTAGTATTTTTATGGAATATTTATGGAATATCTATAATACTAAAACTAAATATCCTTTATATATCATTATTAACAATTATGCATTAAAAATAATGCATAAATGCATTATCTGGAGCGATAGCACAGCAGGTAGGGCATTTGCCTTGCATGCAGCCGACCTGGGTTCGATTCCTTTGCCCCCTTTGGAGAGCCTGGCAAGCTACCAAGAGTATCCCGGCCACATGACAGAGCCTGGCAAGCTACCAGTTGCGTATTCGATATGCCAAAAACAGTAACAAGTCTCACAATAGAGACGTTACTGGTGACCACTTGAGCAAATCGATGAACAGGATGACAGTGCTATGACAGTGCTACAGTGCTATGCATTAAAGAATACATAAATCTTATTCATAGAACTGCTTAATAGGATATTTATTTGACTATCTTTTAATGTACTCTTTAGATTTATTCATTTTTTGAGATGCTTAAGATATACTTTTAGAATAAAGTCAGTGTACCACATTTTACTTCACTTTCCATGCAATACTTCTCTAGTAGTTACATTAATTATTTACTTTTGGATATTTGAAGACAAACAGTAAAGATATCTTCATAAACAATTTTATTATACATGAGTTTCTACGTGTTTTGAGCATAAAGTAGCAAAAGCAGTGAATTAAGTACAGTAGTCTATTTCTTTTGGTGTTTTGTTTATTTGGTTGGTTTTGGGGTTTTTTGTGTGTGTGTATGTGCTCAGAGCTCTTCTGCCCTGTACTCAGGAATCACTCCTGGTGGGGCTTGGGCTGAAGGAACATGTACGAATGCTGGGGATTGAACCTGGGTCAGCAGCACTCAGGGCAAGCCCTCTGCATGCTGAACCATCTAGTTCTTTTCTTTTCCTTTTGGGTCACACCTGGAGATGCACAGGGGTTACTCCTGGCTCTGCACTCAGGAACCACTCCTGGCAGTACTCAAAGGACCATATGGGATGCTGGGAATCAAATCCAGGTTGACTGCGTGCAAGGCAAATGACCTAACCCACTGTGCTATCGCTCCAGTCCCTGAACTATCTAGTTCTTATGTTTTAAAATGTTTCAGATTTTTACGAAGAACAATATTTTCAGAATATATTGTCATATACACCTATCTCTGTTCTGAGGTAGCTCTTTAAGCAAGCAGGTTAGCGAATAGCCCAAGAAACAATTCAGACTCCTTACGGGGTCAGGGGGCAAATTTGTTTAGTCCAATGTGACAAACAGAATGTTTCTCTCCAGGGCAGTGGTCTGACAGGTTTGCTTTAATTTTGTTACAGAGCTAAGGGTTCTTTTCCTCACAAGAAAAGGGGGACCAAGTCCATCTTAAACCTCATATTATTTCTGTGCCATGAATAACTAAGGCCTTTGTCTCTAGCCTGTCTCTCAACACATAAAACTGTAGCAAGGTTAATTGGTTGGTTTGATGTGGGACACTTTATTGCTTTAATTTGTTTAAATAAGCCTTACATGATTGAAGGCAAGCTCTTTTTCTCAAGTATTAGCTTTACTGAGTCATACAATCATACCAGAGCAGAGGTGAAGCTATTGTTTGGAAGATGGATCAAGGCTTGATATCAGTCACTTTTGACAAATGGAATTGTTTCTATTAAGTAGCCAAAATTATCAAACCAATCAAACTATATGTTGATATTTTATGTATTCTAAAGCTGGCCCATGTCATTCATTTGCTGAAGTACTACTTTTTATTCTCTGACACTTCTGAATAAAATCATTAGTGTAGCACATGGTGCCAGTATTAACATGGATTAAACCATTTTGGTCTCATTTTCTTTTTTCTTTGTCCTAACTTTTGCTTTATTAAAGTTTTCATTATTCATTGGAGGCAACAATCATCTAACTACTAGAAACTTTTGTCTGATTTTGTCTTTCACCTACAATAATCTACTCATAGTCCATGTATTTGGTAAAATAGTCAGACAGCAAGACAGACATCAGACAAGACAGACAGACAAACTCCTAGGAACATTTTGTGGACAAGATATAGTTCCTTTTCTCCATGAAATAATAATGGATGATTCTGTTTCAGAAAACTATTTTGTCCTTCCATATTTACTCCAAAATGATGTCTTCAGGGAAGGCTTTCTATTTTCCCCTCTAGATATACCTGATTGTTCTTTCCCCATTCTTCTATATATTCTGATTTATCCTTCTGCCTCAAGACAGAGACTATGCCTTACTTGTTACTTAATTTTTTATTGAACTACCATGAAATATACAGTTGTTCATAATTTGATTTCAGTCATACAATGTCCCGGCACCTGTCCCTTCACCAGTGTATCGGTACCAATGTCCCCAGTTTTCCTACCATCAACACACCATTCCCTATCCTCCAGCCCCTGCCCCAGCCTGCCTCTATATAGGCAGGCACTTCTCTTCTCTATGTGTGTCTCTCTGTCTTTCTCTTTCTGTATCTCTGTCTGTCTGTCTCTGACTCTGTCTGTCTCTGTCTCTGTCTCTCTGTTTCTGTCTCTGTCTCTCTCTTTCTGTCTCTTCCTCTCTCCCTCTCCCCTTCTGGACATTATAGTTTGCAATATAGGTACTGACATGTTGTCATGTATATCGCTTTACCTACTCTCAGCACTCAATTCTTGTGCATAGTGGTCATTTCCAACTATCACTGTCATAATGGCCCCTTCTCTACATTAACTGTTCCCCTCTACTTGTGGCAAACTTCCAACAGTGGACCAGTCCTCCTGGCCCTTGTTTCTACTGTACTTGGATATTAGTCTCAGGATGTGTGCTTGTTTCCTTTAATACATGCCACAAATAAGTGTAATCATGCTATTTCTGTCTCTTGACTCATTTCATTCATTTCACTCATTTCACAGCAAGATGCTCCCCCATGTATATTTATCTATAAGCAAATCTCATGGCTTCATCTGTGCTAGTAGCCTCACTGTATTTAGTTGTGTAGATGTACCATAGTTTCTTTATCCTGTAATCTGTTCTTGGGCACTCAGGTTGTTTTCAGATTCTGGCTATTGTGAATAGTGCTGCAATGAACATAGAGGTGCAGAGTATACCTCATTTGTTTCTTATTCTCATTACCTAGCTTAGTGCCTGTCATATCTTTGGTACTTGGCTTAAGGTAGAAAGGAAGAAGTGCAGACTCAAAAGGAACAAAAAATAGGTATAGTGGTTCTGTGTTGTGTTGAGTCTGGACTCGTGTTCTGGTACTAAGGAAAAGATGAGGATGAGACTGGCTTATTTTAGTTTAATCATTTATACCCTATGTCCTAAGTTACTTGGGTCATGACTGAAAGTGAAGAGACAAGTTTCCATCTCAGGATAAGTCCTCACTTTTCAGTCAGGGAGTTATGGATAGATTAACCTTTAAATTGGGAGCTACTGCCATGTATAATTGAAAGGGCATGTGCTTAACAGACGCTGATTAAAGATTGAGCACTTAAACTGGTGCCCACAGACTTCAGAATAAGGAACACTAAGACTATCAATGAAAATATAAAGGGGTGGTGAAAGTTCTTTTTCCCAGGATTCTTCTCTATTAAAAAAAAATGCTACATAAAATGTAAGGAAGACTTCTTCAGTATATTGGGGAATGAAGGAATAGCAAAGTGGCAATAGCAATTACCAGCTTTCTCAGATAAGGGAACATATAATTTGCAGAGCTTTGATTTCCTTGAGAAATAAGTGAATTTGAAGCCAGACGTAAAAAAAAAAAAGAAAAAAGAAAAAAGAAAAAAAAAACGAGGCACTGCTGTTAACAATCTTCTGCTTCTGAGCCAGCGAGATAGTACAGTAGATTGAATAGGGAACTCTTGCACACAGCTGACCCGGGTTGAATCCCCAACATACCATATGGACCCCTAAGCACTTGCCAGGAGTAATTCCTGAGTGCAGAACCAGGAGTAAACTCTGAGCATTGCCAGGTGTGGCCCAAACTCTAAAAAATAAATAAATAAACAAACTTTCTATTTCTTCCTTCTCAAGTCTCAAGTCTTTCCTCCATCCCACAATCATAAATAGGGAATGACAATACAGCGGGTGCAGTGCTTGACTGGCAAGCAAATGACGGGGAATTGATCCCAGACCCCTGGGTGGTACCTAAACACATAGCCAGAAGTAAGTCCTGAGAATCCTGGGACTTAAGGTTTGATGGAATTCAGAGAGTAAGTAATACAGTTCACATCAAGTGTCCTGAATTTAAAGTCATTTTAAATTCCCCCTAAAAATGTTGAGAAAATGAAACAAAAACAAACAAAAAAAAACTTTGCTAAATAAATGTTGAATCACTGTCATCCTGTTGCCCATTAATTTGTTAGAGCGGGCACCAGTAACATCTCTCATTGAGAGACTTATTGTTACTGTTTTTGGCATATCCAATACGCACGGGTAGCTTGCCAGGTTCTGCCTCTCAGGCTCGATACGCTGGTAGCTTGCCAAGCTCTTCGACTGGGGCGGAAGAATCACGGGTCGGCCGCGTGAAAGGTGAACGCCCAACCGCTGTGCTGTCGCTCCAGCCCATAATGTTGAATAAATCATTAAAAAATTTTGCTTTGAATCAATACAATGAGACATCATCTCATACCACAGAGACTGACACACATTCTAAAGAACAAAAGCAACCACTGTTGGTGTAGATGTGGGGGGAAAAGGGACGCTCTTTCACTGTTGGTGGGAATGCCAACTGATCCAGTCTTTCTGGAAAACAATATGGACATTACCTCAAAAACTAAAAATTGAGCTTCCATATGACCCCACAATACCACTTCTGGGAATATATCCCGAGGCTGCGAAAAAGTACAGTATAAATGACATCTGCACCTGTATGTTCATTACAGCATTGTTCACAATAGCCAGAATCTGGAAACAACCCAAGTGCCCAAGAACAGATGACTGGTTCAAGAAACTTTGGCACATCTACACAGTGGAATACTATACAGCTATTAGGAGAGATGAAGTCATGAAATTTGCTTATAAGTGGATGGACATGGCAAATATCATGCTAAGTGAAATGAGTCAGAAAGAGAATGACAGACATAGAATGAGTGCACTCATTTGTGGAATATAAAATAATATAATATGAGGCCCAAGGACAGTGGACACAAGGGCCAGGAATATTGCCCCATAGCTGGAAACCTGTCTCATGAGCTGGGGGAGAAGGCAGCTGGAATAGAGAAGGGATCATTAAGACAATGATGATTGGAGGAATCATTCGGGATAGGAGATGTGTGCTAAAAGTAGATAAAGGACCAAACATGATAACTTCTCAGTATCTGATACAGACCATAATACCATAATGCCCAAAATTTGAGAGAGAGTATGGGGGAAAATGTCTGCCATAGAGGCAGGGGGAGCGTTGGAAAGGCTGGGGGGGTGTATACTGGGGACATTGGTGGTGGAGAATGTGCTGGTGAAGGAATGGGTATTTGATCATTGTATGATTGAAACTCAAACATGAAAGCTTTTAACTGTTTCTCATGGTGATTCAGTAAAAAAAAAATTTAAAAATTAAAAAAAATTGGTGCATACAGAAAGGAACAGAGTGGGTGTTTTATTCTGAGCTGCTCATTTAGGAAAAGGTTTACTCCTTCTAAGAAGGACCAATTATATCATTTTCAAAGTCATGCTGAAGATAGACATGCGGAGCCATGAGAGCCTCTTTAAATTGTGGGGACCCTTGGCTGCACGTGGCTTCCCTCTCTAGTTCACCAGTCCTGTATCTGGGCTTCTGAATTGGGGGCTAAGCCGTATCTACTGGGGTTCACTGGCTATTCCTGGCTCTGTGTTAGGGGTCACTCCTGGGGGTGCTCAAAGACCAAATACAGTGATGGGGGTTGACTGGGGCCTCAAGCAAAGCAAACTCCTTGACCCCTAGACTATCTTTGTGGACCCTGGGCTTTAGATTCTTTATGTGAAAATTGTAGGTAAAATTAATTCATGTGAACGGCTCTTATAAGAGTTAGTTAAGTTACTAAGGTTAAAAATCATAGCCTATTGTTCACATTCAGTAATTATTGGTTTTGTTCTTTCCCCTTCTCCCTGACCCCTTACATTTCTTCTATATATTTTCTTATAATAGGGGAGATATGTTAAATTCACTTTTGCTATTGATTAATTTAAGTTCACTGTCACTGTCTGGTAAAAGTTTGCAGTGATGTAATTTCTGGAAGAATTTTCCCTGGACTTTATACAGAAACCCAAAACCGCACAGCCACTGCCGCAGCTGCGCGACTTAATGTCATCTAATCATCAGCAACATGAAATGGTTCCTTTTTAATGGGTCGGACTTTGGGGGGGAAATCCTAACAAGAATAGTAAGTCTTTTGTTGAAATATTGAAGGCAATCAAAGTGGTAGCCATCTCTATAGACTGAACTAAGCCATATCCCCACGCCAGCTGAGGAGAAGAAAGATCCTTCTTTCTCGGGAAGAAATGCAGCATGGTGTTAGCCATAGTATGATGTCCATTAAGCTGACACGAACCTGGTGGCGTGGGAACGGGATATAAGGGAAAAAATTTATTAAGTACATGGAACAGCGGGACGCTGGTGGAGTCTTGAGCCGGGGCCGATACCAGCGCACTACTTTTGGTTCCAGAAACTGCTTGCAGACATGCTGCTAGACTATCAACTAAGCCATAGCCCCACGCTGGCTGATGACAGGAAATAACCATCTTTCTCAGTTTTTTTCCCTTTGTCAGGCAGCGTGGCGTCAATTATACTATGAGGATTACTAAGCAGGCATGAACTCGGTGGCTCGGGAAGAGGGGGAAAAAAAAGAAAAGTTATGTAACAAACAGCGGGACTTATTATCTCTACATTCTCAGCAATGGAAAACTATCAAATGCTTCCTTGGCAGTAGGACTGTCTTTTTTTTGGAAGGGGGAAACAATAGTGAGTTATGTGTTGAAACATGGAATGTAATCAAGATAAAGCATAAACAAAGTGAAACTTATCACTTACAAGGGCGGGGACTGGGGGGGCGGGAGGGGGCGGGAGGTATACTGGGGTGGTTGGTGATGGAATATGGGCACTGGTGAAGGGAAGGGTGTTTGAGTATTGTATAACTGACATAACCCTGAAAATTGTGTAACCTTCCACATGGTGATTCAATAAAATAAAAAATGACTATCTCTAAAAAAAAGTATAAATTAGAATAATTGGCTTAATTTTCTTTAAATTTTTCTAGACAAGGGGCCGGAGCGATAGAACAGCGGGTAGGGCGTTTGCCTTGCACGCGGCCGACCCGAGTTCGATCCCCGGCATCCCATATGGTCCCCCAAGTACTGCCAGGAGTAATTCCTGAGTGCAAAGCCAGGAGTAACCCCTGAGCATCGCTGGGTGTGACCCAAAAAGAAAAAAAAAATTTTTTTTCTAGACAAAAAGAGTGATGCAGTTTACACCAACTGTCTTGAACAAAAAGTGCACATATTTTATATGGAGTCTCTCCTAAAAACATTGAAAAAATGCCAAAATGTCTGTTATGTAAATTAGACATCAGCCTTGGGCAGCTATGAGTTTTGGGTCATTCACATTATACAGTAAAATATCTTACTTTCTTTTAACTAGCACAAATTCCCTGTAGGCCTAAAGTAACAGTTGCTAACAATCACATATTTAAGTAAAGAAAACACACATAGTAATGCTTCTGAAACCTGTCTGTGATACCAAAGAATGCATATATTACAACCATTAAAAATTATGTTTTGTTTGCATAAAAAATTCTAATAGTTTTATTAACCTAAAGAACAACATATATATATATGTAGAGCATAAAGAAAAGCATGCACATAAAATATAGTAAAATCTCAATAGCTCCATACTTTAGTTAATAATATTAACAATTGAAAATTTCTCATTTAATAATTTAATATTGTTACTGTTTTTGGCATATCAAATACACCATGGGTAGCTTGCCAAGCTCTGCTGGGCAGACAAGATACCCTCAGTAGCTTGCTGGGCTCTCCGAGAAGGACAGAGGCTTTTAGAGTGGCCTCTATTCGCTTTTACAGGTGCTCCCAGTCTACCAAATGAAAGCTCTTGGCCAACTGGCATCTTGTAATGATCTTCAGACTGACAAACACGCACTTGCCTGCATCTCTGGGCAGCGCCTGTTGGTTCACTCTTCGCCAGTTGGTACCATTGCCACCTCCCGCCACGATGAGGTAGTGAACCATCAAGGGGTCAAAGAAGGTGTTAAGAGGATGAAAAACCTCTGGCTCCAGGCACATCTTTTTGATTCCACCATTCTTCCTGCACTAACATATGCCTCAGAGACCTAGGTCCTACAAAAACAGGATGAGAAGGCTATTCAGGTCTCCCAAAGAGGAATCGAAAGAGCTATGTTTGGAGTATCACGTCTCACTCAAGTAAGAAAAGGAATCTGGAGTTCAGACCTCCATCAGCAATCAAGAATCAGGGACGCTGCCTCCTTTGCCAAGGCGTCAAAAATCAGATGGGCTGGACACGTAATGTGATTCAGAGACGACCACTGGACTAGAGCTGTTACCGACTGGATTCCAAGGGACGTCAAAAGAATGCATGGCCGCCCACCTACGAGATGGTCAAAGTTCTTCATCAAGACCCTGAATGAATGGTTTGAGGTTTTTCATGTTCTTGGAGAGAGCAGACACCATTGCGCTTACAGTAGCATGCAACAGGGACAAATGGAGATGCTACTGGCACCTGCTTGAGCAAATTGATGAGCAACAGGATGACAAGTGAAGTTATACAAGTGAATAAATTAGTATGGTTATTTAAGATGTTATTGGAGAAATATGGAGTAAGGATATACAAGAAATCTTTTGTACTAAGCAACCACTGTTGGAGAGGATGTGGAGAAAAAGGGACCCTTCTACACTGCTGGTGGGAATGCCGACTGGTCCAGCCCCTTTGGAAAACAATATGGACACTTCTCATAAAATTAGAAATTAAGCTTCCATTTGATCCAGCAATGCTACTTCTGTGAATATATCCTGGAGAAAAAAAATATGGTCGAAATTACATCTGCACTTATATGTTCATCGCGGCACTGTTTACAACAGCCAGAGTCTGGAAAAAACCTGAGTGCCCAAGAACAGATGACTGGTTAAAGAAACTTTGGTACATCTATACAATAGAATACTATGCAGCTGTTAGAAAAAATGAAGTCATGAACTTTGCATATAAGTGGATCAACATGGAAAGTATCATACTAAGTGAAATGAGCCAGAAAGAGAGAGACAGACATAGAAAGATTGCACTCATCTGTGAAATATAAAATGGCAGAGTAGGAGACTAATACCCAAGAATAGTAGTTTATAATACCAGGAGGTTGGTTCCATGGCTTGGAAGCGGGCCTCACACACTGGGGAAAAGTCATCCCAGATAGAGAAGGGAACACCAAGTAAAATGTGATTGGAAATCCCAAGCGGGGAGGGAAATGCACGCTGAAAGTAGACTAGAGACTGTACATGATGGCCACTCAATACCCCTATTTCAAACCACAACACCCAAAAGGAGAGAGAGAAAGAACAAATTGGAATGCTCTGCCACAGAGGTGGAGTGGGGTGGGGGGGATAAGATGGGGGGCTGAGAGGGATACTGGGTTCATAAGTGGTGGAGAATGGACACTGGTGAAGGGATGGGCTCTTGAACATTGCATGAGGGTAAAACAAGCACGAAAATGTGTGAATCTGTAACTGTACCCTCACTGTGACTCACTAATTAAAAAATCAATAAATTATAAATAAATAAATAAATAATTTAAAAAAGAAATCTTTTGTACTAATTTTGAAACTTTTTTTTTTTTTGCTTTTTGGGTCACACCTGGCGATGCACAGGGGTTACTCCTGGCTCTGCACTCAGGAACTACCCCTGGCCATGCTCAGGGGACCATATGGGATGCTGGGATTTGAACCCGGGTCGGCCGCGTGCAAGGCAAACGCCCTACCCGCTGTGCTATCTCTCCAGCCCCATAATTTTGAAACTTTTCTGGATCTTATATGATTTCAAAATTTAAATGAGAATGTTAAATAATGAATGAAGTATTTAAAATCTCATTTATTTTCACTCAAAACTTTAAGTTTATATAAACATTTATATTGTTTTTTTAAAAGAAATGAAAGAAAACAGAACACCTCTAAATATTCATTTCCACACTACAACTGATATGTAAAGAATAGAGATTTGAGTGACTTCTTTAGCAATATGTTTTTCTAAAGATCTTACAGAAAAACAAAAAAATAATGATTTGGGGGAGACCAAAGAAATAGTACTGCAGATTGGGAGCTTTCCTTTCATGCAGCTGACCTAAGTTCCATTCCCGGCACCCCAGATCATTCTCTACGACCCTCTAGGAGCAACCTCTGTACACAGAGCCAGGAGTAAGCCCTGATCACTGCTGCTTATGACCACAAAATAACAAGTAATGATTTGAAAGTCTAGCAAGGGTTTTTGAAAATGTGGGGAAAGAAGAAAGAGTTAAAGTTAATACTGGACGAGGCTGAGCAAGTAGGGCATTTGCCTTGCACGTGGCCAACCTGGGTTCCATCCCAGGAATCCCATATGGTCCCCCAGCATCACCAGGAGTAATTCCTGAGTGCAGAGCCAGGAGTAACCCCTGTGCATTGCCGAGTATGACCCAAAAAGCAAAAAAGGAAAATAAGAATAAATAAATAAAGTTCATACTAGAGACACTATCTAATTAAAGTTATGGAAAAAGTTTCATTGATGACCTCGACTAAGCACTGGATTTTATTTTAGTGAAGATTTACAAGTTTTTACTTCAAATTTCTTTTTTTGTTATTTATTGCCTTTTAAATTTTTTAATTATTTGAGTATTGAGAAATTTAGTTTTCTGGTCTTTGAAAAGTAAGCAGAAAGATGCTTATTTTTTTTACATGTTATGTCACCATTCTTTAAAAAAAACAGCAAAACTGCAATGAATTCTTTATAATTGAATGTATTCCATGGTGTTTGTAGGTGAAATAGTTTACAAATTGTCTTATCATCTTTGAAAGAGAATTCTCTTCCACTCGTGATTTAAAACTATTCTTCTATTTAGAAAGTGCAAGCTTCTAAAAGTTACAACCAGAAGGAAGGTTGCAATCTCTAGAGAACCCTTTTTTTTAAAGAAAATTTACTAACATTCTATAAGCTTCTTCTAAAGTAAGGATTATAAGACGATGACATCAGAAAATTGGGTGTATGTGATATGAAAGACAAGGATCACTTCTTGGATGAATATTCAATGCACCAGATTACAGACACTGAAGCAGTCACCACTGCGGCAAATGGACTGCAACTACATATTTTGAATCACTGAAGCACTGGCTTGAAACTATTCAGTAGATCAGATGTATTGCCTTCCTCATGAGATTGATGGGAGTTCAGCTCTGCCGACTACACTCCAGCGAGGAGGCCTGGAGGGCATTAACATGCCAAGAAAGGTCAAAGGAAAACTGTATTGGTTTCTGGATCTGAACATTCCAAACTCCTAGCTACCCATTAAAATGAATGAAGAAAAGCTCTGTGTTGATGTGTACATCCAAAAGACTCGCTGGAGGCAAAAAAGTAAAAACTAAAATAAAATAAACTTCTGTGGCTTATGCTAGAAAATACTTAACAACCGCCTTGCAGAGCACATAAGGGAGTACAATTCTGTGTGCTGTTTTAGTTCTGAAACTTGATTGCCTGAAAAGTTGAATGCTTAAACAGTGGATATTCCAACATAGAAAATGTATTTTGCCCATCTTTTTAGCAAATTCCGAAACAAAACAGCAAAACTATTTTGCTATTCAAATTAAACAGGAAATAGATTTTTCTTAACAAAAGACTGGAGTTAGATCGGGCTAAAGATGAAAGTCTGTAAGTTAAAGAAAAGCTCTGTGCAAATTATTAGATTTCTTAGAAGACACCAACACAAAATTCTTAGCTGAGCTTAAGCTGGTTAAATTATAGCAACTCCCAATTACATCAAATGACTTGGCATGGAAAAAATATCCTTTTCAAACTTATTAATGATGTCTTCAAGCTTAAATAGTAAAAACTAGTAAAATGGGGGTGTATTCCTGCTATTTCTTATTGCCATGTCATATTGATCAAAATATGATTCCTATTGTTCTTATTTCCTCATTTTTTTCTTCTTCAGACTCTTCTCACATCAGAAATGACATTTGTTGAATAAATGTTTCCTCTGAATGAAGAAAACATGGTTAGTCACGGGAATATGGATGCGTGTACACACGCGCGCTCATACACACACACATGTACACACACTTTCTTATTTTGAGTTTAGTTTTAGACTACTTTTCTGTTTTCTTCAGTCACTTTACAATGACACAAATAAGAGCATGTCCAAGATTACAGAAAACCTAGTGATTTGAGAGTCTTGCCAAAAGCCAGCAGAAATTTCATTAAAACCAGAATTCTACATGGACCCTTACTGAGAAAGTTCAGAAGGGAGCCCAGTCTCCATCTCCAGGATATTTTCCAATGTAAAAAAATATCCAACAGTGGTAAACTTGAAAGCCTAGGACAGTCCTGCCAGAATTCCGATAGAAAAAGTCACTGAAGGCAGGCAGCCTGCCCAGGAGAGGAATTCTGTTGTGAAATTACAAGCTTCTCTGGCAGTAAAAGTGAGTGGATAGGAACACAGTTTCAATAGTGGAGCTGTGGGGTGAAGTGCACAGAGAGGCATGAATACGTGGGCCCCAGTGGTCTGGCCATGTACATCATCTGCCAGCTTCCAGGGAATCAGGAAACACAGTGAAAGTGCACACAGCAACCATATCTCCCAGCCACATAGCTCTATTTTCATATCCATTGAACTGTGATCTTATTGACTGAAAACTAGGAGCTTGACTCAGAGTCTATGTCAAATATTCTCTTTTGCTACTCTGTTGTATCAGGGTATCAGGATTGGGGTCACCAATCCTGAGGTCAGCCCTGCCCATTCCAGGCCAATAAGAGACAGGTTCTCAACTGAAGGACACTTGCTTAGCCAAGCCATCCAGTTCACTATTGGCATCTAGCAAATAGGCCATGACTTCCAATGCATTTGAAGTAACAAGACCATAGTATATTCAAGTCCACAGGGCAAGTGTGATAACAGAGATGTCAGCTGTATATTAAAACCTGTCACTAAAAAGGTTACCTATTCACACAGAGACCTACGTGAACACAGGGCAAAGATGGTACTCCAAGATTCTGGGTGATATAAAACCCCCATCTGTTTTGTCCTCATATTTGCAAATTAAATAGGGGAAGATGAAAGTAGAGTGACAATAACAAAGTAAACTCACTTCCAGTCAAATATGATGACAATAATTTGAGTACCATCTAAGAGCCTATTTCTCAAAACTCAGAGTCGATTTTGTACTCAATAACACCTCCCCAACGTGTTGATGAGGTTGCTGCAGGAGCGAGAAATCCCATGAGTTTTTAGTGCCTCTATAAAAAAACATAGCACTGTAGCACTGTTGTCCCATCAGTGTTGTCCCATCAATTTGCTCAAGCGGGCACCAGTAACGTCTCCATTGTGAGACTTGTTGTTACTGTTTTATCCTAATGGATAAAAAAACATATGTATTAATTAATGTTTAAAAACAGACAAGAATTGATTTTATTGCATACGTAAGAATATTAAATATAGGTTTGAACCCAGGTATTCTCTAAGAAAGTTCAAACAATGTGCTTTACATATGCTTAGAAGAAATCAGTTTAAAAATCTACTATATATGGAAGATAAAGTGAATCAAAGGTACTTGTTCATTTTCTTTCTTGTATCTTTTCTTTTCTATTCTTTTTCCATTATTCATCTTTTCCCCAAACACTTACCTAAATACAGTTATTAAATCAAAATAATTTCTGAGAAATGCATTTCCCTGTATTATTTCAATAAAATAATACTCATTTTAATTTTTAAAAAGTGGTAGCCATGCCACTGGACTCCACTCCAAGCTGTTTCTCTCAGCCATCCCCGCCCCAAGGAACCCAGCTCCGGCAGCAGAAAAACCTCCACAACTCAACTGCCGCCATGCTCAAGGCTGCTCCCCACACGCTCGAGCCGAGCCTCACATATGAGTAAACATATTTCTGGAGGGCACAAAAACAGCCATGTGACACACTCCCTACCCATTCTCCATAATTACCACACCACATTTGATGGGGTTCTAATAGTAGGCAACCATTCATAGAGGGAAATATATATGCAAATATACATGTTTTCATATATATATATGAAAGCTCACATCACTCAACCTTTAACAACATGTTAGTGATATCCTAAAGAATGTCTTTTTAATTTTTTTAAATTTTACAAGGTAGTTCACCATATTTGATTACATTTAATATTCACCACCCCATCACTAATCCCACCACCACTACCCTTCCCACCACCAAATTTGGGATGTTTCCATCTCAAGCCCCAATCCCTGTCCCAAAGCACAACCAAAATAATATATTTTGCATTGTCTGTTATGAAGAACCACTTAAAATGCTTACAAGAACGTATTCATATAGGAAACAGTGTGAATAATTGTTCTATTTTGGCAGGTGTCATTAAGATATTCTTTAGGATATCACTAATATGTTGTTAAAGGTTGAGTGATGTGAGCTTTTGTGTGTATATACATATGAAAATATGTATATATGCATATGTATATTTCCCTCTATGATTCGTTGCCTACTATCTAAACCCCATCAAATGTGGTACTTATGGAGCCTGGAGCGATAGCACAGCGGTTGGGCGTTCGCCTTTCACATGGCCAACCCGAGTTTGATTCCTCCACCCCTGTCGGAGAGCCCGGCAAGCGACCAAGAGTATTGAGCCCGCTTGGCAGAGCCTGGCAAGATACCCGTGCGTATTGGATATGCCAAAGACAGTAACAATAAGTCACTCAATGAGAGACGTTACTGGTGCCCGCTCGAACAAATCGATGAGCAATGGCGTGACAGTGATACAGTGATACTTATGGAGAATGGTTAGGGAGTGTCTTATGGTGTGTCAGCAGCACAGGCCAAGAATATGTTCACTCATGGGTGAAGCTCAGCCTAAGCATGTAGGGAGCGGCCTTGAGCATGGTGGTGGTTGGGTTCTGGAAGTTTTCTGCTGCTAGGGCTGGGTCCCTTGGGCTGGCACCTGTCCGCCTCTGGGGAACTTTGAGTGAGATAGCCTGACATGGAATCTGGTGGCATGGCTATGGCAGGCTATGTTATGCTCCCTTCTGGGAGAAAGAGCCAGGTGATCTGGACAGTGGCTGATGATGAGATTATCTGGTGTCGGCAGGAGGTGGCTTATGGGTGTGACTCCTGGGTCGCCGGAGACTGGGGTAAATAGGTAGAGGATCTCCTCTCCCAGTCCCCCTAAAGACTGTCTTAATGGCCCTCCAAAATAGAACAATCTTCACACTGTTTCTTCTATGGATACTTTTTTGTAGCATTTTCAGCAGTTTTTCATAACAGACAATACAAAAAAATATTATTTAGGTTGTACTTTGGGACAGGTATGGGGACTTGGGATGGAAACATCCCAAATTTGGTGGTAGGAAGGTGTAATGGTGGTGGGATTGGTGTTTGAATATTAAATGTAATCAAACATTGTGAACTACCTTATAAAATGAAAAAAATTTTTTAATTAAATAAAATTAAAAATCAGGTGTACTTGTAAGCAAAAGTGAAGTACTAGAATATGAGTCTATATGTTTTCATTTTAAAAATTAAATGTTTTCATATTATTCCTTTCAGTTCATATAAAATTTTGTCTGATTGGTTTGATTTGGTTTGTCTTGTGGTGCCAGGAATCAAATGCAAGTCTCACATATATAAGGCAAGTGCACTACCACTGAGCAAACCCAGCCCCCAGTTCTGTTCTTTTCTTTTTTTTTTTTTTGCTTTTTGGGTCACACCCGGTGATGCACAGGGGTTACTCCTGACTCTGCACTCAGGAATTACCCTGGTGGTGCTCAGCGGACCATATGGGATGCTGGGAATCGAACCTGGATCGGCCACATGCAAGGCAAATGCCCTACCCACTGTGCTATCGCTCCAGCCCCCCAGCCCCCAGTTCCTATGCCTCCTTTTTTGTTATCAGACAAGATAGTGTGGCCATAAAATGTGCAATTGTCTACTCTTCTTTATTCTACCTTATACCTAAGTACAGTAAAATCCAGGTACAATTTGACACATGCTTATTACACACCCTTGAAATCATTATAAACAATGTTATTTTCATTTATTATGCTTATGTCTCTAACATCTTAGCACTATAACAGTTTTAATTTTCAGTAACATTTCAAAATCCATTTTTAATATCTTTGCATACAACATGATCCACAAATATGAATAAGAGTGTAAACATATAGTAATTAATTCAGTATATAGGAATCTTATGTTTTATTACAGTAGAATATTCACATTTTAAATTAATTTAAATGATCTGTTAATTAATGCATGTCTCAGAATACCTTGCATGTCTCAGATACCATGATCACTTCTTTTCTCCTCTGTAGCCTGTGAATTAAACACCAAAGATTTAGAATGGGGCCTGCTTTACTCTCCATTTAATTGCTAGCATGTTGCAGTGTCTGCTACAGAGTAGGTGTTTCATGAACATTGAATGCATGAATTGACCTTCATCTTAAAAGGATCTTCTGTTTTCCAGTGCAATTACTTAGTCACTGGAAATCCAAACCCTTCCTTTCAGACTTAAATAGTGTGTCTATTTGTTTCCAGCCACCCATACATTATATGTATAAATATTTTTATTTTATTCTTATTTAGACATTGTGATTTACAAAGTGTTGACAATGTTTAAGACAAAAAAAATGTTTCCCAACTTCAGTGCCACTACTAATAACCCCATCCTTCCATCTATGACCCAGATTCACTCCTACCCTCCAACCTGTCTTCTAGACAGACACATTTTCAAATTTAAGTATTGCAATGTGGGCTCCATGATGACAGTGTTGCTAGGTCTAGTCGTTTGTATATTTACATATACCTCACTTTTATACCATAGATGACCTCAGGATACCTCAGCACCAGCCCTTACAGACAGTGTCCTCGCTCTAGTCCTCCTTACTTGTCTCTCCTTTTAAGGCATGTCTCTTGCTTTGTTCCATTCATTATTGCTTGAATGTAGATCACTAACTAGTACCTTCCCACAGGCATTGTGTTGTGAAAAACAAGAATTTTTAGAGGTCTGGGATATAATACAGCAGGCAAGGCACTTGTCTTGCAAGCAGCCAACCAGGTTCAATCACTGGTACTCCATACTGTCCCTTGAGTGCCACCTGAGCGTAGAGCCAGGTGTAAGTCCTTAGCACCACTGAGAGTGCCCTGCCCCCCCACCCCTCCCAAAAAATAGAAAGAGGAAAGAGAAAAACAGAACTCATAAACACAAGCAACGATGAAAAACCAAAAGACTGCTCAATCAATATTATCCTCCTCATGTATCACTGTCATCCTGTTGATCATCGATTTGCTTGAGCGGGCACCAGTAATATCTCCATTTTGAGATTTGTTGTTTCTGTTTTGGACATATCGAATATGTCACGGGTAGCTTGCCAGGCTCTGCCATTCGGGCGAAATACTCTTGGTAGCTTGCTAGGCTCTCCGAGAGGGACGGAAGAATTGAACCCGGGTCACCCAGGTCAGCCTCATGCAAGGCAGACACCCTACCTGCTGTGCTATCATCCAGCTCCATTATAGAAGGCAAAAATCCACAAGTGTCCTTTTTAGGCACATTTTCTTAGACTAAGATCCTCTTCTTTTTTTCCTGTTGGTGTTCTGGGGCCAGACCTGGTGATGGCCAGGCGTTACTCCTGGCTCTGTGCTCAGAAATTACTCCTGGAAATGCTCAGGGGACTATATCGGATGCCGAGGATAGGTCAGCTGCGTGCAAAGCAAACACCTTACCGACTGCACTATTGCTCTGGTACCTAGGTGCATTTTCTTAAAAGCATAAATATCATTGTATTGTATAATATTTAATTTCAGCAATTTTAAAATTAAAATTTATCAGGCTGTTTTCATATTTGAGATAAAAGACTCAGAGCACCTTATGACTATTGAGAGTTTTTATATCATTCCTGGCACTCTAGACCCATCTTGCACTTTTAGTAGTAAGTCACAATATTTTATGTAAGCTGTTTTGTAAGGTTAATGGTCACAGAAAAATGAGGCTAGTGAATATTTTCAAAGAAATAAATTGCATGTGTAAACACATCCACCAATTATTAAGGTTAAAATTAACAAGTTTGTATGAGTTTCTGGATATACTTGATTAATGATGATATGACTCTGTAGGATAACATTGGTTTGCATTCCTCCCTGGCCGCAGGGAGCTTGTGTTTGTTGATTGCTCCCCCAAACTGTCAATTATCTTTACCTCCTGATCAGACTCTGTTCACTTGTTGGTATTGTTTTTCTCTTCACCTAGTGTCGTTTGCATGGTTAGTTACTTCAGAGCAATTGCTTTTTGTATGGACACAATTAAAAAGACATGCTTCTGTAACTTGGGAGTTAATTGACTCCAGATAATTTATTACCTCCTGGACATCTGCTCTCTCAATTTAAGCCTCAGTTGCCCTTACTTCCTAGAACCCCCAAAGCAGGGTGCTGACAAGGGACTAGATGGACTCAGGGCAAGTGATCCTGGCATCAAAATGGGCCTGGCCAAAGTGCCATAAAACGTAACTGTAAGTTAAGAGCATGTCCATGGACAAATGCTGTCATGATCCAAAAAGTAATAACTAGATTCGAACCTTGCTGTGGTTAGGAATGATTAATCCGGACTGAGCACTGTAGTCTGAGTTTGTGGCCAGATGTCCCCAGGAGAGTCGCCCTACAAGCCTGAATATGTCTATTACTGTGTCCATGCAGAATGGCAAATATTAGGAAGTAGAATTAAGATGTTAATTAAATGACTGGTTTAAGAAGAGGAGAAACACACCTTAAGGGCTGTTTTGCCCTGTGGGCTGCAGGTGGTCAGGAAGACATGATAAACATGTTGATTGCACTTGGCAGTGGGGTGGAGGCATGGTAGGGGAGGTGTAAAAGGTGGTTGAGGCAGCGAGAGAGGTGAGTTGGTGGCGAGAGCTGGGGGCTGAACGAGAGGTGGATAGAGCTGTAGAGGGAGATAGAGAGAGAGTTGCAGGCAGAGAGTGAGAGAGAACATTGGGGAGCAAGAAAGAGAGGGTTGGAGAGAGCTGGGACAGAGTTGCAGAGCGTGTGGAGCAAGTTGGGGAGAGAGTTGTGAGTTGTGGAGAGAGTTTGAGAGAGACAAAGACGGAGTAAACAGCAACTGATCACCAACAGCTAGGCCCCTCCACACTGCTCCTCCTTTGTCCGCAGGGCGAGAGCCCTGAAAGCAGGTGGCAAGAGAGAACTGCCCAGAGAGCCCGAGAACATCCGTTAACGTGTGATCACTCTTAGCGTCACCCGAGAGAAGGAGTTTATACAGCTCCAAGAAAGGTGATTACACATGACTCATTCTTATAAGTACCATGGAGTATCACACCCCCTACCCCCACTTTGGATATTTTTATATTGAACAGCTGTATACAGTAATGTAGGGAGAATATGCTATATTCCTCACACATGAGTAAACCTATTCCTGGATCGAATGGCTGCAAAGCGGCCGCCCGACACATCATCATAAAAGGAAACATATATATATATATATATATATATATATATATACATATATATATGTGTGCCTCTCAGAGGGCCCAACAAGCTACCAAGAGTATCCTGCCTGCATGGAAGAGCCTGGCAAGCTCCCTGTGGCATATTTGATATGCCAGAAACAGTAACAATAACAGGTCTCATTCCCCTGACTCTGAAAAGAGCCTCCAATCGTTGGGGAAAATTAGTAAGTAGAGGCTGCTAAAATCTCAGGGATGGGACGAATGGAGACATTACTGGTGCCCGCTTGAGTAAATTGATGAACAATGGGATGACGGTGATACAGTGATACCTTAGAGTAAGTTTTTAAATATCTTAGAAATGTTTAGGTATTGAGAATCATTTACCAACCCTTCATACTGTAGGTCCCTAGTTTTGTGCCTAACAATAAGGAACTAGAGTGTAAGATATTTTTTATAAAAAACTATTCTAGCTATAAGCACTTAATAGATTCAATGTACTCCTGAAGTTTCCTGTTTCATCATGATGCTCATGGGAGTCCATCTTTTTAACTAATCATAAATGTTCTCATATGCTCTGAATTCTATTCCTGACCTATCACTAAATGGTTTTGTAAATCTATTTTTTCTTCCCCCAATTTTTTGCTCATTATAAAAATGAATATTGATATAAAACTTCTCACAAGAACATGGTGAGATTTAATTAATGTATGTAGGAAATTCTGGGAAACTCAGAGGGATGATAATATATAAGTACAGAATATTATGCTAAAGTTTTAAAATTGAACTAATTATATAATAATGTACATTTTCTATATGAATGTTTTATCATGTATCCTCTATGCTAACATTATAATCCGAAGTAATTATAGTCATTTTACTTTTAAAACAATGCATCCTTTTTCTTGCATACCAAATTCATTAGTCTATTAACTGTAGTTAAAATAATAGCCTTAATGATTTGCATTTAAGACCAAAAAGAAAAAGAACATATATAGCACATTAATTGAAAGTGAAGGCAATGACTGCCACAGTAGGTCTGTTCTATGGATGTTTATAATGGCACAATGACACTATTAGTGATGCATTTGTGTTCTGAGGGTGGGCTTATAGTTCTATAGAGAGAGCCAAATTGGAGTTTACAGCAAAATTGGATGAAATGGTGTCTATGTAGCAAAAGGCAACAATTTTAAGGGGTGGAGAAAACTCAATGTCACAATGACAACCCTAAATTTTCTTTTGTTTTGTCCCACTGAATTGAAAGCAATAACAACCCATCATCCACGTATTATGCATTAAGTCCCATAACTTGTCAGCTGCTAAAATAATTGTCCAACCACTTAAATATTTCCAATATATGTCAGCAAGTGATGACAGTGTCAAATTCTCCCCCAAAGTACAGAATTTATGATCTTAGAATCTACTGCCTTTTCCTCCTGAATCCCTCATGCATATATATTTAAAGCCCTACTTCTAATAGAGTTATTTGAACTCATAGTGCCTGTCATCTGTTATTCTCAAAGTGCTTTACTAATAATAAATAATCTGTGAAATTTGTCTGTGCTCTCAGTATTACTGCTTCTGCTTCAGTCACATGTCCCTGACATTGGTTCCTTCTATTACTGCCAAGATGTCTGATTAGAGAAATTAAGAGTAGAACTGGAGACCGGGAACAGATTGCAAGGTGGGTGGCTGGTGATTCTGATGCCTTTTAGTGCTATATGTGTAAAAAAAATTCCAACAATTGTTCTACATAGGAAATCAGTGTCAGATTCTGCAGAGTCAAGGATGTGGCTCAGTGTGAGATCCTGCGAGTTCAATCCTGGCCACCCTCCTAAAGGAGGCTAGCTAAAGAAAGAGCTCAAAGCACTAGAGCACGTGTTTGCACTCAAGAATCCCAGTTGGATCCCTGGCACCAGAGGAGGGAGAGAGGACCAATGAGAGGGGAGAAAGTGACAGTGTGGGAAAGCAAGTCAGAGTCTGATTTTCCAGAAAAACAGCAGCACAGTAAAACTCTAGGCCGAAGTGACAGGTCCAGTGCAAAAAAACAGTCCCAATTCATACCTGTTTATAATTTCTTTAACTACAATTGAGTCACTGTTCTTTATTCCAGAGATTTAGCTCCTTTGATCCAGGAAACCACCAGAAGACCAGAACGACCATTTGGTTGGTTTTAGTTTTAAATATGATCAATAAGAAATTTTAATACTCTCTTAGAATAGTAGCATTGGAAATAATATCACTTTCCTATTTTCCTTTTTATAATAAAGATATTTGTAATTGGGGCTGGAGCGATGGCACAGCGGGTAGGGCGTTTGCCTTGCACGCGGCCGACCCGGGTTCTAATCCCAGCATCCCATATGGTCCCCTGAGCACCGCCAGGTGTAATTCCTGAGTGAAGAGCCAGGAGTAACCCCTGTGCATCGCCGGGTGTGACCCAAAAACCAAAAAAAAAAAAAAAAAGATATTTGTAATAAAAAGCATAGGATAATCAAATCATCTCCATAAATAAGTTATAAAGATTTGTCATTCCAAAACTGTGTAAGATACAACTTCTTAAAGTTAGCTGTTGTTAAACCTATGATCTGAAGCACCTGGAAAATTTTGAGTTTCTAATTGCTATTTATTCATTTATGGATAATGCCTGAGTAACACTGCCACAATTAAATTTGTTTCATGGGGTCAGAGAGATGGCATAACAACTAGACTACTTAGCTGTTCATGGCCTACTTGAGTTCCATCCCAGGCATCCCATATAGTCTCCAAAGCCAACCAAAAGTGATCCCTGAGCACAAGAGTCAGGAGTAAGCTCTGAACACTACCAGGTGTGGCCAAAACAAAACAACCAACCACCACCACAACAACAAAAACAAAAAGACTACAGTAATCAAGACAGTGTGGTACTGGAATAAAGGCAATCTCTCAGATCAATATAATAGAAGACCCCATGGATGAACCTTAGGTCAATGACACATCTTTAACAAGGTGCAATGCATTAAGTGGAGCAAAGAAAGCCTGCACTTCAGCTAACAGCATTTAGAAAACTGGTTAGCCACATGCAAAAAAAATAAAACAAAATAGAATCCTTATCTAGAATCCCTATCTCACACCATTCACAAAAATTAATTCAAAATGGATTAGAACTCTAATTGTTAGACCCAAGTCCATAAATTACATCAAGAAAAACATGGCAAGATTTCTCATGAGAGTGACTCAATGTTCACTTTCAATGACTCAATGCAATTGGCCAAGAAAGCAGAAGTAAAAATAAATAAGTGGGACTATATCAAATTTCAAAGCTTCTGAGTGGCTTGATCTTTTAAGCTCATGTTCTCTCTTGAACAGATATTCCTTTCTTTCTTCTACCTCACATCTTTCTACGTAAATTTTGTTCAATAAAAAATATCTTGCTTCACAAAATAATGAATAAATAATTTCTACACTCTGAAAGAAATGATGACTAGGATTAAAAAGGCGATTGCCTTTTTAATGATTGGAAGAAAAAGTGTGCTCACCACACATCTGGCAAAGGACTAATATTCATGATCTATAAAGCACTCATAAAGCATGACAGCAAAGCACAAGGAATCCCATCCAAAAATAGGGAGATGATATAGAAACTCCTTAAAAGAAGAAACCAGTAGTCAACAGATATATGAAAAGGGTCTCTTCATCACTTATCATCAGGGAAATGCAAATAAAAATGACAATGAAATATATAACTTCACACCAGTGGAATTGGCAGACATTAAAAGGAGTGGAAATACCAGTGCTGATTGGAATGTGAGGAGAAAGGAACCTTCATCTGCTCTTAGTAGGAGTGCTGTCTGGTTCAGCCTCTATGGAAAATAGTATAGACATCTCAGAAAAGAATAGAATTTCCATATGACCTAGCAATTCTTGGAATCTACCCCAGGAGTCAAAAAACTATATTGTAAAATGATATTTGTATTCCTATGTTCGTAGCAGTTTTATTCACAATAACCAAGATATGCAAAGAATCCAAGTGCCTAGAAAAGGTGAATCAATAAAGAAGTTATAGTGTATATACTACAATAAGATACTATTCAGCTATCAAGAAGATACTACACTGAGTGAAATCAGTCATAAAGAGGGATAAATATAGAATGACCATTTTCACATGTGGAAGTTAAAGAAATATAGTAAGAGAATTGAAAGTGGCCAGTTGTTGGTCCCTTCCCTGAGTTACCCAGAATGAGAGACCAGCCTCCAAGCCATGGAAGCAATCTCCTGGTACTTATTTCTACTATTCTTGGGCGTTAGTCTTATAGTCTATTATTTTATATTCCACAGATGAGTGTAATCTTTCTATGTCTGTCTCTCTCTTTCTGACTCATTTCACTTAGAATGATACTTTCCATGTTGATCCACTTATATGCAAACGCCATGACCTCATTTTTTCTAACCGCTGCATAGTATTCCATTGTATAGATGTACCAGAGTTTCTTCAACCAGTCATCTGTTCTAGGGCACTCGGGTTTTTTCCAGATTCTGGCTATTGTAAACAGTGCTGCGGTGAACATATAAGTGCATATGTCACTTCGACTATACTTTCTGGCTTTTCTGGGATATATTCCCAGCAGTGGTATTGCTGGGTCAAATGGGAGCTCAACCTCTAGTTTTTTGAGAATCGTCCATACTGTTTTCCAAAAGGGCTGAACTAGCCGGCATTCATGGCTTGGAGGCTGGTCTCTCATTCTGGGTAACTCAGGGAAGGGACCACCAAGTAAAATGTGGTTGGAGGTCATGTGGGGGAAGGGTGATGTGGGCCGAATACAGACTAGAGCCTGAACACAATGGCCACTCAACACCTTTATTGCAAACCACAACACCTAATCAGAGAGAGAGAACAAAAGGGAATTCCCTGCCATAGTGGCAGGGTGGGGTGGGGGGAGACAGGACTGGGGAGGGGGGGAGGGATGTTGGGTTTACTGGTGGTGGAGAATGGGCACTGGTGAAGGGATGGGTTATCGAACTTTGTATGGGGGAAACATGAGCACAAAGATGTATGGATCTGTAACTGTACCCTCACGATGACTCTCTAATTAAAAATAAACTAATAAAAAAAAGAATTAAAAAAATAAAATAAAATAAAACCCAGACGAACAAAACTGAAAAAAAATTAAATTAAATTAAATTAAATTAAATTAAAAAATTAAAAAAAAAAGTGGCCAGTTGTAACAGGTCCTGTGAGTTCACTTTGCAAAGCCAAGTTTGTCAAAGGACTGGTGAAGAGGACCTGGGGACATTGATGTAGGTACCCTGATGTTCTAGTGTTGACTGTGATATTAGAACATTTTATACCTGAAACACTCCTACTGTTTTGAAATTTGAAATTATAGGGCCAAAATGGTTTGTAACACAGGCACTGAGAGGTCCATTATCTACTTTCGGCACACATCTCCTATCCTGACTGATTCCTCCAGCCATCATTTTCTTAGTGATCCATCATTTTCTTAGGGAAAATTGTCTGCCATGGAGGCTGTGGGAAGGTGGGAAAGGGGGGGGGGTATACCTAGGATATTGGTGGTGGGGAATGTGCACTGGTGGAGGGATGGGTGTTTGATCATTGTGAGATTGTAACCCAAATATGAAAGCTTGTAACTATCTCATGGTGATTTCAATAAAATTTTATATAAATAAATAAATAGATTTCATTCTCTGGATGCAAAAAGAAAAAAAAATAAAGTCATTGATTCAAAAGAGGAATCCTCATGTGGCCCCTGTGAGGCACCTTGGCTGTTGGGATGAAGCGATGCCTTTGTACATGCATCCTGGGCTTTAGATTTATCAAGAACTGAACCCAGACTTCAGTCTCTTTTATTTTCTTTGGAAACAGGTGCTTCAGTTTTCTACGAGCGAGTTATTTTCACATAATATGTCTGTTCATTGAGATGAAAAAAAAAATGTAAAACTTACATTCTCCGTCCCTCTCAGAGAGCCTGGCAAGCTAAGAAGAGTATCCTGCCCACACAGAAGAGACTGGCAGGCTCCCTGTAGTGTATTTGATATGCCAAATACAGTAACAATTACAGGTCTCATTCCCTTGACCCTGAAAGAGCCTCCCTCAGGGCTGGGATGAATGGAGACATTACTGGTGCCTGCTCGAGCAAATCAATAACAATGGGATGACAGTGGCAGTGACAGGGCCAAAATAAAACTTAGTGGGAAAAATGTCTTAGAAGTCTGGTTGGTAACACTAATTTAATAGAGCTAGTTCATAAAAGAGTCATCATTTATCATTACACTATTAGCAATAACCAAAACTAATTGCAGGGGCCAGAGTGATAGTACAGAGGGTAAGGGTTTTGCCTTGTATGCGGCCAACCCAGATTCCACCCCATATGGTCCCTTAAGCACTGCTAGATGTGATTCCTGAGTGCACAGCCAGGAGTAACCCCTGAGATTGCCAGGTATGACCCAAAAAGCAAAATAAAAAATGCAAACAAACAAAAAAACGAATTGCACAGGAAATTATTTTTACAAGAAAATGCTCACTTATTTCTCAAATATGCATTTATATTTTATTATTTTATGAATAAAATATGATTATATTATTTTTAGAAACAAAAGAGTCACCATATGGGGCCGGAGCAATAGTACAGCAGTAGGGCATTTGCCTTGCATGTGGCCAACCCGGGTTCGATCCCTGGCATTCCATATGGTCCCCAAGCACCGCCAGGAGCAATTCCTGAGTGCAGAGCCAAGAGTAACCCCTGAGCATCGCTGGGTGTGACCCCCCTAAAAAAAAAGATTCACCATTTGTGACTAAGGTTAAGAATGTGTATATTATTTGATAATGCTCATTTTGGTCTATTGAATAGGAGCATCATTTGGAAATTAAATTAAATTTAAACTGACACAATGATACTGACACAATGATACAAATCTAGTAAGATTTGACCAAATAATAGCTGCTTTCAAATAAATATGTTAGCATATATTCGAAAATTCATGAATATATTGAATATCACTTTGGGGCAGAAGCAATAGTACAGGAGGTACAGCTCTTGCCTTGTAAACAGACCATTCCAGTGAGAACCTCAGCACCACAGATGAGAACCACCCGGGGTTGCCACTGAGCACACAGCAAGGAGTGGTCACTAGTCCCCATCAGGCATGGCCCAACATAAATAAACAAAATATTATTTTGACCTCTCAAGAGATTATCATAGTGTCTTCACCCTCAACCCTCCCCCGGTGCCATCTTGTTGCACTCAGCAGTGAAGAAAACCAGCGGGCACCACAACACCAGAAAATTCTCCAGGCTGCATACTGAGTCAATGTCCCCAGGACCCCCAGATGGAGCAGGTGCAGTCTCCCTGCCTTCTCTCAATGGAATCCCAGAGACCATGAGCTTCTACAATCATGGCTCCAGTATGTGGCCACAGGACTATTCCTCTGAAGCGCACAGCCGCATAAGCGACGTTTCCTGATATACAAAGTGAGCAATGAAAAATAAATGATCTAGCGTCTGCCTCTGTCCAAAACTAGAGAGAGAGTGACGACATGTGGGTCCTCATAAGAGGGGGGGTGGAACCGTCCCCTCTCCCTGCCCTGATGAGGCCCGAGTTGCCGCCCACGAACGGCTCCTGGCTCCTGAACAGCCGTGATCCCAGAGGCACACAGACCAATCTCGGAACCCAGTGGCTTGTGGCAGAAATGCATCTGGACTGAGCATTAATACAGCACCATGCTACCCCGGGTGGGGAAAGGTGTTTATCCCTTCTGCCTTTTCTCCCTGGCGGTGCAGTGGCCACCACCTTTTCAGAGCCTATTGGATAGCCAACTATGAGACTGCAATGACATGACATGTGGGTCCTCACAGGAGGGGGTGTGGAACCGGCCCCTCTCCCTGCCCTGACGAGACCCCAAGTTGCTACCCACTAACAGCTCCTGGCTCCTGAACAGCCATGAGCCCAAAGGCACACAAACCAATCTTGGAACACAGCAGCTTTTGGCAGAAATTCCTCCAGACTTATTACTTAAATATCAGAAATCCAAAATGCTTTTCATATCAGCAATAGAAAACAAGTTATCTAATGATGCCTTTCTAGTAGGTCTGAATGTTGGGGAAAATTCCAAATAATAATGGTGGATCTTTTGTTTAAAAAAGAATATCATAGTGTCTTACCTGATTTTCCTTGATCTCTGCTAAAAAAGAAAAAAATTATTCTTTTAAGACATATATTTAGCTGAGGCTTGCAAATGAAGCATGATTAATGACTAAGATTTATTTTATTGCTAATCATTGCTAAAGAGAACATTAATTGGGGGGCTTAAAAATTTATGACAATAACAGTAACAATAAGTCTCACAATGGAGACGTTACTGGTGCCCATTTGAGAAAATCAATGAACAACAGGGATGATAGTGCTACAGACAGTGCTACAGTGCTACCTTTTGGAGTGGCTGATTGTATGTATTCAACTATCTGAATGTACTTTAGACGTGTCTAACAAAACATTAACTAAAACTCTAGTAGAAACAAGAGGTTATATGCAAAGTAGGCCATTTTATTTTTATTTGTTTCTTTTTTTACCTCCTTGATCAATGTACTGCTGAGGAAATAGATTTCTCACGCAAATCCACTTGCATAGCTATTTTGTGTTTACCTTGCCTTCCTTGCCCTCATCCCCAAATTTTCAGACTGTTGAGACTTATATACATTCTGGTGCTTCATAGAAACATATACACTTGTATTGAATAGGCTGTGTCAACAAATACTAGTATCTACTCAAAATATAAAGACCAATCCATAAAATAATAATAATAATTAAAATTACAACTAAACTGAGTAATTCAGCAAAACTTTTGCTGGAAAATGTTTGGTGGTGGTGATGTGCAGGAAATTTGTATATTATAAACATGAATACTGTTGTTACCATATTACCTAAGCTATAATAAAAACTTTAAACAAATGCATTTCTCCGTGCCCGCACCCCCAGAATGACTGACGAAGAGGAGGAAGCTGCTTGGGACACCAGCAGCCCACCAGCAACCTGCAGTATGTGACTTGAGAGTTTCCGCCAGGTCCCCCGTGCGGAAATCTCTCTCTCTCTCCTTCAACTTTTTCCCTGGACTTTAGACAGAAACCCAAAACCGCGTGGCCGCTGCCGCGGCAGCGCAACCTAATGTCATCTTAGTATCAGCAATATGTAATGGTTCCTTCTTAATGGGTCGGACTTTTGTGGGTGATCCTAACAAGAATAGTAAGTATTTTGTTGAAATATTGAAGGCAATCAAAATGGTAGCCATCTCTCTGACTGAACTAAGCTATATCCCCACGCCGGCTGAGAAGAAATATCCTTCTTTCTCGGGAAGAAACGTGGTGTGGTGTCAAACATAGTGTGATGTCCATTAAGCAAACAGACCTGGTGGCGTGGGAATGGGAAATAAGGGGAAAAATTAGGTACATGGACCAGCGGAACGCTGGTGGTATCTCGAGCCGGAGCCGATATCAGCGCAAGACCTTTGGTTCCAGAAACTGCTTGCAGACACTCTACTAGACTATCAACTAAGCCAGAGCCCCACGCCGGCTGATGACGGGAAATAACCATCCTCTTCGGTTTTTTTTCCCTTTGTCAGACAGCGTGGCGATTACTAAACAGGCGTGAACTCGGTGGCGCGGGGCAAGGGGGAAAAAGAAAAGTTATGTAACAAACAGCAGGACTTAATATCTCTATATTCTTAGTAATGGAGAACTATCAAATGCCTCATTGGCAATAGGACTGTCTTTTTCTTTTTGGGGGGAAACCCCAGCAATGGTAGTGAGTTGTGTGTTGAAACATGGAATGTAATCGAGATAAGCGCGAATGAAGTGAAACTTATCACGTACAAGGGTGGGGACTAGGGAGGTGGGAGGGGGCGGCAGATATACTGGGGGGGTTGGTGATGGAAGATGGGCACTGGTAAAGGGAAGGGTGTTTGAATATTGTATAACTGACATAATCCTGAGAACTTTGTAACCCTCCACTTGGTGATTCAATAAAAAAATAAAAATAAAAATAAAAAAAACTTTAAACAATAAATTAAATTAATATATTCTTTCCATGTTTTGCATAAAAATATCTTACTAAACCTGTTAAATGTTTTCCTGACTTCTGTAAATGACTTCTATTAGCGTCTATTAATGATTTCAAAGATATTAAATCATTTAGAAAGTAGTTTCAGTGGGGCAAAAAATGATTTCCCAAAAAATATGTCCAAAAGTATTAACTTTCTACACACATATATTTATTGAAAAGCAATTACATATAAACATAATCAAGGCACAGAGGAAAATTCCTTTATCCATCTGGGTCTTTCCAAACTGAACAAGTAATCAAAATAACATCTACAAGTTAACAAAGAAAAAAAATCAATTTAATAATGTGCACAAGGGGGAAGTACAATGATCATGTACCTCCCTCAGACAGCAGAAAGGGTTATAAACCCAGAGGTAAGGGAACTCATTGAATTTCACATGATAAAGCAGGCTCCACAACTCGAGTAGCCTTAATGTGTAGATCCTGGTTAAAGACGAATTTTGCCAATAATAAAACGCCTATTTCTGGGGACATCCCTAAATCTAGATAATGTTCCTTTTAGGAGGAGAAAGGTTGATTTCGGACAACAACTGGCTGGCAGTGATCAGGGCTTACTCCTGGCTCTGTTCTCAGGGATCATTTCTGGTGGGGCTCAGGGCACTATAAGTGGTGCTGGGAATGGAACCTTGCCTGTATTCTCTTACATGCAGGCTTAAATGGCTCCAGAATGAAATGCACAAACTTCACACACTTCCCTCTTATTGTGTTGGGAAGGTGCTCAGTGATGGGATTGGTGTTTGAATAGGATCTGTAATGAACTATTGTAAACTACTTTTATGAAAATAAAATATATAAAAAGAAAAAAATGAAAGAATCAGTATCTGAAGTGATTACAGCACTGTACTTACCGAGAGAACAACTGTCAAACAAACTTTCAGTATGAACTATCAAGGACACAAATTCATAGTATATGTACAATGTTGTTGATGAGAATTTTGGCCAAATGAAGAGACCAGCTAATGTTATATAGAATAAGAATGACTTTTCCTCACCCACTGAGGAAGTCAGAAAAAAGGCCCTTATAAGGTAACAAATTTTGGGATCCCAGTCACATCAGTTTATACTTCACAAGGTCAAGACTGTGTTCTCTTTTATTAACATGTATATTTGTTGGAGAATACATCATCATGACCATTATATTAACCCCGCTTACCTCAGTGCTTCTGCCTTCCATGTGCAAGAAGAAATGGGACTTAAAAAATCAAATTAACACTGTAGCACTGTCGCACTATTGTCCCTTTGCTCATCGATTTGCTTGAGGGGGCACCAGTAATGTCTCCATTGTGAGACTTGTTACTGTTTTTGGCATATTGAATACGCCACGGGGAGCTTGCCAGGCTCTGCTGTGCAGGTGGGATACTCTTGGTAGCTTGCCGGGCTCTCCAAGATGGAGGGAGGAATTGAACCCAGGTTGGCTTCGAGCAAGGCAAGCTCCCTACCCGCTGTGCTATTGCTCCAGTCCAAACAATCAAAGTAGCTAAAGAAAACTAATGCAGCAGGAAAAATATACAACTCCCAAGATCAACTTACAAAAGTAAACTTTGAATTTGAAAGAGAAGATCCATTGTTCAGTAACATATTCCCCTGATTATAATTTAGTTGTCTTCCCCCAGAACCACTTCGGAGAGACTGTAGAATCCTTAGGGCAAATTCTTTGCAAATTTTCTTTACTGTTTTATTCCAAGCATCAAAAATTGTGCTGGCACAAAATGGGACCTCCAAAAAATAACATTAGCATCACAGGGTGTGACCCAAAAAGGAAAAGAAAACCCTAAGAACATAAAAACAAAAAACCAGCATTGTCAGCCAGCACATGCCCAGAGACCTGGCAGCTGAAAGCTCCACGTTCCACAATCGCCGCCATATTGCCCGTGTCCTGACTCAACAGCCACCCCCACACACACACACACTTCCTCAGGATGAACCTCCCCAGAAATGAACCTGCTAAAAGATTCAGGTATTCAGGTTTTGTGACTGAAATCTCTAGGATTTCACAGAGTCAGGATGCAATACCTCCCCACAGCTCTCTGTACTTCCTGAAACCCCAGCAATTACACGCACACACCTCAAAGCCTCCACCCAGTTAAAAATTTAACTACAGCTGTGTCACCCTGCTAAAAATTCTGGACTTGCTGGAGCAACATTTCAAACTCTAGAACTTTGATAACTCAGCAGTAACATACCAGATTGAATGGGATGGTAACGTAGAAGGCAACCAGTCTCAATTAACAGAACATCAAAACAGAAGGCTTAACCTGTAACAATGTCTTAGTAATCTCTTATGCCAGGATTTAATGGCTCCATGGTGAATACAACAGTTTTCACTAATTTTCTTCTAAAAGAATATTTTTTGACGATTCTGCTAGAGAATTATTGATAATAAACAATATAAAATAAATTACTGCGGCCTTCTATGGGGGCTGCTTAAGGGGTGGTAGAGAAAACTGGAAACAATGCTGGAGGGAAGACATAATGTCAGTGGGATTGGTGTCGGAATATTGACTACCTGTAACAAATAATCATGAATGACTTTGTAAACCACAGCATTTATACAAAGAGTGAGGGGAAATTTTACTCAGGTAAGCCTTATATATTTCATTTTATTTATTTATTTACTTATTTATTTCCCCTCACAGCGGAGCTTGGAAAGGTACCCATGACGTATTTGGTGTGCCCAAAACAGTATCAACAACGTAATCTTTGTGTTCCTGGAGCGAGCAGATGCCATTGGGCTACACTAGCACGAGACAGGGACAAATGAAGACGTTACTGGTGCCTGCTCAAGAAAACTGATGAACAATGGGATAACAGTGATACAGTGACACAGTGATCTATTCCATGTATGTAAACTCCAAAATATATTAACACAGAATTGCTTTCAATGTGTTTTTATCACTATAATGAAATCCAATAAGATATACTTATTATAGAATACTATAAGTATAAAATAAATTTAATATAACATACCTCAGATTCCAGAGTTGAAAATATATATATATGTAAATGAAAATAGGCCTTCTTATATTGTATTAAGTGACTTTAATTTTCCTATTTATATAGGTCAAAATCACATAGTAATCAATAATTTGCTCCTACTAATTATTTTCTGATCATTTTATTTGCCTATTCTTGCTTTTTTTTTTTTTTTTTTTTTTTTTTTTTTGCTTTTTGGGTCACACCTGGCGATGCACAGGGGTTACTCCTGGCTCTGCACTCAGGAATCACCCCTGGCCATGCTCAGGGGACCATATGGGATGCTGGGATTCGAACCCGGGTCGGCCGCGTGCAAGGCAAACGCCCTACCCGCTGTGCTATCGCTCCAGCCCCTTTATTTGCCTATTCTTAAAGTTTTGCTGGAATAAGCAATATAAAGTAAACTCTTATGTGCTAAAGGAGCAGGTTGGGATTGGTAGGAAAACTGGGATATTGGTAGCGAGAAGATTACACTGGGTGGTATTGGAACACGAAATGCTTGAAACAACTGTATAATGAACAACCTTGTAAATCATAGTATTTTTAATAAAAATCAGAAAAAAAGTACCAGTATTAAATGAGCATATTTCCCCTCCCCTCACCCTTGGAAATGAAAAAACTTTTTTTTTTTAATTGAATCACCATGTGGAAAGTTACAGAGCTTTTAGGCTTAAATCTCAGTTATGCAACGCTCAACACCCGTCCCTTCACCAGTGCAAATATTCCACCACCAAGAGCCCCAATCTACCTCCCCGAGCCCCCAGCATGTGTAGCTGATAGATTTCACTTTACTTTGTGTACATTCACTGTTTCAACAAAAAACTCACTATTATTGTTTGGAGTTTCCTCCCCAAAGTCAAACCTGTTGAAAAGGTACCATTTGATAATGTTTTACATTGCTGACAAAGAGATATGAGGCCGTTGTTGTGGCCCTGTGGTTTTGGATTTCTGTATTTTAGTAACTAAGTCCAGGGAAATTTCTGCCAGAAATTGCATCACTGCAAGCTTTACTTCCCTTTTGTGGTGCTCATAAGATGGAAAAGCCGAGAGAGAAAAACCCTTCCCCTCCTGGTGCATCATGGGGCAGTGGCTCAGGTCACAGTCTAGAGACATTTCTGCGAGCTGCTGGTGCCCAGAGTAGTTTAGCTGGCCTCTGGGATCATGCTCCTGCAGCCTCAGAAAGGCCGCACACGTGTGGCCGCTGTGCTTAAATCTCAGTGGGAGGCGGGACCAGTACCACCCCCATCCCAGGATCTTGCACACGTCCTGTTGTTGCAGGCTCGTACCTCCTTTTTGTGTTCATAAAATGGTGGTCACCACGCTGTGCCCGGAAAGGAAGAGCCAAGAGGGCAAAACCCTTCCCCTCCTGGTACAGCATGGGGCAGTGGCTCAGTTCACAGTCTAGAGACATTTCTGCAAGAAGCTGCTGTTGCCCAAAGCAGTTTAGCTGGCCTCTGGGATCATGCTTGTGCAGCCGCGGAAAGGAAAAGACTTTTTGAAGGACAAATCATCTTTTAATTGGGCTTTTTACCACCAAAATTTTGTTCCCTGTCAGCCTTCTTTGACAATCACTCATACTTGTTGAGTTAATTTATTTATTTGGAAGTATATATAAAAGAAACATTTCCTACAATTTTAAGATATTTCATTATAAGCTGAACTGGAGCAATAGCATAGCGGGTAGGGCACTTGCCTTGCACTCGGCTAACCCGGGTTCAATTCCTCCGCCCTCTCGGAGAGCCCGGCAAACTACCAAGAGTATCCCGCCTGCACAGCAGAGCCTGGCAAGCTACTCGTGGCGTATTCGATATGCCAAAAACAGTAACAACAAGTCTCACAATGGAGACATTACTGGTGCCCGCTCGAGCAAATCAATGAACAATGGGAGGCCAGTGCTACAGTGCAGTGCTACATTAAAAGCTATCTTTGGGCCAACTGTATGAAGGTGAAGTTTTTCAGTTCTCCTACAAACCCTGCTATTCAGCAGAGAGCCTTAAAGGACAAATTATGCCATCTTTTAAATAAAATCCACGCAGAAGCTGATAAAACTCTCAGGATAGAGCACGATCCAAGATGGCTTTTCCCAGACTTCAAGCATTCACAGGTCACTTTTAAAATTGCTGCTTTTTCTGCATCTTGTTGCACTGATATATTTTTCAATTTTTAATATAAAATAATTTTAATGTTAGAATAGAGTTTTAAAGGTAGCACAGAGAGTTTCCATTTAACTTTCATCCAGTTGTCCCTAATGTTCACATCTTACATAACATTGGAACATTTGTCAGTCCTACAAAATTAACATTAGTACACTATTAACTATGCCTCAAATTGCATTTTAGTTCACTTGATCTTTCACTAATGTCTCTTTTTGTTCCCAGGATTCAACCCAGAATACCACATTGCATTTAATCATACCATCTCCTCTAATCTGTGACAGCTTCTTCTCACTCTTTCCTTGTCTTTCATAATCTTGACTGATGTAAACTGAAAATTCACAGCAAATATTTTCTAGAATGTTTCCATGTGCACTAAGGCTTGAGGCCTATATTAAATTGCAGGGAAAAAGCATCAACAGCATTTTAATCGTCCAAGTTCCTGGTCTCATAAGATGCTGAAAAAGAGGAAATGAGAATGTTTGGTAGAAAAATACCCTAAGTGACTATTGGTTATGCCACCAAAAATATCTCCCCTGATTACCATGGGTTGAATACTGGACTCTGTAAACAGAATCTGACAAACTAGGTCTGGAAAATTTTCCCTTTAGTCATTGCAAACTAAAAATTGTCTTTAATAGCTAAAGAGAAACTGTAGGTAATAACACATCAAAAGTTACATTGGTTATAAGAGCTTCTAATAACCAATCTTCTATCAAGCGACAAATAATACATTTTCTCTTACTTCTTTGTTGAACAAAATAAAAGATGCTAGAAAAAATTGTTTCCCTTATATTAATTAGACACATATATATCTAATAACATTAAACAAGGTATTTAGATTTTGTATAATATTAAAGTGAAGTATATCATGGAAAGTACAATTTCTTATTTCAGGGCAGAAAGCCAGTACAGCAGATAAGGTGCTGCCTTACCTGACATGTTGCCTTACCCAGACTCAATCCCCAAGTTCCAGATATGGTCCCCCTGAGCACCACCAAGAGTGAGCACAGAACCAAGGGTAAGTCCTTAGCATAACAGAGTGTTGTCAGTAATAATAGCTCTGTAGCACTGTCATCCCATTGTTCATCGATTTGCTTGAGCGGGCACCGGTAATGTCTCTATTGTGATACTTGTTGTTACTGTTTTTGCATATCAAATATGCCACGAGTAGCTTGCCAGGCTCCGCCATGCAGGCAGGATATTCTTGGTAGCTTGCCGGGCTCTCCAAGAGGGAAGGAGGAATCTAACCTGGGTCGGCCATGTGCAAGGCAAACGCCCTACCCGCTGTGCTATCGCTCCAGTTCAGTAATCACTGTCACTGTCATCCCGTTGCTCATCGATTTGTTCGAGCGGGCACCAGTAAAATCTTTTATTGTGAGACTTATTGTTACTGTTTTTGACATATCCAATATGCCACGGGTAGCTTGCCAGGCTCTGCTGTGCAGGCGCGATACTCTTGGTAGCTTGCCAGGCTCTGACGAGAGGGGCGGAGGAATGGAACACGGGTCGGCCGCGTGAAAGGCGAATGCCCTACCGCTGTGCTATCGCTCCAGCCCAGTTCAGTAATAATAATAATAATAATTTTTATTTACTACCAAATCCAACTGTTGCACATGTAATTGACATCATTTATTCATTATTTTCATTGTTTTAGATGTGCCAGGAATAACTGCAGGGCCTCACACCAACAATGCCTGTGCTCTGTCATCAAGCTGTCTCCCTGGCCCTATGTACACTACAGGGTTTTGTTGTTGTTAGTGTCCAGGATCAAACCCAGTGTCTCACACATGCAAGCCTTAAAGGTAAGTGCTCTATCATTGAACCACATTCTCAGTGGTTGTATTTTTAAGGTTTTCACAATATTTTTAAGGGTTTTACAAAGAAATCTAAACATATACATACCAACTGAAAAAGCAGTATTTCTATTTCCTGCCTAAGGAATAGTCATAGCTTAAAAAAAATTTGGAAAAGGTTTTTTCTTTAAAAACCACTCATATGATTGGAGAGATTTTACCTTCAAAGAGTTTTACTCCAGAGAGAACCCCCTTTGAGAATTTTAAACATTGCATAATAAATGCATCCTTTGAAAATTTTCATGTTAAGAAAGAGTTGCAGACTTGGGTATCCTCCTTGAAATTTATTACAAACAAAATTTAAAGGTTTTCCCCCTTTGATTGTTTTCATGTTGCTGAGTACTGCCTTTCTGGAAAATGTTGCTCCATATTCAAATTATTTGCGTTTCTGTTCATCTTTCACCATGACTGTTAACATGAATTTTTTTCAAATAAGAACTATTGAAGACTACTGTATTAAAGTTCCACAGAATATAAAACTCAACTCCGATTTCCCGATATTACCCCATACATCAGATTCAGAAGTACTATAAAAATTATTATATCCAAGACCAGAGAGACATACAGAGATTAGAATTGCTTTCTTTGCATGCAGCCAACCCTGGTTCCAGCTCTACTGCCACCTGAGGTCCCGTAATCACCACCAGGATGACTCCTGAGTATAGAGCCAGGAGTAAGCTTGGAACACCATGAGGTATGGCTCCCAAGTGAAAAATTATTACTTCATATAGAAAAAATGTTAATATAATCCAATGGGAGGTGTTAGAGAATTGGTGGTGTCTGAGTGAATTACTGAAGAACGTCATAATTATTTACAGATAACACAGAACATTTCTTATAATAATTTCATCATCAAGTCCCTAAGTCAATTACAGCAAAAGAAGAAACAAAGAAATTTTGGAGATTGGTTAGATGAGTTATATCATGCTAATCTCAGCTTTCTTTCACTTGGATAACTTATTGTGATACCTATGATCTTTAGATGCCAAATGGGACCTAGAAAAAATAAGATCTCAGCCCTATTCTCAAGATGTTCACAATTTTATAAGGAGACAGAAAATGCACACAAATGGTTATAATATAAGATCTTGTGTTAATAAATTCATGGGAAATAGAAAGCCTTTGCCAGAGTTTAGGGAAAGCAAAGGCTGTTTCTGATTAGGGGGATAAAAGGCATCTTACCAGAGGGGACATTTTAGAAAAACATTAAAGTACTGTTTCAATTGAAGAATAGTAACCCATAATTGGGTCGGAAATCAATTTGATGAGATTAGTGTTTTCTTTTAATGAAACAGAATGTTAGAGATTGGAATACAGAAAAAATATTACTTCACACATAGCAAGGAAAAATGTTCCATTTTATTTTATACACACATATGTGTCTATTGGATTGCAGTGTAATATTCACTTCATATAGCAGATTACAATAAAGCAGAACAAAAGACTGTTGCAGTGAGATTAAGCTGAAAAAATAAATGACGTGAGGAAATGAGTGAACTTTGGAGGATTCCATAGCCCAGTCAAGACCTTTTCTAAAGTAAAGAATAGTTTTTGACAGGAAGTGGTATTTAAGTAAATTGATTCATCAATGCTATATTGCAGGAAGCAAAATTATACATGGGAGAAAGATTAGTGGGTTTGTGGCAAAACTAAGAGATTGGTGTTTTTAGCTTTTTTTGTTTTCTAAGACTTTTTTTTCTTGTTCCTTTCCCCACTTCCCTTTGCTGCTGTTGACAAGTAATAAGTTTTAATGTAGAAGGTCCATTTGAAAATCCATAGTAATTATAAGCAAGATTTTTCTCATTGCCAAGATCATTTTAACTACTTCTCAAATCTACCAGTTTTGGTTCAACGTAGCTTAGACAGTATTGGGCTTCTCTCCAGAAAATAGCTCCAAATGTCACACTATAAATTAGCCATGCATTCTGAGCAAACTCAGTCTCATCGCCTTTTTCAATAAATCTAAGCATGTGGAATATTCTGTCTCACAAATATTAGTTTAAGGATAGACCTCTGACCTTCATTGAGCCAATCAAAACGAGAACCAGAACATTAATTCACTGGTTATAAAAGAAAACTGTCTTCCCTTCCTGAATTATTCAGTACACAAATGAATGACCTGGAATAGGGGCAGTCATATTGTTTCCATGAGGGAAACCTGGCCGAGGACAGTCAGCCCACAGAGACAAATAAAACCTGAAAACCAAAAGTAGACCAGCCTTTGCAATCAATTCCATTCTACATTTAGGCCTTTCAGTTCATGAGCCTAGTAAATTCTCTTTTTTTGTTGAAGACAGATGAAGGAGATTTTTGTAGCTTGGTTTTGAAAGTATGCTGTTATATTGTCTTAATTAAACCACCACTCAATGGATAAGAAAACTCACTACAAGATACGTTACTTTGCTAAATTCATTTTTTTCTAAGACAAAAGCAATATGTGTGAAGGTACCTAGCCCAGATCATGGCACAGAGTAAGTAGTATGAATGCTGATTGAATCGGTGTATTATTTTTAATAATATTCTTCATTTTATTAAGTGATATCAGATTATACTAAGGTTTTGACGTGCACTTTTTAAAATTCTCACAGTTACCATCTATTATTACCCCTCACTTTACAGAGAGAAAAACTAAGAATCTAAGAAGTAATTAGTCCAGGAGACCTATCTTTCAAATCAGGCACATATTTAATTTTTACCATTATAGTTCATTTAGATAAGATTTTTGTGTTCTGTTCTTTGGCTAAATGACTCATGTCTTAGCTCTAAGAGATTTAAAGACTAAAAAAAGGACACTTTAGTTTACCAAGATCATATGGAATATTTGACAAAGGGTCCAGATATTGTGAATTTTGGAAGTACTTTAAATTTCCCCAAGTTTTGATGTAGATAAAAGTGGGGGGGAGGTGTATTGTCAAGAAGATCCTGAGCAGGATGGTAGAAATGTGTTATCAGTTTAGTCTCTGTAACTTTCTTCTTCCTCTTCCACACTGAAAATTCTAGAAAAGTCATGGCAAAGTGGGGAAGGTGTGATTGAATGAAAAATAAAAAAGAGCTGGAGTGGAAAGTAAAATAGGGAAGAATATGGACCAAAAGAAATAATTAAGAAATCTTTATCTAATATACACTTGAGAAAACCTATAGGAAATTTTTGAATTTAGGATGTGCTCTCTATAAACCTGGATATTGCTTTATTGCTTCCATTAAAATTCTACAGAGCCTTGGTAATTTTTTTAAAAAATTCAATTTTTTTAAAAATCCAACTTCTGATGCTCAGTCCATTGGTTAGGATAGTGATAGTAAAGTAGTGCAAGTAATATGCATTACTGTAGTAAAAGTAATTTGCATTACTATAGAGTATTGGTTTATAACGGAAGTGTAAAATTTGTTATACAAAATAATGCATTTTCCCCACCAAGACATCCACATCCTCATCCTTAGATCCTATAAATATGGGGAATTTGCACACTTGATGTCAAGGATCTTGGGAAGATAAAATTATTATGAAAGTAAATTCAATGTATTCACCATGAAAGGAAAACGAAAGGGTCAGAGGGAAAAGGAGCAATAGACAGAAGTGAGGTTGGAGTGATGAACAATGACAACGGCAAAAGGGGTAACAAGCCAAGGAAATCGGGTAGAAAGAGCAAGGAAATAAGCTAGAAAGCTAGAAAGAGCAAGAAAATTAACTCTTTCCTGAAGACCACAGAAGTTATACAGTTCTGTTTTCTTGGTATTAGCACTCAAAGACTACTTTTGGATTTCTATCCTCCAGTTTTTTAATGAGTTGTTTTAAGCCTTTGAGTTGTGGTAATTTGTTAGAGCAGCCATAGAAAACTAATATGCCAACTAATCATAATGGACACTGGCCATAAACAACTAGTATAAAAATAATACATACTAACTGAATATATTGCAGTCTGGGGGGGAAATCATTTCCTATTTCATAAAAATAACTCAGGCCTCAGTCAATGAGTATGCAAAATACTATATGATAATGATGGTTGTATAATATATCATATTATAATGTATTATAATATGATCTATTGATATACAACAAAACTCCTATAACCATAATGATAGGTTTTGTGCTAGATTCATCTCTCAAGTAATCCAATCAGAACAAATCGCAAAACTTTTATACAAAGCTACTGATAAAGAAGCTGACGTTATCATCCACTGGATATGAAGTTGGAAAAATATAGGTTGGAAGTATACTTAATATAGTCCCTGAGAATTGGACTGATGTAGGAGTTAAGTTAAAAGCTAAAGAAGTAAAAAGTAAACATCAATGGAATGTTTAAAGTTCCTGTATGAAGAGTTTTCAACTATGCTATATCTGTTATCTGTTACTGTGCTAAGACAACCCACAAATTTAAGGACAAAAGAAACACACAATATGAGTTAGCTGGATGGTTTTGCTTATCTGTTTTACTGGCTCATTTTGACCTGGCTTATTCATTGGTAACTCTCTGAGAATGACTGGTTTCAGTTTATGTCATTGACATATCTACTGATTGGTTGGTTATACCTGGTCTTTAATCATCTAGCAAGCTAAAGTCAATGATAATACTAATGCCACTATGATTTAGGAAAGGGAGCAAAGGTATGCAAGGTTCCTTAACTCTTTTATAAGGATCCCCTCTGCCAAATACTGCTGACCAAAGCTATTCACAATGGAAGCCCAAATTTAAGTGGGAGGGAATAGACTCAGTTTTTGGTGGAAGGAGCTGTCACTCACACTGGAAGGTCTGTGGATAATGAAAAAGATTAAAAATTAGGGATTGAGAGTCCCTTTCCCTTCATCCTCACCAGCACTGGTTGTTGGTGGTAATCTGTGCCCGTCTCAGTTGAATGAGAAAATATCTTATTTTTTAATTTACATCTTTCTGATGATTAGTGATATAGAGCATTTTTTCTTGTTCCTTTTGGACATTAGTATTTCTTATTTGAGGAAGTTTCTGTTCATTTCTTCTCTCCATTTTTTCAAAGGGTTGGACTTTTTTTTTCTTACAAAGTTCTACCAGTGCCTTTATATCTTAATATTAACCCCTTGTAATATTGGTATTGGGTAAATAATTTTTCACATTCTGTGGGCTATCTCTCTATTTTGGTCACCATTTATTTTTAGTGCAGAAGCTTCTTAGTTTAATGTAGTCTCATTTGTTTATCTTTGCTTTCACCTGCTTGGTCAGTGTTGTTTCATCTTTGAAGACGCCTTTAGCTTCAGTGTCATGGAGTGTTCTGCCTGTGTTTTACTCAGTCCAGTACTTCTGGAAAATAATATGGGTATTCTTCAAAAAAACTAGAAGTTGAGCTCCCATACAACCCAGCTCCAGTTGAACTGGAGCGATAGCAAGCGGGTAGGGTGTTTGCCTTGCATGCAGCCGACCTGGGTTCGATTCCTCTGTCCCTCTCAGAGATCCTGGCAAGCTACCGAGAGTAACCTGCCTGCACGGTATAGCCTGGCAAGCTCCCAATGGCATATTCAATATGCCAAAAACAGTAACAAGTCTCACAATGGAGACGTTATTGGTGCCCGCTCGAGCAAATTGAACAATGGGACGACCCAGCAATGGTACAACCCAGCAATACCACTTCTGGGAAGATACCCTGGGGACCCAAAACGATACTTCAGAAAAACCATCTGCACTTTTATATTCATTGCAGCACTGTTCACAATAGCTAAAATCTGAAAACAACCTGAGTGCCGGAGGACAAATGACTGGATAAAGAAACTATGGTACATCTTCATCATGGAATACTACACAGCCACCAGGAGAAATAAAATGAAATCATGAAATTTGCTTTAAATGGATGGACATGGAGAGTATCATGCTGAGTGCAATGAGTCAGAAGGAGAGGAACAGACATCGAATGACTGCACTTATTTGGGGAATATATAAAAACAAGAGTAGGCGGCTAATACCCAAGGGCAGTCGAAAGAAGGGGCAGGACAGACCCATGGTTGGAAGTTCTCTACAAGTGGTAGAGGGGGAGGGAAACTAGGGTAGAGAAGTCCACAGTAACAGTGATTGCTGGAAATGGCCACTCTGGAAAAGATCTGTGATGAAAGTAGGTAAAGGGATAAACGTGATAACCTTTCAGTAACTGTATGGCAAACCATAATGCCCAAAGGAAAGAGAGAGAGAGAGAGAGAGAGAGAGAGAGAGAGAGAGAGAGAGAGAGAGAGAGAGAGAGAGGAAAAGTATCTGCCACAGAGGCAGGCTGGGTGGGGTGAAGGGAGGGAACGTTGGTGTTAGGAAATCTAACTGATATAGGGAAGAGTTTGGGAACATTCTTGTATGACTGAAACCCAACTGTGAACAACTTTGAAACTTTGTATCTCATGGTGATTCAATTTAAAAAAAGAAAATAGTAACTTTTTAAGTCTGTCTACCACAGTGGCCTACACTGAGTACTACACTTAGATCTTTTAGTTATATAAAACAGTAAATTAATTTATGATTCACTTTAAGTCATTCCCTTTTTTTTTATCAACAACCAGAATTCAAACTGATGGGATGCCTGCCTTGGCTTTGCAGCCAGAGTCAGAGCTCTTAGAGTATGAAAATCACAGACACATTTATGTCTCTCAAAATTTGGGTCTGGATAGGCCAGAGAGACAGTTCAGGGGTTAAAGCACTTTCCTTATGCATAGCTGAGCCTAGTTCAGTTCCCAACACCATATGGTCCTCTGTGCATTGCCAAGATGATCCCAAGCACAAAGCCAGGACTGCACCTGAGCACTGTCGAATGTGTCCCAAGTGCTCCCCCTCCTCCATAACAAAATGGAGTCAGGGACATAGTGCAGGAGGAGCACATGCATACCCTGATTTGGTCCCTGGTACCATATTGCCAACTTGATATTGCCAGTTGAAAGCTGCGTGCTTTTAAGTGGATAGGCATTTACGTTGCTTCGGAATCAATTTGACTTCCATGATTTATTTTGTAGTTTAGTCATAGATGGCGACAAGGAATCTTAACACTAGAGCACCCATTAAGGTACAATCTTTCTAGGATCTCCGCTGAATGTCCGTGGAGTGCCATGAAAACTCTCCACTATGGCCTATTGGACCTCAATTATTTCCTGATTCTCTATGTGCAAGGGGCTTTGACAAGTCTCAATGGCTTGAGTCTTTGACCAGTCTTGTGAACTTCCACTCTCTGTGTAAGCACTCGAGTTGAGTATTTAACAACATTCATTCAGGGAACTCTTGACATCGCTGGAACTCTTTGCTCTCCTTTATCTCCAGTTCTCAGCACTGGAAATTTCAGGAAATGTTGTCTCTTCTAAGCCCATACCCTATCCTATTCTTTTCCATGTGGTAGCAGTCTGATGTAGTTAATTCCTTCCTCACCAGTTAGAGAAATCACAGTGCTGACCTCATTTTCCCACTTCTTTCTTCCTTACACTTGTACAAAAGTATGGAAACAGAATTTTCTTGATTTTGCTTTTTTGGGTTTGGGTTTTGGGCCACTGCCAATGATTCTTAAGTGTTTCTCCTGGTTCTGCACTTAGAAACCACTCCTGGTGGTGCTCAAGGGACCATATGAGATGCCCAGGATCAAAGCCCAGTTGGCCACTTGCAAGGCAAGCACCCTAACCACTGTACTATCTCTCTAGACCCATAATTTTTACATTTTCTAGATTTGGCAATTTGATTTTTTATGGATTTTTTTAAAGTAGTAGAGTAAGTTAGGTGCTAGTTAATCTTTAGTAACTAAGAACAGTAGAGAGCTTTGCCCACATTCTTATCTATGATTGACTTGTCTTGATAATTTACTCATGAAGCTTCTCCTCCCCCATCCTCCATGAGCCATGTGACTATTTTTCTATGAGCCCTAATATAGAAGCGTTCGGTCGATCTACTCCAGGGATCTAGAGATAGATATAATGATATTTTAAAAAAGAAAGTGGCCTAGTCCCTGTAATCATTATTTTTGCTGTGGATCAAAGACTGTGTTCCCACTACAGCTGGGCTAGCTATCCAGACTGGTGAACTTGTTGCTCATTAAGAATCTTGGTTATTATTTCTGCACCCAATAGATCTTATTTGCATTAATATTTTTAAATTATTTATGAAAATTGCTGTGAATGTAGGGTGTATATAAATAAGAACAGTGGTTATGAGTCAAATATTGTTAGAGTAATTGAGTTAAGAGGTGACACCTGACACTTAGCAATGTTTAATTATAAAAGAGAAGTAATAGATAAATGAAGAACCCCAGATAGCAGTGCTATAAGGGACAAGGAGTAAAACTTTATCCCTTTAGAAGAAAGGAGAACGTGCAATGGTTTATGTACATTATTTCATAGATGACATATCTGAAGTTGAAAGAGATAATGCATTGTGACCCCAATTTTCTCAGTGTAAATGATCTGAAATGAATGAAGAACTTATTGAGATTTGTGCAGATCTAGAAAGAGAACAGGCTATAAAAGTCATCCCTTTCAAGGATTCATGCTACTTTTATAGGAGGAACCAAGGGAAATAGTGACTGTGTCTCTGACCTTTCACTGCTTTTGAATAAATAATTTGAAGCACAATTTAGCCCTGTGGTTTTCCCGTATCAAGGACATGACATTTTCAAACATCAGTGCACTATCACAGCATATGCAAATTTTCTGAGAAAGACTGGGTAACCAAAAACATAGGTGCCTTCAGTAACTGTTGTAAACTTTGAATAAAACCAACCTGTAAGTTCCTATTCCTAAAGGTAGGTAAGTCAGTACAGCTCTCAATCCTATGACTTGTCCAGGACATTAGAAAAAGCGGTCAGCAAGTGGGATTCATCCCAGGGATGCAAGGATGGTTTAACATTCGGAAATCAATCAACATAATCCAGCATATCAACAAAAGTAAAGATAAAAACCATATGATCATATCAATAGATGCAGAGAAAGCATTTGACAAGATCCAACATCCTTTCATGATGAAAACCCTCGCCAAAATGGGGTTTGGAGGAACTTTCCTCAAGATAGTCGAAGCCATCTATCACAAGCCTACGGCAAGCATTATCCTCAACGGGGAAAAACTAAGGGCCTTTCCTCTGAGATCAGGCACAAGACAAGGATGCCCACTCTCACCACTCCTCTTCAATATAGTACTGGAAGTACTTGCGATAGCTATTAGACAAGAAAAAGAGATTAAGGGCATCCAGATAGGAAAGGAAGAAATCAAACTCTCACTATTTGCAGACGACATGATACTATATCTAGAGAAGCCTAAAACCTCTACTAAGAAACTCTTAGAAACAATAGACTTATACAGTAAAGTTGCAGGCTACAAAATCAATACCCAAAAATCCATGGCCTTCATATATGCAAACAATGAGGCAGAGGAAAGTGACATGAAAAAAGCAATCCCATTCACAATCGTGCCCCAGAAAATCAAGTACCTCGGAATCAGCTTAACCAAGGAAGTAAAAGACCTTTACAAAGAAAACTACAAAACGCTACTCCATGAAATCAAAGAGGACATGAAGAAATGGAAACATATACCCTGCTCGTGGATAGGGAGAATCAATGTTGTCAAAATGGCAATACTCCCTAAAGCATTATACAGATTCAATGCGATCCCTATAAATATACCCATGACACTCTTCAAAGAAATGGATCAAGCAATCCTAAAATTCATATGGAACAACAGACGTCCAAGGATAGCTAAAACAATTCTTGGGAAAAAGATGATGGGAGGCATCACCCTCCCCAACCTCTCACTTTACTACAAAGCAGTAACAATTAAAACAGCATGGTACTGGAACAAAGGCAGAGCCGTAGACCAATGGAACAGGGTGGAATATCCCTACACACAACCCCAAATGTATGATCATCTAATCTTTGATAAGGGAGCAAGAGATGTGAAGTGGAGCAAGGAAAGCCTCTTTAACAAATGGTGCTGGCACAACTGGACAACCACATGCAAAAAAATGGGTTTAGACCTTGACCTGACACCATGCACAAAAGTCAGATCAAAATGGATTAAAGACCTCAACATTAGACCACAAACCATAAGGTACATTGAGGACAAGGTCGGCGAAACCCTCCACGATATTGAAGATAAAGGTATCTTCAAAGGTGACACGGAACTAAGCAATCTGGTAAAAACAGAGATCAACAAATGGGACTACATTAAACTAAAAAGCTTCTGCACCACAAGAGATACAGTGACCAGAATCCAAAGACTATCCACAGAATGGGAAAGGATATTTACACAATACCCATCAGATAAGGGGTTGATATCAATGGTATATAAAGCACTGGTTGAACTCTACAAGAAGAAAACATCCAACCCCATCAAAAAATGGGGCGAAGAAATGAACAGAAACTTTACCAAGGAAGAAATACGAATGGCCAAAAGGCACATGAAAAAGTGCTCTGCATCACTAATAATCAGAGAGATGCAGATCAAAACAACCATGAGATACCACCTCACACCACAGAGACTAGCACACATCCAAAAGAACAAAAGCAACCGCTGTTGGAGAGGATGTGGGGAGAAAGGGACCCTTCTTCACTGCTGGTGGGAATGCCGACTGGTTCAGCCCTTCTGGAAAACAATTTGTACGACTCTCAAAAAATTAGATATTGAGCTTCCATTTGACCCAGCAATACCACTCCTGGGAATATATCCCAGAGAGGCAAAAAAGTACAATCGAAACAACATCTGCACATGTATGTTCATCGCAGCACTGTTTACAATAGCCAGAATCTGGAAAAAACCCGAATGCCCCAGAACGGATGACTGGTTGAGGAAACTTTGGTACATCTATACAATGGAATACTATGCAGCTGTTAGAAAAAAGGAGGTCAAGAATTTTGTAGTTAAGTGGATGGGCATGAAAAGTTTCATGCTGAGTGAAATGAGTCAGAAAGAGAGAGACAGACATAGAAAGATTGCACTCATCTATGGTATATAGAATAACAGAGTGGGAGACTAACACCCAAGAACTGTAGAAATAAGTACCAGGAGGTTGACTCCATGGCTTCGAGGCTGGCCTCACGTTCCGGGGAAAGGTCAACTCAGAGAAGCGATCACCAACTACATTGTAGTCGAAGGCCATGTGGGGGAAGGGAGTTGCGGGCTGAATGAGGGCTAGAGACTGAGCACAGTGGCCACTCAACACCTTTATTGCAAACCACAACAGCTAATTAGAGAGAGAGAACAGAAGGGAATACCTTGCCACAGTGGCAGGGTGGGGTGGGGGGGAGATGGGATTGGGGAGGGTGGGAGGGACGCTGGGTTTACGGGTGGTGGAGAATGGGCACTGGTGAAGGGATGGGTTCCCGAACTTTGTATGAGGGAAGTATAAGCACAAAAGTGTATAAATCTGTAACTGTACCCTCACGGTGATTCTCTAATTAAAAATAAATAAATTAAAAAAAAAAAAAAGAAAAAGCGGTCAGATTGGTCATTATAGTAACTAATGCTAAATTCATTTAAAATTCATCTAAATTTGTATTTAAAGTGCCAGTGAATGTGGGGTACAACTTTATTTTTCAATAAGCAGCTTACCTTTATAGGAAAATATATTGGACATGTTTGGTAGTTTGGAATGTAGTGTTATATTGGGAACTGGAGAGATTTGTAGGAAAGGGAAAAGGTTTTCTCAATTCTCTAAGACCCCTGGTCAGTTCTCAAGTGTAATGACAGTGAAAGCATAACAGGAGGAAAGCATACAAATTTTATTGAATGTTCATATGTACTCTCAAAAAACGAACAACCCCAATAGAGTTTTGAAACAGAACAACCAAGAGCAGTTAACGTTTGGACAGTTTTAGTCTTACCAAAAAGTAGAATTCTAAACCATTCTACCTGAACTTTCTGATCAGGACAAGGGGAAAAAATATCAGCATAAGCCCACTCAACCAACCTTCCCTTAAGGGTAGATGACTTCTGAAATAAAATTTTATTTCTTTGCTAATGCCTTCTTCGTACCCTCTTTCTCATATATAAACCTTCCATTTTCTCAAAGATCTTTTTCTTTGGGGGGAACGGGGTGGGAAGAGCCATATCTGGAGGTGCTCAGGGCTTACTATTGGCTCTGCACTAAGGCAGTGCTCAGGGGAACATATAGAATAACAGAGATTGAGTCTGGTTGGCACAAGCGAAGTAAGAGTTTTGCTCTACTGTCTCTCCAGCCCTCTCAGGGATTTTAAAAAGCCTTTCATCTTGCTAAAGAAGATACTGCTTAACTTGTCAGTAGGTTAAAAAAGCTAACAGAGGATAATAGATAAGTGTAACTGTTGAGTTTTTCATCTCACTCAACACACGAAATACATAAGAAATGAGTAACGGAGTGGTGGGCTGTGGCAAAGGCAGGTGCAGGCAGGACAGGAGGGCCTTCCCAGGAACCGGGATGATGGGCGGACTCCCCAGCATCGTCCAGTCTCTCTGCTTGCGGCGCAGTCACAGTCATCGCTGTGACGGCAGTCATCAGAGTCCCATCATCCTAGTCTCCCCGAGGACCTCAAAGTCTCCAAAGTCTCAATTTTCCTCCTCATTTCCTTTTTGTTTTCTCTTCATTGTTCTGCTCTCTATCTTCTTCCACTGTGCTCTGCTTCTATGTGTGCCACTGTGTTTTTTCTTTCTGTCTCTCTAGTCTCTGACTCTTGTCTCTGTGGTCTTTTCTCTGGTCTTTTGGTCTCTAGTCTGCTGCCATTTTCTTCTTCAGTCTCTGGTCTTCTACTACTGACCTTGGAGTTGTGCTCTTCTCTTCAGTCCTCTGTCTTCTGTCCATGCCCTTGTGCTCTGTCTCCTAAGTCTTCTCTCTCCTCCTTCTGACACCTTCTGACCTGACTTTGGTGACTGATCCTCTGACAACTGACTTTGGCGACTGACCTCTACAGCCCCTTACAGCATATTTTATGCAGAAATCATGTAGGGTAGGGATACAAAGATGGGTTGAACATTAACCAGTCAACAAAGAGAGGTAAGGCCACTCCTCCAGTACAGGATTATTAGTTGTGCCTCAGTTGCTCTGTTGTAGAAGTGGCTCAATAGACCTTAAGCTCCCTGCTGGGGCAGCAAAGTGTTATCCAACATGTGGCCTGAAGGGGAAGTAATCACAAAAGCTTTACTCTTTTAGGAGAGTATTCCCTTATGCAGATATTGTAAAGACAAACAACTTCATTATCCTGTTATTTCTCTTATACAGTATTTTTTTTCTAAACAGAGCCTAGTAATTACTGTGCCCTGCTCTTGCAGGCAGGAAGATGGGAGTCCTGGTCATGTATGATGGGAAAAACAGTGTCTGAAACCTAAACCAGGCTGAAAATATAAAGGCCTTTGACAAAACAACCCATCTCAGGAGCCTAGAGAGCCAGTGAGATGCAGAATTCCAGGTCCAAACACCTAAGATGAGATGCCCAGAAATACATAGTCAAAAACTGTAATAGGAACTCAAGAATAGACCATCAAAGGATCTGATGGTCCCATTAACTCATCCTTGTGTAAAGAATTTGGGACAAAGTTACCCTTCTTATAGTAAATTATCTCACTTAGAAAACAAATCTATTCTTTTTAGGTTATAGCTGCCCTCTCTTGGGTGGTTAGATTTTATTAATAAACCTTGTTCTGTACCTTTTTCCTTGACTTGCTATTGAACTCTTTTCTATTTGAGCCAAATGACCTTAGCCTTGGATCTGGGTCCAGTGGCTTTAATAAGCTTTGTTTCTTCCAACAACAAAGTCAATTAGCTCTTGATTTATTTGAATGAATTTTGTCTGTTAACAGTTTACATAGGAGCCTTCACAAGAGAATGAAAATTGAAGAAGTGACCATATCGGAACACCATTATTTATTTATTTATTTATTTATTCATTCATTCATTCATTCATTCATTCATTCATTTATTATTTGCATTTTTGAGCCACATTCAGCAATGCTCAGGGCTTACTCCTAGCTCTGCGCTCAAGGTTCACTCCTGGTGGTACTCAGGGGATCATATGAGAGGCTGGGGATCGAACATAGGGCAACCTCGGGCAAGGCAAATACCCTCCCTGAGGTGCGACTGCTCTGATCCCCACCATTTTCTTTCCTTTAAACCAAGAAAGAATAAGTGTGTAAAGAATTGACAGGAGAGGAGTTTAAATCAGGAGTAGTAAATGGTGAAAAAGCACGAAAGTAGAGACTGGTGAGTTTAACAAGGTATTGTGTTTGTGTTTGTATAACTGTGTCAGTTCTAAAATCTCTGTCACTAGAGATAAGAACATTTTCCCCCTGGCATAGGGAGAGTTGCTCACACGGAGTTTTAGGATCTGTTTCAAGGAAGAACGATGTGGACGGTAAAGGGAGTGCGGAGTTACCCTGGTACTCTTGTCTCCCACTCCTTTGCATTTTTTTTTTTTTGCTTTTTGGGTCACACCCAGCGATGCACAGGGGTTACTCCTGGCTCATGAACACAGGAATTACTCCTGGGTGGTAATATGGGATGGGGGAACCATATGGGATGCTGGAAATCAAACCCGGGTTGGCCGCGTGCAAGGCAAACACCCTACCCGCTGCGCTATTGCTCCAGCCCCTCTTTTGCATTTTTCACCTTCATCTCATTCCCCTTTTCCTCTTTTCTTTTTTCATTTGAGACCATACTCAGTGATACTCAGGGTTTACTCCCAGACCTGTGCTGTCTTTTTCCAGGCCTCTGCATTCTTTCTGGGATGGAATATGAATTAAAATAACATCAAACAGGTTAGCAAAATACAGATAAATTTAATAATATATACTGGAAAATTTACGTGACATAAAATTCTAAAGAAAAATAAAACCCATACTGGTCCTGGCATATCGGTCCTGTGTTAAAAGACCTGGGTTGTCAAGAGGAAAGAAGGGGTAGGGGCAGGGGTACTTCATTTCACAGGGAGGGAAATGACTTCATCTTTACCAGTAAAAAGATGAGTTTCTCAGCTTTCTCAGTTTCTCAGAGAGGACATGTTGACTAGAACATTATACCTGGATAATATTCAATTATACCACCCTGTAGTTTGATGCACTAAAAGATATTCCTCTAGATCATAAAAAGGAGTAAAAAGGAAAAGTTCAAAGTACTGATACAAAGGATAAGAGCTTCTTCTTAGTCTCTCGGACCCATACTCTTTTAATATAAAATATCCTGAATTCCCACTATATGGTTGTGGTTTCTCCTGAGTGCACACAGAGATTATATTGATAGTCCATTCCCCACACAGATGCGACACTTCGAGATCTTGTCTGGTCTCATTGAGAAGAGATGATATGACTCTGGGGAATAACAGGGACAGAAAATGCTCCCCAGGACAGAAACGGCTTATCCTTGCTTTTAACAATAGCAGCAAGTGTGTAGGCCCATGCAAACCTCTTCTATCTCAACAAAAATGAAAATGCCAACTTACATAACAGCTGATAGCTAAAGGCCTTCAGTCTCTTCTGTTTCCACCAAATAAATAATCTCACCTCCCTTACACCAAATAGATGTATGCACCCCTGACAGGGTTTATTTCTAAGCAGAGAGCCAGGAGTTAGCCCAAAATAACAAAAATAAACAATGTTCATAGCTCACAGTGAACCCTGCTCCTTTTCAGAGTAGAAACTCTTCCCCACCTGCAGTACCCTGAATCACCATGACAGCTCTAATTTGTCTAGAAAAATATAGAAAAGTGTTGGAAGCTCATTTCCAGGTCAAGTGATGGAGCCCTACAACCTACCCATTGAATAAAATAGCCTGCCCCTTCATTACCACAAGGAATAAAATTACCCCCCCTCATGTCCACTCCTGGCAGTTTATTCAACAGCTGACCACCCATATCCCTTTGAGGGGACTTCTGCTCTCTTTAGTAAACGTGCTTGGTATTCTGAGATGTCTGGAGTTTTATTGAATGGCTTTGCAATTCACCCCAAGGCCTGCTTCTATCCCATTAGTAACATTGATCCCACACATTTAATATGTCGTTGCTATATTGAGAGGTAGCATATCCTGGACCCCATCAGATGAAAACCATAGTTTTGTAATTATGTTTTCAAAAATAATTCTAGGGTTCCCACAAGTGGATATTTTCAGAAGACGTAATGATGCTGTGTCCTAAACAAAGTAATGCCAACCAAACAAGTTGGTATTACTTTGTCACTAAGGAAAAAAGGAATGAGCCAGTTCATCTGACAAAGACAATGGACAGAAAACATTTCACAATTTCACCTTACTCTTTCATCTATCAAACCTTCCACAACTAAAATTTACAGCTAATATGTTGGCTAAAAAAATTCTTAGGGTACTCTTTTACTGAACAGATAAAAAAAATCATACATAAATTAACCACAATTAGCATATCAACTATATGTAAATTAATCAAGGTTGATGTATTTGAGGGTGTTGAAGGAACTTAGAAAGTCTATAGTCTATATTGCTTTAAACATTCTGCTTACACTTAGTAATTATATGCTGTTAGCTAGGACTTTTTGTATTTTGGCAAAGATAAGCTTTATTCAAATCTGACTCAAATTTGGAAGTTCTAAATTATAAAAAACATCTGGAGATTGTGAAGATTAAAAAAGGTTTTTGTCTCTTTGAAGCTGTCTTTTTCAGTGATCTGATAACTGTATCACTGTCATCCTGTTGCTCATCAATTTGCTCGAGTGGGCACCAGTAATGTCTCCATTGTGAGACTTGTTACTGTTTTTGGTATATTGAATACACCATGGGGAGCTTGCCAGGCTCTGCCATGTGGGCGGGATACTCTGAAATCGAACTCGGGTGGGCCATGTGCAAAGCAAACACGCTACCCTCTGTGCTCTCACTCCAGCCCTTTTTAGTGATACTGGCAAGAAAATTTAGTAGATGTGTTTTCATTTGACATGGGTGAAATAATAATAATTTTATAAATTATTGGAACCTTGAGACCAGTGAGGGTAGATAGCTCGGAGAGACAGAACATATGCCTTGCAAGTCCTGCTATAGTGGGTTCAGGGAGGTTGTTGCTTGTTTTGGTTTGGGCACACACCTCACTGTGGGCAGGTCTTACTCCTGGCTCTGCATTCAAGAAGGCAGATGATATGGATTGCCAGGATTGAACTGGGTCAGCTCAGTACGAGGCAAGAGCCTGCCCTCTGCTTTACTATTGCTCCAGCCTTTTGGGCTCAGGCTCTTGTACTCAAACTGTCAAAACAGAAAACAGAGATTTGGAGATGAGGCCGCTGAATCAGTAGTAACTTTATTTGAAAAAAGGAAGGGAAAGGTAAGGAAGCTTTCATATGTTCATATGTTGCATCTTTAAGTTTTTCACCCAGGAAAGGTGAAAAACTGTCTCTTTTTATATTCTTTTTGCTAGGGGGATGGGCAAGCTCTCTGCTTTGGGCTTAAGACAAAAGGTAGGATAAATAGCTGGGAAGAATAGAATATCTGAAAAGAGTATCACCCTCAGTTTATATCTTGGGCCCATTCTAGAGAATTTTTCTCTGGGGCCTTTCTGTTTCCTAATCTCATGCTATCCGTTTCTCTCTTGTGTCTGAATTGTCTCTGTCTCCCTCTTGTTTCTGTATCATGGTTTTCTTTTAATCTTCTTTGAAGTCTCTGCTTAAATGTCACCTTATCAAAATGGCCTTCCCTAATCTCCCTCTTGAAACACATCACTGTATTGCATACTTTCTGCGCAGCCTTGCTATTTTTCCTTATACAATTATCATTCTCTGACATACATTTAGTGTACACACACACACACACACTCACACACATACACACACAGATTTTTTTTCCTCCAGTCACTCTTTCTGCAGTATAGTTTTCTTGAGATCAGTCTTTGTTTTTTACTGTGTTTCTAATTTATAAAATAGTGTCTGAATCACAGAAAATGTAAAATTCATTTATTTGACAAATATTTACTGAGTACTGAGTGCTAAGTGCTTTGAACACATGGGGTAAACAAAGCAAACAACACATTCCCATGAGTAGTTATTGGTTAGCATGTGGTAAGAAAGAACACACACACACACAGAAAGACTCATAATAAGTAAGGCATTATTTACAACATAAGAGATTTGAGAAAAGTGTAGAAGAATAAAGAGGATGAGGTCCATTAGGGGCATCTTGCAGAATTAAACAAATATAAATGAATGGTTTACTGAAAAGAATGTGTTGTGTGAGTATATATTTAATGAATGAATGAATGACTGTCTCCTATTTCTTATAGTCAGCTATTTTCTTTATTTCTTTTTTTATTTTGGTGTTGGGGGCCACATGCAGTGGTGCTTAGAGCTTACTGCTGGCTGTGCTCAGGGATCACTCCAGACATGGACTGCCTTATGTCTATTTAAATGTAGATTTGCTAAATTTTAACTTCACTACCTTCAACAATTCTAACGATGAATTACTTTTATTTGGGCTGGATATTTCATCTACTGTAAAATTATTTGCAAGTGTAATTTTTTGAATAAGATAAAGTGACAGTAGAATCTTTTGATTAGAAGTAAAACTACATATTCCCTTATCATATAATGAATTTGAATGGAAAGAAGCTAAGTGGGATACCCCACCCAGTTTAAGGGGCTGGGGGAAAACCCAGCTCTCCTAAGTTCCTTTGCTCTTTCTAGCATATTGTTCTAGTTTAAATACAAACTTTCATTTTCGAACTGACTTGCCAGCGTTCTATAAATCCAACAATGTGTGTTTGTGTGTAAAGCCAATTTGTTTTCAATTACCTTATTCTACATTGAGATAAGGAAAGGAAGATCTGTCATCTATTTTGTAGAATATCACTAGAAAACATAGCATTCCTAAGTAAACCTTATTTTCCACTTTATGTCAAGTGTGTTCTAAATGTATTTATTTCTGTAATAAAAAAAAGTTTTTTGCCATCGGTTTTGACCTAGTACTGCTGTAAGCACTTAGAATATAGAAATGATCACCTCTTGATTTAATAAAATACATTTTTTAATTCATCCCATAATTATTTATAGGCAATTGACCTAATATCCCAGGCATTTTTCGAGGTGTCGAGAGAGCAGTTAAGAGCAAAGAGTGCTAGACCAGAGAGAAAGAATAATGGTAAGGCGCAACCTTGCATGTACCTGACCTGTGTAAAATCATCTGCTTTTTGGAAGTAGTTTGCTGGAATGAGTGCTTGCTTGTGGGTCAAAAAGGTCTGATCTCAGACATCCCCTGTCCCCTGAATGCCACCAAGAGTGATCCCTGAGCATATCTGGGTGTGGTTCTCCCAAAAAACAAAACAAAGCAAACAAACCTTCAAAGTTCACTTATTCTCCTATAGCTTGCATTTGAGGAATAAGACAGAAATGATCAACTAAACATACAGATCAGGGTGTTGATTTCTAAAATGAAAAATATAGTTAGGTAGTTAGGGAACAGAGTGACGGTGAGAGCAGTAGAGTCAGCAAACACAACAAATCAAAGCTTTTCACCAGTGAACCAGGTTCTTCAACATTTTCAAGAGTGAAAATATTGAAGAGTACATATGCTCAGACACAGAGCTGGAAAGTAGAAAAGTTTGTTGGAAAGTAGAAGTGAAAGGAAAAGGAGCTCCCCAAATGGGGAGGAAGTTAGTATAGGACTAAGTTCAAAGCTGGAGTTTTGTGTAGGCTTTTTAAAAGGCCCTTTGCATCTCTTATCAATATACATTATTACAGAGAGCGCAGGGACCCCACAGGGTGGCCCGGCTGGTCTGACTCTTTCTGGACGCCTGCTGCAGAGGTGTTGTCCATTATTTCAGTCTCCTGGGAGCAGGCTCCACACTGGCTCTACCTGGAACAGTGGGGGCTACCGGTGAAGAAGTGGCTGCCTATTCCTCTTCTCTGTCCTGATCCTAGCAAGGAGATCAAGTTTAACCTGGATTTCAGACCCTTCCCCAAAAGGGACTAATCACAATGACAAAAGCCGAGGGTGGAAGAATTTTAACCTAAAAGAACAAAAATGCTCCGCAGATGACAGGAACAGAAAACACTAATTAGCTCATCCTCCCCCAGCCCCAGCTCCCCACTGGGCAAACAGAGTAGGACAATGACAATAATCTTTATGACTTTAAGGTACACAAATAGAAATATATAGTACATATGTGAAGTCCCCAAGCACTCAGCATTTAACAAACTGTTACTAAAGGTTTATTCATTTTATGTTTCACACCCAGTTGTGCTCAGAGCTAACTTCCTCTGAATTCTCTCCTGGTGGGTTCAAGGGACCATATGGATTGCAGGAGATCAAACCTGAGTAGGCCTCCTGCAAGGCAAGAACCCTAGCTACCGCAATATGTCTCCAGCCACTACTTCTTTATTTGTAGAGATGAGGATTGAACTTTGAGCCTCATGCCTGCGCAGTGGATAGTCTACCACTCAAACACACCTAGGATCCTATCTACACATTAAAAAAAAATAACTTTATGCCTAGTAGTAATGTGACAATAAGGCAATCTGCACTATATGTCATATCACTTACTTTATTAATTATTGACAATGTATGTAATTTAAACTAATGTGTAGGTAGAATCTCTTTTTTATGTAAATAATAGGATATTTTGTTTGTTAACTGGTGTTTTATTTTTAGCAGTGACTAAAAATGTCAATTGTTTATTATGACTCTAATGTTGCAAGTAAGAGAAATAACTGGCTAAAAAAGTAAAGAGGGGAAGAAGGGATGGAACTGGTGTCTCTGTGTGTGTTTGTGTGTGTGTGCATATATACATATATATCTGTGTGTGTCTGTGTGTGTGTGTGTGTGAGAGAGAGAGAAAGAGAGAGAGAGAGCCTTAGAAAGAAATAGAACTGGAGACTGGAAAGTTCATAAACTTGACTGCCACAGTATCATCTTTGTCACATAGGTTTGTTTTTTCATTCCATCAGCTTTACTCTTTCTTATTCCTTCTGCAGACCAGCTGCCTTATTTATTAGCTCACAAAAATATGATTGCTCTTCATTCCAATTTTAGAAATTATTTTTTATATGTGTACACAACGGAATACTATGCAGCTATTAGGAGAGATGAAGTCATGAAATTTGCTTATAAGTGAATAGACATGGAGAGTATCATGCTACATGAAATGAGTCAGAGAGAGAGGGACAGATATAGAAGGACTGTACTCATTTGTGGAACATAAAATATTATAATATGAGGCAGACACCCAAGGACAGTGGACACAGGGCCAGTAATATTGCCCCATAGTTGAAAGCCTGTCTCATGAGCTGGGGGAGAAGGCATCTGGAATAGAGAAGGGATTATTAAGACAGTGATAGTTGGAGGAATTGTTTGGGATGGAAGATGTGTTCTGAAAGTAGATAAAGGACCAAACATGATAACCTCTCAGTATCTGTATTACAGAACATAATGACCAAAAGTTGAGAGAGAGTATGGGGGAATTGTCTGCCATGGATGCAGGGAGAGGGTTGGAAAGGGGGGGATACTGGGGACACTGATGGTGGAGAATGTGCACTGGTGGAGAGATGGGTGTTTGATCATTGTATGATTGAAACTCAAACATGAAAGCTTGTAACTGAATCTCAAGGTGATTCAATTAAAAAAAAGTTTCCTTTTAAATCATGATCAGTAAGAAGATTAACTGAGAATCTTCTATGGTCACTAAACTTTTCTTCATTTCCTTTTTTAACTTTTTGGTGGAGAGGCTCTCCTGATGGTGCTCAGAGGACCATGTAGTGCTGGAGTGTCAAACCAGGGACTCCTGCATGCAATGCACGTGTTCCAGCCTGAGCCATTGCCCAAATTGCTTGTTCCCTTCTGATCTAATCAGCTATGGTTAGAGCCTGGGCTTTTATGATAAAAATATGACTGCCAAAAGCCCATCCATGTCAAGAGAGCTAAGGAATAAGGAAAGTGTTTTGTTACAGATAAAACATATAGCTTATGTTTTGTGTCCACATCAAAATACTTCAAAATTCTAGAGTTGAAAGAGACTCAATAAAAAACCCAAGTTCAAGCCACTGTCCAAGGTAATAATCTCTTTTAGACTCTGTCTAATAGGTGCATTTAACTTCTTCTTGTACACATATGACTACAAAGTTGGCTAATGCATGAGGTAGCTCGGTCCAGTGTGAGGTAGTTTTATTGTTAGATTCATTCTTACTTTGAGCTAAAATGTGTCACTCTATTAAAATAATCTATTGCATTTGTAGTAAAGATAAATAATCCACCTAAATCTTCTTTTTATGTGACAGCCTTTTATTTATTTGAAGATGACAAGATCTTCATTGGATTTCCCCAAGATAATCACCTCCAACTCTTCAAACACTCTTTTTCTCATCCACATCCTTCATCCTTCACTATTTTAATGCAGAATTTGCTTTCCATTGTCTAAAGAAACATCAGTGAAGGAACCACATTTAACACAACTTTGATAAGTCTGGAGTCAGTCCTCAGGAAGTGGGTGGTTCTGGCATCTCAGTTACTCATTCCTCCTTTGTTAAATAAATACTTAGGCAGCACCTGCTATGTGCTGGGCTCTTTTTGGTGGGTGGGGAGGGGCAACATTAGCCATGCTCAGGGCTTACACCTGACTCCATGCTCAAGGATCACGCCTGGCAGTGCACATGGGAACCACATGTGGCCTTGGGGATTGAAAGGGGGTTTGTAGCCTGCAAGGCAAGTGCCTTATGACCCGTATACTTCTCTCCAGCACTGTGCCAACCATTTGTAATTGGCACTTACAATACAATAGAGACAAAATAAGCTGCCCTTCTAGAGATAACATATTAGTGAAAACAGTAAAATTAATGCTAAACATGAATCAAATTACAGTGTTTCAGAATGTGGTAAGGGCTTTTAGTAAGAAGAGTAGCAGGAAAGTGGGACTGAAATTGTTGGGTATGGTGAGTAGGTGTCTGTATTTAGGTTTATATTATTATTTACTTAGTTATTACTCTCCATCCCTATCATTGTTGTTGATAGAGTGCCAGCTTACACAGAGAGTTTTTTCCAGTATCTCTAAACTAAGATCACACGAGTGTTCCCCAGAGGTCACATTTCTGGTCACAGGATTTGCAGACTTTTCAGTGGTGGTGAAAAATGCATACCCTGTGTGCTGGATGTCAGTCCCGTTTGTAGGACTGGAGGTCCCAGGCTGCATATGCGCACACTGGGGATTGAACTTGTAGCTTTATAGGTGCAAAGCAGGTGCTGCCCTAGTGAATATGATCAGGAGTCTTCTCATTGAGAAGAGATTCAAATAAAAAAATTAATATGGGGCTTTATGGGTGGGTGGGGCTGAATTATGAATTGGTGGTACAAAGGACATGAATAATCTGGAAGGTGGGCAGGGGATTTTGAGGAAAGACAAAAAAAATCAGCCTTAGGATAAAACATGCCTTCCATGTTCTAAGAATGGCAAAGATGGAGTGAGTGGACAGGATTGAGACAAAATGAGGACAAGGATGTGATATGGATCGTTCTCATAGACATCTTCATAAGGACCCTGGCTTTCAGTCAGAATGAAATCAGATTTCATTTTTAAGTTTTGAGCAGAGTGACAAGTCCTTGCCTGACTTTTAAAAAGAATCTTCCTAAAAATAGATTGTCAAGAGGTGTGAGTTTCTCTCTGTAGGCTTTCTTTTTAGGTCCACCCCTTTTGTGATTTTGTAGGGCTTCCAGCAGTGATCAGAACTATGTGTGTCTACATCTATGGCCAGCAAGAGGGATATTAAGATTACTGGCACCATCAATTGATGAGTCCTTTTAGGTTGATTAGCCCATCCTCTTACTTAAGTCCCAGGATCAAATAAATTGGTTAGTCCATTTAGTGATAGATTAGGGTCAATATCATCATCATGGAAGGAGTTTATCACTTTTGGTTAATCCATGGGGCAGGACCAGGTGGTCAACCCAAGACTCCTTTGTAAGAATAGTGTGGTGACTGAGCTGCCAACTGCAGCCTAGCTTACCAATTTACCTGACATAACTCTTGGCTGTTTTTTAACTTTTATTCAAACAAACTTAATCTATGGTAAAATTTGAATGACTCTATGGGATTATTACATCTTTAATTAAATATGCTAATTTCATTTTTAAAATCTCGAAGTTGTAAATGCTTTGAGACAGAACTTAAAGATTTCTTGGTAGGGTATTTCACGAAAACTGTGGATGTTCTTATAGAAGAAGTCTTAAGCAACAGATTTTTAAAAATTAATTATAGTTTAGGTCTGTCTATTCCCTGTTTTCTTTCCTTATAGATTGCAGATGAATGAGATCACCCAGTATTTGTCCTTCTCCCTCTGACTTATTTAGTTTTTTTTTTTTTTTAATTTTTTTTTTTCTTTTTGGGTCACACCCGGCGATGCACAGGGGTCACTCCTGGCTCATGCACTCAGGAATCACCCCTGGCGGTGCTCAGGGGACCATATGGGATGCTGGGATTCGAACCCGGGTCGGCCGCGTGCAAGGCAAACGCCCTACCCGCTGTGCTATCGCTCCAGCCCCTGACTTATTTAGTTTAACATGATACTCTCCAGTTACATAACATTTAGCAAACTTCATGATTTAATCTTCCCTAACGGTTGTATAGTATTTCATTATGATTATATGCTATGACTTTATCCATTCATGTTATCAGACATATGGATTATGGTATTTTTGCTATTGTACAGAGTTTGCAGCTAAGTTTTAAAACATTTTTATATTCCTTTTGAAATCCTCTCAATATAATCTAAAATGCTAAGCGGTAGCACAGAGGGTAGGGTGTTTGCTTTGCACTCGTCCAACCCAAGTTCCATTCCTTCATCCCTCTCAGAGACCCTGGCAAACTACCGAGAATATCTTGCTCACACGGCAGAGCCTGGCAAGCTCCCTGTGGCATATTCGATACGCCAAAAACAGTAACAACAAGTTTCACAATGGAGACGTTACTGGTGCCTGCTGGAGCAAATCAATGAACAATGGGATGACAGTGCTACAGTGACAGTGAATATAAGCTGTCACTCATTTTCGAACCTGCAAACATAATTCACTGTAATATTAAATAATAAGCAAAATCATCTTTGATTCCCCTTTACTAATGTAATTCTGTTTTTTCTATACTGTGTATAAGAGCTAAAATGGGTATAGGGGCTGGAGCGATAGCACAGCGGGTAGGGCGTTTGCCTTGCACGCGGCCGACCCAGGTTCGATCCCCAGCATCCCATATGGTCCCCTGAGCACCGCCAGGAGTAACTCCTGAGTGCAAAGCCAGGAGTAACCCCTGTACATCGCCGGGTGAGACCCAAAAAGCAAAAAAAAAATAAAATAAAATAAAATAAAATAAAATGGGTATAATCAGAAACTGAGGTGGTAGTGCTCGGAAAAGAGATATCTATTTCAAAATATGAAAGAGACAACCAAATCAGAACTAAGTTTAGCTCTACATCTCAGATTTTAACTTTCTGTGCTAAAGAGTAAATATAATCAAACTACTTAAAAAAATCTACAAATAGTAAAATGTTTTTGAAGGCTGATAATTTCCATTTGTTACTTGGTTTCTTCCATTGTGGCAGTATCAAAGAATTTAGTTTGTGAAAATTACTAATCTAAGGAGTGAGTTTAAAACCCACATTTTCATTTGTAAATCATTGTCTTCAGTTACCCTTTATATGTGGCTATTTTCATCAAGCCATGTAACTTATAATATTCCATAGTTCACAGCATTGTAAAGCAAAATGATGTTAGTTTCTTTGGCATTTAGCTTTTTTTTAATCTTTTACTTTTCTGCGTATTTTTCCTTTTCTCTTTCTCCTAGTTTTGTTTATATGCACGATCATTCTAAAAACTGCTGATACACTCAAACTATTGTGCTCGCTTCTAAGAATAATCTTTATTATATGCACAATTATGGGAAGGACAGCCAGTTATGCTAAGCTTTTTTCAGTGAACATGTAGATAAGCAGTCACTTTTCCTGAATACAAAAGAGGCAATGCATTTGTACTAAGACTGTCCTTTGCTTGGTGTCATCTAATCCTTTCTTTTTGAAAATGTAAAAATTTATTTTTATCAAAGTCACACATGCACATAGCTTTAAAAGTAAGTAGTTCTGGAGGATTTATAACAAAACAAACAAAACTCAAGACAATACCATCTCCTCACTCCCTTCTTATCCCTCGGTCCTGTGCCCCAGTAACAACCATTTTTAGCCCTTCTTCGAGCTCCCAGGATTTACCTCTATGTTTCTGAATAACATCTTCATCTGATATATTTCCTCATTTCATCAGGCATTTTCTATGGACCTTCTACTTTGGAACAGAGAATTCACATTCCCATCTCACACGCAACATACATTCACCCTTCTTTTCCTTCCAGTATGTACTGATTATAATTTGTTACAACACATTTTTTTAATTTCAAAGTTAACATTTTTCTATGTATTTTTAATTTTTAATGATCCCCAACTTGTATGAAACACTATACAACTTTGACCAATTCATCAAGATAAGTTTGCCCTACCACTTTTATTGCTTTCTTGGAAGTATCTTTCCTGGAGCTGGGAGACCTCTTATAGTAGACCTTCTACCATTGATGTGAAATTTCTTTTGTCATACCCAGTGGTGCTCAGAATTATTCCCGACTGTGTTCAGGGATCACTCCCGGCAATGCTGGAGGATGATATGGAGTGCAAGGGATCAAATCCTGGTCAGTCATGTGTAAGGTGAGCACCCTGCCTGTTGTTCTATCCCTCCGTCCTGTTGTTGACTTGAAATTTCTTACACTCAAAAACGTTTGGAATTTATTTCCATCACTCCATAAGTTCCCCCAATTCCTGCTAGGACAGATCTCTGAGTGCAGAGACAGGAGCAAATCCTGAATTCCATGGGATGTGTTTCCCTGTCCCATCCCCTATTAGCAAACAAGATGAAAACAAACAAAAAGTTTCAGAAAAGCATATGTAGCAGTTACTACTTTGGAGCAGCATATGTGCTAGAAAAATCTCTGCAAGGACAGGTGGTAAACTGTAAGCTGGGTTGTCTTTGAAACATAGGACTCAGTAACTGGTGAACAGGAATGAAAATTAATATACTTTTCCTTTTTGCTTTATTGATATATAATTTACATGCTATGAATTCCAACAGTTTTAAATACGTAATACGGACTTTTTACTATATTTATGGAGTTGTCAATTCTCACCCAACCTAATTTTATAACATTTCCATTATTTCTAAAAGAAAACTTGTGTCCATTTAGTGATATCATATTCTCACTCCCAAACTGAGGCAACCACTAGTCTATTTTCTTTCTCAACATATTTGCTTTTTTGGAACATTTTGTACATACTTATGTAGCTTATTGTTCTCTACTTTGTATCACTATTCAAACTACAAAACCAAGTTCCCTGAAGAGAGTGACACAGAGTCTCTTGCCCCTCTGCCTGGCTGTCTTCACCAGAGCCCCTCAGAGGGAACGGGTTGCCTTTCCCTCCCCACCCCGAGCTGAGTCTTGACAGTTGAAGACCTTTGGAACTCAGCCATAGCCATGCTCAAGGCCACTCTCCACACGTTCAGACAAGCCTCACATATGAAGGAAGTGGCAGAGGAACGCAGGTGTGCGGGACCCGGGGCCGAGATCTCCAAGGCTGCTCGGATTGGGACTGGTCCTCCTCCACCCAGATCCCCCATTTTCCAGTAGCTAGGCAGCCATACCCAGAGACTGCCCCCAGAGCCATGTAATCCCATCAACAGCCAACATCCAGAGACTATAAAACCAAGCTTCTGGAAGCTAATAGCCTAATTCTCCCTCTTGGAGAACCTGACAAGCTACCAAGAGTATATTGCCCACTCAGGAGAGCCTAGAAAGCTCCCCATGGCGTATTTATATCCCCAATACAGTAACAGATGTATACATACCTCTCAGAGAACCCAGCAAGCTACCAAGAGTATACTGCCCGCACGGCAGAGCCTGGCAAGCTACCCTTGGCGTATTCGATATGTCAAAAACAGTAACGATAGGTCTCATTTCCCTGACCCTGAGAACCTCCATCGTTGGGAAAGACAATTAAGGAAAAACTGCTAAAAATCTCAGGGCTGAGTGTAATAGAGACTCACTGGTGCCCGCTCGAGTAACTTGATGAACAATGGGATGACAGTGACACAGTGATCATTATTCTAAAATACATAACCAAGTAAAATATTATCTAATTGGTCCTATTATTACATTTTCTCACAAGAAGAAACTGCAACATGTAAAAAGTTAAATGATGTCTTTTAGGGGCTGGAGTGATAGCACAGTGGGTAGGGCGTTTGCCTTGCACGCGGCCGAGCCGGGTTCAAATCCCAGCATCCCATATGGTCGCCTGAGCACCGCCAGGAGTAATTCCTGAGTGAAGAACCAGGAGTAACCCCTGTGCATCGCCGGGTGTGACACAAAAAGCAAAAATAAATAAAGATGTCTTTTAGTATGGTCAGGAATAAAATTAGAATGTCATGAATAAGGTCCCATTTCCTATTTTTATTTCATCAATATTATACCTCACTTTGGCTTAGCATACAATGAAACTTAGATTTAATCATTGTTCACTTAAGTGTAAATCTTTGTAAAAGGTCAAAACATTTACCATTTGGAAAGGAATGGACAAATCATTAGACTGAAAGAAGATATGGGTATGAGAGTAATACCGTATAGGAATTCCTTCTTATTAGCTTATTTTAAGAATCCATAAACATTGATATAATTGTGTCACCTATTACAAAGGACAGCCAGCCACTAATGTTGAGATTAATAATTCAGTCCAAGGTTGTCAGACAGATCATACAAATTTATATTTCAATAGTTTTAGAAATTTATCTATGATATTTTCCCAGATTCACTCCACTAGATACTTTAGTGACTTGTTTAACCTTAGACATACTTATGAAATTATTGTTGCTTGTTAAAAATCTAATAGTCAAATTCATGATGAGTTCCTTTGTAAGTGAATAATAATGGTTAATAAAAATAATGATAATGAAAAGCCCTTTAGTGTATTTACTATAACTTGTCACTAATTAGGGAGGTGCTTTATTGAACGCTAAAGTATTAGACCTCAAAAAGAAACTAGGAAGAGGCTCTATTTTCAATTCTATTTTCATTTTCACTGAAGGAAATCCAATTATTTTCATTAAAGAAAAGCTTTTCCTGGAGAGGTTAATGAATATGCCTAATGTCACAAAACAACTAAATGAAAGAGTTCCAGTTTGAACCCAGACTTTAATCAACATGCTTTTTAAAGACATTGTTACATTAGCCTCTTTCCTGACTTTTTGTTATATTTTGTCCTTTTGTTTTATTCCTGTTAATGCACTTTATTTTATCTAGTACGGTATGCCTAACTTGTAAATAACCTAAAATCTTTTTTGGAGTACAGTGGGTTTGAATTATTGTTTGGACTTTTGTGCTTGGTCCTGTACTCTATTAAGTGAAAAACAAAAAACTTGGGGGGTTTTGTTTCTGTTAATACTTTTAATTTCTCTTGCCACCTAAGGAAAGAGTTGTCCTCATGGAATAGTTTGTCTTTGCCAAGAAAAAGCAAGAACCAATCAATCAATATTGATTGAGTCAATGTGGAGAATATAAAGAATCATGCTCAAGTTCCTGCCCTTTGGGAGCACATTTAACTGTTGAGTGAAAACCACAAATCTGTGAAAAACGATTATTAACATCATTGATGATGGGCCGTCCACACAACATAAATCAATGGTTAAAGCCAAAGGAAGGTATAGAAATTATCTTCCTTTTTCTTTTTAAAGGATTGGTACTCTCAGTCACATCAGGATTTTTTTTTTTTTGACATCTGAGATACGGGCAAACTCTGAGTGGGTATCAATGATCTTTGGAGAGATGGAGGGAGCCTTCTTCATTTTGCAGGAGGAGTCGTGGCTCTGCCCGTGTTAGGACTGGGAATGAAGCGTAAAAGAGAGGCAAAGGTGATGACAACAAACTTGCTCACTGAGCACTTTCCAGAAACGGTTCAGCCTTTGCTAAAACACGTTGAAAGAAAACGTAAGGATGCGAGTAAATTAGTATCAAGAAGGGGGACAGAGGCAAAGAGTCCAAGTCCCTAAGGAGGAAGACCCACTTAGTGTAACGGAAGCTGCACCATGGCGATCACACCCACCTACCCTCCCCTGGCCCGGGGTCAGAGCCTCACCACCGGGGCGAGCTGAGGGCTTGCTACCTGGCAATGTCCCACCTAGGCGCCTCGGACCCTCGACGGCGGGAGCCTGTCCTGCACGTGGTCTGGCGTTGGGCTGGAGGCCACCGGCCCTGCGGGCGGGGCGCACGGCCCTTTCCGATAGGCCGGGGTGGGGGACGGGGGGGGGGGGGGGTTCTCGCCCTGCGGGCGGGGCGCACGGCCCTTTCCGATAGGCCGGGGTGGGGGACGGGGGGTTCTCGCCCGTCCCTCCGGGCTTTCTGTTCCCTGGCGTGCGCGGGGGGGGGGGGGCGGCTGTAAGTGACAAAAGGGCACGTGGCCGCCCCCCAGGCTGGGCCGGGCGCGGGGCGCGGGCGCGGCGAGCGGGGCGCCATGCTCTGCGGCGGCGCCCACTCCCCCTCGTCTCCCGCCGCCCGGCGCGGGCGCGCTCGGCTCTTTCCGCCGCCGCCGCCGCCGCGCGCTGCCCCGCGCGCCCCGGCACCTTCGGCAATTTCCGTCAGGGCCCGGCCGCCATTTTCTCGCCGCTCGCAGGTCTCGCCGGCTGCGCGGCTCGGTTCTGGGGAGCGAAGCTCGGTCCGGCTCGGCCATGGACGGGTAGGTCACGGGGCCGGCGGCCGGCGGCGGCGCGGGGCGTCGGGGCCGCCGGCGGCCCGGTTCGGGCCCGCGCCGGAGGCCCGCGGGCGGCCCCTCCCCGGGCCGGGCCGCCGTTACCCCACCCCCGCCCCGCCGCACACACCCCTCCCCGCGCTCGGCCCGGCGGGCCCGGCGGCGGCGGCGCCGGGGGGGCGGGGGGCGGCCCGGGGGGCGGCGGGCTCGGCGGGGGCCGTCGCGGGGCCGGGGGCGGCGGGGGGCGCCCGCCGCGGCCCTGCGGCCCTGCCCGCGCCGCCGCCGGGAGCCATTTCTCGCCGCCGCCGGGACCCGGCCCTGGGGGCGGGTGCCGCGGGCCGCCCGCGCCTTCCCGAACCCTCCCGAACCCTCCCGAACCGCCCCGAGCCGCCCCGAGGCGCCGGGCCGCGCGGGCTGGGGGTGCGGGGCGAGGGGCGCGCGCGGCGCTGGGGGCAGGGCAGGTGTCAGGCTCCTTTGTTGTCGCGGGTCGGGCCCGCGCCTGCCGGGGGCCCCGCTGCGTCTGCGGCCCGGGCCGCCCCCAGGCTCAGTGCCAGGCCGGGGTCCGGGAGCGCCCTCGAGGCCCGGGGCGGAGGACTGGCCCGGTTCGGGCACGGCCGGCGGGATGCGAGTGCCTCTCCCCCCGCGCGGGGACGAGCGGAGAAAGGGGCGGCGCGGGGGGGGGCGAGAGCCGCAGCTGAGCAGCAGCCCCCGCCCAGGGCAGCCCGGGGGCCAGCGCTCTAGTCACTGGCGCTCCCCAGGGGTCCGGAGTCCGCCCGCCCCGGCCCAGGGCGCCCCAGACCCGCGGCAGGGTCTGCACCAGGCCTTCTGGGCGCCCGCGCTGCACTTGGCTGGTCCAGGTTGCTCGCGGGAGGTTCACGCTGAGACCACCGGGGAGTGACCAACTGGGGTGCCTGCCCGCTGTGTACACGCACGGTGGTGGTGGGCTTGCCGCTGTGAGAGACGGTGGAGCACGTGGGTGTCCCACACCTGGAACCTAGGTCCGGGAACTGCAGTTGGTAACAGGCCCAGCGGCATCCCGACCCCCGTCGGGCGCATTCTCACTGTGGAGCATTTACGATGAAGAAACCTGAAAGTGACTCAGTGACCAGAAGAGTAAAAAGTTGAAACTCTTTTTTTTTTTTCCTTTCAGAATTGTCACTGAGGTTGCAGTTGGCGTGAAGGTAGGAACAGATTGGAATGGAAATGATTGAATCTACTTTTATACGATTTTTCAGTTAGCTTTTGAAAACTGTTATGTAGGCAACAAAACCCAAGGGTAAAATGTTGATTTAATTTCAAAAGTTTAATTCTAAGTGTAATCTAATAGCCCACCATGCTTTTTTTCCAGAACTGCAGTCTGTGAGAACGTCTAAAAGTTCTGTTTGATTGGATCTCAGGAATTAACTGTCAGATATGGCTCTTGTGATTATAAATGATAACCTAGTTTTCTGAGTGGAAATTATGGTTTTCAATGGATAGATAAGGTACTTGACCTAAATTTTTCTAATCGAAGATTTTTGAACTACATTTTTGCCTTATGAATACTGAAATAAGTTTGTGCACATCAAATCACATTAAAAATCAGCTACCTTGAACCATCAACAGTAAAGAAACTTGCGAACACAGTTTAAAATACGAGTCAGAGAGCTGGTTTTCTTACCTTCGGGCAGGGCAGTTTGGGCCACAGCCTGCAGTGCTGAGAGGGTCCTTCTGGCTCTGTGCTCAGGAGCTGCTCCAGCAGTGCTTGGGGAGTCTATGGGGATGCTGGGGATCATACCCGAGTTGGTGGCGTGAGCATTGCCCACTGTACTCTCTGGCACCAAGAGCTGTTCTACTCTCTGGCAAAGGAAAGTAGGCCTGAAAGTGGAAGCTGAATCTTTCCTGGCCAGGAAAACTGTTCATCTTTTAAATCTTAGCTTTTTGATCTTTAGGATTTTTATATCTGATTTTTATGACTTTTGTACCTTTGAGCTTCTTGTTATATTATGACTTTTGTTTGCAAACCTGTCTGTTCTGAGGATATTCTATGTATTACATCTTTTTCCTTTTCCAAACCTGGCACACCCTCTGCCAAAAAACCCAGTACCCAAATACTAGTTGGCTACAGTGGCATTTCCTCCCACAAGTGTGAGTGGACAAGAAGTTTCTTTGAATTCGTAGATTTCCGGTAATACTGTGACATTCTTATGTTGTATAGTGAACTAGATTCTTGTTTTAATATTTAGGCTTATTCATGTTACATATATTGGAGAGAAATATTGAGACCTTTGGGAGGGTAAATTTTTATTTTGGTAGTGTTTTTAAGTTGAGATAGATGTAGGATTTGCAATTGGGAATAGCTCCAGCAGTGCAAGCAAGACGGTGATAATTATAGTAGTTATTTAAACATATCTTCTAGAAGTAAATTTTGTGAAAGAGAACGAATGATGCACAACTTGAATGTCCCATTTCAGTGGAAGAGGGGGAAAGGAATGTATAGAGAAATGAGTAGGTAGAAAGAAATGGAAAACTTTTAAACGCATACTAAATGTCCAGATATGTTTGAAGGATCACACAAATTTTCTGTGTAAGTAGAGAAGAAAATACTAGAAATGAGGGTACAGAGTGAGAACACAGTGGGTGGGGCTTTTGGCATGGATGTGTCTGACCCTGGTTTGATCCCTGGCATCCCGTTTTTTCCCCTAAGCACCAAGAGGAGTAACTCCTGAGCACTGCCAGGTATGGCTCAAAATCCCAAAGAAAAAAGAATGATCACGAAAAATTTTGAACCTCATATATTATTTAATACAATTTGATATAGTATTTAAAAGTTTAAAGTTGCACATAATTTTTTAAGATAGTGGTTAAGAAATTTTTTATATAAGTATTGTTGATTTCTACTTAAGTTTCTTAGGAGTAGGTAATTTCGTTTTGTTTGGGGCCAGGAGCTACATCTGGAGTTGCTGGGCTTTTGACTCTGTACTCGGGGATGGATCACTTCTGGCAGGGCCAGGGGATCATATGGTGTGTATTAATAAAACGAATAAGAGGCTCTCTCTCTCCTGGGCGTTCGGTGGTCTCGGGCACCTTCCCCACAGGGACAGCTGATGCCATGGGCGGACGAAGGAGGAAATGAGGGCCAGGCTGGTTGGCGATGAGTTGCCGCTTATTCTGTTCTCCCCACGTGCCTATTCCAGTCTCACTAAGCTCCCCATTCCAGCCTCTGTCCCTCACCCCCACTGCTGTCTCCTCCAGTTCCTTGTGCTAGTCCCCTACACTCCATCCAGACCTGGTCTCTCTAGTCTCTCACCCCCTCCAAACCTTGGTGGTAGCTAACACACCCAGGTCTACTAGCACAATCAACATATGAAAGCCCTTGTTGATCTCCTGCAGCCAAGTGATCTGCTCAGGGGCAGAATACCACCTTTCCTTAGTCCAATAGCCATTTAGACATTCATCTTAATTAATAATATTAGTCACTGGAGCAGTAGCACAGCGGGTAGCGCAGTTGCCTTGCACGGACCCAGGTTCGATTCCTGTGTCCCTCTTGGAGAGCCTGGCAAGCTACCAAGAGTATCCCACCCGCATGGTGTATTCAGTATGTCAAAATGGTACACCATGGTACACCACCATGTGGTGTATTCGATATGCCAAAAACAGTAACAAGTCTCAAAATGGAGATGTTACTGGTGCCCGCTCGAGCAAATTGATGAACAATGGAATCACAGTGCTGCAGTGCTACAGTCATTTTGTATGGACACAGTAAGAGATACATTAAGCTGTAGGGTGGCTCTCCTGGGGACATCTCGCTATAGATCCCAGACTACAGTGCTCAGGACAGATTAATCTTTCCTGACCCTAGCAGGGTCCTAATTCAGTTGTTACTTTTTGGATCATGACAGAATTTGTCCATGGCCATGCTCTTAACTTAAAGTATTATGGCACTCTGGCCTGGCCCATTTCAATGCCAGGGCAGCTCACAGCTTGCCCTGGCCCATCCAGTCCCTCCTTGGGACCCCGCTTTTAAGATGCTAAGAAGTAAGGGCAACTGAGGCTTAAGTTGAGATAACAGATGCCCAGGACTAAGTATTGTTCAGAGTCAGTTAGCTCCCAAGTTACAAAAGCATAGCATTAATTGTCTAGCTGTGTCTGTACAAAAATGACATTGCTCTGAATTAACAACGCAAAGGACATAAGGAGAAGAGAAAAGCAATACTTACAGGCTAACAGAGTCTGATTAGGAGGTAGAGATGATTGACTGGGTGGGGAAGCAGAGCACAAAGAAAGGTTGCAGATAAAAACAGGAATAGGAGTGCTTTGAGAGCACTGTGATGGGTGTAACCCATTAGGTTTATTGAAACCTAAGCTCCCTGCACAAGGCAGAAAGGACAAACCAATGTTATCCTACAATATGGGATTCCAAGGATCCAATTTTGCTCGGCTGAGTTCAAGGCAAGTGCTTTACCTCTGCTCACACAGGTAATTTTGTTACATTTTTTTCCTGACTGCATTTTTTCTCCTAAAATTATATATTTACACACACACTTTTTTGTTTATTTACACAAAAGGATTTTATTCTGTATGTATGGACTTATTTTTTTTTTCATTTAAAAACTTTAACTGGATTAGAATTAAATTGCGCATGCTTAAGTATACAGTTATTTGAAACTATGAATATGCCTATGAAACCACCAAACACAAGACAGTGAACATCCATCTTCAAAAGTATTTTGATCTTTTGTAAAATCTACCACATTTTTCTTTTTCTTAGCAACTATTAGACAAGCTTTTTGTCATTTGGATTAGTTTTCATTTTTTAGAATTTTAAATTTTTTATTTTATTTATTTATTTTTTAGCTTTTTTTTTTTTTTTTTTTAATCAGACCCGATGATGCTTAGGGCTCACTCCTGCTCTGCTCTCAGGAATTACTCCTGGTAGTACTTGGGAGACCATTTGGGACACTGGGAATTGAACCCAGGTCTGCTCTGTGCAAGGCAAACGCTTTACCCACTGTACTGCTGTTTTGGCCGGAGAATTTTACTAATTGTAGCTCAGGACTAAGTTCTGTCTCTGCTCAGGGAATCTCCTTAAAGTGCTTGGGGTACATAAGTCGTAAGTGATGCTGAGTATGGATGTAAGCATGTAAGGCAAGCATTTTACCCATTGCGTTATGTCTCCAGCCTCTTTTTCAGAATTTCATATGAATGTAATTATACATGTACTCCTTTTTGTCAACTCAGCATAAGTTTTTGGAAGTAAGGGCAACTGAGGCTTAAATTGAGATAACAGATGCCCAGGACTAAGTATTGGTTAGTCACTGTCATCCCATTGTTCATCGATTTGTTCGAGTGGGCACCAGTAACGTCTCTCATTGAGAGACTGATTGTTATTGTTTTTGGCATATCCAATACGCACAGGTAGCTTGCCAGGCTCTCCTGCGTGGGCTCGATACTCTCAGTAGCTTGCCGGGCTCTCTGAGAGGGGCGGAGGAATCGAACTTGGGTTGGCTGCGTGAAAGGGAACGCCCAACCGCTGTGCTATCGCTCCAGCCCATTGGTTAGTCATGTTGTGGAATCATCCTTTGCTTTTTTTATTGCTTAGTATTGCTTTGTATTTCTGTGTAGCAGTTTAGTCATTCAACTCTTATTTGTTTTGTTTTTGGGTCACACCTGCTGATGACAAAGTTCAGGGGTTACTCCTCACTCTGCACTCAGGAATTACTCCTTGTGATATTAGGGGACCATATAGGATGCTGGGGATTGACCCCTGGTTGGCCTTGGATAAAGTAATTTGAATTAACATGTATCTGCATAGCAATTTCTAGAAAATTGACAACTTAATATTGAGTTTTCCCCACTCATGATTATAGTTTATTTCTTCCTTTTAGGGGTGTTAGTTTTTACCGTGCAGTTTTCATCTCTTGATTACGATTTATTCCTATTTTGTGTGTTTCTGTGCAAGAAAGGTTTGAGAGAGTCATGTCTTTATTAGTGTATATAAGTAATGGTTTTGAGTGATACTCTTGTATTCATGTGTCCTTGTCCATTATTAAATATAATGACTTTTTCTTGCTCCCAAGTGTGCTCAGCCAGTCTGCTGGGAATCTCAGCGTCAGAGCCCCAGAAGGATCGCCTGAGCCACACCATTTAGTTTGGTTGCCTCCAGGGCTGTTTCTGGCCATGCTTGGTGGACTGTGTGGTGCTGGGGTTCCTGTTTACCACTGGGATATCTCTCCAGTTCTGAGATCAAGGAATTTTTTTGTTGGCACCATCAAACTTTTTGTAGACTGTGTATCTGTGTCTCTTCCTTTTCTTGATAGTAACCAAAATGAAGTTATTTAGATTCTTTAGACTATTTAGATGATCGATTTTGTTGTTGTTGTTTAGACTATTTAGATTATCATTTTTTTGTTTGTTTTGGGCCACACTTGTCTTTGCATTCAGGAATTCCTCCTGACTGCTCTGGGATTCTGGGAATCGAACCCAGGTTTACTGTGTGTAAGACCAGTACCCTGCTTGCTGTGCTATCTCTCCAACCCTTATTTCTTCTTAAATGAATTTTGGTTCATTTGTGTCTTCCATAAAATTAGGAGTTTCAGATTTTATTTGCATGAAGTTTATTTCTGTCTCATATTTTGTATCTTTGGGATGTCATTTCTCAGTTGTGATTGTGGCAATTTGTGTCATGTATCTTTTCAGTCTGGCTTTTATTAGTAGTCAAAATTAATTAAAATATTCAGTCAAAATCAGCTTTCACTTTTATTGAGTTTTCTCACTTACTATTTTTTATTTCTACCATTTCTCATTTTTACTTTTGTTTGTTGCTCTTGTTTTTGTGTTGTTAACTGTGAAGTTAACGTCATTGACTTTTTTTCCTGTCTTAAGTTTCGGTGAAATTGTATGAATACTGGTAATTTATAGAATTTATTGGTTTATCATACTTAAAAATTTAAAAGCTCAGTTCACACCTCTGCATTTTTGTTCACTCCAAATACCAAAGTTCAGTGCCATCACTCCTTTCCTTCTCTACCTTGTGTGTTCTTTTTTCCTTTTGGTAACCATGTTTTTCAGTTACAAGATATAACAGTTTTGTTATATTTTACCAGTTTATTTGCTTTGGTTATCTGTATTGTTATCTGATTTCACTCCTATCTAGTAGAGATACCTTACCTAATACAGATTTTGTTAGTTTCGTATATTTCTATTTAAGCTCTTTTCCATGGCTTTAACTCAGATTTTGACATATATTAATCTTTTCATTTTTTGACATATTAATATTTTGACCCATGGATTGAGAAGTAGCTTTACAATTTCCAAACAGAGCATTTCCTTCTGTCTCTGCTGTTTCTGGTTTTCTCTCTCCTTTGTTGTAGTGAAGAGGAGGGCCCACACTTAGACTTGGTTGTGATGCGCACAAATTCCTTTTTTTGTGGGTTTTTTTGTGGGGCTCACTGCTCACTGGATGTGTTAGCACTCTTTAGTTAATGCTAACTTGCTCACTCACTCCTGACTGGGGTGTGTCAGATTGGGCACCACCAAGTTGCTCTGGGGACCATACTTGGTGAGCGTGGGTGGTGTTGAGATCAGAGCTGCAGCCTTATGCTTGCCAAGGCAGGTATTTTTTGTTGGGTGATCCCCGGGGGTTCCTGTTGATACCTATTTTAGCTTTATTGTAGTTAAGAAGCATATTTTGTAAGACTTGAGTCTTTGTTAAGTCTTCTTCTGTGGTACAGATAGCATATATCATGTTCGCTTCATGTACTTTAATAGGGACTGGTAGCCTTTATTCTCTAAATGTCATGTTTATTGATAGTGCTATTCAGATGATCTGCGTACCTACTTTCCTTCCTTGGGAGAAGAATATTTAAACTGCCTAAAGTTATGCATTTGTCTATCCATGCATTTTTTTGAGGGGTGGGGCGGTGTCCACTCCTTATGGTTTGGTTCTTATGGTCCTGGCATTCAGGGCAGGCCTGGGCTGGCCTGGGGGTCAGCCTGCTGCTTCCTCACACTTGCCGGCTCGCCGAGCCATTTCCTCAGCTCTCCACTTCCACCAGTGTTTCACGTTTACTTTGAATTAGTATGACTGTTTAGGAATAAAATATTCTTTCGATGCATTGACCCCGTTGTTATAATAACCATTTTTGTTTCTAACATTTATTGCTTTACAGTTTACTTTTTCTTTACAATAGCAGCTCTCTCAGGTTTCTTTTAATAGAGACCATATCATGTGTTTCTCTTTCTATTACTTTCAACCTGTTAGATGTTTAGACTTAAACTTTTGGGGGCAGTTTTAAAGTTGAGGTCTTGGGGCTACACCCACCGTGATCTGGAGCTGCTCTTGACCGTCATGACTGTAAGTGGAAGGGATTGCTTCTGCTGCTGCTTGGGGTCCTATGCACAGCATGTGCTCCAGCCTCTTTGGGTTCTCTTTCTGGTCTTGGAATGTTTTAATCACCTTTCTTCTTCAGTTTTCAGACCATATGCGTTTAATATGATTTAGTTTTAAAGCTGCCCTTTTATTTTTTAACTTTATCTTGTTTCCTTTGTTCTTTTTTTCCTTACCTGAGAGTTTCAAATTCCTTTTTTTTTTTTTGGAGGGGGGGTCACACCCAAGCAATGCTCAGGGGTTACTCCTGGCTGTGCGCTCAGGAATTGTTCTTGGCGGTGCTCGGGGGACCATATGGAATATGGATGGTGGGAATCAAACCGGGTTGGCCGCGTGCAAGGCAAACGCCCTACCCGCTGTACTATTGCTCCAGCCCCTACATTCCGTGTTCTTTGCTTTGCAGATTAGCTCTAACTGCATTGTTGATAACTGTTTTAGGATTTGTAGCATACATTTCTAATTTAGTAGTCTAATACCTCAAAGAGTTTTATATGCTATAGTAATATAGCACAGGGGTTGTGCGTTCGCCTTTCACGCAGCCGACCCGAGTTCCGATTCCTCCGCCCCTCTCTGAGAGCCCGGCAAGCTACTGGGAGTATTGAGCCCGCGCAGCAGAGCCTGGCAAGCTACCCGTGCATATTGGATATGCCAAAAACAGTAACAATAAGACTCAGTGAGAGACGTTACTGGTGCCCACTCGAACAAATCGATGAGCAATGGAATGACAGTGACAGTGACATAGTAATATTGGAATACGTCTCTTATTCCTTGGCCTGTATACTATTGTTACCATAAATTTTGCTGTTACCATATCTCAAATTCTTAAAAGTATTCTTTCTTTAAACAGCCACTCTTTTTTGTTTGTTTTTTGGGTCCCACCCACCTGTACTCAGGGCTTACTCCTGGCTTTGTGGTTGGGGTCCTGGTGATACTTGAGGGAACAAACAAACATATGAGGTGCTGGGGATTGTGATCCTGATTGACTTTTCAAGGCAAGCGCCCTGCCTACTGTACTATGTCTTCAGCCCCCACCCCCATTCCTGGCCCCTGGATTTATATATTTTTAGAAGATTTAAATCTTAAGAAAATAACCTTTTAATATTATTTATATTGGTATGTGCTTTGAATATTAAGTGGAGGGGATCCCTTCAGACTTCTGAATTGTCTGTCTGCATTCAGCTCTTTGGTATTCTGGCTTACAAACTCATGTTGATTTGCCATTCTTTTCTTTTTTTTCTTATCGGGTCACACGTGGCATTGCACAGGCATTACTCCTGGCTCATGCACTCAGGAATTACTCCCAGCGGTGCTTGGGGGACCATATGAGATGCTGGGAATCGATTCCAGGTTGGCTGCATGTAAGGCAAATATCCTGCCCACTGTGCTATTGCTCCAGCCCCAATTTGCTATTCTTGAAGTCTACTTGTTTTCAAATTAGGAAGTGTTTGAAGTTGAGGCTTCGTCTAAACTATTTCATGACCTGCACTTTTTTATTTATTTTTGGTTTTTGGGCCAAACCCACTGGTGCTCAGGGTTTATTCCCATCTCTGCTCTTAGGCGTCACTCCTGTTCAGTTTTAAGATCGGAAATAGTGTTTTGGAGTTTAAGTGTGATTATGCATAAAAGTATTTTCCACAAACTGAAGTGCACAGTTTATGTTAATTTATACTATGGAATATGCAAGTTTTTATGTTGAAATGTCATTTTTCATTAACCTTAAATGTTTAATGTTACTCAGTTTTCATTGATTTTATTAGATTCCTTATGGGAGAGAAGATTAGCCAATTATGGTAAAACAGAAAATTTGTGAATTTTTACTTTTATTCATTTATTTTTGGGTTACACCCAGCGATAATGTTCAGGGGCTATTCCAGGCTCTGCACTCAGGAATTACTCCTGGTGGTGCTCGGGGACCATATAAGGTGCTGGGAATTGAACCCGGGTTGGCCGCGTGCAAGGCTAACACCCATAACCCACTGTTGCTATCATTCCAGCCCCTTGTGAAATTTTAGTATGGAGCTTGTTGCATTTATTTATTTTTATTATTTTGGGGTGGGTGGACCACATTCAGTATTGCTCAGGGTCTGTTCTTGTCTCTGAGCTCAGGAATAACTCCTGCCAGCCTTGGGGGATCATATGGGGTTCCAGGATTGAATGTGGGTCCACCTTGTGCAAGACAAGCACCTTGCCCACTGTGCATTCTCTGCCATACCCTATCTCATTTCATGCCTTTAAAACAGCTTTTTATATTTGCGGTTGATTCTAGGAGTTTCTTTTCTCTTAATACCATTTTGTCATGGTGAAATTCTTGAAAAATAACGGGCCTGTTGGAAATACAGGAATGCATGCATGCATGAATAATACAGCATGGTACTCAATGTAGTTAACTTTTTTGGATATTGATTTTAATTTTGGTAAAATTAGTAGTAATTCTCTTCAGTACTAGCCAAAGGAAGTCTTTGGAACTGGACAATTAATGGAAATCAATTTCTTTAATGTTTCTTTAATTTATAATATTTCTTTAGAATATTACAGAAATACTAGTGGCTATTTTAATTCACTTAAATGATTAATTGGAGTTTTCCTTTTAGCCCTTTAAAGTAAATTTTTGGGGGTAAGGAGTTGGACATTATCGTCTAACCCTACCTCACCACCTGTTACCAGATAGCATCACGATTAATTCAGAGGTTAATTAATTAAAGATTAATTCACTTAATCTCTTTGTTAATACTAAGCTGTTAGCTTTTTCCAAATTGTAACTCACTAGCACTTTGAAAATGTTACAAATTGCTGGATTCAAATTCAGATTTTGAAATGGCTGTTACATTTACTTTTATTGGTTTTATGTCATTGTAATTAAATTTTAAATTGGGGGTTTATATACCCAATTTTCATGATCACAATCATGAAATCCTGTTAATCACCGATTTCTCAGGTGGGCTCAGCAACATCTCATTTCGTCCTTTCCCTGAGATCTTAGAAGTCCATCTCGACTTGGCCCTCCTAATGATGTTGCACTGGGGGCTCTTCAGGGTTAGGGGAATGAGATCCAGCCTGTTACTGGATTTTGCATATGAATACACCATGGGAAGCTTGCAAGGCTGTCCCATGTGGGCAGGAAACTCTCAGAAGACGCCTGTTTCTCCCAGAGGGAGAAGAAGGCTAAAGATCTTGTGCGGCTGCTTTGCGGCCGCACGCTTCTGAAAGTTCACTTTTAAGTCTCTGGATGTTGGCCGTTGATGGAATTACACACACCTGGATTCCTCTGCCGGTACCTTCATGCATGAGGCCCATCCGAACATGTGGAGAGGGGCCTCGAGCATGGCTGTAGCTAGGTTCTGGTGGTCTTCGGCCGCCGGGAGCTCTGCTCGGCGTGTGGAGGGAAGCTGGAGCCCATCCCCTCCGAGGGGCCCCAGGGAAGACAGCCAGGTGTGCGGGCAAGAGACTCTAAAATACCCAATTTTAGTTTACTAAAACTGAGTGTTTAATATTTGTTCTTTGTGAAGTATGAGATTTCTTGTTTTGGCACCTGGCAGTGCTCAGGGCTTATACTCCTGGTTCTGTGCTCAGGATCACTCTCAGTATGCTTGGGGGATCGTAGGGGCTCAGGGGATCAAACACTAGTCAGCAGCATGCAGAGCAAAGCACTCTGTGTGCTGTATTATTGCTTGGGTCCCTGAAGCAAGATAGTTTTATTGAATGAAACTTTTGGAGAAGGAAAGGAGTATATGGTTAAGAGAATACAGTCTTGAAAGAACAAGCAAGCTAGCAGAGGCACAGATAAGAGAGATTCATTTCAAAGGGAGAATTCAGGCTTGAAGAGCAAGTCTCCTTTGAGTTTTCTTTAAGACGCTACATAATGCTCGCCTTGGCATTTAAGTTTATAATAGAGTTAACATTAGAATTTATATTTACATTAGAATTTTAAATTATGGACATTCAGGAAACTGATGATTCAGATATAGAGACAGAATATAGATTTCTTGATCTGAATTCTTCATCAGCAGCAATAGGTGTCAAGCAGTAGGTAAACTCAAGATATTTATTGGCTCTTGGAGAGTCTTCATTTTTTTAAAATTTTTTTTAAGATTTTATTTTGGGGGCCCTGCCAGTGGTGCTCAGCAGTTGCTTCTGGTGATGTGTCAGGGGCCCCTGCATTGCTGGTCGTGTGCTTGTCTTGCATGTGGCCAGGCTGGACTGGACCCCCAGCATACCCATACAGTCCCCAAGCCTGCCAAGGGCTCAGCAAGGCCCCACAGAAAAACAGACTGAGAGGAGGAAGAGCAGTTCTAATGAGTATGTGATTAGGGTTGGTGAAAGGCATTGAAGGTTGCATAGAAGCTAAATTTGAAATGCTAAAGTGTGGAAATTTTCTGGAATTGACAAAGTACATGAATTTTTGGAGAAGAATCTCATATTCTCCAAGATGGACTAAAAACTAGAAAGACAAAATATGTTTTTCAAACAACAAAGGATCTAGAATACAGTGGCATAGTATGTTCAAAATGTCAGATGAAAATGCTCACTTAATCTTTCATTGTAAGCTAAATAAGGATATGTTTAGAGAGCTATATCACTCCCTGCCCCACCCCAAGTAAAGTTAACTAAGATATTGGTAAGATTGGGTAATTTTAATTATTGACGCTTAAAACATTTGTTTTTCTAGTTTTAAAAGTAAAATTAAGGGCTGGAGCAATAGCACAGCAGGTAGGGCGTTTGCCTTGCACGCGGCCAATCCAGGTTTGATTCCCAGCATCCCATATGGTTCTCTGAGCACCGCCAGGAATAATTCCTGAGTGCATGAGCCAGGAGTAACCCCTGAGCATCGCCAGGTGTGACCCAAAAAGCAAGAAAAAACCAAACCCAAAAAACCCTAATATTGTATTATTTAATAATAGAATTAAAAATGATTACTAAGCAATTATTATTTAATTTTCTTTTTAGTTTAACAAATGAAACTAATATATTGTATCATTTAATATAATAGTAGAGTTGAAAATGATCACTGTAGGACAACTGAGTGCTGAAAGTAGATAAAAGGACAAACATGATAAACTTTCTGTGTCTGTATTGCAAAAAATAATGCTCAAAGTTGGGGGCAGGATTGGGGTGAGGGAGAGAGGAAAGGAAAAGTGCCTGTCATAGAGGCAGGTTGGCTGGGGGGAGGGTTGGGAACTAAGAAATACATTGGTGAATGGGGTGGGGTTGAGTATAGGATGACTGAAACCCAGTCATGAACAACTTTCTAACTATCTCAAGGTGATTCAGTAAAATAAAAAAAAAATTAAGTAGAGTTAATGGGAGTTTTAAGTATTGTTTTGCACTATGCTCCTTTTGTTCATCACTAGTCGTGTGGTTATTGAGCACTTGACATGTAACTAGTCTAAATTGATCTTTTACAATTGCAAAATGCAGGTTTTTTAAGACATACAGGTCTTTTTTTGTTTGTTTTGTTTTTAGGTCATATCTGGGTGTGCTCGAGTCTTAATCCTGGCTCTGTGCTCAGGGATCACTCTTGGTGGGACATGGGGTGCCTGGGATTGGGGTTTGAACCTGGGTCTGATGGGTGCAAGGCAGGTGCCTTACAGTACTGTTTGACCTGGCCAGAGACAGTACAGTTTTATACTATCACATGCTGTAATAATTTGGCTTAAATATTTGTATTACCTTTTTCTTTCTACTTTGAAAAACAAGTCCACTGGAAAACTTACAAGATTACATGTGTTATTCATATTTCTTTTAGACAGTAGCAGTCTTCTTGTGGAATTGTTAAGTTTAAAGTAAATCATATAAGATATTTTAAAGTCATAAGGGTGAGCACTTCATGTGTGAGGCCCATCGAACGTGTGGAGAGGGGCCTCAAACATGGCTGTAGCTAGGTTCCAGTGGTCTTTGGCCGCTGGGAGCTCTCCTCGAGGTGGGGAGGGAAGCTGGAGCCCATCCCCTCTGAGAGGCCCCGGGGAAGACAGCCAGGTGTGCAGGCAAGAGACTTTCTTGTGTACCGGCAGAGGAACCCAGGTGTGTGTAATCCCATCAACGGCCAACATCCAGAGACTTAAAAGCGAGTTCCCAGAGAAAGCGATGCAGAGTCTCTTGCCCGCACACCTGGCTGTCTTCCCCAGAGCCCCTTGGAGGGGATAGGCTCCAGCTTCCCTCCCCACCCCTAGCAGAGCTCCCGGCAGCCGAAGACCACTGGAACCTAGCTACAGCCATGCTCGAGGCCCCTCGCCACACATTTGGACAGGCCTCATGCATGAAGGTACCGGCAGAGGAACCCAGGTGTGTGTAATCCCATCAATGACCAACATCCAGAGACTTAAAAGTGAGCTCCCAGAAGCGCGTAGCCACAAGGCGGCCGCACAATATCTTGTAGCCTACTTCTCCCTCTGCGAGAAACTGGCAAGTTTCTGAGAGTTTCCTGCCCACATGGGACAGCCTTGCAAGCTTCCCATGGGGTATCCATATGCTAAATCCAGTAACAAGCTGGATCTCATTCCCCTGACCCTGAAAGAGCCTCCAGTGCAACATCATTGGGAGGACCGTGTCAAGAGAGACTTCTAAGATCTCAGGGAAAGGACGAATGGAGAGGTTACTGAGCCTGCTCGAGAAATCAATGATTAATGGGATATCGTGATCGTGAAGGGTGAGCACTAAAAAATCATAGAATATCACATCTTAAGTATTAGAATAAATTAAGGTATAATTGAAAAGGAAAATAGTAGAGCAGAGTGAGAGGTCTGTTTGGTGTTGAGAAGGGCCTATGGAGTTTCCCCTTAGCCCTTTAAAGCAAATCTTTGGGGATAAGGAGTTACCTAACTCTGCCATCCTAAGTCCTGGTCTCCAAATAGCTCATATTGTTAGGCACAGTGAAGGAATTTTGAGGGGGACGTAATCGTTTATTCCCTACACTATGTACTTCTCCTTACTTTCATCCCAGGCACATACTATCAGTCTTTAAATTGGTATTTTTGATTCCTATAAATTTTGGTGCTCTGGGCTTACTCCTGATGTGCTCTGGAATCATGTCTGGTGATGCTTTGGGAACCACATGTAGTCCTGGGGATGAATTTGGGCTCGGTGCATGCAAGGCAGATGTCTTATTTCTGTACTCTCTTTGGCCCTTATATTTTTGAGTCTTAGGTAATATATGACATTCTAAATTTTTGAATAGTATGGGTTGGTTTATTTTGATTTTTTACATATTAAGTTACACGTGTTCTGTAACTTGCCCTTTTGGTACTTTAAAAAAAGGGTAATATTAATTTTTATTGCCTAAGTAGTATATGATTATGTAAACATAAGACTACTTTGTTGACAGATATTGAGGTTATATCTACTTGTTTAACATGCTTCTTTTAACATTTTTGTGCATATGTTAGTGTTGTCAAGGCAAGTTCAAGTTTCTCTAGCAATGACACTGCTGGATTGCAAAGTTTGTCTACTTTGTTTCTTTTGTATATGTGTGTGTGTGTGTTTTGGGGCCACACCAGCAGTGCTAAGGCCTTACCTCTGACTCTGCACTCAGAGATCACTCTGGCACTGCTCAGGGTGCTGTGTGGGATGCCAGGGGCGGCCACATGCAAGGCAAACACCCTGCTTGTACTGTTTGTTGCTCCGACCCCATTTATTTTCAGTCTCATTAGCGTATTGCTTTCTGAAGTGGACATGTATTTATACTTCATTAGCAGCATAGAAATGTGTTTCTTTTATAAAACCTCTCTGATATTTGATTATTGTTGAAATTTTTAATCATTGTCAATCTAATGTACTTGTGGATGATACCTTGCTTTAATTCTCTATTATGTATAACATTTTCTTTGCTGTGCACTTTGGTTTCTTTGTAAATGCCTCCTTGTATGGACTGTTTTCTTTGTAATGTGGTTTCTGTATTATTGATTCCTAGAAACTAATATTTTATTATATTGATGTATATAATTTATATTTAGTATATTGAGCAAAGCTTTTATTACTTAGTGTGTGCCAAAGACAACTAGCACATTTTTACCTTAATGAATAGAAGTTGGAAATTTTACAATCATTTTTATATTTAAGCTTTTTTTTTTTTTTTTTGGCTTTTTAGGTCACACCCGGCGATGCACAGGGGTCACTCCTGGCTCATGCACTAAGGAATTACCCCTGGCGGTGCTCAGGGGATCATATGGGATGCTAGGATTTGAACCCGGGTTGGCCACGTGCAAGGCAAACGCCTTACCCGCTGTGCTATCTTTCCAGCCCCCCCCCCTTTTTTTTTGATGGAAGAAGGGTTTGGGCAACACAGCAGTGCTGGGGGCTGCTTCATGCTGTGTGTTGAGTGGGTACTCCTAGGTGGGGCTACTGCTGGCTATGTGTTGAGTGGACACTTTGGGTGGTGTATGGGTACAGGAACCGTGTGGTGCTAGGATAAAATGTGATCGGCTGTATGCAAAACAGCCTTCTTAATCCCATATTCCTTCTCTCTCTCCCTCAGACCTACAGTGGGAGAAATCCTTCTTCAACTCGAGGTCTTACATGTAGTTCTAATTTTATTTTAAAAATTTAAATACTTTTACAGTTAAGACCTGTTTGCCTGAAATTTAATTTTGGTGTAGGGTATGGTGAAAGTTTTGTTTTACCCCCTTTTTTGGTAACAGATTTAGAACCTTATCAATGGAATAGTTTTTAACTTTCCCACTGATTTTAAGTGTCAACTGTCAAGTTCTACATATATGTGTATATGTTGAACTGTCTGTCTGCTCTCTGTTCTGTTGTTTATTCCTGTAACTATCGCAGTGTCTCTGTAAGTCTTAAAAGTAGCATCACTGTAAGTCTTAAAAGTAGAACAAATTTAACAACTTTGTTCTTCAAAATTTTCTTGTGGTTTAATTTATACATTTTTTTTTTTTTTTTTTTTTTTTGCTTTTTGGGTCACACCCGGCGATGCACAGGGGTTGCTCCTGGCTCTGCACTCAGGAATTACCCCTGGCGGTGCTCAGGGGACCATGTGGGATGCTGGGAATCGAACCCGGGTCGGCCGCGTGCAAGGCAAATGCCCTACCCGCTGTGCTATTGCTCCAGCCCCTTAATTTATACATTTTAAATCAGTTAAGTTTCCTGGAGAATGTCTGGCTTTTGATTTTATCTGCACTATATAAATTATTTGGGGAGTGGGGAGCAGAGTTGTAGCAGATTAATGCAAGTCTTTAATTTTTGTGCCTCACAAGATTTATTGCTTTTTCTGTCCACTTTAAATTAGATACAGTACTGATTTTATTGTTTTCTTTTTTTTTAATAAAATTTTAATTTTATTAAATCACCGTGTGGAAGATTACAATGCTTTCAGGCTTAGGTCTCAGTTATACAATGCTGAAACAACCATCCCTTCATTATTAAATCACCGTGTGGAAGATTACAATGCTTTCAGGCTTAGGTCTCAGTTATACAATGCTGAAACAACCATCCCTTCACCAGTGCCCATATACTATCACCACCAAAAAAAAAAAAAGCCCACACAGTACACCTCCCATCCCGCCCCCCCCACCCCCTACCTTGTAACTGATAAGTTTCATTTTACATTGTTTACTTTGGTTACATTCAATATTTCAACACAAACCTCACTATTGTTGTTAGGAGTACCCCACTAGATTCAGACGTACTGTGAAGACAAATAAGGTCGCGCGGCCGCTACGGCCGCGCAGTTTTGAATTTCTGTACTTTAACACTAAGTCCAAGGAGATTTCTTCTAGATATTGGATCATTGCAGGCTTGAAAACCCAATCTGTGGTCATCTTAATATGGCGGACACCGCGCCCTTCATCCCCGGAGAGAAAGAGGCGAGAGTGAGAAATACCTTTCCCCTCCTGGGCGGGCATGGGGCCGAGGTTTAGTTCTCAGGCTGGAGACATTCTGTGAGGAGTTGCCCATGCCGAAAGAGGTTTTGCTGGGTCTGGATTCATGCTTGTGCAGCTGCGGAGAGGCCGCACATGCGTGCGGCCCCCGGGGATCACATCTTGGCGGTGGGTCGATTTTATTGTTTTCAAAATGCACTGAAGGTTAAAAACAGTGACTACCCTTAGCAACAGTGTTTTTGGCTACACTGACTTTGCCAGGTGGATCGTGTGTTGCTGGGGAGTGAATGTAGGCCTTCTGCATGCCAAGTGTGCCCCTCAGCCCTTTGAACTTCTCTGACCCTGGCAGTAAATTTTGAAGTTCAGAACTTTTCTTTTTTTTCTCCATTGAAATAGATTTGTTATGTAACTTTTAGTTTTAAGTGTACAATAGGACTTGAAATGCATTGTGAAATGATGTTCAGAATAAGATAACATCACTCTACATAGTTAGAATTTGAGATTTGCTGCCTCAAGCTATGTAGTATACTATTAATAGTATATTATTATTATATTAAGTGTAATCACTGTAGTGCACATTACAGCCCCAGGAATAGTTAATAGCTACACAGAATAACTTTTGATCACCTTCACTTTTGTCCACCTTCCCCACCTCCATGCTTTCTGTATCTAAAGTTATTTTCTTTGGCTTTGGGGCCTTACCTGAAGGTGCACAGGGGTTATGCTTCTGTTTGGGGTGTGTGGTGGAGGTGGGCACACCTGGTGATTCTCAGGGGTTACTCTTGGCTCTGCACGCAGAGGTAACTCCTGGACCCTGTGGGTGCCAGGGATTGAACTCAAGTCTGCCATATGCAAGGCAAATGCCCTACTTGAAGTACTTTTTCTCTGGTCTCTAAAACGTTTCTCATGTGAGATAGTAAAGTGTGGTTTTCTATGACTTACACAGCAAAATTTTCTCAAGGGCGATCCATGTTAAAAGGAGCAAGATTTTTTTTATTGCTACTAATGTTCATATATTGGGGCTAGAGTGATAGCACAGCGGTAGAGTGTTCGCCTTTCAGGAGGCCGACCTGTGTTCGATTTCACCGCCCCTCTTGGAGAGCCCAGCAAGCTACCGAGAGTATTGCGCCCGCACGGTGGAGCCTGGCAAGCTACCCGTGGTGTATTGGATATGCCAAAAACAATAACAATAAGTCTCACATTGAGAGACGTTACTGGTGCCTGTTCAGACAAATCGATGAGCAATGGATGACAGTGACAGTGGAATGTTCATATATTGGGGCTGGAGTGATAGCACAGCGGGTAGGGAGTTTGCCTTGCATGCAGCCAACCTGGGTTTGATTCCCAGCATCTCATAGGGTCCCCTGAGCACCGCCAGGAGAAATTCCTGAGTGCAGAGCCAGGAATAACCCCTGTGTATCGCCGGGTGTGACCCAAAATGCAAAAAAGAAAAATAAAAGTTCTTATATCTATTATACATATCAACATAGATTTGAGTTTACAATTTATCAGGTTTTAATTTACTGATCTATTAATGAGAATGTTTTCATATCTCAGCTATTGTAAATACTGCGGTAATAAACAAAGGGGTGTGTTTGTTTTTTGAAAATACTGATTACTTTTCCTTAAACTGGAAACTGGGATTGCTGGATCTTAAAATAGCTAAACTTTTTTTTGAAACATTTCCATGCTGCTTTCCATGGTGACTTGACTGATGTACATTTCCAGCAGCAATGCATAAAGGAATTTCTTTATTCACTAGCTTGGCAACGCTGATTTCTTTTTTTTATTTTTGATAATTGCTATCCTAACAGATGTGGTTTTTTTCTTGTTATTATTTAGTTTTTATGTATTTAGTTAAATTTATGGAAAATCATTGCATATTTTTGATCTTTAGCCATGTACCGTATAAATGATTTGCAGTTATTTTACTTCTATTCTGTAAGGTTGCCTTATTGATGCCTTGTTGATGCCTTATATCTTACTTTGTTGTGCAGAGTACTAGGCTTGATTTAGTCACACTTGTTTATTTGTAGGCTCAAATTAAAAATATAATTGCCTGGATATAAAATATATAAAATATAAAATACAGTTGCCTGGGCTATGTCAAGGAGCTCATCACTTCTTGCATATGTTATGTTTATGCCTTGCTGTAATCTAATACATTTGCAGTAGCATGCTAAAAAGTGTATTTGCCTTAATTAAAAATACTTCTTTGCTACAAAAAAATGTTAACCATCTGTGCCTTTATAGAGGGTAAAGATTATTCATAGTCTTTTTCTCGAGGAGGTTCTTGTAACATGTAATGGCAGTAACTATAATAGTAAGAAAGTGGTGAAACTCAGAAAAAGGATTTCTGCTTGTAGTTTGACATTGTAGTTTCACCAGCTTTTTTCTCTCACAGTTTTAAATTTTATAATAAAGGCTTCAAGATGACAAAACTATATAGATTTTCTTCTTGAAGCATATTTGAAACATCTGATTATTTCATATGATTCTCAAATGGTTCAATATGTTTTGAGTGCACATATAAAAAATTTTCTTAACAATACAACAATACCATTATTGTATCTAATACTTCAATTTTTTTTAGACTTCATGCATGTGAGACATGTACTATTTATCACTGAGCCATATCCCTGGTTTGAAAGTAAATTTACTCTCCAGCAGTCACAAACATTTTCTAGTTGCCTTAGAAATACCTTAAATTTTTCTCCAAATCAGGAACCAAGGAAAATGGGAATTTGATTTGATTAATATCTTTTAAAGTCTTAGGAATAAATTTTGCTCTCTTCTCTTTTTTCATTATTAGAGAAGTTGGGGATTCTATTCTGTATAATTTCCGCTTTCCTGAGTTTTCATATTGTCATTTCGTATGTTCCTTATATCATCTACGTTTCCTGTGAAAGTGTAATTAGAAAAGATTTTGTTAAATTTTTTGCCCCAATATCTTGTGTATTGACACAAGATAGATCTCATGTATGGAGATATGCACTTTTGGGTCAAATCTCTGACTCTCAGGTTTAATAAAGGCAGATTTTGGTGTGGTGGTTCATAAACCACCTTTGTGCTGAGGGGTGGTTCCCACAGTGCTCCAGAAACCACATGTAGTCCTGTGGCTGGCTGCATGTATCCTAACCTTTCTCTCTGGCACAGTAATATTTTATACCAAGTTTGTTTTATAGATGTACTCTTATGTAACGTCTATGGCGGCATATCACAAAGAACATATCTTTTCTCGTTAATATAATATATTTTTGGATCACACCCAGCGATGCTTAGGACTCTGTGCTCAGGGATCATTTCTGGCAGATTTGGGGGGATCATATGGAGTTCTAGGAGTCGAGCCCTGATCAGCTGCATCAAGGCAAATACCCTATCTGCTGTATTATTGCTTTGTCCCTACATCATTTCTTTTTGTGATGTTTCAGTTCATATTGTCAGCTCCTTCATTTCAGTATAGAAAGTTCCCCATTATCTTTTCACATAGTGGGTTCCCATAGTTGAGAAATTCTATCAGATATTGCAAAAATGGTGGTGCTCTTTTTCCTCCCTACACATCTTTGGATGTTTCTAGAACTTTTTTCCCTGGCTAAGGATATATGACTCAGTAGTAGGGTGCTTGCATAGCATGTGAGAGATCCTGGGTTTTTGCCTTTGACAAGTGAAAAAAAAAATTTCCCCACTGAACATTGATCATTCTGAAGTACTCTTTTTCCCCCCTTTTTTGAAAAAAGTTATTAAAGCACTGTGATTTACAAAGTTATTCATACTTTGAGTTGTAGACATGCAACATTGTAGCATTGATCCCTGCATCAGTGTTCCCAGGTTCCCTCTGATACCCCTCCTGCAGTCTGCCCTCTTAAGGGCAGGCACCTCTCTAGATTAGTGGTTCAAGTTTGGGTCTCTTCATTTCAGTATTGTTGACTCTCTGGTTCAGTTATTTGGTCTATCTATCATTCCTTTGTATCTGAATCCCCTGACCTGGCCCCCATTGGTTCTCTTCTGTCTCTTCTCCCCCCTCTCCCCCACCCTTTCTTTCTACATTCTATACTCTGGGGTCAAGTTTGATCTGTGTATTCCCTCTTTTAAAACATTGGGTAGGGTACTTGCCTTGCTTGTGGCTGACCTGGTTCCATCCTTGGCACCACCCCATCTGATTTTCCAAACCTGAGTGCAGAGCCAGGAGTAAGCCTGAGCACTGCTGGGTATGAGCCATCCCCCCACTAATATTTTTTCTAATTAGCTGGTAATCTGGCAACTTTTAATATAATGTTTTCAGTAATTTAAGTATTTTCGGTAGATGCACATAATACCTTAATAGCTTTAATACTTGCTTGAATATTGTTTCTTGTTTCATATGTTTTATTACTTATTACTTGAACAAATGTTGGTTCTTCGGGTTGGAAATTGGTCCCTAGAGTCCATAGTAATGTGGGTGCAAAGATGATCATTTTGTTTTGGTTGTGTGTGCCTCAAGGTTTTCTCAGTCCACAACCAGCAAATCTCACACACACACACACACACACACACACACACACACACACACACACACACACACACACACACACACACACACACCCCCCTTCATACCTCCTTATTTGTGGCTGCCATAGCTGCCATTACTTGTGCGGGGGATCAGATCCAAGTCTTGCCACCATGTGTTTGGCCACTTGAGCCACATCTCTGGTTCTCACTTTTTTTTTTTTTTTGAGGCATATTCAGTGGTGGTGGTGCAGGGATATGGGCACTTCTCTTGATTCATGGCTTAGTGATAACAACTTGATGGTTCTTTGTGAGTCTCTAGTGCTTGGGGGCTGCCAGGACCATCCTGGCAGTGCTTAGGGATCATCAGGGCCTCACCTGACATGCTTGGGTGCTATGCAGTGGTAGGAATCCAACTTAGAACCTTGCTTATAGTAAGGCATATGCTCTACTGGTAATCTAGCATTAGTGATCTTGACTGATTTCCCCTGCACCACCCCCCAACCCCTCCAATTTTTTATGTTGTTTGATTTTTGTTTTTTATCTCTCTGAGCTTTAACTGGCTCTGTGCTCAGGAGCAGTCCCTGGTGATTCTCAGGGGACCATATACAGTACTGGAGATTTAATCAGTGTTGGCCTCATGCAAGACAAATTCCTTACTTTCTGTACTGTCTCAACAGCACTCCTTATTTTAAAGCCAGAATTATATTGTAAGCTCTTCCACTTCATACTTAATTTTACCATTTATTTTCTGATTTTATGCATGTATTGCATAGATTGGAAAATCACTAATAGTTGCTAACATTAACAAAATCATTAACAATCACTAACAAATTTTTTAAAGCATTTGTATTATACTGACACTAGTAACTGAATATAGATTAAGATTTCCTTAGTTGTTTTTGCTTATAGTGTACTAGTAGTATAGTTAAAGAATTTCAGTGTTAATTGAGAATTCTTTGGAAAATTCTTTGTGTGTATATATATGTGTACATATATATCACAATGTATATAATATACATTTCAACAATTAGAACTGTTGTACTGTGATTCTAAGTTTTGGGAACCTTTTTCATTTTCACTTATTGGTTTCAAAATCAAAGCTATAAAAAATATTGACTTTCATAGGACTTAGTTCTTCCACACCTGCCCATTTTGCTTTTTTAATTCATTCATCCCTTCCCAGAATTTATATTTTCATTAATGTTCGGTTTGGCATTTAATGTAAGCAAATATGAATTTCTTTCTATCTCCTTCCAAAACATTAGGAAGTACAGAATATCTGGAGTTTTGTAACTTCTTGACTTAATGATAAATCCGTGAGAGCGCGTGATTAATACTTTCATTTTGTGCTTTGTGCTTTGTATTGGTAGTGCCTTTTTGGAGAGGCCCATAAAACCTTTCTAGCAGAGTATATAGTGATAGGGGGCTTTGTAATCAGAAAGCTGAGATAAGATCCAGAGTGACAGTACAGTGGCTAAGGTACATTACTTATACATGATGGACCCAGGTTCAATTCCTAGAACCCCAAATTGTATTCCTAGCCTAGAGCTTCGAGTAAGTCCTGAGTATAAGTGGGTGTGGCCCAACAACAAATACAAAAAAAGTGAAACTGCATTTAAATGTAATATTTTTGTTTAAAATTTAAAAAAATGAAGATCCCAGCACTATATAAGTTTTGGAAGTACATTATTCAAAATCAGTTTCCCCCATTATGTAACTGGATTTGATAGTTTTTCAGTTCAAGGATAATTTTCATTTCATATGCTCAGAAATAAGCTCATGTTTTGTTTCTGGTTTTTTTTTGGGGGGGTATGTCTGGGGGACCTCAAGTGGTGCTCAGGGCTTTTTCCTGACCCTGCTCTTGGATCACTTTCTGCTGGCTTTGTGGTGCTGAGACCCAAGCCTTGGGCAGCGGCATGCAGGCAAGCACCTTATCAAGAACTGCTGCTCCAGTTCAACCTTTTTTTTTTTTTTTCTTAATGGAGTAACTGAACTTTCGAGGTTTTTTATCACACTCTATTTAATAAAGATCAGATCTCGTTTCCTTTCATATGGTGCGGTGTCCCACACTCTTACTCCTGGCTTTGCACTCAGAAATTACTCCTGTTGGGGTTTGGGAGACCATATGGGATGCCGGGGATCCAACCTACTGCGGTACTATCACTCTGGCCTGCATTTTTTTTTTTTTAAATCTGATGTTTAGAACTATGTCAAATTTTCTGTTTTTTTGAAGTCTTTTTGTAAATGTTTGACCATATGTTGGGTATGTACAATTTCTTATTTATAAAATTTATGATAATTTTATAATAAAATATTTATAAAATGTACTTATGACATTTATTTAGTGCATAGTATGCATTCTGCTTTTTAAGACTTCATTGACTTGAAAACAAATGGGGAAAATGCACATATCTTAAATAATAGGGGAGTTTTAATCCATAGTATTCCAGCCTGAGAACACTAGTGAAATGATAAAAGGAAATAGATTTTTTGTGTGCTGACCTTTTTATTGTCAAGGTCCTTTGGCCGAGAATCCCAACGATGCTTTTTGACTAATTGAACAGGCAAGTTAGTGCAAAGGCCCAAAGAGGTGATGCTGCCTGCACAGACTCTGAAGCAGAGATTCCGGAGCCATCGTGGGGACCCTGGGCACTTGCCATGATGCTGCGGTGCTTGAAGGGCTTCCAGGGCAGCACCTGGAGAAAATTAGGGACCTTGTGCTGGAGTTGAACAGGGTTTGGTATGTACTTAGGCGTGCGCCCTAACTGCCGTATTAGCTATCACTGGGCCATTTCTTGTGCTGATTTTTAGTATTAAGCTATGTTATTACTAAAAAGAGGACAAGTAGTGCATATGATGTGAACCTTTTTTTTTAATGAATATTTAAATTACACGGAAGGAATTGTCTGAAATTTGATAACATTCTACATTGTAGTAGATTGTTTATTTTACATTTTTTATATTTTAGATTTGTGTTTCCTATGTTTGCATATCAAGTTAATAATATCAATTCTTCTGTTGCATATGGTTGTATGCTTTATTTGTCCTACTCAGGTAGTAACTGCCATGTCTTATTTCTATGTTTTACTATCTTTTGACCTAGTCATGTGCACCTTTTTATTAATTTTATGAAAATACTTGCATATTTTCTGTGATTTTTTTCAGTTAAAAAAATGTTTAGTTGTACAGTACTTAACTGCCATGTATAATTTTTTTTTGTAAAAAAAGTACCAAACTAGCTCTTCCTCTAGGCAGACAGCTGAGGTTATTTAAAGTTTTGACTTACAGAATAGTAGTGTTCTGAACATTTTTTACTTAATTTGTGATGCATACATACAAGTATTATTGCGTAGATGTTCAAGGTTAAATGTTAGACTATGTTAAACCTTACAAGGTAGTAAAAGTTTCCCCACTTTTTTTTTCTTTTTGGGTCACACCCGGTGATACACAGGGGTTACTCCTGGCTCTGCACTCAGGAATTACTCCTGGCAGTGCTCAGGGAACCCTATGGGATGCTGGGAATCAAACCCGAGTTGCCTGAGTGCAAGGCAAACTCCCTACCCACTGTGCTATCGCTCCGGCCCCTCCCACGTATTTTCTTAGCAATACGAAGTACGAGTTTTTTAATGGTTTCAGTCTCATCAGCACTAATTTTAGTACTAGGTTGTTTCGGAGTCTCAGCATTAATTTTTGCCAGTTAGGTGTGTGGGTCTTTTTAAAATTTTGTATTTTCCTATTAGTGAGACATTACTTGCCCAGTGTATTTGTTGATGATTAGTATTCTTTTTGTTAAATTCCATACTTGTCTTTCCCAATAAAAATTTGAGTTTGACTAATTCTGTGAAATGTTTTGTTATACAATGTATTATGGTTACTCATTCTCCGTGATGATTGTGTTGCTAATGTCCTTTTCTAGCTAGCAGTTTAACTTGTCACTTCTGAGTCTTAGGTTTATCTTTTGGTGAATAAATTATCAGTTTCAACCTAAACTATTAATAAGGCCAAATTTCTTTTAAAATTCTGTGGTCCCATTTTTTTATTCAGCCATTTAAATTTGTTCCTTGTTTCTCTGGACTTCCTGGTGATTTTTAGGACTCCAAAGCAATCCCCAATAGTTTTTAAGTTTCATCTGTTTTTTTTTTTTTAAGATGAAAAAACAGTTCTCATTCAGGTTTCTTTTTTCCCAATTTTTAAAAATTATTATTATTATTTTTATTAATGAATCACCGTGAGGGTACAGATACAGATTTACATAATTTCGTGCTTGTGTTTTAGTCATACACTGCTTGAGTACCCATCCCTCCACCAGTGCCCGTTCTCCACTGGTGACCCCAGCATCCCTCCCCCCATCCCATCCCCCTCCCCTGTGGTAGGGCATTCCTTTTTGTTCTCTCTCTCCTTTTGTGTGTTGTGGTTTGCAGTGGAGGTATTGAGTGGCCATCGTGTTCAATCTATAGTCTGCTTTCAGCACACCTCTCCCATCCTGAGTGGGTCCTCCAACCACACTTTACTTGATGTTCCCTTCTCTAGCTGAACTGCCTTTTCCCCTAGCATATGAGGCTGGCTTCCAAGCCATGGAGCAAACCTGGTACTAATTTCTACTATTCTTGGTTGTTAGTCTTCCATTATGTTTAATATTCTGCAGATGAGTGCAATTCTTCTATGTCTGTCTCTCTCTTTCTGACTCATTTCACTTTCATTCAGGGTTTTTCTTAGAGGTTTTGTGGTCACTTTGTAGAATTTACCATTTTCCGACATGGTATTAAAACATATTTTAATATTCAGAATATGAAATTGTTTTCTTCTACAGATTTTTTAAGTTTTGCCGTTTGTATTTGTCTCTTCAGAAAATCGCTTTTGATTTGTTTATTATGTTATTCTAGGGATCCCATTCCATTTTTGCCCCTTTTCAGAGGTAGTTAATTAAATTAATATTTGCAGTGCCATTTCTTTCACAGTATAGGTATATCTTATGGTAAACGTTAAGCTCTAACAAAATGCAGAACACAGTGGCATGAATAGACCACAGTTAACATTTCTCAAAAGCTCTGCTTATGTAGAAAGTGATAATCTGTTCTATGTTATTAATTCACTGGTCAGTGTTTTGTGTTTCACCTTGTTGCTTCATTATTTCTCAAACTTTTGTGTTGGAATTTCTTTTGGGGGACAAAAGACCTCCAAGCAGTGCTTTATTTGACCCAGGGGCCCCACTTGGCTTGCTGTACTGTGCATAGCTTCTGTGCAAGGCCCCGTGATACTCCTGTGGTCTTGTGGTATTGTAAATACTTGGACCCACCTAGCAGTGCTTGGGACATCAGTGCTATGCCGAATCATTTTTGGTGGCGGGAAATCATACCCTGCATAGACATGCAAGGCTATATTATATCTTCTGACCCCAATTTTTGTTATTTCTGAATTAGGCTTTTGTTCTTTGGATTGTGTGTGTGTTTGTGTGTGTGTGTGTGTGTGTGTGTCCTTCCCTTAAATCTCACCTGAGATTTATTTGTTACATGTCTTAAAAAAAAAAAAATTGAACTGGGGCCAGAGCTATAGTACAGTGGCTGTCATGTGTCGCATGCCAGTGAGTTTCTGGCACCCCATATGGTTGCCATATCACTGCCAGGAGTAACCCCTGAGCGTCACTGGGTGTGCCCCAGAAAACCAAAAAAAAAAAATCCAGACAAAACTTTGATTTCTTACGTGGGTTATTTGTAGTCAACATTTTTATTGTCAGTGCTTTCTGAGCCTCTAGTGATAGGCTGGACTAAATCTACTTGTTAATGTTGTGTCGTTGTTTAAGGGTACCAGAAATGTGCATGTGTGCGAGTATCTTCCTTCCTGTCTGTGAAGACCTGACTTTCCTCAGGAACTTACTAATTCTTTTTCTTAAGGTTTTGGCCAGTTCTCAGTACCTAGACTGAGTAGCACCCGGGAACTCTTACAGTGCTCGTCGTCAGTCCCTGCTGGCTTTCCAGGAGCCACTGGAGCCCTTCCACTTGGTAGTGACAGATAGTAATTGAATCGGGCTCTTAGGGTAGCTGAGGGAAGAAAAGAAACATTCCTGCCATTGGAATGGAAGCCAGATGTCATTTAAATTGCACTTTGTACTAATTTTTACTTTTCAAAGTTTTTTTCTCTAGTTGACATACAGATTGCTTATTTTTGTTGTTAGCATTTTCCTAATTGTTTTGTAGGATGTTACTTTCTTGGGAAATGCTTGTTTTTACGTAGGAGAAGTAGTTCTTACTGTCAGATTTGATACAGGATGCCAGTACCTATTTAAATGATTTTTATTGAATCTAAATTCAGTTCATGTCCATCTTGAATGAATTAAATTTTAAACATTGCATAATCTTAGAGATTGTGATTTTAAGTTTAAGTAGCACTAATTTAATTTGTTTCAGTAGTCATCATAGAACAGTCTTATCAATCACTATATGGTTGAATAATTAGATTTTATATCTTTTGTGTGGGACCCGGGCTTAGATCTCCAAGCCTGCTCGGATTGGGACTGGGCCTTCTCCGCCCAGACCCCCCATTTTCCGGTAGCTTGGCAGCCACACCCACAAACTGTCCCCAGTGCCGTGTGATCCCACCAACGGCCAGCATCCAGAGACTATAAGACCAAGCTCCAGGAAGCACGCGGCTGTTTGGCCGCAAGACATCTAATAGACTTGTTCTCCCTCTTGGAGAACTGGACAAGTTACCAAGAGTCTATTGCCCGCACGGGAGAGCCTTGTAAGCTCCCCATGGCGTATTCATATCCCAGATACATACATCTCGGAGAGCCCGGCAAGCTACGGAGAGTATCCTGCCTGCACGGCAGAACCTGGCAGGCTACCCGTGGTGTATTCGATATGCCAAAAAAAAAAAAACAACAACAGTAACACTGAGAGATGTTACTGGTACCCATTTGAACAAATCGATGAGCAACGGGATGACAGTGACAGAGACAGTGTCTGAGGACTGCTATTGAAAATAAACCTTCTGAGAGACACACAAAAGAATCTTGGAGCCGAACAGCTAGCTGCAGAGATTTCTCCAGACCCTAATTATATAATACTTTAGATTTCTAGGAGTGCACAGCCACGTGACACCCTGTGTTATTTATAGCGGGCAGTACAAATAATCTAGCATCTGCTATTCGTCAGGTTTGAGTGATGGTGGGAAATTCAAAATAATGGTGGTGGGAAGATGTGATGGTGGTGGGACTGGTGTCAAATTATGGAATGTAGTCCATTATCGTAAACAACTATGAAAATAAAAGTTTTTAAATATTAAAAAATAAAAAACCTTCTGAGAAAGTGATAGTACTGCAGTAGGATGCTTGACTGGCTTGTGACCGTCTTGGGTTTTGTGCCGAGTATCTTGAGCACCAGACCATAGAGCCAGGACTCAGCCCTGATCACTGCCGCATGTGGCCCAGAAGCCAGAAGAAAAAAACTTAATCCCATAACATCAAAAGAACTCTTAAATCTCAATAAGGAAACAACCTAATTAAAATTATGACCTAAGTTCTTAATAGTCACCTCACTAAGAAAAAGGAATAGTTGAGTTTTGAAGAAAATGAGTTTTTTTTTTTTAATTTTACTTTTATTTACTTTTTAAATTTTATTTTCCCCCTTACACTTTATATGGGGTTGGAGCGATAGCATAGCGGTTGGGTGTTCGCCTTTCACGCGGCCGACCCGAGTTCGATTCCTCCGCCCCCTTGGAGAGCCTGGCAAGCTACCCGTGCGTATTAGATATGCCAAAAACAGTAACAATAAGTCTCTCAATGAGAGATGTTACTGGTGCCTGCTTGAACAAATCGATGAGCAATGGGGTGACAGTGACACTTTATATAAACACTGTGGATTACAGAGTTGTTCATGATTTGTTACAGGCATTCAATATTCCAACATCAGTCCTACCACTATTAACATCTTCCCTCCACCATTGTCTCAGTTTTCCCAACCACCCCTTGGAAATGAGGTTTAAAGGTGCTACAAAGCATCTATGTTGAAAAATCTCCTCTTTGACTTTCTCCACACTAACAGGCTTTAAGAAGTAAGTCTTCCAGTCAATGGTTAATTCACACGATCTATGGACTGTATTATTTACTATATTCTTAAGATAAACTAGAGGAAATATCTCTGTATAGCTGTCATCCTGTTGCTCATTGATTTGCTCGAGTGGGCACCAGTAAGGTCTCCATTGTGAGACTTGTTACTGTTTTTGGCATATCGAATACGCCATGGGTAGCTTGCCGGGCTCTCCGAGAGGGGTGGAGGAATTGAACCCCGGTCATCAGTGTGCAAGGCAAATGCCCTACCCGCTGTGCTGTTGCTCCAGCCCATTAGAGAAATAAATTACTAAAATAAGGAAAATAACTTAGCACTTACTGTATATTGATAACCTGAAGTTTATATTGTCTGCTTACAGGATGAATTATATGTCAGTTTTTATCAATATTATGTATGGTATGTTAGTCTTGTGTCTTATCTTTGGGGAGTACTTCTAGCATTACTATTGGCAATTTGTGTAGGTCACGTGGTGTTATTCAGGTTTTGTGGAGTTTCATTAAAAATGATGAATTACGTGGGAGAACCTTGAGATCACCTTCTACTGCAATAAGCAATTTACTAAAGACGCGGATTCACATGGAGGTGATTAGCATCAGAGTAAGCAGCTAATCGTCAACACTTGAGCTAACCAGATAGCAAAGGAGGTGTCTATGAAATTATTATAGAGTGATATGCACTATAGTTAATTTTGTGCTCTTATGACTTAGTGGTGCATTGTTTATATTTCCCTTGACTGTGGATGTCATGTACAGCCTCTGCATGTTTGCCTGTGAAGGTTTTGTAAAGAGTAATTCATAATTTGTTTAGTAAGTAATAAAGTGAATTATTTATGCATTTTATGCATCATTTTCAAAATATTTTAATCTATACAATCCATCTGGTAGTTTTATTCAGATTTTCTCAAATCTCAAAAATTTTTTATTATTGAAGAAAAATCATGTGTTAGAGTTACACAGTTCAAACCTTTTTCGTTCAAAGGTCAACTGTGTGGATGTGATAAAGGTATTCTCTGTCATATATCATCAAGAAAAATACAAATTAGTATGAAATGGATAGCTTAAACCAGGGAGTTCATAAATGGTGGTGACAAGCAGAGACCCTCCCCTACAGTGTTGATGAGGCTGTAAAGTGATATAGGCGCTTTGGAAGAGTCTGGCAACTCCTAGAAAAACCCTAAATGTACTCAGATGATCCAAAAGTCATGCTCCTTGGTTGTTATCCAGAGAAGTTGAATACTTAATGTACACACATAACTTATACATAAGTGTTTTTTAGCAACTTTATTCACCATTACCAAAACTTAGAAAAAGCCATGGTATCCTTCAGTAAGTGAATGGATGTGTAACTTGATACATCCATTTAACCAGAGGCAAAATAGACTACTAAGCCATGATAAAACATGGAGGACCTTAAATGTATTACAAACAAAAATAAATCCAACAGAGAAGATAAGATTGTATACTGTATATATATCTGATTTGATATCCTGGAAAAGAGAAACTGGAAACAGAAGATCGATCAGTGACTAGAAATAACAAGCAGTGTAAGGAAGGAAAGACTGGTAGACTGTAGAGGGCTTTCAGGACAGTGAAAATGCTTCAAGATGTTATAGTGATGTCTTACAACATTTTTCCAGATTTATTGAATATTCAGTATTAAGTGTGAGCACTTGTTTACTTTGGGTGATCAGTGGGTGTCTCATATTTTTCATTGATAGTAAATATACCACTTATGTGGGAGATGTTAATGATGGGAGAAACTGAGGCATACAGTATTTGGGAAATCTTTGTTACTTAAGCTTATTGAGAACTGGGAAATATTTTTGTTGACAATTAACCCATGAGAGTGATTCTTAGACATTATGTGTCAGAAGGCTTGGTAAATTGATCATTTAAAAATGCTTGTAATTTTTAAAATTCAGATTTAGGTGAATCTGTCAATATTGGAATGCTGTTCAATTTATAAATCTAAAGTTAGTCTAGATATGTCATTTGAGAGACTATAGTATCTAATTCTTGTCATCATGCTGAATCTTTTTCACGATCTTACAAAAATTAGACACTGGGAACTAGAGACAGTCCAGTAGTTAAGGTGCTTGCCTTATACATGACCGACTCCGCTTTAGTTCTTGGCACTGCAAACTGTCCCCACCCCCACCAGGAATGAAGAGCCTGCCATATTCTGAGCACAGCTGAGTGTGGCCCAAGTGAAGTGTCAGTGTGGCTTGATACTCTGTCTAAATTTTTTTATGTTCGTTTTTCTCCAAATATTTGATGCTAATGAATAAAAAGTTTTTAAAACACTTAGAAAAGATGGCCTATGAATATTTGAATTGGTTTGTGTTTTCAAAACTTACTGTAGTTTAAACACATTAAAATTAATCTTATGGTTAATTTTAATGTTTTGGATCTTTTGAGTTATTATAGCACAGCTGGTAGGGAGTTTGTCTTGCACTCGGTTTACCGGGATCGATTCCTCTGTCCCTCTTGGACAGCCCGGCAAGCTACTGAGAGTATTGCGCCCTTACGGCAGAGCCTGACAAGCTCCCCGGGGTATATTCGATATGCCAAAAACAGTAACAATAAGTTACAATGGAGACGTTACTGGTGCCCACTTGAGCAAATTGATGAACAGGATGACAGTGATACAGTGCAGTGCTACTTCTGTTTTATACTTCATTCTCATGTCTTTTATATTCAACTTCTTTGTATTAATTTGGTTTAAATTAGCTGGTAATGATTTAGCTGTTCTAAATATTAATACCTTTATATGTAAATATACACACTTAATGTAGGCTAAACTGCTGGTTTAGCTATTTTAAATATTAGTGTGTTCACATGATCTGTTTGTAAATAAATATATGCATTTAAAAATAATTTAAACTGCATAGCTGGTTTGAACAACATGACAGTTGTCCCAATATGAATATATAAAGTTTAAAGAAAACAGCTAAGGACATTATTCAGTCTCTTTTGACAGGAGGAAAAGATCTCATCTTGAATATTTTGTGTTTTAATACTTAAACCACTGAATATGCATACCTGAGCATTTAATGATAGGTTTGTTCATCTGTAATTTCTTAATGACCTTGAGTTTCCTGGAAAAACAGGCATAGAATAGAGTATTAACAGAATATGTATGGAGAAGTTGAACTACTTTCATTTTCGTTTGTCTACAAAAAGTCAGTGCTTCAAAGGTTTGGATTTGAACCTAATTCAAATAGTAACAGAAATAGTAATTTTTTCTGTTACTATTTCTTAGATTTTAGTGAAAGTTAGGACACATTTTGTCTTTGTAGAAAAGGGGAAAAATCAGTAGGAGAGTCAATGTTTCATTTTAGGGATTAAACTTTTTAAAATTTTTCCTATATTTTCATGAATATTTTAAATTCACTTTGAGATTGATAATTAAAAATTTAAAGATAATTGAAATTTTTCAAATATCTTGATGCAAATTTGTTTCTTTTCTTACAGAGAGGATCTGACGAACTACTGTCAGGCAGTGTTCTCAGTAGTCCAAACTCTAACATGAGTAGCATGGTGGTCACAGGTAAGTGTTACTCTCGCGAGGAAGTCTCTTTGCTAACAATATTAGGGATGGAACGTAAAAATTTAGTTCATTTTACCCAGTGTCCCTCCTTTTCCCTCTTTTTCTCTTTCTCCCCTTTTCTCCCTCTCCCACCCCTTTTTCCTGGGATCTCGCCCCCTCCCAGTCCCCAGGGAATTTTAGTTGGGCTATACTAGACACACTGTTCTGAAGTGGAAATCCACATTGCAAAAGACATTTCAGAGACAGAACACATTTAGGAGGTGAGCAGAGCGGAAGGCTATCGTTGATGGAATGGGGTAGAAAGGAATTTATAGACATTTATGTAGTTTAAATACCTATTGAAATATTTTAGAGAAAATTTTGCTAGATTGTGTGCCAAATTTTAAAAAGGTAAATTTAGTGACATCTATAGTGGGCACTTAGCAGAAGTCTGCTTTTCTCTTTTTCTAATAAAAAAAAAAAAACCCTCTTTCTATTTGGTATAAATTCATTCTTGCCCTTTTTTTATACTTTTGTTGTTAGTTTTTGTGTGTTATGAATATTTTTTATATTCTAAAGCCTAAACTATGAAACCTCAAAGGTTCAACTTGGTGTTTTTAGTATGCTTTCAAGCTTTTTGTACTACTATATTAGTATTTTAATACTTTTGAGTTGCTTTGATATCTACTTGAAAGTTTAGATAATTTATTTAATCTTAATATGTTTTTTCTTAAATTGTATGTTTGGATAAAATTGTATCTGATTTTTATATATGATTGTATTAAAGTAATTTTCACATTGAAACTACTTTGATTTTTTTAAGTTGGCTTTTGCATGTGTGTATGCAGTATATATACTTTAGCATGTACATAGACATCTCTGACAAGTGAAAATTATGACAGTTTATAATTATAATAGCATAAATATTTTTCAGATTACTGTGTAAGAGTGTGACAGAGCTACTGATAACAGCAGCAGCCTTCTGTCCTCATCTGCTCCCCATGCAAATTATAAAAATGAATAAAATAGATGAGGCACTGTTGCCTGTGTTTAATGAGCAGTCTATAGAAGATCATGGTGGGGGAGGGGCACAGTAGGTAAGTTCCATGATCCCATAGACTTTCTGCCTTGAGTATTATACTGTTGTAGCACAATAGGATGGAGCACAAGTAGGGCATGGAGATTCCACTGAGCTGTCAGAGGCTTAAGATTGAAATTCAAAGCTGCTTAGAGATCTGGGCTTTGTAGAGGAGGATCATGAAAAAGGAAGATGCAAAAAGGTGCAGCCTGACAAACGTGAAGAATTTGCCATTAATTACCTCCCTATAAAAGCAGGATGAGAAAGTCTTGACCTTAGTCTGTTATTCTTCAAAGTAATCCCTATAGTTAAAGATCATATGAAGAAGGGTAAGAATATTTCATAAACTACAGAAAAATAATTTTGTAGGAATAGTCTTTAAAATGCCCATAGACAATAGAAATATCATGAGAACTGGTACCACCTGAGGAGGTGGGGACATAGGACAGGGCGTGGGTAACAGCTATGGTGGATTGGGGGGAAGAGGAGGTATTGCTGGAAGGTGGTAAAGTGTCGTGTACGAAACCCTGTTTGCAACAGTACAGTAAACCACAGAACAGAAACTTCATTATTTTAGAAAGCTTCCTGGCCGAGGCAGACTGGTGGATGGGAGGGAATTGGTGGAGGGCAGTGGGCACTGGTGAAGGGATTGGTGTGGAAACAGTGTTTGCCCTAGTCATGAATGACTTTGTAATTTCAGAATGACTGATACAATTTTTTTAAAAAACAGTGACCAGGATGTCAGAATTAGCAGAGGACAAAAGTAACTTGTGGGGTAAGGGATTGTGTCACACTGTGTGCTCATGATACTTCTTGTGGAGGTTGAACCAGGCTTGGCAGCCTGCAAGGCTAGAACCTTAATCCCTATACTATTTCTGTGATTACAGCAAAATATCTCTGTCAGGCTCCTAGGATTCAAGTAATGTATATATTCATGGAAGAATTTTTAAGGTAGAATTATGAAGAATTACAGGAATGCTACAGTGAAAAAATACATTATTTGGAAAGTATAATTCACTTTTCAGGATTGTCTACAGATTGGAAATAATAGAAGAAATATTAGTGAACTTTAATACGGGTGAATAAAATTTATCAGAGAGGACATTTGAGGACCAAAAAATATACCTTTGATACAATCAAGCAATCTATTTGATAATTTTAGGTCCATGGACTACAGAATGGTGTCAGATGTGTTCAGCTTTCATAAGATGCAGCAGCAGCCAAGAGAAAAGAACCCCCCTAAAATGTGAAGATAACAAGTTGGAATAAAACACATAGCAATCAAACTCTTGAAAGTTAGGCACATAATAGTAAAGTTATTAAAAGAAATAGCTAGTTTTATAATCAAACAGGAAAAAGACATTCTATAGACCAACACCTTCCACTTTTTTATTTTTTGCTCAGAAATTATTCCTCCTGGTAGTGCTTGAGGACTATATAGGGTGCCAGGGGTTGAACCCAGGTTGACTGCCCATAAGGCAAGTATCCTGCCTGCTGTACTGTCAGTCTCGCCCCATAACACCTTGTATTTTAAAGGAAATTTTAGATTATCATCTTTTTAGGTCGAATGGAATGATATTAATAAAAACTTACAAGTTCATAAATTTAAAAGGCATAAGTTCCTGACATTTCTGTTTATACATAACATGTATGCGTTGTGCTGTAAGATTTTGACAACTAAATTATGACAATGGTTGTAAATGAAGATAAATGGAATTAAAAGTTGCAGGATTCTTGTTTTACATGAAGTGACAAAATTCTCATGTAAGTTTGCACCTTGAAATAATGTCTCAAAGAGATAGTGAAAAAAATTTTTTCCTTGTTTTAAGTTACTGTAAACCTACAGAATGAAGTTTAAATATCACCCTATTTGGACTGCTATGTTGAGTGAAACTATTAAATAATGCATGACTTGCACCTAATAATGCCAGACTGCATACTTCATGTACTCAGCTTATTTTGTGTGAATTTTACCACAAAAAGTCTTTAGAAAAGACAGTAGAGGAACTAAAATAGAATAAATATTGTTAACAGTTCAAGAATAATAAAACCGATTCCAGCAAGCTACCGAGAGTATCGCGCCCACATGGCAGAGCCTGGCAAGCTACCCGGTGGTGTATTGCATATGCCAAAACCAGTAACAATAAGTCTCTCAATGAGAGATGTTACTGGTGCCCGCTCGAACAAATCGATGAGCAATGGGATGACAGTGACAGTGACTAGAAAGTAACTTGATGTTCAAACACAAAGCCATAAATCTGTAGACTGGCTAAACAAAATCAGATACAGTAACATACATTAGTCATATGAGGCCATTGAACAGTTAGAATGTGAGTACTAACTGAGATGTATATCATATATGCTTTTTAAAAAAATATAACATTTTATTTTTTACAAATGTTTATTAGATACTAATACTGTATTATTTGATATATATTGAGTTAAAATAGTTTGAAATTGATTTTGTTTTATTTCTTGATGTAACTACTGGAATATTTAAAATTGTATTGCTTGCACCACTCTCTTTTTGATTATTACTAGTATAAGTATTCTGATTAAAAGGCAGGGATTTTTAACTGGACTAACAAGACAAATTCTGATTATACTGTCCACTAAAGTTGGCACACAAAAAACAGCAGGAAGGTAAAAAGGTACTCAAACAGTAATAACTACAAGAAAGTTAATGTGATTTTATTAGTATCAGGCAGTAAGTTTTCTTCCTGGTAAATTAAAGACAAATTTACCAGAAGGAAAGTATTTTATAGTGTTAAAAGGGTTGGTCTGTCAGAAAACACATTTTCTAATTTTATACTAGTAATAACAGAACTCAAAAGTGCATTATAAAAATGACTGAAGTGGGCTGGAGAGATAAAATAGTAGGTAGGATTCTTGCCTTGCATGCCGCTGATTCAGGTTTGATTCCTGGCATTCCATACGTTCCCTGAGCCCTCCAGGAGTGATCTGTGAGCACCATCAGGGCCCATGACCTCCAACTTAAAAATTCAAGAAGTCTACAGTGAAAATGATAACATTATTCATAGTAATTGTTAGGAAAATTAAATCTTTTCAAAAGTAAAAAAGGATTTGTACTATCAACTAATTTATAAAGCTTGAATAACTTTTCGAGTATACATGGAGTTTTTAGTTTGGTAGACTACGTTAGAGCATAAAATAATTGTTACCTGCATTTGAAAAACTATGAAATAATTGTTCACAAATAAAAAAGAGATCTAGGAATTACCACAAATATTGAATCATACAGTTCTGAATAATGTATGAATTAAGGAAAATACAGGGCACTGGGGTTGATAGTATAGTGGTAAAGTGCTTACTTTGTATGTGGCTGATCCAGATTCAATTCCCTAGCATCCCATATGGTCTCCTGAGCACCATCAGGAGTAATTCCTGAGTGTGGAGTCAGGAGTAACCCCTGAGAATCTCCAGATGACCCTAAGCCAAAGATAAGTAAATAAAAATAAAAGGCATTTACTGACAAAATGTGTGTGTGTCTGTGTGTGTATGCGCATATATATATATTTTAACTTTTTTGGTGATGATCAGGGGTTACTCCTTCCTCAGCCTTTAGGTGGGACCATATGAGACTCCAGGGATTGAGTGAGCTCAGGTCAGCCATGTGTAAGGCAAACCTTAACCAGGGTGCTATCACTCCAGCCCCCTCTACCTATATAATTTTTTAAATGTGGAAGTTTTAAAACTTAGAAAGATTGATCAGGAAAGGAAGAAAACAAATTACAGAACTGAGTGAAACTTGAAAATGTCTATAGGCTATTATAGTGAAAATAAGACAGTATTCAAGCTGTTAATGCCATTAACTAGGTTAAATAGATTTCATAGACATAATTTACTCAGCTGATATCTATCGCTACATTATATGTGTCCATATATCTGTTTATGTTTTTAGCTTTGTATCTTATCAAAGTTGAGTCTGTAGAAAAAATTATTTCCACATTAATTGCTTTAGGTGTAGATAGTATTACTCAGGCTTTCTTTAGTTTTCACAGTTGAAGTTCATGAAGCTTTAAAGGAAAGTTTAGGCATTTTCACTATACATTTTTAAGAAATAGAAGGATTACCTTTTGATTTACAAAGTTAAGAGCACACAGTGTCACTTCTACACACTAATTCAGTTTCAGGCATTTTTCCTCCAGGTACTCAGAGGTCATTGTGTTTGTTCAGGAAATTCAGTATTTTTATTGGGAAGGTAAGGCTGGAGTAGCTTTTATAATTGGGTGGCCGCCGCTTTGGGGTGTGGCTGCTGTGACTGTGGAGGCTTCTCAGTGTACCAGGAAGTTGAGGGAGGTCTCCCATTCTGACCCTGAGAAAGCCTGGAGATTTCAGCCACAAAACCCATATACCTGAAATTTGAGCAGATTATATCTCAGTATGGTCCATCCTGAGTTGATGGAATCTGGCTAGGGAATGGCAGTGCTATTGGATTGTGGGAGCAAGCAGACACCAGACTGACCCTCCCCCTCACATTTACCCTGGTCTGTTCAGCCTTGTGCAGGTCTGAGATCAACTATGCTTTTGGTCCCCATCACGGTTTACTTACGGGTCTCTGAGGCAAGGACAGTAAATGAGCTTGGATGGATAGCTGAGCTGGAGGTGTTTTGTGTGTGTGGCTCCCACAGACCTAACTTTTAGCAGTTTAATTTCTTGGGAAACTTGATCTCAAGTTGTTGGGGACAATTTTGGGATATCAGGAAGCCTGAAGCTACCATCAGGCTGCTGATGTACTTGTCCTAGGTATAGGCTGACCTGCTGGCAGAACTGCACCCCCAAGGATATTTGTAAGGACTTAAAGGTACAGTGGCACAGACACATATCTTGTTTATAAAGCACAAGATTTCATGAGAAAGGAATCAGAAAACTGTAGACAAAAATGTTAGGACTTAAAGATGTGGTTGGTGAAATGAAGAAACTCACTAGAAGGCCTTAGCATCAGAGTAACACCATCTGAGAACAGAGTCAAGTGAACTCCAAGGTGAAATGAAGAATACCTTGAGATAACAGCAAAGATGGGGGGTGGGGAAAAGCATCAAAATAAATGAACAATTTATAATTTTTTTAAATTAACATCTGCCTAAGTTTAACTCATTGTCTTTCTCCTTTCATATTTTTGTAGTTGGTAGTAGGATGATTAAAAGAAGATAAATTATATTTTTGGTTTTAGGCATTTTTAAAAGAAACTAGTTGAGATTGTTTTTGTTAACAGTAACAAACTATTCAACATGTTTACTGAAATTTTAAGTAACATTAAATTTTTTTTTTTTTTTTTTTGCTTTTTGGGTCACACCCAGCGATGCTCAGGGGTTACTCCTGGCTTTGCACTCAGGAATTGCGCCTGGCAGTGCTTGGGGGACCATATGGGATGCCGGGGATCGAACCCGGGTCGGCCGCGTGCAAGGCAAACGACCTCCCCGCTGTGCTATCGCTCCGGCCCCAACATTAAAATTTTTACTTTAATAGCAAATGGCAATGTTTTCTCCATTTCCTTGAAAGTCCAGATACCGAATTAGTCAACTACTTTCATCAGTGTTTTAAATTTTAAAAAGATTGATATATAGGTTTTATGCAAATAAAGAACATTAATACTTTTAAAAATATCTTTCAGCCAATGGCAATGATAGTAAAAAATTTAAAGGTGAAGATAAAATGGATGGTGCTCCTTCTCGTGTACTTCATATTCGAAAATTACCTGGTGAAGTGACAGAAACAGAAGTTATTGCTCTAGGCTTGCCTTTTGGTAAGGTGACCAACATTCTAATGCTGAAAGGAAAAAATCAGGTATGCATCTTAGGACTTAAAAAATGTTACTCCTCGAATTATGTATCAGGTGTGAATTAACTATTGTCTAATAAGAGGGTACGATATAGTATGTTAGTTTACTAAAAGATTGTGTTAGAAGACTTATGCTGATTTTCTTTTTTTCTATTATTTTTCTTTTTTAATTTAAAATTTTTTTTTTTTTTTTAGTAAATCACTGTGAGGTACAGTTACAGACTTACAAACTTTCGTGCTTATGTTTCAGTCATACATGATCAAGTACCCATCCCTCCATCAGTGCCCATTCTCTACCACCAATGTTCCCCGTCTCCAACACTCCCTCTCCCCCGCATTTGTGGCAGGCACATTCCCTTTCTCAATCCTTTTGCAGGTGTTGTGGTCTGCAACACAAGAATTAAGTGGCCGTCATTCTCGGTCTATAGTCTACTTTCAGTACACATGTCCCATCCTGAGCGGGCCCTCCTAGCATCCTTTACTTGGTGGTCCTTTCTCTATTTCAGCTCCATTCCCCCAGCATGTGAGGCTGATTTCCAAGCCGAGGAGCAGACCTTCTGGTCCTTATCTCTACTATTCTTGGTTGTTAGTCTCCCATTCTGTTACTTTATATTCTACAGATGAGTGCTATGTCTATCCCTCTCTTTCTTACTCATTTAACTTAACATCATACTCTACATGTTGATCCACTTATAAGCAAATTTCATGATTTCATCTTCTCTTAACAGGTGCATAGTATTCCATTGTGTAGATGTACCAAAGTTTCTTTAACCAGTTATCTGTTCTTGGGTGCTTGGGTTTTCTCCAGATTTTGGCTATTGCGAACAGTGCTGCAATGAACATACAAGTACAGATGTCATTTCTACTATATGTTTTGCATCTCCAGGATATATTCCCAGAGGTGGTATTGCTGGGTCAAATGGGGGTTTCAATTTTTAATTGTTTGAGAAGCGTCCATACTGTTTTCCAAAAGGGCTGAACCAGTCCGCGTTCCTACCAGCAGTGAAGGAGGGGTCCCTTTCCCCCCACATTCACACCAACACTGGTTGCTTTTGTTCTTTTGGATGTGTGCCAGTCTCTGTGGTGTGAGACGATATTTCACTGTTGTTTTGATCTGATGATTAGTGATGAAGAGCATTTTTTCATGTTTCTATTGACCATTCGGATTTCTTCTTTGAGAAAGTTCCTGTTTATTTCATCACCCCATTTTCTGATGGGATTGGATGTTTTCTTCTTGTGGAGTGGAGATTAATCAGTGCCTTGTATATTCTTGATATCAACCCTTTATCAGATGGGTATTAGGTGAATATCACTTCCCATTCTGTAGACTGTCTTTGTATTCTGGTCACTTTTTCTTTTGAGGTACAGAAGCTTCTTAGTTTAAGATAGTCCCACATGTTTATCTCTGTTTCCACTTGCTTCGCCAGTGGTGTGTCATCTTTGAAGATACTGTTAGCTTTAATGTCATGGAGGGTTTGCCGACCTTGTCTTCAATGTACCTTGTGGATTTCTGGTCTTATGTTGACGTCTTTAATTTATTTTGATATGACTTTTGTGTGTGGTGTTAGGTAGAGATCTGAGCTCATTTTTTTGCATGTAGCTGTCCATTTTAGCCAGCCCCTTTTATTCCTTGCTTCACATTTCTTGCTCCCTTATCAAAGATTAGATGATCATATATTTGAGGGTGTGTGTAAGGATATTCCACCCTATTCCATTGGTCTGCGGCTCTGCCATTGTTCCATCACCATGCTGTTTTAATTATTACCACTTTGTTGTAGAGTTTGAAGTTGGGGAAGGTGATATCTCCCATCTTTGTTTTCCCCAGAATTGCTTTAGCTACTCGTGGTGGTTTGTTGTTCCATATGAATTTCAGTAGTGTTTGATCCATTTCTTTGAAGAATTTCATCGGTATCCTTATAGGGATCACATTGAATCTGTATAGTGCTTTGGGGAGTATTGCCATTTTGACAATGTTGATTCTCCCAATCCATGAGCAGGGGATATCTTTCCATTTCCTTGTGTCCTCTTTTATTTCGAGAAGTAGCGTTTTGTAGTTTTCTTTGTACAGGTCCTTTATCTCCTTAGTTAAGCTGATTTTCTGAGGCATGATTGTGAGCGGGATTGCTTTCTTCATGTTATTTTCTTCTTTCATTATTTGTGTATAGGAAAGCATGGACTTTGGGGTATTGAAAAGTAAAGCCTGCAACTTTACTGTACAAGTCTATTGTTTCGAGGAGCTTCTTGGTAGAGGCTTTAGGGTTTTCTCAATATAGCATCATATCATCTGTAAATAGTGAGAGCTTGATTTCGTCCTTTCCTATCTGGATGCCCCTAATATCTTTTTTCTTTGCTAACTGCTATTCACGTACTTCCAGTACTATATTGAACAAAAGTGGTAAGAGTGGGCATCCTTGTCTTGTCCCTGATCTTAAGGGGAAGGCTCTTAGTTTCTCCCCACTGAGGATAATGCTTGCCATAGACTTGTGGCAGATGGCTTTGACTATATTGAGGAAAGTTTCTTCAGTACCCATTTTGGTGAGAGTTTTCATCATAAATGGGTGCTGGATCTTGTCAAATGCTTTCTCTGTGTCTACTGATGTGATCATATGGTTTTTATCTTTTCTTTTATTGATATGATGGATTTTGTTGATTGATTTGCAAATGTTAAACCATTCTTGCATCCCCTGGATGAATCCCACTTGGTCGTGGTGTATGATCTTTTTGATGAGTTGTTGGATTCTGTTTGCTAATATTTTGTTGAGGATCTTCGCATCTGTGTTCATTAGGGATATTGGCCTGTAGTTTTCGTTTTTTGTGGTGTCTCTTTTCTTTCGGTATTAGAGAGATATGTGCCTCATAGAAACTGTTTGGGAGAGTTTCTGTTTCTTTAATTTCTTGGAAAAGCTTAAGCTGATTTTACCTGGTATCTGTGTGTGACAAATGGCTGTTAGAAAGTGTAAACATATAATAGTTTTCTCTTAATGTACTTCAGAATAATTTTGAAATAAAAGTTATAAAGCATGTTATTGTAATATTAGAATCAGTTGGGATGCTAACTAGTAATAGCATTTTATGTTTTACGCGTATCCCATGGAAATATTTACCTGATAGCACTGGAAGGCATTGTGTATTAATTCTATTCATTGAATTAGAGGTACTAATAGCATTAGGATCTAGGCATATTAAATTAAAAAATTTGTTTTTAAATTTCTGATGGTACTATTACTTTGCATTTCTTAGATGCCATCATTAACAAGCTCTAACATTTGATTTTACTTACTTTCTTTTCACTGCTTTAAAAGGGATTTTAATATTCTTTATCTAGGTTGGCAGTGGTAAGGTTCTGGTAATAGATTATATTAAAATTTCATTTTCTTTGGCTTTTGTTGGAAGAAGTACATTTGTGTAACATGGAAAATTGCAGTGGAGAGCATTATGTACTTATTCAAAAAGCTAATAAAAGTGTTAGCTTTAATTATATACATTAGTTTTCTTTAATGTGTAGTTATGCCTAGATGCACTGGTAAGTATAGAAATCTCCTAAAAGGATTTCTTATTTCACTTAGTAGAGCATCTAAGTATAGCTAGAAAGATTATATTCTAGATATTGACATTACAAATTAATTGAATAGACTATGCATACATTGAAGTCTAGTTAAAGTTAATTCATAGAACTGAAATTTTTGCAATTTAAATTTTAGGCGTTTTTGGAACTTGCAACAGAAGAAGCAGCTATTACTATGGTTAATTACTATTCTGCTGTGACACCTCATCTTCGTAACCAACCGATATATATCCAGTACTCCAATCACAAAGAACTAAAAACAGATAACACATTAAACCAAGTGAGTATGTGTTGTTACGTAAATGGTTTAGAGCATATTAATGATCTCAGGTAAACTGACAAAGATTTTTTATTACTGAAGGCGTTTTTGTGTTATTTCACATATTTCCTGCAGCATGTCCCCAAATACTAGCTGTAAATTTACAGAAAGTGTGTATAATCTGTTACTTTTATATTCATAGTAATAAATGAAATTCTTAATTATTTAATGCTTTTAGTGTATGTCAGAATGTTGACTTGTGGGGTGAGTGTCTTAATTTCTTATAGAAGTAGTTCTGTTGAAGATGCACTAATGACTTGAGGGGAAATCTAAGATGAAGAGTTAGATGAATATATTTACTTTTAAGATTTAGAATATAAGACACTGATAGTGATACCATTGTGAATCATGATTTCACTATTAAAAAGTAATGATAATCTTTAGAACTAAATAGAACCATTGTAGTTGGAGACCTAAAAGTGGTCTGAAAACTAGATTTTTAAATATACCTTTAAGCTAGTTATATTTTTAGTAAAATCTAAGGTTTTTCTTGCAAATTTAATGGAAAATAATTTCATATAGTTTTTTTCCTTATAAATAGTAAAATGATCAATTTATCTTAAATCAGGCCTACCTTTACCTGTTTTCATAATTTATAATTTAATTACTTTTTATCCATAAATTGTACTCCTCAGAATTTATGGGGGATTAAGGGAAAATAAATACTTTTGTCTCCTTTTAGAATTTAATGTCCAATTTGTTTTCATTAATTTTTTAATTAAATTTTATGTATTATACTTTTAGTAAACTAATTTATCATTTAAAAGATTCTAATATAAAAATCATGTTAAGAATTACGAGTCTATAACTAATAATGCCTTAGGCACAAGGAAGTAGCATGTATCTATAATAGAGCACTTAGAATGTTACTCATACTAGATACAAATTGAGATCTGAAATCATTATCTCACCAGTTTTTAAAGCTAATATTGGCCTAAAAAGGAGTGATTCAGAGGATGATTAGCACATTTTTTAAAAAAAAAGAATTAGGAGTCTATAATTAGATATATTTACAAAAAGATAGATTTGTAATTTTACATTGACTTTATTTCTAAAACAGCTATATTATTTACTCACTCTGTATTTTTTCTCAGTATAGGTTCACACCTTTTGTATGTATTTTTTCCTGCCACACTTAACACCACAGTACCAATAATTCTTTACTCAGCCCATTTGGAAAAAGTCCTTTGTCAGACTGGTTGACTCCTTGGCCTCATGCCTTGGGCACCTTTATACAGTTTTCACTTGTGACCTCCTTGGAATCTCCTAAGGAATGCATCTTTCCTTGACTGAGAAATGCTGCTTTGAATGATCTTGCTTTCTTCAATTAGTCATTATGTCTTGGTCTGACATCTTCCTTCTTGTTGTCTGTTTTTTTCTTAGAATAGTCAGTTTTGATTTTTCTTCATAGTGGTTCAGAAAAATCTGAACAGTAGTGTTAACTAGTATTTTGATGCTATACCTTCTTATCACCAAAGTGCCCCCAAATCTTCCACCCTTGGTCGTAGGCTCTTAGAATCTATCTGTCCTTCTCTGCTCTCCTATTCCTGCTTGTTAATCTTAATTTTGCAATCAGAGACACTTTGGACACTTCCGTGACCCCAAATATGTCGGTTTATAAAATAGAACAGATTAAAACAATTACTAATAATCATAAATTATTTTAAAGCAAATGGTTAAACGTTTTTTCATGATTGGCTGAAATGATAGTGTGTACAGATACCACATTCAGTTGCATGATTGACCCGCACTTTTACGAAGCTAGACTCTAAATTAATAAGGAGTTGGATGCTAACCTGGAATTCTAACCAAATGAAAGTAGCTGGGCCACTGTAGATTACATACTCTGATTCAAGTTACACAGCAGAGTGGAAATAGAAGCCTGGCCACTGAAGTGGCCAGTGGTCCTGTTTAAAATCTGAATGGGCATTACGCAGCTCTGTCTGGTTTGTCATACTTTATTTAGCTGTGTACCTTTATTCGAAAGTCCCTTTGCATGTTTGTAATGTTTCAGTAAGATTAAAATCTGGTTTAACAAGCCAGCTCTGTTTCTTAAAATTCTTAAAAATGGTATGAAATATTTGCTAGTATTAGTAAAGAAAATAATAGAGTAAAAAGGGAGGCTGGAAAATGTTGGGTAGTATTGAAAAATAAGTATGGGGTAGATACATATATGTACATGTTTGCTTATGTCCATGTATTTCTAAGAAGAATATCAAAGATAACCATTGGTGAGGGGTGGGAATGGGAAAGCAGACAGGGTGAAAAGGGTACAGGTTTTGGAACTCCTATTTTTAAAAGATACTTTATAATTTAGAAAAGAAGACTAGTGTTTTCCTAAGTTGTGATTTTCCTCGACTTATTATTTCAGATAAAATTTTCAGAAAGTTATGCTTGGTTTGATGATTCACTTCGGCTTGCACATTTATAGGTCCTGTTTCAGTTTTAGTTTATAAGCAATGAAGTTATACCAGATAAGTGATCTTTCTCATTCCTTATATGAAACCCTTGTATGAGTCAAAACTCTATGACCCCTGGCTGTATATTTTTTTTGCCAGTAAAATTGCTATTTTATCCCCACCCCTAGCTTTATTGGTACTTATACTTGACAAACGATATTTTATAAGCTTAAGGTTTGATGTGTTGTTTTGACATACAGTGCATACTAAATACCATCATATTATTAACTAAACCTTTCCCAAAATGTAACACTTCAAAAAATTGCATGTCCTCTTCGCCCAGTTTCAAATCATCTTTTCACAGAGCCCATGCTAATTTACTCTGTATAATTTCAATTTTAGTGCATATGCTGTTGAATGACCTCTGGTTTTTTTGTTTGTTTATGAATCCTAATGTTTTTCATGCTTTTCAATACTTATCTTAGTCCTATTCATCTCTGGGTTTTAAAAACTATAATAGTATCATTTGTCATTAACAATTTAATAATTTTTGTGTTTTGATTTTCTGACCCTAGTTAAAGTTGAATAACATTCTTTCCTTATCATTGTATCTGTCACAGTAATATGGGAAAGAAAGACAAAATAATGGTAGTCTTTGGAGCACTAAGGTGTAGTTTAATTGACAGATAATGGGTTCATTTTCATATGTATTTTTTCATATTCTAGGATATCAGATATAAGTATTGATATTTTAGAATAAGTGCACCTGTCTTGGTTTAATTAGAAATACCTTAGTTGTATATGAAGTAGTAGTGTACTTTGTTGTTTGTATATTAGATATATTAGTATGCATGTAAAATATGTTTCATATTTAAATTCTGAAACTTGTGTCTTCTGTAGAATTTCTAAAGTTAAAAAACTGTAGTGTTAGAAGTTATATCTGTGGAGAATAAGATTTGTATATTGAATATTCTTTAATAATTTTTTTAGAAATAAAAGACTCTGTTAGAATATATGCCATATATGAGGCTCTGCATTTGATCGCGGGCAACCCTCCTTACCCCAAAAGAACTTTGTGGAAGTTATGTTTTAGAACCTAGTAGTCATCTTTTTAAGAAGGTTTATAATGTCCTGTTAAGTGGAATGAATAATGTTAGATTTAAGTTTTGTTCTGTAAAAATTACTTTTCATAACATTTTTTTAACATTAGGCTCAATCCTTTGAAATTGATTTGAAGTAAATAGTCATAGAATGCTTGAATTATTAATAGCCGATTCCTGAGGCATGGCAAGTGCTTGGAAATATTTGAATGTTAAATTTTGTTTAATTTTGAGTCCTATAAACTAAGTGAATTAATGCCATAATGTGTAGCAGTATCTAAGTGGAAATACTTGGTGTATTAATAATTTACCACTCAATTTTCAGCGTGCTCAAGCAGTTCTTCAAGCTGTGACAGCTGTCCAGACAGCAAATACTCCTCTTAGTGGCACCACGGTCAGTGAGAGTGCAGTGACCCCAGCCCAGAGTCCAGTACTTAGAATAATAATCGACAACATGTACTACCCTGTAACACTTGATGTTCTTCACCAAGTAAGATTTGTTTGCATATTTACTTAAAAATTGGTGAGATATTAATGCAGTAAAAACTAACATTCTCTTTATTTTTCAACAGATATTTTCTAAGTTTGGTGCTGTATTGAAGATAATCACATTTACAAAGAATAATCAATTTCAAGCTCTCCTTCAGTATGGAGATCCAGTAAATGCTCAGCAAGCAAAGCTAGTAAGTTTAGAGCTTTCTTTTGATGTGTTATTTTCCCACAACAGATGTACCCATATTGAGAAAAGAACACACACTCTAATGATAAAACTGATAAAACTTTGCACTACCCTAAAGCATTTTAGTTGGCAAAAATAAATAAATGTCATTAAGATAATATTTTAAAAAGCTTCAAATTTGTCTTCCTTTTGCATATCTAATTTATTTGTTATTATTATTTTTTTGCTTTGTGGGTCACACCCGACCATGCGCAGGGGTTAACTCCTGGCTCTGCACTCAGGAATAACTCCTGGCGGTGCTTGGGGGATCATGTGGGATGCTGGGAATTGAACCCGGGCCTTGCTGCATGCAAGGCAAATGCCCTACCCTCTGTGCTATTGCTCCAGCCCCGCATTTCTAATTTAAACATACCTTGATTCTTTTTTTTGTCATATTAATATTCCATTATTAAATCATTAGACTGTAGGTGACTTAGAGACCATAATATAGGCCAAATTTTTTTGGGGGGGCGTTGTTTTAGTTGGGCAGAGATTATGTGCTCTTAAGGATATAGCAGGATTGTATTTTGTATGTACACCTAAGATTTTATTTTGATTTTTCTATTGAATCATCGTGAGATACAGTTACAAAGCTTTCATGATTGGGTTTCAGTTATACAATGTTCCAAAGCCATCCCTCCACCAGTGCACATTTCCCACCGCCAATATCCCCCATATCCCTCCTGCCACCTGCTCTTCCCCCAACCCCCTCAGTCTGCCTCCATTGCATATTGCAGGCACTTTTATTTTCTTCTTTGTCTCTCCCTCCTCTATTTTTGGGCATTATGGTTTGCAATATAGTTACTGAAAGGCCATTGTATTTATAGTTTGAAATTTCTCAACTTATTTGGTTTAAATGCTCTGATAGGATCTTAGTTTGGTACTAGATCTAGTGTTCTTTAAAACAGATTTTCTTGATAGGTTTCTAGTCATTTTTTTATTCACATACTTTTTTGTTGTTTCATGTGGAAGACATATTTTTAAAAAGTAATAATCTTTATTATGACTACTTTTGAGAACTACATGCTTTTACTTGTAAATGCCTTAATCTTTTGTTTGCTTATCTAATTTAAATCTGTTTTAGTTTTCTTTACTTCCTCTTACTACAGCACTGTTGTTATTCCATTATTAAACCATTAGACATCCATTATTAAACCATTGCTATCAGAACATTGGATCAGCTGTCTTTGTATTACAAAAAAGATCACTTTTTTTTTCTCCCACTCTTTCACTTTAAGATTAAGAAGGCCTGTGGAACCCAGATGAGTTTTACTTTTTCATGGCATTTTTATCTTCAGAATTTTATTTGGGGAACAAAAGTAGCCTTAGATAAGAGTATAATTGGAATAGTTTACAAAGTGCTGTAATTTAATTTTTATTGACTGATCTGTGTTATAAACAGTGATTTTTTTCCTTAATTTACAAAGGGAAATGTCAAGATTTATTAAGTGGTAAATTACTTATAATGCACATTATATTTCCGTCTGCTTTTCTCCATTATGTTGTTGCTCACTAGTTTTCCAAGGTTCATGGTCTGATACTATATGTATTTTTTAAATTTTTCAGCCATAAGCTAATTAAAATTTCCTTCTGTCACTCACCCCTCTACCCCTAGAAAAAAATTATTAACATGGCCTAGTCTTTAAACTTTAAAATATAAAATAGTTCCAGGTAGTTATTAAAAATCAGCGTGGTACTAGATTTGTTCAACAAAAGATAGTTAAGAACAGCTATGATTTCTTTGCCTCTTGCCTGAGGTAATTTATAGTACATTTGATCTCATAATAAGAGAATATGCCTCAATTGTATTTGAAATTTTCATTAAACCACTCTCCTGTGTACTGATAATAAACTTAAAATTAAGTGTTAGATATTCATATAGTCAGTTTTGGTTTATGAAAGATCTAAGATTGTAATTTTAAGAGTGTCCATAGTTGTTTTATTAAGTATATATTTGGGTACCTCAATTTTATTTAACTTGCTAGGAAAGGAAAAAGAAACTTGCAGACTTCTTGTAGTATGATTTTGTAATCCAGGCTTCTTGTTAAAATGTGCAGGCACATTTTTGGTAATCTTCCTACTTATTTCCAAACTGTTGAGTAAACCTACAGTATGTCACATCATCTTAACAATTCATCCCATAAAACCTCTACCCAGCTACAAGTACGCCCTACAAGTGAGAAAAATCTCACATTTCTCCGGTTATCATGTTTTCTCATTTTTCACAGTGAGAAAACATCGGAATTTTCTATCATCAAATCTGTCCTCTCTTCCTTTTTATGACTTTTCTTGCCATTTTTCAGGAGGTGAGGGTGAATAGAAAGCATCAGGTGGTAACTTACACAATTTTTGTCAAAAGATCTAGTTCTGTATATCCACGCTTTTCTTCTTTGACCAGTAAATACCACATCATATTTGTTTCCTGCCTCTTGCAAGGCAGGAGTATTTTCTGTTATCTGTGTCTCATCAGTATTTCAAAGCTTTAAACTTCTCTCACTTTACTATTAGGATAGTGTATATATAAATATATTCTGCCGTGTATAGTGCCTTTAAGTGAGCTTTCATCACAACTCCATTAAAATACGGGTCTAGTGGGTAAGGTGATTACCATGTTTGTGCCTGACCCTTGTTCAAACCCTGGTCCCCGAGCCCCTCCAGGAGTACAGTCGGGAGGAGCCCTGGAACACTACCGAGGGTAGCCCACAAACAGAGAGAAGAAATTGTATTAACTTGTTCTTACTCTCATTGTTTTGGTTTGGGGGACATAATCTAGTAGTGCTCAGGAGGGACTTTTGGCAGTGCTAGGGGGTGGGGGATACCGTCGTGTTGCCTGGAATTCAAACTAGGGGTTGACACATGCAGCACAAGGGCTTTACCTCTTAACCAATTTCACTGGCCTCTATTGAATTTTTTTGGTTTTGTTTTGTAGGAGGGTGTGGGGGGACCCATGGTAGTCTGGGCTAACTCTGTCCTCAGAGATCGCTCCTGGCAGTGCTTGGAGGATCATAGGTAGTGCTGAGGTTTGAACCCAGGATAACCATGTGCAAAGCAAGCACCTTACTTTGGATACTCCCTCTGATCCAGAATTAATTTTATTTTCACCTTGATAAATATATTCATGTAGAGTTTAATTTTAATAACATTATGGAAAAATATTTTCCTCATCCAGAATATTGGAATATCTGAATAAATGGAAAACTTCATATACTTTTTCAGATACAGAGTGTTTTTTCTCTAATAGGACACTTTGCTTGATTTTGATTTTGCTTGTGGGGGCACAGTAGGCAGTGTTTAGAGGCATCTTCTGGCTCACTGCTGTAGTTCAGAGGATATCTTATGTTAGAGGTATGCAGATGTTATTCAGAGATTAGATATATGCTGATATTAGAGGGTGTCTGTGACACTCCAGGACTGGATGTAATGACTGCTCTCCCTTTGTCTCTTAAACTAACAGTCTAAATCTGTTTCAGACTTTCCCTAGTCAAGCACATGACAATTAAAGTAATCCTATTGAGTAATTCAGAAATTCTCTTTCAAGGGTGGAGAGGGTCTAGTGGGCTCCTGTTGAAAGGGAATTGATGCTCTTGAAGACCTTGTCATGTAACATTATACTCCAAAGATATATAAACATCTGCTGCTTGTAAACTGTTACCTAAATAAAATACTGTCTTTTAAATTATGGGGAAGGGGGGAAGGTTGGACTATCAAAATACTCCTAAATTTATTTTCATATCATTTTGACTATGTTTAGTGTCAGAGGGTTTTATTTTTACAGTAATACTACTATGTAATATTTATTCAAAAAACTAAACATGTTCTGTAATTCTGAACTGTTATATAGTGTTTATTCTTTCAGTGAAAAAGTAATAATGTATTTCTCTGTTCTCTAGTTTGTTTCAGACTTTAGGAGCAGAAAATAAACTATTACAAGAGCAGCATAGTCCTTTCTAGTTTATAGTATATTTCAGATGTATGACTCTTTTTTAATCCTCGTTATACCCAGTGAGGAAGCATGGCAGCCATTATATTTTTCAGAGTAAGAAAGATCCTGAGATTCAGAAAGGTTCAGTAACCCACTCATGATGACCTAATTAAATATGTAGACTTTCAGTTTAGAGCTTGCAGTTTTATTCAAGAACTTCCCTGAAATGACAGCAGATTTGCTAACTCAAGTTATTCCATTGAATTCTCAACACCTTTCACTTGGGAGGATATTAGTTTTGGTATCATTCCATGGCATAATTTTTATGCACCATAATGATATTTACTTAGCTTAAAGCACCTTATGCTTTGTGGTATCCAATATGATTTACCTTCTAAGTTGATAAAATTGTTTTATCATCTAGAAAAACTTCAATTATATAAATTACTGTGGTACTATGGCAGGACTGATTGTATGTGACCATGGTTTTTCTAATTTGTAGTTCATTTTTAATTAAAAATATTAACACATGTGATTATTGGATTTTATTTCAGACTGAAGTTACACTATTTCTGTTTAAAGAAGTAACATGTATGGAAGTTAATGTATGGTGCAGCTGGAGTAGCAAAGAGAGATATTTCAAATTTGATCCTTTACCTAGTAGCTTTTGGGTATATGCTTTAATTGTTGAGTTTTATTGTCAGGGTCATACATTTTACTAATTTTCATTCCTTTAGACTGATAATATACTATTTACTTTTACAGGCCCTTGATGGTCAGAATATTTATAATGCTTGCTGTACTCTAAGGATTGATTTTTCCAAACTTGTGAATTTGAATGTGAAATACAACAATGACAAAAGCAGGGATTACACTCGACCTGATCTTCCTTCTGGAGATGGACAGCCTGCTCTGGATCCCGCCATTGCTGCGGCCTTTGCCAAGGAGACATCCCTGCTAGGTATGATTCTTACTGTCTTTACGCTCTTCCCCCATCTTGCCAGGTGGGAGAGTGCCGCTAAACTCCAGTAAGTACAATTAATTACCCACTTTAGAAGTTAAAATTTAGATTTTTGGTTTGTTTTTTTTCCCCAGCAGAGAAGGCATATGGATGCTATTGAAAGAAAACTTTTGTGTGTTTTTAGTAGTATTAATAAAATTATATCAGTTTTGGTTTTTCACTACCCTCACCTGCTCTCCCATACCACTTTTCCAAAAATAATAGAAGAAAAGCTCTAATGAAGAAAAATTGTTGAATTCTTAAAATGTATTTTATTTTAAACTTGATATTGTGCTGTCTAGGTGCAACTCTAGGTAGAGGGGCCCTGTGGGTATCCCTTAGGACTACTCAGATTATTTTTGTTTGTTTGTACAGCATAAGATGCAACAAAAGATGAAATGATGTAATTCACTCGAATGTGGGTGGAGCTGGATGGTATCATATTAAGTGATAGAAGTCAGAGGAAGAAGACCAGGTCCTGGATGATCTATGGTGTAAAAGGAGAATAGACGGTATCAAACAATGACAAGAATTTGACCTGGGAATGCGGAACATATTAATGAGCTGAAGGGGAAGGATAAAGGGAGTGAAGATTGAGGGTGTGACATTACATTAGTGGTGAGGGTTCTGAGCACTTTATAAGTGGCGTGCAGACATTTGTACATCCATACCATAAACTTAAATACTATTGTAGTCGTATTATCTCAGCTGTTACAATTTTTGTTTAGTTTGCATATAAGAAACAGTGAAATGTAACATAAAACAGGTAATGGAAGCAGACATGAGTGTTTCAGTGAAGTATAGCCTCTTGGTTTTGTTTTGGGAGGGACTACACCTGGACGTTGCTCAGGGGCTACTGTGGCTTGTTGCTTAGAGGTTGCTCCTTGCAGTGCTCAGGAGGACATTTCTGGACATCAAACCCATATAGCCACTCTTTGCAAAAGCAGTTTAATTTAGAATTTTCTATAAAATTTATGTGCATTTGTCTCAGTTTATACTTCACCTCATGCTACAATGCATTTTGCTCACACAGTGGAATAATTTGCAAATTACAGTTGGTGGATTCAAGAGGAAGAAAATATTAGAAAAAAATGTTTCTTGTAAGTAAAATTAGTATATTGTAACCAGAAGTGAATTTTCAATTCTTTTTATTTTCAATTTTTTTTTTTATTGGATGTGTTTTGGAATGTCATGATTTCTGAGATTTGGAAGATTATCCATAAATTTGAGTTCTCTGCCTATGAAACCAAGAGTGATGAGTCAGAAGATAGTTTTAACAGTTTATAAGAAAAAAGCAGTGTACTGAATTAAATTTTGGAAATAGAATTTTATTTTGAATTTATAACAGTTTTGCTGTCCCTTTTAAAGTATATAAAAGTATATAATAATACAAATGGTATATAGGTTAATACTCAAAAGAAACAATTGATATAACTATTCTAATTTTCTCACACATTAAGCTCAAACCACAGCTAATTATCATGACTAAATATTTTAACATTCTTTCCTGATAGAATGAATCTCTTATCACCAGCTCTAATTTCAGTCTTTTTTTTTTTTCTCTCAGATTAGGCTTGCATGTACTTTCCTTTTTGTTTTGGCTGGGTTTTTGCTCTCTACCTGTCAGTGCTGAGGGCTTAGACCTGGCTCTGCTCGGGATCACTCCTAGTGATGCTCAGGTCACCATCTGGGATTGCCATGGATTGATCCTGGCTCAGTCTTGCACAAGGCAAGCACCCACTGTTCTTTTATCTCCTGCTACTGGCTTTCATGTAAATAATAACTACTTTCATAATTGGTCATTTTGTAAAGTTGAAGTGAGATGCAATAAATGATGATATGTGACTTTTTTATTATTATGGTAGATCGTTACATTCATAGAAAATTGTATTCTGACAGAAGGGAAAAAATAATCTGCACTTGTTGAATAACATCTAGGTTTCAGACATTATGCTGTGCACCTGACCAGAATTATTTAAACTTTAACCAAGTAAAGTAGGATGTGGCATAAAAATTTTATATTTAGAGTCAGGAAAAGTTAAAAACTTCATATGCAGTTTAGAGGAGCAGCTTAAGGGTAAAATACCAAGAAATTCCAATTAGTATAAACATAGGACAGTAGTAATTAGTTCTTTGGACCCTAAGGACTTGTGTATATTTCTCATCTGAATATACTTAGATCTGTTTGTGCATATGGATTCTGGGTCTGCTCTTCTTAGATGTCACCTGGACTCATCTCTTAGGGAATTAATCACTGTTTCCTTGTAATCTTATGGCCACAGTAAATTTTACTTTTGAAGCCTTTTGCATGAAAGATTATAAAGCCTTGACAGTATTAGTTTGATCTTACTGTGTGCTTTCATTTTTCAGGGTTCCACATACTTTTTATTGAAAGCATACGAGTAATGTATCTTCTTAATATGTCAAAAGGAGGGCAGAGGAAAAATAAATTTGTCTTTTATCTCTGCATTGGAATTTTTAATGCAAACAGTATATTTTTGTTTCTGAACTCTATCTGAATAGAGAAAGGAGAATATTTTGTTGTCAGAAACAAGTGCATACACCTTCCTTTGCTAAAGAGCTGTTTTACTTTTTAAGTATTTTTTGCATCTCGGACTTTTTGAGTATCCCCAAAGGGTTTTGAAAAGTTAGAGTTCAAAATTATAAAAATCATAGTTGACTATCTAGTACTTTTAGCTTGCTAGATAACCACTAAAGATTTTATATTTTATATATAAAAATATATTTTATATTTTTATATTTAAAATAAAATATATTTTATATTTTATATTTTTCTCTGTAAATTTCTCATACAAATTAAAACTATACTTTGTAATTTTATTTCATTGTAACTGCCAATTCACTAATGTTTTCAATTTCAATTAAAAGAAAATTCTTCAGGGAAGCAGAGTATTTTTTATTGTACAAGAACTTAGAAAGATGTGAGTGGGAGAGAAAGAATGGAATGTGTTCAAGAGAGAACACAAGTTTGAAAGCACAAGCAAGCAAAGAAACAGGAAGAGACATGTCCCGGGAAGAATGTGGGCTCGAAGGAGAAAGCCTCTTTAAAATACACTTTATCCATACTCATCATTTATACAAGAAATATTGTGATAGGAATACTGTACATAGCTTTATTCTCAGAATTATTTTCTTAGATTACAGTCCTAGAACTAGAATCACTGGGCCAAAACCTGTGATTTTTATTACAAATCTCTAAATAGGTGATAATCATAACTAATGTGGTGGGTGAGGCTGGCTGTTTTGCTTTTTCTCTACCCAGCAGTGTTTCACTTTTTAAGAGAGTCAAATTAGCTTAATTTTTATTACTTCTATGAGCTAGTATGTAATTTCAAATGCACACTATTATAAATCTCTGAATTGTTTGTATTTTCTGTTTGGTTATGGAATACTCCAAAATGCTTGTTTAGGTTGTAAATGCTTTTATTTGGTATGAAATTGAGATTTCTGCTTAATCCATGTATTTTATGCTGACTAGATGAAGTATTTTTAAATTCTCTCAGTTCAAAAGTATCCATTGGTAATAAGGACACTAAAGTAGTTGTTTTTTTTTTTTTTAATCTACATATAGGGTAGATTTTTGTGATCTTTGTGGATTTTGTGATCTCTGTGCTTTGCTTTTTAAGTAGTCCATATAACAGCAGGAGCTAATAGATTTAAATACAGTGATATTTAATCAGATGATTTAACAGTACCACCAAAGTCTAGAATTGATGCGATCATCATTTCCTGATGATTCTTTCCCAGATAGTAGCTGTTTAAAATGAAATGATTAAGTATTACTTTATTTAAAAAATTTTAAAAGGAGGAAAGTTCTTTTCTGCTGAATATTTAGGGGGCATTCACATTTTAACCTTTATGCTTTTTATATCTTAAGCAATGAATTTAATTACTTTGCCTGGATTTAATTACTTTGGAATCGGTATTACACATTTTAATTGATCTTACACAGTAATTTTTTTAATACTAGCATTTATATTTGTTTCTTGTAGTGCTAGAGGTAACTGTCTTACTATAATTTATTCAAAAAGGGAGACTTGATTTGTAATTAGTTACAAATCTGACATCTAAATATATAATCACAAACTAGCAGACTATTAGTTATTCACATATTCTACTTCAAAGAACAAGGTGATCAAAAATCTTGAGATTATAAATTGAGACATCATTATAATGATCATTTTATCATGCTTCAGAAGTATAGTTAATTTATTAAGAGGTGGACCAGTTGTAGGAAAATTGCTGGAAGTAATTAATTTTTCATGATCATGTTGTTTACACCTTAAAAATGGGGAATGATAATATGTAGAAAGAATATTTAAAGCTTTCTGAAAGTACTTTGAGTTTGAGAAAATCAGTTATCCTCATTATAATATTTTAACAGAAAGGGGAGCAAACTTTTATAGATCTAGTGATAATAAAGTAATTGGTAATTGAGAACAGATTAAGAAACATTTATAAAGGTAACTTTATAGTCCTTACAGAACAATTCATCTTGAACTTAAACAGTATTCTTTATAGCGTTAATGCACTATTTTACTCATTCCAAATCTACCTCTCTTCTGATAGAGTATTGCTTAGCTTAGCTCTTAAATTTATGTTTTCTGTGTTTAAGATGCATAAAATTAGTAGGTAAGCTTAATTTTAAAAGTTTTCAATTTTTTCAAAGTTGGACATGATTTGTTACAGGTACTCAGTATTCCAATACCAGTCCCACCACTTTTCCTCCGTTTTCCCAGCCACCCCTCAAGCCTGTCCCGTGACAGGCCCACAATAATTTATTTTATATTGCTTGTTAGCATTTAAAGTATTTTTAAAACATAATCTTAGTTTCGAAAAATCTTTCTAATAACTTTTTTTCTCTTTTTGTTGTTTTGTTATGTTTGTTGGGGTGCTCCCCCAGTGGTTCTCAGGACTTTTCTTCCAGCTCTGCGCTTAGGGCTCATTCCTAGAAATCTCAGGCTGTACTGTTATTCTGGCCCCCGTTCTTACTATTAAATGTTTTTTAATATAGTAGCTTCAGATATCATTTACTACTGTAATTCTGTATCTGCTCTATGAATTATTTAGACAAAACATGTTTATCTGTTCGTGTTTCAGTTGTACTTTGAAGAAAATCCTTGGCATCATGTCACATCTCAAATATCACCATACTATTTCTAAAGTCGTGACTTTTTAAAACTGCATGCATAATTATTTGACAGTACGTTTCTTAGTGTTATTTAATGCCTAGGTTTTTCAACATATTTTTAGATGTTTTATAAGTATTTGTTCATAGTAAGACCCTATCAAAGGCAACAAAGAGTATTTGGTTATTAGGTTTTCACAAGTTCTGTTGACTTACTGAGGGAGGAAATCTTATTATTTTAGAAAGTTCCAGTCTGGACTGATCTCTTTTTTGGAGGGGCGGGGGGAGGAAGCCGGGTAAGTGATTTTGTTGTTTGTTTTCTTTTAGTTGTTGGGCCATACCTGGCAATGCGTTCCTGTATGAAAAGCACATGGAGCCATCTCACCATCTGTCACTGATTTTTTCTGTTTTTTGCTTTTTGGGTCACACCCAGCGATGCTCAGGGGTTACTCCTGGCTCTGCACTCAGGAATTACTCCTGGCTGTGCTTGGGGGACCATATGGGATGCTAGGGATTGAACCCGGGTCAGCCTCGTGCAAGAAAACAACCCTCCTGGCTGTACTATCTCTCCAGCCGCGCCCCCCCCTCCCCCCCACTGATCTTTTCAAGTTGGAAATGAGAAATTAACCCCAAGTCTTGTCAGTTCAAAAGTATTTTTTTGTCTAAATAGCATTTATTTCGGATGATAGTTCCTACACTTGATCTTAGCCAAAATGCTGAGAAGCGTTTAACTATCTCGGATGATAGTTAAATCTTGCTTCCCTAGAAAGTTTTGACTTCTTTTTGAAAATGCCTGATACCATTCTGTTGCATTTCCTAACTATTGAGAAATTACTAGTTTTTTTTTTTAAGGAATTAACTTGTATCTCCTATGAGTTTCTCATTTTATGTATTTTATAACAAAAACATTTGAAATTCTGTGCCTTAGAGTGAAATTGTCTCAGTCCCAGAAACCAGAAATTCTGATTCCTGAGTACTAGAAATGTATTTTGTATCTGAAATGTATTTTTTCCGGGAATGCATTTTGAATCAGCACTGTAATTAAAAGCCTTTGCTCACTCCTAAATAAAGTTGTCATGAGAGGTTCAAACAGTACACAGAGTTGCAAGGCAGTCTGACCCCAAAAACTGTGTTCCTATTAATAACAGAATAAAATGCATAATAGATTAACTGGGTCTCTTATTTTGCCTATTTTCTTCTTAACAGATTTACTTACCTAGAATAATGTCATGCATGTAGTGAATCTGTGTTTTAATCGTAATTTTCTTTCTTGTTTTATTTACTAAGATGTTTTCAGTCAGTGGGGCATTTTGTTGTTTATGCCAAGTTTATTTTGTGTTTAACATGGTTATCTTATGATCGATAAACCAAAAGTAAGTTTTTCTCATAGGATCTGAAATAGGCATTTAAAAAAATTTTCTTGGGGCTGGAGTGATAGCACACCGGGTAGGGCGTTTACCTTGCATGCGGCCAACCCGGGTTTGATTCCCAGCATCCCATATGGTCCCCCGAGCACCGCCAGGAGTAACCCCTGTACATCCCTGGGTGTGACCCAAAAAGCAAAAAAAATAAAATAAAATAAAATAAATTTCTTAAAATATACAAACTTTATCTCTTATTAATAACACCAGTATAAATGTTTCAAACATACACATTATTTTTTCCATGTCTTTAAAATGGCACAGGGAAAGACATGTGATGGATGACTTAGAACTCTAAATTTTGTATGGTGGTATGTAATTTAAACATGCCTCATATGTATGTAGCAAAGCGTCACACCTAGTTTTCATAGCTGTGGCAAACAGAATGTTGTCTAGAAATGTAGATCTTACCATTTTCAGATACAGAAAGTCCAAACTCTTTATGACAGTATAGAAATGTTACTTGTGTGATACTGAATGGGTTGACTGCAAATATGTTTTTGGTTTTTTGTTTCTGATAACTTAAATACCAACTGATATAACAGTGAACAAAAACTGATGCTCAATAGGGTCCATTCTTCAGTGTACAGCATAGTTCAAGATAATTCTAGTAGATAAAGAGGTGATAATATTTTAATAAGTGAGATAAGCAGTAACAGTCAAGAGAGATGCTCCAGAGGGGTGGAGTGATAGCACAGCGGGCAGTGGCGTTTGCCTTGCATGCGGCTGAACAGGTTCGATTCCCAGCATCCCATATGGTCCCCCAAGCACCACCAGGAGTAATTCCTGAGTGCAGAGCCAGGAGTAACCCCTGTGCATTGCCGGATGTGACCCAATAACCAAAAAAAAAAGAGAGAGAGAGATGCACAGAAACTGGCTTCCAGGGTATTCAGAAAGTTTGGGGATTATGTTTTGGTAGCCAGGTATAATTCTTCAGTTAGGTGTTTTTCTCACTTAGTGGCCCCTTCTTGCCTTTAGAATTGAAAATGAAATCAGAAGTTAAATTTTTTTTGTGTGCAAAACGCAGGGCAAATATAGGTCTTTGGTGGGTTTGGATTTTTTCAAGTCTTTGTTTTTTAAGGGAAATTTGAGGTTTAATACTGAACTTCTGCATGGCATAAGTTTTAGTCTTGTGTCATCAGTTAGAACTTATTAAGACCAAGGAACTTATGAAAGTTACTTTTTCTACTAAACATAATCAAAATCAGGGAAGTAATGAGACTTCTTTGATAGTACTTCCCTGGTCTGGAACTTCTGTTCTTCCTATGTGTTACGAACTTTAGTTGAGTGCTGTATGTGTGCAGCCAGTTTTACTTGAAAATACTGAAGAGCATTGTTTAAAGAAAGAGGGCATTTTCTAGATAGAGTCGAAAAAGGGCAAGTACATGTCATGGAATGAAGAGTGTGTCTTCATACATTGGAAAACAAATCAAGGTACCCACTGAATGTGAAATAAACAACAACTAGTAAAGTATAAGGCCCATAGTTACTTCATACGGAGAAGTTGAAGAAGTTGGTTAAAGGATTTTACGGTGATGAGTTCTAAAAGGCATTAAAAACTACTGCTGTGCATTAGTAAATACTAAATATGAAGTGTTTCAGTTTTTTTTTTTGTTTTTTTTTTTTTTGCTTTTTGGGTCACACCCAGCGATGCTCAGGGGTTACTCCTGGCTTTGCACTCAGGAATTGCTCCTGGCAGTGCTTGGGGGACCATATGGGATGCCGGGGATCGAACCCGGGTCGGCTGCGTGCAAGGCAAACGCCCTACCCGCTGTGCTATCGCTCCGGCCCCGAAGTGTTTCAGTTTTAAGATGAGTTCTTCATATATAGTATTTGCTTAAAATTAAGTGAGTGAAACAAGATTTGCTGTTAGTATTTGTTAAACCAGTGTGGTGCTATACGTAGGAGCTACTCATTACAAGTCTTTGTAAATGTTCAAAGTTTTTCAGAACAAAAAGCAAAAGCTTAAAGTAGAAAATGGGGGTGGGGGGGTGGGTATTATCCAAAAGCGTGATTGAGGGAGAGTGCTGGAATAAACTTACGTAAAAATGAACAGAAATGTACACGAGGAACATACCGTTATGTTAATGATGTTCTCAGAGAAGGACGAAAAGGAAACTGGAGCAGAGATCAATAACTGTGATCTTAAATATAAAACTGCCAGTGAAAGGTTTACTTTCTGTAAACTGAAAAGATTAAAAATTTTACTAAAGAATAAGATAACCAAAACCAAAAGTTACATTCAGCACATCCTGTGACACAAGAAAGCTGGAAAGAGAAAAGAAGAAATAAAACGTGAACTTGTGGGACAGCAGTGCTAAGGGCGGATACCACTCAGGTATGTCATGTATTAATTTCATCTCGGTTGGATATTTCCATTATCCTCAGAAGGAAAACAATTCATTTAATTATATATTAAAAATTCCCTTGTCAAAAATTTCCTTGTCAACCTTTTATGTAAATTACCAATAAAAAACTTGAAATCCCTTACTTTCTTGTAATACATACCATCCTATTTTTTAAGTGTAAATGTCAGCTGTTACAGTTTTATACTTACGCAGTATTTAGGCATCAAACTATGAAGTATCTCAAGGATGACCAAACTAAGATGGCAAAGTAGACCAGTACAAATAAATGTTGAAGATGGCTGTCTGCGGATACCAAAATGTTGAAAAGGATAGATACGATGGCATTTTCATGTTCTTTCTATTCTGGAAGTATGTGTTTGAGAAATTTACGATGATTTTAACCAGTGGAGGATGGAATTAAACAACTTTTGATAAGGTTTCTTGGGGTCATTTGAATGATTTTTGGTTGATCTGTCTTTAGAACTGAATAATCTTGTTTGTTTTAATAAGCTGTAATTTGATTTGAAACTTGAAAGTGTGAGTTACTATCATGTTTAAGATGTGCATAGGGTTTGGCTCACTAAACCAAGGAAACTAATTTTTGTGGGTTCTAACTTGATACATACTTTTTATGCTTTGTTTGCTTTCCATAGGAAATGGAATATTCTATGTTTAATTTTTTAAGATAATACAGGTATGTACTTACAACAGTGATTTCATTGAAAGCAGTTCTATTTCTCTACTACATACCCACAAACCATTTTTCTAAGTATTACAAAAATTAACTTTCAGGAACCATTTGGAGTGGTCAGCCCTGGAGCCATCCTGCCTTTGTGCTTAAATTGATTTTTGTAAACGACTTGTGTGTGTTTCGTAAAATATGCTTTATTTTAAAATTAGGGCTTCCTGTTGCAGCTGTTCCAGGAGCTCTGAGTCCTTTGGCTATTCCAAATGCTGCTGCAGCAGCTGCCGCAGCTGCCGCGGGCCGAGTGGGTATGCCCGGAGTCTCAGCGGGCGGCAATACAGTCCTGTTGGTTAGCAATTTAAATGAAGAGGTTAGTAAAATAACTTCCTGGTTTTTATTCTTTAATTTCATTTCATTTGTGAAAGGGTTTCATGTTTATTTCATTTTGCACTTGCCTTTCTTTTTATGTACATTCATTAGTCAAAGTATTTTCTATATGTTTCTACTTCTAAATAAAATCTATGTACTTGCTCAGGTAATAATACTTTATTTCTTTAGATTTTCATATTCCTATATATAATATATTTTAACCTAACTACCTATTTTTCCTAAGAAAAATATGGTGAAGTACCAGTTTGGCTTTTTATCTTTTTGTTATTCTCAAAGGCAAATGTGATCCAATTTACAGACTTAATAACTGTAAAATAGTTTTACCCTTTGCCTTTTTTAATTATTTGCTTGTTCATTTCACGCTTATATGTCATTGCATTTTTTTTTAAATCTTATTTTATGTGAACTACTCTAATACATTTTTCTTTGAAGGTTCTTCCAAAGATCTTGACGAGGCACTCTTCCAGTCTTTCTTAGTAATTTTTTCTTTAGAGTTATTAGTCATTGTCTAAAAATATTTTTCAACCTTATTTCCCCCTACCTTCTTGTTAAATAAAATTTATTGCCAGATTATTTTTTGTTATACATTTTATGTCCGATATATTTTATTTTGATTGCTATGAAAGCTGGTATGAAATGTGGGAAGTTCAATGTATCAGTTTGGTGTATAATTTGAATATTTGTTTCATTTCAATTGGCCTCCTCTGTCAATGCGAACATAAAGCTTATTTTATCATTTAATACTGTTGTCATTCACAGTTCTGCATGCTAAAATGTTTGAATCAGAGTGCCTTTGTTTTTATTTTAAGACTTTTGCCTGCATTTCATAACCAGCCATGCTTATGCAGTTAAAGTTCAAAGTTTAAAATCCCTGTGCATGCTTCCTTCCCTATGTTGAGATGAAATGCTATAATTACTCTTTGATATAGATGTACTTTACCCATATTTGTCTTGGATGACTACATTTTACTCAGATTTTCTTGTACAGTACATAAACCAACCATTTTCTGACCAAATTCCTGCATTTCCTATGTACTGACCTATATTTTATTTTTTTTTTGTTCCCCAATTCCTTATTTTTTTCTTCTGCATTGCTGTTTCCCTTCCCCATTTCATCCTTTTCCCTGTGTGTTCACCTTCCCTCTCCTTGTCTTTCCCCAAATGCCCATCCCCTCCCTGTCTTATCCTTTATTTTCCTTGTCCTTGTCTCATCCCCTGTCTCCATTCCCTATGTTCATGCTTCTGTGCTTGAACAAATGTTCCTCGGACCAACTTGCCCCAATTAACCGCCTTGAACCATGATCCATGACCACCTCACCATTCTGCGGGAACCACCCTTCGTTATGGATGATCTGTTCATCTCCGCTCTTCCTCGACTCTTCTCTCTTCTTGTCTTACGCTGCTTGCTCTTCTCTCCTTCTAAAGATGGTTACGCCCCAAAGTCTGTTTACCCTCTTCGGTATGTTATTGTTAGCACTATACTTTTATTATTGATTTGATTTTGGTTTCACCTTAATTCTTATTTGTAGCTAGCACTTTGGCTTAAAGTTGAATAGTAAATCTTTTGCTATTTTTCTTTGCTATTTAAAACTCTCCATAGACACAAAATTTGTTTTAATGCATGCTGATTTATTTTGCATGGTCTTTAATTTAATATCATTCACATAGCTTTGAGGGTTTATCAAAAATTATTCTTTTCAAAATTCACTGTTCAAATTCTTGATCTTCTTTATTCATTTGTGAGAAAGATGAGTTTGAATGAGTGATCATGTTGATGTCTGAATGTTTCATTAATTTGTCAGAAAGATAATTTGTAGTTAGTTTGCACATAAAATTAATTTTATTTTTGGATTACCTTTTCTGTGGCTTCAAATAAGGTGTTTATGGGGATGTGCAACGTGTGAAGATTCTGTACAATAAGAAAGACAGTGCTCTAATACAGATGGCTGATGGAAACCAGTCCCAACTTGGTAAGTTTAAATTGCGTTACCTAGACCTGATTTCAAGTATATGATATAATCTGAGGTGGGAGGGGGATCGTTTTAGGTTATATATACTAGCAAATAATCACCATGGCTGCTAGAATAAATTTTTATTTCATTATATGGCCATAAAGGTATATGCTTGTACTTAAACCAAAAACATACACAGAACTGAACTATTGAAACAATACTTTATTTTGGGTTCTTTTGTAATTTATTACGGATTTCTTGGAACTCTAGAAATACTGTAGAACTTTGAACAACCTAGATGGTGTTAGGAGTGCTGAGCTCTGTGAAGCCAAAAATTCACATTTAACTTTCTATTACCTTAAGATTTCTCAACATTTTTTGTTTTTGATTTTTGAGTCATACTGGTGATGCTCAGGGGTTACTTCTGACTCTGCACTCAGGAATCACTCTTGATGGCGCTCATTGATTTGTTCAAGCAGGCACCAGCAATGTTTCTCATTGACTTATTGTTACTGTTTTTGGCATATCCAATATGCACGGGTAGCTCGTCAGGCTCTCCGAGACGGGCGGAGGAATTGAGCATGGCTTGGTCGCGTGAAAGGCGAACGCCTAACCGCTGTGCTATCGCTTCAGCCCCTGGTGGTGCTAAGGGGATCATATGGGATGCTAGGGATTGAGTCCAGCTTGTCTGCATGCAAGGCAAGCACCCTACCAGCTGAGCTATCGCTCCGGCTCCAAATTTCTCAATATCTATGGTTTCCATGTTTTTATATGCTGTATTTTTATAGTAATGTAACTTAGAGGAGAGATGTTAAACTATAAGGAAGGGATGACACATCTAGAGCATTGTATTGCTAGCACTTTGTTTTTACATTTCATACAAACAAGATGAATCCAAGGAAGTGGACTTATGCCATTTAAGCTCAGTCTTGCTGGGACTTCTGTAATAAGTGCAGTTTTGATGATGCAAAACAGTGTGCTTAGAGAGAAATAGCAAGAAGAAGTAAGAAATACTAGCATGTCCAGTCAGATCTTAAAAAAAATAAATGTGAATGCAGTTATGACAAATCTTAGGTCACATTAAATTATTCCAAATGAGATTTTGAAATGTACAAACATTAAGATATTTATAACATTCTAAAAACTTTCTGTCAAAACACTATGCTACATGACTAATTTGTACAGAACTTTCATTAAAGTAACTTTTTTGGTTTAAGACCTATTGGAATCTCTTCAGCTTCTAGACATATGGGCAGTTTAGAATATGATTCTCTGAGAGTTAAAGCTTACAGCTTAGTGTGTGATCAGTTTTTTATAAATGTTATGTGTGTACTTTAAAAGTGTATTGGCTATATTGGATACTTAACAGCTGTGTAATTCTGGTAAGGTCATTGTGCTGAATCATTTTATCTATTTTGGCCTGACAAGTTATTTAGAAATACAGGTTGGGGGGCTGGAGCGATAGCATAGCGGGTAGGGCGTTTGCCTTGCACGCGGCCATCCCGGGTTCGATTACCAGCATCCCATATGGTCCCCTGAGCCCTGCCAGGGGTAATTCCTAAGTGCAGAGCCAGGAGTAACCACTGTGCATTGCGGGTGTGACCCAAAAAGCAAAAAAAAAAAAAAAAAAATTACAGGTTGGTAACATCTCATGATGGTTGTGGCAATTTTAGTTAGGCACATCCTTAAAACTTTCATGTACTTCTAGTGAATTCAGTCAGAATATTTGACCAGTGATATTGTATTACTTTACTGAGTACAGGTTTGCATGTTTGTTGCTATTTGTTCGGTATTTCTTTTTTATATCTTTTTTACTTTTCAATCATTCCATAACCACATTTTGTACCTGGTTAAATTGCATATGTAGTTTTTTTAAAAAAAAAAAATATTAGTATTTTTGGGGGCTGGAGCGATAGCACAGCGGGTAGGGTGTATTGCTTTGCATGCGGCTGACCCAGGTTCGATCCCCAGCATCCCATATGGTCCCCTAATTCCTGAGTGCAGAGCCAGGAGTAACCCCTGTGCGTCGCCAGGTGTGACCCAAAAAGCAAAAAATATATATATTAGTATTTTTTAATAAAATTGTCAGTTTTTATTAATTTACTCCTTTTTATTATTACTTGGTTCTATCACACTTTTAAGATTATTTTTTCCCTCAGTGATTTGGAAACAAAGGTTTGTTGAGATTTCTCTTGTATGACTAGCAGTGCCTTCAGAGTATGACTTAAGTTCATCACTGTTCATAGTGGAGATGAAAGCTGCTATACACCCACATAACAACTGGAGTTTATGATTTGTATGTATTTAAAACATACTTTGACAGCTATACATTAAAATACGTGTTTAAAAAAAATCTTTAAAAACTTTTTTTTTTATTTATTTTTTTTATTTTATCACCATGTGGAAAAGTTACAAAGTTCTCAGGTTTATGTCTCAGTTATACCGTATTCAAACACCATCCCTTCACCAGTGCCCATATTCCACCACCAAGATCCCCGGTATACCCCCCACCCCCACCCCAACTGTATAACTGATGAATTTCACTTCATTTTCTCTTCACCTTGATTACGTTCCATATTTCAACACAAAACTCACTATTGTTGTGGGAGTTATACCCCCAAACAAGATAGCCCTACTAAGGAAGCATTTGATAATTAGTTTTCCATTAAAAGATTGTATGTTTTCAGGTTTTAGGAAAGGTCGTGCGGCTGAGTTAGAGGCCGCGCGGCTCGGATGTGTCCCAGTCCCGAATCCCAGAGCCATGTTAGTTGCTGCTCAGTGTCACCAGGGCTCCATCTGGAGAAGGTGTGCAGGCTGCACCTCCACCTTCCGGCTCCCCGGTGTTGTTGGCCCCAATTCGGGTCCGGAGCATTTTCCGGGCCGCGTTGCTCACCAGAATGCCTGGCCACTTCTCTGTTGATTGTGGCAAAAAAATCTTTAAAATCTTAAGATTTAAAAAATCTTAAGTTTTAATTGGAAAAATAATACAGGTGGCAGTCAGGGAGTGATCCTTGAGTTCACTGTGGCCCCAAAACACAAAAATTACCCTTTGGCACTTTAAAAATTCATTTAAAAATCATTAAATAGGTCAGTGTTTTTCAGCTGCATGCCTGCAGGTGTTAAAAGGTCAAAAACCATTGTCATAGAGCAGTAGAAAGAAGAAAAAACAATGGCATTGTAAAAGAATTACATGTGCCATCACTTATGGGTGGATAATTGACTATTTCATAGTACACTATAACATGTGAAATGTTAATACAGTTGGGAGAAGTCTATTGCACTTCTGTATTAGGAAGAATAAATTTTTACATATTCAGAAAGCTGTAGCACTGTCATCCCGTTGTTCATTGATTTGCTTGAGCAGGCACCAGTTACGTGTCCATTGTGAGACTTGTTACTGTTTTTGGCATATTGAATACGTCTTGGGGAGTTTGCCAGGCTCTGCGTGCAGGCAGGATACTCGGCAGCTTGCCGGGCTCTCCAAGAGGGACGGAGGAATTGAACCCGGGTCGGCCGCGTGCAAGGCAAATGACCTACCCGCTGTGCTATTGCTTCAGAAAGCTGTAGCAAGAAAAAAAAATTTTTTTTCTTTTCAAGAACGTTTGATTTTCTTACGCTTTCACGGCATTGTTGACTTGTTTTTTTATATTGAAGTTTTTTTCTCTTCAGGTATATATGACAGTATGTAGTGGATTTAGTAACTTCAGGGTAACTGTTAGATTTTGTATGCTAATCTATTTAAATACACTTGAAGAGTAGAAATTTGTTGTACTTTTTATTCCTCTTCCACATTGCCTATTTTGGTCTTGGGCCTCATGAAACAAGACTGCCAGTGAAATGCGCTTTAGCACTCTGCCCTTTGATCTCTGTTGCTTTCATTTTGAGTAGTCAAATCATACCGTCACTTTAGCTTTGAGTATTAAGGCTTAAAGGAATGATCTCTTTTTCATTATTGCGATTGGTGAATGAAATGCAGCTTTTCTTGACCTGGTTAATGTAGTTTGAGACAAGGAATAGAGAAAGAACTCAGTTGGTTAAGTGAACATAGGAGTTCTCGGTGCAATCCCCTAGCTCTTCTTGTTCTTCTGAGCAATGCCAGGTACAGCTCAGAAACCGGAAAGTGTGTGTGTGCGCGCACACACACACACACACACACACACACAGAGCTCCCAACTGTCCTCTCAAGTCATAGTCTTTAAAATTTTCGATACTTTCTCCTTCTGTATACAGTCTGAAGAAAAGTATATGGCAGCTTAAAGTGAAGGAGACTACAAAAGGTTATTTAGTGAGATTCTCAGACGATGTAAAAAGACCTTTCTGAGGAAGTAATATTGAAGGCTGAATAGACCAGGAGGGAAGAAAGATAGTTATAGATAGAACATCTGGTATTAAGGGCTAAAGATAGTAAAAATAACTTGCACCAGTTTAAGGAGGCACGTTTTGTATAACTGGAGCAAAATATGCAAGTAGGACAGTCTAAGGTAACAATCTGAGGATTAGAATGGTTCTTACCATTTGATTCAGTAATAAAAAAAGGTTGGTATTATAGAGCATCAATAAATAGCTCTTCACATAGACTGGAAAATAGTCACCTATGTCATAGTTAAGACTTTGTTTTTAAGAATTTTAAGCAGGTAGTAACTAGAAAAAGTGTGCAACATAGTGAAAGTCATTTGGTGTGATGTAGAGTAAAATGGAGTAGAGAAATAGCCAACAGGAAGACAAATAGCAGATTGAATTACTTTAAATAAAAAGTTTTTTCTTGCGCACTTAAAATAATAATTTGTCTGCAGGATTATTTAGAGATCTATAATATAGATTTTTGCTCTCTGAAAATGCTGCCTCTTCCCAGATGTCTCATATGTGCAAATGAGAACTTGATTTTTTTCTTTTTATAGCCATGAACCATCTTAATGGACAGAAAATGTATGGAAAAATAATCCGTGTTACTCTGTCTAAACACCAGACTGTACAACTACCTCGAGAGGGTCTTGACGATCAAGGGCTAACAAAAGATTTTGGTAATTCCCCATTGCATCGTTTTAAGAAACCTGGATCCAAAAATTTTCAGAACATTTTCCCTCCTTCTGCCACCCTTCACCTATCCAATATCCCGTAAGTATTAAAGCCAGAGTTATTTAAAGGATATATACCTTAGGGCAAAATGTGAATATCATTAATCTTTATTTTTTTTCATCCAATTTTCCTAGTCCTTCAGTAGCAGAAGAGGACCTACGAACACTGTTTGCTAACACTGGGGGCACTGTGAAAGCATTTAAATTTTTTCAGTAAGCAAGCTTTCTTGTCTTTAAATTTAGTGATTTGATAGAAGTAAGAGTCCTTCACATAGTTGTGTTTATAGAGATTTCTGGGCTTAATTAACTTGAATATTACACAAATTCTATAGAGTAGCTAATTTCATAATTTTGTTTCAGAAGAGATCACAAAATGGCTCTTCTTCAGATGGCTACAGTGGAAGAAGCTATCCAGGCTTTGATTGATCTTCATAATTATAATCTTGGTGAAAACCATCATCTGAGAGTGTCCTTCTCTAAGTCAACAATTTAAAAAAAAGGAAGATGGGGGTGAATCCTATTGTATGGTGTCATCACCTATTGACTGTTCAGAAAAGTGGGGACCAGAGTTTGTTTTGTTGTTTTTTTTTCATGCTGTTATCATTCCTTGGTTAAAAAAATAAAATGGCATATGTAAAGGCAGAGTTATTAACTGCTTTATTTCATCTGTTCCATAGGGAGCCATTTTAATGTCTGTTTAAAATTTTAGTTTAATTTTAATTTTGTTCTCAACTTAGTTGACATACGTGCCTTAAAAAGGAAAACTAGTGTTGCTATTGTGCATTTACTAGAAAAAAGGAATTGGTTGTCTAGGGCACATTGTTATATGGGAATTACAATATGTTTAGGCAGGGGTGTGTAAAAAGGTTAAGTTTTTGTTTCTCCTGCTTGGTACTTATTTTGAATTATTGGCTTGTCACATTTCTTTCTATTAATCAGATAAGATACATGATATTGAAAGAATTAAACAGCATTTTTAGTTTTTACTATCTTAGGCTTTATTGCTTTAAAAAACATTGGCCTTTTGTATCTCACAATTCTGGTCTAGATTCAGTTATGAATGTAGGCATTAGTTAAAATTAACAAGATGCAGAGTATTAATTTCTTTTTTTTAAAAAAAGTAATTTCTGTAAGTTTGAGCCCTATGTGGAAAGCATTGTGGAATCTTAACCTTTTTGTACACACTCTTGTGGGACGTATCATATAAATGTCAGCACTAAGTAACGTCTTGTTTGTGGCTGAATATTTTTCGTAGATGTTTTTGAAGTTGACATGACTTATGTGCATTTAAATATATCTTGCCATCCTTAGTTTGTAATTAAGATTTGGAATATGGTTGTGGATTTCTGAGCATGTGCAGACTGGTCTAGCTAGTTCAGGAACTGGTGCATGTATTTTTCAAAGATAAGGAAAGTGTACTGCGAAAGTTTGCAGGAAGATTAATTTGTGGCAGTTTTCTAAAACTGACAACCAGGTGGGACCAAAGTTTATGTGCCTTTAGTCTTAATTTACCTTGCATTGTAATATTCAGTTTTAATAAATCTTCAAAAATATTTTGTATTTAGGAATAGATCTGACTTTAATAAAAACATGGCTCAGAATCTACAGGTCAAATTAATTTGAATAGTTCTTGTCAATCTGAATTGTTGATTCTGTTTAAATGACCAATACTTTTTGAAATTGATGTACTTAGTTTCAAGATTCATAGATTCTGTTATCTGTGTAGACAGAATGGTCATGTATATTTTCTATTAGTTGAGTTTTTACATCTTTAGAAATGTAAAATTCAGTATAGTTTGAAAGCGGCACAATTAAAAATTAATTTTCTAACAAAGTTGGGAGGTTTGATGGTTGTTTAATTTCATTTTGTGTGTACTCTGCTTACCTCTGTAGCATGCTCAATAAACACTTCTGTAGCTCTGTATTCACCTTTTCTGTCTTTCTCTGCTGCCTTTTCTCTCTCTTATTTGTTTTCACTCCACTGTGCTTCTGAATTCATGTTTATTCTCTGCCAGGGTGGGAAAGGAGTAATAATATTACAATCTATAGATTTATACCATAAATAAATCTACATGCTGTGAAAATACACCAGCTGTTTTTTTTTGTTTGTTTGTTTTGTTTTGTTTTAATTTAAAAGACAGTAACTGCTTTTCAGGAGGACACATATTAAACATTTCCCACCCTGTTAAAATCTACTGCTTTAAAGACATAACTTTTATTGTAGCTTGTTAATTCTATCTCTTTTGTTGTTGTTGTTGTTGTTGTTGTTTTTTCTTTTCAGTAGATTTATGCACTAATAGATCTTTTGGATTTGCCATGCTCTCTTGCTGCAGTTTCATCTTTCATCTTTGTGTCTGCTAAAGATTTCCTACTAATCTTAGGTGACTTTATGAATTTCAACAAAGGGTACATGTGTTATTGGAAAGAAGCAACAACATAACACTTGCTTTGAATGTGAAAAAAAGATTCACAGCTATACACACACAGAAGTACTCTTAAGAGTACATAATTCATGATGGTAGTTTGTCCACTTGTTAAAGGATTCAGATTAGGATACTCTTTGTATTGCTCAAAATACTTTGGGTTAATTTTGGAATTATGTAAAACACTTTGGAAGATAAAAACACACACTAGTGCTATGTTATTGAGTTACATTCTCTAAGAAAGTAGGGTAGTTATTTTTTTCCTTAAAGTAGCACTGTAATACAGAAGCACTCTCGAAATAGTAGATGTGCCTAAAACCTTAAAAAAAAAAAACACATGGTGAATGAATAGTTAATGAACAAAGTACAGTATTTCTTAGTATTGGTAACTTAACTATCTACAAATACATATCAATCCCCTTGGGATTGGCCTGGAATCAGAAACTCGTGAGATCTGCTTGTGAACTGAAATTGTTCCATTTCCTGAACTGGAAATAATTCCTAATGTCTCTAATGTGTGATGACTGAAAACCTAAGTTCTTTCTGCCTCTGGTGTGGCATACATTACCATCTCTCAAAGTACACTCCTCAACAGTACACAACTCCACAGGCTTCCAAGGTACCAGATCAGCGACTGGAATAGTTCACATTCTTTCCATATAGTCAGCCAGTACTCGGTGAAAATTATTCCTTTGTGATTATTTTTATTATATGTCGGTCTTAATTTCTTAGCATGAACTCTTAATACTGCAGTGTGTTTAAAACTTAGCTACTTGTTAATAGGTAATTTACCTTGAGTATTTAGAAAGTAGCTTGATTTTTTTTTCCTCCTGTGACAGAAGACCTTTTCTTTTTTCTTTCTGGCCCACACCCCTGGCAGTACTCGGATTGTTTAATTTCATTTAATTTCGGGGTTGATCTAGCCCTTTGAGTTCTCACTACAGTCTGAAAAACTGATTTTTTTTTTAAATTATTTATTTATTTTTGCTTTTTGGGTCACACCCGGTGATGCACAGGGGCCACTCCTGGCTCTGCACTCAGGAAAAACCCTTGGCGGTGCTCAGGGGACCATATGGGATGCTGGGATTCGAACCCGGGTCGGCCGCGTGCAAGGCAAACTCCCTACCCGCTATGCTAGCACTCCAGCCCCAAAACTGATTTTTTTTTATTTTAACATTTAACATGGTGACACTAGTGTGTACCACTGATGGCTCACACTTTGATGTGGCTTAACACAAAATGGAATTCTGGCATTAGTGTGTTAAGGGAAGAAGTTATTTTGGAAATTACCAAGTACTTGAACATTAAAAATCTAGTTTGACATTTGAAAGCAACTAGAAAACAACGAAGTGTAGTGAATCTTATATTTGGAATATATCAACATACCTTTGAGGCATTTGAATTTATAAGGTTTGAGGTGAGTATAATCAAATTATGGGTACTAATTTGTAGTTTCTAGGAAAAGGTCAAGTCATTTTTCTAAGCCTCAGTATTGTCTGTTAAATGGAGGTAATAAGATTCCACTCGGCCAACCTTGCAGGGTCATTGTGAAGCTGAGCTAAATGCAGAAATGCTATGCAGTTGGGAAACTGCTGTCAGAGGAGCAGGGGCAGCGGCGGTGCTGAGAGGGAGTTACAGTGCCCAACTTTGTTGTTCTGCCACATTTGCCTAGTAAGCTTAGTATCCATCTAATGCTTCCTCCTGCAGAACTTGGTGCGGGTGGAGAACAGGCCTGGAGCCCTGAGCCCTGATGTCCCGGCAGTTGTCAGCCTGCTGACCTGCTAGTCATTGCTGGCACCCCAAAAGTCTGAGAAAAAAAGATGCAGCATCCAAGTACACTGTGCCTTTCAAAACCAAATGGAAGACTGTATTTAACTATACATATTCTATTTAGACTATCTGATGTCCCAATAAAAAAGCTGCTTCGTACTTAGAGATTCCACTTTAAAAGTGCTGTGAAATTAAGAGACTTAACCTTTTCTCATAGGTAGTTTTTGGCTTTTAAAGACTCTTTTCATCCTTTTCCGTAATTCATTGCCTTAATATAATGTTAAATGGAGTATGTATCTAAAAATCTTTATACAAAAAAACAACTACAGAATTGTTCAGTAAAATTGGGCACATACAGGTTTCCTCACCCCAGATTAGCACTTGTTTTATTTTACTTTGTTTTATTTTATTAATTAAGATTTTTTTTTTCTTTTCTTTTTGGGTCACACCCAGCAATGCTCAGGGTTCATTCCTGGCTCTGTACTCAGGAATTACCCCTGGCCGTGCTTATATGGGCTGGAAATCGAACCCGGGTCAGCCGCATGCAAGGCAAACGGCCCACTATGCTATCACTCCAGCCCCATCACTTGTTTTATTTTTTAATTTATTTTTATTTTGGGAGCCACACCCCGTCTTGCTTAGAAATTACTCTTGGATGTAAGGCAAGTGCCCTATCTGTTGTACTATCTCTCTGTTCAACCAATACCTATCTATCTTGTTTAATTAAGGTGATGGTTTACCTAGGTGTGTATATGTGTGTGTGTGTGTATGGTGCACACTAATATATATTATAATGTATTATCCTAATACATATTAGATATCCAACAATGCCCTAGACTTGACATAAACATAATTTGACACATCTAATAATATCAGGAGTGATAGCACAGCGGGTAGGTTTTCCTTGCACACAGCCGACCCAGGTTTGATTCCTCCGTCCCTCTCAGAGCCCAGCAAGCTACGGAGAGTATCCCGCCTGCACGGCAGAACCTGGCAAGCTCCCCGTGGCATATTCGATATGCCAAAAACAGTAACAAGTCTCACAATGGAGACATTACTGGTGCCCACTCAAGCAAATCGATGAACAACGGGATGTCAGTGCTACAGTGCTACTCTTAATATCTTAAGAAATCAAAATGAGGTTTAAAGTCTACAGGGTCAGTCAGCATCTATTGCTTTTAAATATTCATCTCTAGAAACTGGTGTTTTGGTTTCAGTAGAGAATCTGTCACTGTCAGCCCATTGCTCATCAATTTGCTCAAGCTAATATGTGTACCGAGTATTTAAAACCTTAATTCTATAGTTCCTCTATATTCTCCAGAATAGTAACCCCCTGTTTTTTTTACTTTAGAGATTGCAAAGAAACAGGTAAATGTCAACTTACCCATTTATAGGATATAATGACATATTCATATATACAGATAAAATGTTTATGCACTTAATTGGTAAGACAGTTGAGTATTGGCATGTTCCATACTTTATATGTAAGTTTTATATTTGACTTGAATGTTAGATTGATTGAACCTAACATCCCTTACATATACCTTTTCTTTATTTTAGTCCCCACCTTACTTTTTCTGCACAAATAATTGTAGATTGAATTTAGGCTTTTAAAATTCAGTGGTTGCATTTCAAAGAAAGTTTGGTCTGTGTATATATATTTTAAACTTATGAAAATACTAAATGCATTTGTATTCAACATAATGTGACCTATAAGTGGTAAAATATTTCTTGTCCAGAATAATTTTAGAATGTTTGGGCATCAGTACTCTCTCCTCATCAAATGTTATATAAAAGGTTAACTTATTTTTAAGGCAGTAATAAGTTTTCAATAAATATTGAATGAGATGAAATTTCTCAGGTAAAGATCTTAGTGTTTTTTAAGTTTAAATTATGTGATATGGGACAGGAAATAACACAATGTGGAGTGATTGCCTTTCATATGTGAGACCTTGGATCTGTGCTAGGTACCCCTCCCCTGCACAAAGATTAAATACAAGCATACTTCTTGGCTCACATGCTACTCTTTAACTTTCTTTCTCTCATTTAAGTGGGTAGCGTACTTGACATCTGTATTATATCCCCTTAAATGTTACAGACGAATTTTTAAAGGTATTTTAGCTTATGAAAAATTAAGTGTAAAGATTACGAGAAAACCTCTTGAGCTCTAGTTGTCAACTTCAGACCTTGTCGATTCATGCACTGCTCACCATTCTTTAATGCAAATTCCAGGCATATTATTAGACACTTTCAGAATTTCCTTACAGTGTTAACTCCTGGTCATAGTTGTTCTATAATATCTGTGGTAGCATAGCTTGTCAACATCACAGTTTTTGTCCTGCTGCTAGTTGCTAATCAGAATTCAGTTCCCAAACCAACAGCAATTAGGATCACCTGGGACCTTATAGAAATTCAGACTCTTGTGCAGTCTCCCACCTATTGAATCATTTTTACTGGATTGGTAGGTGAGGTCCATTTGGACATTAAAACGTAGAAGCACTACAGTAGGACTTTTTTTTTTTCAGTGCTATAAAAATCCAGTTTTTTTTTTTTCTCGGAGTGAGCTGTCAAATATTTGTTAATGAGATATAATTGTAGAACTGGAAAAGAATATATAACATCTAATTTCCAATAGTTCACAATCTCTGAAAGAAAAACTGTTGTAGGGAATTGGATAGTTTAGAAACATTGATAATGACTTACCTGTAATTAAAGTACAGCTCCCTGGGTTTCCAATCTAGTCCTCCAATGTATTATCCTAATTAAAGAAAATAGAGCACTGCTATTATTCATACATTAAAATTCTCACGTGCAGTAGACAATATAAACATTTTATTTATCATTGTAAATCTGAAGTTTAGCCCAACATGAACTTCCATGTGAATTGTTATTTTTTTAATGTGTAAATTAATACACATGCCCTGGCAATTATATTGTTATGGTATATTAAAATGATACTCTAGGGTTATTTCAGTAAATAGCTTTCCAATTTACTGAACACTTTTCCAGTCCCTATTCTCACTCCAATAGGATATTATACTATTATAGTTGAAATACCTAATAATTCCTGAATGGTAACTCTGATAGTCTCCAAGAGATAGCCCCGTGATATAGATGAAGATTTAACAGTGCCATAATATTCCTTTAGAGACTATTCTTAGCATGGGTTTTTGTTTATTGGGGGTTTTTCTTGGGCAGGGGGAGTTGGTCATTCAGCAAGTTAACACTTTTGTTGTTGTTTTACAATAGAGTTACTGTCTATGCTTTTGATATATGTACCTCAGCACCTAAAGTGCCCAAGACCCTTCTTCATTGTCCTCTGTTCTTTTTAGTCCCCCTCTCCTTGCCCCACCCCAGCCCCTCCCCTCACTGCTTGGTAGTCTGTTTTGCATTTCAAAACCAAGGGTTTGTCTGTTTCCTGTCTATGTATTTCTTAGATAAGTGAGACCATCATCTGGTGTTTGTCTTCTTGTGACTTAGTTTTTAGTGTAGTTGGAAGGTTTCTCTCTTGTCCTAAGTTTTACTGAACTGCTTACCATCCCAGTACTGTCTCTAAAAGTACTGCCTTAGCTCTTTTTTTGTAACTAAGTTTGCTCCTGTGACATTTAGGTAGCAAATAGATGGTCCCATTTTACCTCTGGTTAGTGAACTGACATGAGAGAGCATTCTTGAATACTTCAATCATTTCACCAGTTTTGTCTGGGTCAGCTTAAAATTCTTTTTTTAAAAACTTCTGATATTTAAAGATTCCAGGTGGCTAAACCATCAGACACCTCCAGAAACCTGAGCATCAGTGTATCACGAGTGAGCTCAGCGTTAGCAGAGGGGAAGTGTCAAAACATTTGCTCAGTTAGGAAGACTTGTGAAGTTCTAGAAGTGATTCCAGTTCTTGTAGTCTGATTCCTAAAAATTTAAGCAAGTCTAAGGGAACAATGAAAAAAGTAAAACCTGTCACTCAGGCCCTGCAGGATTTTTCTGAGTGCTGTGTTTTTACATTTCAGAGCCTGTCCTCTGCATAACAATAACAATTGACATATTTGTGATTTATTCACTATCAAATTTTGTTTTAAAAATGATTAAATGCAATTATAAATATAAAATTACAAAATTGTTACTATAAAACACCGGCATTGTTTTCAAATTAAATACTAGCCCTAGAACCATGGATTTCTATGAACTAGAAATATATGGGGGACTGGGGGTGGGGACTATGTGGTGCCAGGGATCGAACCCAGATCAACCAAGTGCAAGGCAAGCACCTTATCCACTGTACTATCTCTTTAGCCTCAGGTAAGTTTTATGGAGAAACTGCTAACACTGTATTCAATATCAACAGTTTAAAGATTTCTTGGAAGTAATTGTGCATAGTCAGAAGTGCAGAAATATGGCACAGGGGGTAAGTCACTGCTTTACCAGAGAACTCCCCTTCAGTGAATTCCTGTCACCTGTGTATAAGGCCCCGGAACATTGCCAGGGCTCACTTCTGATCAATTCCTGGAGGGCCACTTCTCTGCCCCCACCAAAACTAAAAATGGATAGTAAGAGAAGGAATATTGGAGACAATAGTTTTGGGGTTTTTTTTTCCCCTTTTTTAAAAAAATAAGACATTTTTCTAATCTTTTGAATAAACAGTACTTTGGAGAAAGAGTTTATTATTGATTAAGGCATAGATGAGAGAAGGAAGGACTAGAAGCTCTGATAAGAAAAGATCAGTTTATGGGCCAGGCTAACGCATTTTAAGATCAGCTCTTGAAACAGTGCACTTAAGAGGGGACAGGATCCACAAGGCTGACAAATGAAACCTTACAAAACAGTTATCCTTATTCTAAAAATCATGAATCACGAAATCCCGTTGATGGTTGATTTCTCAAGCGGGTTCAGTAACCTCTCCATTCGTCCTATCCCTGAGATTTAGAAGCTTCTCTCCACTAGGCCTTCTCAATGATGCCGCATTGGAGGCTCGGGGTCAGGAGAATGAGATCCAGCTTGTTGCTGGTGTTAGCATATGAATACACCATGGGAAGCTTGCAAGGCTGTCCCATGTGGGCAGGAAACTCAGTAGCTTGCTAGTTTCTCCCAGAGGGAGAAGTAGGTTATAAGATACCGCTTCTGGGAGCTTGCTTTTAAGTCTCTGGATGTTGGCCATTGATGGGATTTCACACACCTGGGTTCCTCTGCCGGTACCTTCATGCGTGAGGCCTGTCCGAACGTGTGGAGAGGGGCCTTGAGCATGGCGGTGGCTAGGTTCCGGTGGTCTTTGGCCGCCTGGAGCTCTGCTCGGGACAGGGAGGGAAGCTGGAGCCCATCCCCTCTGAGGGGTCCCGGGGAAGACAGCCTGGCGTGCAGGCAAGAGACTCTCTTTTAAAAAAGACTTCTAAAAACAGAAGATAAAGTGATACTGTGGTGATTTCAATACAGCCCTATAAGAACCTCAAAACTTGGGAGTCCTATTAAAGAATACAAAACTGAGAGGCCAAAGAGCTACTTATTACAGTTAGGCATAAGCCTTGCATATGACAACCCCTTGGATAATCCTCAAGTAGCACCGCATCTTTGGGCAACTGCATGGAACCCTTCGCCACGTTAAGAATTGTTGGAAAAAGGGCTGGAGCAATAGCGCAGCGGGTAGGGCGTTTGCCTTGCATGCAGCCAAGCCGGGTTCAATTCCCAGCATGCCATATGGTTCCCTGAGCACCGCCAGAAGTAATTCTTGAGTGCATGAGCCAGGAGGAACCCCTGTGCATCGCCAGGTGTGACCGAAAAAGAAAAAAAGAATTGGGAAAAGCCCCTGGGCGGACCTCCTAAGCACCACTTGGGAAACCCCTCTTCCCAACAAAAAAAATTCAAAATCAAAATTCCCAACTTTTTTTTTTCTGAACACCATTTAAAAAAAAAAAAACTTAATCTAAGGTTGCATTATCTTCCAATAGTTTAAACTCCACAACCAAACTCATGGTCAAGCCTCTTTATATTAAACTTAGAGAAAGCCAAAGTTGAGGAAATAGTAGTGGTGTTAAGACACTTGCTTTTGAAAGGTGGCAGCTTAGCTCACATCACTGTGCAAGGTCCCCTGACCATCGCCAGCAGTGATCCCTGACCAGAGCTAGGAATAAGCCCTGAGTATACCTGGGTGTGCCTCCCACCCCACCCCAAAAAAGAAACCTAATTAGACAAAGCCAAGGAAGACATGTACTGGGGTTTGGATTTTAAAAATGTTTTCATAGAGTATGTTAAAGTATTTCCCCATTAAATGTAGGCACTGTAGCCGTGCACTGTCTTCCCATTGTCCATCGGTTTGCTCAAGCGGGCACCAGTAATGTCTCCATTGTGAGACTTGTTAATGTTTTTGGCATATCGAATACACCACGGGTAGCTTGCTAGGCTGTGCCGTGCGAGCGGGATACTTTGGGTAGCTTGCCGGGCTCTCCTAGAGGTACGGAGGAATTGAACCTGGGTCGGCCATGTGCAAGACAGACACCGTACCCACCGTGCTATTGCTCCAGTCCTAAATGTAGGCACACAGTTAAAACAATACCACGTTGGAAAGAGCACAAAAGGCTGAGCTGCATGCTTTACATGTGGGAAGCCTGAGCTCAATTTCTGGCATTGCATCATCCCCTGAGCACGGCCAAGAGTGAACCCTGCCCTCTTCATCAAGCACCACTAGGTAGATCCACCTCCTAAAAAAAAGAAATTTTTTTTTAATAACATACCATGAAGCTCATGAATTGTCTCTATTCCAAGGAATCACTCCCAGAGTGACCCAAGGGTCCCTTTGGTGCATTAGGACTCAGCCACAATCCCCCTGGCCAGCCCACTGAGATGGACAAACAAGAGAATGGGCCAGTTGGTAATAGTGGCCATTTATTCAAGTCTCACAGCTTTAGTTAAATAGAAATCAGGACAGGTTGGAGATAGCAGTTACACATAGGTGTGGCTGGATATTATAACAATAAACACTTATCTGTCCCTTCTTGGTGTCAGGGTAGCTTAAGGCTTGCCCTGGTCCATCCAAGCTGGGACTTGGGGGGTTGACAACCTTTTATTTATTTATTTTTAATTCTTTTATTGATTCACCATGTGGAAAGTTACAAAGCTTTCAGGTTAAAGTCTCAGTTATACAATGCTCAAACACCCATCCCTTCACCAGTGCACATATTCCACCACCAAGAATCACGATATACCTCCCCCCTTCCCCCCACCTCCCCAGCCCCCCACCCCGCATGTGTGACTGGTAAATTTCACTTTACTTTCACTTTACTTTGATTACATTCAATATTTCAACAAAAAAATCCATTATTATTGATTTGGAATTTCTCCCTCCTAAAGTTGATCTGCTGAAAAGGAAGCATTTGGTAATTTGTTTTTCATTGCTGAGAATGAAGAGATATGAGGTCAGGAGGCCGCACCAGCAGCAGCATAGTTTTGGATTTCTGTATTTTAGTATTTTAGTAACTAAGTCCAGAGAAATGTCTGCCAGGAATCGCAACATTGTAAGCTTGTACCTCTCAGCTACTTTATTGTAGGGAGCCAGAGCACGTGGAGCAAAGATGGCGCCGACTCCGGCTGCCCTAGGTAATAAATAACCTCCAGAGCGCGGGCCCCCGGCATCGCCCCCCATGGGGTGATTGGAAGGCAGCCAACTGGCGAGCAACACGTCAGAAGTGAGGGGTCTTCTCTATAAAAAGGGTATCGCTCTGAGGGTCGGGGCCTTCCTCCCCCATTTGTGTAAGTGTGGAGATCTCCAATAAACTGCTGCAGAAGGACCCTCAACCGGTGTCGTCTCTCTTTGCTGGCAAAGGGAAACTGCGACAACGCGATTAACAACTGGTGCCGAAACCCGGGACGCCGGGTAAGTTTCATTCGCACCTTGGGGAAGGCCCCTTCGTTCCGAAGGGAGGGTTCAGAACTGCAGCACGGGATGCCTCGGAGAGGCAGACTATAAGTCTGTCAGAAACCGAGGGGTGACTCGGAGAGGCAGACTACAAGTCTGTCAGAAACCGAGGGGTGACTCGGAGAGGCAGACTACAAGTCTGTCAGAAACCGAGGGGTGACTCGGAGAGGCAGACTATAAGTCTGTCAGAAACCGAGGGGTGACTCGGAGAGGCAGACTACAAGTCTGTCAGAAACCGAGGGGTGACTCGGAGAGGCAGACTAAAAGTCTGTCAGAAACCGAGCGGTCGGAAAGATTAAGCGCGCATGAAAGGGTACCCGGGATTAAAAAAAAAAAAAAAAAAAAAAAAAAAAAAAAAAAAGATTGCCCGATGGAGGCAAGGGCGAGGGAAGGGGGAGGGGAGAGTTCTCACCCACTCGCAACCAAGGAAAAAGGACCGCCCGGAGGGGGCGAGAATGAGGCGGGAGAGGAGGAGGCCACACCTCCCCCCACAGTTTACACAACTTGCTCTAGGCCGGGTGGGCCGAGGAAAATCTATCCCTGGGGGGATATGGCTGCAGCCAGCCTGAAACCCAAAGAGAGCTCTTCAGAAGACTCCCTTTCGAGCTCTGAAGAAGAGCAAATTCTAGACCAGGAAGCGGCACGCTACAAAGCGGCACACCGCTACGAAGCGGCACGCTATCGCCCCCCTGACCTCCGTAATCGAAACCGAAGCAGCAGAGCGCACTCACCGCGCCCCGTACCCTCGGCTCCCCCGCCCCCGCCGTACGCACGGGGAACGGAAGGAGCCCATGCATCCCAAACATCGTTACTTTCTGCTGACCTACATAGGCAGATGAGACTAGCCTTTCCTGTCTTTGAGGGAGATGGGAATGGAAGAGTTCATGCTCAGGTAGAATTCAATCAGATTAAAGAGTTGGCAGAAGCGGTCAGAAAATATGGGGCAAATGCCAATTATACCATTTCCCTACTTGAAAGACTGGCCCGGGATAGGATGACCCCCCCCCCCCCTTTTGCCTCTAGATTGCTAGCTTCTTATTAGAAAGAGCCGGATGTACATTGTAGCAACCCCATTGTCAGGGGGACAAGACCAAAGGTAATGTGGACTCCCGTAGGGCAGGTTTAAGAATTTCTGTGTGAATGTACTGCGTTGGGTGCGCACCGAAATGAAAGAGGACCGGTCCGAATGAGTGCAAGAGTGTGATTTGCGCGAGTGCCTTTAGTGTGTGTGTATATTTGTTTCATTATATTTCTTTTAGTTATGCTTATTATTATCAGCAGAGAAGTCAGGAAAATGCAAGATCATGTGGTTGAGTGTTTAATAATATCAGGAATGAAAAAGAGTGTCACTAAGGTGGTCTATCCACCTCAGAAGTAGTCTTGATCTTAAAATTGTAACATCTGACAACTTAGGTTTCAACAACTTTGTCATGGATTGTTTTGCCGGCTTATATCAACAAAAGCGCTTTCTTGACCCGTTTTTAACAAGCAGGAAACTGGCTGGTCAGACAGAGAAACGGGGAGCAATGTTCCCAATCGGCCGACAGGGCTCAATTTGCCCTGGGGACTGCTCTTTCCTTTCTCTGTCTATCAGTTTTTCTCCCTGCCTTTTTGAAGGGTCAGATCGATCGATCAACTGCAAATGTGTGCATGTGTAGTGGTGTTTTTTAGTCAGTTCATTGTCTGTCTGTCTGTCTGACTGTCCGTCTGTCTGTCTGTCTGTCTGTGGAACACTCGAGTGTTAGAGCTAGTTTGAAGTCATTAATTCTTAGAACTGAGCAAACAAAATCAAGGGAGTCAGAGTGATATGTAGTCCAGCAATTTAAAAGATTTAGGTATCTTTGGAACTTGTTAGATCAGGTTTAAAGAAAGATTTCTAATCAGAATGTGGCGACCACGAAATAACTGATATATGAAAACAGGCTCAAAGAGTAATGCTTAGGTTTAAAATATTATTTTCTAGAGTTGCAATATTGGTTGAAAAACTTATCGTACCTGTGTTTTATTAGATCTCTGAGATTTCCGGTAACAAAACTTTTTAAAGCTACTTAGCTCAGGGTAATGAAGGGTTAATCTTAGATGTCAGTTTGAGAGATTTTTTTTTAAGATTTTCCCTGGGTCTACCCATCCCCCTGCTTTTCCAGCTCAGCAGGCTCTGCCTCAGTCGGGCTGGATATGCAGACCCTCCCTCAACAATGAATTCTAATTACAGGTTTGCCCAGCAAATAAGACTTGCTAATCGGGTTTCTTAACTCTTCCAGGTATCTGGTTCTTGCAACTTTGTGAATGAGAAAGGGTCTGGGAAAACAATTGATTCTTATGTTCGCATTAAAATCTGACAAACACACAAAAAAAAGAAATAGTGTGAAACCCCTTGTAGGAGGAAAAGTCTATGCTTATATTTTAACAGATAACACCTACTATGTACTCTGGGTCCTGCTATGGCTTGGCTTCATCTGGAGTAAACTTCATTTTCCTGATAAAGACCCCAAACCACCTCAAACAGACCTCAGCTGGAAGTCACAAGGAAATCTGAGGAAGAAAGAACAGGCCGAATTGGCCTGAGGGTTTAGTCTGGGTTTTACGGTACCAACCTTATCCTGAACCGAGAGAACTTTGTATGCAAGTGTGAGATCCTTAATGTTTTACGGTAATCTATGAGTGTTTTAATCTTTATATTTGTGTTTTCCTAGAAATCAGAATTCTAAGATGTCTCCTGGTTAATTTCTATGTGGAGTGAACCTTTGCCCAATGAATATGTTGTAAGAACTTTAGTTGTGAGCATCTTTAAATTTGTTGAATATCTATAGAACTGACCTAATGCTTTTGAAATAACACTGAAAGTAGTTTTGTCATGTTAAATGAAATGATTGGTAATTTGTGCCCAAACTTGGAAGATCATGTTGTACTAAGTTCAGTAAAAATAAGAGTTTAGACTTGTGGGACTATAAAGAATATAGATGTATGTCTTAAGTCAGAAAGATAATGGATGCAGATATCATCAGTTGGAAAAAGGAAAGAAACTGATCACTGTTTTAAGAAACTCTTTAAATCACATGCAGAATTGTTCTAGTATGTTTTTGGTAGGATCTATGGAAAAGATATTGGATGGATTGTCTGGAACTCCTGTTACAGTGCTCTTAGATTATTGAATTCTTCAAAAGTTGTGGAAAATCAAGTGTTTTTTTTTTAATGGGATTAAATGAATTAGACATGTTTAATTGTACACTGGACTCCCAGTACAGTGCTCTTATTAATGGGAAGTCAAGGTTTTCAACATGGAATTGAATGGGTTAAACATGATGTAAATTGTACACTTTTCCTCTACAGATTTTAGCTTCTTTGACTAGGACCCACAACAAATGGGTGTGTTGCATCTCACTGTGAGTAAAGTGAAATGTTTGCTTTTCTCTTCTTTTGTACCTTCAGTATGTTTTGATGCTTCATGGCACTATGTTGGTTTGCATAAATCCAGATAAAAGTCTTTCCTCTCTGTAATAGGGTCCACCCCTCATGCAGACAGGAAAATCAGTTATGGGGCCCCAAAACCCTCTTCCAGGGAAACAGCAAGGGATTGGTTTAAATGACAGGAGCATGTATTTAACAGGTACTGTTTCAAGTACCCTACAAACCTCAGGGAGACCCTAGAGGCAGGCCGGCTCAAGGAAAGAATGGAAATCATCACTGCTATGGAGAATGAGGAATCCGGAAATCTATGTGACTGACATGGCCTGGCCTACTCTCAGCATCAAGAAAAACCCTGGAAACTAGGATCTCTCCCAGCCCTGAAGAAGGGAGGGGAGGGACTCCTTTCTGCCAGGATGCCTCTATGGCAAATGAGGCTCAAGGTCACCTCCAGTTCAACCTGAAGACCTGAAGCCATCCAGTTCATCGTGGGACATTTATGGCCAGGCCTGGGTAACTCTGACGTGCCACATAAGATTAATGCCGTTATTGGTATGCCTCCTGTCTTTAGCCAACCCCCAGGACTTCTCAGTAAATAATGGGGTACCCCAAATGGAGAGTTCTCCAATCTTGCTGTATTTATGCAAAAGAACAAGTCAGATTTGTTAAGCCATCAGGCAAATTTTAAAATGAAGGTGGAGAGAAAACCATGTTTCTGTAACTTGCTTTTTAAAGAATCAGATTCAAATTCTACAGAGTAATCTAGTAAATGTATTCTAATCTGGATCTAAAAGGTATCCCTTTTGGGTAATTCAGGTATAATGTGTTTTGCTGACTGTAAAGTAAGCAGCCTAGTCTTTGGGACCCAATGTTGAACATGCTGTCACTAGTCTGACCAGGGTATTGGAAGCCAGAGCTTTAGTGGGGGGAACCTCAGCTCAAAGTGCAGAATTAATGCTTTCCCCCAACCTGTCAATTGGCTACAGTGCCAAGTGTGGACATTTAAACTGGTTCTAAGTATTCACTTTTAGTTCTATGAACACAGTCATTTGGAGAGAACTAGAATTTTAACAGCTCTTAATTCTCGTTCCATCATGGGATTAATACCCCATCCAGAGAATACTCATCTAAGATACTCTGCAAAAGAGGAACAATAGGCATTGGAACAAGGTTTTCAAAAGGAAATTGATAAAGGGTTACACTAAGCTTCCAACACAAGTGAAAGCCATCTTTCATGGGAAGGAACTCAGAACTGTGCTTTCTGTTTCATTAATGAATTGTGGGCCTCCTTTCCTAACACTTGTAACTTCAAGGAACTTGCCGAGGAAAGGATTGGCAGATTGACATGCAAATGATCAAACGCTCATATATTCAAGATACGAACATCTACTGCTTCCAATTGATAGCTTTAGTGGATGGATAGCTTTTCCAGTCTGAGAAGTAGCTTGGTGTTTCTATGCCACTAGAAAAATCTGGACATGAGAAGTCATTTTCTATCAACCATGGGTGAAGCAGTTATTCCTTTTTCATTGTATTTATAATAGAAATGGGTATGGCATTACGTTGCTTTGATTTCTGTTGCTTTAACTCTTATGTTTTCTAAGACAGCAAACTATTTTGTCCTTACTAGGTCAGAAAGGACCTTCCACATCTCCAGGGTCTAATCATTTCAAAGTGCCATCCCTCAGTCTAATTGATCTGATCTTTTCTTTCAGATAACTTCAGGATCCCAACCAGTTCATTGCCTGGGGCCCACTAAAACTAAGGTAGCATGAGGTTTCACCCCTTACATAGGCAGAGTCTGCGCCCATCTGTCAGCATGAAGCAGCTTCAGAAGATGGATCACCGACCATTTTCCCCTTAAAGATTTAAGGTGGTGAAATCTCTAGGGGGGAATATGATGTAGACAGGTAGATAGGAAAAGGCCCTTGGCAATGAAAATTGAGATTTAACAGAGTCTCTGGGAAGGAGGCTCTTAAGATGTGCAGATTCAAGAAAACAAAAGACCCGGAATCTCTTTTGGTCCTTGGGCATTCCAACGCCTAACTCAGTTTATTAAAGATCAGGTGAATGCCGTGACCTCACGCAAGGTGGAAGTGTACTATCACCGACTGGTACAAGCCTATCCAGAAGAAGAGTTTGCATGAATTTTGTACAATAGCCTATCCTGCATAATACTGTGCCTTGTTTTTGATTGCGTATAATACCGTGCCTTGTTTTTTGATTGCGTATAAGACCGTGCCTTGTTTTTGACTGAATCTTGGCAGAGTGTAAGCTGGCGTAGGTGATGATGCCTAGTCTTTTTAGATCGTTTAGTCCCAATGGTTGCTCAGCCTAGGTGGTCTGTCCCCCCGCCGGAGGCATCGCTGCTTTAAATCAAGCTGCTCAGTGCTTTTTTTATGCTGAGTGTAGCCCCTGCACACTCGGGATCTGTGAATCCATTGCACGAGTCTGGGTGCACCGGCAATGGTCTCAGGGAAGGGTGTCAGACTAGATGGTACTGCACTGGGTCTCTCTCCTCCCTGACCCAGGGCGACGAGCCGCTTGCATAGGGCCGCCGTCGAAATTTTGCCCTGCCTGGAAAAGCGGACGGCGGGACAGGAGGAGCCTCATGGGATCCTGAAGAGGGACCCGTTGAGGCCACCTCAGTCCCTGATATTTTTACAGGCAGTGGTGTCCGTCGCCCCCTTTCTCGCAGAGACCGGCTCCTTAGTAAAGAGATAAGGGGGAGTTGTAGGGAGCCAGAGCACGTGGAGCAAAGATGGCGCCGACTCCGGCTGCCCTAGGTAATAAATAACCTCCAGAGCGCGGGCCCCCGGCATCGCCCCCCATGGGGTGATTGGAAGGCAGCCAACTGGCGAGCAACACGTCAGAAGTGAGGGGTCTTCTCTATAAAAAGGGTATCGCTCTGAGGGTCGGGGCCTTCCTCCCCCATTTGTGTAAGTGTGGAGATCTCCAATAAACTGCTGCAGAAGGACCCTCAACCGGTGTCGTCTCTCTTTGCTGGCAAAGGGAAACTGCGACAACGCGATTAACACTTTATATTCCACATATGAGTGCGATCTTTCTCTATCTGTCTCTTTCTGACTCATTTCACTCAGCATGATACTTTCCATGTTGATCCACTTATATACAAATTTCATGACTTCATGTTTTCTGACAGCTACATAGTATTCCATTGTGTAAATATACCAGTTTCTTTAGCCAATCATCTGTTTTCGGGCACTCTGTTTTTTTCCATATTGTGGCAATTGTAAACAGAGCGGCAATGAACATGGAAATGCAGATGTCATCTCTACTATACCTTTTTGCCTCTCCGAGATATATTCCCAGGAGTGGTATTGCTGGGTCAAAGGGGAGCTCAATTTCTAACTTTTTGAGAATTGTCCATATTGTTTTCCAAAAGGGCTGAACCAGTCGGCATTTCCACCAGCAGTGAAGGAGAGTCCCTTTCTCCCCACATCCACGCCAACACGGGTTGCTTTTGTTTTGGGGGATGTGGGCCAGTCTCTGTGGTGTGAGATAATATCTCATTGTTGTTTTGATCTGCATCTCCCTGATGATTAGTGATGTTGAACATTTTCTTATGTGCCTCTCAGCCATTCGATTTCTTCTTTGGAAAAGTTTCTGTTCATTTCATTACCCCATTTTTTGATCTGGTTAGCAGTTTTCTTCTTGTGGAGTTCAACCAGTGCATTGTATATCCTTGTTATCAACCCTTTATCGGATGGGTACTGCATTAATATCCTTTCCCATTCTGTAGATTGTCTTTGTATTTTGGTCACTGTTCCTTTTGAGTTGCAGAAGCTTCTTAGTTTGAGATAGTCCCATTTATTTATCTTTGTTTTCACTTGCTTGGCCAGTAGCGTGTCAGCTTTGAAGATACCTTTGGCTTCAATGTCGTGGAGGGTTTTGCTGACCTTATCTTCAATGTACCTTAGGGATTCTGGTCTGATGTTGAGGTCTTTAATCCATTTTGATCTGATTTTTGTACATGGTGATAGATGGAGGTCTAAGTCCATTTTTTTTGCATGTAGCCATCCAGTTTTGCCAGCACAATTTGTTAAACATGCTTTCCTTGCTCCACTTCACATTTGTTGCTCCCTTATCAAAGATTAGATGATCATATATTTGGGGGTGTATGTCAGAGTATTCAACCCTGTTCCATTGGTCTGTTCCATTGGTCTGCAGCTCTGCCTTTGTTCCAGTACCACGCTGTTTTAATGACTATCGCTTTGTAGTAGAGTTGGAAGTTGGGGAGGTTGATTCCTCCCATTTTCTTTTTCCCAAGGATTGCTTTAGCTATTCGTGGGGACTTATTGTTCCATATGAATTTCAGGAGTGCTTGCTCCATTTCTTTGAAGAATGTCAAGGGTATCCCTATAGGGATCGCATTGAATTTGTACAATGCTTTGGGGAGAATTGCCATTTTGACAATATTAATTCTTCCAATCCATGAGCAGGGGATGTCTTTCCATTTCCTCGTGTCCTCTTTTATTTCTTGAAGTAGTGTTTTATAGTTTTCATTATACAAGTCCTTTACCTCCTTTGTTAAGATGATTCCGAGGTACTTGATTTTTTGAGGCGCAATTGTGAACGGGATTGCTTTTCTCAGGTCACTTTCTTCTCTGTCATTATTTGCATATAGGAAAGCCATGGACTTTTGGGTATTGATTCTATAGCCTGACAACCTTTTAGAGTGTTGAGAACTCAGGGCACCTGAGGCTTAAAGCAAATGAATATGATGAATACCCAGGAGTAGCCATAATTCAGAGTCAGTTAACTCCCAAGTTACAAAAGCATAGCACTGTCTTCCTGTGTCTGCTAAAAGGACATTGCTCTAAAGTAAACTATGCAAAGGACAGAAAGGAAAGAGAAAGCAATATTTCACTTATATATACAAAATCCAGAGCCCTCAGAAGATTGACCTACAGGTTACAGGGTATAATTTGGGGATATAAGAGATTAACAAATAGGGGAAGTAGAATAGAACAAAGGAGAGGTTAAAAATAAACACAGAGGATTAGAAGTGCCTGATGGAATTGGGTGTGCCTTGAGAGCACTGTGATGGGTGTAACTCCATAAAACTAAGTTTCCTATGGGGAACTTAATCCAACAATGAATTACAGGACTTTTTCGCAGGGATGGGGAGTGGGTAAGAATGACTTACTTTGTGTGTGTGTGTGTGTGTGTGTGTGTGTGTGTGTGTGTGTGTGTGATCTCTACATCCCCAACCTTACAATTCAATTTTGTTTGTGGGCCACACTAGGCAGTCCTCAGGGCTTACTTCTAGTGCAGGCTCAGGGGACTATTTGGGGGTGCCAGGGATCAAACCTGGGTCTACTGTGTGCTGCATGCAAGGCATGCACCCTATCCGCTGTACTATCAAGATAATTAAAATAGGGTTAAAGGGACTTGTGTGCAGCAGTGACATCCAGAAGTGATAAAGCTAAGATCCAAAGCTGGACTCAACAGTACTGAAAACTGGAGATCCAAACATCAACAACCCAATTTAAAAATGTGTTTGTCACAGTGGCAGGCTTGGGGATGGGGCACATGGAGGCAGCCTAGGAACCCTGATGGAGAGAAGTTGATACCGGTGATGGGACTGGTGCTGGAACATTTTATGTCTAAAACTCAATTATGAATAACTTTTTAAATCATGGTGTTTTCACTTAAAAATTTTTTTTAAAGAAATTCCAAAGCCATTTAAGCCACTGTGCCTTGCAGGCAAGGTGCTTTGCACATGGCAGACCCAAGTTTGATTCCCAGCACCCTATAAGGTCCTCTGAAGAGTGCCAGGAATGATCCCTGAGCACAGAGCCAGGAGTAAGTCCTAAGCACTGCCAGGTGTGACCCCAAAGAAAACAACCAAATCAAACAAGATAAGCCACTGTGCATTTAAAGTTGTGCTTCAAGACACCCCGAGCTCTATTAGGAATAGAGCTATTCTATTACTACTTAGGCTGATGTTTTGGATTCAGAAAATCTCCTCTTAATATAGACCTTTAAAATCTGCAGTGCCAACGTTAGTCAAAGAATTAATGTAGTTGAGCAAAAACCCCTTTATAAAAATGTTTTAACCACTTAAAAATGCTGAAGTATCTGTTAACCATGATTTATCTTTTGGCTAATTGAAGTAGAATTATACATGCAATTGAGTTTTCGTCCACACTCAAAACCAGCTTAATGACTGAAATTTCCTGCTTTACCACCTGTTACCTCTAAATTTGCTATCTACATCATATGTAATTGAGAATTATTTAAAATGAAGTAGACAAGATGTCTGTGGGAATATTAAGCTTTATAATAGATAGACTTTCCAAAATTACTTATTAGCAGTTTAAGTTCTTTCTAAGTACTGAATTCACAATCTTCATGAAGAACTCTAGAGGTTCCTAACCGATATATTCTTTCTCTATCGAGTATATTCCCTTTCTATGTCTCCCCTTTTAAAAAAATTATTTGTGTGGAGGGGCACACCTGGATGTTCTCAGAGCTTATTCCTGGCTCTGGGCTCACGGATCATTCCTGGTGGTATTCAGGAAACCATATATGGTGCCCGGGATCTCCCCCAGGCTGTTCTTAGGCCTTACCCGCTGAGCTCTCTTCATTGATAAATGCAATGGATACTCAGGTCAAATACCAGTTTAGGAACTCGAAAAGACACTCAAAGTTTTTATATATACTTTAAATGAAATGTTACTGAGTGAATGTTATTTAGTTGTAATTAGTGTCTCACTAAACTTGTTTTATAATTAGTGTAGTTCACCTCTTATTTGCTCTATATTTAATACCATTAGTACATTCCATACCATTTTGTTCAAAATAATTAGCAAAATTAAAATTTTTACTTTTGTCATTTCACTATTTTTACTAAATTATATGGGTGTGTAGGTGTATGTGTGGGGGGGAGAGCATACTGGTACAAGAGAATGTTGTCTTCTCAAGAGTAGTTAGAATGTCTTATGGTGGGATTGAAGAACTGTATGAGTTTTATACAGATTTGTTAAGCAGATGATAGGAAGCAATTCAGATTATAAAACAAGACAGAAGGAAGTTGTAAAGTCCTTATAACAAGATTTCTAAAAGGACACAATATGGTTAGGTTGTCCTTTTCCTTCAGTATATCTATACTTAAAAATAAATTATTGTGTGATGATAATAGTTGGAAATGATCACTCTGGACAAGAACTGAGTGTTAAAAGTACATGATAGCCGTTCAGTATTTGTACTGCAAACAGATAATGCCCAGAGAGAGAAAGAGAGAGAGAGACAGAGACACAGAGACACGCAGAGAGACACGCAGAGAGAGAGAGAGAGAGAGAGAGAGAGAAAGAGAGAGAGAGAGAGAGAGTCCCTGCCATGGTGAAGGGGGGCGGCGGCCATGGCAGGAGGGAAACGGTACATTGGTGGTGGAAAATGTACACTGGTGAAGGAAGGGATGGGTGCTGGAACATTGTATGACTGAAATCCAATTCATGAATAACTTTGTAGCTGTGTATCTTACTGATTCAATTAAAAAAGTAAATATAAAATTTAGAAAATCAATTCTTTGTGTATTGGATTCTGGAAACATAGATGAAATTTTTCTTTTCCCCGGCTTTTTCAGGAAGAAAAATATCATTCATTTAGGAACCAATAACCACTCATTTTTTAAGAATTAAAAGCTCAGTCTAAGATTCTAAATTTACAGGGTTTTTTTTTTTTTTTTTGCTACAAGAAAGATATGGCCCAGATTAACCATGGACTCAGTCTAGCTTTGTTAGTGCCAGAAATGCCAGAAAAGGACATTCTTTTGTCTATTATGCCCAACACTAAAAGCATACAGCTACCACAGGAGAGCCCTTCTGTCTTCCAAAGATAATAAAAAAGAAAAAACAAAAACCTTTTTTCAGTCACGTTCTTTTGATCCTGGTCTATTTACTTATCCTTGACACCATTTTACATCAGCAGTTAGGCTATTTGGATTAAGTATTAGTTTTTTAATTTTCATTTTAAAATTAAAATCTAAGTGCATTTTTATAGTTGAGAGCTAGAACCATCAGCTGTCCTCCAAAGTTCTCCAACAGGATAAGGAAGAAAACATGTTTAGAAAACATGTTTACTTTTTTATTTAATACATTGTTTGAGCAATGGCAACAGGACATACAAATCCAACAGATATTTACTACAAGGTTAGTTCTGTTGATTCAATACAATTTTTAAAAAAAAGTTCTATAGTAATTCTAGCACCAGTGCTGTCGTCCCGTTGTTCATTGATTTGCTGAACAGGCACCAGTACCGTCTTCATTGTGAGACTCGTTGTTACTGTTTTTGGCATATCCAATATGCCACAGGTAGCTTGCCAGGCTCTGCTGTGCGGGAGGGATACTCCCAGTAGCTTGCCGGGCTCTCCCAGAGAGATGGAGGAATTGAACCTGGGTCGGCTGCATGCAAAGCAAATGCCCTACCCGCTGTGCTATCACTCCAGTCCTCTGTAGTAATTAATAGCTAGGATGTTAAACTATTTTCTTATAATGCATATGCTGATCCCTAAATTCATTTGCTTATATCATTCAAATAGCATTGATATGGGGGCAAATAAAAATTCTATATTAGGGAAAATGAAATTCAGTAGTAGAAGACCAAAGTCTCACAGTAAATCAAAGGCCCGACCTCATGTTTCTTTTTGGTGTTGGATTTTATTTTATTTTTGTTTTGGGGCCACATCCAGCAGTATGCGGGGGTTACAATTGGCATTGTGCTCAAGGATCACTCCTGACGGTGCTCAGGGGACCATATGGAATGTCTGGGATTCAACCAGGGTTGGCTGTGTGCAAAGCAAATGCCCTACCCATTGTACTATAACTCTAGCCCCTACTCTTTTTTTAAGTCCTTATCTCCCCCTATCTTCTAAGCCCACTCTTTAGAGTGATAATACTTTTATCATGTGCCCAATAAATATGAACAACTTATTGACTCAGTTATTGTTCCATTGCCTTGTCTACCTGTTACAGGCTCTAGGAATCAGAGCCTAGTGATGGGACAGATTATATTAGATTCACTTTCTAGGTGATACAGCTTTCTCAGAGATTGGGCAATGTTTGCGACTCAATCACTGTGACTGAGTCTTTATATTAGGCATCTCCATTTTTACAGATGTCAGTGTAGCAAAGCTTAATCCATTCTCAGCTTTTTTTTAACTCTGTCTCCATGTCTTCCCGGGGGCCTATTCTGAGACCAGTTTCAATATCACACACTTCTTGTCTCCTTGTGAGCCTTTATGAAGTTATAAAACAATGACTAGTTTAATCATAGCTCCATTCAGCTTCCAACACTTTCATAGACTTCAGCACACTAATAAGTAATTAGGAAGAACTATTGTAATCTCGTTTACACAAAACACTTGATTCATTTTCCAAAATCAGAGTCATTAGTAAGGCTGTAAGTTGAACTGAGGAGGTCTCAAAACCTGGACACAACCTATTGTTTTTTGTGACATTAGAATTAAAGTCCCCACCTCACAGTTCCCCAAAGGTAAATTCTCTATCATTTATGTTCCTTATACTCATCCTCTTACTTCTCTTTTCTGAAACATTTCTCACTGCCATTGTCTTTACTTGACCTTTTTGCTGTACTGTGAAACCCTTTTCATTCCAAGATAAATGAAGTCCTTAGAGGGGTAACACAATATATCTTCTCCTTCCTCAAGAAGAAACCTCCTTCTCAGTTTACATGAGAAGAGGTCTCACAGGTCAGAAGACAGGGCATACTCTTTTCTCTCACATATTGTTTTCTCCACCCTCTACCTTCATGTAAACGTTACTTCAGTGAAATTTCTGCATTGTATTACACCTTTGATCCATTTCCACTGTAGAATCTACCAATTCATGTCACCGTCATCCCGTTGCTCATCGATTTGCTTGAGCGGGCACCAGTAATGTCTCCATTTTTTTTTTGAGACTTGTTGTTATTGTTTTTTGGCATATCCAATACACGACAGGTAGCTTGCCAGGCTCTGCCGTGCGGGCGAGATACTCTCGATAGCTTGCCAGGCTCTCCGAGAGGGGCAGAAGAATCGAACCTATGTCAGCCACGTGCAAGGCAAACACCCTACCGCTGTGCCATTGCTCCAGCCCACCAATTCATGTATTCATAGTAATTGAAGACTTTTGCACCTGACTTTTTTCTCATTGACTATGTACTGACAGTTTCCTGTATTTTGTATACTTATGACTGAAGGAATATATATTTAATGATTTTCACTCTCAAATACCCATTTCCCTATAATACTAGTTATTCCTTCTCTCATGACAACATCTGATCTTAGAATCTTTCAGAACTTCTTAACTTCTGGAAAATTAGCTTCAGCAAACATCTTGAGAATTTTTTTCTTTTTCTTTTTTTTGTGTGTGGGGGCACACCTGGCCCTGCACTCAGGAATCACTACTGGCTGTATTTTGGGGATCGTATGGGATGCTGGGGATTGAATCTGGGATGGCTGTATGCAAGGCAAGCATCCTGCCCATTGTCTGTCTGCCCACATCTTGAGATTTTTTGTCTTTTTGCTTTCTCTTGTATCACCAGCAACTAAGGCTTTATCTGGCACTTAGTAAGTGCTGAATAAACACTTACTGGATCCAACTTTTAACTTTCAATTTCAGTATATCTAGCTATTTGAAATTGAGCCTGGGTTCCTTGATTCTTTGTAGTATTCCTGCTTTATCTGGAATAAATAACTCATCTGAACCAGTCAATAACAATTACAAAAATTTCCAACTCTGGTTAATATCCAAATTATATTATTTGCTTGGATTACTAAGTATAGTTGAACAGAACATATACCCTATCAGAATAGATCAACTCATCTTGAGTTCTTTGCAACACTTTAAAACAATTTTAGGGATCAAGATTAATTCTCTTGTATACCCTAACCTGTATTATACATATTTCCAGCATTGTCACTAGCAAAATATTTAGAAGTAACTGAAGAAAATATTACTTTTTGTACACATTTGTCCATCTGCTGGTAGTGTTCTTCCTTCTTTGCTAGCCTGCCGATTTATTCTTAAGACTGATTTGTGTTACTGGAATCCTTGCCTGATTTCTCAGCCAAAGTCTTGGCAATTGGTTTCCACTTACTGTTTATCAGTATCACTGCAGTTGCCAAATGTGTTCAGGAAAAAAAAAATGCAAGTATGCCTCATAGTCTAGCAAAGAAAATTTCCATATTTTCCTGGTTATAATGGAGATATGCACCTGTGTATTGAGAATGCATGAGAAACAAATTAATGTCATAAAGGAAGTCATAGTTAAGCATTTCCTAGAAGGAAAATGGATATAGTGGGCATTTTAGGTCATTTGTCATTTGTCATCCCATTGATCTTTGATTTGCTCAAGCAGGCACCAGTAACGTCTCCATTCAGCCCTGTCATGTGCTAGTGTAGCCCAATGGTATCTGCTCGCTCCAGGAAGACAAAGAGCCTCAAACCATTCGTTTAGGGTTTTGATGAAGAAGTCTGACCATCTCTTAGGTGGGTGGCCACATAGTCTTTTGACGTCCCGTGGAATCCCGTCGGTAACGGCTCTAGTCCAGTGGTCATCTCTAAATCACATTACAAGTACAGCTCATCTGATTTTTGATGCCTTGACAAACGAGACAGCGTCCCTGATTCTTGAACGTCGACGGAGGTCAGAACTCCGGATTCCTTCTCTCACTTGAGTGAGACATGATACTCCTAGCATAGCTCTTTCAATTCCTCTTTGGGATACCCCAATAGCGTTCTCATCCTGTTTTTGTAGGGCCCACGTCTCTTAGGTGTAAGTTAATGCAGGAAGAACAGTGAAGTCAAAAAGATGTGCCTGGAGCCGGAGATTCTTCATCTTCTTAACCACTTCTTTGACACTCTTGAAGGCGTTCCACGCTGCTCTCTTCCTCCTGTGCAGTTTTAGCACCAAGTTGTTCCTCATGTTGAGATTTCAACCCAGGTACACATAGCTGCTGCATTCAAAGTTGTTTGTTCCGTTGAGAGCAAATGGAATGTCAGGAACTAGTTTGTTTTTCATAAACATTGTCTTGGTGAGATTCAGCTGTAGCCCGTCCTTTCCACACTCGTAGTCTAAGTCGGCCAGCATTCATGCTGCTTGGCTAATGTTTAGTGTTATTAGAACATTGTGATCAGTGAAGCGGAAGTGGTATAGAAGCCGATTGTCTATCCTCACTTCCATTCCTTCCCATTCCAGTCATCGCATGAGGTTCTCGAGGGTGGCACTGAAGAGTTTCAGAGAAATTGTACTACCCTGCTGAACCCCTCTCTTTATGTCAATAATCACTTCATTGTAGAATGGTGAGATCCTGGTGGTGAATCCATAATACAGCTTGAAGAGGATCCTGATGTACTGAGTTTGAATGCCCTGTTAGGCTAGGGCTTCAATGACCACTTCAGTCTCAACAGAATCAAAGGCCTTCTTTAAATTGATAAACGTTAGAGAGAGTGGCATCTTGAACTCTCATGTAACTTCAATGAGCTTGGTCACCATGTGGATATGGTTGATCGTGCTGAATCCTTTTGGGAACCCGGCTTGCTCGCATGTTTGTCCTTTGTTTAGTGTTCTGGCAGAAGCCTATTCAGGATGACTCGAGTGAACAACTTGTAGACAATGGACAACAGGCAGATTGGGTGATAGTTGCATATGTCGTGGATATCTCCCTTCTTGTACAACAGAATGGTCCTGCTGGTTTTCCATTGGGATGGACCCTTGCCCTCAGACACGTAGCATGTGACAAGCGAAGCCAGTGTATTGATGAGTACCGGCAATAGATTCTTCAGGTATTCTGGTCTGACCTTGTCTGGACCAGATGCTATATGCGTCTTTACCGATGAAATGGCGTGTCGGATTTTGGAAGGAAGGATGTTGAGAAAGACATATTCATCCTGCGGAATTTGGTATGTGGACAGGTAGACGTGGCTGTCGAAGTGATCTGAATAAAAGTCGTGAATAATCCTCTCCATTGCCCTTCTGGAATATGTGATAGATCCATCAGGACGTCAGAGGGCAGTCATCTTGATCTTGTACTTGGCGAAGGACAGGCGAACATTGCAAATACTTTTCCTGACTTCTGCCGCATCACCCAACACTGCTGCTCTTCTCTCTTTGAGATCTTCCTTTATCGCTTCTCTGCACAGCTTTGGGAGCTTAGACATTAGCTTGTGATTGTCTGAGACTCGTGCCAAACCACGTTGGTGAATGAGCTCAAGAGTTTCCAAAGACAGGCATCTGTTTGTGTCTTTTCCACTTTTGGCATTCCTCGCACAGCCATGGAGGTGCCTAACAAGTCAATCATATTCCTCATCAATGTTGTCAACGATGGCATTTTCCCACGTTGCTGCAATAGTGCCAAAGAGCTCCCAGTTGGTGGTCACTCTGGGAGTTCTCTTCTTAAACTTTGCAGTCCTTTCTCCCAGCTCTTTGAAGTAGAATTTTTCATGAAGGTGATGGTGATCCAATCCCATTTGGAATTTTGGGACAACAGCGACATTGGTCAGGCAAATCTGTCAATTGAATATGATGTGGTCAATTTCAATGTGGAACTGTCCACTGGGAGACTCCCATGTCCAACGTTTAGATTCAGCCTTCTGGAACTGTGAGTTACCATGGATGATCTTGGTCAACATGATGAACTCAGACAGTCTCTCACCCTCTTCGTTCCATTCTAGGCCATGGGTCTTGATGTGGAGTTCTTCAGGAGACCTACTCGGTCCTATCTTGGCATTGAAATCACCAACGATGATTTTGTAGAAGGTGTGGACTTTATAGAACTTCTCCAGCTCCATGTAGAACTTCTCAATTTTTCATCGTAGTTGGACATTGGTGCATAGATGACGCAAATAGAAACTGCTGGCAGTGAGTCACATCTATTAAAGCGTAATCGTCCAATTAGTGTTGTTAGGCATTCTAATTAATCAATGTTCATGGCCAAGTTCGTGTTGACGAGGACACCAACACCACCGACGCCTCTATTGTCACATGTTCCAAGGAACAGTTCTTCTTCAGTGTAAAAAATGGCACGATGTGGTCGATGACTTCTCGTCTCAGTCAGACTAATGATGTTGTACTTGATCTTCTGTGCTTGCGCCATCAGGTCCTCGATGGATGCTTCTGATGCCAGTGTATGTGCATTGAAAGTACAATCATTTTAGTCCTTCGTTTTGGTAGTCTGGTTCATCCCTGAGATTTTATCAGCCTCTCCTTGCTCATCCTTCTTAACACTGCCTTATTGAGTGCTTTTTCAGTGTCAAGGGAATAAGACCCATTGTTGTTACTGTTCTTGGCATATTGAATACACCACAGGTAGCTTGCCAGGCTCTGCTGTGCGGGCAGGATACTCTCAGAAGCTTACTGGGCTCTCTGAGAGGGATGAAGGCTTTTAAGGCGGCCTCAAATCTCCCTTACAGGTGTTTCCATGGTTCACATATTTGAACCTCATCAAATATGGTGTGGTAATTATGGAAAATGGGTATTAATGTGATATGTCACGTGGCCTGGAGTGTGGTGGTGGCTGGGTAGGGGAGGTAGTGGAGGTTGGCCGATGAGGTATTTGTTTACTCTGGTAGGGTGGGGTCATCTGAGTATGGTCTCTGGGGCACCTGCCATTAGGGAAAGCAGGCAGAGGATCTCTGTTTACGGTCCCATTGACCCTGGAGTCCAAAGTCACAAAGTTCTGCTTTACCTGATTCTGTGGGTCTTCACTCATGTGTGAGGCTCGGCCCAAGTGTTCTGAAAGCTGCCTGGAGCATGGCGGTGGCTGGGTAGTGGAGGTAGTGGGCATTTTAGGTATAAAGGATATAAACATACAGAAGCATACCTGAAGAAAGACATATTATGTTCAGTTCATATGAATAGAATATGTGGGTGGAATGTGGTAAGACTAGACAAAATTGGTTCTATTATTCTGGGAGTTTCAGTCATATATATTTTTTTTAGGGTGAATTTTTAAATAAGGACTGAATATGGTAAGATTTTAATTAGGAAACTGGTAGGAATCGTGAAGATAGATTTTAATGGAAATACTGACCTCACAGGAGATATCTTGTAGTAAAGATATAATGACAAAGATAATGACAAAGTCATAAAGACAAAGATAATGCTATGAAGACAGGCAGTGGGGAATGAGAAACTTTGAATATTCAAGTAAATATGGGGCTGGAGCAGTAGCACAGCATGTTGGGCATTTGCCTTGCACGCGGCTGACCCAGGTTCAATTCTTCCGCCCCTCTAAGAGAGCCTGGCAAGATACTGAGAGTATCTCGCCTGCATGGCAGAGCTTGGCAAGCTACCCATGGCATAATCAATATGCCAAAAACAGTAACAACATGTCTCACAAAGGAGATGTTACTGGTGCCCACTAGAGCAAACTGATGAGCAATGGGATGACTGTGATGACAGTGATGATTATTTGGAAGAGTATGAAAGAGTTGATTACCCGAGTTTTCACTATTTTCCTGACGGGAAAAAGTTGGAAAAGTAGTAACTCTTGTAGCATGCTTTTAAAGCAGTGGTTCAAAGACTTGTAACACTCATGGAGGTCGTAAAATCATATGAAGTGCAGAAAAAGTTGGGAGTATAGACAATACCTAAGGTTCTTGCGGTCATACCATTTACAAAATAATATGAGTAATAGAAAGGCATAAGATTTTCAATAGAGAATGTGTGTTGTTTTTAATTCTGTTTATTTCTTATGCTGTCCTGTCTATGCAAGTAGGCTGTGTCCTCATTCAGGGCTTATATGGCGTCGCATTTTGTATGCCTCTATCTAGTTGGACTGGAGCAATAGCACAGCGGGTAGGGCATTTGCCTTGCACACGGCTGACCTGGGTTCGATTCCTCCGTCTCTCTTGGAGAGCCCAGCAAGCTACTGAGAGTATCCCACCCGCACAGAAGAGCCTGACAAGCTCCCCATGGCGTATTCGATATGTCAAAAACAGTAACAACAAGTCTCACAGTGGAGACGTTACTGGTGCCCGCTTGAGCAAATTGATGAACAATGGGACCACAGTGCTACAGTGCTATCTAGTTGAAGAAAATGATGCTTTTTAACATGAATAGCTATTTACTTGAGAAATGTTCTCCCCTGCCCCTTTACTTTTACCTTTAAATCACCTTTCTTTGCTTATCCATTCTTTGTTCTGTTCAGTAGGGAGAGTAATTTGGAAAGTAATTTCTGGCAAGGTGTGTAATATAATGAAATTCTACCACAGGGAAAAATGTGAAAGCTCCATGGAACTTGCTATATAACACTAGACATGGTTTTACCTTGGAGGCTTTTCAAGAATAGAGGGGTTTTCTTTTCTTTTTTCTAAGTAATGTTAGAAATTTGTTGCTATTTCTATTGTTCTGCTTTGAAGTCTAAATATATGCGTATGAGAAATACTATAACATGCTAATAGTTTTACATTTTTCATTAAATGTTTAAAATAGGATTAGGATACCAATGCTTATTCTGTAATGATATAGATTATTTTGAGGCACACTATCAGAGATAAACCACATAATTTATATCCATACATACACCTTATAAGACAGACAGTATCCTATATTGATACTGTTAAATTTTTATTCTTTTATACTGTCTCTCTCACTCTCTCTCTCACTTTTAACTATTAAGTCTCTAAGAAGCATTTTGCATTTTCCTCACTGGATTTATTGATTTTTTTCTCCTCCTTCTTTTTTTTTTCTTGCCACACTTTTCTCATTCCAATCGAATCTCAGAGTTAAATAAGCAATTTTCTAAGATGTCCTTGTCAGATGATATTATGGAAATTATCTGAATATCATTGCTAAGCCAGGTGAGCCATTTAAAAATGTAAATAATTTGCAATATCTTGAATCTAACTGATGAAGAGCAGCTTTACTGCTGATTGATTTATTAGAATCTTTTCCTGATTGCTTCAAAATCTCCTTCCTATTCAGTTTATCATATTTATTTGTGTCGGTTCTTACATCTAGACAACTATTAAGTCTCAAAGAAGCATTTTGCATCACTGGTTGCTCTATACTCTTTGAAACTGGTAGTAGAGGGCAAGTAACAATTTTTTTTATTATAACTATTGATTACCTACTCACAAGGCTTAGTTGATATAGTTAATGATCTAATTTATAAAATATTTGAAAGCTTTGCATTTGTTGGTCTTATTCAGGACTTTTTTTCCAGAGCATATGTTTTTCAAATATACTATGCACCAAAACAATATTACAAACTTTCAGATTTCTTTTCATTCTTTTCCATAAAAAGAGAAAGATATAATCATGACCTTGAGGCATCTTGAACTTGTGATTTGTTTGAAACATAATTATAATTTCAAGAAGCACTATCTTAAAGTTATCTTATTGCTGTAATGAAGCTGGTAGAAATTTCATTTATTCCCAAGTTAAGTCTCAGTAAACCTATTTTATCACAGGAAATCAGTCAGTGCTAAAATACAGCTTTGACTCTGGGGTTAGAATTTATTCATATAACTCTTGAGAAATGCCTATCAGTCAATCACAGAAGTTTTATTACCTCATATTTATTTTTAATATAAATTTCAATTTGGCATTCTCTGGGGATAAGTACTCTGTGTATTGCTACTTTTGTCACATGTGTACCTTCATACATTTAACTAGAAATACATAAGTAAGTTTTCCAGTTCTGATAGAGTGCAGATTTTGGTTGTAAAGGGACAGTTAAGGGATTTTATTATAATACATATCAACTAAAAAAATCTGTGATTATGACTGGTTCCAGCTATTTATTTTACAGAGATAAGAGCAAAAACTATGTGCTGCTTTCTACTTTGGAGTTAACTTCACAGTGAAGTTATTTGGCAGCTGTGATTGTCGTAACAACCATGATTTGCTGATGCCAAGTTCAATATTTGCTAGATACATGAAAATGTTAGAACAAATGATTTACTAAAAATAAGAACAAATGAATCTCTCTTTTAAAACAGTTCACGAACAATTCAATCTCTTATCTATTGTTTTGTTTCAAAAGTACATGTTTTATAATTATTATTATACAATAATTATAATAATAATAATGATATTAATTTACGAAACTACTTTTTTTGTTGTTTTTGTGGGACACACCCACAAATATTCAGGTCTTACTCCTGGCCTCAGAACACTACCCAGGTGTGTTTATTCCCCACTCAGAAAGCATCCACAAATACACATTCTACAAAAATGTAGAAACATAAGTAAAATTTCTCTATGGTTGCCTAAATGTTAGATTGATTCTGCACCTAAGTATATAATTCTTGTTAAATTATAATAGTTTTTTATTATTTACAGATTATTTTATTACATTTACTTTTGATCTGACAAGAGTTTATAATGACTAAAAAGATTGATTTTCAAAAAACAATACAATAATAGAGATTTAATATGAACATATAATTTCTAATTTTAATGAGAACGGAAAAGCAGTAAAAATTTAAGACTCCCATAAGATAATCCTATTAAACTGTTTTCTTTCAACTCATTAGAAGCAAAATGTAGTTTAACAATGATTCACTGTATCACTGTCATCCATTGTTCATTGATTTACTCGAGCAGGCACCAGTAATGTCTCCATTTGTCCCAGCCCTGAGATTTTAGCAGTCTCTCTTTACTCGTCTTTCCCAAGGATTGGAGGCTCTTTCAGGGTCAGGGGAATGAGACCTGTTATTGTTACTGTTTTTGGCATTTTGAGTAAGTCACGGGGAGCTTGCCAGGCTCTGCTGTATGGGCGGGATACTCTCGGTACTTGCTGGGCTCTCTGAGAGGCATATTATCCTTTATGATGATGTGTCCACGCGGCTACTTTGTGGCCGTGTGATCCAGAGTATGTTCACTCATGCGTGAGGCTCGGTCCGATTGTGTGGAAAGCAGCCTGGAGCGTGGCAGTGGTTGGGTACTCTAGGTCAGCTGCCAAGCCTAGGTCCCTTGGGGCGGGGAGGGCTCTCACTCGCCCCCCCTCTGGGATGTCCCGGGTGGAAACAGCCTCTGGCATGGAGTCTGGTGGCATGGTTATGGGAACCTCAATTTATGCTCCCTTCCAGAGGAAGTAGCCGTCACGGCTGCTTCACGGTGATTCAATTAAAAAATTAATTTTTTTTTAAAAAGTCCTCAGGGATGGAGCAATAGCACAGTGGGTAGAATGTTTGCCTTGCACGTGGCCAACCAGGGTTCGATTCCTAGCATCCCATATGGTCCCCCGAGCACCGCCACCACCACATACTAGGAGTAATTCCTGAGTGCATGAGCTTCGGGGAGTAATCCCTGTGCATCTCCAGCTGTGACCCAAAAAGCAAAAAAAAAAAAAAAAAAAAAGTCCTGCATGTTAGGGCCATGGATATTACCACAGGTTGGGCACTAGCCTTGCACGAAGCTCACCTGGGTTTAATCCCAGGCTTCCCATATGATCCTCTAAGCCCTCTGGCAATGATCACTGGGTGCAGAACCAGGAGTAAACCCTGAGCACTGCAGGGCATAACCCAAAAACAAAAACACAAAAAAAGATGTAAGTACAGTGGGTAGGGCATTTGCCCTGTATGCAGCTGATCTAGGTTCGATCCCTGGCACCCACATGGCCCCTGAATACTGACAGGAGTAAGTGACTTGAACTGTTACAAGCAAAGACATGTAATGCTTCCTGTTGTGCCGCAGTTGAGGAGGAACACTACAGGTGATATGATAGTAAGCTATGATAGTAAGCTCAAGTGGTTTTTTTCTATACTTTTTTGGTGAAGCAGAGTAGATTTTTTAATTGAAATTTTTTGCAGAGTAATTTTTATTTAAAGAAATTTAGAGAAAGTGATGTGAGGGGAGAGATGAATACATGCTAAAACAGAAAACATGGGCGGGGCTGAAACAGTAGTACAGCGGGTAGGGCACTTTCCTTGCACATGACAGACTCAGGCTTGATTTCTTGAGCACTTCCTGAGTAATTCCTGGGTGCAGAGATAGCATTGGCAGGTCTGCACCCCCACCCCCAGAAAAAAAAAAAAAAAACAAGAACACAAGCTTCTCCTGAGTGGAAAAAATCTAGTCTGGATTTTTTTTTTTAATTTGCTTTTAGGGTCACACCTGGAGATGCAGAGGTGTTACTCCTGGCTCTGCATTCAAGAATTACCCCTGGTGGTGCTCAGGGGACCATATGGGATGCTGGGAATCGAACCCGGGTTGGCCACGTGCAAGGCAAACGCCCTACCCTCTGTGCTATTGCTCCAGCCCGAAGTCTGGATTTTTATGAGTCTATAAGCACATTGATTTTCTTAAGTAAGATACAGTAGATTCCAAAATTTTCCCTTGCCAGTGTCCCTACCCCCCCAGTCTCTTAAGACTAACTAAAGTTTGAAAAGTAGCCAGCACTTTTAATTTTAAAAGTGGATTAAAGTCATGCTTGCATGCAGGGAGCCCGGGTTTGATACTCAGCACTGTTCCCTGAGCATCACCAAGTGTGACTCTATAACAAGAGAGTGCAAGCACTGATGGGTGGGAACCTCCCCCAAATTATCAGTAAAACAGTAGTTGGTAATTGTAGTAATGAGGAGTACTACTGCTTCACCGTGATGCCTAAAATCACAGGAAATGAGAAATAAAGATGATAATAAGCTCAAGTGGTCTTTTCTCACTTTTTTTGGGGGGGAGGGGCGGCTTTTTGGGTCACACTCAGCAATACTCAGGGGTTCCTCCTGGCTCTGTACTCAGGAATTACTCATATCAGTAACAATGATTATTGAACATTAAAGGTAAATAAACTCTTCTTACATAAAAATTTGTTTTCTTTTTTAATGGGCTGTAGCAATAGAGCAGCGGTAGGGTGTTTGCCTTTCACGCGGCTCACCCGTGTTCAATTCCTCCGCCCGTCTCGGAGAGCCCGGCAAACTACCGAGAGCATAGCGCCTGCATGGCAGAGCCTGCCAAGCTACCCGTGGCGTATTGGATATGCCAAAAACAGTAACAAGTCTCACAATGAGAGATATTGCTGGTGCCTGCTCGAACAAATCGATGAGCAACGGGATGACAGTGACAGTGATGGTGACGTTTTTAATACTGATATTTAAACAATATACTGATATACTATGTTTACGTATTAAGTAAACTATGATTTACTATATTTATGTAGTTTATTTGCCATCATCTAGAAGAAGCTATCAGGAAAACTTTTAGGTGTTAAATTGAACTTTCTTCTGCTCTCTGTGAGTTCACGAGTGAGTGTGCATTCAGTGGCTGAGATCTGCCTCCCTGGTCTTCCCAGCAGAGGACACGGAGATGGTGGAGCACAGACTGATAGCTAAAATGGCCTGTTTATAGTCTGTTTAATGCAAAGCTGATAGCGTACTTATAGGACGTCGGAAAGGATTCGAGGGTATAGGACTGATGTAGGTGTGATTGATCATTTACAGATGTCAAGCATTTCAGAGGAGGCAATTCTCTTGGGGGAATTAACGCAAGGGGACGCCCTATCTCCCAGAGGTGCCTATATGCTTTTTTCTGTCCTTCTAGTTGTACATATAAACAGTTAAGTTTACTTCTTATTAATACTTGCAGTTATTTGGATAAACACAGTAAGAAATATAGATTCCAAGACTTAGTTCCTGGGCTCTGAGGGAAAACCCACTAGGCTTTCCTGAAAATTCCAGACTAGGTCCTTAGGTCATTGCAGCTTGTCTTTTCCCCGGGGATCCTGTGTCTTAAGTCATAATGGCTTGCACCAAGACCATTCTTTTATGCTTTCTAGACTGTCCTATTTTGATACCAGGGTAGCTTCATCCCAGGTTTATCCCAGTTCCACAGTGAGGACCCCACCTTTTTGGGGTGTTAGGAACTATGACAACTGAAGCCTGAGTCAAGTAATTATGATGGATGCCCAGGAGTAGATATATTTCAGAGACAGTCAACTCCCAGGTATTAGGAGTATAGTGTTAATGGTCTTTCTGTGTTTAAGCAAAGAACACTGCTCTATAGTAAAATATGAAAAGGCTATAGGGGAAATAGAAAAGCAAGTAATTCACTACAAATACAAAGTCCAGAATCACCAGCAGGTTTTGACTTTTAAGTAACTAAGACTGACTTGGGGAATGTACCAATGAGAGGTAAAGCACAAGGAAACCTTAAAGATAAACTCAGAGGACTAGGGATGCTCATAAGAGCACTGTAAGCTTCTCTGGGGAGGAAAGGAGGAATTCACTGATGAAGTCTAAACACCGAACGTCCAGCAGTCCTCTACGACAATTTCAATTCCATCCACCTCCATCATGATTAAAAGATGTCCACAGGGTCGTTAGTGATGATACCGGAGCGCTTTTGCGTTGCATATGGCCAGTCTGGGTTCAATACCTGGCATCCTGTATGGTCTCCTGAGCACTGACAGGAGTAATTCTTGACTGTAGTACCAGGAGTAACCCCTGAGCACTACCGGTGGGGCCCCAAATCAACAAACCAAACGAAAAGTGTCAACAGTGTCAGTAAAAATAATTTGTAGTATCTGAGCTTAATATTTGAGTTTAGTATTTCATTAGTCATTTTTAAATGGTATTATTTTCAGTTAGTTAAACTGAATCTTAACAAGGGAACTATTGAATAGTCCAGGATATTTATTTATTTATTTTTATTGAATCACCATGAGATACAATTACAGTTTTCGTGATTGGGTTTCAGTCATACAATGTTCCAACATGCATCCCTCCACCAGTGTACATTTCCCACCTCTAATATCCCCGCCCCCTGCCCCACCAGCCAGCCTCCATGGCAGCCACTTTTCTACTTTTTTTCTCTGTCTCTCTGTCTCTGTCTTTCTGTCTTTCTGTCTGTCTCTCTCTCTTTCTCTCTCTCTCCCTCTCTCCCTCCTTCCCTCACTCCTTTTTCAATACAGTTACTGAGAGGCTATTATGTCTGGTCCTTTACCCACTTAGCACACATAGCTCATCCAACCATGATTTCTTCCAACCATCATTGTCCTAATTGTCCCTCATCTACCCCAACTGCCCTCTCCCCCAGCCCTTGAGACAGGCTTCCATCCTTGGAACAATCCTCCTGGCCCTTCTTTCTACCATCTTTGGATGTTAGTCTCATACTATGTTTTTAAATATCCCACAAATGAGTGCAGTCATTCTGTCTGTCCCTCTCCTTCTGACATATTTCACTCAGCATGTTCATCCATTTATAAGCAAATTTCATGACTTCATTTTTTCTAATAGCTGTGTAGTATTTCACTGTGTAGGTATACCATAGTTTCTTTAACTGACCATCGGTACTCAGGCACTTGGGTTGTTTCCAGATTCTGGCTATTGTGCATAGTGCTGCAGCGAACATACAAGTTTAGATGTCATTTCTGCTGCGTGGTTTTGCACGCTGGGGGTATATTCTCAGAAGTGGTATTGCTGGGTCATATGGAAGCTCAATTTCTAGGTTTTTGAGGAATGCCCATATTGTTTTCCAAAAAGGCTGCACCAGTCAACATTCCCCCCAACAATGTATGAGAGTCCCTTTCTCCTGCATTCACACCAGCACTGGCTGTTCAGATTCTTTCTTACGTGAGCCAATCTCTGTGGTGTAAGGTGATATCTCACTTGTTTTGATTTGCATCTCTCTCTTTACTAGTGATGTAGAGCATTTTTTTATGTGCCTTTTGGCCACTTGTATTTCTTCTTCAAGGAAATTTCTGTTCATTTATTCTCCCCATTTTTAATGAGGTGGAAGTTTTTTCTCATAAAGTTCTACTAGTGCCTTATATATCTTGAATATTAACCCCTTATCTGATGGGTATTAGGTAAATTTTCCCATTCTGTGGGCTATCTCTGTATCTTGGTCACCATTTCTTTTGAGGTTGCGGAAGCTTCTTAGCTTAATGTAGTAGTTTAGGTTTGCAAATCCATAAAAATAAACACCATGGTTGGGCAGCATCCCTCCAGTCCTTGTATTTCCAGAAGACACAGCAGCCACACCCACCTTCCATCACCACTCCATGTAAGCTCACTGCCCGGCTAAATATTATGGATTTTCTGGCCATCTCCGAAGTCTACAACACTGACCTCCCAGTGGGAGCACATCACATTAGATAGGAATATGGAGTCAGAGAAGCTTGGTTAACAAAAATATTGACACAGAAGGCTGAACTAGCACCTACAGTTTAGGAAACACTCAGACAAGGACTTAATGTCCCCAAGGTGAGATACAACAATTTTTACCGATTTTCTTTTATAGAAGCATTTTAAAAACAATCCTATTAGCCATTTGGTGGCATCAAGAAATATAAGATAAATTATTTTGGACCTACCATGGGGCAAGTTCTCAGGGTAATTGAAAAAATGGGGAGGGCAGGTCACAGTGGTGGTGGGATTTGGGTTGGAATACTGAATACCTGTAACAAATGCACCATGAACAACTAAAAATACACAAACACCGGGACTCAGTGAGTGGGACACGATGTGAGAAGCGTTGCTTTATGTCATGTTCATTTCCCAAGAGACTAGAGGCAAACAAGCAGTGAATGTTGGTCAGAGCCAGAAGAGCAGGAAGGTAATTATTTGTTTTACTGTGTCTTGTCACAGAAAGCGTTAAAAGCAATGTTTAAGTACACATAACATGAACATAGCATGAGTAAAAGTGACAGTAAATAAAACCGAAGATTAGGACAAGGGAAAAGTAGGAGAAAAAATGCATTGTCAATTTTATATGTCACTATCTCTTTTTATACACTAATCCTCACCTGTAAAAATGTCCACAGATCCCTTAACTCCTTCGAGATTCTGATAGTGGGAGTTTCCCTTGATATAATATTATATTCAATTTTTATTCTTATTGCCCCACTTATTGCTTCAAATTAGTTTTTCCTTTGCTTTTACTCTCCTTATTCCTCTGAAATGCATTGTTATTTTTCTCTTCATAAAATTCGCATTTTCAGTTTTCTTATCTGTTTCCTTACCAAGTGGTTTCTATAATATTAGGAAAATGTTTTCCTGATGCAATATACTTTTTAATTATTTTATATCCTTGATTCATTTATGGATGTGTTTCTCCTATTATGATACTTCTTTGCAATGGGCATAGATAGGTAAATATACTAGGAAGCATAAGACACTAAATGCAAGTTGGGTTCTCTACCCCGAGGCAGGAACAGGTTGTTGAGAGGCCCTACTGTGACCATTTCTAAATAGAAGCAATTCTCTGTAAAATGTAACATTAACCCCCTGTGGTATCAACAGAATCGCGGCTCTTTCAATGCACCACTTTGAAAAGGATGGTAAGACTTCCTTTGCTTGATTTTATTCATACTCATTTTCTTTTCAGGTCAAACTGTTGACTTACTGAACTCTATGTACATCATTGTCTAATGATCCATCTTGAAGAAAATGATGTCATTCTAGAGACCCTACTTACTCCCTTTCTTCTTCTTCCTCTTTTTTTTAAGAGGAGAGACTCTCATAGAGTGCTCAGAAGGTCCAAAGACTCAATGGTCAATTCTTCAGCCATTGAGCCAGTAGTTTAATGAAAGGATCAGAGGCTGTTGTATTGCAGTATCAGAGATTACCTATGTCACCCTATCAAGCTCAGGGATTGAACCTAGTTGGATACATGTTAGGTATGTACTCTAGAAAATATACTCTTCTCTATCCCCACTCTATTTGATATCAGCCCAGAAAGAGTCCAATTTCTCCTCTAAGGTTCACATTTAAATTTTTTAGTTTGAGTGGCAGGCAAAGTCCCTCTATTATTCAACTCCATGGAGTTAGTGGGAAGAAGCTTCTCCATCATGGTTCCCAGTGGCTTACATTGCAGCTGAAGAAGTGCCCGAATGGACCTCCAGCCATCATCACTATCTGGCCCCTAACCTAGTTATCCTGCTGATGCACAATTTGAGCTGTTTTCACTTTCCCCAAACTGTACAAATAATAATGTATTCCTTATGAAAAAGTGATAAGAATAAAATTCTTGACCTTTATTAAAGCTAAGGTACAAAGATAAAAATAGTAGATTCAGAAGAAAAAGTTCACTTGTCGAGGCTGGCCTTTTCTCTAAGACTTTATCCCAGGACAATGAAATCTTTAAAGGAAAAGTAAACAAACTGAAATGTTGGTAAGGATGAGGAGTTTTATATCCTGACTCCCACAAGTGGGTTGGGCTCTGAAGAAGGTGGTCAGACCTCAGTAGATCCAAGTAGTCTGTTTTCTATTCCCTAGGAAAATTCAGGGAAGGTTTCAGAAAGCTAATTGTCCATCAGGTGAATTTGTAGGTTTATTTTGTGGGGGGTTACCATGTGTTTGAACCTCTCTAGGTTCTGTGCAAGTCTTAAAAGTCGCTCTTGCCCAGTTTCCTGTTTTTATAAATTATGCCTACTAGGGATTATCTATGGCAGTTTTGTGTTATGATGGAAGATTGAATAGTACAATGGAAACTTTATGCTTGCATAATGTAAAATATTAACTAAGCATAACTTTGCCAACCTTTGGCAAAGTGTTTTTGAAAATTCAAATTTCCCAAGCTTGGCATTGAATGAATAGAAGAAATGATAAATCTGTTTAAGTAGATGGACTTAAAACAAGCAGCAGTAGAACAATTGAAATCCCACGTACTCTCATGGCAAAGCGAGAGATAAATACCTAAATATGACCTGATGTGTTTTAAAAATGTTTATTAATTTTATTCTTTTGCATTGTATGTGACATGTAAGTAGAAAACTTGATCAAGAATGCTACCAGGTCTTGGAAGGATTCAAGAATATTGGAGTAATCAATTAGTAATCTTGATGGGTCCAATGGCAAGAAATCCCACAGAATGTCTGTTGTCATAAATGATGCCAGTCTGGATTGAAAACCAATATCGTAGACCAGATGTGATTGCATAAGCTTCCTCTGACAAACTGAAGAGACTATAGGGTAGAGACTATCGGGGAGAAAACCTATAACCCTATACTTATTCATTCATTCATTTATCCATTCGCTATTAATCTAGACATGAGCAACAGAGAAGTAAATGAAACAATGTTGATCTCCATCAAGTAGCACCAGACAGCCTGCTAATACAGAAGTAAATTATTAGAACTTGCTGCAGTAATTTAGAAGACCATGTGGGCAGAATTATCATTATCATTATTGTTGTTGTTGTTGTTGTTGTTGGCTTGTTTGCTTTTGGAATATACCCAGTGGCACTTGGGGCTTACTCTTGGTTCTGTGATCAGAAATCCCTCTGGCAATACCCGGGGACTGTATGTGGTACTGGGGATTATACCTAGGTCTTCTATGTGCAAAGCAAACACCTTACCTGTTACACTATCTCAACAGCCCTACTTTGGCAAGATTAAGAGAGTTTCAGAAAAAAGAAATCAGAAAGAAAATATTACAGGATAGTGGATACTGAAGTCTGAGCTAAAGTAACTTAGGTTGTACTAAATGGGGACTGAATATCATCAAATAATTATTAAATCTTTCAGTAATGACTAAAACAGAATTGATAACCTAAAGTGAGTCTTATTAAGCAACCTTGTTTGATGGACAAACTACCCAAGAGAGCATTTCATTGTCTTCGACAAATTTTTCTGAGGGAATTTCCTGCAGTAAAGAGTAAAGTTATTTGTTGGCCTTAAATAAATAAATAAATATATATATATATATATATTTTTTTTCTGAACAAAGGTTTCTGTAGCAAAAAAAAAATAAGTCATTTCATGCATTGTCTGGATTCTAAGTCTTCCTGGAGCATCCATTTTAATAGAGAAAACTGATGATAAACAAGTTATATGTATAATGAGTGGTAATAAGTGAAATAAAAAATGCAGTGAATGACACACAGTGACTGATTGGAACAGGAACTTTGTGGTATCTTCACCACTTTAGAAAAATGGGTATGATAATCAGTTGAACAGGAAATATGTGTTTCTCTTATGAGTTGATAGGCTAAAATTTGTATATTCTCTACCAAGAAAACATTATCTGCAGTTCCAACTTTCTTCTGCTTCCTACTACAGATTTCCCCCCCTGCTGCTTCAGCTGGTAATGTGTGTTCTGGAAAGATCACATCTTGTCCAGGTCTGCTCCTGGAGAAATAGGTCTGGAACTGCTTGTCTTTCACATCTCAGTTGTTTTGAGGAGTTATATATGGCTTTGTGCTCACGGATAAGTCCTGGTGGTGCTTGTATGGGAATCAAACCTAGGTTGGCCAAGTGCAAGGCAAGAGTCTTATCTGTTATACAGTCATTCTGGCCCAAGCACTCCGTTCTATTGCACATATTTTATTATGTCTTTGGGGACTCAAACCAAAAGGCAAGGGACATAAAAGTAATAATAAATCAGGCATCAAACGACAGAATTTCTGCACAGCAAATGAAACTATCATCAAAACAAACACAATTCTATTGATTTACAGAAAATATTCACATGCCATAATCTGACAAGGAAATAGGGATTAACATCTAAGGTACATAATCAACTCATTAAACTGAACAGCAATGACAAAATAACCCAACTCTATTGAAAAGAATGGTAGAGGATCTGAGTGAACAGTTCTCCAGAGATGATACACAGGTGCCAGCAAGGACAGGAAAAGACACTCATTGTCTCTTACCACTAGGAACAAGGAAATAATCATAGAGTGCCTTACACCTTTAAGCATTAGGATGAGGGAAAAAAGAAATCATATCTATTGATGAGGGCCAGTGGTACAGCCATTATGGAAAGCATTATGGGGACTTCTCAAAATATCAAAATATTAGAGATTTTTTATGTAAACCATGTCTGGGTCTTTAGCCAAAAATACAAATACAAGAATATGAAATGATATATAAACACCCATGTTCATTTCTGTCTTATATACAAATAGCAAATAAAACTAAACACAACCTAAACACGTTTCAAACAATAAAGAATGTGTGGTGTATATATATATATATATACTTATATATATTTGTATCTACCATATATATCATATATTTGTCAGTATGCAGATCATTACAACATGCCAGTTGACCAAAAGCTTACATTTGGTAGACTGGGAACACCTGTAAAGGCGATTAGAGGCTACCCCAAAAGCCTCCGTCCCTCTCGGAGAGCCCAGCAAGCTACCAAGAGTATCCTGCCTGCACGGCAGAGTCTGGCAAGCTACCATGGTGTATTCGATATGTGAAAAACAATAACAATGACAGTCCTTATTCCCCTGACTCTTAAGAGCCCCCAGTATGCCACCGGGCTACACTAGCACACAACAGGGATGAATGGAGATGTTACTGGTACCTGCTCAAGCAAATGGATGAACAACGGGATGACAGTGATACATGATACAGTGATCGTATATGTAATCACTGCTCAACTATAAAATGTTGAAATCTGTCACAGCAACATAGATTGGCCTATGCTCAGTGACATAAAACAGCAAAACATGTTGTTATTTTTATTTTTGCTTTTCAGGAACTGTTCAGCAGATTCAGGGGCTTCTTGATTCTCAACCAACTGGGTTGGTGTTACAGTGCAAGGCCCTGAAGATGCACTGCTGCCTGGGTTCTACAGTGCCAGCAATCCCTGGGTCACTGCAAGCCAACGATAATCAGTGGCCCACAGGGTGCTAGATATCAAATTGGGGTCAGCTGCATGCCAGGCCATGTGGCTTCTCTCTCTCACCTCTATAATTGTGCTCTTATATGAAACAGAACCCCACAAAAGTGAAAAATTAAAGTAAAAAATTTAGACTACAAGACCAACATAGTGGTTGCATTAAGAGGACAGGGGTTCAACATGGGTCAATTTTACGGTCAAGGTTAGAACTGAACTTTTAGTGGTGAAAGTAATGGAGTATTTGTAAGATAATAACTTCTAGTGATGCAGACATAAAATATATACACACTACACAGAATGTTATGCAGTGTTACTTCAACTAAGGAATAAAGAGAAAGACAACTGAAAAGCAAGCGTCAAAACGAAACCCAGAAATTTAATTAAGTTTAAAATGAAGACCCAGAAAACTGCTCCATTTACCTGGAGAAGAGGGTGAGACTGGGTCTGAGTAAAAGTAATTTTCACTCTGCAGGCAGTCTCTTCACCTCTCCATCTTCATGTGGTCTTTGTAATAAATTGCTGCTCCTGTAAACTCCTGCATTTCATGAACTCTGGGTTAGGGTCAGAAGTTTCCTAAATGGGACCAAGCTCCATGCAGTAAGTCGTCTCAAGGACTACAAAACCTCCTTTCTCAGAGAGTAACCTAAGCCATGCTCCCCCCTTGAGACCTGCTAGTATGAGAACACTTAAACTCTTTGCCTTCTGCAGTTTCTCTTTATTTCTAAATAGTTTGAACCTAGACGTTTAAATGGGTGGAAAGCAAAAGGAAACATTTCTGTTTAATGGATTCTTCTGGGCATCAACTACAGTTTGGAAAAACAGCACTTCTGTGAACAACTTTATTTTTAGTTTATTTCAAGCATACTGTTGCTCACCATAATCTCTGAGTTTATATATTTAATATGCAGCTCCCTGAGCAGCTAAATTGGAATGAATGCAAAGTATGTTGTATAATTTCTGTATATGATTCTACATATTTTCACATGCTCTCTTTTCTGAGTTCTTTTGTTCAGAGGTGAAATGTTCTATTTGCCCATTTTTTTTGTTTTTGTTTTTTTGCTTTTTGGGTCATACCCGGCGATGCCCAGGGGTTACTCCTGCCTCTGCACTCAGGAATTACTCCTGGCGGTGTTCGAGGGACCATATGGGATGCTGGGAATTGAACCTGGGTTGGCCACATGCAAGGCAAACGCCTTACCCGATGTGCTATCGCTCCAGCCCCTATTTGCCCGTTTGTATCAAAGAATTTTTCTGGACAGTCGGTGGTTAGCATTTATAACCAAAGTAGAACCTTTTGTAATCTCTCTCTCTCTCTCTCTCTCTCTCTCTCTCTCTCTCTCTCTCTCTCTCTCTCCTCTCTCCTATCTTCTCTCTCTCTCTCTCTCCTGTACTTTTAAAAAACTGTGGCAGTGCAATTTAGAAGGGAAGATATTTGCCAAAGCTGCAGAGGGTATTTTATGGTTGCTGAGACTAAGAGGAGGCCAGATCTTTGCCTCAAATTCTGTGCTTACACTTCTCCTGCTCCATGAAAAATACATGCCATTTAAATATTTACATTTTGCTAACAGTAGCAGAAATAATGCCAACAAATGTTAATTAAGCAGCCACTAGATGATTAAAACACGGTACAGGCCTTCCCCGCGAGAGTAAATCTATTAACATTTTCTTATTGACTCTCAGAAGCCTCACTGTGATCTGTCTTCTGAGCTGAACCAAAACAAAATTTCTGATCAAAGGAAGTTGTCCCAGGTGGGGGAGCAAATTTGCCAGAAGGCACTCAGCACATGGCCGCTGGGGATGGAGGCTGAGCTGGTGGCAGTCAGAGGTGGCGTTTGCTCCTCAGGAAGAGACAGGTGTCTGAGAACAGAGACCCTTCGGGGGCTGGTGCCTCTTGGTTGCCCGCAGAGCTGCGGGTGCTGCTCACAGAACTACTCCTGCCGACAGCTTCCACACAGGTGCCTAGATAGCTACAAGTCGTCTTGAGAGTTTTTCTAATTTTTAAATTTTCTTTGTTTTATTGGGCTGGAGTGATAGCATGGTGAATAGGGCATTTGCCTTGCATGCATCCAACCTGGGTTCGATTCTTCTGTCCCTCTCGGAGAGCCTGGCTAGCTACTGAGAGTATCCTGCCCACACAGGAGAGCCTGGAAAGCTACCCATGGCTTATTCGATATGCCAAAAACAGTAACAACAAGTCTCACAATGGAGATGTTACTGGTGCCTGCTCGAGCAAATTGATGAACAAGGGGATGATAGTGCTATAGTGCTTTGTTTATTTCATCATCAGCAGCAGCATCATCCATTGATCATCGAATTTCTCGAGTGGTCTCAGTAACGTCTCCATTCGTCCTATCCCTGAGATTTTAGAAGCCTCTCTTTACTCATCCTTCCCAACGATGCCGCATTGGAGGCTCTTTCAGGGTCAGGGGAATGAGATTCAGCATTGTTACTGGTTTTGGCATATGAATACGCCATGGGGAGTTGCGAGGCTCTCCCATGTGGGCAGGAAACTCTCGGTAGCTTACCAGGTTCTCCCAGAGGAGAAGTAGGCCATAAGATGTTGAGCAGCCACAAAGTGTTTTATTTAGTCACTGTGAAGTTACAGTTATTCATGACTGGGTTTCAGGCATGCAATGTTCCAACACCCATCCTTACACCAGTGTCTACTTCCCTCTACCAATGCCCACCACCCCACCCACCCACCCACTCACACTATTTGTCTCACACCCACCATTCTGCAACAATGAGAGACACTTTTTTTAAAAAGTCAGTTTCTGTCTTGAATTTCTTACCTGTAGCCACAGATGTCACATATTTGCGTGGAATTAGCTTTACCCTTTGCCTCTCAACCAGCAGGTACTTTATCTGCTGGTTTGGGCGCTGGCTTCACTGACTCACTAAACACAGAGGCTGGCTTCATGCAGCCCACCTGAGTCCAGGGACTGCTTCCCAGGTCTTCTGTTTGCATTTACACTGGTAAATGCCAGCCTCTTTGCTTTTCTGTTCTCTCCTCTTTTCCCTGGAAAAAAAGAGGAAGGGGATGCAAGGGAACGTGTGCTTTCCTCTTGAAGTAAACTCTTTGTGGGGTCAGGGTGATAGTACAGAGGGTAAGGTACTTGCCTTGCACACAGCAATCCTGGGTTCCATCCCTGGCACACCATATGGTCACCTGTGCACAGAGCCACCTTCCCTTTTCCTTTCTCCCCCCTCCCCATGACAAGTCTTGGCAATCATTGACAGGAGACCATCTCTTCTATTGCCCTAGAATCGCCCTAATTCTGGGTGTTTGCTTTCATCCATCAGTCCTTTTCATCAGAGTGTGTGGCATTCCTAATTCCCCTTCAAATTTAGCTGGAAGACTGGTAAACAGGCAGCACCCACCCCTACCCTGTTTGCATGCCTCGAATTGATTCCCTGGTGAGCTTTCTAGCATCAACTGAAGCAACAGATTAATTTTTAAAGGGAGAGAAATTTGGGGCCTGAGAGACAGTACAGCAGGTAGGGGGCTTGCCTTGCATGGCCAACCTGGGTTCAATCCCAGGGAATCCCATATGGTCCCCTGAGCACCACCAGGAATGATTCCAAGAATAAACCCTGAGCATCACTGGGCATGGCGCAAAACCAATCAACAACAACAAAACCAAAAGGAAGGGGAACATTTTTATAGGAGGTGGGGAGGTGTTGCTCCCAAGTGGGTGAAATTTAAGAATCTGAGGGACCCCCTCCAGCTATTGTTGGCCAACTGAATTGTAGTTCAGTGCTGGGTCTGAGAATGTGGTGCTATTCGAGCCCTATAGTGTTGGAGATAACCTGAAAGGTGCTCAACGGCCTCCAGAATCACACCTGGCAGTGCTTGGGGCTACCTGGGTAGCCCTTGGGGTGCTTGGGATGCAAGGAAATTTTTGAACTTAAACAATTTCAGTTGCAAGCACAAAGTATAGGAAGACGAATCTCAGAAGATACAAATAATTTGTTCAGTTCAAAAAAAATCTCACAGATGTTGAGATGGAAAAATCCAAGATGCCTGCATCAAAGGGACACACGCAAGTAAAAAAAAAATATTATTGATGCAAAACTTCAGTGTCTGAACAAATACATCCATAAGAGAACATCACGATTAGATGCGGTAGCGGGGGGTTAGAGAGCCTACATGAAGTGGTACTCAGATGAGTTTTGAAGTATTAAAGGATAACTATGCAGCTAAGAGTCTATCTAGTAGCTCACTACAGTTATCAAGTGAGACATAATCCAGATTATAGGAATTAGGTAGAAAGAATGTATAGTATCTAATGATTGATTTGGGGAAGAAATGAAGTTGGTAGTGAGACAGGTTGATAATATTTGTAAGTTTTTAGGTTTTCCTTTGAGAATCACGCTAGTCATTGAGATGGAATATAGGAAGGGAAATAGAATTGAGGAAAAAATACTTTGGTCTGGGACATTTCCTATGAGGTCATCCAAGTGACAAGGACTGCTTGTCATAAATTCAACTTCAGACTCAATGCAAAGAACAAGATCCAGGCCCTAGACTAATGGCAATTTCCAACTAGTAGCATGTGTTAGCATTTCCTAGCAGTAGAGAAGAATTTACAAGTTCTTTACAGATGTGCAAGAACATATTTGTAGGAAACTTGCCTCACCTCAATTTGCATATTTTTCTTTTTCTTTCAGCGGGGGTCACACCCAGCGATGCACAGGGATTACACCTGGCTCTGCACTCAGGAATTACTACTGGCGGTGCCCAAGAGTAATTGGGATGTTGGGAATCTAGTGTTTGCATTGCACGTGGCTGACCTGGGTTTGATTCCCAATATCCCAATCGCTCCAGCCCCCTCAATTTGAATATTTTTCTTAATCTAGTAATAAACACTGAGTGTCCTTGAAAAGAAACAAGGCTATAACTAACTGATGTAGGGATAATTAAAAACAAATAAACAAAAAGACCAGGTTTGCTCTTCCAGCCCTTGTTATCCCTTAAGTGATTATCTTGCTTATGTTTCTTTGCTTGCTACTTTCCACTCTGGAGAAGCCTGTGTTCCTCTTGAACACGTTTCCCCACATCGTTCTAAGCAAGTTTCATTCAATAAAAATCTATCTTGCTTCACACACACACACACACACACACACACACACACACACACACACACACACACATGCAAAAAGCATTTCTGCTGCCCCGCAACACAGAAACCTAAGGATTATGAGGTCTACTTCCTATCTGCTTTTGGAAAGCACAGACTGATTGAACCTTGTCCCAAGTGGACGACATTTTCTGGGGCAAGAGAACCTCTTCCTCAGCCAAATAAAAATAATCTGTAGCTTAAACAGTCCTTTATCCATCTGGACAAGGCTGGGGGAAATGACATGAAAATCTGAAAACCTACAACAGCCATCTTGAACATTTTCCTCTCACACCCAAAGCTATATAAAATAGAGCAAGTCGACATTTGTGGAGAACCTCATCAGTACCAAGCATTGCTTTAAATACCTTGACTCAGAGATATAATGTGTAATTACAAGATATGTACTCAACCTTCAGATTGCTTATGACCTGGAAGAAATAAGTATTATTTAACATAAATACTTGATTTGTTCTGTTGATAGTTTTATCTTCCAAGTGGTAATGTTTTGGTTCTACCAATGAGAGACATACAAGAATGAATCATTAAATTAACATTTTATTTTCCTCTCAAAGAAAATTACCATTAGCAGGAAATACTACAATAAACACATGTAAGAAAAAATTAAGGTCTGAGAGAAAAAAGTCCAAATGCCCCCACTACAAATGACTTCATCCCAGGCTACTAGAACTTACAGGTATGATATTCAAATGCAGCTTAGAGATTTTGAGGATAAATCACAGAGAGATGGTATCCCCAAACTAAAGGCAATTGTTTTCTATCCAAAAAATGTTGAAGTTTTTTAAAGTATTCAGAGATGAACTTATTGGCAATATATGGCAAAGTCCTAGGGTAGATTCAGCTTTTAAAAACCGCTTATGAACGCTCGCTCCCCAACTGCATCCCCCGTCCTGCAGGTAATCTTCCCTCCAGACCCTGTGCACATCCCCACGCCTCTCTGCTCGCTCCCCAACTGTGTAGCCCCTGTCTTGTACTGAGCACTGCCAGTGTCCCAAGTGGTTACCGTGGGCGTGGCCTGTACTCGGGGGCGTGGTCTCAAAGGGGGCGTGGCTTCTTGCTGGTGTGGCGGCTGCAGCCACAATTATTTTTTTTGCTTTTTTTTGGGGGGGGGTCACACCCAGCGATGCTCAGGGGTTACTCCTGGCTTTGACCATATGGGATGCCGGGGATCGAACCCGGGTCGGCCGCGTGCAAGGCAAACGCCCTACCCGCTGTGCTATCGCTCTGGCTCCAGCCACAGTTATTTTTTTAGCATAATCTGTATAACCTGTTCCTTTGAAAAATACCCTGGCCATCCCAGTCACTCTATGTCAGTAGTATATTAGCTTATTCTACCTTCACAAAAACTATCTGTGAACAATAGAAACTTTGCAAGGAGAGCATAGACTTAAACGTTCACTAGAGGCCCCACATAAATCAGGATGAATGCCTGATAGTAAGGAAGAATTATAGAACAGGTACAAGGCTACCATTATCAGTTTAGCGCAAACAGAGCTAAACTGATTCCCTCCTCCCCCAGCAAGAGGGAATAGGAATAGACAACTAGAAAGTTTCAACTCTACACTTCCATACCAATATGAAGAAACAGTGAAAATTCCCCCCACAAAGAGAGGATGAAGAAAAGAATCCTGAAGCCTCAACAGGGGCTACCCACCTATACGACTTTTCAGAAAAAGAATTCAGAGTGGAAATCTTGAGGAAAGTAGATGTACTCCAAGCAACCATGGAACAGACATCCAACAAACTAAGGGAGGATATAAATGAAGCATTGGAGCGGTCCACCAAGAAAATGCAGGAAGAAATGAAAGCAGAAATTTCAAAGCTAGGAACTGAAGTCACGCAAATAAAGGAATCGGTAGATGAATTAAAAATCTCAGTAGGAGTCTTCAACAGTAGAATGACTACAGCCGAAGACAGAATCAGTGAGCTCAAAGATGACCTGCACAAAGCTTGCAGGCAACAACAAATAATGGCAAAAGACCTCAAAATGGCCCTAGAGTGAATCAGTCTTGGGGGATGACCTCAAGAAGAACAACATAAGAATCATTGGAGTACTAGAAGCACAGGAAAGTAACCCAAGTGAAAAAAGCACAGTGAAAGATATCATTGTTAAGAAATTCTCAGAGTTGGAGGAGGCAGGCATCCAGATCCAAGGAGCCCAAAGAGTACCAGCAAAAAGAGACCCGAATAAAAAGACTCCAAGGAGGTTCCAGCAAGTGCTTGCACCCATGTATGGAGACTGTGAACTAAGCCTTTGCCCCACGCCGGCTAACGGAGGAAAGAACCTTCCTTCTTGGTCTCTCTCCCCTCCGGGAGAAGGTGTGGTGTCCAACATTTTGTGGGTCCGTTGAGAAGGTATGAACTTTTGGCACGGGAAAAAAAAAAATGTGTGCTTTGAACTTGAAACAGCCTCGGGATACAGGGCCAGTCCCACCAGGGCCGGTGCTTGGCTCCGGCCGGCCGGGTTTTCGGCCCGGGTGCCCATGCCCCTGTAGAGCCGGTGGATGTGGAACGAGCGGGAACCAGAGACAGCTTTAGGAATTGGGGTTCCAGCAAGTGCTTGCACCCATGTATGGAGACTGTGAACTAATTTTGGCTACATGCTGTTCCAGGAAGGGAAATGACTCATTTTCAAACTTAAATCTTCGCGAACTCAATTACTATAATACAGAAATTGTAAACCGCGTGGCCGCGCGACATTTTATCTCTTCATTCTCATCAGTGGAAAGCTTATTATCAAATATTTCCCTGTTAATAGAGCTGTATTCTTAGGGGATAAATTCCAACAAAAATAGTGAGTCTGTTTTGAAACTCTAACAACAATAGTGAGTTATGTATTGAAATCTGGAATGTAATCAAGGTAAAGAGAAAAGGAAGTGAAATTATCACTCACGTATGAGGTGGGTTGGGGGGTGAGGGGTGGGATGTATACTGTTTTCTTTTTGTTTGTTTGTTTGTTTTGTTTTTGCTTTTGTTTTTGTTTTTATTGGTGGTGGAATATGGGCACTGGTGAAGGGATGGGTGTTTGAACATTTGAACATTGTGTAACTGAGATATAAGCCTGAAAACTTTGTAACTTTCCACTTGGTGATTCAATAAAATAAATTAAAAATAAATAAATAAAAAAAATTTTTTAAAAATAAGGTTTCGTTGGACACTCTGGCATCATACGTGAACTACTAGAATTGCCTCTCACACAAAGATCTTAGCAAGGTGCTTTTTTGTTGTTGTTTTTAGACTACTGTTTGTTTTAATGTGAGTCTTGAAAACCTAAATATATAACATTATAGTTCTCCATCTCCATTAGGACCACCCTAATCCAAGTTACTGTTATTTTTTCATTACCCCTACAGTGACAGACTTAACTGATTCTTCTTTCTCTACTTAGCAATCAATTTTCTAGCCAACTGGCAATGAGAACTTTGTTTTCTAGAAAAAAATACAATGTTTTGAGAGGAAAATACATAGAAAATACCTATATTCAGAGTGCAGTTTGATAAATTCGCAAAGTAATTGGAGAAATAATTTCCATGTAACTACTGTTGTGACCAAGCAAGTTCACTTTGGTTATCCATTCCCCAAATTGTTCTTTATTCCTTTGTAGTAAGTATAGAATAACTACTATTATTTCACTACAAAGTATATTTCTCTTTCCTAAAATTTTGTATAAATGGAATCAATGTGAGCATTAAATGGAATCAATGTGAAAAAAAAAAAAGACTCCAAGGCACATCATAGTCAGAATGATGGATGCTGTGGATAGACATAATACTGCAAGCAGCAAGGTCAAAGAAGGAAATCACATACAAAGGAGCACCCTTTAGATTTACAGCAGACCTATCAGAGGAAACCCTCCAAGCCCGAAGACAATGGTGGGACATAGTGAAAAAAAACTCAACAAAATGAACGCATCACCAAGAATACTTTATCCGGCTAAACTCTTACTCAAACTCAAAGGAACCATACACTATTTCTCAGGTAAACAACAGCTCAGGAACATCATAGACTCAAAACCAAACTTAAAAGAAGGACTAAAGGGGCTACTATAAGACAAGGAAGAACCCCACAAGAACAACAAACCCCAAAGGAAGATGACACAAAAACCCATGACAATAATCTCTCTCAATGTCAATGGCCTAATGCACCAATTAAGAGACACAGAGTGGCAAAAATGGATCCGGAAACTAAATCCAACATTCTGCTGCCTGCAAAAAACACACCTGAACAATCAGAACAAACACAGACTCAAAGTCAAAGGATGGAAAACAATCTTGTAGGCAAATAACTCCCTCAAAAAAGCTGGGGTGGCCATACTAGTATCTGACAACATAGATTTCAGATTGAAAAAGATTTGAAGGGACAGTGAAGGTCATTTTCTATTTACCAAGAGATATGTGCAGCAGGAAGAAATCACACTATTAAACGTATACACACCTAATGAAAGACCGGCTAAATACTTAAAACAACTCCTAACAGAATTTAAAGAGGACATCGCTAGCAGCACAATTATAGTTGGAGACTTCAACACTGCCTTATCACTTCTAGATAGATCGACAAGAACAAAACTAAGCAAGAAAACACTGGCTCTGAAAGAAGAAATGGAAGAGAGAGGCCTAATATGATGTGCTGAATATAGAAGTTAATCACACACAGACACGGAGAACCAAAGCAAACACCTGGAAATTAAACAGCTCAGTGTTGAAGAATGAGTGGGTCAGGAAGGAAATCAAGGAAGAAATCAAGAGATACCTGCAAACAAATGAGAATGAAAACATGAGCTACCAAAACCTATGGGACGCAGCTAAAGCTGTGTTAAGGGGAAAATTTATAGCTCTGCAAGCATTCCTTAGGAAGGAAGAAAGGGCCTACATAGATAGCTTGACTTCACAGCTCAAGATCTTAGAAAAGGACCAGAAAAAGGAACCCAAGGGGCCGGAGTGATAGCACAGTGGGTAAGGCGTTTGCCTTGCACTCGGCCGACCCGGGTTTGATCCCCGGGATCCCATATTGTCCCGCAAGCACCGCCAGGAGAAATTCCTGAGTGCAAAGCCAGGAGTAACCCCTGAGCATCGCTGGGTGTGACCCAAAAAGAAAAAAAAAAAGGAACCCAAACCTGACCAAAGGAAAGAAATAGTAAAAATTAGAGCAGAAATTAGCGACATGGAAACCCAGAAAACAATCTGAAAGCTCAATGAAACCAAGAGCTGGTTCTTTGAGAAAATAAACAAGACTAATAAACCTAGCAAGACTCACAAAGAAAGAGAGAGAGAAAACCCTAATAAACCGAATCAGAAATGAAAAGGGGGACATTACGACAGAATCCGAGGAGATTCAAAAGATCATCAGAGACTATTTGAAAGTCTGTATGCCACGAAACAAGAGAACCTAAAACAATTGGATGAATTCCTTGATTACTACAATCTCCCAAGACTGAACCAAGAAGACCTGGAATACCTGAATAGACCCATTAATATCAAAGAAATCGAAACTGTAATCAAAAGTCTCCCCAAAAACAAGAGTCCAGGTCCAGATGGATTCACTGGCGAATTCTTCCAAACATTTAAAGAGGACCTGTTGCCAGTTCTCCTCAAGGTTTTCCAGGAAATTGAAAAAAAAAGGAACCCTCCCAAACAGTTTGAATGAGGCACATATCTCCCTACTACCAAAAACAAACAAAGACACCACAAAAAAAAAAAACTATAGACCAATATCCCTGATGAATACTGATGCAAAGATCCTCAACAAAATATTAGCAAATAGAATCCAACAACTCATTAAAAAGATCATACACCATGACCAAGTGGGATTCATCCCAGGGATGCAAGGGTGGTTTAACATTTGAAAATCAATCAACATAATCCATCATATCAACAAAAATAAAGATAAAAACCATGCGATCATATCAGTAGATGCAGAGAAAGCATTTGGCAAGATCCCACATCAGTTCATGGTGAAAATTCTTACCAAAATGGGTTTTGGAGGAACTTTCCTCAAGATAGTCAAAGCCATCTACCACAAACCTATGGCAAGTATTATCTTCAATGGGGAAAAGCTAGGACCTTTCCTCTAAGATCAGAGACAAGACAAGGATGCCCACTCTCACCACTGCTATTCAATATAGTACTGGAAGTACTTGCAATAGGTGTTAGGCAAGAAAAATATATTAAGGGCATCCAGGTAGGAAAAGAAGAAATCAAACTCTCACTATTTGCAGAGGATATGATACTATATCTAGAGAAGCCTAAAACCTCTACTAAGAAACTCTTAGAAACAATAGACTTGTACAGTAAAGTTGCAGGCTATAAAATCAATACCCAAAAATCCATGGCCTTCCTATTTACAAACAATGAGACAGAGGAAAGGGACATGAAAACAGCAATCCCATTCACAATCGTGCCCCAGAAAATCAAGTACTTTGGAATCAGCTTAACTAAGAGGGTAAAGAACCTCTACAAAGAAAACTGTAAAACATTATTTCACAAAATAAAATAGGACATAAGGAAATGGAAACATATCCCTTGCTCATGGATAGGGAGAATCAACATTGTCAAAATGGCAATACTCCCCAAAGCACTATACAGATTCAATGCGTCCCTATAAAAAATACCCATGAAATTCTTCAAAGAAATGGATCAATCACTCCTGAAATTCATATGGACAACAAACGCCCACGGATAGCTAAAACAATTCTTGGGAAAAAGATGATGGGAGGCATCACCCTCCCCAACCTTAAACTTTACTACAAAGCAGTAACAATTAAAACAGCATGGTATTAGAAAAAAGGCAGAGCTTCAGACTAATGAAACAGGGTCGGATATCCCTACACACAACCTCAAATGTATTATCATCTAATCTTTGATAAGGGAGCAAGGAATGTGAAGTTGAACAAGGAAAGTCTCTTTAACAAATGGTGCTGTCATAACTGGACAACCACATGCAAAAGAATGGGCTTAAACCTCGACCTGACACCATGCACAAAAAATAAGATCAAAATGGTTTAAAGATCTCAACATCAGACCACAATCCATAAGGTACATCGAAAACAAGGTCGGCCAAACCCTCCATGATATTGAAGCTACAGGTTTCTTCAAAGTTGACATGCAACTGACCAACCAAGCGGAAACAGAGATAAATAAATGGGACTATATTAAACTAAGAAAAGATACAGTGACCAAAATACAAAGGCAATCTACAGAATGGCAAAGGATATTCACCCAATATCCATCCAATAAGGGGTTGATATCAAGGGTATATAAAGCACTGGCTGAACTCTACAAGAAGAAAACACCCAACTGCATCAGAAAATGGGCTGAAGAAATGAACAGAAACTTTCCCAAGGAAGAGATATGAATGGCCAAAAGGCACATGAAAAATGCTCTACATCACTAATCATCAGGGAGATGCAGATCAAAACAACTATGAGATACCACCTCACACCACAGAACAACTATGAGATACCACCTCACACCTCACTGGCACACATCCAAAAGAACAAAAGCAACCGCTGTTGGAGAGGATGTGGGGAGAAAGGGACCCTTCTACACTGCTGGTGGGAATGCCGACTGGTCCAGCCCCTTTGGAAAACAATATAGACGCTTCTCAAAAAATTAGAAATTGAGTTTCCATTTGATCTAGCAATACCACTTCTGGAAATATATCCTGGAGAAACAAAAAGGTATAGTCGAAATGACATCTGCACTTATATGTTCATCGTGGCACTGTTTACAATAGCCAAAGTCGGGGAAAAAACCAAGTACCCGAGAAGAGATGACTGGTTAAAGAAACTTTGGTACATCTATACAATGGAATACTATGCAGCTGTAAGAAAAGATGAAGTCATGGACTTTGCATATAAGTGGATCAACATGGAAAGTATCATGCTAAGTGAAATGAGTCAGAAAGAGAGACACAGACATAGAAAGATTGCACTCATCTGTGGAATATAAAATAACAGAGTAGTAGACTAACACCAAGAATAGTAGTATATAATACCAGGAGGTTGGCTCCATGGCTTGGAAGCTGGCCTCACAATTTGGGGGAAAGGCAGTCCGTATAGAGTAGGAAACACCAAGTAAAATGTGTTGGGGACCCCGCGCGAGAAGAGAGAAGTGTACTGAAAGTAGACTAGAGTCTGAACATGATGGCCGCTCAGTACCCCTATCGCAAACCACAACACCCAAAAGGAGAGAGAACAAAATGGAATGCCCTGCCACAGAGGCAGGGTCGGGTGGGGGTGGGGGACGGGAGTCGAGGGTGGGAGGGATACTGGGTTCATTGGTGGTGGAGAATGGACACTGGTGGAGGGATGGGTTCTCAACTTTGTATGAGGGAAACACAAGGACGAAGATGGGTAAATTTGTAACTATACCCTCATGGTGACTCACTTATTTAAAAATAAAATAAAAAAAACCTCTTCTCCCAACAAAAGGGAATGCCCTGCCGCAGAGGCAGGGTGGCGTGGTGGGGGATGGGGTGGGATGGTGAGAGGGATACTGGGATCATTGGTGGAGGAGAATGGGCACTGGTGGAGGAATGGATAAATGTCACTGTATGACTGAAATGCAAACACGAATGTTCAAGTTTGTAACTGTACCTCACAGTGATTCACTAATAAATTTTTTTTTAAAAAAACTCAAAAAAAAACCACTTACGAATACTTAGAAAAGGAAGGACAATTAACTAATTAGGATGGGCTTCATTAACTGAGAGTAAATTCTGCTTCACTTGACCCACTTTTCTTGGCAAGACGACTACTACACCGATGCATAATGAAAACTCAGTAGATATCATGTATCCAATTTATTTAGGAATACCACATGTGGTGTTCAAGCCATGATTCCATAGATAGTGCGAGAACATTAACAATTCTCAGAACGTAGCTTTTTAGAGACCTTCCTTCAGGTGTAATTATATTCCCATATATTTGCAGAGTCTCAGGGCCCAATCAACTGAGAGTCATCACACAGCCCAGGAGCCTATTAGAGAGAGCTTGCTGGTTACATTTTAGTTATTTATTCACTTTATCTCACGCTATCCTCTCTCTCAATTCTTCAACCTTTACATTAATCTGTTAGCCTGTCTTTAGACTGTTTTTGTTTCAGTTGCTTTTCTCAGACCTTGGAACTTGATTAAGGAAAATATCTATGCTATTCATCAAAGCGGGAGGAAAAGCCAAGCAGTCTTTCACATTTTAAGTATAATGTCAGGTTGTCCTTTGCCTTCATATTTATTATTAACTAGGTCGAGTAGTGCTCATGACTCCCTGAGGGTCTGCATTTAACCTTGATTTGGGCCTCCTGCCAGGAGAAAAACAACCAGGACTTCCGGCGCAGATTGCTTTAGATTTCACAATACTGGCTACCCCAGTACTTTCAATACTATACAAACAGCTTTCCAAGTTTATTTATTTATTTATTCTTTTCCTGATCCATGCTGCAGATGGCCTTTACATGCGCACTACATTCTCCCAGATACCTAGATTATAGGGCTTTGCAAGCATCACTTTTTGGTACATGAATATGCGATTCTTGGTAGTCCGCTTTAAAATGTCTTGAGCTCTGTGGTTTCTTGAGCACTGTTATTGGTAGGATCTTATGGGTACAACGTACTAATACCACAAAATCCATCAGAGAACCCACTTTGTTCCTCCACCATGGTTCCAATTTCCTCTGTTAATCCCACTTACACAAACCCTAAACTCAGTTCTGTAGACCAGTTCTCAGGTTCTGTTGCCTTCAGGCATTTGTTATTTTCTTATGAAAGAGGAACCAAAGAGTTTTGCTTGTGGTGTAACATTTCACTCAAGTGAGAGAAGGAATCTGGAGTTCCGACCTCCTTTGAGGGTCAAGAATCAGGGACGCTGTCTCGTTTGCCAAGGAGTCAAAAATCAGATGGGCCGGACACATAATACGATTCAGAGATGACCGCTGGACTAGAGCTGTTACTGACTGGATTCCACGGGACGTCAAAAGACCGCATGGCCGCCCACCAACGAGATGGTCAGACTTCTTCGTCAAAACCCTGAATGAATGATTTGAGGCTCTTCCTGTTCCTAGAGCGAGCAGATACCATTGGGCTACACTATCATGTGACAGGAACAAATGGAGACATTACTGGCACCTGCTTGAACAAATCAAAGATCAACGGGATGACAAGTGATACAAATGATTTCCTTACTATGTCTCTTTACATACCACATATGAGAGAGATTATTCTCCATATGCCCCTCTCTTTCTGGCTAACTTCCCTCTGCATGAGATTCTCTAATTCGTCTAAATGGCAGGAACCTGCATGATTTTCTCTTTTCTTAGAGCTGAGTAGCATTCCATTACCTATGCCACAGTTTCTTTATCAAGTCATCTAATCTCAGGCACTTGGGTTCTTTCTTGATATTGGCTATTAGGAAGAGAGCTGCAATGAGCACAGAAGCACAGATGTCATTTCTAAATAGATTTTTGGGGCCCTTGGGGGTCAATGACAAGAACTGGAATTGCTGGATCATATGGAAGCACAATTTTTATTTATTTATTTTTGAGAAGAATCCATATTGTTTTCTAAAGCAAATTGTTTTCTAAAGTACATCAATGGACATTCCGACTAGCAGTGGATGAAGTTCCCTTTTTTCTCGCATCTCTCAAACAAGCCATCTACGTCCACTTTTTCTCTTCCATTCAACATTTTGTTGCTGTTTTGGGGCCTGACCTGGCAGTGCACAGGGGTTGGTCCTGGGTCTGCACTCAGTAATATAATCCTGATGGTGCTCAAGGGACTATATGGGATGCTGGAGATGGAACCTAGGTTGGCTGTGTGCAAGGCAAACAGCCTATCTGCTGTACTTTTGCTCCTAAATCCTCCAATCACTGTATTTAGTTGTTCATGAAAGTTAGCTAACTGGGGCTGGAGCAATAGCACAGCGGGTAGGGCGTTTGCCTTGCCCGGGGCCAACCCGGGTTTGATTCCAAGCATCCCATATGGTTCCCTGAGCACCGCCAGGAGTAATCCTAAGTGCATGAGCCAGGAGTAACCCCTGAGCATCACCGGGTGTGACCCCAGAAAGCAAAAAAAAAAAAAAAAAAGTTGGCTAACAGTGTTATCACCTTGATTCTGGTCTAATGTTTATGAAAAACCCTATACCTGATAGTTATTAAAGGTGACAGATTTTTCACATTTTGTAACCAGACTACATGACCCAGCTTTCCAATTGAGTACATAAAATTTGATAGCAATGCAACCTGTAGCTTAAAAGTCAGTAGATACATCCTGAACACACTTTTTTCTAACGATTGAGTATGTTCCCAATGGGCGGGTGAAAAAAAAAGTCTTTATAGTCCATGTTTCTCTAACTATTTTTAGGATTTAAAAAAACCAAAACAATAACAGAATTCCCTGATCTGGGCCAGAACGATAACAGTGGATTAGCGCACCGGCTTTACAGGAGGAAGCCTGAGGTTTCATGCTAACACATCATCCCTGGAACACTGCAAGGAACAAGCCCTGAACAATTAGCTGAGAGTAGACCCACCACCAGGTGTGGTCCCACAAGAAACAAGTATAGAAGGTCCTTCATCTGTATGTTTTCTCTGCGTTAAGAGTTCAAGACACTTGCTCCCTTTCTTTTCCTCTGATAAAAATGCATCCTCTCAAAAGGTCTATCATCCATTTACTATGCCATAGTATATACTTATGTGTAGTTTATTTTTTCCAGAAAAGTATATTTCCAGTATACTGTTCACACATTTTTGTCCTATTTCAACTGTAATGTACTCTATCCAATGATATCATTGTAAACATATTTCCAAAAATCAGTTTGAGGCTTCAGTCTAGAGGTATGATGAATTAGCTGTTTTTGAACTCATATTAAATAATAGCTGACAGAAAAAGCAATGTTAATTTCAGTTTTCTCTGCTAGGTGTTTTTAGATTTTGTTGGTTTAGATCTTCATTTTTTAAATTTTTTTAAATTTTAAAAAATTTTTTATTTAGCCACTTTGAAACTGCAAATTTATTTGTGATTTTGTTTCAGGCATACAATCTCTTCACCTGTAACCACTTTCCTTCACCAGTACTCCGCCCACAATTTACCTCCTATCCACCAATCTATAAGAGTTGCTTAAAAAAAATAAGGTCTTGGGGCTGGAGTGATAGCACAGCAGGTAGGTCGTTTGCCTTGCACGCGGCTGATCCAGGTTCGATTCCCAGCATCCCATATGGTCCCCCAGCACCGCCAGGAGTAATTCCTGAGTGCAGAGCCAGGAGTAACCCCTGTGTGTCGCTGGGTGTGACCCCAAAAGCAAAAAAAAATGGTCTTGCACATGTTCTTTGTTTCCATTGTCTTTGGGAATTTGTTATTCTGCTATTATTTTTCTTTATATTCCACATATGAGATCACACTGTGTCATTCTTTCTCCCTCCAACTAACTTCACTCAGCCTGACAGTCCCCAGGTCCCTCCTTGTAGCAGTAAATTTTGTGACTATCTTTACTTATGACTGGGTAATACTCCATTGTGTCTATGTACCATAGTTTCTTTATCTAGCCATCTATTTTCTCTCACTTGGGTTGTTTCCAGATTTTGGCTATTGTGGATAGTGCTTCAAGGAACATAGGGGTGCAAATGTCTTTTCTTTATTTGGGGGGACCCTTAGGGAATGTTCCACAAATTAAAATGTCTGGATCTAGTGAAAGCTTAATTCTTAGATTTTTTAGGAATGTTCCAGGAAGGCTGGACCAGTCCACATTCTCACAGTTACCATCGCTAAAGTTAAAAAATTACCCTTCTTTATAGGAAAAACTTTGAACCCATTTATTTTTATTTTATTCATTTTATTGATTCACCGTGAGATATAGTTACAAGCTTTCATGGCTGAGTTACAATCACACAATGATTAAACACCCATCCCTCTGCCAATATCCCCAGTATACCCCCACCTTTTCTACTCTCTCCCTGCCTCCGAGGCAGAAAGTATTACCCACACTCTCTCTCTACTTTTGGGCATTATGGCTTTCAGTGCAGATACTGAGAGGTTATCATGTTTGGTCCTTTATCTACTTTCGGCACACATCTCCCATCCCGACCAATTCCTCCAACCATTGTTTTCTTAGTGATCCCTTCTCTATTCCAGCTGTCCTCTCCCTACCTACTTGTGAGCAGGCTTCCAACTATGGAGTAATCTTCCTGACCCTTCTATTTACTGCTCTTGGGTGTCTGTCTTGTGTTACATTGTTTTATACTCCACAAATGAGTGCAGTCCTTCTATATCTGTCCCTCTCTTTCTGACTGATTTCACATAGCATGATACTCTCCATGTCTATCTACTTATAAGAAAATTTCATGACTTCATCTCTCCTAACAGCTGCATAGTATTCCATTGTGTAGATGTATCAAAGTTTCTTTAACCAATCATCTTTCTTGGGCATGTGGATTGTTTCCAGATTTTGGCTATGTGAACAGTGCTGCAATGATCATGTAGGTACAGATGTCATTTCTACTGTGCTTTTTTGCAGCCTCGAACCCTGAATTTCTTAGCACTACTTAGAACCCTGTCCCCTAACCAAAAAATAAGTTCAGCCTGTTTCAATGCAAACAACTGGTCCCCAAAGTATTATAACAGTCCATGTGGCAGCTGTGATATTGAGAAAAATTGGTGTGTTGTTAAAGTAAAGAATTAAATAAAAAGAATAAAATGTGGAAGTTAGGAAGCAGAGAAAGGCCTATAGCCATCACCTGGGTGAATAAACTGATAATAGATTCATGACAAACAGAATGAAGTGAGAGGGAAGAAAATAGGAAAGACATGACTATATCTGTGTCTCCGAGATGTCTCTGACTCTCACTGTGGGCACTCAGTGCATCAGCTGGGAGGGGAAGGTGGGGAGGGCATGCAGAACAGGGGCCAGGGGGGAGGGGAGATTCAAAGGTCAGGGGGGCCCCTAGCATGGGCACTGCTGTTCAACATTGAACCCATTTTTGTATACTGCTTCTTTCCCATAAGAGTATTATAAATTGGATAATAAAATCCAATCTCAAAGACAATGATCAAAAAAATTAAGATTTCATATAAACTACAATCAATTCGTAGACATGATACCTCCTCAGTAATTCTTTTATAATTCTACCTACACTTTTTCTGAATTAGATAAGTACTTGTGGTAAGCAACTAATCAGGGTTTTGTTTCTTAATTAGAAATTAGAGCTTAATACTGGGAAAAATCTCCCATTGACTAATCTAAGCACTTAAGCATTTAGTTTAAGACAAACCATACCTTGATTAGGTATTTGCTACATTTCAATTTCTTTAATTTGAAAAGTCAAACTTGGGATAATATCCACCATTTAAAATAAGAGTCTAAAGATTGCCAGATATTTGTGTGAAAAATAAGCATAATCAGAATTTAAAGGTGTAAGTATCAAAGTCGCTCTTCTGGTGTGTCTCTTGTAAACTCACAGATTCCTGTTACTTTTGAGGAATCCGATTAACAGGATTGCTTTCCTGGTAGGATTTTTAGTGTGAAACCCTAATCTGTAAAATTTACGAGCCCCCTTCTCTGAGCTTCTGCAGTGTGATTGGTGGAGAACCCTGAGAAATTGACACTTGGTTTCTGCTTTCAAGGTACTAGGACAATTTTTCAAAAATGCAAAAGCGTTCACAACGGCCACCTGTCTTAGACAGCTCACACCGTTTTCACAAATTACCAGAGTGGGCTGGGGAGATGGGCTGGCCCTGCCTGGTTCCATTTCTGACCCACATATTGACTCCCGCCAACACCCCGGGACCATCAAATCTCAGTCCTGAGCAGATAGCCCCTAAGCACTGAAGGTCCTAGAATAAACCTGTCATAAAAATAAACTGAACACACCATTGCTTCTCAGTGTTGTAGAGGCTGTGAAGCTCCTGGTCAGGGCATGTGCATGGTTGGTTTATGGACAGTCCACCTGGCCTGTAGACAAATGTCTTCTTGCTGTGTCCTCACAGGTCAGAGAAGAAGAAAGCTTTGGTAGTGTTTCCTCTACTTATTAGTACCCTTATTAGGGTATCAGAGATCCTTTATTACTGCTAATCCCATGAAGGCAACTCCCACCTCCTGGCTTCATCTAAACCTAGAGACCTCCCCAAAGTTCTACTTCTAACACCAACTCTTTGGAGGGCATCAACATCTGAATGGGGTCTTGCAGGGCCATAAGCATTCAGTCCACAACCATTTCCTTACTTCTCAAGAATCTTGAATTTTTACCTTGAATTCAATACTTTCCACACACTAACCCCAAAGCCCCTCCTCTTACAAGTCACTGTATCACTGTAGCACTGTCATCCTGTTGCTCATTGATTTGCTCAAGCGGGCACCAGTAACATCTCCATTGTCAGACTAGTTGTTACTGTTTTTCGCATACCGAATACGCCACTGGGAGCTTGACAGGCTCTGCCATGTGGGCAGAATACTCTTGGTGGCTTGCCGGGCTCTCCGAAAGGGATGAAGGACTTGAACCTGGGTGGGCTGCGGGCAAGGTAAATGCCTTGCCCGCTTGGCTATCCCTCTTATAGATCAAACCATCTATTTCAGCAACTGCCCCTCCCAGGTGTTTCCCCCACCCCATAGGTCCAGGACCTTATCTATCTGAACATTCTCTCTCTTATTTATTTATTTGGTTTATTTGGTCACATCAGAGTTGTTCAAGACTCATGTTCAAGAGTCACTCCTGGCTCTGCACTCAGGAATTACTCCGGTGGGGCTCAGGGGACCATAGAGGATGCTTGGGATTGAACCTGGTTGGCCATGTATAAGGCAATCACCTTCCCACTATGCTGTCAGTGCGGCCCCCAACAGCCTCTCTCATCTCCCTATTTTACTCATGTCTTTTTCCTTAGTCTTTTTGAAAATCATTCTTAGGAATATATCAGCTCAGGCATTACTGTGCCAAAAAAGCAGAAAGAAAGAAAAACAAAGAAGTCCCCCATTATATTTTGATTTTTGTTTTAAACATTAGGTTCTTGGAGAAAGAAGATGCATATTTGAGATATGAAGCAGAGCAGCTGTGTCTCTCACCTGCCAGATGACACCCCAGATATGAATTCTCTATGAAATGAGGAGAAAGGAGTTGGAGGGCAATGAGAGATGGTACTCAGGGAAGGGTCCATGGAAGAAGAAGATGAGTGGGCGAGGAGGAGCTTTGAGAAAATTACACAAAATCACAGGGGTCTGCACTCCAGCCCAGGGGGAGCAGCACCCATGGGTGAACCATGTCAGGTTCACAGAAATCAAGGGCTCCCAAGTCTCACAATGGCTCACCTTGTCCTGATGGGTATGTCATCTCTGAATCACTAAATGAAAATGTCCGAGGACTTTAGCACCATAGATTTTCTCAAAGTGCAGAAGCAAAGTGCAAGTTGACAAAAAGGTGTTGTGGATATGATGGACAATTTGTGTGTGTTCTATACTGAGCAATATTTGGAGCAGATGGGAAGATAAAGGTCCCTGTGACTAGAAGCCAGATTGCCTCCACTCTCAAATCCAAGGCATGACAAACATCACAGGGATGTAGCTACAATGGTGGACCGAGTGAGGTGGAGATTCTGCCACCTGGCAGACAGGCATGCAGAGTAGTAATTAAATTGCATTAACAATATAAAATAAAATGCATTGCACACCAGATTTTGCAGAGATTCCAACATGTACAAATATTTTCAGACTCAACTTTGACATTTTTATGAACCTTTTATTAACTGCCCTTGGGGAAGTTAGAGTCTCACTTCAAAAGAAGTGGGAAAAATTGCTCTCTAATGGTCTTCTGTAGGAAGATTGGCATCGCAGAGGGCTGGAAAGGGAGGATGGGTGGGCATTAGGTGGAAGGAAGGAGACATCCTTTGGAGGCTGTGGTGCTGGAACAATTTATGCATGAAACCATTAAAAGTACTGCAAATTGTGATGGCTAAAATAAATTGCTCTCCATAGGGTTACTCTGATGAAAATAAGAGCCCATGTGTAAATTACTCATCACAGTGCCTAATCAGAAACTTTCAAATATTGGTAGATAAGAACTGAAGATATTTAACACAGGTTGAATACATTGCATGCATCCAACCGTATTTGATCTTTCCCATCACACAGAACCCTAAGGTGAAGCCCTGGGGGTCTCCTGGGCACGACTGGTGTGACTTGGATAATCCTTGAACCCACAGGGCCTGAGCAGCATTGCTTGCTTGGATCCTTGCTTTGAACTCTAACCCAAATGACTGAGAATCACCAGGAAGGCCAACAGCCCTCCAGGCACTGCTTGGAGACCTCCTACCTCCAATTACAACAAAAATATCCTGGTGGATGGAATACATAGAATTCCAATATTCTGGCTCACCTTCTTTTTAGTGATGTCTGTACAAAGCAAACAATCAGATGCTCAATGAATTAAACCAGGATCCACAATCCATATTGAGTCAAAGAGATTAGCACATAGAAAATATATATAAAGGGGACCAGATCAAAAGTTCAGCAGGTAGAGCACTTACCTTGCACTGGCCATTCTGGGTTTGAGCCTCAGCACCTCATAAGGTCCCCCAAGCCTACCACAAATGAGCCCTGAGTGCAGAACAAGGTGTTAAGCCCTGAGCACTGCCAGATGTGGTCCTTCCAAAAATATGTATAAAGATCATGTGCTAGTCTATATTATGAATCAATGCAGAAATGAGATATCCTTTTCAGGAACACAAACTCAATAATCTCCTGGACCTGGGGAAAATTTGACTTCAGTTTCAGTTTAAGGAATATAGAAAAGAATTTGGTGATAGTCTGCACATATTTAGGTCTAAACATCATCAAAAGTCTTTCATCAACCTTTCAGTATTTGTATTGCAAACCCTAAATAATGCCCAAAAGTGGGAGAGGGACAGGAAAGGGAGAGGAAAGGGGTGTGGGAGAGAGGGAGAGAGAGACAGTGGGTGGGGGAGAGGGAGAGAGAGAGGGAGTGAGAGAGAGAGAGAGAGAGAGAGAGAGAGAGAGAGAGAGAGAGAGAGAGAGGAGAAGGGCCTGACACAGAGGGAGGAGGTGGTGGGAGGAAGGGAACCTGGGGACATTGGTGGTGGGAAATGTACCCTGGTGAAGGGTTGGGTATTTTGGTACCATTGTGTGACTGAAACCCAATCACGAGCAACCTTGTAACTGTATATCTCACTGTGATTCAATACAATTTAAAAAAAAATTTAAGATTTTTATTTTTTATTGAGTCACTTTGAGATACACAATTCAAAGCTGTTCATGATCGGGTTTCAGTCCTACAGTGATGCAACACCCATCCCTCCACCAGTGTACATTTCCCACCACCATTGACCCCAATTTTCCTCCACATAAAAACATTTTTGTCTTTATCATTATACTAATCTATTATGCTTCAAAAGGCAGGAACATGCAAAGCCACATCTCCCTGGAGCAGTTTGTGCTTGCTATGAGTTCCGAGAAGCAGAGGCGCTCTTCGGGCAGGGTGAGGAGAAGGCCCGGCTCTGGGCGGAAGGGCAGAACAATGCCCTTCACCCCCCACCTCCCCCCCCCCCCCCGCCAGTGGCACTGGTGGCTACTGGCCGCTTGGAATCACAGACCAGTCCTTTTCCCCAGTGCGGGCTGGGACACGTCCTGTAGGACAGAACTTTGCAGTTTTGTAGAGTTCGGTGGCTGGAACTGCTGGGCAGCATTAAGGAAAGTGACATTAGCATCTCTAGTCAAAGTTTGGTAAGTATCTCCCTGTGTACGTGGGAGAAATTAATTGGAGAACCACGAAGTTGTAAAACGACAAGAGGGTGGCTTTGTATGTGCTGCACTTAGCTAATAGAAGAGAAATTCAATAAATTGCCAGAGGAAAATGAAATAGTGTTGTCTCCTCCATTCATCCTCTTCCTCTACGCTGTTTTTTTGTCTTATCTGCCAGCCCCATCCACCCCTAGATATTCATTAGCTCAACACCCTGGACAGCCATAGGTTAGAGAACTTGTGTCCAAGCACCAACTTCAGAGGGGAGAAAAGGAAAAGAAATAATTTTTGTAAGAGGTCCTCTATCTAGTGAAACGGAGACTGAGACTCAGAGATTTTGGTGCCAGGAGAAGATTGTGAGTCTGTGGAGAAGTGCTGTCTGCATTTCCCACTGAGGTCCTAGACAAACTAGAGTTAATGAAGTGGAAAGCTTTAGGGAAATTACTTAAGTTTTCCTGAGAGTCAAAATATATATGTTCACTTAAATTGGTTATTGGATGCTTTTTTTTTCTTATATCCTTGGGAAATATTCCTGACTCAGAGCTTTGGAATGACCCTGGTGGCGCTAGGGTAGAAATAGGGTCAGTAAGATGCAAGACCCGTACCTTGACATTTGCACTATCTCTCTGACTCCTTCCCTTCCCCCATCCTTTCCCCCTCCCTCTTTTCTTTTCTTCTTTTTAATAGTTGAAACAAATACTAACCTTTTTATCATATTTTTAAATTTTTAACCGTTATTAATTTTTGAAAAGCAATAGCGCAGCGGGTGGGGCGTTCACCTTTCATGTGGCCAACCCGGGTTTGATTCCTCCATCCCTCTCAGAGAGCCCAGCAAGCTACCGAGAGTATTCCGCCCGCATGGCAGAGCCTGGCAAGCTCCCCATGGCGTATTTAATATGCCAAAAAACAGTAACAAGTCTCACAATTGAGACGTTACTGGTGCCTGCTTGGGCAAATCGATGAGGAACGGGATGACAGTGACAGTGACAGTGACAGTGACAGTGATTATTGTTGAAATACTGCCTGCTTCCAACCCTTTATTCTGCACACATATGAATCTTCTTTTTATCCATTCCTTAGAGAGTTGACTTTGTATTATATGTTACATTCACATATTATAACAATCTATATTTAAAATTTTGGCACAGTTTGTAAATGTGATAGTTTATTTCTTTTTAAAAAATTTTTTTATTAGTGAATCACCATGAGGTGCAGTAGTTACAAACTTACAAACTTTCGTGTTTGCATTTTAGTCATACAATGATCGTTTACCCGTCCCTCCACCAGTGCTCATTCTCCTCCACTAATGTTCCCAGTATCCCTCCTACCATCCCCATCCCATCCCCCACCACCCCACCCTGATTCTGCTACAGCTCATTCGCTTTTGTTTTCTCTCCTTTTGGGTGTTGTAGATTGCAGTACAGTGAGAGAAGGGAACACCAAGTAAAGGATGTTGGGAGGACACATTCAGGTTGAAAGATGCATGCCGAAAGTAGACTGTAGACCGAACAGGATGGCCACTCAATACCTCTATTGCAAACCCTCTCCTTCTCTACTCCCATTCCCTTTTCTTCACTATTCCTGTCCTGTTCAAGACACTGAACCATGGTTCTCATCCCTCATTCTAACTGATGTTTTTGGGAGGTCCTCTCTGTTGCAACATGTTGCAGTATTCCTTGTTTCTATACTATGTAACAAGATCACCCTCCCAAACTACATCAACTATAAAAGCCTGTAGACACTGCCAGAAGCCCCCTGGTTTGGGGCATCCTCACCTCTAGAAGCCCTACAACAGAAGGTAGACAAGCTGGACATTCATTGACGGAGATTTCAACCCTGTGATTTCCAGGATCTGCCCTAGAGCAGCAAATGTGAAAGTGACTCTTGCAGATTCCAAGCTGTACCCAGTCCCAGAGAGGAATGAATTGAAATTTGGCTCATGTTGAGAAATTCCTCAGCTGCTCTAGGTATAACAGTGATACTGATAAAAATGTACCCCCAAGTGAATGCTATCTAAAATGACTTTTTACAAAAGCTAAGGCAAAAGAATTTTATGAAAATGCCAGAGAAATAGATGTTAACGGGAAAGAGGGCTTCTGTCTTTTGGCTAAGATTAAGTGTAGTATCAGTCCTTATCAGCTTAAAGGAGAAAATAGAGATAAGAACCATTTAAAACTTATTTTTTTGGTTTGGGGTCCCATGCAGAAGTGCCCTTGTATTACTCCTTCCTCAGTGCTCTGGGCCACCTGCGGCAGTGCCCAGTGGTAGAGTTGAACCTAGGGTTCGACTTTCTAAGCAGACACCCCAGTTTTCTGAGCTGTCATCAGAGTTCCATTGCACGGCTCATGTCAAAAACTAAAGTCAAGAATTGAGAAGGCTCAGGGGTCAAGAGTATAAGACTCTGAATTATATGCCAGCACCACAAGGCACCTCAAGCACCACTAGGTGTGGACTTGGTGGCCCCTAACACCATTGGGCTAGATCAGCTTGGCATCACTGGTCTGACATGGAACCACTTGTCTGGATGGCAGGGTATCACAAGGGGTGGCACTGGATCCCCTGAATACTGCTGATAGTACACCTACATTCAGGCAGTCTATAGAGAGTAGAAAAACATCCCGAACTGGAGAGAGGACAAAGGTGAAGGTGCAGACCTAGACAGTGACTGCAACCCTTGTTCAAATTCTGTCACTGCCTACGGTTCCCCAAGTATGAAAAGATATGAGTCCTGAGCACAGTGGTGTCACCAAAATAAAAAAACAAAATGAACTAAAACAAGATAAAAAAAAAAAGTACCCTCCAAATTCACTTTCAGGACAAATATCACCAAATATCCCCATATTTGGCCACAACTCATTGACCCAAGATCAGAATCTTGACTTCTGCTCAAAAACCTCAGAACCCCACATTAGTTGCTTTGGAGTTCAGACCTACAGAGGTAGGGCATTTATTTGTTTATTTGGTTTGAAGGCCAGACCCAGCTGTGCTCAGGCACCATCTGCATTGCCAGGGGTTAAACAGGGGCCAGCCAATTATAAGAAAAGCACCTTACTCCCTTTACTGTTTTTTGGCCCTAGCTTAAAAAGTGTTAAAACTCCCCTTTACAGCTGGAAAACTAGTAGAGCAGGCAGGTTTTTTTTCTTGCACACAGCCAGCCTGGGTTTAATTCCTGGCCCCTGTACGGTTCCCGAGCCCCATCAGGAGTGACCTGAGCACAGAGCCAGGAGAAAGCCCTGAGCACAGCTGAGTGTGGCCCAAAAACAAACCACATAAAATAAAAAATCAAGAGCACTTGAAACTCCAATAAATTAAATAAACCGGAGACAAAGAGGTGAACTCGGACATAAACACAACTGCACTGTCTTCCCATTGTTCACCGATTTGCTCAAGCGGGCACCAGTAACGTCTCCATTGTGAGACTTCTTGTTACTGTTTTTGGCATATCGAATACACCAAGGGTATCTTGCCAGGCTCTACCATGCGGGTGGGATACTCTTGGTAGCTTGCCGGGTTCTCTGAGAGGGACAGAGGAATCGAACTCGGGTCAGCCGCTTACAAGGCAAACACCCTACCCGCTGTGCTATCGCTCCAGCCCTACACAACTGAGGGAGTGATAAACTGGAACTAGATTCCATGATGAACTTTAAGAGAAAAAATATTCACATATTGGGCTTACAAAGCAGAAGAAGGTTAGGGCGATAACTCAAAGGGTTAGAGCACATATCTAAATTTGGGAGGCTGGGGCTGTTGCTATAGTACTGCTGATAGGGTGTTTGCCTTGCACGCAGCAGACTCGGGTTCAATATCCGGCATCCCATATGGACCCTGAACATGCCAGGAATAGTTCCTGATCTCAGAGCCAGGAGCAACTCCTGAGCATCACCGGGTGTGATCCAAAAAAGCCTAAATAAATAAACAAATTTGGGCGGCCTAGTTTTAATCCCTGGCATTAAATGGCCCCAAGAGTACTAAGCTTGAAGAAAACCTGAGCAATGTCGGGTGTAGCCCCCCCAAACCCATAAATAAATTTTAAAATGAAATAAAAGGCAAAAGAGGATCCAGGATATATGACTCTGTGGTAAAATTCATGACTTACATGTATGAGACCCTGGATTCTATCTCTAACACTGCAAATTAAAAATAAGTGAATATATAATTATAAAAAAGTAGAAGAGTAGGGCTAAAGCACTGAGTACATGAAATGGTGGGTAATGTATTGTTTAGCTTGTAACTACATGATGTACATCCTTATACCATCTACTTTTTTGTTTGAGACATTTAAAAAAAATTGGACATACTTTTGTATTGTTTTTCTCCAACTTGGTAATATAATAGTCCTAATACTTTTATCTTTTTCCCAGGGTACTTGACCCCACCCCCCGCCCCACCATCACACATCACTCACGGAGATGATACTTCTATTGTCTGGAGCACTCTGAGAGTGGTGAATAAACTGGACTGCTTTCCAAAAAGGATACACAGTGGTTCTCTATCAGTATAGCCCAGGTCTGGGGGCTGTGTCCTATTGAGAACTGGGCCTGAGCCCACTCAGACATTTCTACCCTTTATGGGAGTGACCTTGAAAAGAAGGCCAAGGCAATGGTGACCAAATTTGCAAGTAGCATAAAGCTTTCTGGTAAGGAGATAAAGATGATGACATATTACAAATCCAGCAGAATATAGATAATTCAGGTCACTGGTTGAACAAAAGTGAAATGAAGTTGAATATAAAGACATGCAAGATAATATATGCACCTGAGAGAAAATAACTCTCAGCACAGATTCAAATTATGGGGATATTACTCAGAAAGCTGTCACGCTGAGTGAGATTTGGGGAGGACGGTGGATAACGAATTGAATAGGAGTTCACAGTGCAATGCCACAGCAAAGAAGGGCAGTGCTATTTTGAGATGTGTAGACAATATAAAGCGATCTTTGAAAATACAAGAGGGGACTGAGAGCAGCTTTACACCATGTCTGTAAAATCTCACCTTGAACTCCCTGGTGCCCTGACTTTAACAAAGACTTCAGGAAAGTGGGAGATTTAGCCAAGATAGTTATTTGAATGCTATTCAAAATGATGCAAGGGTCTCCCTAGGAGAAATCGTCTTCTCATGCAAGACAAACACATTTATAAAAAGTTTTCTTAGGGTAAGTTCTTCCTATGATTACGTTTCCTTTAATACCTTTTTGACTTTCAGAAAGTGAAAAATGGCGATTTAGAAAAGAAGCAAGCAGATGAATTTAATTAGGTAGCAGGAAGATGAGGGTGCTTCAAAAATCTAATATTTATTGGCTATAAATTTGTCTGCCAAAATCTCTGACTATAATAGAAAAAGGAAACAAAATTATCATACAAGGACAAAACAGTCTTTATATTAAACAAACATTATTAAATAAAATAAGAGAACAATACTAGTTTCAGGGAATATATGAGATATGGATCCAAAAGAAGAGATCTTGTTGACTATGGAAGTTTTTTAGAAAGCTCTTTCCCTGTTCATATATCTGAAGTAATAGTAACAGTGAAAAAAATGATCAAATGGGGGGAACTGGAGCCATTGACACTGATAGGAGGAAAATGACAAGCATGTAAGCAACTAGCAGAGATGTTAGAAATGGAATGGAATAAGCAGAAGACTGAGACAGGAGATGAAGGAAAAATCAGAAAGCAATCCCTGGAAAGATCAGAGATTATAATTATAATATGCTCTACAATTTAGTAGACACATAGATATAATTTAATCTCTCCCAGAATAAGATTTTAAAAAACTAAATATTAAGTCTTCTAAAACTATTATGAGTATTAAAGCTTATTTAATATTACACACATAAATTTTAATATGTGTGAAGTACTCAGATGTGAAAGCCTCAATAGTTCTATGACAAATGTCAACACTTTTATTTCTTTTTGGGTCACACCCAGCAATGCACAGGGGTTACTCCTGGCTCTGCACTCAGGAATTACCCCTGGCGGTGCTCAGGAGACCATATGGGATGCTGGTAATCGAACTCAGGTCGGCTGCATGCAAGGCAAATGCCTACTTGCTGTGCTATCACTCCAGCCCCCAAATGTCAACATTTTTAATGTTAGAAGGAAAAGGATAAAGACTGGCAGTTTATTTCTAGAGTAGATTTTGGTAGTATTTTTAGAAATATGGCAGACAGCAGGAGAATTTTTTAAGTTTGGCAAAATATTAGAATTGGTTTACCCATGCTGAATTTGAAAAGAACACCTTAGCTTTTGATTTCACCAGATTTTGCCTCTTAAAGTGTTCTACTAGAAGAACAGTGTAAAACAGCATAGATACACTGAAAGACCCTAAGGAGTTTTCAACACATGGTGAACTAGACTACATTAGCCACAGAATTCGAAAATTTTGATGTACGTAGGTTAATTTGACAAAGAGGGCTTAGCTCATAGGACCACACTGATACCAAAAACGAACAAACAAACATAAGTACCTAGCTACTAAAAAAAATAGCTAAAGTCACATCATTTACTCAGTTTCTGATTTACAATTTCAGTGATACAATATTTGTATATAAATTGAGAAAGAGAGAGAGAGTGGGCATGTCTGTGTGTCGGTGTGTCTGTGTAATGGGGAAATGCCCATTTGGGGGTATCCAGAAAATGAACAAGCAAAGCAACAAAATGACATTCAAATACAGATGGCACTGAGTTTGGACCTGGGGATGTTGAATCAAGGTTATTTTTACCTTGGTGGCCTCTCCAGTATTCCCCTGGACCTGGGAGTCACCTTCTGAAACTACTGACCTGACACTGCAAGTCTGAACAGTTTCACAGGCTCTGCAGTGCTGGGGGCTACATGGCAACTCCGATCTGGGAGATAGGCATGGTTCTGGGAATGGGATTCGGGTCCTCCTGCATGCCTTGCATTGTGAACCCCCACTCTCAGGCTGTGTAAGCCTCTCTCACAGGGGGATGACAAGCGAAAAGATGTTCATGGGCTCTCCGGGCAGCTCTCTCTCACCGCCCAAGTTCAGTGCTCTCTGGCTGCTTCTCCACCCAGGACAGCTGTTGGATGGACAAAAAAAGAATGAGGGCCAAGCTGGTTGCTGATTAGTTACCATTTATTCAATCTCTCTCCTCTCCCAGCTCTCTCCAACCCCATCCTCTCTCTGTGTGTTTATCTCTCTCTAACTGCGCAATTCTTTCTTCCCACTGTATGTGTCTCCTCTTTCTCTCTCTGCTGTCTCACCCTCTCTTCTCTCCTTCTTCAATGCCCCCTTCCTCCCTGGAGCCGCTTTTTTTTATCCTCTCCCTACACCTCCCCAACCACACCTCCCCACAGGAAGTGTGATCAAAAATGTTTCTCCAGACTTCCCAACCACCTGCAGCCCAGAGGGCAAAGCAGCCCTTAAGGTGTTTTTTTCCTCTCCTTAGACCAGCAACTTAATTACCATCTTTAATTCTACTTCCTAATATTCACCGTTCTCTATGGACACAGTAATAGACAATTTTAGGCTTACAAGGTGACTCTCCTGGGGACATCTCACCACAGACTCAGACTACAGTGATCAGGCCAGATCAATCATTCCAGCAGGGTCCAAATCTAGTTATTACTTTCGGATCAAGACAGAATTTGTCCATGACCAAGCTCTTAACTTATAGTTAAGCATTAGGGTATTTTGACCAGGCCCATTTTGATGCCAGGGTAGCTCATAGCTCACTGCTTGCCCTGGGTCCATTTGTCAGAACCCTGCTTTTGGGGATCTAGGAAGTAAGGGCAACTGAGGCTTAAGTCGAGAGAGCAGATGTCCAGGAGGTAATATTATCTGGAGTCAATCAACTCCCAAGCCACAGGCTTGTCTTTTAAACTGTCTTCCTGTGTCCATACAAGAAGCAATTGCTCTGAAATAGCTAACCCTGCAAAGGACAGGAAGGAGAAGAGAGACAATATTTACAAGTCAGAGTCTGATCAGGAGACAAAGGTAATTGACAGGTGGAGGGGCAGTCAACAAACACAAGCTCCCAGCGGCCAGGGAGGAAGGGCAAACCAAGGTCATTTTACAGTTATCTTACATTGCATGATCCAACCCTTTGAACTATCTCCTGGCTCCTGTCTGTGCTTTTTATGCTTACAGAATGCTATGAGTTGTTGCACGCTGGCTGAAAGATACAGTAACAAAGTACCTGTTGGAAATGGTCACAGCACTGCTATGCTTCTTTGCACATTCAATTATTTCCACATCTTCATTCAAAAGGTGTTTTTACTTCTGTCATTCAAACAATAATCACTTCTTAAATTTAGAATGTTTTCAATTTAAAATATAATTAGCATCACAATGACTGGAGTGGACCTAATTTTCCTGACAACAACTTGCTAATAAAGGAAAGAAAGGCTAATATTAATGGCTACAATCATCTTTCCAATCACTCAAATTTATTTTCACATTTTAATACTTGAGGGCAGAGGTCAGGACTCTTTACTATAAAAAAGCAGAGAATAAAAAATTTTAGGTTTGTAGGCCAAACAGTAAAATCTAGGCTATTATACAGGCATTTATGTAAAAAAAGAAAACAATGACTGTGAATTAAAAAATAATAACCATTGGACATTGGTTCACTTGTGTCACTTATAGTCCCGTTGATCTTCGATTTGCTCAAGCAGGTGCCAGTAGCATCTCCATTTGTCCCTGTCTCGAGCTAGTGCAGCCCAATGATACCTGCTCGCTCCAGGAACAGGAAGAGCCTCAAATCGTTCACTCAAAGATTTGATGAAGAAATCTGACCATCTAGTTGGTGGGTGGCCATGAAGTCTTTTGACGTCCCGTGGAATCCAGTCGGTAGCAGCTCTAGTCCAGCGGTCGTCTCTGAATCGCATTACATGACCGGCCCATCTGATTTTTGATGCCTTGGCAAATGAGACAGCATCCCTGATTTTTGACCTTCGACGGAGGTCAGAACTCCAGATTCCATCCCTCACTTGAGTGAGACATGATATTCCCAGCATAGCTCTTTCGATTCCTCTTTGGGATACCCTAATAGCGTTCTCATCCTGTTTGCGTAGGGCCCAGGTCTCTGAGGCATATGTTAGTGCAGGAAGAACAGTGGAATCGAAAAGATGTGCCCGGAGTCAGAGGTTCTTCATTCTCTTAACCATCTCTTCGATGCTCTTGAATGCATTCCACACTGCTCTCTTCCTCCTGCACAGTTTTGGCACCAAGTCATTCCTCATGTTGATTTCTCGACCCAGGTATACATAGCTGCTGCATTCGGAGATGTTCGTTCCATTGAGAGCAAATGGAGCTTCAGGGACCAATTCGTTTTTCATGAACATTGTCTTGTTGAGATTCAGCTGCAATCCGACCTTTCCACACTGTGGTCGAAGTTGGTCAGCATTTGTGCCGCTTGGCTAATGTTTGTTATTATGAGAACGATGTCATCTGCGAAGTGGAGGTGGTGTAGTTGCCGACCGTCTATCTTCACTCCCATTCCTTCCCATTCCAGTCGTCGCATGATGTTCTCAAGGGCAGCACTGAAGAGTTTTGGTGAAATGGTATCACCTTGCCGCACCCCCGCTTTACATCAATGATCACCTCCTTGTAAAATGGTGAGATCCTGGTGGTGAATCCACAATACAGCTCTCGGAGGATTTTGATATACTGAGTTTGAACGCCCTGTTTGGCCAGGGCTTTGATGACCGCCTCAGTCTCAACAGAATTGAAGGCCTTCTTTAAGTCGATGAACGTTAGACAGAGTGGCATCTTGAACTCTAGCAAAACTTTAGTGAGTTTGGTCACTGTGTGGATATGGTCTATCGTGCTGAATCAGTAGTATGCATTTCCCAACACTAGTGTCCCCAGATTCCCTCCTGCATTGCCACCCTTGCCTCACCCCCCCCCCCATTAACATGCCTTTAGAAGACACTTCTCTCTCTCTCTCTCTCTCTCTCTCTCTCTCTCTTCCTTTCAGGCACCTTGTTTTGCAATACTGTTTCTGAAAGGTTATCATGTCTATCCCTCTACCTCCTTCCAGCGCTCAGTTCTTGTTCAGAGTGATCATTGTAAACTGCCATTGCCATAGTGATCCTTCCTCTGTCCAGACCCAGCTATTTAAACAACAGACATTCCTCATAGTTCTGGAGTGTGCAAGGGGCAGCAGGATATTGGCAAGGCTGATATTCTCTCCTTGACTTGCAGATGGCTGTTGTATCCTGTGTTCTCTTAGACTTTACTTTACTTTACCTTTTACTTTAACAATGAAAGAACCTGAACTATAAAGACTTCATGTCTTTTTAGTTATCCTTTAAATATTCTTCCCTTCATGAGCACCTGTGTCTTAATAACTTCTTGCAAGGATCCAATCAAACAGACTATGACCCCTCCATAATGATGATACAAATGAGACTGAGAAAGGCACCACCTCCCAATAGAAACAGGGTCTGAAGTATGGGCAGTTAGGAGGCCCCCATTGAATTCTAAGGCAATACACCGGACTGGAGCAATAGCACAGAGGATAGGGTGCTTGCCTTGCACTCGGCTGACCCAAGTTCAATTCCTTCGTCCCTCTCGGAGAGCCCATCAAGCTACCAAGAGTATCCCGCCCACATGTCAGAGCCTGGCAAGCTCCTTGTGGTGTATTTGATATGCCAAAAACAGTAACAAGTCTCACAATGGAGATGTTACTGGTGACCGCTCGAGCAAATTGATAAACAATGGGATGACAGTGCTACAGTGCTACAATTCCAGGAACCCAACTGTAGACACTTTAGAAAAGTATCTTCTGAACCTATGTAATTTTGTGACACTCACACCTGATGACAAAGTGCTACAAGGGGATGCAAATAATTTTACATAACCCTTTCCTACTTCAATGCTGGGTGTAAGATGGACATTCGCATCCAGATCTCCTGAGTATTACATGGGTCTTCTTACCCATGAAACAAAAACCCGGTCTGAGTAACAGCAGAGCTGAAGTGAATAAATGTTCGCCAAGCACCTTGAGCTCTGAAAAGAAAGTTATTTTATTTGCATAAAACATTCAGGTTATGGATTATAGTTTCAGAATTATATTTTTAACTAAGTAATAATTCACAGGGATAACATAATCACCTAATGAAGTCCCCTTGACTGTTAATTATGGAGAGGTATTGAAATGTACCAACGTGATTTATTTTATCTGAAATATCCTTTAATTTTTTTCATATGATATCATTTAAAGAGCCTTGTGCCTAGAGCATTCCTTTCAAAGTTTCCTTTTCCCATCTCAAAACTCGGACCTGCTAGAAAGATATATAAATTAGTTCCTGGTGTACAATTTTTTACCTTATTAAAGTGCCTGATCACTTGTAACTGAAATATGGATAAACTTCTGAGTTATCTGAGAAGAATTCTGTCTACATTGCTCTGCACTTCTCCATGAATAAGAATCCATGTTTAAATGTATTCATCTTCAATTGAAATAGCATAGATATCTTTATAGATGAGGAAACTGACATTCATTTCATCTGACTTTATTCCAGCACTTTCATTATAGCACCATTTTCTTTCTCAGAATCCCTTTTACTATAATAATGAAGTAACCTGAAATATAAAGACTTTCATGTCTTTTTAGTTAGTTCTTTTTCAGACTTTTGTCTGCATGTAACATAACATAAACTCAAATCGAATTACTTGCTTCTGAATATGGCAGCTGTATGACTGCCAATAGCAATGGAGTCAAATTGGGAAGGGTAGCATAGTTCTCATTTTATAATGAAGGAAAAACCATCTCAGAAGATTCCAGCCAATCTTTCAATTTGTCTTATTGTTTGGATTAGCTCCCTGAACCAATCAAAAGGACGGGATTAAGCCCAAATCAATCAGGTCTAGGCTTTGAGTTGAGGTTAATTCTCTAATCTACATAGAATGCTGTGGACAATAAAATGCAGTTTTGTTTCCTCGAAAGGGTCAGGTAGCCTTTGACACCCTTCTCTATGTGTTAGACTATTCCATGGCTGCATCTTCTCCAGTTTTTTGGGATCCTGTGCTTTTACAGGAAAATGGTGCTAACTCATAGCTCATCTGCTAATCTAATCCTTTTACCAAAGGAAAAGGGATTTTTTTCTTACCAAAGGAATGCATTTAGGAAGAGAATGTCTCAGCTAAGCTGAGGCGTGTGTGGCAGATACTAGGGCAATCTAGATGAAGGGTAGTTTTCACCATAACACCTCTGGACAGTTATCCTTGCCACTTCCGAGAAAAAAATGGCAGATATACCCACATTATAGTTATAAACAGGTAATTTAAAGAAGTATTATTTAAAAAAATTTTAAATCATGTATTTACTTTTTAGCTAAGAAAGTTTTTAATTTTTAATGTAGATATTTGTAGAGTGTTGGGTATATGTTCTGTTATAGGCAATACACTGTGTCATTCTCTCTGTAGCACAAACTACATAACAGTAAACCATATACTATATAGTGCTTTTAGTGTTTCACAGGTATAAATCCAGGGAAAAAAATCCTTAAAATTGGCAATGAAAAGGAATAGAATTTAAAGTAATTGCTAGAAGCATTCTTTGCAAACTTATTTTGTAGAATGATGCAACTTATTTCTAAGTAGGTTATCCGTTTCCAACATTAGGAAATTTTTAATTGTTATGATGCCAAACATGTAATGTCTATCATATACAAATATTTACTGAGCATTTAAAAAATTTTAAAATGGGTATATTTCAATATAAAAGAGTTAATATATACTTATGGGTATATAACTCTTTCACTTTTCATTAGAACTCCAAACGTTTTTTCACTTCACAAACGAGCAGAGTGGGGCTTAGAGGAAACTTATTTGTAGTAAGTACTAGATCCAGAATCCAAACTTGAAAAACCTGCTCGAAAGTATTGCTCTGATCCACAATATGGTATCAAAATTTTTAGTGATTAAATCCTTTCCAGAGAGCCCAAAAGAATTTCTTTACTCCACAGTCTACTTCAGTGGTTATTCCTTCTGGACACATTTTCATTTTCTCCCTTCAATTAATAATCAACTTATAATAAGAACCAAAGCTTGAATGACATTTTATGATTAATCAGTTATATGAAGATGAATAATCATAAAATGATTTTTTTGTAATACCCCATTTAGCAGCAAAGAAACTGAAGTTTGAGAAGACAAAGTTTTTGGTTTAAGATTCTTCAGTTAAGAGGAGGTAGAGACAAGAGTGTACACAAGTCTTTTTATTTATTTCTTTTTCTGTCACTGTCATCCCGTTGCTCATCGATTTGTTCGAGCGGACACCAGTAATGTCTTTCATTGAGAGATTTATTGTTACTGTTTTTGGCATATCCAATATGCACGGGTAGCTTGCCAGGCTCTGCCCCTCGGGCTCAATACTCTCGGTAGCTTGCTGGACTCTCTGAGACGGGCGGAGGAATCGAACTCAGGTCGGCAGACGTGAAAGGCGAATGCCCAACTGCTGTGCTATCGCTCCAGCCCTTCTGACAAAGCTTCAACTTCTTTTTCTATTGTATGATAATTTCTTTTCTCAGTGGAAGAAATTGTCCTCTAGGCTATCACAGTTGAAAGGTATGGAGTGGAGTAAATGTCACAGAAATCAAAGATGGTTCACTGCAGTCAATCACTGAAAGATGGTTCATGTCTTCCCGTGGATGTTACGTTCGACTTCAGGGTGCCCTGGGCTGCCTTTGGGCACCCTCTTGGGCCAATGCAAGACAATGAGCTAGAAAACCTTCAAGTTTTTCTATCAATTGGGCAAGATCTCCTTTTATCTCTTTTCACATTCTACTTTTATGAGATCTTATTTTAGTTGCAGTATTCTTTAGCTTAAAATCCTCTACCAAAACAAACTAGCAAAAGGAAAACAGAATGCAAACACTGTTCTCCTCCAAACCTCAAAATAAGTTGATTTTCTCCAACCACATAACTCAGAGAGGCATAGAAATAGCCAGGTCATAACCCAGTTTGCCCACATCCCATTGCAGGCTCTTTTTAGCACCATGATAAATGCTATCTTTCTGAAGGAATGTAATCATTTAAAAACCCATTACAAAAATGACAAACGGGGAGCCAGAAACAAAATCTTAAGGAAAAAAAGTAAGCGAAGTGCTGTATTGAGGACTGAGAAGGTATTTCTGGCTGACTCAGGCACTGATTCAATTTTTCATTTTGGCATGATTTGAGTTTTCTTTTCTCATGTCCAGGTACAACTCTTTTTCAGTCAACTCACTATGGACAATTATCTATTTGGGGAAATTAATGAAATTCTTTCACTGAATTGTATTTCTTTGTCTGCTATGCATAAAAATATTTCAGAATTTGTTCCCAAATCCGCTTAACCAAAGACATAAAAAGATATACTTTAAACATTTATGCAATTTTGGTTAAATTAAAACATATATGATAAACATGGAGATAAAAATGACAAAATGCTTACAAATGGTGAAACGACAAAGTAATATACTTTAACAATGATCAGAATACTTAGGTAACAGAATGGACAAATGAGTAATTTCCTAGTGAGTGATCAATAAATAATCATTATAACTCACATGAAAAATTTTGATGTAATTTTATTGACTCTTAAAAATAGCTATGATACTCGATTTGATAATTTAGGGGCTATAGTGTTCCTGGATCATCATTCTGAACATGAAGTGCTCATTGATATCTCTATGGTAAAGGAAACAATTTAAAGCAGTTTTTTCCCACAGACTATTATTTTTAAAATTCATAAATGTTCTCTTTATAAATTTTAATTTCTTCCACCTGGTCATAAGAAGTACTCTACTATACAAACAACTCAAAAACTGGACAAACTACATTAAACAATAAATATTATATATTTATTTATTTATAAATTATTTATAAATATTTATAACATAGATAATTATTTATAAATATCAGATAAATATCAGATCTTCAAGAAAGGAAACAGATAAGTTAGTACCAATACATAGTCTTAGATCTTTGCCTAGGGCCACTTTCTATATGTGGCAAAAAAAAAGAGAGGAAAGAAAAGAAAAGAAAAAAGAAAAAAGCCGAGACTACAAAGTTGTCATTAAATTGTGGAGTTAGAGATCAGCTGTCATGGAGGCCAAAACAATTAGAATTTGTAGGGCAAAGTACTGGAGAAGAGAGAGGTTCCTAAATAAAGCCCCAGAACCAACGTAAAATCAAGTGTGTCTTAGCTTAACTAATAAACTATATGTAAAGACAAGTAAATTCTAGTAGAATCCTAATAGTAGATTAAGATTGCCTTCTATTATCTTCTGTAATCTACTAGAATCTACTAATTACAGGTTCTGCAAAACAAATAATTCTTAAACATAAACAAGTCTGGGAACTGTTCAAGTTCTTAATAGTCTGATAGATAGATGTCTTTGAACATCCAAAAAAATTGAGTTGTGAACCCAGAGGAATAGTCCTTACTCATTGTGCCAAACCAAAATTTACATGACGGTTGATCTATACTTTCCTTAATAAACTTAACTGAACTGCCTATTAAACACTAAGAAGTTCAAGTTCTTAAAAAGAAAAAAAAAAACAACAAAATGAAGTGTAACAAAGAGCATCCTGAATTTGATCAAAACATACTTGCCATACAAAAAAGAAATAAGAACCATGATCAGACAAAAAAAAAAAACAGTGAGTTGAAGCAGATCTAGAAGTGACAAAAATTTCGATTTGTTAACAGGAGTTTAAGATACTATTACTAACATTCTCATGGATGTACGGAAAATGTGAGGATAGCAAAAAGAGAAATCAAAAATCTAAGCACAGACCACTTTAGAGATTAAATTGTCTTTTTGAAAAATTAACTGAATAAGCTTACTAGAAAATACAGCACGTGTAAGAAAACATCTGTGATCTTGAAGGCAGAGCAATAGAAATTCTTCAGTCTAAGCATGTCACTGTCACTGTCATCCCGTTGCTCATTGATTTGTTTGAGCAGGCACCAGTAACATCTCTCATTGAGAGACTTATTGTTACTGTTTTTGGCATATCCAATACGCATATCCTGGTAGCTTGCCAGGCTCTGCCGCGCGGGCTCGATACTCTCGGTAGCTTGCCGGGCTCTCTGAGAGGGGCGGAGGAATTGAACTCCGGTCAGCCGCATGAAAGGCGAACGCCCTATATCTCTCTGCTGTCGCTCTAAGCATAAGGGGGAAAAAATTCTGAAAACATGAATGGAGAAAAATTATCTCTGGGATAACATTATAAATTCTAAAACAGCTAGATAGGGCACAACAGTGAAAATTAAGATCTCAAATTTTACAAATAAAAAAATTATATTTGAATATATATGAATATACAGATTTCAAGAACTTCTATGGATTCCAAGATAAGTATAAAACACACTTCAAAAAACATAAAATAATTTAAATATCCACTTATAAAACTAAGCATTAAAAATAATTGAATAAAGATTTTATGCTAGTTTATTATAAGGAACAATAAAAATATAACTAAAGTATGATTTAAAAAATTCTTGGCAACATATAATTCTATCTGCAACAAAATATTCATGAGAAATGAAGGTGAGACAAAAACAATTCAGATAAATCATTTTGAAGTTTTAATTTTCTAAACATCAGATATCTATATACCTATATAGTTTTTCAAGTTGAAGATAATTTAAAATGGCAACTTAGATCTAGGAAAAAAATGAGAACTCTAAAATGGAAAGTTTTTGAGACAGCAAAGAAAAAGGCATATTTTCTTGTTTATTTTTTCAAACAAAATTTAGAAAAAAGACTAATATTTGGAGAAAGACTAATGCTTTGTGGTATTTACAGCAGATGTAAAAGTAAAAGGAATAATAAACACACCACATACTACAATTCTTGAAAGTTGTAGAGGGTGAATGTCAAATTATGCCGTCATTTTGGAAACTTGTTTGGCAATACATTATAAAATTAAACCCACTCATATAACTCAGGAATTCTTCATTATTTACCTAAGAGCTGAAATATATGCCTCATAAACACTTTACAACAAATGTTTATAGATGTAATTTTTATTTAGAACAAATATTAATAGTGGTCACACTATGTTAAGAAACCAAAATTACATTGGTTAACAATGAATAAATTGTGTTCTAGTCATACAATGGATTATTCTATTTTGGATTAAAAAAATGAGTTAATAATTTGTCAGTAGCATGTGACTCAAAACATGCTCATGTTGAATGATATTAATTAAAACATAACATACTCCATTTATATTACATTTTGAGATAAGCAATACTAAGCCATGACACATAGTCAAATGCTGCAAATAGGATCTTCTGTACAGGTGCGTTCGTCTGCACCCCTGCCCCACCCCGTTAGCGTCATCACCTGCCACTCAGACAGATCCCTGAGTGCACTGGCCCCAGTTCCTCAAGCCGTGCCCACCCACCTAGCCCCCTGCAGATCTTCTATACAGGTCTGTGGGTTGAGGACTAGCATCCAAACCGGCTGGGGCTGTGGCCTCCACTGTAGGGGGCGTGGCCTCTGTAGAAGTGGGCGTGGCCTTCCTTGTGGCTGGCAGCCCCTCACGCCACCAGAGCTATATTTCCCCTTCCCAGCACTCTCGACTCAGATCCAAACTTTTATCACGTAAATCTGCGGAAAACGTCCTGTCCGCCTCAAACATAACCCGACAATAGTCCTCTTCCTACTCCAACTTCACCCAAAGACCAGTGTACACAAGAAGCTGTACAAGTGAAACATAAAAGAACACATCCTCCACAGCTTCCCTAGATGCCTATCATAAATCACAGAAAAATATCTGAGAGGAAGGACATATTCTAGAAGGGAAGAAGGGAGGCCACCATTGACTGAGCTCATCCAGAATCCTTCCTTGCAATAAGAGGAAACAGTGCTAGTGAACTGGAGGGTTTTACCTCTATACAACCACAACAACACAAAGAAATAGCACAAATCCCCACTACGAGGAGAGGATGAAGAAAAGAGTGCAGAATCTTCAACAGGGGTTACCTACAAATACAATCTCTCCGATAAGGAATTCCGAGATGAAATTCTGAGAATATTCAAGGAACTCAAAGAAACAAAGGAGCAGACATCCAGAAAATTACAGGAGGAAATGAAAGAAACAGTAGAACAGACAGCCAACAGAATACAAGAAGAAATGACAGCAGACATAAGAAAGCTACTATCAAAAGTTTTTGTAGATCAAATAAAAAACTCAGTAGCTGCCCTCAACAGTAGAATGGCTAGAGCCGAAGACAGAATCAGTGAGCTTAAAGATGAGCTGCAGAAATCGTACCAGCAACAACAAACAAGGGGAAAAGACCTCAAAATAGCTCTAAGGCAAATCAGAGAACTAGGGGATGATTCAAAAAGGAACAACATTAGAATCATTGGAGTACCGGAAGGAGAGGTAGGCAACCCCAATGAAAAAGCCACAGTTACAGAAATCTTTGCTGAAAAGTTCCCAGAGTTAGAGAATGCAAGCATCCAGATCCAAGGAGCTAGAAGGGTGCCAACTAAAAGAGACCCTAATAAAAACACTCCAAGGCATATCATAGTCAGAATGATGGATGCCATGGATAGAGATACAATACTGCAAGCAGCAAGGTAAAAGAAAGAAATTACATACAAAGGAGCACCCCTTAGATTCACAGCAGACCTATCAGAGGAAACCCTCCAAGCTCGAAGGCAAAGGGGGGATATAGTGAAAATACTCAATGAAATGAACGCCTCACCAGATAGAATATTTTATCTGGTTAAACTCTCACTCAAACGTGAAGGAACGCTACACCATTTTGTAGATAAACAACAACATAGGAACTTCATAGACTCAAAATCAAACCTAAAAGAAGGGCTAAAGAGGCTTCTGTAAGACAAGAAGAAAAACACCTATAACCACAACAAACCCTTATAGAAAGATGGCACAAAACCCCATGACAATAATCTCTCTCAATGTCAATGGTCTAAATGCAGCAATTAAGAGACAGAGTGGTAAAATGAATCCAAACACTGAAACCAACATTCCGCTGCCTACAAGAAGCACATCTGAACAGTCAGAGCAAACACAGACTTAAAAGTCAAAGGATGAAAAACAATCCTGCAAGCAAACAACTCTCTCAGAAAAGCTGAGGTGGCCATACTACTATCCAACAATATAGATTTCAGGTTGAAAAAATATTAGAAGGGACAGCGAAGGTCATTTTCTGTTTATCAAGTTATATGTAAAACTGGAAGAAATCACACTCTTAAGTGTATATGCAACTAATGAGGCACCAGCTAAATACTTAAAACAACGGCTATTTTCAGGAGGACATTGCTAGCAACACAATAGTAGTCAGGTACTTCAACACTGCCTTATAACCTCTTGATAGATGAATAAGAACAAAACTCAGCAAGAAACACTGGGTTTAAAGGAACAAATAGAAGAGAGAGGCCTAGTAGACCTATACAAGGCTTTACATCCCCAAAAGAATGAATACATTTTTTTTTTTTGCTTTTTGGGTCACACCTGGCAATGCATAGGGGTTACTCCTGGCTTGGAATTCAGGAATTACTCCTGGTGGTGCTCAAGGGATCATATGGGATGCTGGGAATCAAACCAGGGTCAGCCGCGTGCAAGGCAAACACCCTACCTGCTGTGATATCACTCCAATCCCCAAGACTACATTCTTTTTCTGTGCACACGAAACATTTTCCAAAATAGACCAAATTCTGGGTCACAAAATATATCTCAATAGAATCGGGAAGATAGAAATTGTATCAACTATCTTTTCAGACCACGATGCTCTGAAGATAGAAGCACAGATGTGGAGAATCAAATCAAACACCTGGAAATTAAACAATTCAATGTTGAACAATGAGTGGGTCAGGAAGGAAATAAAGGAAGAAATCAAAAGATACCTTGAAACAAATGAGAATGAAGACATGAGCTACCAGAATCAATGGGACGCAGCTAAGGCTGTGTTAAGGGGGAAATTTATAGCTCTGCAAGCATTCCTCAGGAAGGAAGAAAGGGCCTACATAGATACCTTGACTTCACAGCTCAAGATCTTAGAAAAGAACCAGCAAAAGAACCCAAACCAGACCGAGGAGAAAAATAATAAAACTGAGATCAGAAATTTCTAAAATATCAGGGTTAGGATGAATGGAGACTTATCTGAGACTGCTTGAAAATTCGATGATCAACGGGATGATGATGATGACGGGATGATGAGAGCAGAAATCAATGACGTGGAAAGCCAAAAAACAATCCAAAAAGGTCAATGAAATTAAGAGCTGGTTCTTTGAGAAAATAAACAAGATTGATAAACCACTAGGAAGACTCACAAAGAAAGAGAGAGAAAGAGAGAACCCTAATAAACTGAATCAGAAATGAAAAGGGGGACATCACAACAGAAATTAATGAAATTCAAAAGATCATCACAGAAAATCTGTATGCCATGAAAAAAAGAACCTAACAGAAATGGATAAATTCCTAGATTCCTACAAACTCCCAAAACTGAACCAAGAAGACTTGGAATACCTGAATAGACCCATTAACCTCAAGGAAATTGAAACTGTAATAAAAAGTCTTCCCAAAAACAAAAGTCCAGGACCAGATGGATTCACTAGTGAATTCTTCCAAACATTTAAAGAAGACCTGTTGCCAGTTCTTCTCAAGCTATTTCAGGAAATTAAAGAATCAAGAATTCTCCCAAACAGTTTGTATGAGGCACATATCTCCCTAATACCAAAAGCAAACAAAGACACCATTAAGAAGGAAAACTACAGGCCAATATCCCTGATGAATACTGATGTGAAGATCCTCACCAAAATATTAGCAAATAGAATCCAACAACTCATCAAAAAGATCATACACCAAGACCAAGTGGGATTCATCCCAGGGATGCAAGGATTGTTTAACATTTGGAAATCAATCAGCATAATCCATCATATCAACCAAAGTTAAGATAAAAACCATATGATGACTGCCAATAGATGCAGAGAAAGCATTTGGCAAGATCCAACATCCATTCATGATAAAAACTCTCACCAAAATGGGTTTTGAAGAAACTTTCCTCAAGATAGTCAAAGCCATCTACCTCAAACCCATGGCAAGCATTATCCTCAATGGGGAAAAACTAAGGGCATTTCCTCTAAGGTCAGGGATGAGACAAGGATGCCCAATAGAATACTGGAAATACTTGCAATAGAGTTCTTCTTCTGCTCAATAGAGTACTGGAAGTTCAATAGAGTATAGGAAGTATTGCAATAGTGATTAGGCAAGAAAAAGATACTAAGGTATCCAGATAGGAAAGGAAGAAATCAAGCTCTCACTATTCACAGATGATATGATATTATATCTAGAGAATCCTAAAGCCTCTACCAAGAAACTCTTAGAAATAATAGACTTGTACAGTAAAGTTGCAGGTTATAAAATCAATACCCAAAAGTCCATGGATTTCCTATATGCAAATAATAAGAGAGAATTAAGTGACATGAAAAAAGCAATCCCTTTCACAACTATGCCCCAGAAAATCAAGTACTTCGGAATCAGCTTAACTAAGAGGGTAAAGAACCTCTACAAAGAAAACTGTAAAACATTATTTCACAAAATAAAATAGGACATGAAGAAATGGAAATATATCCCCTGCTCATGGATAGGGAGAATCAACATTGTCAAAATGGCAATACTCCCCAAAGCACTATACAGATTCAATGCGATTCCTATAAGGATACCCATGAAATTCTTCAAAGAAATGGATCAATCACTCCAGAAATTCATATGGAACAACAAATGCCCACGAATTGCTAAAGCAATTCTTGGGAAAAAGAAGATGGGAGGCATCACCCTCCCCAACCTCAAACTCTACTACAAAGTGGTAACAATTAAAACAGCATGGTACTGGAACAAAGGCAGAGCCACAGACCAATGGTACAGGGTGGAGTATCCCTACACACAACCCCTAATGTATGATCATCCAATCTTTGATAAGGGAGCAAGGAATGTAAGTGGAGCAACGAAAGCCTCTTTAACAAATGATGCTGGCATAACTGGACAACCACATGCAAAAGAATGAGCTTAGACCTCGACCTGACACCATGCACAAAAGTCAGATCAAAATGGATTAAAGACCTCAACATCAGACCACAATCCATAAGGTTCATTGAAGACAAAGGTCGGCAAGACCCTCCACGATATTGAAACTAAAGGTATCTTGAAAGATGACATGCCACTGACCAACCAAGTGGAAACATAAATAAACAAATGGGACTACATTAAACTAAGAAGCTTCTGCACCACAAAAGATACAGTGACCAAAATACAAAGACAATGTACAAAATGGGAAAGAATATTCACCCAATACCCATCCAATAAGCAGTTGATATCAAGAATATATAAGGCACTGGCTGAACTCTACAAGAAGAAAATATCCAACTGCATCAGAAAATGGGGTAATGAAATAAACAGAAACTTTCTCAAGGAAGAAATACGAATGACCAAAAGGCACATGAAAAAAGTGCTCTTCATCACTAATCATCAGAGAGATGCAGATCAAAACACCTATGAGCTACCATCTCACACTACAGAGATGGGCACACATCAAAAAAGAAAAGCAACCTCTGTTAGAGATGATGTGGTGAGAAAGGACCCTTCTACACCGCTGGTGGGAATGCTGACTGGTTCAGCTCTTTTGGAAAACAATATGGATGCTTCTCAAAAAATTAGAAATTGAGCTCCCATTTGACCCAGCAATACCACTTCTGGGAATATATCCTGGAGAGTCAAAAAAGTATAGTTGAAATGACATCTGAACTTGTATGTTCACTGCAGCAGTGTTTACAATAGCCAGAATCTGGAAAAAACCCGAGTGCCCGAGAATGGATGACTGGTTAAAGAAACTTTGGTACATGTACACAATGGAATACTATGCTGCTGTTAGAAAAGATGAAGTCATGAACTTTGCATATAGTGGATAAACATGGAAAGTATCATGCTAAGTGCAATGAGTCAGAAAGAGAGACACAGATATAGAAAGATTGCACTCATCTGTGGAATATAAAATGACAGAATGGGAGACTAACACCCAATAATAGTAGTAATAAGTACCAGGAGTTTGGCTCCATGGCTTGGAAGCTGGCCTCACATGCTGAGGTAAAAGGCAGCTCAGATAGTGAAGGGAATACCCAGTACAATGTGGCAGAGGACCTGCTCGGGATGGGAGATGTGTTCTGAAAGTAGACTATAGATTGAACACGATGGCCACTCAATACTTCCATTGCAAACCAATCACCGAAAATGAGAGTGAACAAAAGGGAATGCCCTGCCACAGAGGCAGGGTGGGGTGTGGTGGATGGCATAGGAGGGTGGGAGGGATACTGGGATAATCAGTGGTGTATAACTTATAATAAGTTTACTAATAAGTTTATAATAAGTAAACTTATAAATTATAAGTAAACCTATAAATTAATATAAACTTATATATTAGTTTATAGTTTACTAATAAACTTATAATAAGTTTACTAATAAATAAAGTATCAAACTATAAAGATCTTTTGCATTTTTATATTCAAACAACAAACTAACTGTAAGAAACCAGAAAATAGCCTCATATAATTACACTAAAAAGAATTAGATAATTTGGAATAAATTTAACCAAAAGTATTTTGTTAAATTTACTTTTTTAAACAAAAAAAAGTAATATTTTTTGCAGAAGCAAAAAAATATTAAAAAAAAGATACTAATAAATACAAAGCTATGAATTTTTATGGATTGGAAGAATGTTGCTAAATTGTCTGGAGTACTCTAATTTACAGATTCAAATGCAATCACCATCAAAATTCAAAGAGCATTCTTCTCATGAATAGAACAAAAAGGATGAAATTATTTGGAGCCACACACACACACACACACACACACATCCTAAACAACAAAAACAAAAAACAACCTGATGCGAGATGGGGGGAGTGGAGAATAAAAATGAAACTGTCTCTCTTCTAAGTTTCAAACTACATTACAAAGAGATCAAGATCAAAGCAGTATGGTTTTGGGATCAAAACAGACACATCATATGAAGAGAATTGAGAGCACAAATGTTCATATATGTGAATATACAAGCGTTTAAACAACTAAGTTATAGGAAAGATAAAAGATTATAATGCAGAAGCAAAGTCTAATAAATGGTACAGAGGAAGATCGATAACCATATATAAAAGAATGACTTTCTGACTCATTCACAAAAATTGATTTAAAATAGACCAAAAACCTGGATGTGAGACCTAGAAATCATAAATATAAAGAAGAAAACAAAATATGTGATCCCTGACATAGGCCTTAGATTTATCTTTGAAAACCTCACTTTAAAGACAAGGATGAAAACAAAAGGAACCAACAAATAGGACCACATCAAGCTAAAAAGTTCCTGAACACTGAAATGAAGTTGCCATCAAAAGGGAAAAAGTCCTACTGAATTTTGCATAAAATATTTGTGCATCGGGGCTGGAGCAATAGCATAGCAGGTAGGGCGTTTGCCTTGCATGCGGCCAACCCGGGTTCGAATCCCAGCATCCCATATGGTCCCCTGAGCACCGCCAGGAGTAATTCCTGAGTGCAGAGCCAGGAGTAACCCCTCTGTGCATCGCCGGGTGTGACCCAAAAAGAAAAATAAATAAATAAACGCTATTATAAAAAAAAAATATTTGTGCATCATACATCCAATGGAGGGGTTGTTAATAACCAATTAATAAGCAATAATTAAAATACAATCTTATTAAAAAATAGGAAAAGGATCACCATCACAAAATTCCGTTAATCATCGATTTCTCGAGCGGGCTCAGTAACCTCTCCAATCATCCTTTTCCTGAGATCTTAGAAGTCTCTCTCGACTCGACCCTCCCAATGATGTTGCGCTGGAGGCTCTTTCAGGGTCAGGGGAATGGGATCTGGCTTGTTACTGGCTTTAGCATATGAATACACCATGGGAAGCTTGCAAGGCTGTCCCATGTGGGCAGGAAACTCTCAGAAACTTGCCAGTTTCTCCCAGAGGGAGAAGTAGGCTACAAGATATCGCTTCTGGGAGCTTGCTTTTAAGTCTCTGGATGTTGGCTGTTGATGGGATTTCACACACCTGGGTTCCTCTGCCGGTACCTTCATGCATGAGACCCGTCCGAACATGTGGAGAGGGGCCTCGAGCATGGCTGTAGCTAGGTTCCGGTCGTCTTCAGCCACCGGGAGCTCTGCTCGGGTTGGGGAGGGAAGCTGGAGCCCATCTCCTCCAAGGGGCCCCAGGGAAGACAGCCAGGTGTGCGGGCAAGAGACTCTGCAGGAAAAGGATATGAATTAAAAATTCTTCAAAGAAGACATACAGATGTTCCACAGGCACAGAAAAATAACATGTTGACTATGTTGTCCTCAAGAAAATGCAAATCAAAAGAACAGGAAGATATCACCCTATATGGTTATTACCTGAAAAAGAGAGAAGTGTTGGAGTGAAGGCAGAGAAAAGGAGCCCTATACACTGTCCGTGGGGACTTAGTTCAATGCAGCCAGAATATGAAAAAATCTGGAGATTCCTCAACATTTGGGGCGAAAATAAAACTACCATACTGTAGGATAACATAGCCTCATGTAGTTTAGGTTTATTGGGTTACTCCCATTACAGTGCTCCTATTCCTCTTTGTTTATTTGTAGCTTCTTTCTTGGTGTTTTGTTGACTTGTAAATAATGTTTTTCTCTTTCCTTGAGTCCTTTGCATAGTTTATTCAGATCCATGTCCTTTTTGTATGGACACAGGAAGACTTAACAAATGCTATGCTTTTGTAACCTGGGAGTCATTTGACTCTACATGATATTTTCCTCCAGGGCATCTGTTCTCTTGACCTAAGCCTCAGCTGCCCTTACTTCCTAGCACCCCCAAAAGCAGGGTCCCGACGAGGGACAAGACGAACCCAGGGCAAGCGGTGAGTTGTGTGCTACCCTGGCATCGAGATGGGCCTGGCCAAAGTGCCTAATGCTTAACTATAAGTTAAGAGCTTGATCATAGACAAATGTTGTCATGATCCAAACAGTGATAACTAGATTTGGACCCTGCTAGGGTGAGGAATGATTAATCTGGCCTGAGTGCTGTGGTCTGAGCCTGTGGCAAGATGTTCCCAGGAGAGCTGCCTTGCAAGCCTCAATGTATCCTTTGCTATGTCCATACAAAAATAAGAGGCTGTCACCTCTGGCAGTGCTGAGCACACCAAACGGGACGCTAGGGAATGAACCTGGGTCAGCTGCCTGTCATGCAAGCATCCTACTTGCTATACTATTTTTTTCTTTTTATCTTTTATTTTTTATTTTATTTTTTATTATTTAAAAATTTATTTATTAGTGAGTCACAGTGAGGGTACAGTTACAGATTTATACATTTTCGTGCTCATGTTCCCTTCATACAAAGTTCGAGAACCCATCCCTTCACCAGTGCCCATTCTCCACCACAAATAAACCCAGCATCCCTCCCACCCCCCCAATCCCATCTCCCCCCACCCCACCCTGCCACTGTGGCAGGGTATTCCCTTTTCTTTCTCTCTCTAATTCGGTATTGTGGTTTTACTTGCTATACTATTGCTCTGGCTCCCAAACTTTTAAAATAGTTTTAGTTTAGAACAGTTTGTAAATCTGTATGATGACTTCTGACTCTAGAATTTTTGGAGTTTGAGCTTCCTCCCCATTGTAACCCCAAAGGATATGATGTAAGGATTATGAGGACAGCTTATACAACATCCAAGTGTGAGAATAGCTTCTAACTCCCCTCAGTGCCAGGCATGTGGTTCAAAAGGTACAGAAAGGGGACCCAGGAGTGACCGGCAAAGTACATGCCATCCAGTGTAAGGCTGCAAATTTGACACCCAGCTCTGCCCCTCTGCACGAAATCTGACTGCAGTAGCTTTGCTGTTTGGGATCCTGGGATCATAACAACAAAATTGTGGGATCTCTGGTGATCCATAGCCAGATGTGCATGGGGACCACTGCTGAAGTGTGTGACGCCCCAGCTCACTCAGGTGCCAGCACAGTAACCCAGTATGTATGTGACTACTGGTGGTTGTAGCAGACACAGCAAAGGTGGAAGGGAAGGGGAATTTAAATGAAGTTCATGTTATGCTCTGTTATCATAATCACTTTGATTTAAATTAGATGTCACAAGTACATAGATGGGCATATCTAAACTTCAATGGATTAAGTTTCCCCTAATTTGAAGGGGCTACTAGTCACACTAAGCTCGTAGTCTTAGGGGAGTAGAAGGAAAAAAGGAGTGGGTTTTGAAAGTCTAACAATCTTAGATGCATTTTTTATCTATTTATTATTTTATCAGTGAGGAGTTTGAGCATATTATTTAAACTCTCAGCCTCGGTTAATTTATAGGTTACTATGAAAAATTGGCTTATTGCACTTGGAAGTAATGAGGAAAGAAAATTGCTGTGACTTTGGGCTTTTTCTCATTATAGCGTAATAGCACAGCAGACTCAAGTTCCCTGACTGTGGGAGAGGAACTGGTGGCACCTTCCACCACCTGCTTCTCACCCCTAGTCCTGGGTCAGCTGTGGAAAGACTGTAAAAAACTAAAGCACGTCGAGGGGTTGAGGGGCGTGTGCACTCGCGGGCTCTCCAGGCGGCTGTCTCACTGCCCGAGGTCGGTTCTCTGGAACCGCTGTGTATGGGTTGGATCGAGATGGCTGTTGGCCAAAGACAGACAAAGGAAGAACGAGGACCAAGCTGGTTGCTGATTAGTTACCATTTATTCAATCTTCCATCTTTCTCATCTCCCGCACTCCCAGCTTCGTCCTCTCTCTGGATCTACTGCAGCCCTCTGGCTTCTCTTGTCTCTCTCCTCCCTTTTTCCTCTAGCCCTTGCCCCCAGGTTACACACTGCCAGGTAGCAAAATCATCATAAGAAAGCCCTTCCTGAGGGCCAAGCATTCCAAAGTCCTTCCTGACTCTTAAGGTGTTTTTCTCCTTTCCTTAGTCCAAACACTCATTAACATCTTAATACTAGTTATTTTTGTATGGACATAGCAAGAGATACATTGAGGCTTGCAAGGCAGCTCTCCTGGCAACATCTTGCCAGACTCAACTACAGCACTCAGGCCAGATTAATCATTCCTCACCCTAGCAGGGTCCAAATCTAGTTATCACTGTTTGGATCATGACAACATTTGTCCATGACCAAGCTCTTAACTTATAGTTAAGCATTAGGCACTTTGGCCAGGCCCATCTCGATGCCAGGGTAGCACACAACTCACCGCTTGCCCTGGGTTCGTCTTGTCCCTCGTCGGGACCCTGCTTTTGGGGGTGCTGGGAAGTAAGGGCAGCTGAGGCTTAGGTCAAGAGAACAGATGCCCAGGAGGGAAATATCATGTAGAGTCAAATGACTCCCAGGTTACCATAGAATGGCATTTGTTAAGTCTTCCTGTGTCCATACAAAAAGGACATGGATCTGAATAAACTATGCAAAGGACTCAAGGAAAGAGAAAAACAATATTTACAAGTCAACAGAACACTAAGAAAGAAGCTACAAATAAACACAGAGGAATTGGAGCACCGTGATGGGAGTAACCCAATAAACCTAAACTACCAGAGGCTATATTATCCTACAGAAAGACAAAATGGCTTTACTGAAATACACCCAGCAATACCTTAATGTCTCTTCTAATCTTCTATGAAATTATTGTCTTCTTTTGTAATCTTTCAATGATGCCATGAAGTCTGCTAAAATATATTGCCTTTCCTAGTGGATAAAAATTAATTCAAGTAGTACTTATAAGAACAAGTCAAGAGGAAAATAAGATTTAAAGCTTGTTTCTCTGATTTTCTGGACTGTGGTCAGCTCCAAGTGGTTCAGTGATCTGAAATATAAATTTATATACATGCAGGTTCTACTTATTAGTTTTATGAAAGTTAATTACATTACATATATAAATATTAGAATAAAAGAATCACTACTTATTCAGGAGTCTTTTTGCATAAGTAATTCCATAACAATATCTTCCTGTAGATTTTTACAAAAAAGTTTTATAGAAACAAATCTGCTAAGCATTTTTAAGCTTTTATGTACTGCAAAGGCATAGTCTAGACTTAAAGGGAAAGAATGTACTATAAGACATAGTTTTTCTCCTCAAAGAGTTTACTATCCAATTGAAACAAAAATAAAGCAAACACAAGAAAATGAAATTATATGAGAAAATAGAGTAGGAGAATGGATACAATGAAATAAAAAAAAACCATGGAGCAAAATTTGCTCAATACAAGAGAAAAATAAGGACACACTTAGATATCTAACAATCGTGGCATGACAGAGAATGGAAATGAGAAAAAATCATGGCCTAGGAATATAATCTGATTTTTCATTCAGTTACAAATAATGTCAACTTTAGTCAGTTAGTGTTAACTTCTGACTTAAATGTTTAATTCAAAGCTTACAATAGTTGTATTAGTCAGGGCTCTCCAGAGAAAATGAACCAGTAGTGATGTGTATACATACATGTTAATGAAATTAAAGGTAAAAATAGTCTACTATGTCCTGAGTATTGTGATGGATGTGTAGCATAGGTATCTTAGTTCTATTTCCTCATGGAACCACTTAAAATTGTGTATTTATGTAGTATTTAAATGTGTTACTACATAATTCAATTTCCCTCAGCTACAATAACAAAAGTGGGTTACATGATAACCAAATGTCCTCTTCAAGTTTTTCTCTTTGTCAGAAGGTGAGACACAGACATAGAATTATTGCATCATTCGTGGTATATAAATCAAAACATAATATGAGACTAATACCCATTGGCAGTAGAAACAAGGACCAGGAAGATTGATCAACACATGGAAGACTTCAAGTGCGGGGAAGAAGGCAATTGAGAAAGAGAAGGGACCCTATGACAAAGAACTTGGAAATGATTGCTCTGCATAAGAACTGTGTGCTGAAAATTGGCAAAGAACAAACACAATAAATTATTGGTATCTGTACCTCAAAGCCCAAAAGGGGGGACAGAAGGAGAGGGGAAAGAAGGAAATAGAGGGAGAGAGAGATGGAGAAGGAGGGAGAGAGAGGAAGAGAGAGGGAGAGAGAGGAAGAGAGAGGGAGAGAAGGAAGGAGGGAGGGAGGGAGGGAGAGAGAGAGAGAGAGAGAGAGAGAGAGAGAGAGAGAGAGAGAGTCTGCCATAGAGCCCAGTGCTTGGGGGCAGAGAGAAACTGGGGATATTGGTAGTGAGAAATGTGCACTGATGCAGGATTGGGTGTTGGAACATTGTATGACTGAAACCTGACCATGAACAGCTTTGTGACTGTGTTTCTCATGATGATTCAATTAAAAAAATATTTTTCTCTCTAGGTTAGAAATAAACTTCAAAGGAAAATGTCATCAATGATAATTCTGTAGATAATAATAATTCAACAATGATAATTCCATCAGAATAATCTGATGATGACTAAATTTCATCATCAGATTATTCAATTCATATGTCTCCCTTTTCTATACAGCAAATTCTAAAAATATGACAGTTTGCCTTGGTTTCCATGGTTATACATTTTTTAGAGTAAATACACTCACTCAGAACTCGGCTAATATAAGTAAAGGTGAAAACAAAGATATAAAATTCCACTCAGGTAAAAAAAAAAAAAGAAAGCATGTCTATTTCATATTCTGATCATACTCTGCATCCTCTGGATAGAATAATGAAATATATGTAGGAGCAGAGACATGTGTAGGAAATAATTTGTAATGTTCCTTTGGGGGGTCTTTCTGCTTTTGCTTCAGGAAGAAATTAGACTCCCTGCCCCAGTCTAGCTAGGAGTGTCTCACTAGTGCATTACTCTCTTTTGGCTTTAGGTACCTCAACTGAATATCAGTAGAAATTTCTAAGTGTATGCATAACACAAATTCTCATAGGATCTTGGTTCTTGATAGTACAGATATTCAGAAGTCTTGTTCTGATTCTAGCCTGAATGATACTCTCATTCAGTCGAACCAAACACAAGCCACTACTCTCTAAACTTGGGATCCCCCCCACCCCACCATGCTCCAACTCTCTTGAAACCTTTCCATTTTGTTTACAAACTCCATTGAATTTATTTAAAGCCAATTCTAGAGATATCTGTTTCTTAAGCCTTCCTCCCAAACGCTGTTTACCAGGCTAATTTGATTGTTTATTTTAAGGATCAAGCCTACTTACATGGGATTAATCTCTTCTATTTGAAACCTGTTCATCCACATTGCTTGTTGTTCTGTGTTTAATGGTCCTTATCTCAGAGCAGGGATGAAGAAAAATGACTGGGAAGAAGCAGATGAGACTTGTTCTTGCCTATGTTGAAACTGCCATTATCTCCACTGCACTGGAAATTCCAAATTCCGAACTTCTTCATCCTCTGTTTTACAGCCAAAGAATAACATCTTGAAGGGTAAGATATACTTATTAATGTGTTTTGAATTTGAGCTCATACACACTTATTTTTAAAAGTTTTCTAAAGTAGTTCACAATAGTTGATTATATTTCATATTCAACACCAATCCCTCTACCATTATACCTTCCCACACCCATATTTTGATGTTTCCATCCTGAACCCCAATTCCTGCCCCAAAGCATACCAAAATAATTTATTTTGCATTGTTTGCCATGAATATGCAGCTAAAAATGATCCAAAAATTTTTCCTTTGAGGAAAGTGTGTAAAGATTGTTGTATTTCACCAGAGGGTTATTAAGCCTTCTATAAGATGTCCCTTACATGTTATTAAAGGTTAAAGGTTGTAAGATACTACTTAAACATGTATGTAAGATATTACTTACATGTTGTTAAATATTGAGTCTTGTGTGCTTACATATATCAGTAAAAATATATTTCTCTCAAGATTGGTTGCCTTCTACTTTAAACCCTATCAAGCATCGTGCGCTACTCTTGGAATATGAGTGGTGTGAGGTATAAGATATCTAGGGGTAGGTTCACTTGTGGGTGAGGGTTGGCCCAAGCATGTGGAGAGCGGCCTCACTATTGGTGGGGGGCAGTTGAGTTCTTGAGGTTTTCTGCTGCCTGGGCTGGCTCCTTAAGTGAGGGAGGGGCCTCACCCAATCCCCTCCAGGTTGCTCTGAATGAAAGGGACTGGTGTGGGGTCCAGAGGCATGGATATGGTAAGTCCATACACAACATTTAAGATGAAATGTTTCAAAAATATTTTGCAATAAGAAACAGACTACCAAGTAATACCAATTACCAAATGCATTTCTCTTTCATTAAGAGGATAAAGTAAATATTTGTGGTACCCTAAGAACTCTTCTAAGATCTCCCATATTTACTTTCCTTTTAAGCAATTACATTTATTTCCCTTAGACTTTTTATGTCTGGGAAGTTTCATCTCATAAGTATTTAAAGATTTAACACACCATGAAACAATATTTAATTACTCACTTAACAACAGACTTTTTTTTTTTTATTTTATCACCATGTGGAAAGTTACAGAGTTCTCAGGTTTATGTCTCAGTTATACAATATTCAAACACCATCCCTTCACCAGTGCCCATATTCCACCACCAAAATCCCCGGTATACCCCCTACCCCCACCCCAACTGTATAACTGATGAATTTCACTTCATTTTCTCTTCACCTTGATTATGTTCCATATTTCAACACAAAACTCACTATTGTTGTGGGAGTTATACCCCCAAACAAGATAAGCCTAATAAGGAAGCATTTGATAATTAGTTTTCCATTAAAAGATTGTATGTTTTCAGGTTTTAGGAAAGGTCGTGCGGCTGAGTTAGAGGCCGCGCGGCTCGGATGTGTCCCAGTCCCGAATCCTGGAGCCGTGTTAGTTGCTGCTCAGTGTCGCCAGGGCTCCATCTGGAGAAGGTGTGCTGGCGGCACCTCCTCCTTCCGGCATGCTGGTGTTGCTGGCCCCAATTCGGGTCCGGAGCATTTTCCAGACCGCGAACAACAGACTTTTAAACTTAGTTCTCTTAAAACCAAGATTAGGTTTATTTAACTAAAGACCTGATAAAACTAACACAAAATACATGAAGCTATTTTATTTTTATTTATTTATTTTTTGCTTTTTGGGTCACACCCGGTGATGCACAGGGGTTATTCCTGGCTCTGCACTCAGGAATTACTCCTGGCGGTGCTCAGGGGACCATATGGGATGCTGGGAATTGAATCCGGGTCGGCCACTTGCAAGGCAAATGCCCTACCCGCTGTGCTATTGCTCCAGCCCCCAAGAAGTTATTTTAAAAACAGTTTTTACTTGTAAAAAAATTAAGTAAATTTACAATTTACTTGTAAAAAAATTAAAAATTAAGTAATTTTTAATCTGAAAAACTGGTTTTAAAACAATTTTATTGGTATGCAAAGGAAGCACTGACACATAAGAAAATACGTTTAATTTTCTTAATGTATGTGCTTAACAGTAAAGGTATTCTAAAGTTCTTAGTAACCAATATGGTGAGACTGATTATGTGTGGATCTTTAGAAGACTGTATGTCACAATGTTCGTACTGTATGTACGAACCCTTTGGCCATTATGTGCAATAAGACTTTAATTGTGAACATTCTAAACCATTCTAAAACTAATTTACAGAATTAGTCCAATACTCTGACCAATAAAACTACAGAAAAAGACTTTGACAAATACTCCAGAGTATAGAATTGTCAAGAAACTGAAGATGAGAATTGTAGAATTTATAAGAAACTATACCTTAAAAAATTACAGGGGATTAAAAAATTCCTACATGGAACTAGTTGGATTATTGAAAATATATAAAACTTTTAAAGATTTCATTGTTGCTTCAGCTTAACAGATATTAAACCTTTCCTTTTCCCATTGAATTATGATCTACACCATGACTTCTTAAATTTTTTTCTAACCTTTTTGCCTGAGAAATACTCATGTGACTCTGGGCATTAATGTATGCAAACTATGCATATAAGGGCTAAAGAGATAGTACAGTGGGTAGGGCACTTGCCTTGCATGTGGCCCATTCTAGTATGATCACTGGCATTTCATATGGTTCTTTGAATTCAACCAAGACTGGTCTCTCTGAGCATAGCCAAGAGTAAGCCCTGAGCTATGACCTCCAAACAAACAAATAGATATACAAATCAAACACAAATCATCAATAACTTTATTCTAGGAAAAAAGCACAAACTAGATTAGAGGTAAGACATTTAAAGTCTTAAATACACATAGGTTTGTGAAGATGTGAGCAATGGGGAGGTAATTTTGAAGAATCAGATAACCATTTAGAAGCGTGCAGTAGCTGTATTGAAATGTCATAAACATTGGCTTTACTTTTTCATAGTCATCACAATAACTATTTTGACTAAAAGGGGAATAGAGTACCCAAAATGGCCAGAAGATTTAAACTCACCTTCCTAAGAAACTGAATCTATCACTACAATCCCGAGGACTTATACAGTAATTTATTCCTATTAATTTAATTATGTTAAATTAAATTAATAATTAATCATATTTAATTTATTGTAGCATTGTAGCACTGTTGTTCCATTGTTCATCGATTTGCTCGAGCGGTCACCAGTAATGTCTCCATTGTGAGACTTATTGTTACTGTTTTTGGCATATCGAATACGCCATGGGGAGCTTGCCAGGCTCTGCTGTGCGGGCAGAATACTCTCAGTAGCTTGCCGGGCAATTTGAGAGGGACAGAGGAATCAAACCCAGTCAACCGCGTGCAAGGCAAACACCCTACCTGCTGTGCTATCTCTCCAGTCCATTTAATTTATTAATTATAAAAATTAATAAAATTCAAATATGTGAGCAGTGGACTGCAAGTATACATGTAGTGCCAATAGGATTTACCAAATAGTTTCCACATGGCATAGGATATACCACTGATGTTTGCATAATAACAATCAAAGATGTCTGCACTATCACAGTAGCACTGAAGAATGCAATTCTCTGTCATTAAGAAAAACAACAGAAATTGTAAACCGCGCGGCCGCAGTATTATCTCTTCATTCTCATCAGTGGAAAACTTATTATCAAATATTTCCTTGTTAATAGAGCTGTATTCTTGGTGGATAAATTCCAACAAAAATAGTGAGTCAGTTTTGAAACTCCAACAACAATAGTGAGTTGTGTGTTGAAATTTGGAATGTAATCAAGGTAAAGAGAAAAGGAAGTGAAATTATCACTCACGCACGGGGCGGGGGTTTAGGGGGGTGAGGGGTGAGATGTATACTGTTTTTTTTGTTTTTGTTTTTGTTTTATTTTTGTTTTTATTGGTGGTGGAATATGGGCACTGGTGAAGGGATGGGTGTTTGAGTATTGTATAACTGAGATATAAGCCTGAGAACTTTGTAACTTTCCACTTGTTGATTCAATAAAATAAATTAAAATAAAATAATATTTAGCACACAAAAAAAGAAACACATCATTGCTTTTCCCTCTGCAAAAGACCTGAAAATTAGTCAAATGATTTCACACTAGAGGGTAAAAGAGGCCACACTAAGATAAGTAGGAGGCTGACATGGTCTCCCCAACACCCACCCCTGACAAGCCAACAAACAATTGGGAGGAATCTCTCCATCTTTTCCTAAGGAATAAAGGTTTCTGGCCCTGTGTCAGGAAATGCCAGCCCTTGAGAAACAAGCTCTCAGAGAAAGAGTTGGCTTTGAAAGATAGTGTGGCTCATCCTTCGGACCAAAAGTACAACAAACAGAAAACATACTGGAAAGACTTAATTAAATTCACTCACCAGAGGCCCAGCACAAGATCAAAAGTTTTGGAAGCACTTACTTGGATTGTCTTTCTCCATATTTATGGGGGTTTGTTAGTCTTTAAGCTTGTAGGGGATTCTGGGGACTCTCTTTAAAGAGTGGGAGAGTTACTGTTTTATCTAATATATAGAAATATTTTCTCTAATATATAGAAATATCCACACTGTATTTGATGGGGTTCAAATATGGTGTGAACCATGGGAACACCTATAAGGGTAACTCACAGTTCCAGAAGGCTGAACTTAAATGTTGGATATGGGAGTCTCCCAGTGAACAGTTCCAAAACAAAATTGACCACATCATATTCAATCGACGGTTTTGTTTGACTGATGTCACTTTTGTCCCAAAATGCCAAACAGGACCACCATCTCTTTCATGCCAAATTCTACTTCACAGAGCAAGGAGAAAGGTATGCAAAGTTTAAGTATAAGAAGAGAACTCCCATAATGACCACCAACTGGGAGCTCTTTGGAACTATTGCGGCAATGTAGGAAGATGCTATCATTGACAACATTGACGAGGAATACAATCGACTGGGTCAGCACCTCTATGACTGTGTGAAGGATGCCTTGAGAGGGAAAGCCACAAACAGACGCCTGTCTTCAGAAAGTTGAGTTTCACCAACGTGGTTTGGCATGAGCCTCAGGCAACCACATGCTAACATCTGAGCTTGCAAAGCTGTGCAGAGAAACAATAAAGGAAGACCTCAAAGAGAGAAGAAATTGGCCAATGCAACAGAAGCTGGGAAAAGTATTCTCAACGCTCGCCTGTCCTTCGCCAACTACAAGACCAAGATGACTGCCTTCTGACATTCTGATGGATATATCACATCTTCCATTAGGGCAATGGGGCGAATTATTTATGATTTCTACACAGATCTCTTTGACAGCCATGTCCACCTGCATACAAAATTCTGCAGGATGGATAGGTCATTCCCAACATCCTCCCTTCCAAAATCTGACACGCCATTTTGTCGGTAAAGATGAGTACAGCACCTGGTCCAGACAAGGTCAGACCCGAATGCCTGAAGAATCTGCCTCCAGTACTCATCAATACACTGGCTCAGGTCTTCACATGCTACCTGTTCATATGCAAGGTTCCTTCTGAATGGAAAACCAGCAGGGCTGTTCTGTTGTATAAGAAGGGAGACATCCATGAAATCGGCAACTATCGCCCAATCTGCCTATTATCCATTGTCTACAAGTTGTTCACTCAAGTCATCCTGAATAGAATAGGCAGAACAATAGATGAAGGACAACCATGTGAGAAAGCCAGGTTCTGAAAAAAATTCAGCATGGTCGATCATATCCACGCAGTGACCAAGCTCATTGAAGTTTCGTTAGAGTTCAAGATGCTGCTCTGTCTAACATTCATCAATTTAAAGAAGGCCTTTGATTCTGTTGAGACTGAAGCGGTCATCGAAGCCCTAGCCAAACAGGGCATTCAAACTCAGTACATCAAGATCCTCTGTGAGCTGTATTACGGATTCACCACCAGGATCTCACTATTCTACAAAGAAGTGATCATTGACGTAAAGAGAGGGGTTTGGCAAAGTGATATTATTTCATCGAAACTCTTCAGTGCCACCTTCAAGAACCTCATGTGATGACTGGAATGTGAAGGAATGGGAGTGAAGATAGATGGTCAGCAACTACACCATCACCTTCACTTCGTCCTAATAACACCGAACATTAGCCAAGCAGCATGAATGCTGGCCGATTTCAACTGCGAGTGTGGAAAGGACAGGTTACAGCTGAATCTCACCAAGACAATGTTTATGAAAAACAAACTAGTTCCTGATGTTCCATTTGCTCTCAATAGAACAAACAACTTTGAATGCAGAAGCTATGTGTACCTGGGTCGAGAACTCAACATGAGGAATGACTTTGTGCCAGAACTGCTCAGGAGGAAGAGAGCAGAGTGGAATGCATTCAAAAGCGTTGGAGAAGTGGTTGAGGACAAAGAACCCCTGGCTCTGGGCACATATTTTCGACTCCATTGTTCTTCCTGCACTAACATACGCCTCAGAGACCTGGGCCCTATGGTAACAAGATGAGAACTCTATTTGGGTATCCCAAAGAGGAATAGAAAGAGCTATACTTGGAGTATCACTTTTCCCTCAAGTGAGAGAAGGAATCCGGAGTTCTGACCTCCGTCGACGATCAAGAATCAGGGATGCTGTCTCATTTGCCAAGGCATCAAAAATCAGATGGGCCAGACTCACCACTGGACTAGAGCTGTTACTGACTGGATTCCATAGGACATCAAACAACCGCGTGGCCGCCCACCTACGAGATGGTCAGACTTCTTTGTCAAGCTCTGAATGAATGATTTGAGGCTTTTCCTGTTCCTGGAGCGAGCAGATACCATTGGGCTACATTAGCATGCGACAGGGACAAATGGAGATGTTACTGGTGCCCGCTCGAGCAAATTGAAGATCAATGGGATGATAAGTGATACAAGTGATAGTGTTACCACACCATACACACAAAAGTGCCAATATTCCTTCACTAAAGGATCACTGTGGTTGCTTGATAAATGACTGCTTCAGTCATACAATGATTCAACACACATCTCTCCACCAGCATACATTTTCCACACTAATGCCCCTGTTTCCCTCACACCACCCCTTCCACAACTTGTCACCCCTCAAACTGCCTCTATGGCAGTCACTTTTATTCTTTCTCTCTCTCCTTTAGTCCACTGTTGTTTGCAATACAGGTACTAAGAGGTCATCATGTTTGTTCAGGGTGTTCAGTATGTATATTGGGGAAGGTAAGGCTGGAGTATCTTTAACTAGGTGGCAGTCTTGGGGTAACATGACTTCCGTGGCTCTGGAGATACAGGGAGGTTGGAGAAGGTATCCCATCTTGACCCTGAGAAAGCCTGGAGCTTTCAGTCACAAAACTTGCATATCCAAATTTTCAGCAGATTATATCTCAGTAAAGTTCATCCAGATTGGTGGAGTCTGGGGTGTGTGTGTGGGACATGGCCTTGATTTGGGATTGTGGGAGCAAGCAGCTGCCAGGGGCTCTGCTTGGGAGAGCTCTAGGCTGACCCTCTCCAATTTACCCTGGTCTGTTCAGCCTTGTGTAGGTCCAAGGTTAACTGAGACTTTGATCTCTTTTGAGATTTATTTATGGATCTCTGAAGCAAGGCTAAAAAAGGAGCTGGAGGTGGTTTGTGGGTTTGGTTCCCACATACCTAACTTTTAACCATTTAATTTCTCAGGTAACTTTGTCCTGAGTTGTAGGGCTTGGGCCAGAGACACAGTGGCAATTTGGGGGTATCAGGAAGCCTGAAGGTACCATCAAGCTGCTGATGCAGTCACCCCACAGGTACAGGTTGACTTGTTGGCAGCTCTGTACCTCCAAATTTAATTCTTAAAGATGTGTATCAAGTACAAAATTGTTTTTCCTGTGTCATAGTATCATGTAAATGGTGTCATTTAAGAATTATTTAAATTTAACAGACTTCACAAAGTCAACTTCAGATTTAAGTTTTTTCTTAAGTCTGCCCCTAACCTTACCAGTGTCAAGGGCTGGAAATTCAGTTTAGAAAACCAAGAGAGATTATCAGAGAAAAGCATTTTAATAATGCTCTAATTGTTTTTTTTTTCCTGGTGGACACATGGGGCTTAAACACAGTGAAAGTACCTTTCCAATTATATTTTGAATGAAACAAAATGCTAATATATCATTTCCCCCCCTCTTTGGGGCTTTGTGAGGTCTGCAATAGGGATTATATTTTGGAACCGGAAAACAAGAAAATTATTTGTGAAAAATATTCATAGCCATCATGATAATTTGGTCTGAGCAAAGACAGTCTTATAAAATAAGCTTTTTTCTTAATCCTCCTAAATTCAGTCTGTATTGTGTGATCTCTACAGGGAGCTTCCAAAGTTGCTCATGTTAGTTTTTGTATGTTTGTTAGTGTATGTTTGTTAGTCATAACTTTGTCAATTTTTACATCAGTGCCGTGATGAGAGAGAGGAATTTACTCCGTTCTTCCTCACTTTGGATTGATTCATACAAATTGAGGCAGAATGTAGAAAAGGTTCATTAATTTCAGACAGGTCATGAGATTGAAGGAACATATAGGGTGTTAATTGAAAATATCAGGCTATGCGCTGTCTCCATTTTCTAGGCTAAAAGCTTGCTGGTTTTTTCTCCTTTATCACATAATACATGTCTAGTTTCTCTTTTTAATTAGGTTTGGTTGAAACACCATATTGAACCTTGTCTAAAGCCGAATTCTATAAGGCATTTGATTGCATGAATGTTTCATTTCTCTGCCACCTATTTTTCCTAGATCATTTAGTTTGAAATATTCAGTTCCACATGAATGTGAGATAATCCTAGGGTAAAATACCTATAGAATGTTATAGTCTGTTTCACTAATCTCTTGCTGTACAATTTCAAAAGGAGAAATATCTGTGATTCTCCATTTTATAGAACTATTTCCTGTATTTCTAAAATATAAGATTGAAAAATAGTACTTCTTGACCAAGTGGTTCTCTGAGCCTCAGAGCTCAGGTGTGATAAATCATCCTGAAAGGATAAGAGCATATAGGGTAACTTAAAAAATATACATGTACAGGTTGTGAATATCAATTTTAGTTATTAGTCGCAGCAACAAGGGCTACTCATAGCTTAGTGCTGGGCAGCCACTCCCACAGTATGTGGGGGATGAACCCTGGACTCTTACATCAAAACATGCCCTCCTGCTCTTTGAACCATCTTAACCTTCCTGGATATAGATTTTAAACAATTGGGTTAATTACTTTGGCTCACATGACTTCTCTGTGAATATGCTGCACATTTCCCAGAAAGCAGACATTTGGGTAAACTTTGTGATTATTTAGACTGTAAAATGTACACTAGAATTTCTTTTTTTTCATTTTTTGGAAGTAAATAATTAAAACTACTATGTATCCAATCCAATTAAAATTTGAGTAAGCCCCTAGGGAGTTCAGATGCCAAGGCTTCTGAACAAACAGCCATTTGTATTTTAGCTTTCAGCACTCCAATCATTTCAACAAAATAGAAAGGACTAGTTTTTAGAAGTCTCATAGCTTCCTGTAATTATTCAGAATCATTTGAATCACTCCGGGTTGATCACCCAGAAATGCTCATTCATCATCTCTCTTGGTGCAAGGAGAGAGAGAAGTACTCCATTTTACTATGTTTCTCATTTGCCTTCACTTCCATGGACCTCTCCCATTGTTTAAAAGAAAAAACAAGAAACTGCCCTTCCGTCCAGCCCTGCCTCCCCAACGTCCACTGCCTGGGGTTTCCAGGCAGCGGGCATTGCCATCACCTGAGCCCTCTGCACCTGCGTGGTCATTGCCAGTCCCCTCTAACAGGTACTTGTGGATCCCCGTAAAGCAGATATTAATTCCGGGACTGACTGACGGTGTGGCCTCCACGGAAGGGCGCGTGGCCTCATCAAAAGTGGGCGTGGCCTGTGGAGCTGGCGACCGCTTACTCTGCCACAGTTATATCCTCCAATCCCAGCACTTTGGACTCCCATCCCAACCTTCATTATCTAATCTTGTGAAAAGCATTCTGGCCACCTCAAACACAATACGGCAACAATCTTATGGCCAACTACAGATCCACCAAAAAAACAAGTGTATTCAAGAATTTTCATACAGCCCAATTGGAAATAACATCTCTTCCAATGCTGCAGTAGATGCCTATCATAAGTTTCAGAATAATGTCCACAAGGAAAGAAGTACTCTAAACTAGGAAAAGGTTGACCACTGTGGATCTTATTCAGAATTTTTTCTGGAAATCAGAGGGAGCAGCTCCAGTGAACCTAAAGGCTTTACCTTGTTAGATCCACAACAGCATGAAGAAACAGCGCAAATCTCCAATACGAGTAGAGGACGAAGAAAAGAGCCCCGAATCCTCAACAGGATGTACCCACAAATATGATTTCTCCAACAAAGAATTCCGAGATGAAATGCTGAGGATGTTCAAGGAACTCAAAGAATCAGTGGAACAGTCATACATAAAATTAAAGGAAGAAGTAAAAGAAATGGGGGAACGGATAACTGAGAAAATACAGGAAGAAATGAGAGCAGAAATAAGAAAACTACAAAAAGAAATGTCACAAATAAAAGATTCGATAGATGAACTTAAAAACTCAATAGGTGCCCTCAACAGTAGAATGTCTACGGCTGAAGACAGAATCAGCGATCTTGAAGACGAACAGCAGAAATCATACAGGCAACAACAAACAATGGGAAAAGACCTCAAAATGGCTCTAAAGCGAATCAGAGATCTAGGAGATGACTCCAAGAGGAACAACATTAGAATCATCGGAGTACCGGAAGGACAGGGAGCCAACCCCAATGAAAAAACCACAGTTAAAAAAATCATCGCTGAAAAGTTCCCAGAGTTAGAGAATGCAAGCATCCAGATCCAAGAAGCCAGAAGGGTGCCAGGTAAGAGAAATCCTAATAGAAACACTCCAAGGCATATCATAGTCAGAATAATGGATGCCACAGATAGAGACGCAATACTGCAAACATCAAGGTCAAAGAAAGAAATCACATACAAAGGAGCACCCCTTAGATTTATAGCGGACCTATCAGAGGAAACCCTCAAATCCCGAAGACAATGGTGGGATATAGTGAAAAAACTTAATGAAATGAACACCTCACCAAGAATACTTTACCCAGTCTAACTCTCACTCAAACTCGATGGAAAAATACACCATTTCATGGATAAACAACAGCTCAGGAACTTCATAGATTCAAAACAAAGCCTGAAAGAAGGACTAAAAGGGCTCCTGTAAGATGAGGGGAAAAACTCATAACCACACCAAACCCTTATAGAAAGATGGCACAAAACCCCATGACAACAATCTCTCTCAATGTCAGTGGGCTAAATGCACCTATCAAGAGACACAGAGTGGCAAAATGGATTCAGAAACTGAAACCAACATACTGCTACCTACAAGAAACACATCTGAAAAATCAGAACATATACAGACTCAAAGTTAAAGGATGGAAAACAATAATGCAAGCAAACAACTCCCTCAAAAAAGCTGGGGTGGCCATGCTAGTATCTGACAACATAGATTTCAGGTTGAAAAATATTAGAAAGGACAGAGAAGGCCATTTTCTACTTATCAAAGGTTATGTACAACAGGAAGAGATCACACTCTTAAATGTATATGCACCTAATGAGGAACCAGCTAAATACTTAAAACAACTGCTGGCAGACTTTAAGGAGGACATCGCCAGCAATACAATAGTAGTTGGAGACTTCAACACTGCCTTGTCACCTCTGGATAGATCAACAAGAACAAAACTCAGCAAGTAAACACTGGCTCAGAATGAAGAAATAGAAGAGAGAGGGCTAACAGACCTATACAGGACCTTATACCCCAAAAAGAAAGAGTACACATTCTTTTCCAGTGCACACGGAACATTTTCTAAAATAGACCATGTGCTGGGTCACAAAAAATACCTCAATAGAATCAAGAAGATAGATTCAATTATATCAACTATTTTTTCAGACCACGATGCACTGAAGATAGAAGCTAACCACATACAGATGAGGAGAACCAAATCAAACAACCAGAAATTAAACAACTCAATGTTGAACAATGAGTGGGTCAGGAAGGAAGTCAAGGATGAAATCAAAAGATACCTGAAAACAAATGAGAATGAAGACACGAGCTAGCAAAACTTATGGGATACAGCTAAAACAGTGTTAAGAGGAAAATTTATAGCTTTGCAAGCATTCCTCAGGAAGAAAGAAAGGGCCTACATAGATAACCTGACTTCAAGACCTTAGAAAAAGATCAACAAATGGAACCCCAACCCAGCCAAAGAAAAGAAATAATAAAACTTAGAGCAGAAATCAATGACATGGAAACTCATAAAACAATCCAAAAAGTCAATGAAATCAAGAGTTGGTTCTTTGAGAAAATAAACAAGATTGATAAACCACTAGCAAGACTCACAAAGGAAGAGAAAGAGAGAAGCCTAATAAACCGAATCAGAAATGAAAAAGGGGTTATCACAACAGAAATTACTGAAATTCAAAAGATCATCAGACTACTTTGAGGTCTGTATGCCATGAAACAAGAGAACCTAGAATAAATGGATAATTTCCTGAATTCCTATCACCTCCCAAGACTGAATCAAGAAGACTTTGAATACCTGAATAGACCCATTAATATCAAGAAAATTGAAACTGTAATCAAAAGTCTCCCCCAAAACAAAAGGCCCAGATGGATTCACTAGCGAATTCTTCCAAACATTTAAGGAGGACCTGTTACCAGTTCTCCTCAAGCTTTTCCAGGAAATTGAAGAAACAGGAACCCTCCCAAACAGTTTCTATGAGGCACATATCTCTCTAATACAAAAAGCAAACAAAGACACCATTAAGAAGGAAAACTATAGGCCAATATCCCTGATGAACACGGATACAAAGATCCTCAACAAAATATTAGCAAATAGAATCCAACAACTCATCAAAAAGATCATACACCATGATCAAGTGGGATTCATCCCGGGGATGCAAGGATCGTTTAACATTCAGAAATCAATCAACATAATCTACCATATCAACAAAAGAAAAGATTAAAACCATATGATCATTTCAATAGATGCAGAGAAAGCATTTGACAAGATCCAGCACCCATTTATGATGAAAACTCTCACCAAAATTGGTTTAGAAGGAACTTTCCTCAAGATAGTCAAAGCCATCTACCACAAACCTACAGCAAGCATCATCCTCAATGGAGAAAAACTTAGGGCCTTCCCTCTAAGATCAGGGATGAGACAAGGATGTCCACTCTCACCACTTCTGTTTAACATAGTACTGGAGGCTCTTGCAATAGCAATTAGGCAAGAAAAATACATTAAATGCATACATATATGGAAGGAAGAAATCAAGCTCTCACTATTCGCAGATGATATGATACTATAGCTAGAGAAACCCAAAACCTCTACCAACAAACTCTTAGAAACAATAGACTTGTACAGTAAAGTCGCAGGTTATGAAATCAATACCCAAAAATCCATGGCCTTCCTATATGCAAATAATGAAACAGAGGAAAGTGACATAAAAAAAACAATCCCCTTCACAATAGTGCCCCAAAAAATCAAGTACCTTGGAATCAGCTTAACCAAGGAAGTGAAGGATCTCTACAAAGAAAACTACAAAATGCTAATCAATGAAATAAAAGAGGACACGAGGAAATGAAAACATATTCCTTGCTCATGGATAGGAAGAACGACATTGTCAAAATGGCAATACTCCCCAAAGAACTGTACAGATTCAATGCAATCCCTATAAGGATATCCATGAAAACCTTCAAAGAAATGGAGCAAACAATTCTGAAATTCATATGGAACAATAAATGCCCACGAATAGCTAAAGCAATTCTTGGGAAAAGGACGATGGAAGGCATCACCCTCCCCAACCACAAACTATACTATAAAGCGGTAATAATCAAAACAGCATGATACTAGTCCAAAGGCAGATACGCAGATCAATGGAACAGGGTGGAATTTCCCTACACACAACCCCAATTGTATGAACATCTAATCTTTGATAAGGGAGCAAGAAATGTGAAGTGGAGCAAAGAAAGCCTCTTCAACAAATGGTGCTGGCATAACTGAAACAACCACTTGTAAAAAAATGGGTTTAGATCTCAACCTATTACCATGCACAAAATTCAGATCAAAATGGATTAAAGACCTCAACATCAGACCAGAATCCATCAGGTACATTGAAGACAAAGTCGGCAAAAACCCACCACGATATTGAAGATAAAGGTATCTTCAAAGATGACATGCAACTGGCCAACCAAGTGGAAACAGAGATAAATAAATGGGACTATATTAAAGTAAGAAGCTTCTGCACTGCAAAAGTTACAGTGACCAAAGTACAAAGACAATCTACAAAATGGGAAAGAATATTCACCCAATACCCATCAGATAAGGGGCTGATATCAAGGTTATACAAGGCACTGGTTGGAATCTACAAGAAGAAAACTCCCGACTCCATCAAAATATGGAGGATGGAAATGAACAGAAATTTTCACAAGGAAGAAATACGATGGCAAAAAGGCACATGAAAAAATGTCTTCATCACTGACCATCAGAGAGATGCAGAACAAAACAACACTGAGATACCACCTCACACCACAGAGAATGGCACACATCCAAAAGAACAAAAGCAACCACTGTTGGCATGGATGTGGGGAAAACAGAACCCTCCTACACTGCTGGTGGGAATGCCGACTGGTTCAGCTCTTTTGGAAAACAGTATGATCGCTTCTCAAAAAATTAGAAATTGAGCTCCCATTTGACCCAGCATTACCACTTCTGGGAATATATCCTGGAGAGGCAAAAAAGTACAGTCGAAATGACATCTGCACTCGAATGTTCATTGCAGCACTGTTTACAATAGCCAGAATCTGGAAAAAACCCGAGTGCCCGAGAATGGATGACTGGTTAAAGAAACTTTGGTACATCTACACAATGGAATACTATGCTGCTGTTAGAAAAGATGAAGTCATGAACTTTGCATATAGTGGATAAACATGGAAAGTATCATGCTAAGTGCAATGAGTCAGAAAGAGAGACACAGACATAGAAAGATTGCACTCATCTGTGGAATATAAAATGACAGAATGGGAGACTAACACCCAAGAATAGTAGAAATAAGTACCAGGAGTTTGGCTCCATGGCTTGGAAGCTGACCTCACATGCTGAGGTAAAAGGCAGCTCAGATAGAGAAGGGAATACCCAGTACAATGTGGCAGAGGACCCGCTCGGGATGGGAGATGTGTTCTGAAAGTAGACTATAGATTGAACACGATGGCCACTCAATACTTCCATTGCAAACCAATCACCGAAAATGAAAGAAAGAACAAAAGGGAATGCCCTGCCACAGAGGTGGGGTTGGGTGGGGGGGATGGGGTAGGAAGGTGGGAGGGATACTGGGAACATTGGTTGAGGGGACTGGGCACTGGTGGAGTGATATAAACAATATGCAAACATGAAAGTTCATAAGTTTGTAACTGTGATTCACTAATAAAAAATGTTTTAAAAAAGAAAAAAAAATTAAAACCATTTATTGCAATATCAAAATAAAAGAAAAAGAAAAAACAAAAAACTGTGTCTCATCTAAGCTGTTTGTCTTATGACAAAGTTTGGAAGGTGGCGTTTGAACCTGAAACAAATATCCTAAGAATTTGGTTTACTTTTTGCTTTGGATCACTGTAGCAGTATTCCTTGCCACAAAATAAGCTGCTTGACTGCTGCCCATTAATCCATATTTTGGATGGGAAAACAGACAGGAGAAAAGAAAAGAGAAGCATCTCTATCAATTTGATAAACAATTTCAGATTCCGTATTACGACCATTCAATTTCTCGGGAAACTTGGTCCTATATAGTTCTGTTTACGTGTCGCTGACGATCACTGTTTCACAGGGCAAATCCTAATGGTAAGAAGACTCTTCCTTGGCTTTCAGGCTCAGTCTGGCTGAGAAAACGGTGTGGTTTCTATTTGGATGACTATCAGTGGTATTTTACCACATCTACTGCATGTTAGAGAGTAATATATATATATATGTATATATATATACACACATATATATGTGTGTGTGTATATGTACATAAATAAATATGTATACATAAATATATATATACATATACATAGAGTAAAACACATACACACACACATATATGTGTGTGTCTCTTGCCCCCACGCCTGCTGTCTTCCCCGGGGTCCCTCGGAGGGGATGGGCTCCAGCTTCTCTCCCCGCCCTGAGCAGAGCTCCTGACAGCCGAAGACCACTGGAACCTAGCCACAGCCATGCTCGAGGCCCCTCTCCACATGTTTGAACAGGCCTTACGCATGAAGGTGCCGGCAGAGGAACCCAGGTGTGTGTGATCCCATCAATGGCCAACATCCAGAGACTTAAAAGCGAGCTCCCAGAAGCGATATCTTGTAGCCTACTTCTCCTTCTGGGAGAAACTAGCAAGCTTTTGAGTGAGAGTTTCCTGCCCACATGGGACAGCCTTGCAAGCTTCCCATGGTGTATTCATATGCTAAAACCAGTAACAAGCTGGATCTCATTCCCCTGACCCTGAAAGAGCCTCCAGTGTGACATCATTGGGAGGGCCAAGTGAAGAGAGGCTTCTAAAATCTCAGGGATAGGATGAATGGAGACATTACTGAGCCTGCTTGAGAAATCGACCATCAACGGGATTTCGTGATTCGTGATTCGTGATAAACCTTTTGGAGAGCCAGGCAACCTACCGAGCTACCGAGAGTATCCTGCCTTCACGGGCAGAGCCTGGCAAGCTTCCTGTGGCATATTTTATATTCCAAACATAGTAACGATAGGTCTCATTTTCTTGACCCTGAAAGAGCCTCCAATCGTCGGGAAAGACAAGTAAGTAAGGAGAAGCTGCTAAAATCTCAAGGCTGGGAGAATAGAGACGTTACTGGTGCCCACTCGAGTAAATTGATGAACAACAGAATGACAGTGATACAGTGAAACTGCACGTTACCATTTCAGTACTGTTCTCCTGAAAGATGACATTTAATTTCCCCTTACAATATATATACTACTTTGGAAAGTTAGGAAGTAAGAACTGTGCCCTTAGTGACCTCAGTTCTGTGTTTTCATGCAGAGAAAAAGTCACTCCCTGTCTAGTAAGAAGGATCACTGGTTACCAGCCATAAAAGCAATTCAGGTATCACGTTATGTTAATTTTCCTTTTATATTTTTGGCTCCTTGAACCTAGAAGTGATGGGGCTAGGATCTCTTGTCTCTTCTTGCTCAGCGTCCCTGCTGTTAACCTCTAGGGCAGCCTAAAATGAACTTGAAGATGTTAAAGATCTACAATAAGTGCCTTTCTGACACTTAATAAGATGTTGGTGGTGAGAAAGAGATGTTGTGAAATCAGAAAAAGTGCTCAGAGATGTGTAGATTACTCTTCTAATGAACATTAAACACTTTAAGATCTTATTCCTTTCCAATCAATTGAAAAACCATGTAATTATTTATCTTTTTGCTTTCATAGAAATACTGTGATAAAAAGAAATTTAGGAAAATATTAAAGACATAATGAAGAAACTTAAAATCACCCATAAATACTTTAATATTTCAAAATATTGAAATCACATTGCATATTTGAATTTTTAGCTTGCCTTTTGTAGTTCACATTGTTTTGAGTATTTTCCAGGGTTTTTAATTATCCTTTGAAAAATTATTACTTTTTTTAATATCTGCAGATTTGTTTGATATTCAACTAGTTATTTTCTAGTCTGAGTTCTAGTTCTTCCCCATTTCCTATTAGTCAAAATCCTATATTAAAAACCTCTTTTAATTATAGAACACTTTTAGTATATAATTGACTTGATCAAAATAAAATGTTTTTAAACTATGAGAATATGTTTATGTAATTTATAAAATTATATAGACAAATGTTGCCAGATATTTCAGATCCTTTGCATTCAATTTACTTTCCTTCTGGCAATATGAGTATCTCTTTGCACTTTTGCTACCACACATAAATTTTAAATCATCACTAAATCTAACTATCATATTTAAATTTCAAATATGTATTTATTATTTGAGTAGAAAAATTTTGAATGATTTTTGTGAAATTTAAATTACATAGCACATCTATATTCTTCACCAATTGCTCTACCTATAGACCAAACTCAGTAACTTATTACCTGCACACAAACCCACATTCACACACACACTATATATGCTGGATTAAGATTTAATATTTTTAAAATTAAACAGCAAGCGATCACAATGACAAATATATGTACCCAACATCAGAGCACCCAAATATTGACAGAACAAACGTTGACAGAACTGAATGGAGAAACAGAGATCAACATGGTAATAGTGGAAACAGACCACTTTCAATAATGGATAGGATGTTCAGGCAGGAAATCAATAAATAAACAGCTAATCGTACTCTACTTAGACAAAATGGACCCAAAACTCATATACAGAAATGGAGAAAAATGCATATTCCCCCCTCTCCCCTCATGTGGACATATGTTATTCTCTAGAACAGATACATGTTAGGTCACAAAACGAGTCTTAACAAATCTAATAAGATTCTAATGAAAACAAGTTTCTTACAGTCACAATTAAATGACACTAAAAATAAAGGCAGAAAACTGGAAAATTCACAAATACATAAATAAAAGAAATAATCCGAAACATGTAGGTCAAAGAAAGAATTTAAAAAACTAGAGAATATCTTAAGACAAATGAAAATAAAAACACCATTTCAAAAACAATTTGGACACAACAAAACATTATAAAACCATTTTATAATGTCAAACACATATAAAAAAGAAGATATATTTTTAAAAAATCTGATTTTAACTTTAAGGAACTAGACAAAGTACCAAGCCCAAAGTTAGCAGAATAAACAAATAATATTTAAATAAAACAAATAACCAAATAATAAAAATAGAAAACTCAATTTATCAAAAAAGAAAAACAAAATTGACCAACCCTTAGCTAGACCAAGAAAAAATAGTCAAATGAGAAATAAGAGAACACATTATAACTGATGCCACAGAAATAAAAATGACTACAAGAGACTACTATTGACAATTATATGACCTTAAAACTTACAAAATATTGACAAATTTCTAGATTTAAACTTACCAAAACTGAATCAGAAAGCAAAATAAAACTGGAGTACCTCAAACCAAAAAGATATTTAATTGTTTAATCACTTAAAATTTTTATAATAAGAAAGAAAAATCCCAGGATCAAATGCATTGCTAGAGAATTACAATAAATGTTTACAAATGAATATTAATTCTTTTAATTCTCATCCAATAGTAAAGATAATTTCCAATTTTTTTTGTTTTTGTTTTTGTACCATACTTGAAGTGCTCAGGGAATACTCCTGGTTCTGAGGTCATTGATGGTGGTGCTTGTGGGCTCAACTTGTGGTTCTGAGGATTGAACTAGTGTCAGGTGAATGCAAGTTTAAATCCCTGTGCTGTCTCTCTGGTCCCTCAAATTATTGTTGAAGGCAGAATTACTCAATATTGAGCCTAAACAAAGACCCTCAAAATAAACATTTATCTTTCATGAATATAGAAACAATATAATGCTACAAACATACTAGCAAATTGAATTAAATAGCACATTTAAAAATTATATACCATGAGCAGGTGAGTTTTATGCTTGGAATGCAAGAATTTTTCAACACAAAAGTACAAACGTGACTTAATTAATAGAATGAAGGGAAAAAATCCCATTTATCTCAAGAGATGAAGAAAAGGCATCTGACAAAATTTAACACTCTTTCATGCCAGTGTGCTCAATAAGCTAGAAATTGAGTAATCAAGGTTATATAGGAGAAACAGAAATAAACAAATGGGACTTCATCAAATTAAAAAGTTTCTACATGACTGAAAATACCTGGGCTCAAAGAGAGAAAATATTTTATTTGCACTCAACACATCTGTTGAGTAGTTCCCGTTGTCCCGTAGTTCATCAGTTTGCTTGAGCGGGCACCAGTAATGTCTCCATTGTGAGACTTGTTACTGTTTTTGGCATATCAAATACACCACAGGGAGCTTGCCAGGCTCTGCCCTGTAGGCCAGATACTCTCGGTAGCTTGCTGGGCTCTATGAGAGGGGAATGTGAAGGACTGGCCCAGGACAGACCACAGGTATCTATTTAGCTTTCTTAAGACTCTTTTTACAGGAGCCCACATTGTAGAATAACTTGTCTATCTGTCCCTGAGCAAGGAATTTGGATACAGGCACCCTGGGTTGCAAGAAGGGTGATGGTCAGACCAGATAACCAGATGCATATCACAAGACCCATATCACAAGGCCCATATCACAAGACCCATGTCACAAGACCCAGGACTGCCCCCAGAACCGGGACATTCCTGAATATTGGCGCGAATACTGATCTCTAAAACCATAGGCTAAGGAGTGATGTCCTTTTAAATGGATTGGTTAAGAGAGTTTGTAACATTACAAATCTATTGGCTATGAAATGCGCGGGCTCTGCTGTAATGGCCGGGGAAGGCCTATATAAGATCTCCTTTGGAGAAGCTCAGGGTCTTGCCTAACCTGCTGGACCTGCGTGTCCACATAGGCGGCTGGACCCTGGCTAGCCAGTCTTACAATAAACCCTGCTTGCTGTTTGCAGTCTCTGGACTCTTTGTCGGTAAGGGAGATTTCGATCCGCGCCCTAACAGGGAGGAGGAATCAAACTCAGGTCAGTCCTGTGCAAGGCAAATGCCCTATCCGCTGTGCTATTGCTCCAGTCCCTTTAAATAGAGAGGGGAGAAAAATCAGAAAAACCAGAAGGGGGAGAGCGCTTCTGGAACACTCTAGCAACCCCTAAAATAATTTTTTTTAAAAATAGGAAAAAATAGAGTTGCCATACAACTCAGCAATTCCACTTCTTGTCATCTACCGCAGGATACAAATACATTCATTCAAAAGGACATATCCATACCATTACTCATTGTAGCACTCAACACAAAGGCTAGGATATAAACTCAATCTAGAGTGCTCATTGTCATCCTGTTGTTCATCAATTTACTCGAACGGGCACCAGTAACATCTCTATTCCTCCCAGCCCTGAGATTTTAGCAGCCTCTCCTTACTTGTCTTTCACAACGAGTCTCTTTCAGGGTCAGGGGAATTAGACCTATCATTACTGTTTTTGTGGGTGGGATACTCTCGTCTTGGTATATATACATATATATATATACCTCTCTAAGAGATATATATATGTATATATATGTATGTGTGTGTACATATATATGTGTGTGTGTATTACTCTCTATGATTTGTTGTCTACTGTCAAAACTCCAACAAATATGGTATGGTAATTATGGAAAATGGGTAGGAATTCTTCGTGGCTGCGTGGTTGGAAAGCATGGTCCAGAAAGCGGCCTGGAGTGTGGCGGTTGGATAGTGGAGGTTGGCTGCTGGGGCTGGGTCCCTTGGGGCGGGGATGGTTCTCACTCGCCCCCCTTCTGGGGCCTGTCGAGTGAAAGCAGCCTGGCGCAGAGTCTGGTGGCATGGCTAGAGTGCTCAACAAAACTATATATAGACACATATATATGCACATACATACATATCTAATATATATGTGTGTATATATATGTCTGTAGCAATGAAATCATACAATTCACTGCAAATTGGGTGGAACTGGAAGACATTATGCTCAGTGAGGTAAATTAGAAGGACAGATACTGGATGATCTCACATATCTGTGGTATATAGAAGAATAACAGGAGGGAGGCATGCAAAAGATAAATGACCTTGGATTACACACACACACACACACACACACACACACACACACACACACACATTGAGAGAGAGAGAGAGAGACTAGAGAGTCAACAAACATGTAAACATGAAATCTAAACTACAACCAAACTTGAAAGTTTGCTGTTACATGAATGAGTTTGAAATTCCTGTGCTGCTGAGTGAAGTTAGTAAGAAGAAAAGGGACAGACACAGAATGATCTTTCTCATATGTGGGATATAAATAAACAATGTAAGGAAATAAAAAATTGTCCCCCAAATAGCAGAAACAGAGAACCTATCTATAGTGGAAGCTTACCACAAGGTGGCGTGGGGGACACTGGAACAATGGTGGAAGGAAGTAGAGATTCTGGTGGAGGATAGGATGGTGCTGGAGTGATTTATGCAAGAAACCCTACTAGCAACAGTACTCTAGACCAAGAGGACTAAAATCATTTTATTTTATAAGTAACAGTAAAGAAATAAATATGTCTGTTAAAGAAACTGGTTAGATTTTGGATGGAACCTGGGTACTTTGGCAGAAGAAAGTCCATGCTGGTGGTAGTACAGGTGTTGAAAAATGGTATGCCTGAAACTCAGCTATGAACAACTGTGTAAATCATGGGAATTAATTATTCATTGAATCATGTGAGATACACAAAGCTGTTTATGGTTGTGTTTCAAGAATACAATGTTTTGACACCCTTTCCTCCACCAGCGTACATTTCCCACCACCAATGTTCCCAGTTTCCCTCCCTGGGATACCAATGTTCCCCTTCCCCTGTCCCCTCCCCCCTCCTCCCCTCCTTCCCTACCTCTGCTTTTGGACATTATAGTTTACAATACAGATACTGAGAGGTTATCATGTTTCTCCCTTTATCTATTTTCATCACACAGTTCTTACTCAGAGTGATCACATACAGCTATCTTTGTCATAATGGTCCCTTCTCTATCCCAGCTGCCTTATCCCCCAGCACATAAGGTAGGCCTCCAACTGTGGACCAATCCTCTTGGCCCCCTTTTCTACTATCCTTTGGTATTACTCTCATACCATGTTTTGTTTATAACCCATGAATGAGTACAATCATTATATTTCTGTCCCTCTCCTTCTGACTGATTTCACTCAGCATGATACTTTCCATATTCATCTATTTATAAGCATGTTTAATAATTTAATTTCCACCAACATCTGTAGAATTTCATTGTGTAGATGTACCTAGTTTAGCACAGCGGGTAAGGCGTTTGCCTTGCATGCATCCAACCCAGGTTCAATTCCTCCGTCCCTCTTGGAAAGCCCAGCAAGCTACTGAGAGTATCCCGCCCACACAGCAGAGCCTGGCAAGCTCCCCACGGAGTATTTGATATGCCAAAAACAGTAACAAGTCTCACAATGGAGATGTTACTGGTGCCGGCTCAAGCAAATCGATGAACAATGGGATGACAATGCTACAGTGCTACCTAGTTTCTTTAAACAGTCATCTGTTCTCGTGCACTCGGGTTATTTCCAGATTCTGGCTATTGTGAATAGAGCTTCAATAAACATAGAAGTGTAGATGGCATTTAGGCTATGTGTTTTGGGTCCCCAGAAGTGGAATATTCCCAGAAGTGGTATTGCTGATTTTTGGGGGTTTGGATGTTTGTTTCTTGTAAAGTTCTACCAGTGCCTTATAGATTTTGGAAATTAACTGCTTATATGTTGTACATTGGGTAATTTTTCCCAATCAGTGGGTTGTCTTTGTATCTTGGTCACCATTTCTTTTGAGGTGCTTGAGGTGCAGAAGCTTCTTAATTTAATGTAGTTCCACTTGCCTGTCTTTGCTTCCACCTGCTTGGTCAGTGGTGTTTCATTCTTGAAGATGCCTTTAGCTTAAATGTCATTGAAGGTTCTGCCCACATTTTACAAAATGTACGTTATGGATTCAGGTATGACTTTGAAGCGTTTATCCATTTCAATCTGACTTTTGTGCCCGGCATTAGAAAGAGGTCTGAATTCATTTTTTTTTTTTTTGCATGCATCTGCCCAGTTTTGCCAGCATCACTTGTTAAAGAGGCTTTCCTTCCTCCACTTCATATTTCTTGCTCCCTTGTCAGAGATTAAATGATCATATATTTGAGGGTACGTGTCAGATAATTAACCCTATTCCATTGGTCTACATGTCTGTCTTTATTCCAATAACTTGCTGTTTTAATTTCTACCACTTAGTAGTACAGTTTGAAGTTGGGGAAGGTGACACCTGCCATATTTTTCCCAAGCACTGCTTTAGCTATTCACGAGAGTTTAATTGTTCCATATGAATTTCAGGAGTATTTGATCAATTTTTTTGAAAAATGTCATGGGTGTCCTTATGAGTATTGCATTGAATCTGTATAATGCTTTGGGGAGTATTGCCATTTTGGCAATGTTAATTCTCCCAAACCATGAACAGGGGATGTGATTCCATTTCCTCGCATCCTCTTTTATTTCTTGTAGTATTTTGTAGTTTTCTTTTGATAGGTCCTTCACCTCTTTAGCTAAGCTGATTCTGAGGTACTTGATATTTTGAGTCACGATCGTAAACAGCATTGTTTTCCTAATCTCTCTTTCATTATTTGCATATAGGAGAGCCATGGACTTTTGGGTATTGATTTTGTAACCTGCTACTTTTTAGTAAACAAATCTATTGTTTCTAAGAACTGTTTTGTAGATTCTTTAGGACTTTCTTAGTATCTTGCCATCTACAAATAGTAAACGCTTGACTTCTTCCTTTCCTATTTGGATGCCCTTGATATCTTTTTCTTGCCAAACTGCTATGGCAAGTACTTCCAGTTCTATATTGAATAGGAGTGGGAGAATGGGCAACCTTGTCTTGTTCCTGATCTTTGATAGTAAACATTTAGTTTTTAGTCATTGAGAATAATGCTTGCTGTGGAGTTGTGATAGATGGCTTTGGCTGTATTGAGGGAAGTTCCTTCAATTCCCGTTTTTTGAGAATTTTTATCATGAATGGGTACTGGTTTTTACAAAATGCTTTCTCTGCATCTATTGATATGGTAATATGGTTTTGGTCTTTATCTATACAGTAGACTCTGTTGACTGACTTGTGAATGTTGAAACCATCGTTGTATCCCCAGGATGAATCTTATTTGGTCATGTTGTATGATCCTTTTCATGAGTTATTGGGTTCTATTTGCCAGTATTTTGTTGAGGATCTTGTTTATCCATGTTTATCAGGGATATTGGTCTGTAATTTATTTTTGTGGTGTGTCTCTGCTTTGGATATCAAGATGATATTTACCTTATAGAAACTGTTTGGGAGTGTTTCTGTTTCTTCATTTTCCTGAAGAAGCTTGAAAAAACTGGGAATAGGTCCTCTTTAAAGGTTTGTAATAATTTTGAGTGTTCCAGGAGACACAGAGTCAGTGAGCTCCAAGGTGAAGTGAAAAAAATCTCCAGACAGTAGAAGACAAAAAAGAGTATCAAAGTAAACCAATAGATGACAAAACAACATCAGGATAAAGTCAAGAGGAACGATATAAAAATCACTGGGTTACCAGAGGGGGAAATAAGAAAACCCTGAAGAGGAAGCAACCGTTAAAGCCTAATTGCTAAGAAGTTCCCAGAGCTGAAGAGTGCATACACCCAAATCCAGGAGGCCTGAGGGTACCAGCTAAAAGAAATCTAAATAAAAATACATCAAGACACATCCTAATCAGAATGATGGATATTATAGATGAGATAGAATACTGAAAGCAGCAAGATCAAAGAAGGAAGTTGCTTAAAAAGGAGCATCTTTAATACTCACAGCAGACTTACCAGGTGAAACCTTCCAGACCCAAAGACAGTAGGGGAATATAGTGAAGAGAACTCAATGAAATGAATGCCTTACCAAGAATACTTTATCAGCCAGACTTTCATTCAGATTTGATGAAACAATATACATCTTCACATATAAACAACAATTTAAGAATTTCATAGACTCAAAACCATTGTTACAAGAAAAACTATGCAGTCTATTTTAAGTTAAGACAAGCCCCACAAGTACACCAAACTCCTACATAATGATGACACAAATCCACGTTACAATAATCTCTCTCAATATTAATGGACTAAATGTACCAATCAAGGGGCATAGATGGCAGGATGGATTAGAAAATTGAATCCAACAATGCTGCCTGCAATTTGAACAATCAAAGGAAACACAGGCCCAAAGTCAAAGACTGGAAAATAATTTTTTTCAAGGAGTCAACTTCCTCCAAAAAGCAGGGGTGGCCAAACTAGTTTCTATGGAAACATAGACTTCAGACTGGTGAAGGTTATAGGAAGACAGAGGTCATTTATTAATGATCAAGGGATATGTATATCAGGGAGAATTCACACTCCTAAGTGTATGTACACCTAGTGAGGGAGCAGCAATATACTTACAACAACTGCTGTTAGACTTGAAGAAAGACATTGATAGCAACATGATAGTAGTTGGAGATTTCAACACCACTATGTGGCCTCTTTATAGATCATCCAGATTAAAGCTCAGCAAGAAAATACTTTACTTGGGGGAAGATATGGGAGAGAGGGTTATTATATATAGTTATGACTTTTCATCCCCCCAAAGCTAAATACACATTCTTCTTCAGTGCACATGGGATATTCTCCAAGATAGATCACATGGGACATGAAACATACCATAAAATTAAGAGAATAGAAATGGTATCAACTACCCTTTCAGACCATGATGCACAAAAATATAAGTGAATCACATACAAAAATGAAGAATCAAATCAAACACGTGGGAGTTAAACAGTTCATGATGGAAGACCAGTGGCTTAGAGAAGAAATCAAGACTCCTGGGGAAAAAAAAAATGACAATGAGGACACAAGCTACCAAACTTGTGGGACACAGCAAAAAAAGTATTTTTTTCCTTTCTGGGTCACACCCAGCATCGCTCAGGGGTTACTCCTGGCTCTGCACTCAGGAATTACTCCTGGCAGTGCTTGGGGGACCATATGGGATGCCTAGGATTAAACCCAGGTCAGCAAAGTGCAAGGCAAGCACCCTACCTGCTGTACTATTGCTCCAGTCCTGCAAAAGCAGTATTAAGAGGAAAGTTTCTAGCTCTGCATAAGGAAGGAAGGGAGGGAGAAACAAACCACATAAATAACTTAACCTCACAGCTTAAGATATTGAACAATGACCAACAAAAGGAGCCCAAATCAGGCAGGAGGAAGGAAGTAATCAAAGTTAGTAAAGAAGTGATCAACAAGCTGGAAGCCCAAAAAACAATCCAAAAGATTGATGCAACCAAGAGCTGGCTCTTTGAGAAAATAAACAAGATCAATAAACCACTAGCAAGACTCACAAAGAAACCGAGAGAACTCTAATAACCCAAATCAGAAATTTTTTAAAAAGACACATCACAACAGAAACTACAGAAATCCATAGGATTATCTGAGATTCCTTTGAGAATCTTTATGCTATGAAACAAGAGAAACTTAAAGAAATGGATAAATTCCTGGAGTCCTATAATCTCCCAAGGCTAAGCCAAGAAGATTTGGAAAAACTGAACAGACTTATCACCATTGAGTACATTGAAATAGTAATCAAAATTCTTCACCTGTAAATTCCTTTAAAGAATTTTTAATGTAAATTTATTTTTTAAACTAAAAATAATAAAGGTCATATTTTAAAACCCGTAGATAATATACTCAATGTTGAAAATTGAAAGTTTTTCCATTCAGATGAAAACAAAACTTTCACTCTCACTACTTCAATTAATGTAGTACTGAAAGAGTAATTAGACAAGAAAAACAAGTTATTAAATCAGAAATAAAGAAGTAAGTTTGAAGATGACATAATTTTAGTTGTAGAAACCATAAAGAATCATCAAACTGTTGAAATTAATAAATTCAGCAAAGGTACAAAAATATAAAATTAATATTTCAATACAGTTGCGTATTAATGAATAATTCAAAACAAAACTTTAAACATTTTACATAAAATATTTTGCATGGAGAAAAAATACTTATGCATGCAAAACTATAAAAATCTTGCAAAAAACTAAATGGACACAAATAAATGGAAAGGCACCTTTGTGGGGTAGAAAATTTAATACTGCTATAATGACTATTATAACACATAATACATAGAAGTATCACATTCTCTAACTTTTATTATATTACAAAGTTATAGTATTCAAAAAGTATGGTATTGAAACAAAAATATACACATGAATCAATATCATATAGTTGAGATCTTCGACATAAATCACTGGCCATTAATGTTCATCTAAGGAACTAAGAGCTCCTTTAGAGGAAGGAAAGTTCTCTTCAATAAATGGTTTCAGAATATGACACTATTCTAACACAATTGTATACAAAAATTAACAAAAAGAATTAAAGATTGGGATATAAGACCCAAGACAATAAATTACATAGATTATTGGAAAAATATCCCACACTATTAGTTTCAATGAAGTCACTGTGATTTTTTTGTTTGTTTTTTAATTTTTTTCAAATTTTTTATTAGTGCATCACCGTGAGGTACAGTTATAGACTTACAAACTTTCATGCTTGTGTTTCAGTCATACAATGGTCAAGTGTCCATCCCTCCACCAGTACCCATTTTTCACCACTAATGGTCCCAGCATCCCTCCCACCACCCCCACCTATCCCTTCCACCCCACCCTGCCTCTGTGGTAGGGCATTCCCTTTTGCTCTCTCTCTCCTTTTGGGTGTTGCAGTTTGCAATAGACTTGCAGTAGGGAGACCAAAACCCAAATAGAAGAGACTACCTGGAACTACATTACAAAATGCTCATTATTACTTTTGTCAAGCAAAACAACAATGAAATTTCACCTAACACATATGAAAATGGCGTAGATGTTTAAATAAGGAGCAGTGGTGAGGATTTAGGCAAAACCAAAACACTATTGCATTGTTGGTGGGACACTAACCCAGCTCCTTTGAAAATTAGTGTGGAGGTTTTTCAAGGGGCTAAAAATAGACCTAACATGCCATCCAGCAATTTCACTCATGTATCTATCCAGAAAGTACAAGAGCACGGATTCAAAAGGATAATATATTCTCATTTTCTTTACAGCACTATCTATAATAACATAGATATAAAACAATGCCAAGTAACACTCTGGTGTTAGGCATGATACAAAAACTTACTCTTGAAGAGGTTTAAAATGTAATTCTGAAATATAAATAGTTGCACTGTCATCCCATTGTTCATCGATTTGCTTGAGCGGGCACCAGTAACGTCTCCATTGTGAAACTTATTGTTACTGTTTTTGACATATCGAATATGTCACGGGGAGCTTGTCAGACTCTGCCATGCAGGCGGGATACTCTTGGTAGCTTGCCGGGCTCTCCAGGAGGGATGGAGGAATTAAACAGGGGTCGGCCGCGTGCAAGGCAAACACCCTATCGCTGTGATATCACTCCATGTAACGATAAAAAGCAGTATGGATATCAGGCAAAAATTTAAAATGAGTATACCACAGATGACCTAGCCCTACAAATTCTGGGTATTTATCCCAAAGTGTTGAAATTGAATTCTAAGAGACATTTACACTCACATGTTTATTGCAGTGTTAGCCATAATAGGTATGGAAACAGTCTGTATTAAAAAAGAAAGAAAACATTATATACTAATTTAATAACATTTAGCTTTAAAAAAGAAAAAAATCCTGTCATCCTACAAAATGCGTCAAATTTTACAGCATATTGCAGGGTAAAATAAGACATTTATAGAAGGACAAGTGCTGCAAAATATATTATACTTAATCTCTAGTCCGCTTATTAGAAAGTAAAATGGTGGTTTCAAGAGCTAAGGGGAAGAGTTTGGAAGTTGCTGTAAATATAGTTATGCGAGATGAAAAAGTTCTAAAAATCTAACATACAATAATGTACATTGTGAGCAGTATTACATTGGGTACTTCAGGTTTTGTTATTAAGATGACTACATATTAACCTTAAATTCTATAGATTACCATCTATTCTGTTTTATGGATTCTTAAAATGTTTCTTTTAATCAATAAAATTCATTAATAGATTCTATTATTTGTATCACATGTGTCATAATTTTGGCAATTATATCATTCTAGGGTTTGACAGCAGTTTGTAAAGTTCTGCAACCTAAGGACAAACATTAGGGCTGAGTTGAAATACTTTTCCTCCTGTTAATTATATTTGGTCTTCTGCCTTATTCTTGGTTAATCCAGAGGCTATATGTAAGAATATGTTGATACATAATCCTCAGTGATGGATTTAATGAGAAAAATTCCCCAAACTTCACCATATCTTCATTAAAACACTTTTATATACCTATTACTAAATTTTACTCTTCTTTCTCCCCCGAGATAATATAATTGCAATGTTACAATGATGCTGGGTGTTGGATATTAAGCAAAATGTTTAGGCTTCATCAGTGAATTGTCCGTTTTCCTACCCCCAGAGAAGTTTACAGTGCTATTGAGAGGACCCCCAATCCCCTGAGTTTATATTTAACCTTTACTTTGTGCTTTACCTCTCGTTGTTACAATTCCCCAAGACAGTCTTTCAGTCTTGGTTACTTATCAGCCCAAACTCTGGTAACCCTGGACTTCATATTTGCAGTAAATTACCTGCTTTTCTATTTCCCATATATATGTATATATATATGTATATATATACACACACATACATATATTTATTTATGGGCAGGAGCAATAGCACAGTGGGTAAGGTATTTGCCTTGCACGTGGCCGACTCGGTTCAATTCTTCCTTTCCTCTCAGAGAGCCCAGCAAGCTACCGAGAGTATCCCGCCCGCATGGCAGAGCCTGGCAAGCTCCCCGTAGTATATTCGATATGCCAGAAACAGTAACAACAAGACTCACAATGGAGATGTTACTGGTGCCTGCTTGAGCAAATTGATGAGCAATGGGATGACAATGATACATATATATATATACTATATATATATTACTGTATCACTGTCATCCCATTGTTCATTGATTTACATATTATATGTATGTATATATAAATATATAGACATATATGTGTGTATCCTCTTTTCATATTTTACTATAGAACAATGTTCTTTACTTAAACACAGAAAGACCATTAATGCTGTTCTTTTAATATTTGGGAGTTGATTGACTCTGAAATATATCTACTCCTGGGAATCCATCATAATTACTTTGACTGAGGCTTCCATTCCCACCATGGAACTGGGATGGACTGGGGGTGAGCAGCAAAGCTACCCTGGCGTGGAAATGGGACAGTCTAGAAAGCATAAAAGCATAGTCTTGATGCAAACTGTTATGACTTAAGAGATAGGGCCCCCATGGGTAAGGACAAGCTGAACTGGCCTGAGGACTTAGCCTGGGACTTACAGAAGCCCAGACAAGAAGCTCGGCATTTTTACTTTCAGAGCCTAGAGAACTAAATTTTGGGACCTATATCTCTTACTGTATTCATCCAAATAACTCCAAATATTCATAAGAAGCGAACTTAACTCTATGTACAACTAAACTTAGTATGTACAACTAAAAGGAAAGAGAAAAGCAATATAGATGTCCCTGGGAGACAGAGTGTCTCCTAGAGTCAATACCTGCAAGAGAATTGCCTCCACCAAAACATTTTAGTTCTGTAAATGATCATCAGCCTACATGCAGTCCTATATCTCAACCCCCTCATATCCTGTAAGTATGCTCGCAGCTCTGCATTAAACAGGCCATTTTCACCCTCTGTGGTCCCCGTCTCTTTGTCTCTCTGCTAAGGATGTGGCTCTCGACCACTGAATGCATGTATCACACCCCACACTTTTTGACCCACAGCTAGATTTGCTAGAAAGTAGAACCTGGATTTTAAATTCATTTGTGTTATAATTCCAGGAGACTTAAAAGGGAAGGAGAGTATCATTACAAGGAGTTGGTACCTTTTGTGGATGACTGGTTGGTTAATTCTGACAGGTATCTTAGAAACACGTAATGTCTCATCTGCTATTATTAATAGTGTACCTTAGTTTCCATTACACATTAGTTAAATAGTCAATTCATGGGAGATTTACCCATAAATTATAAATGTGTGAATACTGAAGAAGTTCTTGAAATTTCCCAAGCCACAGCATTGACCTAGGAACCCAAGAGAAGACTATACGAACACATTGCACAGGCCAGAACACAGGTGATATTGAAATATTGAAAAGCTTCTTTTTGGAACTAGTCAAGGTTGATACAGTACCAACTACAGAACTGTAGCACTGTCATCCCATTGTTCATCTATTTGCTCTAGCGGGCACCAATAATGTTTCCATTGTGAGACTTGTTGTTACTGTTTTTGGCATATCGAATATGCCACGGGGAGCTTGCCAGGCTCTGCAGTGCAGACGGGATACTTTCGGTAGCTTACCGGGCTCTCCGAGAGGGACAGAGGAATTGAACCCAGGTTGGCTGCGTGCAAGGCAAATGCTATCGTTCTGTGCTATCATTCCTCCCAGTAACTACAGTACAGTACCTGTCAAAATATGCAATGATCAAAGAATGTGGAGTGGTGGGCAAAATGGGGCTTTTGTGGGCATACCAGGTTTTAAAAAAATAAAGTTTTGAAGAAGCTTCAAATAAAAAATCTGCAATAGGGCAGTTATTTCCAACCAGGTTTATTCATACCTCAATTTCAACAAAATTTCACAGCTGAGATTACTCAGAAGTCTACTGATGTTCCAAGAGTTTTTATTTCCTAATATTATAGGAACTAGAGGCTCAACACCACACCTGTTAAATTCCCACTCTCCTCGTATGAGCCCAAGTTCCTCCAAGCTTCTACAACAATTCTGAATGGAGCTTGCAACCTAAGTATTTTTTTTTTAATTTTTTATTGTGGAAAGTTACAAAGTTTTCAGGTTTAAATCTCAATGCTCGAATACCCATCCCTTCACCAGTGCTCATATTCCACCACCAAGGCAACCTAAGTATTATGTGAAAGTATTTGTGCTGGTGAAATTAATGAAACACACAATTAAAATAAGACTCCAAGTAAAGTAATTTGCTTGTAGATCAAGAAGAAAACAGGTGGGCAAGAGAGGCAACAAGGCTCTTGGGAAAGAGGCGGAAAGCCCTAGAGATCTAGATATCTTTAGAGTTGCACTTCACTTGTTTCTGCTGTCCTGTAGTTTACCTTTCTGTAAGGATAAACTAATCCAAAAGACAATGTGCTCTCTTAAACCTAGCATTCAGCACCATGCCAAGGGGCAGATTATTTAGTGACAATAAGCTACTGAAAAGTCGTATGCTGTTTTGTTCTCTCAGCTTGTTGGCTGGAGAGACAGTACAGAAGGCAAAACACTTGCCTGGTAGGAGGGCAAGTCATGTTTCATCCCTGACACCACATACAGTTTCCAGAGTCCTGTCAGCAGTGAACCCTAACCACAGGGTCACAGTCACTACTGGGTGAGATCCAAAAACCAAAATCAAACAAGATCCAGATATCTCACACAGAATGCGATACCTGATATGTGATTATTTTTGTGCAAAGAATTTCAAAAGATTGTACAATTGTATTCCCAAACTCATGTTATGAAAACAGTTTTTAAAGTTATTTTTAAAATTAATTTTTGATTGAATAATTTAGAAAACAGTACAGGACACCTATAAATCCCTTACTACACTCTTCTTTATGCTTCTACCTGAAATATTCACCATTCAATGATTAAAAAAAAGGTATCATGATTAAATGCTATTAACTAAACTTCATGGTGTATTTTAACTTTGTTCATTTTCCACCAATATCTTTTATTCCTATTGCAGGATTCACTGTGTATCTAGTTGGTATGTGTCCTTAATCACACCCCTAGTTCAGTCTGTCACGGTTACTTTACCTTTTTTCTTTTAAAAAATGTGAATCAATTGTTTAATAAAAAGTGTCTTGATTTGGGCTTATTCTGATGTCTCATACTTAAACTTGTACCTTTTTGACAAGAAAGCAAAATCAATGATGTTATGTCTTTTTAGCGAAGAGGTACTTTTCATCTTTTCTGTGTCTAAATATACTTTTATTATTGCACTTAGAATTATCCTCTATGATCTCTATTGTGTGTTGACATGGTAGACCTAGAAGATAATACACTGTGAACTAAGTCATATGGAGAAAGAGATCATGTTTTCGATTATATGTCTTATATATTAATGCCAAACAAATAAATGATGAATGGTCATACTAAGACACTAATGGTACTGGAAAAAAAGGAGGGAATGGAGAATTTGGTACAAAGTGTCAGATTTTGAAGCGAAGAAAAATGTGAAGAATAGAATTGTACCATAACCAGCAGGAACTGCACAATATCATCCTTCCAGTATCAAATCACCTTGTTTTACATGATAATACTAAAACTACAACCCCATTAGGCTTCTCCAACACTTTTCGTATATTTCATGAATGTTCCACAACTGCACATGCGCTACATTCTCTCTCATAAATATGTATATGTTTCCTGAAAAAAACAAACAAACTCTACTTATGCCACTATCTGTGCTAGACATAGAATCGGACCCTTAGTCTCTCTGTGATGCTCTTCTCCTGCCTGTGCTAGTGACTCTCCATACCACCTTAAGTTGTCTAAATTACCAGTAGCCCCCACCCTTCTGAATTCAGTTGATCCTGTGCTTTGAGAATGACACCACAAAAGAAAAAGCAAGGCAAGATGAAAGAAAGAGGAGCTATGAAACAGTCAGGAAGTAACAAATAGATATCAATAATCATTTAACATGTAAATGGACTAAATTCTCCAATCAATAGAGTGGCTAAATAGGAGAGAATGGGGGAAAAAAAGCCCATCAATATGCTGCCTACAACAGACTCACTTCTGATTTAAGGAAACACAAACTGAAATGTAGAATGGAAATGGATATTCCATGCACATAGAAAACAAAAGAAATTCGGGATAGCTGTATCTATCTATACAACATGCAATTTATTGTTTTTTAAAAGCCATTATATAATAATAGGAAAACACAATAAATTTTTTTATGTAAATAGTGTTATGTACCCAAATTATAAACATTAAAATATATAAAATAAATATTAATATACAAACATATAGAGAGACAGTTTTCACATTTATATCACTGTATATATTTATATAATACATTTGTATCAATGTATATAATTGACCCAGTCCTGGCAGCCTACCTCCACTACCCAACCACTGCTATGCTCCGGCCGCTTTCCGGACCCAGCAGCCGCAACTCTTCCTACACATTTTCCATAATTACCACACCATATTTGATGGACTTCAGACAATAGCCAACAAATCATCACTTGCACCACTTGTCATCCCATGCACCATGTTGTTCATCTATTTGCTCAAGCGGGCACCAGTAACGCCTCCATTTTGTCCCTGTCGTGTACTAGTGTAGCCCAATGGTATTTGCTCGCTCCAGGAACACGAAGATCCTCAAACCATTCATTCAGGGTCTTGACGAAGAAGTCTGACCATCCCGCTTCAGTCTCAACAGAATCAAAGGCACACACACACACACACACACACACACACACACACACACACACACACACACCCCTCAGAGAATCGTCAAGCTACCGAGAGTATCCCGCCTGCACGAGTAGAGCCTGGCAAGCTACCCGTGGCGTATTTGATATATTTGATATGCCAAAAACAGTAATGATAGGTCTCATTCCCTTACCCTGAAAGAGCCTCCAATCCTTGGGAAAGATGAGTAAGGAGAGGCTGCTAAAATCTCAGGGCTTGGAGGAATAGAGACCTTACTGGTGCCTGCTTGAGTAAATTGATGAACAATGGGATGACAGTGACAGTGATGATATTGATATGGAATCCAAACAGACACAATACTGACACATCAGACTCCATGACAGTTAATCAGAATAGATAATACAAGGGTCAAGGCACTTGCCTTGCATAAGGTGACATGGGCTTGTTCTCCAGAATCACATATGATCCCATAAGAACCTCCAGGAGGGATTTCTGAGCACAGATTCATGAGTAAACCATGAGCACTGTCATATGCAGCTCTCTTCAAAAATAGACATAAATACTCATTCATTTCAAGTGACCTTGGAACAATCTGTAAGGCAGATCATAAATTAGGACACAAGATAAGTATTAATCCACTTAAGAAAATTGAAACATCCCTTTCCTGCCACACTGTACAAATTAATAACAAATGAAACTGGAGAACTAAAACCATATATCAAAATTTCTGGGATGTAGGAAAAATAATTCTAAGTAGAAAGGTCTGTAGCACTGTAGCACTGTCATCCCATTGTTCATCTATTTGCGCGAGCGGGCACCAGTAACGTCTCCATTGAGAGATTTGTTGTTACTGTTTTTGGCATAGCACAGCTGGTAAGGCATTTGCCTTGCACGAGGCCGACCTGAGTTTGATTCTTCCATCTCTCTCGGAATGCCCAGCAAGCTACTAAGAGTATCCTGCCCGCACAGCAGAGCCTGGCAAACTGCCTGTGGTGTATTCGATATGCCAAAAGTAGAAAGGTCAGGGGAACAAAATATCCACATCGTAAAACTTGAAAAATTTCAAACTGCCTACATACCTCTAAAAATAGACAAATTAGAAAAAGAGTAATAGAGTCCAAAATTAGTAAAGGGAAGCAACAACACAGAGTTGAAAGAAATAGAGACTGAAATGACAATAATAAAAATTAATAAGAATTAGACTTGGCTCTTTGAAATTTTTAGCTAGACTCAATTATAAAAGGAAAGGGAGAGGATTCAAAATCAGAAAAGGAGACATTTTAACAGATACCACAGAAACACAGACTGGGCAACTACTGCCAACAACTGTACATTTACAAATTGAAAGTCTAGACAAAAGTAATACCTTCCTAGGAAAATATAACTCAGCTAAAAAAGTGGAAAATATTAATGAACAGATTTCTAGTAGAGAAAACCAGTGGTTAAAACCAACCAGAAGCAAAAATTTAAAACCCAACAACTTAATATCTAAATTCTATCAAATACCCAAGACATAATTAATACCAATCTTCCTCAAGCTTCCAAAACACTAGGCAAATCTGAAAAGGTCTGAAATAATTCCAAACCCATTGTACGGGGTCAAAATTACCTTGATACTGTGCATATGTACATGTGTGAACACACACACAGTCTTTTGAACAAATGGGATGGAGAAAATATGGAAGCAAAATAAAACCAGACTACTACTATACAATTAATTTAAAATATCTGAGTGCAAAATCTAAAACCAAAAAGCTTATGCACAAATTTATATGCATACACACACAAACACACACACATATATATACACACACACATATATATGGCATGCAACTAAAGTTATATGTATATATCACTAGAAAACTGCAGGCGAATATTATAACATATTGGCCTAAACATATGTTATATAATATTGCAAGAATTTAAATGCAAACTAAATTCAAAATCACATTAAAAGAGTCAAAATGTAACATTCAAATATCAATAATGACTAAAGGTCTGTAAATCAGTAAGCTAAAGATTAAAATTCATATTATTATATTGATACAGAAAAAGCAGTTGACAAAATTCCACATAATTTATGATAAAAAGGCTATCGACATAGTGCATACAGAAAGACTATAAATTAACATAACAAAAGCATATATAACAAGTACAAATAGTGGTGAAAGCTAAAATCTTTTCTTCTAACATAAAAATCAAGAAAAGAATACCCACATTTGATACTTATATTCAACACAGTATTGCAAATTTAAGCAGAGCAAATTGGAAAAGAATAGGCATAAAAATTGAAGAGAAAGAAGTAAAACTATTTCTACTTGCAGATGACATTTTATATGGAAAAAGACTTCAAAATTTTTGTAATATTCAGCACAGTTTCAAGATACAAAATAAATATACAAAATCTGTTGTATTTATATGCACAAGTAATTAAGGAATATAAAAAATTCCCTTTTTAACTGAAAAAAATAACAACTAGGAGGAGAATATATTGATAGAAATGTAAATCTATGCAGCCCCTTCACAAAAATGGAGAGTTGATACAATGTCAATCTTCTTTATTTTATGGACATATGTCTGTGACCCCGCATGTGTCCCATCTTGGAGAATATTCCATGTGTACTGGAGAAGAATGTGTACTCAAATTTTTGAAAATAAAGGGGCCTATATTTGTCTGCTTTGCCAATCTCTTCCATTTCTTCATTCAAGACCAGTGTTGCCTTGTTGATTTCTTTGTCTGGTTGGTCTATCCAGCAGTGATAGAACAGTATTAAAATCTCCTACTACTATCGTGTTGCTATTATTATCTTCTATTAGCTGAGTGAGATTGCTGAGAGGATGGAATTTATTGCATCAGACCACAATTATTTGAAAATGAAAATTAAGCACAAACAGAAATGGAGAAAAACTCAAACACTTGGAAAATTAAAATATATAAAAAAGGGATTCTGTAAATTCAAAAGACCAATAAAAAACATATTTTCTGAAAAATAAAGGGTATATAATAAAGGAAGCAAAAAAAGAAAATGATCAGGAGGGCTAGAGCAATAGGACAATTGCCTTCCATGCTGCAGACCAGGGTTTAATCCTTTGCATTCCAGATGGTCCCTGAGTCCATCAGAATTGACCCCTGAGTATAAAGTCAAGAAGAAGTCCTGAGTACTGCTGGGTGTGGAACCCAAACAAACAGAGACACCAAAATAGAAAAGTTGGTCTACATACAGAACTGAGCTTACCTGGGGGTTGGAATGAAAGGTCTTGGGACAGTGGTGGAGTTCCAGAAGCAGGCACCCAGGTAATGGGTGTGGTGTTGGAACAATGCGTGAAACTACCAGTAACAGTGTTGTAAATTGTAGTAACTGAAAGTTAAATTTAACAAAAATGAAGAGTGTGGATGTTTCTTCCAAAATTAAAAATAGAAAAAATCCACATGATCCAGCAATCCCATTTATTGGTAATTGAAAAAACAAAAGCACTTTAACTCAAAAAGATATATGCACCCTCAAGTTCATTGTAGCATAATTTACAACAGCCATGATCTGAGAGCTATTTAAATGAGTTTGATAAAATGGATAAAGGAAAGGTAGCATACACTCAATGAAATCTTGTCATTTTTGACAACATGGATGAATTTCAAGGAAATTATGCTAAGTAAAATAAGTCAAAGATAGAGAAATACCACATGATATTTATATTGGTAAAATTCTATGAACAAAAAGATAAGCAGGTTTATTGATACCAAGGGCAGCTTAGAAGTTGTCAGTACAGATTTGAATATGTGTAGGTAAAGGGGATCTAAATGTCCAAACCTTCATATATAAAATAAATGCTCTGACAATATATAAAATAGCATATAGCTATTGCATATTTCAAAGTCGCTGAGCATAAATCTTTAGAAGTTCTTATCACAAGGAACAAAACTATAGCTGTGGTGAACAGATATTAGATTTATTGTGGCGATATCTTTTTGTCACGATCACAAAATCCCGTTAATTATCGATTTCTCAAGCGGGCTCAGTAACCTCTCCATTCATCCTTTCCCTGAGATCTTAGAAGTCTCTCTCAACTCAGCCCTCCCAATGATGTTGCACTGGGGACTCTTTCAGGGTCAGAGTAATGGGATCCAGCTTGTTACTGGATTTAGCATATGAATACACCATGGGAAGCTTGCAAGGCTGTCCCATGTGGGTAGGAAACTCTCAGAAGCTTGCCAGTTTCTCCCAGAGGGAGAAGTAGGCTACAAGATATCTGGGAGCTTGCTTTTAAGTCTCTGGATGTTGGCCGTTGATGGGATCACACACACCTGGGTTCCTCTGCCGGTACCTTCATGCATGAGGCCTGTCCAAACATGTGGAGAGTGGCCTCGAGCATGGCTATAGCTAGGTTCTGGTGGTCTTCAGCCGCTGGGAGCTCTGCTTGGGTTGGGGAGGGGAGCTGGAGCCCATCCCCTCCGAGGGACCCTGGGGAAGACAGCCAGGGGTGCAGGCAAGAGACTCTCAATTTACAATTAATTGATCTTTTTGTAATTTATATAAATATTTACTCATTATGTTGGAGACTGAAAATCAATAAAATGCTGTATTTCAATTTTACCTCAGTTAAATGAAAGAGAAGACAATGTAAACTTCCTGAGGGTGCTCAGGAGAATTTAGAGTTATATAAAACTGAGTTAAGAAATTCTACCCCTGCGTCGCCCTCCATCTCCCCCACCACACATACTACCAAGAAATTCTTCATGCTAGGTGTCCTACAATTCAATTCTTTTTGATTTTCTGCCACCCAAGCTGTGCTTAAAGCTTACTTTTGGTTCTTTATTCAGGGATCACTCCTGGTGAGGCATGGTGGAATATATGCGATACTGGGGATTAAACCGAGTTCTGCTAAGAGCCAGACAAGTGCTCTACCCGCTGAACTATATCTTCTGCCCTTGATTCAATTTTCTTATTTACTGGCAAGCTCCCTGTGGCATATTTGATATGCCAAATACTGTAACAATAACAAGTCTCATTCCCCTGACAGTGAAAAGAGCCTCCAATCTTTGAGAAAGATGAATAAGGAGAGGCTGCTAAGATCTCAGGGCTGGGATGAATAGAGATGTTACTGGCGTCTGCTCGAGTAAATCGAAGAACAACAGGATGACAGTGATACAGTGATACTGGAGTTGTAGTGAGATCCATAAGGCAAAAAAATTAGCTAGCAAGATAATCCTCTCACTCTCTTCTTTAGAAGTGAATTGCAAGTGCAAGTTCCTACCAAGAGGATTACAGAAGTGAGGGTCAAATATCCAAACTTGAGTTTGATTCATTTGCGAGATTAGTTCATAGAACTCTGTGAAACACTTATACTTACCAGAATATTATAAAAGGACTCAACCCAGGGACAGCCAAACAGGAAAGATAAATGGGACAAGCTGTATAGGAAGGAGGAGTTACTCTTTTCCCACTTCTACTTATTCACCAGCCTAGAAGCTTCAGAGCTTTTTTTTTGGTAGTTTTGTTATTATATAGGCTTAATTGATTCAAATAATTAATTAATTGATCATTGGTGGTTGTGGAATCCAGAACTTTACACTCCCTTGAGGTTGAGTTATTTCCTCTGATAATGAGCTTCCACCCTTGGGTTATCTAGGAGTTTTTCAAAAGTTAGCACATTAACATTTCAATAGACATCCTTAAAATTCCAAAAATTTAGGAATTCTTTGCCAGGTCTGGGTACTAGGATGAGCACTGATACAATTAGTAGTATCACATATAAGGAGGAACAGGAGGGGATATAGTTCTTTTCTCCCAAATTCTCATCTGTACTCACATATAACGGAATGTACTCTAACACTGAAGGTTTCACAAAGAGATGGAAAGAAAACTAAATTAAAAGGGGGATGGGGTTATCTGACTGCTAAAAGCAATTCTGAGGCTCATGTTTTTGTTGCACAACAAAAGTTTGGTTTCCAAGACTATCTTTGAAAGCAGCAGTCTCTGCTTTCAGTTTTTATGGTCAGTCAGTGGACAAGTAAGACAGCTATTCATAGTGACTAGTAGGTATACTTGAGTATATCTATATATAACAAGTAGCGTATTTGCTACCATATATATATATATATATATATATATATATATATATACCAATTATCATTGTTAGATGCCAGGTTGGAGAACACAGTTTAGTGTGAGCCTTCTAAGTAATAAGTAATCCTTAGTTTCTTCTAAGCAATCCTTAAGTTACCCTAGTGATGAACTAGGGCAAATGTCCAGACACTGGGAGCATAAGTGTGGATGGTTTCAAGGAAAAGTGGTACTCCATTTCCATTTTCTTTTAGGAAGGAGTATTGGATTTAAATAATTTCTGGACAAATGAGAAGATAGAACACAAACATTTTCCTTAGTATATATACTCTTTTCAATGCTCACAGCAATATTGTCTGCACTGTATCCACTATTGTCCCGTTGTTCATCGATTTGCTCAAGTGGGCACCAGTAACGTCTCCATTGTGAGACTTGTTGTTACTGTTTTTGGCATATTGAACACGCCAAGGGTAGCTTGCCAGGCTCTGCTGTGCGGGCAGGATACTCTCGGTAGCTTGACAGGTTCTCCAAGAGGAATGGAGAAGAATATCGTAAGCTAAGTATGTTTTTTAAATTCAGTTTTATATGTAATAAAACTGAGATCCAGAGAGGTAAATGGCTTGTAAGATCACTCAGCTCTTGAGTGATGGGGGATGAGATTTAATTTTTAAATATGATTTGTTATCTCATTTTGGTCAAGTAGCCACAATATTTTGATATTTTGAACAAGTTTCCTCAAACCAATTATAAAATGAAGTCCTTTTGACTTTAAACTAATTGAGTACTTCTAGATGTACCTGTAATGTAATCTGAAACATCTCAGATTACTCTTTCCTTATAGAAAGAGATTAATTTAGGTTATGTAAACATGTTAAATAATAAGGAAAACGGCAAATTAGCAATACAAAGTCCTAATACTTTATTTCCATAGGTATTAATATGCATTCTAGGAATTTCATACACTTTATAGATGTCTGATAAATTCTGGTATGATGTTAGTACTTGTTATTCTGTTGAAATATTGTATGTCACAGAGATAAGCAAAATTCTGTCAGTTGTGTTATAATGGACTCTCATCAAATCTTTAACATGGAAGATTTTCAGAATTTGCTACTAAAGCAAGTTACCTGCCTACAATCCCAGGCCAAATTTGGCACAGACATCATTTGACCTTTAGCTAAGTAAGGAGACTTCTTTGTAATTCCCTACCAAATGCTGCAGCTGGGTTAACATTTTTGGAAAAAATGAAACTCAGTTACCTAAGATCACCGACTGAATCACCTAGCATAAAAGGATTACTCTTTTAGCAAGATCCAGAGAATCTTGGTTACTTTGAATGTTGATGCCTGATGTACACTCCAAACACTGTAATCAAAACACCCTCGATGGTTCACCACATCATCGTGGCAAGGGGTGACAACTTGCAAAGAGTGAACCAACAGTACTTGCCACCGGCATGGCAGAGCTTGTCAAACTACCCGTGGCATATTCAATATGCCAAAAACAGCAACAAAAAAGGCCCTCATTACCCTGACCCTGGAAAAGCCTCCAATACAGCAGCATTGAGAAGGACGAGCAAGGAGAGGTTGATAAAATCTGAGGGCCAAAGGGCTAGAGAGAAAGCACAGTGGGTAGGGCATTTGCCTTGTATGTGGCTGACCTGGGTTCAATTCCCAGCATCCCATATGGTCCTCTGAGCACTGCCAGGGGTAACTCCTAAGTGCAAACCCAGGAGTGACACCTGTGCATAGCCAGGTGTGACCCAAAAAGAAAAATAAATCTCAGGGTTGAACTAGGCTGCCAAAACAAAGGACTAAAATGACTGTCCTCACTTTTAAAACATGTACGCTGGCATTGGAAGCATCCATCTAGGGCCTGATGGTACAAGCACAAAAGATCAAGTGCGACATCATTGAATTGAACAAGACAAGAAGTCTTCGATCACATCACGCTGTTTTCGACACTGGAGGAGAACTGTTCCTCCGAACATGCGACTAGTAGAGGCAGTGGTGGTGTCAGTGTCCTCATCAACATAAACTTGGCCAGGAGCATTGATTTGTTAGAATGCCTAACAATGCGAATCGGATGCTTACGTTTGAATAGATGTGGCTCATTGCCGGCAGTTTCTATCTTTGTCGTCTACACACAAACATCCAACTATGACAAAGAAGAAATTGAGAAGTTCTACATGGAGCTGGAGAAATTCTATAAAGAAGACCACACCTTCTACAAGGTCATTGTCGGTGATTTTAATGCCAAGATAGGATGGAGAAGGTCACTCAAGGAACTCCACATCGGGAGCCACAGCCTACAATGAAATGAGCAGGGTGAGAGACTGAGTTCATCTTGTTGACCAAGACCATCCATGGTAACTCGTAGTTCCAGAAGGCCGAATCTAAACGTTGGACATGAGAATCTTCCGGTGGAGAGTTCCACAACAAAATTGACCACATCATATTCAATTGACCAAATCATATTCAACCAATGTCGTTGTTATCCCAAAATTCCAAACGGGATCACACCACTGTCTCCTTCATGCGAAATTCTGCTTTACGGAGTGGGGAGAAGCTGCAAAGTTTAAGAAGAGAACTCCCAGAACGACCACCAACTGGGAGCTCTTTGGCACTATTGCAGAAATATGGGAAGATGCCGTCATTGACAAAATTGACAAGGAATAAGATTGACTGGTTCAGCACCTCCATGATTGTGCTAGGAACGCCAAGAGAGAAAGCCACAAAAAGACACCTGTCTTTGGAAACTCTAGAGCTCATTTTCCAACGTGGTTTGGCACAAGCCTCAGGCAATCACAAGCTAATGTCTGAGCTCGCAAAGCTGTGCAGAGAAGCGATAAAGGAAGACCTCAAAGAGAGAAGAGCAGGAGTGTTGGCCAATGCAACAGAAGCCAGGAAAAATATTTGCAACATCCGCCTGTCCTTTGCAACTATAACACCAATATGACTGCCCTCCAATGTCCTGAAGGATCTATCACATCTTCCAGAAGGGCAATGGAAAAGGTTATCCATGACTTCTACTTGGGTCTTTTCTATAGCCACGTCCATTTGCCACATACAAAATTCCACAGGATGAATATGTCATTCCTGTGTTCTCCCTTCTGAAATCCAAGACACCATTTTGTTGGTAAAGAAGTGTACAGTACCTGGTGCAGACAAGGTCAGACTCGAACACCTGAAGAATCTACTGGCAGTACTCATTAATACACTGGCTCACCTCTTCACATGCTACCTGTCCAAATGCAAGATTTCATCCCAATGCAAAACCAGCAGGACCATTCTGTTGTAACAAGAAAGAAGACATCCATGACATCAGCAACTATTGCCCAATCTGCCTGTTGTCCATCGTCTACAAGAGGTTCACTCGAGTCATCCTGAATAGAATTGACAGAACACTAGATGAAGGAGGTTTTGCAAGAGTTCAGGATGCTGCTCTAATGTTCATCGATTTAAAGAAGGACTTTAATTCTGTTGAGACAGAAGCAGTCATCAAAGCCATTGACAAACAGGGTATTTAAACTCAGTACATCAGGATCTTCTGTGAGCTGAATTAAGGATTCACCACCAGGATCTGACCATTCTACAAGGAAGTGATTATCGACATAAAGAAAGGGGTTCAGCAGGGTGATTTCACCAAAACTCTTCAGTGCCACCCTCGAGAACATCATGCAATGACTGCAATGGGAAGGAATGGGAGTGAAAATAGACAGTGGGCAACTACAACACCTTTGTTTCACTGATGACATTGTTCTAATAACACCAAACATTATCCAAGCGGCACAAATGCTGGCCGACTTCAACCTCGAGTGTGGAAAGGTCAGACTGCAGCTAAATCTCACAAAGACAATGTTCATGAGAAATGGATTAGTTCCTGATGGTCCCTTTGCTCTCAACAGAACGAAGATTTCCAAATGCAGCAATTATGTGTACCCACGTTGAGAACTCAACATGACGAATGACCTGGCACCTGAGTACACAGGAGGAAGAGAACAGCATCGAATGTCGAAGAAGTGGTTGAGAAAACAAAGAACCTCCAGCTCCAGGCATATATTTTCGACTTCACCATTCTTTCTGCACTACCTTACACCTCAAAGACCTGGGATCTATGAAAACAGGATGAGAATGCTATTCAGGTCTCCCAAAGAGGAATCAAATGAATTATGCTTCGAATATCACATTTCACTCAAGTGAGAGAAGAAATCTGAAGTTCTGACCTCTGTTGACGATCAAGAACCAGGACACTGTCTCATTTGCCTAGGCATCGAGAATCAGATGGGCTGGACACGTAATTCGATTTGGAGACAACTGCTGGACTAGAGCTATTATCGACTTGGTTGCACGGAATGTCAAAAGAATGTGTGACCACCCCCCTATGAGATGGTAGACTTCTTCATCAAGACCCTGAATGAGCGGTTTCAAACTCTTCATGTTCCTGGAGCAAGCAGATGCCATTGAAGTACACTAGCAGGCTACAGGGACGAATGGAGACATTACCAGTGCCCGCTGGAGCAAATAAATGAATTACAGGATGACAAGTGATACAAGTGATACTTAATAATCTTTTTGATGTGTTAGAATTTGTCAGATTTTTTCTTTTTCTTTATGGGTCACAGCCAGCGATGCTCTAGCCACTATTGCTCCAGCCCCTTGTCAGGTCTTTTAAGTACATTTACCATCACTAACCACTAAGCTAAAGATCTCCCTAACACTGGAACACCAGAGAAAAAAAACTAAGAACAATTGACTTGAAGACCGAAAGCTTATAGTCATGACCTAAATGTCCTATAAATAACAAGTAGAAGAAAATCAGTAGCTGAGGTGGTACTGATGCCTTCAGTTTTCATCAGATCTTAGACAGAGCATGATCCAAAGGGAGAAATCACTAAAAAGAGAAACAAAAGGCCCCAAGTGGAGCCTTTATTAGACTTCATTAAGACTTGATACCTACCACTAGCAATTTTCATTTACCTCCCCTCTGCCCCCATCTCCACCCCAAAATAGAATTCTAAACCAATCTGAAGTGTCCTGGTTTCCATGCCAGTGTCCTCTGTAATGTCTTACTCACCTGACCAGGGGAAACCAAATGATTGATGTGACTATGGATGAATTCTATTGACCCACATCTCAAGCATTATGGGATTGTTAGTTCCGATGATTATTAATATTACTTCTTAAATTAAGTAGCAGCAAACCAGATTTGTCCTTTGTCCTCTGGGAGTAACTTTGGTCGCATTGTATGTTCTGATGCAAATCTTTTGCAGATTGACTTTGTAAAGGAAAGATCAATTACTGAGTCTCTTGTCTGTTTATGCAATTTTATTATTCCACCTGGAAATGAGTCGGATGTCTTAAGTGAGGTGCATTTGAGAGAATTCGTTTCATTTGTTCACTCTGTACCATACATTTCTCTAGGAGTGAGTCAAGATTTCTTCACTTTCATCACTAGGAATGAGTCCACCCTAGCCGATTAACTCACACCAAGGGTTTAAATGGAAAGGAATAAAAATGGCTTATTTAAATCACAGGCATTTTGAGGATCATTAGAGCTCTGTGTCCTATGAATAAGGACGATTAAAATTCAGCTGAGTTCTGTGTATTCTTAATGTGCATTTAGTTTACACCACAACATCTTCCTTAACATACAATATGCTGTGTGCTGTGACTGCTATTCATAATGGCACACACTTGGTAATATGCATGATGATACAGAATAAATTTAAGTGTCTTTACATTATTCTTAATATAATAATGGTTCCTAGGGCTACATGCAGCTGTGAGTGCATATTAACAGGGGTAGCCCACTGTGAATTATGAATCTATAACACAAAATTTTCAGAAAAAAGTACTTACTGTGTATGTAAAGTAGCTGCCTTTTAAAGCTCAAAACTTGGGCTGCTTAAAATTGCTCCAAGTAACATTTTTAAAAGAAAATATTCCAGGGGTAATAAGTGAAAGGAATGGATTTATGAATGATAGCTATAAAGTGTTCCTAAGGTAATAACTCACAAAACTGCAAAAGGAATAGAAAATTATCTTTTTATGCATGTGTAATATGAAATCAATTCAAATGAATTTCAGTAACAAATGCTCTTGATGTTTTTCCTATCTTAATGGATCTCACTATCTTTTATTCTTGTTGATCTGATGATACTAAGATATAAAGGATCCTATTTCTTGGTTAATTTGAACTAAATATCTATAAATGCAAACTTTTTAAAAGAGTCATTTTTAAACTGCCATTTTATTTTGGTACTATCAAGAGCCACATCTGCTTCTTCCTAAAAGATTTCTCTCAAATGCCATCATTTTAATAAGTTAATCCAAATACTTTATCTTAGATTTAAAACTGAGTTGTGTGCCATATTCTCTTCTAATTTTTCTTCTGTTACTTTCCACCCCTTTAGAGTAGAAGCAATAGCATTTTACTAGCATACTTAACTATAGTCTGCAGAAGCTTTTCCTTCTGTCTGAAATGTTTGCCTTGCCCCATCAGAAATCTCAAGACTTAGATAAAAAGCCTCATCTTCTCCCTGTCATGACCCCTGACCCTTCTGTTGCACACTTTTCCCTCCAACTTTCCCTGTGATGCACTTGGTCACTACCTTTGCATTGCTATTTCTGGATTACGTAAACTGACTTGCATTAGTGTTCTTATTGAATAGTATGGTAATAAATAAGAAAAACTATCACTGATCCTATGAGACTGACATGTCTGAAAATAAGTTTAATTCAAAATATCTAGTGTATAGTATGAACTATAAATATAAGCTATATTCTTATGGCTTCCTAATTTTAATTTTAATTATATTTAATTGTGAATCCTATTAGATACTGAAAGATACAGAAACAGGGACTTTGTCTTATTCTCTGGACCAAGCATTATGCTAAGTACAAAAGAAGTGACTAATGGGTACATTTATTACATTGAATGTTTTATTAAAGGATTTCATGAATTGTATAATTATTTACACATGGATATTTGTTTTGGTATTTCATTGATTTGATTCTATGATTTAGTTTTGTTTTCACAACATCTCTTCCTCTTCAATTCCATTTAAATGAGACAAGATATATCATGTTGCAAAGGAAGCACAGATCTTTCTATATTTAGTATGTCGTTAGTTCAGAAAGGTTTGTTCCTAATATTCATAACACCCTATGGCATAGGATACTTTGGAAAACATGTTTAGTGTCCAGAGCCAAAAACTATCAGACTGCCTCTTATTTCAGCCACTGTAATTATGGTCAGTTCCACGGGAGCCCTGCTTCCATTTGCTGGGAACTTCCTTCCTATCTTAATGGCACTTTGCAGGGACTCTCAGTCTTTCCCATAGGCACTCCTTGGGAATTACCTTTCACCAATGAAGGGGAGTATTCAGCAGAAAAAAAATTCCTTGAGAAAATCAAAAGTTTTTATTGTTGATTATTGGTAGAAGACAAGATGTTAGAAAAATATCCCTGAACAAAGGAAGTAGCTTCTGGAACTACAGCCACAGAATTTGCAGTCTTTCAAGCTATTGAAAGTCACACATCTTCCAGGGCGTGTTGCATTTTGCTTTTTTCTTTTTCACTTTTGGAGTCACACCTGGCAATACTCAGGGGTTACTCCTGGCTTAGCACTCAGGAATGATTCCTGGTGGTTCTCAGGGGAATATTTGGGATGCCAGGGATCAAATGGAATTGGTTGCATGCAAGGCAATTGCCCTACCCACTGTACTATTGCTCCGGTCCCACCTTTTGCTCTTAATCCCATTGCTGTTCTTTACCTTTAAAAATGCTGAGTTTATAATTGCATCCTTTAAATATGAAAGCTTCCACCTCTCTGTTCTATAGCTATGAAAACTTCTCAGCACCTTAGTAACCTTTGCAGGCTTATTTCTACTTAAATCACCAAATGTGATTTACATTTGTCTTTTTAAGGGAAGTGATATTTTCTTTCTCTAGACACACTTTGAAATTGATAGGGCTTAAATCTCTCCGCACAGTCATTACTGGGTGGCGACTTCCCGCTTTCCTCAGTTGCCAACACAGTGGAGACGCCAACATCTGAAGAAACACAGGTTTCCATGACTCCAAGCCATCTTAAATTCCAACATCTCTGGAATGGCTAAAATTTGATATGATAGGTGTAAGATAACATAGCCTCAGGTAGTTTAGGTTTATTGGGTCCTTCCCATGACAGTGCTCCCTTTCCTCTGGGTTTATTTGTAACTTCTTTCTTTGTGCTCTGTTGACTTGTAAATATCGTTTTTCTCTTCTCCTTAAGTCCTTTGTATAGTTTATTCTGAGCAATGTCCTTTATGTATGGCACAGGAAGACTGTAGTAAATGCTATGCTTTTCTTATGTATGAGTCATTTGACTCTAAATGATATTTTCCTCCTGGGAAATAGTCTCAGCTGCCCTTACTTCCTAGCACCCCCCAAAGCAGGGTCCTGATCAGGGACGGGATGAACCCAGGGCAAGCGGTGAGCTATGTGCTTCCCTGACATCGAGATGGGCCTGGCCAAAGTGCCTAATGCTTAACTATAAGTTAAGAGCTTGGTCATGGACAGATGCTGTCATGATCCAAAAAGTAATCCAAAGCTTCAGTTTATCTCTTATTGTGTCCAAAAATAACTAAAGGAGAAAAACACCTTAAGAGGTATTTTGCCTGTAGGCTGTCAGGAAGGGCTCCTTATGTTGTTTTTGCTTCCAGATTGGGTGGAGCTTGGGCCCGGAGGGCAAGGTGGAGAGATAAGTAGGGGAGGAGAGAGAACCAGGGAGGGTCAGAATCTACAGGATGGGGAGAGCCCAGGCTCTGAGATGCAGCGCAGAGATATGAGCAAGGTTGAGGAATGAGGGGCAAGGAAAGAAGAATGCATGAGATGGGAGAGACAAGAGATTGAATCACTTGTATCACTTGTCATCTCGTTGATCTTTGATTTGCTGGATCGGGTGCTAATAACGACTCCATTCGTCCCTGTCACATGCTAGTGCAGCCCAGTGGTATCTGCTCGCTCCAGGAACATGAAGAGCCCGAAACCGTTCATACAGGGTTATGGCAAAGAAATCTGACCATCTCATAGGTGGGTCTTTTGACATCCCGTGAAATCCAGTCGGTAACAGCTCTAGTCCAGCAGTAATCTCTAAATCACATTATATGTCTGGCCCAGCTGATTTTTGACGACTTGGCAAATGAGACAGCATCCCTGATTCTTTGTTGACAGGGGTCAGAACTCCTCATTCCTTCTCTCACTTCAGAGAAATGTGATATTCCAAGCACAGCTCTTTCAATTCCTCTTTGGGATACCTGAATAGCGTTCTCATACTGTTTTCATAAGGCCCAGGCCCTTGAGGCACATGTTAGTGCAGGAATAACCATGGAGACGAAATGATGTACCCAGAGCTAGAGGTTTTTCGTCCTCTTAATAATTTCTTCAACGCTCTTGAGGGCATTCCACACTGCTCTCTTCCTCCTGAACAGTTCTGGTGCCAAGTCATTCCTCATGTTGAGTTCTCGACCCAGGTACACACAGATGCTGCATTTGGAGATGTTCGTTCCATTAAGAGCAAATGGAACTTCAGGGACCAGTTCGTTTTTCATGAACATTGTCTTGGTGAGATGCAGCTGCAGTCCAAACTTTCCCACTTGCAGTCGAAGTTGGCCAGCATTTGTTGTTGGCCAACTGCTTGACTAATGTTTGGTGTTATTAGAACAATGTCATCAGCGAAACGGAGGTGGTGTAGTAGCCAACCATCTATCTTCACTCTCATTCCTTCCCATTCCAGTCATCACATGATGTTCTTGAGGGTGGCACTGAAGAGTTTCGGTGAAATGGTATCACCCTGCCACACTCCTCTCTTTACATCAATCATCACTTCCTTGTAGAATGGTGAGATCCTGGTGGTGGATCCGTAATACAGCTCATGAGCATCTCGATGTACTGAGTTTGAATGCCCTGTTTGGCTAGGGCTTCAATGACCGCCTAGTCCCAACAGAAAGAAAGGCCTTCTTTAAATCAATGAATGTTAGACAGAGTGGCTTCTTGAACTCTAGTGAAACCTCAATGAGCTTGGTCACCATGTGGATATGGTTGATCGTGCTGAATCTTTTTCGGAAACTGGCTTTGTCGCATGGTTGTCCTTTGTCTAGTGTTTTGCCTATTCTATTCAGGATGACTTGAGTGAACAACTTGTAGACAACGGACAACAGGCAGATTGGGTAATAGTTGCCGATGTCATGGATGTCTCCCTTCCTGTACAACAGAACAACAGAAAACCTGTTGGTTTTCGATTGGGACGGAACCTTGCATTTGGACAGGTAGTGTGTGAAGAGCCAAGCCAGTGTATTGATGAGTACTGGTGGCAGATTCTTCAAGCATTCAGGTCTGACATTGTCTGGACCAGGTTCTGTGTGTGTCTTTACCGACAAAATAGCATGTTGGATTTCAGAAGGGAGGACGTTGGGAACAACATATTCTTCCTTCGGAATTTGGTATGTGGGCAGGTGGATGTGGCTATCAAAGAGATCGAAATAGATGTCATGAATAATCCTCTCCATTGCTCTTCTGGAAGATATGATAGATCCATCAGGACATCAGAGGGCAATCATCTTGGTCTTGTAGTTGGTGAAGGACAGGCAAGCGTTAGGAATACTTTACCTGGTTTCTGCCACATCTGCCAACACTGCTGCTCTTCTCTCTTTGAGGTCTTCCGTTACCGCTTCTCTGCACAGCTTTGCAAGCCAATGCTTGTGATTGCCTGAGGCTCATGCCAAACCAAACCAGAGAATGATCTGGAGAGTTTCCGAAGACAGGCGTCTGTTTGTGGCTTTTCCACTCTCAGCATTCCTCGTGCAGTCATGGAGGTACTGTACCAGTTGATTGTATTCCTCATTGATGTTGTCAATGATGGCATCTTCCCACATTGCCGCAATAGTGCCAAAGAACTCCCAGTTGGTGGTCATTCTGGGAGTTCTCGTCTTAAACTTAAACTTTGCACTCCTTTCTCTCCACTCTGTGAAGTAGAATTTTGCACGAAGGAGATGGTGGTCCCATCCCATTTGGAATTTTAGGACAACAGTGACATTGGTCAGGCAAAACCTTTGATTGAATATGATGTGGTCAGTTTTGTTGTGGAACTGTCCACTGGGAGACTCCCATGGATGGTCTTGGTCGACATGATCAACTCAGACAGTCTCTCACCTATTCGTTCCATTCTAGGCCAATGGTCCAGATGTGGAGTTCTTTGGGTGACCTTCTTGGTCTTATCTTGGCATTAAAATAATCGACAATGATCTTGTAGAAGGTGTGGTCTTCTTTATAGAACTTCTGTAGCTCCATGTAGAACTTCTCAATTTCTTCTTTGTTGTAGTGGATATTGGTATGTAGACGATGAAGATAGAAACTACTGGCAGTGAGCCACATCTATTCAAGAGCAATCATCTGCTTTTGGTTGTTAGGCATTCAAATGAATCAATGCTCACGGTCAAGTTCGTGTTGACAAGGACACCGACACCACTGATGCCTCTATTGTCGCATGTTCAGATGAACAGTTTTTCTCCAGTGTTGAACATGGCGTGATGTGATTGATGCCTTCTCCTTTTGGTCAGACCATTGATGTCGTACTTGATCTTCTGCACTTGCACCATCAAGTCCTCGATGGATGCTTCCAATGCCAGCGTATGTTCGTTGAAAGTACAGACAGTCATTTTAGTCCTTCTTCATTTTGGCAGTGTAGTTCGTCCCTGAGATTTTATTAGCCTCTCCTTGCTCATCCTTCTTAATGCTGCCGTATTGGGGGCTCTTTTAGTGTCAGGCGAATGAGGCCTATTGTTACTGTTTGTTTGGTATTTTTTTTTTTGGTTTTTGGGTCACACCTGGTGATGCACAGGGGTTACTCCTGGCTTTGCACTCAGGAATTACTCCTGACAGTGTTCAGGGGATCACATGGGATGCTGGGAATTGAACTTGGGTTGACTGCTGTGCTATCTCTCCACCCCCTGTTGTTACTGTTTTTGGCATATTGAATACACCACGGGTAACTTGCCAGGCTCTGCTGTGCGGGCAGGGTACTCTCAGTAGCTTGCTGGGTCCTCTGAGAGTAATGGAGGCTTTTAGGGTGGCCTCTAATCGCCCTTACAGTTGTTCCCATGGTTCACACCATACTTGAACCCCATCAAATATGGTGCAGTAGTATGGAAAATGGGTATTAAGTGTCTTATGGTGTGTTACATGGCCACACAGTGGCTGCATGGTCAGGAACTCGGCCTGGAGTGTGGCGGTGGCTGGGTAGTGGAGGTAGTGGAGGTAGTGGAGATTGGCCATTGAGTTCTTTATCTGGCCCCGGTAGGGTGGGTCATCTGGGTATGATACATGGGGTACTGGAGATTGGGGGAGGCAGACAGAGGATCTCTGTTTATGGCTCTCATTGAGCCTGGAGTCCAAGGTCACAAAGTTCTGCTTTAACTGTTTCTGTGGGGCTTCACTCATGCGTGAGGTTCGACCTCAGTGTCCAGGAAGCGGCCTGGAGTGTGGCAGTGGCTGAGTCGTGGGGAATAAACGGTAACTAATCAGCAACCAGCTGGTCCTCATTCTTCCTTTGCCTGCCCATTGCCAACAGCCGTCTTGATCCAGTCCATACACAGTGCCTAGAGTGCACCGAATGCTAGTGGTTAGAGAGCCGGCTGGAGAGCCGTGAATACACATCCTTCCTTGGGAGTGTCCTTTACAGCTGGAGAGCCGCGAATACACATCCTTCCTTGGGAGTGTCCTTTACAGCTGGAGAGCCGCGAATACACATCCTTCCTTGGGAGTATCCTTTACAGCTGGCATCCCTGCGGGAATACTTTTTACAATAGGGATGCCATTGAAGTTTCTGTTAAGAAAGTTAAAGGGAATAAAAAATTCTTTAGGTAGGTTTAGGCATATATCCATTTTGTATAGGTGTATTTTCATTGCTCCCCTGTTAAAAGAATTTAGTTCACAATTTTATACTCCTAGAATTCTTTCAAACACTACATTTGATATAAATAGCTAATGGTGAAAAGAATGTAAAAAAAGTGAGAACTACTAAATATTCACTACTATGTAAAAAATTATATACATTTTACTTCCAGTTCATTTATTCTACCTAAATTAAATCAGTGGGGTAGGTGCTATTATCTCCATTTTACAAATGGGAAATGAAGCCACAGACAGATTAAGTCATTCTTTTCAAATTCACCCATTAGAAATGCATACATCTTTAAGGCAGATAAATTTGACTTAGACCATACTGATCTCACTAGATCGAAATGACAAAATGGCTCCTTTCCCCACTCAGTTTTCATCATTCTGTTTATCAGTCCATATTATCTAGTTAACTTGACTACCTTTTCTGCACTTCACTCTGGTTTTCAGAATTTCATACAGTGTCACTGTCACTGTCATTCCAATTTGTTCGAGTGGGCATCAGTAACATCTCTCATTGAGAGACTTATTGTTACTGTTTTTGGCATGTCCAATACGCACAGGTAGCTTGCCAGGCTCTGTCGAGCTGGCTCGATACTCTCAGTAGCTTGCCTGGCTCTCAGATAGGGGCAGAGGAATCGAACTTGGATCGGCCGCGTGAAAGGCGAACACCCAACCGCTGTGCTATTGCTCCAGCCCCCAGAATTTCATAGGTTTATAAAATGAAGAGTTACAAGACTATCCAAACCTACATGAAACCTAGAAGGAAACTGAAAAGAAATCACGAGAGACCAAAAAGTTTTGTATAGTTCAACTTCCTCCCAGCTACAAGCAGAAGAGGCTACATTTCAGATTATTTCTCACTCAAAAACTTTCTGGACTCTGGAATCTCCTTTTCGTCAAAGCACCGGTTCTTCAAATCCCAGGTTTAATCTTTATTTGAAGTGCCGCATGTAACTAGATTTCGTTATTCATTCTTAGCTGCAGTAATAGAGTCAACCTTCTTTGGAGCAAAGAAGAAGGTGGCTGGATTACTTTGGCCCCAGGCCAAGTGGACAAAGGTGAAAAAGTTTATTTCAGTTGGGTTGCCCTCATCACCATCGAAACAGAAACAGCACAATTTCTTTTTTTTTTTTTTTTTTTGCTTTTTGGGTCACACCCAGCGATGCTCAGGGGTTACTCCTGGCTCTGCACTCAGGAATTACTCCTGGCGGTGCTTGGGGGACCATATGGGATGCCGGGGATCGAACCCGGGTCGGCCGCGTGCAAGGCAAATGCCCTACCCGCTGTGCTATCGCTCCAGCCCAGAAACAGCACAATTTCAATGTATTCTTTTCCAAGCTGAGAACTGATATTTAAAGATTCTAATCTTTCAGCAAATTAAGTGGATGCTTTTTCCTCTTTGCTTTCTCCATCTTCTTCCCCCATCCCCCAATCTCATTGTCATCAGAAATCAACATGAATTTCCTGTGCTGCTACTGGTCTCTGAATTTTATCCACTGCTTTGTTAAGGGAGTTTTCTACCAGAAGATTCCTTTGTCTGCTTACTTGTAGAGACTGTCTGCCAGCACCACCTCCATGGAAGGTAACTGTATATTTTGATTTATTCAAAACCAATCAGGGGAGAGTTAATGAATTCTTTTTTTTCAATTTATTTTATTGAATCACCATGTGGAAAATTACAATGCTTTCAGGCTTAAATCTTAGTCATACAATGCTGAAACAACCATCCCTTCAACCAGTGCCCATATCCCACCACTGAAAAAAAAAAAAAAACACAGTACGCCTCCCATCCCGCCCACCCCCGAAACCCCCCCTTATAACTGATAAATTTCACTTTACTTTCTATTTACTTTGGTTACATTCAATATTTCAACACAATCCTCACCATTACTGTTAGGAGCACCCCACTAGAGTCAGACCTGTTGTGAAGGGAAATGAGGTTTTTGATTTCTGTACTTTAACAACTAAGCCCAGGGAGATTTCTTCCGGATATTCGATCATTGCAAGCTTGTAAACCCCATCTGTGGTCGTCATAATATGGTGTCCCCACACCCTTCATCCCCGGGAAGGGACAGGCGCGAGAGAGAAATACCTTTCCCCTCCTGGGCGGGCATGGGGTCGAAGCTTGGTTCTCAGGCTGGAGACATTCTGCAAGTAGCTGCCCATGTTGAATTTGGTTCAGCTGGGTCTGGATTCACGCTCATGCAGCTGCAGAGGAGCCGCACATGCGTGTGGCCCCCGGGATCACATCTCAGCGGAGGGAGAGTTAATGAATTCTTAAGGGCAGGAGATCAATCATGTTCTATTTATATATAATTAATTTCATGATGCCTCACTTGCATTTTACAACTACATTAAAGGATAAGATAAAAGGTCTGGGATAAGGTCAGAATATTTATATTTTTATAAATCTACAAAATTCAACAAAAAGATCTATGTTTTCTTTTAGGACATGCATAGTCAATATTTTTATGAGCAAAATCTGTCTCACAAAATTCCTCATTTTCTCCTATGGTAGAATTTATGATCTCATCATTTTTTTCTTTCTTTTCTATTAATTGCAAATGAAATTTAATTGTCACCATTTGTTGAATGTGTCATTTTCTGTACCTCTCACACCTCTTTGTCACTGTATTTAGGATACATGGCACATGGAGGTGGTGTTGTATAAACATGCTGTTTTGTTTGAAAAAATGGGTGAATTAAGAAGCTGTGAGTGACTGGCAGAATAAAGTGCATATGAGACAGATCAGAGGGAGATGGAGTGATTGCACAGGAAACAAAGGTATGTGGCAGATAAACAATGTTGGGGCACAGAGCTACAGGCCTCCCTGTGGTGATCAGAACTGGTCTTCTCAAGAGGTACATATAAACATCCAGATTATTTTGAACTGAGGTCAGTTGAGAGATGCTGCAGATTAGCTATCTAGGAGAATAAATATTTTGGCTATTATTTGGAATTGAGATTTTTTTTAAACCAAAAACTGTCTTTCTATCACATAGTTCTGCTCTATGGTAGTGCAGACATCTAAATGCAGAGCATTTGGTCTTTATCAAGTGTCATTTTCCTTGTCAAATAAATCTCCTTCCTCCTTCCTAAAAGGCCTGGGCCCTCTCTATTTCAGTCCTCTTCTCAAGATATACAATCTTACTGAACCCCATTGGCATCCATGTCGTTTCCTTGTGTGTAATCTGAAAAAAATTTGTTCTTTCCTTCTAATTGGTCTGATGTTAATTTGAATAGTTTTCCAGTCCAAAAAGTACCCAAAGGGAGAATTTCCTCCTCTAATTTACAGCACAACATGAATGATGACTGAAACAAAGGTTTGTTGCTATCTGTGCTCTGAGTTCTAGCATTTTGGTGTAGTAGGCGAAAGGAAAAACACAGGAAGGAAATGACTTTGGCAGGGAAGTAGACTTGCAGGTATATAGAGGGAAGACTAGGAGATCAGAATTAGAAGAAGGAAAAACCAAATATTTGAGAAACTGGTATAAAATAGACATCCCTGTCATCCCACTGTTTGTCAATTTTCTCGAGCAGGAGCCAGTAACATCTCCATTCATCCCTGTCACGTGCCAGTGTGGCCCAATGGCATATTGGTGGATCTTTCAGGATCAGGGAAATGAGGACCGTTGTTGTTACTGTTTTTGGCATATCGAGTACACCACGGGTAGCTTGCCAGGCTCTGCCGTGTGGGCAGGATATTCTTGGTAGCTTGCCGATCTCTCCGAGAGGCAAAATAGACATAGGCTTCTATTTTATGGGCGACCGAAGTCTTGGTGGCCAGGCAGGTTGTTGAAATCCTTCTTAGCAATGTAGGGAAGTTACCGAGGACAGGGGTCAACAAAATTTCACTTTTTTCATAAAGAGCCACATGTTAATTCTTTTCAGTTTTTCAGGCTATATGATCTCTATTAAAAAAAATTACCTCTTACATCTATACAATGGAATACTATGCAGCTGTTAGAAAAAAGGAAGTCAAGAATTTTGTAGTTAAGTGGATGGGCATGAAAAGTTTCATGCTGAGTGAAATGAGTCAGAAAGAGAGAGACAGACATAGAAAGACTGCACTCATCTATGGTATATAGAATATCAGAGTGGGAGACTAATACCCAAGAACCGTAGAAATAAGTACCAGGAGGTTGACCCCATGGCTTCGCGGCTGGCCTCACGTTCCGGGGAAAGGGCAACTCAGAGAAGCGATCACCAACTACATTGTAGTTGAAGGCCATGTGGGGGAAGGGAGTTGCGGGCTGAATGAGGGCTAGAGACTGAGCACAGTGGCCACTCAACACCTTTATTGCAAACCACAACAGCTAATTAGAGAGAGAGAACAGAAGGGAATGCCCTGCCACAGTGGCAGGGTGGGGTGGGGGGGAGATGGGAGTGGGGAGGGTGGGAGGGACGCCGGGTTTACGGGTGGTGGAGAATGGGCACTGGTGAAGGGATGGGTTCCCGAACTTTGTATGAGGGAAGTATAAGCACAAAAGTGTATAAATTTGTAACTGTACCCTCACGGTGATTCTCTAATTAAAAATAAATAAATTATAAAAAGGAAAAAAAAAAGAAGATGATAAATTATATAAATTAAATTTTAATATTTTTAGAAAAAAAAAATTACCTCTGCAGTTCTGAAAATAACCATAGATAATATGTACATGTTCTCACAAAAATGTATACGTAAAATCAGTGACTAATCTGGATTTGACCCAGCAGACATAATTTTCTGACTCCTGGTCTGGGGTGCAGAGATTAAAATCTATGTCTTCTGATCCTTTCTTTATCAGTGAGTTTTCATGGTGTGTCCAAAAAATTGGTCCAGTGTGAAATTAAGGACTATTTGATTAAAATAAATTTCAACTACAAACTAAAACCCTTGTGAGAAAGAAAAAATATTCCAACTTCTTTATTGTTTAAATTAATCCAAAAACTAAAATCCAGTCATCTTAAAAATGCTCTATTTTCAGCCAAAAATTTCAGACACTGAGGCTCAAGTGATAGTACAGCAGATGAGGCACTTGACCAATCCCTGGTCCTCCAAGTTCCACTAAGAGTGATCCCTAACAGAGCCAGGAGTAAGTCCTGTGCACCCCTGGGTGTGGCCCCAACCAAAAACAAAGTTAGAACTACTGACTTTTTGGGCTGTTTAAAAAAATTATTTTTTAAATGAATCACCGTGAGATACAGTTACAGATTTATAACCTTTCGTGGTTACATTTCAGTCACACAGTGATCAAGTATCTTGGGCTATTTTTCAAGGAGAATGAAAAAATGATGATAAAGGATTATTTGAACTGTGGGAAATAATAGCTATGTCAATATGTCAAAGGTAAATAAAAATGACAGGAAAAATTGGAGAAAATCCTCACTTTTTGATTTAAAGGTTGATCTAGTATACCTTAAAATTATCATAGACAAATGATTTCTCAGTGGGATTTCTTTTAGCTACACATAAGATTTTATGGTTTTGTTTTGCAAGACTTGGGGTGGGAATTGGGGTTAATTCTAGATATCATGTGAAGAGTTAATTCTCAAAATATTCTAAGTGTGGTGCCACTTTATTCCTTGATATAAAAACTTTAAAAACCACTAGAGAAGTAGTATTCACATCAAAATATGGTAAAAGTTTATGTATAAAACTTTTCTCTTAGAGACATAATACAGCAGATAGGACACTTGTCTTGCACACTACCAGCCCAGATTTGACCGCCAATACCAATACTGCTCTGGAACCCAGATGTACAGGACCTGGAACTGAGATCCCCAAGTCTGCTTGGATCAGGACTGGGCCTCCTCTACGTAGACCTCCCATTTTCCAGTATCTAGGCAGTCACACCTACTATCTGCCCCAGCGCCATGTAATCCCATCAACAGCCAACATCCAGAGACTATAAAACAAAACTCCCAGAAGCCCTCTTATTGTCTAGTTTTCCCCTCTCAGAGAACCCGGCAAGCTACCGAGAGTTTCCTGTCCACACGGCAGAGCCTGGCAAGCTCCCCGTGACATATTCAATATGCCAAAAACAGTAACAATGATGGGTCTCATTCCCCTGATCCTGATAGAGCCTCCAATGTGGCACTGTTGGGAAGGACGAGTAAAGAGAGGCTACTAAAATCTCAGGGATAGGACAAATGGAGATGTTACTGAGACCACTCAAGCAAATCGATGAACAACAGGATGACAGTGATATCACAGAGTCCCCTGAACCCTGCCAGGAGTGATCCCTGAGCATAGAGCCAAGAGTAAGCACCAGAAAAAACAAAAAAAACTTTGTCTTATCTCAAATACAAATACATAAGTGTTGGATATCATTGGTTTGTCCTTTCCCCCTTGCCACTAGGAGCTTAGGTTTATCAGTCACACCCATCAAAGTGCTCTAAGTCACTCCCATTCCTTTGTTTATCTGTAACCATTTCTACCAGTTTATCTGCTCTTCCCTTAATCAAACTCTGTTAATTGGTAAGGTCAGAACTTCCTAGGACACTGAATATTATAACATTGCCTTTCTCTCCTCTTTATGCCTTTTGAATAATTTACTTTAAAGCTATGTCTTTTTTGTATAGACACAAGAAGACAATATTATGTTTTTATAACTTAAGACTTAATTGGCCTCGAATATTATTCCCTTCTGGGCATCTGCTTTCTCCACTTAAGCCTCAGTTGCCCTCAGTTCCTAGCACCCCAAAGTAGGGTCCCCGACGTGGGACGGGAAGGATCCAGGGCAAGCGGTGAGTTATGTGCTACCCTGGCATCGAGATGGGCCTGGCCAAAGTGCCTAATTCTTAACTATAAGTTAAGAGCTTGATCATAGACAAATGCTGTCATGATCCAATAGTAATTATGAGACTGGGACCCTGCCAGGGATAGGAAAGACTGATCTGGCCTGAGCACTGTAGTCTGAGATTGAGATGGCCCCAGGAGAGCAATTCTATAAGCTTTAATGCATCTCTTATTGTGTCCATACAAAATAATTAATATTATGAATTCTTATATGTTTGCTGGCTGAGGAGAAGAGAAACACATTCATGGGATTCTGCCCTTGGGTGGATCCTCCTGCTGAAAGAGAATTAAGTCCTAGGAGAAGCATCCCCTGAGGGAAAAGAACCTTACCCTATTGCTGACCACACCTATGTGTATGCCCCAACCCCCTCATGCTGTGGAGATTTAACTAGGCTGTAAGAGTGGGTTGGGGGCCAGATCCACAGGGCCAGATCCACAGAGCCAGATCCACGGGGGCCAGATCCACGGGGGCCAGATCCACAGATCGAGAGAGAGACTGAGAGCCGGGAGAGAGGCAGAGAGAGAGAGAATGAAGTAGGATGGGGGAGAAAGAAGCAGGAGGAGAATCAGAGGAGAATGGAGATGGACATGAAATAAACCGATCGAGCAACCAGTTTGGCCTTCTTCCTTCCTTCGCCTGCCTCGCCGCCTGCGCGCCCTTTCTTTTTATTTTTGTGTTTTACACACATAAGAATAAGAGCTATAAATATTATAAATCTGAAAAAAGAAACCTCTTAGGGACCAAAAATTGAAAAGAAATTGCAGTTTGAAACACTGAAGCAGGAGAGTTTCTATACTACAGAATGAAAACTGAGACAGTAAAGAGCTCAATTCTATAAAGAAAAAAGTTACAAGTTTACTATACTCTATACTCCATTCAGGAGCTGGAAAAAGAAAAAAAATCCACAACCATTCTTTAAGGCTATAGTGTTCAGATGAGCACTGTGGCCTAAAGACAATCATAGCTCAAATAATATGTTGACATGGAAACTTGGTGTGTCATAACTCAGAATGGAAATCCTGAGGTGTTTCTGACTAGGTACTTGGGAAAGCTGGAGACTAAGTCAAGCAAGTTTGGCTAATAAAGCATAAATAGTAACACTTTTATAAATCACTTTTATAAATATAATCACTTTGATAAATTTTGTTGTTCTTACTATAATAACAATAACCCCCCCAAAAAAATTAGAGATTCAAGTTTTTTAAAGTTAAGTGTTATCAAAGAACTAAATGTGAAAAAATGAGATCACAGAAGAAAATAGGGAAAACAAACAAGCCAACGAAAACAATTCAATTTAAATTTGCTCTTGCAGCTAAATCTCCAAGTTGAAAACTAATCTCACAACATCAATAAATTTAATAAATGATAAGAATATACTGCTGAGAGCATAATCTTCAAAGTAGAACATTAAATGAATATAATAAAAATACAAAAAAATAAAATATATCTGTAGGACAAAATGAGACATTACAAATATTACCATGAGTTAAGAACAGGATACAGTTTTTTTTTTTTATGTGGAGGCTTGGGAAATTCTTTTGGCGTTGGACACACCCCACGGTGCTTAGGGATTGCTTAGGGGACCAGGTGGTGCTGGGAAACAAAATCAGTAGATTGAAAGATTGAAGAGTCAAGAAAGAATTGCTGAAGAGGAAAAAAATCACTAGAGGAAAAGAATCATAGACAAAGTTAAGTAGATGGACAATACGAAAATTAAGTTAAAAGACAGGACATAATGAGAATAATAATCTGTGTTCTAGGAGGAGCTCCAGAAGTAGAAAAATAGAAGGAGGGTAATATTTTTAAACCTAATCATCACTTAATGTTCTTCTGCATTTATTAAAATGTATCATAGCCCCCACTAGCTGTGGCTCTAGGTCCTAGCAGACCAGATGGAGTGAAAAGATGGAAGTTTTGTACCATAGCAGTACCCCTGCAGAGAGGGTGGGTGAACTGAACTGAATGCTTAGCAGTACCAGGCGTGGAGGGTTCTCCTCTATACTCACACGGGAAACTAAGTCAGAGCCAAGACTGAGGATCTCTTCCTCTCCCTCCTGAACAGAAACATTTTTTTAAAATAATAATAAGACTTGTCTAGCATGGTCCAAACACTACCCTCCCAGAGAAGGGAACTGAGTTATATATTCACTCTAATGGCAAAAAAAGGGCAGGAACATTAGCACAGTGAGTAGGGCACTTGCCTTGCACACGGCCGACCCGGATTCGATTCTCTCAGAGAGCCCAGCAAGCTGAGGGGACTATCCCGCCCACATGACAGCCTGGCAAGCTACCCATAGTATATTAGATATGCCAAAAACAGTAACAATAAGTTTCACAATGGACACGCTACTGGTGTCCGCTCTAGCAAAATCGATGAGCAACGGGAGGACAGTGACAGTGATGACAAAAAAGAGAATGTTAAAACATGCTTTCAGCTGCATAATCCAGCAATTTCTCCTAGAAATGAACAGGTGGAATAGAACACAGAGCAAAGCCTATTTTAGTAAGAAATCTAAGTATTTTAAATCATTCAAAATACTTAATGAAAAAAGGATAATTTCAAACAAATGTCATTGAAAAAATTAGATATTCATATGTAAGAATGAAGCTTGAGACGTATTTGTGGGAGTGGTTTGGGCAGTCTGGCAGTACTGTGAGATACCTCCCCTACTTCTCGGTCTGTCATCTGGAAGGTCACCGTGACAGTACTTGGAGAACAATGTGGTAAGAGTGATGAAATTGGGCTTGGACATATAAAAGACTAATACTGCACTCCCTGAACTATCTTTCTGACCATAAAGCCTCTCTTGTACCACTTACAAATAATAATTTAGATTAAAAGCTTACATGTAAGATCCAAAGCTCTATAAGATACATAAATGACTAATGGGCATCTTTAAAAAATGTCCCAAATCTCTAGTCAAGAATAATGCAAAGTAAACCCACAACAAAATGGCCACCATTTAGAAGATGAGTGATAATGAATCCTAAGTAGCCTGGATGTGGAGTAAAGTAATCCCTCATGCACAGTTGGCGATACTGTACATTGGTGCAGCTGTTATGTAAAATGAAATGAAGGGGTCCCCAAATCCTCATAAGTTCCAGCAATATAACCTGGAGGGAATATCATATCCTCTGTCCCCATTCCCCCACAGAATGAAAATATTATCTTGTAAAGAGTTTATGAATAGAGAGCTCAAAGTTCTTAGTCACATTATATATAATTGCCAAAACATGGAAACAGCCTATTTACATAAACATATAAATGACTGAAGAACTTATGGTATGTGAACAATGGTGGAACATTGTCAATTGTGAAAAGGTCCTTGAAGACATTATGTTAAGAGAAATACCCAATGAAGAAAGAAACACAATTTGATCTCTTTTGTATGTGGATCCAAATTTTTTTAAAAAAACATAAAATGGTATCAGATTGGGGGACTTGAGGTAGGCGTTCAAAAGTCGCAAACTTCTAGTTGTAAAGAGTTCTAGAGCTTACACTGTAATAGATATTAAATATGTCTCAGGAAATTATTAGAAAATACACACAACAAAATGTAACAAAAATAAGAGGAGAATGTTCAAGAAGGTAGAATAGGAAGAGCTTGGACTCACCTTCTCTTGTTCCCACAGAAAACAAATCTGCACTACATAAGAGCCTTAAACCAGAGGCTGGAGCGATAGCACAGCACGTAGGGCGTTTGCCTTGCACGCGGTGGACCTGGGTTCGATTCCCAGTGTCCCATATGGTCTCCCGAGCACCGCCAAGAATAATTCCTGAGTGCATGAGCCAGGAGTAACCCCTGTGCATCACTGGGTGTGACCCTAAAACGAAAAAAAAAAAAGAGCCTTAAACAAAAGCAAACAAATATAAGGCAGGAGAGCAATTCTCCCCCAAACAAAACCAACAACAACCCTCCACCCAGTACTTCTATTAGGTGACCTAGCACCTGAAACTGAACAAAATGGGGAGGGAAAAACAAATCTCAGGGAGCAGAAAGAGGATTTCTTTCTGGTAAACAATAGGACTCAGGGGAGCAGAGTTCCCAGAACAGACTATGGAAGAACCCGATTCATGAGGGCTGAAGAGGTAGGTGTCACTGGAACAAGTACATTTCTCAAACTTAAATTTACAACTTAAAACTACAGCTTAAAAATACCACTTGAGGGTCCAGAGATATAGTTCAATGGAGCAAGTACTTTCCCAACACACAGCCATTGTATGTTTGATCCCTGGTACCACATATGGTCCCTGGAGTACCCCCGGAGTGAGTCCGGAGTATAGAGTCACAGAGCCAGAAGTAGACTCCAAGCACCTTCAGGTGTGGCTTCAAAACCAAAACCCCAAAACCCTCCACTTCTAAAACCAGTTTTAATCAGATGCTGCAATGTAGGGGTCAGGTCCAGCTGTACTTAAAGAAAAGTTCTGTTTATGGCACTTGCCTCATGCTGGCTGTGGTTGCAGGTCCCTAATTCCACTCAGGCACCTATTGCCCCCACTGAGGTATAGTACTGTGGGCATTCTCTAGCATTCACCTCATTTTTCATCTTTGAGCTCTCACCCCGCAGAGTTACTGGGATTCAACTTCACACTGATGCTTGGGCTTCAGTCCGCATGGACTCTTGCTGGGAGTTCGGCCTATCTGCAACAGAAAGCCCAGCAAGACTGGCCAAACACCATGGGCCTTACAAAAACCAGCATGGGAAAAATGGGGAAGAGTGCCAGAGTGATAGCACAGTGGGTAGGGTACTTCCTTGCACTCATCAATCTTAGGCAACACTCCTGGTCCCCAAAGCTCTCCAGGAATAATCCCTGAACACAGAGCCAGAGTAAGCCCTGAGCATGTGTGACCCCTGCAAGACACACTTCCAGTGGGGATAAAAGGGCCAGAGAGATAGTACAGATGATAGGGCTTTTGTCTTGCACATGGTAAATTTAGGTTCAATCCCTATCACTCCTCTAAGCCCACCAGGAGTGATCCTTAAACACAGAGCCAGAAGTCTGCCCTGAGCGCAACTGGGTGTGGTCCAAAATCTCTTTTCTAAAAAAAGTAAAGTTATTTAGTCTAAACTATAGAAATAAATGGGCTGGAGCTATAGCACAGTGGGTAGGGCCTTGCACGCAGCTGGCCCAGGTTCGATTCCTCCACCCCTCTCCGAGAGCCTGGCAAGCTACCAAGAATATCTCGCCCCCACGGCAGAGCCTGGCAAGCTACCCATGGCATATTCGATATGCCAAAAACAGTAACAAACAGTCTCAGAATGGAGATGTTACTGGTGCCCACTCGAGCAAATTGATGAGCAACGGGATGACAGTGATACAGTGATAGAAACAAAGAGTATCAAACAAAATTAGGAGGCCAAAGAACATATTGCCAAAATGGATCAAGACAAAACAATGGCAGAAAATTTCTAATGCAACTGAATAAACTGCCTAAAGAAAATTTCAATCAACATTTTAATGGTGCTCATTGAAATTTAAAGAACAGATAAACAAAGTTAGAATAGAAATCATAGAGCTAAGAAATAAAATTGCTGTGCAGTATATCAGGAATTGATGGTAGTATAAACAGATGGTTTTCAACTTTTTATGCCTTCAGACTAGTGGTTCACAGAATTTTACTTTAAAATCAATGAGTTAGATGAAGCAGCAGACAGAATTAGTGAGCTTAAAGATAGAGTGGTGTCAAAAGTATAATCATTAACATTATTGTAAAGCATATTATCTCAATAGAAATAAATTTTAAATAAGGTTAAAAATAAACTTACTAAAATGCAGACATACATTAAAACACACAATACCTTAAATGTAAAACTTAAAGAGCATCTCAAAGCAGCTGAAGAAAAGCAAGTTACACTGTCACATACAAAGCCATACCCTAAGTACCTATCAGTAGATTTCTTAAGAGAAACACTACAACCTAGAAGTAAATGGCATAATATATTCTGACTACTGTAACGAAAGAATTCTAATTGAAAATAATAGCTAGGTTAGAGTGTCAGTTTACTTTTTTGTTCAGGAGGATCAATAATGAAGTTTTTTATAAGAAAAGTTAAATGTGGGGCTGGAGTGATAGCACAGCGGGTAGGGCGTTTGCCTTGCACGCGGCCAACCCGGGTTCGAATCCCAGCATCCCATATGGTCCCCTGAGCACCGCCAGGGGTAATTCCTGAGTGCAGAGCCAGGAGTAACCCCTGTGCATCGCCAGGTGTGACCCAAAAAGCAAAAAAAAAAAAAAAAAAACAAAAAAAAAAGAAAAGTTAAATGTATAGCCATTAAACTTGTAAAGAAAATGCTAAACAGCAAAGTATATAAAATGAAAAAAATCCCCTTAATATTGTTTTTTGGCTTTGGGCTTATTCTTGGCTCTGTGCTTAAGGATCACTCCTGGTGGATGTGGGACCATATGCGGTACTAGGAATTGAGCTGGGTCAGCTGTGAGCAGGACTAGCACCTCGCCCACTGTACTGTCTTCCCAGCCCCCAAAATCCCCTTCTTAGATGCAGCAAGGCATGAAGCCTGAAAGCACTGGGGGGTGGGGAGGAGAGTAAAAATTAGGACTCTAAGAATAACTTTAAGATAAATTTATTTCTGATTTACAGTTAGCACTGTTAGCACTGTCCGTCTCATTGTTCATCGATTTGCTCGAGCGGGCACCAGTAACGTCTCCGTTGTGAGACTTCTTGTTACTGTTTTTGGCATATTGAATATGCCATGAGGAGCTTGCCAGGCTCTGCCATGCGGGCGGGATTGGAGGAATCGAACCCGGGTCAGCCGCTTGCAAGGCAAATGCCCTACCCACTGTACTATCGCTCCAGTCCATCAGAAATTGTACATCATATAATTATTTCATGTTTCCAAATAGACACAATTAAATTATAACATTGAATATCACTGAAAAAAGCTTTTCCGGTTATTCTTTGGCCTTCTGGAGGAAGGTACGTCCTCTGATATACAGTAAGGATAGAAAATTTACTTCCTTATGGAGCTTGAGTTCTATTCCTGTTATAACCATTTAATTGAGTTTTTTGGGAAAAAAAGCATGAGTATGCTAAATCTTGATAAATGGGAAAGTGTGGAATAAAGGAATCCCCATGCACTGTGGTGGGAATATAAATTAGTGTGACCACTTTGGAAAGAAGTACGCAGGTTTCTCAAAACATAAAAATAGAATCACCTTATGAATCAGCAATTCTACTTCTTAATGTCAGAATATTAGAACACTTATCAAAAAAAGATATGCACATCTTTGTCCATTGTAGAATTATTTATAATAGCTAGGATATAGACACAAAATCTAAATGTCCACTAAGAAATGACAGGATGGAGGCCAGAGCGATAGCACAGTGGGTGGGGCGTTCGCCTTGCACGCGGCTGACCCGGGTTCGATCCCTGGCATCCCATATGGTCCCCCAAGCACCACTAGGAGTAATTCCTGAGTGCAAAGCCAGGAGTAACCCCTGAGCATCGCTGGGTGTGACCCAAAAAGCAAAAAAAAAAAAAAAAAAAGAAATGACAGGATGAAGAGCAGGTCATTGGTACACAACACACAGTAGAATATTACTCAGCTATAGAAAAGATGAAAATCTTGCCACTGGCTATAAAATAGATGTGACTTGATATTAAGTGAAATCATTTAGAAGGAGAAAACAAATGTGAGATGATTTCACTCATGTGTGAAACATAAAAATGCACAAAGAAAAATGAAGCAAAAACAAACTTCTGAAAATAAACAATAGAACTGAGGTGTCTGGAGAAGTTGGTGACTGATGAAAGTAAGGATGCGGGGGTTGCAATGGATTGTGGTGGAGATGTTAACCATGTACTTGAAGTTCTATGAATCTGTATTTCTAAAACATTATCTTGTAAATCTATGCTATCTGAACAATAACAAGGACAACAACCACAACAAAAAACCAAGTTCATAGTTAAACCCAGCATAATAAAATTACAGTTAAGAGAAAATAGAAAATTTTAGGTGCTAACAGTAAAGAAAGGATGAATACCTACTACAGGGTAAAATTTAGGTTGTCAGCATATAGATGTCAGCATATAGAACATAGGTGTTAAGGATTCTAGTGACAATTGAACAGAGAATGGAGAAGAGAAGTTAAGGAGGCTACTACTGAAATTCAAAGGCAAGTGATTATTATTTATAAAATTAATAATAACTATTCATCTTAAAATTAATAGAAATAATACCTCAGATAAAGAGAGGTTAATGGTAGGGAAAACAAGCTTAAAATAATTTAGAGTGATGGGGTGCTGCAGAGGAGGATGGGTGAGAGCCCTTTCCACCCCAAGGGACCCAGCCCTGGCAGCCGAACACCTCCAGAACCCAACCGCCCCCCCACTCAAGGCCACTCCCTACATGCTCCAGAGGAGCGTCATGCATGAGTGAACATATTCTTAGACCACACAGCTGCATTTGCGGCTGCACAACACATCATAAGACACTCCCCACCCATTCTCCATAAGTACCACACCACCTTTGATGGGGTTCAGATACTAGGAAATAAATCATAGAGGAATAGATATATAAATATATATGTACGCATATATACATATTTTCATATATATACACATATAAAAGCTCACATCACTCAACCTTTACAAAATGTTAGTGATATCCTAAAGAATGTCTTAATGACCCCTGCCAATGTAGAATAATCTTCATACTGTTTCCTAAATGAATACTTTTTTGTAAGCATTTTTAGCAGTTCTTCATAAAAGACAATACAAAATATATTACTTCGGTTGTGCTTTGGGACAGGGATTGGGGCTTGACATGGAAACATCCCAAATTTGGTGGTGGGAAGGTGTAATGGTGGTGGGATTGGTGTTTGAATATTAAATGTAATCAAATATTGTGATCTACCTTGTAAAATAAAAAAATTTTTATAAAGATATTTTAGAGTGAGAGAATAGAAAAACTTTTTCAGAAAAATGGAGAAATTAAAATCACTGTAAATTTTAATATATAAGCTAAAATAATAGAAGAGTAATCTGTAATATTTGAAGTAACAGGGAGAGGACATAAGTACTGTAACTCAAGCACACTTAAAAGAATAAAGAAAAGGGAAAAATACAAAAACACAAGACAGTAAAAAGTGGTAATCGCAATAAATGTAAATGGACAAAATACACCAGTTTTAAATAGAGGTAATCCAATGTATATGAAAAATATATGTGAAACCTACATTGGCCATCAAATCATGAGAGAGAATGATTAGGGAAAAGGGTGGGCAAATTTGATATGTAATTATGCTATTTGGGATTTATGTAACTTAGGAAATGAGAAACAATGAAAATTATTAACACTACTGAATTTTCCTCTAGACTACAGAGAAATTTGTTTTTCAAGGCATTTATAAATAAAGGCACTTCAATTTAAATCCTGCTATCTGCCATTTGAATTTTTGACCCAAAACAAGATTTAAGACCTTTTTTATCTATATTATGTTTGATCCATTTCACAAGAGTGTGGTTAGGCCTATATTGATAAATTTAATATGTAATTAGGGTATATGACTATTTCAACCACCTCTCCGTTTCACTCCTTAATGCCCTCAATTTGGGGATAAGATGAAACAAAAATATTTGGTTTGAGTTATATAGGGAGAATCATTAGCAGAGACACAATATATCTCATTCTCCATATGTAGGCAGTGTCATACTTGGGATGTTCTATAGTAAAAAAAAAAAGTGTGTGTGGGTGGGGTGTTCTACCTTGTATTTGCTGCAAGTCACAATTTCATCATAGGACTTTAGTGACTACTTAGTTCAGTTCTGATTTTACCAATAGGAAATATAGGACACAGAAAAAAGTTAGTGTGCTATTGTTGTATAAACTATGCCTATCACATTTTAATGTGAAATTAGTGAATATCTGGAGAACTTCTTAGCCATGTAGATTCTGATTTAATAATTCTGGGTGGAACCTTTTTCACAAGTTAAGAGAAGTCATGTCAATGTTGCTAGTCTGCAGATCTCACTAGAGCCTCAAGGACATACATGGTGATGGCAGAACTAACTTTAAAATTTGAATGTTCACTGTTGATGTAATATGCTTTAGTCGGCCAATTGGCAGTTTTCCAGAGAGACAAACAGAAATTGTTTCTGCAATAAAACATGGTGTGGGTTGCTATGGTTTGTAGCACAGAAAGAGATATAATTCATATTGATGTTTACTCATAAATCTGAAATAAATTACCTAAAAAACTGGTTAAGGAGAGGAAGCTGAGTGATGCCATTTTGAAGTTCCTATTGTGCTTTTCTGTCAATTTCCCTGCCAAACTTCTAAATCTCCAAGTGTCTTAGTTGAAAAGAAAAAACAAAAAGGTATTTCAAATCACCTTCCTCTTGCCATGAATCTCATTGGGATTTTTATGAAACATATACAGAAATCAAAATCCAAACCCTAACATCCTGAAACAAAATCCATTCAATTGTTCATTTTAGATTTAGACATCTCAGTTTTATTTAGGCAATATTCTTTTCCCAAATACTTCTTACTTCTGGGATTTAAATAAGGCTCTTATGCCCTTGGGCTCAATTTTCCTGTCTACTCCTCACACTAATTATTAAGAAAAGAAAGAAATACAAAATTGTTCTTTAGTGCTAAGTTTTTAGATTTATGGATTCAATAAAAAAAACAGTGCCTTTTCAATTTTTCAGGGCTTGTACTGATTTATATTGGTTTTGCTGGCACAAAATTAGATTAACAATTTTTTTTATTGAATCTTGTCTGAAATGCTTAAACTTGAAAGGAGACTTCAAGAGAAAAAAATTTATTTCCCCAATACTCTCATTGGATTTGGTTTTGGGAAAAACAGAACCTGTAAGCACTGGCTGAGCTACTGGTGTAGATCTGGGCACAATCTACACTATTCAGTTTACCAAAGAAGATTCTTATCCCATTAAAATCTCACCAGAAACTGTGCCTGATTACCAGGACTACGCATTTTCCAGGATCCCAGAAGTTGGGTTGAATTTTTTGAAAGAATAATGGGTAGATTTTAAAAAGTGATAAAGAATGCAGTTGTAGCTCAAAGTTTACATTCTTGAATTGCAGTTCTATTTGTAGCCTTTCTCTGGGTGATTCATGATTTTCTGCATTTGAGTTCAGTTTAGCCTTCGAGTCCAGTAGTAATCCATGCACTGATGATAAACATTGAATTCGGAGGACAAATAAAGAGCTGAAGAGCAATGAAATGAGGAAACTCTACCCTTTTGTTTCAATTTAGGGATTGTTCTAGGTTTCACTTTTACCACGATCAAATCTCTTAAGTTTTTGTCCTCCAGTTGCCGGCTCCCAGCAAAGTGTAGAATTAGTTTCATTACTTGGTGAGATAGTGACTCATGCAGGGATGGTTATTTGCTTCCTGTGATTTTTCCTGCAGTGCAGGTGGTTGGTTATATAAAAAAAATTTAAGAAGTAATTTTCAGATATGTCCTGAAATAATATCACCTCTGTTGGGTTGCCTGAGGTAATAGGACAGTGACAGATGAGAGGTGATGGTGGTGGTAGGAGGGGAAGTATGAATATGTGAGGATGGTAGTGTTTTTGAATAGTTACATGCAAAAAATAATGCTATATATATTGCATATTATTGCTATATATATAAATAAAGCAATATATATATCGCTTTTGGGGTCACAACCAGCGATGCACGGGGGTTACTCCTGGCTCTGCACTCAGGAATTACTCCTGGCGGTGCTCAGGGGACCATATGGGATGCTGGGATTCGAACCCGGGTTAACCACATGCAAGGCAAATGCCCTACCCACTGTGCTATCACTCCAGCCCCAATGCTATAATTTTTTATGGTCAGAAATATTAGAATGGAATAACAATGATCTCAGTGAATAGTCTCTGGAAGTTTTATAAATGTCTTATTTCACTAGCCTTGAGTTAGTAAACTATGAATAACATTTTAATAGGAAAAAATGTTGACAATGAAAAGCAATATTTTTGCATTATTCTCTTTGCTTTTTTTCATGGTATTCCATCCCCAGTCCTCCAGAAGAAATACCCTTGGAGTTACTACTCTCTCTCTCTCTCTCTCTCTCTCTCTCTCTCTCTCTTCCGGAGGAGTGCAGATTAGACTAAAACAGTTATTTTTTTGACAGGTACTATATATATAAAATAAAAATTTTCTTTAGTGCTAATAAAAATTTATATATATTTATATAAATACATGTATATATTTATATATACAGGTACTATATATAAAAGTACTATATAAGTTTTATATAGTACTTTTAAATTTTAAATATTGAAACATAGTCAACACATTTGTGTATTTATACTACTAGTTGAAAAATGTTAAAAAGATATACACTTTTCATATACATGAGTTTAATGCATGGTATTTCACCCTGGCACAGATTAAGAAGATGTGTGTTTTCAGATTTTCAAACCCATTAATTTAGTTAATTCCTACTGAGCTCAGTTGTTTCTATAAATTTAGCAGTCAACAACTGCTCTCCTCAATTGTCCTACCTCAGATCTACCAGTGGTGTTCATTATGTCAAACTGGCTTCTGAGGGGCCAGCCAGTTCTCCAGACCTTCTATTAAGACCCAGATCTACCCCCCGAGAGCCTTGGCAGTCACCTTAAGTTCTGAATGAGGTTGGAGAAACCCTCATAACCCAAGGCACCGGTTTTTTCTCTGTCCTAGTCCTGGATTTCTTCTGGGAAACATGGGAACAATGACCCCACCTCTGCCGCTGTCCCTTTCTGTTTGCTTGCATGGACTAGCTTTCAAAGATTTCTTTTTCTTTCTACAGCCCTCTAATATACTTAGATTTTATTATCATGTAAAAGTACGGGTATCAGAAGGAATACAGATTTGCTTTGGGAGGATATTACTGAGTTAATCTCATGAGATATCATACACTTACTTTTTAGCTGTTATCAATACAATATTTTATATTAATCAAGGAGGATATGATTTTGCTGGTGAACCTATTGATACAACTGTCAATTTTTCCTGAGCATGGTTCTATCATCTTTTTAATTTGATGGTACAGGAGGATTTCCTCAGAGTCAGAGAAAGGTTTAAGAAACGGTGACATAATATATATTCTTTTTATTTATTTATTTATTTATTTATTTATTTATTTATTATTGAATCACCAGGAGGGTACAGTAACAGATTTACACATTTTCATACTTGTGTTTCCCTCATACAATGTTCGAGCATGCCTTCCTCTACCAGTGTCCATTCTCCACCACCAGTGAACCCAGTATCCCTCCTGCCTCCCAATCCCATCGCCCTTCTCCCCCATCCCCTCTCCCTGCCTCTGTGGCAGGGCATTCCCTTTTGTTCTCTCTCTCTCTCTCTCTCCTTTTGAGTGTTGTGGTCTGCAATAGGGGTATTGAGTGGCCATCGTGTTCAATCTATAGTCTGCTTTCAGCACGCATCTCCCCTCCTGAGTGGATCCTCCCAACCAGAGCTTACTTGATGTTCCCTTCTCTATCTGAACTGCCTTTTCCCCCAGCATCTGAGGCCAACTTCCAAGCCATGGAGCCAACCTCCTGGTACTTATAATATATATTCCTAATTAAAATAAAAACAAACTAGTTCTAATGATAGGTATCTGCATCAAGGGTGTGGCTTTTCTGTTTTCGCCTTAAATACACATCAAACAGTATTTCTAAATCATATATTTTCCACTAATTCTTCAATTACATCTTTACTTAAAACTTGAAGCAAAGGGCAAAGAAGTATGTTAAAAATGGGCAATATTTTTTGACTAAGTTAAATCCTACTGAAAGGAGAACTTAACAAATTTGAACAAAAATTTGAAATATTTCACTAGACTTTAGGTGAATAAGATGTTTACCTTGTCAGATAATAGATTTCCACAGCCCCTCATACCGGTTGTAACTTTACTTATAGGGGCACTGACATACATAATACTCAGCAAGTTTCAGAGTTACAGTGGAATTAAGGTATAGATAAGAGTTACCCTACAGATGGAATTAAGATATATTTTGTGTTCACTCTCTCATGTTTAAGCAAGATTTTCACAATTTAGATAAATGACACTTATAGGCAGGCAGGCAAGTCACTTATTAATTCTGTATTTAATGTTCATTCACTAATTCCTCTGTTAATGATTAAGTGGAGTGCTGAGAGCTGTATGAGTCCTCCTAATCATTAAGATTAATACACTTCTTTTTATTTCTAACTAAAAAACCTTTTCAGGATTTTTGGAACTTACTTATTTTGGTTTTGGGACCCCACCTGTCTGTGCTCAATGATCATTCCTGGTTGGGCTTGGGACCATATGTGTTTCCGGGGATCGACCCCAGGTCAGCTTCTTGCAAGACAAGTTGTACTCACTCTCTCTGGCCCCAGAATTTTTGAAATTCTTAGGGTCTCCACTTCGATTTTTAAAAGAAAACAACAAGACCATGTGGCAAGACATTTTTGAACTTTCACTCTGATCTGTGGACATCGAAAAGCATTTGAAACCTGATCATAAATCTCTAGGCATGTGTATCTGATACACATGCCTAGATCAGAAGGGAAAAAAATATGAGTAATTTTCATTCCCTACCAAAGTCTTGTGTGGTGAGGAAATAGATTTAAATTATTTCCTTGATGCAGAAAACTTCCCCATAAAGGTAATAGAAGTATAACAATTTTATTATTGAATAAATATTAAATCTGAATGTGATATATATGATACGTAGATTACCCATAATAGGCAATCTGATGAGATATAAAAAATAGAAATCTCAAGCTGAAGTATAGCTGAGAGTTTTAAAACCCATTATAGTCGTGTTTCAAGAGAAATAATGATGGCCCTTGGGTGAAGGGCACAACACATGTGTTACATGTAGTCACCTAACTTAGATATTGGGCTCATCACTTATGTTCCCTAATTGACTTAATGTGGAAGAAAGAAAGATTTTTTCAGGACAGGATCTAGTTCTGCAACTTGCTAGCAAGGTGCCTGTTAAAAAGGTAGGCACCCACCTTTACACAGAAACTGGTAACCAGGGTGCTACTTCTGTCGACATTTGCATTTCAAAAAGGATTTCTAGACACTTCAGAAAGGTGGCAATAGACCAACTGAAAAAGGACTATCTAATTTTCAAACTGACTTTTTTTTTTTTTGTAAATGACTACAGGTTTTCCTAAAGTCAAAACCTTGGGGAGAGGGAGCAATTTATTCCCCTTCTCAGCAGGGCAAAACCGCTTTAAAAATAATTTTTACATGTGCAATTCTTCAGAAAAACCATAGTTTGCCTTCACAATTGTTTTGCTAAAAAAATCCAGTGTGTAAATGTTTATCTTCAGGTATTGGGACCAAGGATGATATTTATAGCTGATAAATGTATGCTCTGCATTGAATTCCCTCGGAATCGGGGATCCCTTCTGTAGCAGCAACCCTCCACATGCTGTGAGAGAGCAGTTATTTGGGAATCTTGGTATCCAGAGACACCTATAGCAAAAACCACATTATTGACCCAACTGTAAGCTACACATTTGAGTATTAGTTTGCACAGATCCTGGTATGTTGGTACCACTGTAGCACTGTACTCCCATTGTTCATTGATTAGCTCTAGCGGGCACCAATAACATCACCATTGTGAGACTTGTTGTTACTGTTTTTAGCATATCAAATATGCTACCCATAGCTTGCCAGGCTCTATTGTGCGGGCAGGATACTCTCGGAAGCTTGCTGGGCTCTCTGAGAGAGATGGTGGAAGCGAACCCAGGTCGGCCTTGTGCAAGGTAAATGCCCTGCCTGCTGTGTATGTTGATACATGCCAGAATACTTGATGCATCTAAATGAACAAATGACAATAGTGGAGTTGTTGAGTACCATGTGAAAATCAAAGAGAACATGTACTTCTTGCAGGTAAAGAAAGTCTCTTGAAACTCCTACTCTAGGGGAATAGCATCATAGTAAAATTCAAGCACAGGATTATTTGCTGTTGAGCATAATTAAGATGTGATCATGGAAAGCTTTGATAGTAAAAGCTGTTAGGATTTCAAAAAGAGAAGAAAACTCAAAGCCAGAAAGATTTCAATGGTAATTAATTCCTGGATTTTCAAACATTTTAGTTGTGAGCTATCAGTAAAATCTTCCTCGGCTGGAGCGTATTCATTTCTCCTCCACAGGAAAAAAAAATGATGCTTTGTAGAGTCATAACTATTTCTGCCCATCTTGATTTGAGTGGGAAGAGAATAAAGAAGAAAATAGATTAAGGAGTAGCACTGTAGCACTGTTGTTCCATTGTTCATCAATTTCCTCGAGTGGGCACCAGTAATGTCTCCATTATGAGACTTGTTACTATTTTTGGCATATCTAATCCACCACAAGGAGCTTGCCAGACTCTGCTATGCGGGTGAAAAACTCTCGGTAGCTTGCCAGGCTCTCTGAGAGGGATGGAGAAATCAAACCCGGGTCGGCTGTATGCAAGACAAACACTCTACCCCCTACCCGATGTGCTATTGCTCCAGTCCAGATTAAGGAGTAAAATTATTAAATGATCATTTCCTTAGGGTTGAGGAAGAAAATGATAAAGTGTGGAAGATAGCTTTCTCCCCCAAGATTAGGGATTATTTTTCATATGCACGAGCAAAATACTATGTTAGTCTAAAGAACACTGTATTTAATAATAATTTGGAGCTTCCTCTCTGACACATAATTCCTGCCTTTTGTAAACATGCTTTTTGGCTCCCACTCTTAACCCCTGCATAGATCCCTCCTCTTCGGAGGCATACATTTGCCCAGGCTTTGCTGAAGAGCGATCCTACTTCCTCCAGCATTCACAGTCAGAATAGGATATCCTGGTCAGTTGACCCTGAATTGCCCTGTGCCTTTACATGTCAACATTTGAAAGCCCCAGAGAAGCCTGAAGGTAGATCTGTGATCTCAGAGCCGGATCCACTGGAGTGCCCATCTCAAGTATTTGCTGTGGGGAGTATGGCACCTCGAGGGCTCGCCATTCAACCCTGCCAGTTCTTCGCCAATAGCCAGGCTTCATGCCCCAGGTTTGGGCAGCCGCTGTCCTGGAGTTTTGGGCTCGCTTTACTAATATAGAGGCCCTGGTCCTTCCCAGAGTCCCTGGCCCCCTGGGGGAGGCAGGTAAAGGCGGGAGAACAGCCTCTGGTGAGGGTTCTCGCCTCAATGGGAGCCACAGAGCACGTTCCCTCAGCCCTGCACTGTTCTAGGATTTCCTCTGGGGTTGGCCTCTTCTGCTAGCTGTGGCCTTGGCAACTCTCCCCCTCTCTCTAAGGGTCCCAAGTAGCCTCTGGCTCTGTGCGTGTGTGTGCACGTGCGCACACAGTGAAGAGGCACAGCTGTGACCACCTCCTCCACTCTCTGACTGGCTCTCTGGCTCATCTCTTAACTGGCTCCCACAATGCTGTTCTCTCAAGCACTCCTTCCCACCCACCCCCAAGTCTCCCTGCACACCCTTATCCCCCAACCCACCACCCTCAAGTCTTGGGAAACTCTTTTATAGTAAAACAGGACAAAATCAACTCTGCGAAGCTTCAGTAGGATACAATTGTTCAAGGACTCATTGCTTTCCCAGGGGTCCTCTACTAAAATCCTACTGTTTGCTTAAACCAAGGAGTCATTCCTATTCTCAAAACATGCTTAGCCAGGGCTGGGTCCCTTGGAAGAGGGGAGGGCTCTCACCAGCCCCCTCCGGGGTGCCAGAGTGAGACAGCATGGTGCAGAATCCACTTCTGGTTATGGTATCATGTTCTGCTCCATTCTGGGAGAGAAGGACATGTGACTGGATGGTGGCTGATGATGAGACCATCTGGTGCCAGCCAGAGGTGGCTTATGGGCATGACTGCAGAGGTGCCAGACAAGGGGATACAGGTGGAGGATCCCTGTTCCCAGTTCTGTCCAACCCAGAGTTCTTAGTCACAAAGTCCCACACACCTGGGTTTTCTGGGGTTTCACTCATAGGTGCGGCTCGACTCAACTGTGTGGAGAGAGGCTGTGAGCACAGATCCAGCCCCAGCAGCTGCTGAAAACCTTCAGAACTCAACTGCTGTCATGTTTACGGCTGCTCTCCACACTCTCAGGGAGAGACTCACCCATGAGTGAACTTATTCCTGGACCGCTTGGCTGCAGCAACTCATACCTCATACCACCCATACTCCAAGAGTACCGCACCACGTTTGATGGGGTTCAAAGTAGGAGGCAACCAATCTTCATTTTTCAAGAAGAGGGAAATATGTTTTTTTACGGATATAAACACACAAGGCTCAACCATTAACAAACACGTTAGTGATCTCTTATAGAAGGGCTTAATGGCCCCTCAGTGGAATACAACAATCTTCACACTCTTCCTCTAAGGAAACTTTTTTGTAGCATTTTCCGTGTTTTTTTCATAACAAACAATACAAAACATATTATTTCAGTTCTGCTTTGGGGAAGGGGTTCTGGTTTGGGATGGAAACACCTGAAATATGGTGGTGAGAAGGTGTAATGATGGTGTGATTTGTGTTTGAATATTCACTGTATCACCGTATTACTGTCATCCCATTGTTCATCAATTTGTTCGACTGGGCACCAGTAACGTCTCCATTCATCCTAGCCCTGAGATTTTAGCAGCCTTTCTTCACTCGTCCTTCCCAATGGTGCTGCAGTAGAGGCTCTTTCAGGGTCAGGGGAATAAGACCCATAATTGTTACTGTTTTTGGCATATCAAATATACCATGGGGAGCTTGCCAGGCTCTGCCGTGTGGGCAGGATACTTTCAGTAGTTTGCGGGTTCCCCGAAAGGAAGAACTAGACAATCGGAAGTCGCATGGCTGCAAATGTAGCTATGCGCTTCAGGGAGCATTGTTTTATAGTCTCTGGTTCTTGGCCGTTGACAGGATTTCACCAGCGGCAGTTTCTGGGTGTGACTGCCTAGCTACTGGAAAATGGAGGATCTGGGTGGAAGAGGCCCAGTCCTGATCTGAGCAGGCTTGGAGATCTCAGCCACAGGTCCAACACACCTGGTTTCATCTGCCAGTTCCTTCGTGCGTGAGGCTCATTGAAACGTGTGGAAAGAGGCCTTGAGCATGGCTGTGGCTGGGTTCCAGAGGTCTTCAGCTACCGGGCCTTTGCTTGGGGCAGGGAGAGAGATTCAACTCACTCCCTCCGAGGGGTCCCAGTGAAGACAGCCAGGCACGGAGGCAGGAGACCCTGTTTGAATATTAAAATGTAATCAAATATTGTGAACTACTTTATTAAAAAAAAAATTAAAGAAAAACAAATATGGTTAGCATCCCCTTCAGGGCAAAGGTAGAATTGCACTTAGTAAAGGAGGGAAGGCCTAGACTTTTACCAAAAGATCTGCATGCACTAGTTCACTTTACCTTGACTGTATTTTCCCAACTGTTACCTTCCTTCTTGTACTGTGGGTGTTTATTCATTTAAATCATATCTAAGGGACAAACATTTAATTTAGATTTGATAGAAATAAAGGATATATAAATTTAACAGAGGAAGACAGAAAGCTATAGCTAAGAGGTTATTAGAAGCCCTAACCCAGGCACATTACAGCTAAACAATTACCTCTCACACATATTGTTTAGTTTAGCAGGAGGGATGGAGGAAAGAACTAATGGGATGACTGGATGTGATTTCAGGATTTCTACTCTGCAAGCTTGTCTTTAGATACACAGTCCATTCAAAGAAATGGGATTGAGTGCGAACGACGTTTGCACGGGATACGCATTTTTCAAGAAGAGTCAGTGTCGAGAAAAATATGAAGTCTTAAGGTGAATTTTCTAAAATTAGGTAAAACAAATTTAGGCATCCGTGATTTACAATACTGTTAAAGTCTCAGCCATGTAATATTATCCTACACCCACCACATGGCTGACAGATTGTTCGGTTTTCGCTTGAATGTGCTTATAACCTATATTTCATTATTTAAAAAAAAAACATCTTGTTGGGTAATATTGTTTCTCATAGACTAAAGTAGCTATAAATTAGCTATCAGTATAGAGAGATTTTCTTCACTATCTAATCAATGTCATTGTCATCCTGTTGCTCATCAATTTGCTCAAGCAGGCACCAGTAATGTCTCCATTGTGAAACTTGTTACTGTTTTGGCATATCTAATACACCACAGGTAGCTTGCCAGGTTCTGCCATGCAGGCGGGATACTCTCGGCTCTTTGAGAAGGATGGAGGAATCGAACCCAGGTTGGCCTCGTACTATTCAATATTTCAAAAAATAAGAGAAGCTGATAGGAAGGATTTGTGAGATCTACAAGAGATCTAGCAGCATCAACTCGGTCATCTAAGAGCTTTCACTTGGGGTATTATTTGTGGCAAGGCTGCTGTAATTATCTTAGTTTTGCAGATGAAGCAAGTTAAATGATTTGCTCGAGATCACAATGTTAGAGCAATGTTAGAATTTTTTCTCAGTTATGATTTCAAATTCCATCTTTGATACATACATGTTCTCCTATTTTACTTGCTTTTTGCCATTCCTGAAAATTCTCATTGAAAATTGACATTTAATAGAATCAGTTACAAATTTTATCTTATTTTATTTTCGGGGCCCTACTGGTGGTGCTTAGAGCTTACTCCTGGTGGTGCTCAGGGAACTATATGGAGTGTGGGGATGGAACCTGGATCAGCTCCATTTAGGCAAGTGACTTGCCTTCCACAGGTTCTGCAGCCCTCAGTTTAAAAAAATCAAAAGATCAGTTAACAGGTAATCATTATTGAAAAGTTACAACATTGCAAGTTCCTGTTTAAGTTTTTTTTTTTTTTTCACAAACTGTCTGTCTTCAACCTCACAATAGTTCTCAGAAAATCACCATTGCTATCTTATTTGTATTTGCAAGGAAGCATGGTTTGGAGAAATTGGTGAATCTAGAATTGAGACTTCTGTCTCTCTGACACAGAGTCTACGTTCACAGCCACATGACTAAAATGATTTAGCAAAAGCCCCTGAAAAAAATGCCTGGCTTAAGACCTTGTTTCAAAGGCCTGATTGGCTGAGGCCATTCTTGCTCACATAATCAGCAGTGCAGACACTGGTCTCCACCAGTCCATTTTTGCTCATTCTGCTCCACCAGTCCGCTGTTGCTCATTCTGCTGCACAGTATCTAGAACTGTTCCTTGGCTCCTGCTCACATTTATCTCAGAATTAGCTCATCTATATAAGCATAAGCTTCCCCCAATCCCCGAAAGTCCAAAGACACAATAAAACAATAAAAGACTTCCCAGGAGAGCTTCAACCAACACTCTCTCTTTTGCTCTCTCTTTTGCTCTCTCTCTTTCTCTTTCTCTCTCTTACTCTCTTTCTCTCTTTCTCTCTCTCTTTCTCCCTCTTTCCTTCTCTCTCCTTCTCTCTCTTTCTCTCTCTTTTTCTCTCTCCTTCTCTCTCTCTCTCTCTCTCTCTTGACTTGACTGTGTCAGTCTGCCCCGTGGACTCTTTCAGAAATTGACTTTGCCTAAACTGCCCCACACTCCTTGTGGATTTTTTATGGCTCCATGACTTGGACCATTGGAGCATGGGTTTGAGCATTTCTCCCAATCCCTTCAATGGTTTTTTTTTTGGTATTCCCTTCTTTGATTGCTCCCCAAAATTACCACAAAGCTTAAAAATAAGAGAATCCCAGCTCACCCTTGTAGACATCAGAAGTCCCATTCTAATGATGTTGTTAGAATTGTCTTACACCTCTTCATGCTGGGGCAGGATTCACTTGTTTTCTTGTTTTTGCGACTTTGAGCATCTGGTCACTTTCTATGACTGTTTTCATCTTCAAAGTTTGCAACATCCATGCATCTTCTTCCTTTTGTTTCTGTTGTTGCTGCTGTTGTTTACCTCTGTTGGGTCATTCTGACATCTCCTTTTTTTTTTCTTGTTGGTTCTTGGGCCACACCTGGCAGTGCTCAGGAATCACTCCTGGCAGTACTGAAGACCATAAAGGGTACAGGGGATTGAACCCAGGTTGGTTGCAGGCAGACTTCACCATATCTCTTAGGGTCTCCAACATCTCCTCTTAAGTATCTTTATAATTACATTGAGCACACCTGGATAATTCAGACTCCTTCCCTTAAAGGCCTACTAATTAGCAATGCTGGTTTCATCTGTAATCCAAATTCCCCTTACAGCATAGCAACAGATTCACAGATAATAAGAATTAGGATGTGGTTACCTTTGGGGGACCTGCCTACCACACCATTTCTCTTTTTGCCAGATTTAATAATGTTTAGCACGCAGTACTATATTTGCTTAACTGAAAAAGCTAGTAGAATACTTTAGAAAGACTTAGAAAAAATAGACATCTTAGAAAAAATAAATGTGTGCACAAAAATAACTCAGAAAATAGTGATGAGACTAGACAGTACAGTTTTAATTAACAAATAGATTTGCATATATTGTACATCTTACAGTGTTTCCACACACATTGATCTGCATAGCTAAGCTTTGGGATAATTAAGTAAAGATTGACATTAGGTAAGGTGTGAAAGTTAACTTAGCTCCCTCCTATCCTACTTTTCTTCTTTTCTTTTCTTTTTATTCTTTTGTCCCACAGATGTTTGATCGTCACTGTGAAGACCCAGTAAAAATTATAATTTTAACCCCAAATAAATGCCTAAGTATTTCCCACAGTTCTTTACTACATTTTAGTTTTGTGTTCAAGGAACTCTGGCTATGGGAAAATTCTGGGTGGGCCTGAAGATGCAGATTAAGCTGGTTTTTGTCATTAGTAAAAGGTAAAAGAGCTGACAGAGTGATGGTATTGTGGTAGGTTGTTTGCCTTGCATATGACCAACCCAGTTTGATTCCTGGCATCCCGTATGGTCCCCAGAGCACCACCAGGAGTAATCTCTAAGCATCCAAAGGTGTGACCCCCCCCACCAAAAAAAGAAGCCAGAAAAAGGAAAAAAAGAGGTAAATGAGAAGTTAGACTTTGTTAGAAGTGGGATGCTGGTAAATAGGCACTTACTCATCCCAAAGTTGTGCTAAACACAGCATGGCGGACACTGTTCTAAGATCCACACAAAGGAATGAATCAAATAGTGAAATATTCTGGTTGGAGGAGCTTAGACATCAATCTCTAGAGGAAAAGAAAGATAGAGGAAAAATAGCAAGTATTTCTATCGAACAAGAAATATTCTGGGAAATTAGAGAAGTTCAGGACAGGCTGTGGTTTCTTTCTGTGGAACGTTTCCTATTGAGTTAGCATGTGGTCAGAAAGTTGGTGGTCATAACTTGTCAGTGAAACGTTTCCTATTGAGTTAGCATGTGGTCAGAAAGTTGGTGGTAGGGACAGAGCCAGGTGGAGATCTGGGAAAGAGTGTTTCTACAGAGGTAGCAGCAAGGTCAAGGATGCTGAGGAGCAAATGTTCTCGATATATTTGAAGAAGAGCAAAAAAATTTTTTTCCAGTTTAATTTAGATAAAATTTTAATTTTATTGGGATAAAATCAACATAACAATTTTATATGTTAAAATGGTGTAAGTTTAAGAAATAATGTGCTCATTTGATAAACTTATAGGTTGCAAGGTTGTTTTCATTATAGGGTTTGTTCATTACTGCATCATATCACCTGATCATCATTTCCTCTTTTTGAGGACATTGAAGACCCATTGTCAGCGACTTTCAAGAATATGGAGAAAGTATATTAATAGAATTATCAACTATAATCACCATGTTAGTGCTATTGTTGGATCATTATGTTATAATATGTTATCCAAATGTGGAATTCCTTGGAAGAAATTTATTCTAAATGAAGCATGGAGAAAGAAAGATTTGATAGAGGTGGTAGGCACCAGTCTAATATTTGAGGAGTTTGTTTTTTATTCTGAGTTAGATGATGATGATGAATTGGATTTTGGGAACAGAGAAGTGGGATCTCACAAAAATTTTGAAAGGAATTTTAAGAATTCTGTGGGGGAAGGTGAAAGTAAAGGAGAAGAGAGGTCATGAAAATAATTATTTTTTTCTCTTTTTGGGTCATGCCCAGTGATGCGCAAAGATTACTCCTGGCTCTACACTCAGTAATTACTCTTGACAGCGCTTGGGGGACCAGATGGGATGCCAAAATTCTAATGAGGGATGATGATAGCACCAGAGATACTAATGGGGACATGTTGTGAATATGAAGGTAAGTTTATGAAGATTACTGATGAGGAGGAAGTGTGTGGTGACAGAAAGAGAGAGTCAAAGATAACATTAAAGATTTTTAATCTTGAACAACTGAAGGAACAGAGTTGATATTTCCCTAGATGAATCTGTCTAGGTACAAAGAAGATCTGGAGACAAAAGCCTGGTTAGGGATATGTTACAGTTGAATTGTTTCAAGGATGTTCAAGTAACAGTGTCAAACAGGCTGTTGGGTGTGCAAGTTCCAATCTTAAAGTTGCTAATATGAATTGGGAGTCATTGTAAGTCTGGTTCCTGTTTTACCTCAGTATTTAGAGATTGGAGAAAAAAATGGAGCGAAATCAATAATGGATACTGAAGAGGGACAGTAAGAAACTGAGAATCAAAAGAAAATAACAAAGAGGAATCCAGTGAAGAAAGTGTTTCCAGAGGGAGAGAGTGGAAATACAACTGGTATAGGGAGAGATATATCTGAAAATTGACCACTGGATTTAGCTGTATAGGGAGGGCTTTGATGATGTTTTCAAATTTCAGCAGCAGTGAAGATAAAATTGATTGGTGTGAGATCAAGAGTGTTGGGGGAAATAAATTAAAGTTAGCAAGCATAGACGCCACCTGAGAGATTATCTATAAATGGGACAGTAAAATGGAGCTAGTCAAGGTGAAGATTTTTGGTCAGGGAGGATTTTTAACTATAATTGAAAAAATTATGTATATATTTAATGAAATATACTTGGCTCATGTGATTTGCAAATTTAAGGTGCATAGGACAGGGGCTTTTCTGTTTGCTTTTTGTTTGTGGACCATGACAGGCAGTACTTTGGACTTATTCCAGGTCTGTGCTTAGAAATCACTCCTGGCAGGGCTCAGGGTGCCATAGTGGGTGCTGGGGACTGAATCCTGGTTGTTCACTTGACAGGACAATGCCCCACCCGCTGCAGCTGTGCTACATGTCCAGCCTGGATCAATACTCTCAAATTAGTAAGAAGACACGAGGGAACAGCTCAGGGACATGCTGTTCTTAGAGCCTCTGAAAGTTTCTGAGCAAACAGAAGGCAAGAGGGTGAGTGTAGAGATTGGTGGCAGTGGTGTCATGTCCTTGCTCCTGAAAACTTTTCAAATTTCAGTGCCGTAATATGCAGGTGGGCCAGAGCAATAGTACAGCGGGTAGGGCGTTTGCCTTGCATGCGGCTGACCTGGGTTTGATTCCTCTTGCAGAGCCCGGCAAGCTACCGAGAGTATCCCGCCCGCATGGCAGAACCTGGCAAGATACCCGTGGCATATTCGATATGCCAAAAACAATAAGTCTCATGACGGAGACGTTACTGGTGCCCGCTCAAGCAAATTTATGAACAATGGGACAACAGTGCTACAGTGCAGTGCTAATATGCAGGTGAGAGTGAAAAGACAGATATGGAGAAAGTACGGAAAGAGAAGTAGGTATCCAGGAATTGTGAGGGCGTTGCTCCTTGTGGATCTCACCTTCCTTCCTTCCTTCCTTCCTTCCTTCCTTCCTTCCTTCCTTCCTTCCTTCCTTCCTTCCTTCCTTCCTTCCTTCCTTCCTTCCTTCCTTCCTTCCTTCCTTCCTTCCTTCCTTCCTTCCTTCCTTCCTTCCTTCCGTGTTAGGGGTTATTTGTAGCTCTATGCTCAGGAGTGTCCCCTGGTGGTAATCAGGGGTACAGCACTGGGGTTGTTCTGCCCAAGCAAGACTAGGAATTTACACCTGCCCTATTTCTCCAGCCCCTCCTTTGGTTTATTTTTATACCACATGTGAGTCAAATCTAAGGCTTTTTTGGTCTTTTAGTTATTTCATTAGCCATAGTATTCTCTGCGTCCATCTACAGTGTTGCAAAATTTTTATCTTTTACTATAGCTGAGCAGTAATCCATTGAATATTTGTGCTACATCTGTTTCCACTCATCTGCTGGAGGGCACTAGATCGGTTTCCAGACCTTGGTATTGTAAAGAATTCTGCAATAACACACGGATACATATTATTTGTTCAAATCAGAGTTTTCAGGAAGATATAAATGGAAGTTGGGTAACCAACTGATATGGAATTCCTATTCAGATATTTATTTCTGCAAAGAAAATTAACATCAGTGTCCATCCCACCGAAAGGCTCTAGAATGAAAAAGAAGAAAGGGAAAGAGCCATAGAGCAGCAGGTGAGGTGCTTGCCTTGCTTGACAGCCCACCAGTGTTCAATCCCTGGCATCCCACGTGATTCCTGGATCCCACCAGAACTAATCCTTGAGCCTAGAGCTAGTAGTAAGGCCCAAACACCAACAGTTTGGTCCCCCAAACGAAACAAAGCAAAACAAAGAAAGTTTTTAGCGAGTTTGATGGTTGTAAATATTCGTTGTTATTGTCCTGGGATTACCTTTTAAAATTGTAATTCATTTCCAGATTTCTTTTTTAAATCAGAGTAAATTATAAACATTGAAAAAGTACTTGGATTTTAAACTTTTCATTATTAGAGGTTATGTAATACCTTTGGAATATACAAGCACAGGTGTCTTCCTAACACAAGAACCTAACTAGAGTCACCTCTCCCATTTAATGAAGGCAAGGGAGATGTCTGAAGTGGCAGCGCTAACCTTATAATCTGTCATAGCTCTGCTAAAGCAAGAAAACTCTAAGAAACATCTTTTGACATATTTTTTCTGGACTTTTGTAAAAAATAGTAAATGAAGAACCAAGAGAGCCTGACAAGAGAATTAAGATAGCTAACAGTTCTCTCTCTCTCTCTTTCTCTCTCTCTTTCTCTCTCTCTCTGTCTCTCTCAGTTGGAAACACCATTTTGTGAGAAGTTCTAGTTTATTTTCATGTACGTCAAAGATGAGCATAGTTTGATTAAAGGATAAAAATCATTATTGGTACTTTAACAGTATTTTTTTTATTTCAGAGATTATATTGTGTAAGTTGAGGCCCAAAGAGAGGTTAAGAAACCTGAGGGGGCTTTATAATTTAATCACAATGAGAATTTTGAATTTAAAGTTTATTACTCCCCAAAAGAAATAGAACAATAAACAGCAGGAAATAAAATACGAAAAGAGTTGCCAGTTGCTTCTATCTCCTGTTGGCAATTTTTTTTTTATTTTATTGAATTACCATGTGGAAAGTTACAAAGCTTTCAGGCTTAAGTCTCAGTTATACAATGCTCAAATACCAATCCCTTCACCAGTGCACATATTAACTATTGAATCATTATCTGGTTTGCTGTTTTTTTTTATTTATTTGCCTTTTAATAAAATATTTATTATCTACATGATTATAGATTTTATTCTAGATATTGAGAATGCAGAGATTAGTCAATGATATTCCTTGACCTATGTAATGTTTAATCTAATTTATCCTAGCCTATACTACTCAATTAAATCCTGTCCCCTAAAATGTGTGTCTACTAGAATCTCAGAGCATAACCTTATTTGGAAATAGGGTTTTAATAGATACAACTAATTGAAAATGAGGTCACACTGCACTAGAATTTATCTTAAATTTATGATAAATATCCATATAAAAGGAATGAAAGTTAAATGGAGATAAGCACACCCACACAGAGAGAAGTCAGCCATGTCATAACTGAGGAATTATTTGAAGGACTTCCAAGGATTGCTGATAACCTCTAGAAGTGGAGAGAGAGAGAGAGAGAGAGAGACTCTGCTTACATCTTGATTTCAGATTACTATCCTCCCTGAACTGTTAGCTAATAAATTTCTCTTGTTTTAAGTCACCCACTTTGGAATAATATGTTTTGGTAGCACTTTGTAACAAATACAGATACCCATTTTGATTCATCTATGCTTTCTTCAAATAATTTTTCTTCCTTTAATTTTTGTTTTATGGAATCATTCCACCTAAATGAAATAATTTTCAAACAACTGGTAGGTACCACCTGATTTGAGATGCACTATGAAAAGCCTTCTCCTTTTATTTTATTCACCAAAAACTATTGTCTTCATTCAGATTCCATGTTTTCTTTTTAAAGCAAACCTATGAGATATTTTACTCTCATAATGACTGTATTATGTGGTATAAATAAAGGTTAACAGTAGAATATTTCACAGAAACTGAATCAAATGGTACTGTATGTGCACATAGAAAAGATGGAAGAAAATGATATCAGGACTTCTTAAAGTTAAGTGAAATTTCTACCTGGCTATTTCTTAATAAACATAAGTCAGCTAAGCCATATTTCTTTTATCTGCACAATATGAATGGCATTTCGATCAATAGATCCAACAGCAAAGAGCAAGCATAGTAGTAGAGCTGCCAATGTCAAATATAGTAAGTATTCAAGAATACATAGGCAGGGACAAGTTTGTGCAAATGTTGTTTCATAAAAAGCAAATTCTCATGGTAATTGTTGGTGACCATGGAGATCATGTTCTAATTTAACATTGTAAGATTATTGATTTGGAGGAGGAAATGAATTAATTCTAAAAGCTTATTACCTAGCAACCACTAAAGCAGAGTGACCCAGCCATAAATATCCTCTGCCATAGAACTATATAGGTCAAATTACATGTACTTTATTGTGTGCAATTTTTATGTATGTGTTAAAAATAAGTCTGCATATAAGCTATGCATAGACATTAATTTTCAAACCTGTTTAAGAGAGAGATTCTTTTAGCAAAAAAATGGAAATAAGCATTTAGAAAATGTATTGGGCATCATGGGAAATAAAAGCAATGTAAATTACTTCTGTAGTTAGATTCTTCTTTTGCTATAGTTTTCTCTAATAATCACTTTTTATCTGTCTTGTAAAATATGTATAAAATTAGCCACATTTAAAATATTTAAGAGTAGGGCTATATAGTAGAGTGGGTAGTGCACTTGTCTAGCATGTGGCCAACCCTGGTATGATCCCAGTGATCCCCTATGGTTCCCCAAGCCCACCAGAAGTAATTCCTGAGCACAGAGCCAGGAGTAACCCCTGAGCACCATAGGGTGTGGCCCCAAAACCAAACCAAACCAAAAAATTCTTTAAAGTGCATATATGTGGAACCAAAGCAACCAGATTTTATGTAGCATTTTCTTTTAAAATATTTCTTTCTGAAATAGTTACCTAAGATAAAGACACTCAGGACTAGTCAGATAATTCTACTTGATGAGAAACAAAAAGTAACTTTGTTCCCCTTGACTGAGTGATTTCATGAAAGACCGCTGTTTTAAGATACAAGCTAAATGTATTCACTTAAAGAGAGAGTGTAAATAGTGCAGTGGATATTTCCATGAAGTGACCCAGCTTCCGTCCCTAGAACCCTTAGTGAAAAATTCTACTTCACAGAGCAGGGAGAAAGGACTGCAAAGTTTAAGTTTAAGAAGAAAACTCCCCGAATGACCACCAACTGGGGGCTCTTTGGCACTACTGCGGCAATGTGGGAAGATGCTGTCATTGACAACATCGACGAGAAATATGATCGACTGCATATTCAGCACCTCCATGACTGCACAAGGAATGCCGAGAGTGGGAAAGCCACAAAGAGACGCCTGTTTTCGGAAACTCTCAAGCTCATTCGCCAACAAGGTTTGGCACGAGCCTCAGGCAATCACAATCTAAAGTCCGATCTTGCAAAGCTGTGCAGAGAAGTGATAAAGGAAGACCTCAAGAAGGGAAGAACAGCAGTGTTAGCCAATGCGGGAGAAGCCGGGGAAAGTATTTGTAATGCTCGCCTGTCCTTCGCCAACTACAAGACCAAGACGACTGCCCTCCGATATCCTGATGGATCTATCACATACTCCAGAAGGGCAATGGCAAGGATTATTCACGACTTCTACTCAGATCTCTTCAACAGTCACGTCCACCTGCCCACATACCAAATTCCACAGGATGGATATGTTGTTGTCAATGTCCTCCCTTTCGAAATATTACACGCCATTTGCCAGTAAAAATGCATACAGCACCCAGTCCAGACAAGGTCAGACCTGAACACCTGAAGAATCAGCCGCCAGTACTCATCAATACACTGCTCGGCTCTTCACATGCTACCTGTCGAATGCAAGATTTAGTCGCAGTGGAAAGCCAGCAGGACCGTTCTGTTGTGCAAGAAGGGAGACATCCATGACATCAACAACTGTTGCCCAATCTGCCTGTTGTCCGTCATCTACAAGTTGTTCACTCGAGTCATTCTGAATAGAATAGGCAAAACACTAGACAAAGGACAACCATGCAAGCAAGCCAGGTTCCGAAAAGGATTCAGCATGATCGACCATGTCCACATGGTGACCAAGCTCATTGAGGTTTCACTAGAGTTCAAGATGCCGCTCGGCCTAATGTTCATCGGTTTCAAGAAGGCCTTTGATTCTGTTGAGACTGAAGCGGTCATCCAAGCCCTAGCCAAACAGTGCATTCAAACTCAGTACATCAAGATGCACTCCGAGCTGTATTATGGATCCACCACCAGGATCTCACCATTCTATAAGGAAGTGATCATTCATGTAAAGAGGGGTTCAGCAGGGTGATACCATTTCACCGAAACTCTTCAGTGCCACCCTCAAGAACATGATGTGATGACTGGAATGGGAAGAAATGGGAATGAAGTTAGACGGTCAGCAACTACAGCACCTCTGCTTCGCTGATGACATCCTCCTAATAACACCAAACATTAGCCAGGTGGCACAAATGCTGGCTGACTTCGACCTCGAGTGTGGAAAGGTCAGACTGCAGCTGAATCTCACCAAGACAATGTTCATGAAAAATGAACTAGTCCCTGACATTCCATTAGCTTTCAATGGAATTAATATCTCTGAATGCAGCAGCTATGTGTACCTCGGTAGAGAACTCAACATGAGGGAAATGACTTGGTGCCAGAACTGCGCAGGAGGAAGAGAGCACCATGGAATGCCTTCAAGAGCATCGGTGAAGTGGTTAAGAGGACAAAGAACCTCTGGCTCCTGGCATCTTTTCAAATCCACTGTTCTTCCTGCACTAACATATGCCTCAGAGACCTGGGCCCTTTGAAAACAGGATGAGAACGCTATTCAGGTATCCCAAAGAGAAATCGAAAGAGCTATACTTAGAGTATCACGTTTCACTCAAGTGAGAGAAGGAATTCGGATTTCTGACCTCCATCGATGATCAAGAATCAGGGATTCTGTCTTGTTTGCCAAGGCATCAAAAATTAAATGAGCGGAACATGTAATGCAATTTAGAGATGACTGCTGGACTATAGCTGTTACCAACTGAATTCCACGGAACATCAAAAGACTGTGTGGCCGCCCACCTACGAGATGGTCAGACTTCCTCATTAAAACCCTGAACAAGAATGAACCGGACCTGGACTGCCATTTCCCCCACACCTGCACCTCCTTCTTTCCTTCAGACCCTGAGCTTCCACCCTCCCCGAGCGCTGCCCCATTGGCCCATTCGCTACCCTCCAGCACCTCGCCTGGTTTACTCCCCCCGACAGGTCAGTGAACCAGACTCAGGCCGCCATTACCCCTCCCCCCCACACACATACACTAGGCACCCCATCCACATATCTTTAGTGGGCATGGCCTCCGCAGAAGTGGGCGTGGCCTATTTTGGATCCGGCGGCCACTCATGGGTCCACAGTTATTTTCCTCAAACCAAGCAATCTGTTGTTACATCTCAGTCTTCATCACTTATGTCCATGAGTAACATCCTAGCTATCCCAAAAGCAGTAGGCCAGTAGGCCTCTAGTCTATTCCAATTTCACCAAAATACTAATGAGTACAAGCAGCTGTGCAAGCCCAATGTAAAAGAGCACGTTCTCTGAAAGCATCACTTGAGACCTCATGTGAGAAATAGAGGAACATCTGAGAAGAAAGGAATGTTCTAGAAGAGGAAAATAAAAAAGCAACCACCTTTGACTTAGCTCATCCAGAATCCTTGCTCACAACAAGAGGGAATAGGGATAGTGAACTTGAAGGTTCCTCCTCCATACCACCACCACAACATGAAGAAACAGCGCAAATCCCCACCACAAGGAGAGGGTGAGGATCGGAGTCCTGAAGCCTCAATAGGCATTTCTCACAAACCTGAGCTTTTCAATAAAAAATTCAGAGATAAAATGCTGAAGATGTTCAATGAACTCAATGTAAACATGGAATAGGTATCCATTACATTAAAAAAAGAACCTGAGCCTTTTGGACCCGGCTGTGGAAGGAGCATGATGGAGGGGCCCGAGGGAGCGCCCTCGGACCCCAAGCAGCCCACTGAACTAATTCCGGCATGGGACCAGAGACCCCACGGCGTGCTGAAGCTGTGGGACCCGGGCATCCCCCAATTCTTTTAACCTGTCTCTCTCTCAACTCCTCCCTCCTGAACACAGCGCAGGGGCCGCGGTTTTCCTGAGCGCAAAACGGAGTCGCCGATTCAGCCAAAACAGGACGTGAGCGCGCTTGCGGGAGTCCCCAGGGGGCGGGGGCGGCGACCCCCGCCCACCGCAGTTAGATACTTAAACCCACCTCCCCCACGTGTGCTTCCTTTTGGACCCGGCTGTGGAAGGAGCATGATGGAGGGGCCCGAGGGAGCGCCCTCGGACCCCAAGCAGCCCACTGAACTAATTCCGGCATGGGACCAGAGACCCCACGGCGTGCTGAAGCTGTGGGACCCGGGCATCCCCCAATTCTTTTAACCTGTCTCTCTCTCAACTCCTCCCTCCTGAACACAGCGCAGGGGCCGCGGTTTTCCTGAGCGCAAAACGGAGACGCCGAGCCTCTCTCTAGGTTTCTCCATCTTATGAGCACCATAAAAGGGTAAAAGTTTATAGTGATGTTATTTCTGGTTGTACTTTCCCTGGACTTTATACAGAAACCCAAAACCGCGCGGCCGCGGCCGCGCGACTTAATGTCATCTTAGTATGAGCAATATGTAATGGTTCCTTTCTAATGGGGCGGACTTTTGTGGGAGATCCTAATAGTAAGTCTGTTGCTGAAATATTGAAGGCAATCAAAGTGGTAGCCATCTCACTAGACTGAACTAAGCTATATCCCCACACCGGCTGAGAAGAAATTTTCTTCTTTCTCGGGAAGAAACGCGGTGTGTCATCAACTACAGTGTGATGTCCATTAAGCAAACAGACCTGGTGGCATGGGAATGGGATATAAGGGGAAAAATTATGTACAAGGAACAGCGGGACGCTGGTGGAATCTCGAGCCGGAGCCGACACCAGCGCAAGACCGTCGGTTCCAGAGACTGCTTGCAGATACTCTACAAGTCTATCAACTAAGCCAGAGCCCCACGCCTGCTGATGACGGGAAATAACCATCCTTTTCGGTTTTTTTTTCCCTTGTCAGGCAGCGTGGCGATTACTAAAACAGGCGTGAACTCGGTGGCGCGGGGCAAGGGGGAAAAAGAAAAACTATGTAACAAACAGCGGGACTTAATATCTCTATATTCTTAGCAATGGAGAACTATCAAATGCCTCCTTGGCAATAGGACTGCTTTTCTTTTTTGGGGGAAACCCCAACAACGGTAGTGAGTTGTATGTTGAAACATGGAATGTAATCGAAATAAGGTGTAAACGAAGTGAAACATATCATGTGCAAGGGTTGGGACTGGGGAGGTGGGAGGGGGCGGCAGGTATACTGGGGGGGTTGGTGATGGAAGATGGGCACTGGTGAAGTGAAGGGTGTTTGAGAACTGTATAACCGACATAATCCTGAGAACTATGTAACCCTCCACATGGTGATTCAATAAAATTTAAAAAAAAAAAAAAAATAAATAAAAGAGAGTTTCTCTGAAAAAAAAAAAAAGAACCTGAAAGAAACAATGGAATGAATGGAATGGACAGCCCAGAAAATACAAGAAGAAATGACAGCAGAAATAAAAAAGCTACAAAAAGAAATGTCGCGAATAAAAGATTCAGTAGAGGAAATAAAAAACTCAGTGGGTGCCCTCAATAATAGAAAGGCTACAGCAGCGGAAGACAGAATCAGTGAGCTTAAAGATGAGCTGCAGGAAACATACAGGCAACAATAAACAATGAAAGAGACCTCAAAATAGCTCTAGGGCGAATCAGAGTCCTAGGGGATGATTTCAAGAGGAACAACATTAGAATTACTGGAGTACCAGAAGGACAGGGAAGCAACCCTAATGAAAAAGCCACATTCAACAAAATTATTGCTGAAGAGTTCCCAGAGCTGGAGAATATAGACATCCAGATTCAAGGAGCCTGAAGAGTGCCAGCTAAAAGAAACCCTAACAAAAAAACTCCAAGACATATATAGTTAGAATGATGGATGTCATGGATAGAAAAACAATACTGCAAACAGCAAGGTCAAAGAAGGAGATCACATACAAAGGAGCACCCCTTAGATTCGCAGCAGACCTATCAGAGGAAACCCTCCAAACCCGAAGGCAGTGGTGGGATATAGTGAAAAAACTCAATGAAATGAACACTTCACCAAGAATACTTTATCCGGCTAAATTCTCATTCAAATTCAAAGGAACGATACACTATTTTGTGGATAAACAACAGCTCAGGAACTTCATAGACTCAAAATCAAACCTAAAAGAAGGACTAAAGGGGCTATTGTAAGACAAGAAAAAACCCTACAATCACAATATACCCTTAGAGAAAGATGGCACAAAAACCCATAACAATAATCTCTCTCAATGTCAATGGTCTAAATTCACCAATTAAGACACAGAGTGGCAAAATGGATTCAGAGACTGAACCCAACATTCTACTGCCTTCAAGAAACATCTGAATAGCCAGAACAAACACAGACTCAAAGTCAAGGGATGGAAAACAATCCTGCAAGTAAACAACTCCCTCAAAAAAGCTGGGGTGGCCTTACTAGTATTGGACAACATAGATTTCAGGTTGAAAAAGATTAGAAGGGACCATGAAGGCCATTTTTTTATTAATCAGGGAATATGTATAGCAAGAAGAAATCACACTCCTAAACTTGTACGCACCCAAAGAGGAACCAGCTAACTACCTACAATAACTGCTAACAGACCTTAAGAAGGACATTGCGAGCAACACAATAGTAGTTAGAGACTTCAACACTACCCTATCACCTCTGAATAGATTAAAAAGATTAAAATTCAGCAAGGAAATATTGGTTTTGAAGGAAGAACTAGAAGTGAGAGGGCAAATATATCTATACAGGACTTTATATCTCCCCCAAAAAGAATATGCATTCTTTTCCTGTACACATGGAAAATTTTCCAGAATAGACCATATGCTGGGCCACACAACATACCTTAACAGAATCAGGAAGATAGACATTGTACCAGCTATCTTTTCAGACCATAATGCACTGAAAACAGAAATTAATCATGTACAGAAGCAGAAAACCAAATTAAATACCTAGGAACTAAACAACTCAATGTTGAAAAATGAGTGGGCCAGGATAGAAATCAAGGAAGAAATCAAAAGTTACCTGGAAACAAATGAGAATGAAGACACGAGCTACCAGAACCTGTGGGATACAGCTAAAGCTGTGTTAAGGTGAAAATTTATAGCCCTGCAAGCATTTCTAAGGAAGGAGGAAAGGACCCACATAAATAACTTGATTTCACAGCTCAATATTTTAGAAAAGGACCAAGAAAAGGAGCCCAAACCAGGCAGAAGGAAAGAGATAATAAAACTCAGAGCAGAAATCAATTACACGGAAACCCAAAAGACAATCTGCAAGATCAATGAAACCAAGAGCTGCTTCTTTGAGAAAATAAACAAGATTGATAAACCACTAGCAAGATTCACAAAGAAAGAGAGACAGAGAACCCTAATACACCGAATCAGAGATAAAAAGGGGGATATCACAACAGAAACCAAAGAAATTCAAAAGATCACCAGATTACTTTTAAAATATGTATGCCCTCTTCATTCTCAGCAATGGAAAACAAATTATCTAATGCTTCCTTTTCAGCAGGTCCAACTTTAGGGGAGAGACTCTCCAAACAATAATAGTGAGTTTTGTTGAAATATTGAATGCAATCAAAGTGAAAGTAAAATAAAATTTATTAGTTACACAGGCAGGTGGGGGGGGCTAGGGGTGTGGGGGGGCTAGGGGTGTGGGGGTGAGGGGTGGAGCTATACTGTGATTCTTGGTGGTGGAATATGTGAACTGGTGAAGGGATGGGTGTTCGAGCATTGTATAACTGAGACTTAAGCCTGAAAACTTTGTAACTTTCCACATGGTGACTCAATAAAAAAATTTTTTAAAAAATGTATGCCATGAAACAAGAGAATCTATAATAAATGGATTAATTCCTGGATTCCTATAATCTCCCAAGATTGAATCAAGAAGACATGGAATGCCTTAATAGTCCTATTAATATCAAGGAAATTGAAAATATAATCAGAAGTCTTCCCAAAAACAAAAGCCCAAGTCCAGATGGATTCACTAGCGAATCCTTCCAAACATTTAAAGAGGACCTATTGCCACTCCTTTTCAAGATTATCCAGGAAATTGAAGAAAGAGAAACCCTCCCAACCAGTTTTTATGAGGCACATATCTCCCTAATACCAAAAGCAAACAAAGACACCAAAAAACAAAAAAAAAGAAAACTACAGACCAATATCCCTGATGAATACGGATGCAAAGATTCTCCACAAAATATTAGCAAATAGAATTCAACGACTCATCAAAAAGATCATACACCATGACCAAGTGGGATTCATCCCAGGGATGCAATGATGGTTTAACATCCAGAAATCAATCAACATAATCCATCATATCAGCAAAAGAAAAGATAAAAATCATATAATAATATCAATACATCCAGAGAAAGCATTTGACAAGATCCAGCACCCATTTATGGTGAAAACTCTCGCCAAAATGGGTATAGAAGGGACTTCCCTCAATATAGTTAAAGCCATTTAACACAAGCCTATGTCAAGCATCATCCTCAATGGGGAAAAATTAAGAGCCTTCCCTCTAAGATCAGGGATGATTGAAGGATGCCTGCTCTCTCCACTTCTGTTCAATATAGTACTGGAAGTACTTGCAATAGCAGTTAGGCAAGAAAAAGATATTAAGCTTATCCAGATAAAAAAGGAAGAAATAAAGCTCTCACTATTCCCAGATGATATGATACTATACTTAGAACCCTAGAATCTCTAGCAAGAAACTCCTAGAAACAATATATTTGTATAGTAAAGTTGCAGGCTATAAAATAAACACCAAAAAATTACCCATGGCTTTCCTATACGCAAATAATGAGAAGAAAGAAACATGAAAAAAGCAATCCCCTTCACAATTGTGCCTCAAAATATCAAGTACCTCAGAATCAGCTTATCTAAGGAGGTAAAGGGCTTGTATAAAGAAAACTACAAAACACTACTTCAGGAAATTATAGAGGACATGAAGAAATGGAAAGACATCCCCTGCTCATTGATAGGAAGAATTAACATTGTCAAAATGGCAATACTCCCCAAAGCATTGTACACATTCAATGCGATCCCTATAAGAATACCCATGACATTCTTCAAATAAATGGAGCAAGCACTCCTGAAATTCATATGGAACAATAAGCCCCCATGAATAGCTAAAGAAATTCTTTGGAAAAAGAAAATGGAGTAATCAAACTCCCCAACTTCAAACTCTACTACAAAACAGTAATGATTAAAACAGCATAATACTGGAACAAAGGCAGAGCCGCAGACCAATGGAACAGGATTGAATATTCTGACACTCCCCCACCCAAATATATGATCATCTAATCTTTGATAAGGGAGCAAGAAATGTGAAATGGAGCAAGGAAAGCCTCTTTAACAAATTGTGCTGTCAAAACTGGACAGCTACATGCAAAAAAAAAAAATGAGCTTAGGTATCCACATATCACCATGCACAAAACTCAGATAAAAATGGATTAAATACTTCAACATTAGATCAGAATCCCTAAGGTACATTGAAGACAAGGTCGGCAAAACTCTTCATGACGTTGACACTAACGATATCTTCAAAGATGACACGCCACTGGCCAACCAAGTGAAAACAGATAAACAAGTGGGACTATCTCAAACTAAGAATCTTTTTAGCTCAAAAGAAACAGTGACCAAAATACAAAGACATTCTAAAGAATAGGAAAGTATATTCACCCAATACCCATCTGATAAGGGGTTGATATCAAGGATATACAAGGAAATGGTTGAACTCCACAAGAAGAAAACATCCAACCCCATCAAAAAATGGGGTGATGAAACGAACAGAAACTTTCTCAAAGAAGAAATCTGAATGGCTCAGAAGCACAAGAGAAAATGCTCTACATCACTAATCATCAGGGAGATGCAGATCAAAGCACCAATGAAAAATTATCTCACATCACAGAGACTGGCCCACATCCAAAAGAACAAAAACAACCAGTGTTGGCGCAGATGTGGGGAGAAAGGGATTCTCCTTCACTGCTGGTGGGAATGCCAACTCGTTAAGCCCTTTTGGAAAACAGTATGTACAATTCTCAAAACATTAGAAATTGAGTTCCCATTTGACCCAGTAATACCACTCCTGCGAATATATCCCGGAGAGGCAAAAAGGTATAGCCGAAATGACATCTGCATTTGTATGTTCATTGCAGCACTGTTTACAATAGCCAAAATCTGGAAAAAAACGGAGTGCCCAAAAACAGATGACTGGTTAAAGAAACTTTGATACATCTACACAGTGGAATACTATGCAGCTGTTAGAAAAGATGAAATTTGCATATAAGTGAATCAATATGGAAAGTATCATGTTGAGTGAATTGAGTCAGAAAGAGAGAGAGACATTGAAAGATAACATTCACCTGTGGAATATAAAGTAACAGAATGAGAGACTAACACCCAAGAGTAGTAGAGATAAAAATCAGGAGATCTGACCCACAGCTTGGAAACTTCCCTCACATGCTGGGGAAAAAGGCAGCTGAGAAGGGAACACCTAGTAGAAGATGTCGGGAGGACCCTTTCGGGTTGAAAGATGCATGCCGAAAGTAGACCATAGACCAAACACGATGGCCACTCAGTACCTCTATTGCAAACTATAACACCCAAAAGGAGAGAGAACAAAAGGGAATGCCCTGCCACAGAGGCAGGGTGGGTTGGTGGGGATTAGGGTGGGGGTGGTGGAAGGGATACTGGGAACATTGATGGAGGAGAATGGACACTGGTGGAGGGATGGAAAATGATCACTGTATGACTGAAATGTTAACACGAAAGTTCATAAGTTTGTAACTGTACCTCACGGTGATTCACTAATAAAAAAAATTAACTAAAAAAAGGCTCTTGTGTTCCTGGAGCAAGCAGATACCATTAGGGGAGCAAGCAGATACCATTAGGCTACACTACCATGTGACAGGGATGAATGGAGACATTACTGGCGCCCGCTCGAGCAAATCGAAGATCAATAGGATGACAAGTGATACAAGTGATACTGTGATTTCTCATGCAAATATCTTGCTTTCTCTTATTTTAAGATTTTTGTGTAAAATAACAGGCTATGCAGCCTTGTATCTTGTTTTACTTCTTAGCACAAGTTTTTTGAGATTCATTCATGATGTACCTGATATATATATATGTATATATATATACATGGATATATATATACATATATATTCGTTCTAAACAGGATTTCATTAAGAGTATACCAAACTTTTTCTATTCATCCAAATGTTGAAGTTTGGGTTTTCTTTCAATTTTAATTCTAATAAATAAAACTTATGTAAATTGTATAGTAGTTTTTTAAAATATTTTTATATGTATACTATGACTACTTTTTCCCAAATTCCAATTTATACTTTCATTTTTTTAACCAGAAAATTTTGATGAAGTCACTTTTTTCCGCTTTTATTTATGGTCAGTGCTTTTGTTTCATCTTTATGAAAGCTTTGTCACCTCAAGAGTCACCAAGATATTAAATGTTTTCCTCTTGAAGCTTTAATGTTTTAGTTTTTGGTTTTATGGCTATTTGAAGTTAATTCATCTATGAGATGAAGGTTGAGGTTAGAGGCATTTGTCACAAATCAATTGACCATACATGTTTCTGGATTATTTCTGGCCTCTCTATTCAGTTCTGTTAATCATTTTTAAATTTTTACACAATAACACATGACTTGTAGTCAATTTGAAATCAGACCAGGTGAGTCTGAATTTCTTTCTCTATTTTCAAGGTTGCTTTAGCCATTCCACATAAATTTGACTCAATTTTGTGATTTTTACTTTTCTCACGAGGGGACCAAGCCGACAGATCAAAGAACTAGAGTTTATGTTTTGCATGAACAAGACCCTGAGTTCAGTCCTTAGTGCTGAATGGTACCCAGAACACTACTGGGTACATTTCTGGTGACCCATGAGCACTGCTGGACTGAGCCACACCACCATGCTCCAGCAATGAAGTATCAGCTCACTCTGCCAGGGCTGAATATCACCAGGAACAGCCCCTGAGCACTGATGGAGGCTCTCAATGAAAAACATACTTTTAAAAATAAAATTCTTACTAGGATTTTATTGACTTAATTGATCACAAAGTTCTACTGATTTCAGCCATATTTTGTCTGCCATTATGTAAGTGTTGTATATTTTCTATTTAGGTATTCTATTTCTCTCAGAAATTATTATAGTCTTGAGTCTTTTAAATTGTATTTTCTATTTCTTTATGCTACTTAAATATAACTTCCATTCAAAAATCATTTGTTGTGGATATATGGAAATCTAATTAAAATTTATGTATTAACTGTTCCTTCTGAGTACATGCTAAGTGTATTTATCAGTTCTGTTTTATAAATTTCTTAGAAATTTTTAAATAAATAAACATACTGTCCACAAATCATATAATTTTCAGCTAAAATTTTAAAATATTATTAAGAAACAAAATGTTATTGAGGTATAAAATTAGTAATGTGAGAATAAAAAAATACTGCCAATTCCTCATAATTTCAGAATTATGTAAAGTCTAAAGTTTTTTGTATTCTTATTTATCTAGACTATTGTTGTCAATTAAAAAATGCAATGTAATTTTTTTCTAGACATTTTTATTTATTTATTTTAATTTTTTTAATTTTTTTTCCTTTATTTATTTTTAATTAGTGAATCACCATGAGGGTACAGTTACATATTTACTCATCTTTGTGCTCTTGTTTCCCTCATACAAAGTTCGAGAACCATCCCTTCACCAGTGCCCATTCTCCACCACCAGTAAACCCAGCATCCCTCCTACCCTCCCCAATACCATCTCCCCACACCCCACCCAGCCACTGTGGCAGGGTATTCCCTTTTGTTCTCTCTCTCTAATTAGGTGTTGTGGTTCTAAATAAAGGTGTTGAGTGGCCACTGTGTTCAGTCTCTAGCCCACATTCAGCCCGCATCACCCTTCCCCCGCATGGCCTCCGACCGCATTGTACTTGGTGATCCCGTCTCTGAGTTGCGCTCTCCCCAGAATATGAGGCCAGCCTCCAAGCCATGGAGTCAGCCTCCTGGTACTTATTTCTACTATTCTTGCGTGTTAGTCTCCTACTCTGTTATTCTATATTCCACAGATGAGTGCAATCTTTCTATGTCTGTCTCTCTCTTTCTGACTCATTTCACTTAGAATACTTTCCATGCCGATCCACTTATATGCAAAATTCATGACCTCCTTTTTTCTAACAGTTGCATAGTATTCCATTGTATAGATGTACCATTTTCTTCAACCAGCCATCTGTTCTAGGGCACTCGGGTTTTTTCCAGATTCTGGCTATTGTAAACAGTGCTGCGATGAACATATAAGTGCAGATGTCACTTCAACTATACTTTTTTGCTTCTCTGGGATATATTCGCAGGAGTGGTATTGCTGGGTCAAATGGGAGCTCGATTTCTAATTTTTTGAGAAGAGTGCATATTGTTTTCCATAAGGGCTGAACCAGTCGGCATTCCCACCAGCAGTGTAGAAGGGTCCCTTTCTCCCCACATCCTCTCCAACAGCGGTTGCTTTTGTTCTTTTGGATGTGTGCTAGTCTCTGTGGTGTGAGGTGGTATCTCGTGGTTGTTTTGATCTGCATCTCTCTGATGATTAGTGATGTAGAGCACTTTTTCATGTGCCTTTTGGCCATTCGTATCTCTTCCTTGGTAAAGTTTCTGTTCATTTCTTCACCCCATTTTCTGATGGGGTTGAATGTTTTCTTCTTGTAGAGTTCAACCAGTGCTTTATATACCTTTGATATTAACCCCTTATCTGATGGGTATTGTGTAAATATCCTTTCCCATTCTGTAGATAGTCTTTGTATTTTGGTCACTGTATCTTTTGCGGTGCAGAAGCTTTTTAGTTTAATGTAGTTCCATTTGTTGATCTGTTTCCACTTGGTTGGCCAGTTGCATGTCATCTTTGAAGATACCTTTATCTTCAATATCGTGGAGGGTTTTGCCGACCTTGTCTTCAATGTAGCTTATGGTTTGTGGTCTGATGTTGAGGTCTTTAATCCATTTTGATCTGACTTTTGTGCATGGTGTCAGGTCGAGTTCTAAGCCCATTCTTTTGCATGTGGTTGTCCAGTTATGCCAGCACCATTTGCTAAAGAGGCTTTCCTTGCTCCACTTCACATCTCTTGCTCCCTTATCAAAGATTAGATGATAATACATGTAGGGTTGTGTGTAGGGATATTTCACCCTGTTCCATTGGTCTGCGGGTCTGCCTTTGTTCCAGTACCATGCTGTTTTAATTGTTACCGCTTTGTAGTAGAGTTTAAGGTTGGGGAGGGTGATGCCTCCCATCATCTTTTTCCCAAGAATTGTTTTAGCTATCCGTGGACGTTTGTTGTTCCATATGAATTTTAGGATTGCTTGATTCGTTTCTTTGAAGAATGTCATGGGTATCCTTATAGGGATCGTGTTGAATCTGTATAATGCTTTGGGTAGTATTGCCATTTTGACAATATTGATTCTCCCTATCCATGAGCAAGGTATATGTTTCCATTTCCTCATGTCCTCTTTTATTTCATGGAGTAACTAGACATATTTTTAAAAGTAACTAAATATAAGTATACCTTAATGTAATATATCAAAGTTTTAATTTCAACATAAAATCAATATAAAAATTTTAATAATATCACTTACAGACTTGTCTTTAATATCCCTTATAGACTTGTCTCCTATATTTTGTTTTATCACAAGCCCACACCTAGCATTATGTCAATGGGAAGAAAACTGAAGGCCTTCCCTCTAAGATCAAGCAGAAGATGAGGGTGTCCAATCTGGCAACTGTCACTTAATATAGCATTGGAAATCCTTGCCACAGCAATTAGACAAGAAAATGATATTAAGGGGATCCAGATTCGAAAATATGTTATTTGCATTGACCTGATATAATACTTTAAAAAATACCCTAAAAAATGAATCCTAGAAACAATAAACCTATAGAATAAAGTGGCAGTTAACAAAACCAGTATGCAGAAATCCATGGAATTTTATATGTAAACAATGAAGTAAAGAGAAATTTTTTAAATCCCATTCACAATTGTGACACCCAAATCAGGTATCTGGTAATCTACTTAACAAAAGAGGTGACATTTAATTTGCCCTTGAACAAATCCACAAAGTGAAGTGTAGGATAACATTGGTTTGCCCTTTCTGCCTTGTCACAGGGAGCTTAGGTTTATTGGGTTACTCCAATCACAGTGCTCCCATTTCACTGTGTTTATTTGTAACCTCTTTCTTTGTCCTCTATTAACTTGTAAATATTGCCTTTTCTCTTCTTCTTAAATCCTTTATATAGTTAATTCAGAGCACTGTCCTATTTGTATGAACACAAGACAGTTAATGCTATACTTTTGTAACGTGGGAGTTAATTGACTCCAGATTATATTGCCCCCTGGGCATCTTGACTTAAGCCTCAATTGCTCTTACTTCCTAGCACCCCAGAAGCAAGGTCCTGACAAGTGACTGGATGGACCCAGGGCAAGCCGTAAGCTACCCTGGCATCAAAATGAACCTGGCCAAAGTGACATAATGCTTAACTATAAGTTAAGAGCATGGTCATGGACAAATTCTGTCATGATTCCAAAAGTAATAACTTGATTCAGACCCTTTTTGGGTTAGGAAAGATTAATGTGGCCTGAGCACTGTAGTCTGAGTCTGTGGTGAGATGTCCCCAGGAGAGTCACCCTACAAGCTCAGTGTATCTCTTACTGTGTCCATACAAAATAACTAATATTAAGAAGTAGAATTAAGATGTTAATTAAGTTCTTGGACTGAGGAAAGGAGAAAAACGTGGTATTTTGCCCATGAGCAAAGGAAAGGCTTTCTTATGTTGATTTTGCAACCAGATAGGGTATGGGGTCTACCCCCAATGTGGAGTTGGAGAGAGAGAGAGAGAGAGAGAGAGAGAGAGAGAGAGAGAGAGAGAGAGAGAGAGAGAGAGAGAGAGAGAGAGAGAGAGAGAGAGAGAGAGAGAGAGAGAGAGAGAGAGAGAGAGAGAGAGAGAGAGAGAGAGAGAGAGAGAGAGAGAGAGAGAGAGAGAGAGAGAGAGAGAGAGAGAGAGAGAGAGAGAGAGAGAGAAGAGAGAGAGAGAGAGACCAGGGCAGCAAGATGGAGCGCAGAAAGACTAGCAAGGGGGACAGAGGGAAAAGAATGTAGGGGAAGAATGCAGAAGCAGGCATGTGGAGAGATGAGAGACGCAGCAGCGAGAGGGAGCACGGAGAGATGAGCAGGAGAGACAGGAGGAGACGGGAATGAGAGTGAGTCTAGAATGAGGAGCTTAGTGAGACTGGAACAGGCACGTGGGGAGAATGGAATAAATGGCAACTGATCACCAACCAGCCTGGCCCTCGTTTTCTCCCTCATCCGCCCATGGCATCGGCCAAGTCCACTGAACCAGGGTGGCGAGAGAGAGCTGCCTTGAACAAATCCACAAAGTGGAGTGTAGGATAATATTGGTTTGCCCTTTCTGCCCTGTCACAGGGAGCTTAGGTTTATTGTGTTACTCCTGTCACAGTGCTCCCATTTCGCTGTGTTAATTTGTCCCTAGCTGCCCCAGAGACAACACAGTAGAGTACAGCTTTATACGTTTATACATTCACTTTGTTCAGGTATATATTGTAGTATCCAGCACACTTTTTATTCTATTATTATTTTAGAAAAACATAGAAATGGTTAAGGGACAAAAACCTGAAGTTATACTGCTTGGTTTCCTGTTTTGCCCCCTCTTTAGTTTGTCCCTGGGCAAGGCAAGGCATTGAGATGCTTTATCTTTCTAGTGAGGGTGATTGACAATTGTTTAGGATGGCTTATTGTTAAATAAGATGAAGCTTAGATAAATCAAAGAAGATAGAGAATAATGCTTGGCACATAGTAAGCATTAAAAAAATGTGAGTGTTTTATTGTTATGCGCATGCATGTGTGTGTGTGTGTGTGTGTGTGTGTGTTTGCTGGGAAACATAAAGTGAATTGGCTGAAAGTGGGTTCTATGGTAAGACATGTCCACTTACGTCCCTCTTGGTTGAGTTTATGATTAATCTGATCCTCATATATTTGATTGCTATATTAAAGTGAAATAATTTGGAAGCATGACACACATGAAGAAAAATCATGAGTGTCTGTGGAACTAACAAAGGTGACAGTTGCCTAACCTGGTTAGCCTAGAGAATTTCCTTCTAGAGATCTCGAAGGACTTTTCAAGCTTTTTCTACAGATACATTTGCTTTAATTTCTATTTCTGATCCCAAGCTGCTAGTAACCTCTGCTAGTTCTGTTGGCAGCTCTCTGGCTCAGTAACTTAAGTCAAATGACCTTTTTGTCCTTTGTTTTAATAGCCACTCTCTTCTAGTCTTTCCCTCAGAAGCCAGGGAAAGGACAGAGGGGGGAGAAAGGGAAACCCTTAGAGGCAAAGTCATAGATTTTTGAAAGAATCTATTTTGGACTCACTTTAAAATCCATTCATTTTGATTAATATAATCTAGTGTGTGTCTGGAGCCAGCCCTGTGAGTTTGTGAAGAGTCTCGGCTTCATCTCAATATTCTCAGAGAGACAATAATTCTGTACTTTGGCAGTATAATGAGATTTATTTGCACAATGTCCATGAGCGTATCTATAGAATGTGCTTGTGGGGGAGAAGGTTATTCAAGTGCTATCATCTGACTTTCTGCTTTCAGTAAATGTTTGCTATTTGAGATGTTTTTCTATGTATGTGTCTTGCAGAGTTTCTTTGCTTTGTGATGTGTTCTTCTCTTGGGAGGCTGGCAATGTAAGTGGTTGACAAAGAAAGCTAATAAATCTGAGGTTAATAGGGCTCTAGACAGCAAAGTACATAGAATAAGGAATCTCAGTAGCTGCAGAATATTGTTGAAGAAGGAACTGTCGACAGAAAGTCTGATTATTACAAAGGGCAGGACAGAGCTCAGAAAAATTCCAGATAGTTTTCAAATCAATGAAATCACATCAACATATTTCTCTCCCCTCAGATTTGAAGTTGGCAAGAAGAGAGTAAATGCAACAAAAACTCAGTGGGGATTTAGTTTAGCTTGAATTTGAAGTTAGTTCAGGTGGGATACTCTGGAGGGGCAGAGAGTACATGGGAATGGAGAGTGTTCAAACTTGAATACATAATGCATCCAAAGTGTATAAAGAGCTATCAAAGTGGACCCTCATTTATTTTGTGAAGATTTGTCATTTGTTTAGCCTCTAGAGTTCAATAATTAGGATTCATTCACTCCCTACCTGAGAAAGTCATTTATGTTTCAATTTTAGCTGTGTGTACAAGTACAGCGTAGGTATGGGGGGAAGGGTTGTGGATAGAGATTTCACGTATGCAGATGAATAGTCAGGAATTCGAGGACAGAGATAGTCATTATCTGACTGTAATGGGAGTTGCTATTTTGTGTTTTCTCAGTTGATTATTTAGGTGGGGTAGGAGAGAGGTGTTAAGTGTGGACATGAGTTACAAGTGTGAAGATTATTGTCTATGACCGATTAATAATCAGTAAAGGGTGGAGAAAATATTTTCTTATATCACTTCTAACACATAAAGAGTAAGAACCCAAACATTTAAACCTTTGAAGAGTGGAATAGGGAAAGATTGTGTAAAGTTTATATACAGATACAGACACATACTTAGACTTTTTTTTCAAACTTTGATGACCTCTGACTTATATCATATACATTGGTTTCTCCCCAAATCAAATAGTCTACTGGAGCCTAGACTGTTTTCACAATGAAAAAAGAAAAGGATCTCTTTTAAAGATATGGCCAGAGGATAACCTTTACTACAAAGGCCAGGAATAATTGTTGGCATGAGTATGAAGAAAAAGGAATCATTGTACATTGTTTTTTTTTTTTGACAGCTCAGAGACAATTTTGTTATCAGAGTCCCCAGAATTCATTGTTAGATGCAAATGTTCAGTTATCCCTCCCATCATAGGACATCAAAAGAAGTGGGGAATTATGGCCTTATACAGGAAAAAGTAAGAAGCCAACAGAAACTTTCTATCTGAAAGATCAAATACAAGGACCAACTAGACAAAGATTCTAAAATAACTTTTATGGTAAAGGTGGAAGGGGAAGATGGGGAGGGGTGCCAGATATTCTAGTTAATACACCGGTGATTCTAAATCATGCATACAGGAGGGGTGGATAGCCAATCAGACAGATAGTGGGAATAGATTAGGGGTGGAAAAAAGTAACACTAAAAAATTAAAACCCTAACCAAGCAACTTCCTGTTCCACTTTACACTTACGCCTAAACTGAAGAGAGTCCCTTTTTCACCCTTCTCCTGTGCCAGGCAGATGGCAGGAAAAGGAGCAGATCGCTTGAGAACAAAGGAAAGCCAGAGGGTCAAAGAGCAGCAAGCAACAGTCAGGAGATAGGGACTACAAAGCATCAGTGGGAGACCAGCATAGAGTTCAAGGGACAGAACTAGTGAGAGACTAGTTTGTTTTTTTTTTTTTTTTGTGACCAGGGGCTTATTTATTTATTTATTTATTTATTTATTTATTTATTTGTCTGATGTTACCTTTTACTTTTTTTTATTAGTTTATTTTTAATTAGAGAGTCATCGTGAGGGTACAGTTACAGATTTATACATTTTTGTGCTCATGTTTCCCCCATACAAAGTTCGATAACCCATCCCTTCACCAGTGCCCATTCTCCACCACCAGTAAACCCAACATCCCTCCCACCCTCCCCAGTCCTGGCTCCCCCCACCCCACACTGCCACTATGGCAGGGTATTCCCTTTTGTTCTCTCTCTCTGATTAGGTGTTGTGGTTTGCAATAAAGGTGTTGAGTGGCCATTGTGTTCAGTCTCTAGTCTGTATTCGGCCCGCATCACCTTTCCCCCACGTGACCTCCGACCACATTTTACTTGGTGGTCCCTTCCCTGAGTTACCCAGAATGAGAGACCAGCCTCCAAGCCATGGAGACAACCTCCTGGTACTTATTTCTACTATTCTTGGGCGTTAGTCTTATAGTCTATTATTCTATATTCCACAGATGAGTGCAATCTTTCTATGTCTGTCTCTTTCTGACTCATTTCACTTAGCATGATACTTTCCATGCTGATCCACTTATATGCAAAAGTCATGACCTCATTTTTTCTAACAGCTGCATAGTATTCCATTGTATAGATGTACAGAGTTTCTTCAACCAGTCATCTGTTCTAGGGCACTCGGGTTTTTTCCAGATTCTGGCTATTGTAAACAGTGCTGCGGTGAACATATAAGTGCATATGTCACTTCGACTATACTTTTTGGCTTATCTGGGATATATTCCCAGCAGTGGTATTGCTGGGTCAAATGGGAGCTCAACCTCTAGTTTTTTGAGAATCGTCCATATTGTTTTCCAAAAGGGCTGAACTAGCCGGCATTCCCACCAGTAGTGTAGAAGGGTCCCTTTCTCCCCACATCGTCTCCAACAGCAGTTGCTTCTGTTCTTTTGGATGTGTGCTAGTCTCTGTGGTGTGAGGTGGTATCTCGTGGTTGTTTTGATCTGCATCTCTCTGACGATTAGTGATGTAGAGCACTTTTTCATGTGCCTTTTGGCCATTCGTATCTCTTCCTTGGTAAAGTATCTGTTCATTTCTTCGCCCCATTTTTTGATGGGGTTGGATGTTTTCTTCTTGTAGAGTTCAACCAGTTCTTTATATACCTTTGATATTAACCCCTTATCTGATGGGTATTGTGTAAATATCCTTTCCCATTCTGTAGATAGTCTTTGTATTCTGGTCACTGTATCTTTTGCGGTGCAGAAGCTGTAAAGGACCTCTACAAAGAAAACTATAAAACACTATTCCATGAAATAAAAGAGGACATGAGGAAATAGAAACATATCCCCTGCTCATGGATAGGGAGAATAAACATTGTCAAGATGGCAATACTCCCAAAAGCATTATACAGATTTAACGCGATCCCTATAGGGATACCCATGACATTCTTCAAAGAAACGGATCAAGCAATCCTGAAATTTATATGGAACAATAAAGGCCCACGGATAGCTAAAACAATTCTTGGGAAAAAGATGATGGGAGGCATCACCCTCCCCAACCTTAAACTCTACTACAAAGCGGTAACAATTAAAACAGCATGGTACTGGAACAAAGGCAGAGCTGCAGACCAATGGAACAGGGTGGAATATCCCCACACACAACCTCAAATGTATGATCATCTAATTTTTGATAAAGGAGCAAGAGATGTGAAGTGGAGCAAGGAAAGCCTCTTTAACAAATGGTGCTGGCACAACTGGACAACCACATGCAAAAGAATGGGCTTAGACCTCGACCCTGACACCATGCACAAAAGTCAGATCAAAATGGATTAAAGACCTCAACATCAGACCACAAACCATAAGCTACATTGAAGACAAGGTCGGCAAAACCCTCCACGATATTGAAGATAAAGGTATCTTCAAAGATGACAAGGAACTAAGCAATCTAGTAAAAACAGAGATCAACAAATGGGACTACATTGTACATTGTTTTGGCAATATTAACTGGTTCAGCCTCTGGCAATTATTATGGAGGTTACTCAAGATGTTAACGATATTATAATTTCCATTCCATCCCATAAGAGTTCTAGGTATCTATAGGAAAAATATTAAAATACTAATTTAAAAAAACCTGCCCATCCTTCACCATATTAATGGTCTAGCACCTCAATCTCCTGGTCTTCTCCTTTCTCTTCCCTTCCTGGTGAGATTAATCTTTGAGTTGACATCTCTGTGGAACTAGAGATATATTCCCTTCCCTTCCACGGACTATATATAATAGCCAAGACCAGAAAACAACCCAAGCACCCAAAGAAGATGAGTGGATAAAGATGTGGTATATAGATGTACTCTGATAGTACCCAGCTGTAAGGAAAGAGAAAAACTTGTTATTTTGTGTTTAACAGAAGTGGACTTAGCATATTTTTTTATGCCAAGAAAAATAAATCGGAAAGAGAATTGCAAGTGCTGGATAATCTCAGTGGTATGTGGGATATATAGAAACAATGGTAACAAAAAGTCCAAAATTAACTCTGGATTTTGGTTGTTAGAGCTGATAGTTACCAGAGATAAAGGGCACAGAATTACAAAGGATTGAGGAGGTCTGATAGATAGTAGTAGAGAGATTTTAAAACAATGATGTTATGTATGTGACAATTTTTGAAGAAATGTAAATTAGCACTCCTGAAACATATACAGCGATGTAAACAAATGTTACCCAGACTTAAGAAACAAAAGATAATTTAGAAATTAGGATGTACTGGGACACTCACATAGATTATGAAGTCTCAAGAGACTCACAAATAAATCTTGGAAGAGATCAACAAGTTGCAGAGATGCTTCCAGATCCCAAATTCACCATCCAGTTAAAAAATTTAACTCCAGCTATTGTATCACCTTATTTAAAATTTTAGAATTCCTGGAGCATGACATCTCATACTTTATACCACTGATGTACCAGGAGTGGCACACCATATTGGATGGGATGTAAAGTAGAAGGCATCCATTCTTGATTTAAAAAATTTTAGCACACAAGTCTCAACCTGTAACAACATGTTAGTGATCTCTTATGCAGGGCTTAATGGCTCCAGGGAGAGATACAACAGTCTTCACACACTTCCTTTTAAGGAAAACTTTTTGACCATTTTTGGTGAATTATTGATAATAGTCAATACAAAATAAATTATTTAGGGCCTTCTATTGGGGCAGGCTTTGGTGATGGTTGGGAAAATTGGAAAGAATGATGGTGGGAAGGTATAATGGTGGTAGGATTGGTGTTGGAATAGTGAATGTAATAAACTATTGTGAACAACTTTATTAAAATAAAATTTAAAAATTTTAGTCTCAATATATTAAGATCATTTATTTCAAATTTATTTCTAGATCAAACAGTTGTATCTAAACAAATAGGAGGTTAAATTTTAGCAACTTCATGCAATTACAAATCTTTGACTCTTGAAAATTTCGAAGTCTACACCCACCCCCTCAAACTGATATGTTCCATATGTTCTAGTGGCTTGTATCTCCATTCTTGCTTGCCTCTAGGGATCTTTTGAATTCTCTTCTGATTTTTTTAAACCACAGATTGTTCAGTAGTAAGTTGTTGAATTTCCAAGTGTTTGAATTTTTCCTGATTTCTATTTATAATTAATTTTCATTTTTAAAGTATCATCTTCTGAGAGGATAGTTGATATAGCATCAATGTTCTTGATTTAATAGAAATATGTTTCATGACCCAACATATAGTCTCTCTTGGAAGATGTTTTGTGTATGTACTGAAGAAGAATGTGTACCCAATTGGGGTGTGTGTGAAATGCCCTATATATGTTATTGGTCCATTTCTTCCATTAAAGTTAGTGTTTCCTAGATAAATTTCTGCCTAGTTTATCTATAAAGTGGTGATAGACAAATTTGAAGTCTCCAACTACTATTGTGCTGCTGTCAGTATCTTCCTTCAGGTCTACTAGTAGTTGTTTCAAATATTTATTGGTCCCTCATTTGATGCATATATGTTTAGAAGTGTGAGTTCTTCTTGATATATAGATCCCTTGATCGTTAAAATTGGAACATCTCTAATCCTTACAGTCTTTTAAAGTTTAAAATCAGTGTTTTTCTGAAATAAGCATGTGCCCCTCTGTGTTTTTAAAGAAATTGTTTTTCTATAAGATTATTTTTTAGTCTTGAACTTTGAGTCTCTGCTTATCTTGAATTTTCATATGTGTTTCTTAGAGGCAGTGGAAAGTTGGATTCCTTTTTCTCTTTCACCCTGAGTCTCTCCCTATGTCTCTATACTATATCTCCTGAATGGTGAGTTCAGGTCATTGGTGTTAAGTGAGATTATTTTGATGAAGGAATTTATTGCCACCATTTTGTAGAAGTTAAGAGTGTTTGTGAAGTTTGTCTTTTAAAGAAGCCTTTTAATGCTTCTAGAAAAACCAGTTTAAAAAAAACAGTTTCATATATGTTTAGTAGTGTTATTTTTTCCTGCTGTACGTATCCCTTGGTTATTAAAAAATGATCTTTGCTGTCCCTTCTAATCTTTTTCAACCTGAAATCTATGTTGTTGGATACTAGTATGGCCACCTGGCATTTTGAGGGAGTTGTTTGCTTGCAGGATTGTTTTCCATCCTTTGACTTTGATTCTGCGTTTGCTTTCACTGTTCAGATGTGTTTCCTGTAGGCAGCAGAATGTTGGTTCAATTTCTGAATCCATTTTACCACTTGTGTCTCTTAATTGGTGCATTTAGACCATTGACATTGAGAGAGATTATTGTCATGGGGCTTTGTGCCATCTTTCTGTAAGGGTTTGTTGTGCTTGTAGGGGTTTTTCTTGTCTTACAATAGCCCCTTTAGTCCTTCTTTTAGGTTTGGTTTTGAGTCTATGTATTTCCTGAGCTGTTGTTTATCCATGAAAGAGTGTACCATTCCTTTGAGTTTGAATGAGAGTTTAGCTCGATAAAGTATTCTTGGTGAGGTGTTCATTTCATTAAGTTTTTTCACTATATCCCACCATTGTCTTTGGGCTAGGAGGGTTTCCTCTGATAAGTCTGCTGTAAATCTAAGGGGTGCTCCTTTATATGTGATTTCCTTCTTTGACATGGCTGCTTGCTGTATTGTGTCTCTGTCCATGGCGTCCATCATTCTGATTATGATACATCTTAGAGGTTTTTATTGGGATCTCTTTTGGCTGGCACCCTTAGGGCTCCTTGAATCTGGATGCCTGCATTCTCCAGCTCTGGAAACTTCTCAGCAATGATATTTTTGACTGTGGCTTTTTCATTGGGGTTGCCTCCCTGTTGTTCTGGTACTCTGATGATTCTTATTTTGTTCCTTTTGGATTCATCCCCGAGGTCTCTGATTTGCCCTAGAGCTATTTTGAGGCCTTTTCCCATTGTTTGTTTCCTGTAAGCTTTATGCAGCTCATCTTCAAGCTCACTGATTCTATCTTTGGCTGTAATCATTCTACTGTTGAGGGCACCCACTGAGTTTTTTTTATTTCATCCAATGAACCCTTTATTAGTGACATTTCTGTTTGTGGCTTTCTTATTTCTGCTCTCATATCTTCCTGTATTTTCTTGGCTGTCCATTCCACTGTTTCTTTCATATCCTCTTTTAATTTACTGCATGCCTGTTCCATCGTTTCTTTGAATTCATAGAACATCTTCAACATTTTATCTCTAAATTCTTTCTTGGAGAGATGTATTTGTGGGTAACCCCTGTTGAGGATTCTGGACTATTTTCTTGTACTCTCCTTGTGATGGGGATTTGTGCTGTTTCTTCATGTTGTGCTAATAGGATGGAAATGGGTCCTTCCAGTTCACTGTCAGTATTCCCCTCTTGCTGCGAGAGAGGGCTCTGGATGAGCTCGGTTGATGGTGGTCACCTTTTTCCCTTCTAGAATACAACCTTCCTCTTAGGCGCTCCTCTGTGACTTATGTGAAGCCTCTAGTGAAGCTTCAGAAGTTGTGTTCTTTTATATTGGACTTGTACAGCTGCTTGTGTCCACCAGTAGTTTGGTGAAACTGAAATAGGCTAGTGGACTACTTGCCTATTGTGTTTGAGCTAGCCAGGATGTTCTCTGCGGAGTTAGGTAATGGAGACTGAGATGTGAGTCCAGAGTGCTGAGGAGCAAACTGGGGGCATGGGAGGGCCTGCGCTGAGGGACTGGCTGTTGGTGTCAGGATTCTGGGAGGAGTTCAGGTCCGGGTGGCTGGCTGGGGTGCAGGCACAGGGTTGGGAAGCCTCCGGGGGTCACACATCTGAGGAACAAGCTGGGGGCATGGTAGGGGCTGCACTGAGGGGCTGGATGAAAAACCAGTTTCATAGCTATGAAGTTCTTAAACTGCTGTTTCTTCATGAAGCTTTGTATCATTACTCCATATACAAATTACAGTACAGCTGAGAGGAGTATTCTTGGTGTGGTTTTCATTTCATCGAGGTTTTATTTTCCTTTAAACGCTATCCTACCATTTTATTCTGAGCTGTAGAATTGCACTTGATAAAGCTGAGAATCTTATGTGATTTCCTTCATATGTAAGTTCCTTGTTTGATCCTGATGTTTTTAATATTCTGTCTATGTATCTTGTCATTCTGATTACTATGTGTCTTGGTTTATTTTGGGGGTGTAAATTTTGGCTGAGACTTGGAATTTTGGTGCACACAGTCCTCAACTCTAGAGAATTCTCAACTATAAGTTTGTTAATTTTGTTTTACTATTGGTTCATTGGGCTGGAGCGATAGCACAGCATTCGCCTTTCATGCGGCCGACCCGTGTTTGATTCCTCCGCCCCTCTCGGAGAGCCTGGCAAGCTACCAAGAGTATGGAGCCCGCACGGCAGAGCCTGGCAAGCTACCCGTGTGTATTGGATATGCCAAAAACGGTAACAATAAGTCTCACAATGAGAGACGTTACTGGTGCCCGCTCGAGCAAATCTACGAGCAACGAGATGACAGTGACAGTGACAGTGTGATTAGTTCATTGAATTTGTCTTCATGTTTCTTAGGAATTCTGATGAATAATATAATTCTTGTATTATTCTTCTTGAACTTACTCGAAGTTGTCTAGCGTGCTGTTCATTGTGAGACTTTCTCCCATCTTTTTCTGTTTTCTAGGGGTTTTCTGAATCTCATCTTGGAGTTTGCGTGTTTTTTTTTCTTTCTTTCTGAGCTGTTGTTACTCTGCTGGAAAGTACTTTCAATGAGTTTTCTAGTTCAAGTCAAATGCTTCTGTTATGTCACTTTTCATTGTAGTTTTCTCATTTGTACTTTAATACTCTCACATACCTTACTGACTATCTCTGCTATGTTTCTATGGGCTTATTAAACATCCTCAGCAAGGTATCTCTAAAGTCTTTATCAGAGAGGTGATATAGCTGGTTGTTACTGATTGACCTTCCAAGCTATTCCCTTCACTCATTAAGTTTATCCTGCTTCTGCCCAGGATCCCTTGAATCTGTTGAGATTTGAAGGACATTCCAGGTGGCCAATTCATGCCCAAAATCCAAGGCCTTGCTGCTGATTGAGAATGGGTGTGAGGGAGCAAATTCTACTCAAAGCACTATACACATTCAATATACCTTCCATCAAAATTTCCATGAAATTATTTAGAGATGTTGAAAAAGTACTTACAAAATTTGTATGAGGGGCTAGAGCAATAGTCAAGTATGTAAAGTACATATAGACTTGCATATGCATAACCTGGTTTCACCCCCAGCACCACATATTGTTCTCCTTTGCCAGGAGATATATGAGCACAAAGCTAGGAGTGAGCTCTGAGAATAGTCCTGTGTAGTTCCCAAACAAACAAACAAAATTTGTATGAAACCATAAAATTTCCAGAGTAATCAAAACAACTTTGGAAAATAGATGAGAGGCAGTACATTCTCTGACTTTACACTATACTATAAAAATACAGTGATCAAAACAATGTGGTACAGTAATAAAGAGAGGTTCTCAGATCAATGAAACAGAACTGAGAGCCCAGGGGCAAAACTTTAAATGTACAAATAATCACCCTAAAACAAGGAGCTAGGTTTGTTATGTGGGGCAAGTAAAGCCTCTCCATCAAATGTTCAGAAGACTGGTTAGCTACTTCTAAAAAAATGAAATTATACTTCCCACCATATACAAATATTACCCAGTTTGATTATAATCTTAATATCAGACATCATTGTATCACTGTCATCCTGTGGCTCATCAATTTGCTGGAGCAGGCACCAGTAATGTCTCCATTGTGAGACTTGTTGTTACTGTTTTGACATATCAAATATGTCACAGAGAGCTTGCCAGGCTCTGCCATGCAGGTGGGATACTCTTGGTAGCTTTCTGGGCTCTCCAAGAGGGATGAAGGAATCGAACCCAGGGGGTCAGCCACGTGCAAGGCAAATGCCCTACCCACTGTGCTATTGCTCCAGTCCTATCGCCATTAAAAAATGTTGGGAAAAATAGGCAGAATTTTTTATGATATTGACCTCAGTGGAATCTTTGTGAGGACTCCATTGACAAAGAAAACAAAACCAGAAGTCAATAAATGAGGTTGCGTCCAACTAAATGCTTCTCTGCACTGTGAAAGAAATAATGGCTAAAATGGAGACATATGACTGAGTAGGACAAAACATTTACACATCACACATGTGACAAAGGGCTAATATCTAATATCTAGTATACATAAAGTTCACAGAATTTAGCAATTAATAAAATCACTTCTTTAAAAATAGGGAGACATGCCAAGCGAATTATAACTCAAAGATGGTGAAGAGGAAAATGAGAGTGTTCAATCATCTCTGATTACCAGAGAAATGCTAATCACGATGACAGTGAGATATCACTTCACACCATTGAGGATGTCTGTATTAGGTCCAGAACTAGCCAGTGCTGTCAAAGATGTGGAGTAAAAGGAACTCTTGATCATTGTTCCTAAGACAGTCCCCTGATTCATTTCCTTATAGAAAATGGCGTAAAGACCATCTTTAAAAGGTCAAAATAGAGTTCCCATGTGGCCAACAATCCCATTACTGGGATTCTGTCACAGGAACAAAAAGACAATCTGCAAGGATTTTTGCACACCTGTGTCCATTGTGGCATGATTTGTTGTCGTCAATATCTGGAAAGAACCCATGTCTTCAATAACAGATGAGTGTATCTATAAATAATGGTACATGTAAACAACAAATATTGCGTACTTACCTATGAGAAAAAAATCTTATTCTTGGATGGAACTAGAGGATGTCATACTAAGATATGTGAGTCAGAAAGTAAAGTCAAATATTTGATTATTTTACTCATATGTGGAATATAAGGAAATAAAGCAAGAAAAAAGGCACTTCCCAGCAAAAACAAAATTTAAGCTTAGCAAAGGGAGCTGGGGAATGGGGCCTTTGGAAAGAAACTGATATTGGTGTTTAATATGGTTCAGTATTGCAAGCATAAAACAAGAATCTTAATTCTATTATAAATCATGATACCTCAATAAAAATAAAAATTGATTACACAAATTGATTAATAAAAGTATTTTCAAACCTAGTGAGGCTGGAGAGATGAAGTACACTTTGGCTTGCTATTTAGTATTAACAATAAACCCATTTTACATGGAAAAGAAATGAAATATCTCAGTTCTCTGCTATTGTAACCTGCCAGGGCATCTTACTCTCGAATTCCTTGGACTACATTGTTTATCATGAATTGCAGAGGATATTCATGAAGCAGTGGGGCTGAGCTCTTGGTGTGGCTACACAGCATGGGTGTGACTGCTGGAACTTGACCCATTTTCCTTCTGAGGGCATCCTGGAGTTTTTAGCCATGGTAAGATCTATGTTTTTTTTAACCTTTATTCTTTAATGCCTAAATATCATATGTGCTTTATTATAGGATAACATTGGTTTGTTGTTTTTCCCTGTCTACAGGGAGCTTAGGTCCATTGGGTTACACCCAAAGATACACCATTCACAGTGCTCCCCAGGCACTGCCATTCCTCTGTGTTTACCTTTAACTTCTCTGTGCTCTGTTTCCCAATCTGTTAATAACCTTTTCCCCCTAAGCAGTACCTGTGACTTATAAAGTCAAATTTCTCAGAAGTCTCTGATTTTGTATTTGTAAGAGAAATATTGTTTTAATCCTTCCATTATGTTCTTTGCATTGTTTACTTCAGAGTAATGTCCTTTTTGTATAGACACAGGAAGACAGCTAATGCTATGCATCTATAACTTGGGAGTTAATTGACTCCGAAGAATATTCACTCCTGGGTCTCTGTTTTCTCTACTTAAGCTTCAGTTGTCCTTAGTTCCTCACACCCCAAAAGCAGGGTCCTGACAAGGGGCTGGATGGACCCAGGGCAAGCATTGAAATGGGCCAGGACAAGCGCCAAATTACTTAACTGTAAGTTAAGAGCATGGTCACAGACATTTCTGTCATGATCCAAAGACTGAAGAAGAAAGACTAAAATGATTGTTTGTACTTTCAACGCATGTACATTGCGTTGGAAGCATCCATCAAGGACCTGATGGTGCAAGCACAGACGATCACGTATGACATGATTGGTCTGACTGAAACAAAAAGGCATTGATCACATCACGCCATTTTTGACACTGGAGAAGAACTGTTCCTCGAGACATGTGAAAATAGAGGTGTCGGTGGTGTTAGTGTCCTTGTCAACACAATCTTGGCCATGAACATTGATTCATTCAAATGCCTAACAACCTTAATCAGACGAGTACGCTTGAATAGATGTGGCTCACTGTTGGTAGTTTCTATCTTCGTCGTCTATGCACCAACATCCAACTACAATGAAGAAGAAACTGAGAAATTCTACATGGAGCTGGAGAGGTTCTATAAAGAAGACCACACTTTCTACAAGATCATAGTCGGTGATTTCAAAGCCAAGACAGGACCGAAAGGGTCACCTGAAGAACTCCCCATTGGGACCCATAGAACGAATGGAACGAACAGGGTGAGAGACTGTCTGAGTTCATCATGTCAACCAAGATCATCCTTGGTAACTCACAGTTCCAGAAGGCCGAATCTAAACATTGGGCATGGGAGTCTCCCAGTGGACAGTTCCATAGCGAAATTGACCACATCATATTCAATCAACAGTTTTGTCTGACCAATGTCACTGTTGTTCCAAAATTCCAAACGGGATTGGACCACTGTCTCCTTCATGCAAAATTCTACAGAGCGGGGAGAAAGGATTGCAAAGTTTAAGTGTAAGAAGAGAACTCCCAGAATGACCAACTCTTTGGCTCTTTGTCTCTTTGGCACTATTGTGGCAACGTGGGAAGATGCCGTCATTGACAACATCGAAGAGGAATAGGATTGACTGGTTCAGCACCTTCATGACTGCACGAGGAATGCCGAGAGTGAGAAAGCCACAAACAGATGCCTGTCTTCAGAAACTCTCGAGTTCATTTGCCAACATGGTTTGGCACGAGTCTCAGACAATCACAAGCTAATGTCTAAGCTCGCAAAGCTGTTGAAAGAAGTGATAAAGGAAGACCTCAAAGAGGGAAGAGCAGCAGTGTTGGCCAATGCTGTAGAAGACAGGAAAAGTATTCGCAATGCTTACCTGTCCTTCGCCAACTATAAGACCGAGATGACTACCCTCCGACGTCCTGATGTATCTATCACATCTTCCAGAAGGGCAATGGAGAGGACTACTCACGACTTCTACTTGGATGTCTTTGACAGCCACATCAACCTGCCCACATACCATATTCCGCAGGCTAGATATGTCGTTCCCAATGTCTGAAATCCGACATGCCATTTTGTCAGTAAAGACGCATACAGCACCTGGTCCAGACAAGATCAGACCCGAACATCTGAAGAATCTGCCACCAGTACTCATCAATACACTGGTTCGGCTCTTCACATGCTGCCTGTCCAAATGCAAGGTTCCATCTCAATGGAAATCAAGCAGGACCATTCTGTTGTACAAGAAGGGAGATATCCACTACATAGGTAACTATCACCCAATCTGCCTCTTATCCGTCATCTACAAGTTATTCACTCATGTTATCCTGAATAGAATAGGCAGAACACTAGATGAAGGACAGTCATGTGAGCAAGCCGGGTTCCAAAAAGGATTCAGCATGATCGACCATATCCACACAGTGACCAAGCTCATTAAGGTTCGCGAGAGTTCAAGATACTGCTTTGTCTAACGCTCATCGATTTAAAGAAGGTGCTTGATTCTGTTGAGACTAAAACAATCATCGAAGCCGTAGCTAAACAGGGCATTCAAACTCAGTACATCAAGATGCTCTGCGAGCTGTATTATGGATCCACCACCAGGATCTCACCATTTTACAAGGAAGTGATCATTGACGTAAAGAAAGGGGTTCAGCAGGGTGATACCATTTTACCGAAACTCTTCAGTGCCACCTTCAAGATTGTCATGTGACAAATGGAATGAGGAATGGGAGTGAAGATAGATGGTCGGCAACTACACCACCTCCGTTTCGCTGATGACATTGTTCTAATAACACCAAACATTAGCCAAGCAGCACAAATGCTGGCCAACTTCGACTGCGAGTGTGGAAAGGTCAGACTACAGCTGCATCTCAACAAGACAATGTTCATGAAAAACGAACTAGTCCCTGAAATTCCATTTGCTCTTAATGGAACGAACATCTCCAAATGCAGCATCTGTGTGTACCTGGGTTGAGAACTCAACATGAGGAATGACTTGGCACCAGAACTGTTCAGGAGGAAGAGAGCAGTGTGGAATGCCCTCAAGAGCGTTGAAGAAATTATTAAGAGGACGAAAAACCTCCAGCTCTGGGTACATCATTTCATCTCCACGGTTATTCCTGCACTAACATATGCCTCAAGGGCCTGGGCCTTATGAAAATAATATGAGAATGCTATTCAGGTATCCCAAAGAGGAATTGAAAGAGCTGTGCTTGGAATATCACATTTCTCTGAAGTGAGAGAGGAATCCGGAGTTCTGACCTCTGTCAACAAACAAGAATCAGGGATGCTGTCTCATTTGCCAGGCATCGAAAATCAGCTGGTCCAGACACATAATGCGATTTAGAGATGACTGCTTTTACCGACTGGATCCCACAGGTTGTCAAAAGACCACCTGTGGCTGCCCACCTACGAGATGGTCAGACTTCTTCTTCAAAACCCTGAATTAATGGTTTGAGGCTCTTCGTGTTCCTGGAGCAAGCAGATATCACTGGGCTATACTAGCACGTGACAGGGATGAATGGAGACGTTACTGGTGCCCTCTCGAGCAAATAGAAGATCAATGGGATGACAAGTGATACAAGTGACCAGTGATTCAAAGACTAACAACTGGATTTGGACCCTGCTAGGGTTAGGAAAGACTAATCTGGCCTGAGTACTGTAGTCTGGGATCTATAGCAAGATGCTCCCAGGAGATCCACTCTACAAACTTAATGTATCTCTTACTGTGTCCATACAAAATGACTAATATTTTTAAGAAGTAGAATCAAGATGAATGTTTAAATGGTTGTTGGACTAAGGAAAGGAGAAATACACCCCTAGGTGGTATTTGGCTCTTGAGCAGATCTCCTGGCTGAAGGAGGTCTTTGTCTCGTCTTAGAAGAGCTTCTCTCACAAAGAAGGGCTTTCATATGTCGATTGTGCTACCTGACCTGGGTGTAGTCCCTCCCCAATCTTTGGAGGTTGAGGTCTATACAGAGGCTGCTAGAAGGGCTGTGGGAGAGACTAGCACGGGAGCTGGAGGTGACAGGAATAATGAGGGGCAGTGTGAGACCAGAATGGGGCACTTAGTGAGACTGGAACAGGCATGGGGAGAATGGAATAATTGGCAAGTGATCACCAACCAGCCTAGCGGCTCCATTCCCTCCTTTATGTGTCTGTTGGTGGTGGCTGCAGGCTGGGTGGGAAAGCAGTGCTTGGCCACCAAAGGCACGTGGCAGGTGGGAAAGACCATGCCATTCATTTATTTTGTGAACTCACATACATTTATTTTGTGAACTCTCTATAGTTAAAAATGGTAATGGAAAATTTCTTTCCAATAATAATTGAATTTTTTTTCAGTAGTGAAACTTCTCAAGCATTGCTAAGGGTGTCCTGGTGGAGGCTATTGCCAGTAATAATTAGCCAATCAAGCCAGACAGTTCGATGCTCAGTCAGGGAGAGTGATGCTGCTCAGGCCCGGGCACCTATGGTTTTCAGGAGGCCCAGCAGTGCCAGAGACAGAACTCAAGTCCTTTTGTGTGCAAAACATCTTCCCCTGATCCCTAAGTTGTCTTTCTAGTCCCTATGCTGCCATACACTTAAATTTAGAGCAGCTATTTTTAAATTTGCTTTGTCTTTCTCACATTGTCCATTAGGGTGCCTTTCTCATTTCAGAAACTTAATAAATATCAGGTGAAAAACGAGTCTCTTATTTTGAAACTGCATCACTTTCCATGATTTGGTTAAAGCTAAATTTAACTCAATAATGTGTTAGTTAATGATTAGTATGTCATTTTATCAAAAACCTTATTAAGAACAGAGTAGGTCATCTCCTTTACACCTTTCCCACTGCCACTCGCCTGCTCCTGGCTAAGGAAGAAAGCGGTATTGGTTTGACATTACACATTTTTGTGGACTGCTTTTAAGCAACATAATAACCTCCATATTTTTTACAAATTGATCTTTACTTAATGAATTGCCCCATGAACCTCCAGGTTTGAGAATCAGACCAGCTGTTCTTTAATTCATGAGATGGTCCTTGTGTTCTTCCTATAGTGTAAGATGAACTGATTAGTATTTTGGATGTTTTGGCAAATCTGATCTATATGACCAAGTTCTTGGTCTATTTATTACGTTCTCTGGTGTGAATTATGTTATATCTTCACCAGTAGTAATCTTAGTGATGAGAACTGAAGCAAAACAGGTATTAAGCATGTGTTTGTTGGCCAACCATTATTCATTACTCTTTTTAATACGAACAGCTATCCCTTGTTTTGACTAATTTTGAAGTATGTTTTCTGCTTGCTAAATGTTACATCTCTCTGCCTTGTTCGTTTGTGTATTGGAAGAGTATGCATAGTTTGAGAAATTTGAAGTTAGAATTGGAAACATTTATTTTTTGAAGGTTAAAATTTGGGGATTTTTTATAATTTCATTACCCCATACAAGCATGACCTTTATTTTGATTGTGAATATGGACTGATCACTTAGTGATCTACTTGTTTTTGATTTTATATACTATATAAATGCTCAGAAAAATTTAGTTCTCATGATATAATAAAAAATAAAATAATGTATGGTAGTTCAAGGCCTCTCTCCACACGTTCGGACGAGCCTCATGCATGAAGGAACCAGGAGAGGAACCTAGGTGTGTGGGACCCGGGGCTGAGACCTCCAAGGCTGCTCAGATCGGGACTGGGCCTCCTCCACCCAGACTTCGCATCTCCCAGTAGCTAGGCGGTCACACCCAGGGACTGCCCCCATGTAATCCTGCCAACGGCCAGCATCCAGAGACTTAAAGGAAGCACGTGGCTGCTCTGCTGCCATATCCTATAGCCCACTTCTCCCTCTGGGAGAACCTGGCAAACTACCGGGAGCTTCCTGCCCACATGGGAGAGCCTCACAAGGTCCCCATGGTGTATTAATATGCCAAAACCAGTAACAAGCTGGGTCTCATTCCCCTGACCCTGACAGAGCTTCCAGTACGGCATCGTTGGAAGGATGAGTAGAGAGGCTTCTAAAATCTCATGGCTTGGACAAATGGAGACGTTACTGAGACCACTCGAGAAATTTGACAATCAATGGGATGATGATGAGTTCAAGATATTTTCCTATTGCTTGAAAACTATAATTTGAGTTACTTCTTTATATTTGCTTGTTTTTGGTTTTGGGCCACACCTGAGATTGCTCAGTATTACTCCTGAATCTGTGCTCAGGGATGATTTCTGAGGGACCATATGGGGTATGGGAATAGAATCACAGTCAGCTGTGTGCAAGGCAAACACCCTGCCTGCTGTACTATCTCTCAAGCTCTTACTTTGAGCAATTTTAAAGTGATATATCTATTTTTTTCATGGGGTGGGCATTTGCAGAGGTGCTCAGGGTTTTCTCCTAGTTCTGTGTTCAAGGATCACTCCTGGTGAGATTTGGGGGATTCAACCCATGTTCCACGTGTGCAAGGCAAATGCCTTAACTGCTATACTATCTTGTTGACCCCAAGATATCTATTTCTTTACTCATTCTTTTATTTAATCTATTTTGTTAGCAACTCTTTATTGAACTGGCTACATACTTGATTGTGAAGAATATTCAGGGATGAATGAGCTGATTCCCACCTTCAAAAGAGAAGTCAGTGGGGAGGATACACATATAGTAAAGTTGAGTATCATTAATTACATTGTTCTCAGAGAGAAGAGGGACAAATTTTCTAGGGGATTTGTTTTGTATTATTTTGTGGTCTCATCCAGCAGTACTGAGGGTTTGCTCCTTATTTAGGCCCCACATTTCAATTTCTTAGGGTTCTTGAAAAGGAAAGGATTATTAAAAAAAGTTTTGTTTTTCATTGAGGTGCTGTGATTTACAGTACTGTTAATGATGATTATATGCATACGTCATGCTAATACTCAAGCACTTGCTTCTCTCCACTTGCTTTTTCTCAGATCCCAGCATCCCCTTGAAAAAAAAGGTAAGTGTATTTATTTAATTTGGTTTTGTGACCACATCTGGCCATGCTCAAGGGTTACTCCTGGGTCTGCATTCAGGATTCAATTCGGGCAGGTTTGGGGAAGGATACAGGATGCTGGGGATTGAACCTGGGTTGGTCATGTGAAGAACAGACGCCCTACCCCCTATACTATGTCTCCACCCCCAGGGATAAATTTATTTTAAAAAGGAAAATAGTTTTAGTTGAATAAATTTATCTAGATAAGTATGAAAGGAGAGAAAAAAGAAAGATATGTGTCCAAAAGGCAATAATGGGCTTCTCTAGAATGGGAAAAATCTGGAAAAAGTGAATTTTGAAATAGATTTTTATGGCTAATAATGGACTGTGCAAGACAAAGAAAGGAAGGAACAGAAGTTGATCATGACTGTGAAGGAAAGTGATGGGGATGCAGGTCCTGATGAGAAAGAGTTCATTGTGATTTTCTAAAGTAGGCAGAATTCTGAAGATGCTAGATCTCTCGAATATTTTAAAAAATGAGAGTGGTAATATTTCTTTTGTAGATCATTTTGGTATCAGGTAGGAGGCACTTTGGAGGTAAGATGATTCCCACCTTTTAACTGTTAAACAATTCGATTTTGCGAAATGTCCATAGGAACACTCCACCCTAGAGAGTCTGGGGTGGCTCAGTGACTACAAAGTATCCTGTAAGCTTGAAACTGTGAGTTTGTTTATTTATTTATTTATTAAAAATTTTATTTTCCCCTTACACCTTATATAAACATTGTAGTTTACAAAGTTGTTCATGACAATTTGTTACAGATACTCAGTATACCAACACCAATTCCACCACCATTTCACCTTCCACCACCATTATCATAATTTTCCTAACCACCCCTTAAACCTGCCCCCAGAGCAGGCCTCAATGGTTTATTTTATATTGCTTGTTATAAACTTCTAAAAGAATGATAAAAACATGTTTCCTGAGAAGAAAGTTAGTGAAGATTGTGTGTCTCACCATGGAGCTATTAAACCCTTAGTAGGAGATTACTAAGATGTTACAGGTAAGCCTTCTGTGTTGATATTTTGTTAATTGCGATTCCATGCTTTTACACTACATCCCATCCAATTTGGTGTGCTACTCTGGTTTATCAATGTGTAGAATTTGAGGTGTCACTCGAAGGTGTCCAAAATGTTTAACAGAGTGATACAGCTGGAGTTAAATTCTTAACTGGGTGGCATTTGGGGGCATGTGCATGACTACCAGGGCTTCTGCAAGTACAGGGAAATGGGGCGAGGTAGTCCATCCCCAGCTCCATGAAAGCCTGGAGATTTCAGTCATAAAACCCACTTACCTGATTTTTTTTTAACAGATTCATTTTTGGATGAGGCTTGTCCCGAGCAGTGGAATCTGGCCAGGAACATGCGGCAATATGTATAGTGTGGAGGTTTTCAGCTTCAAGGGCTTTGTTTGAGGGGGTTCTGGGCTCACCCATCCCCCTCCAGGGTACCCCAGATGACTCAGCTTTATGTGACGTCCAGAAGAATCTCTGCAACCTGCTGATCTCTTTCGAGATTTATTTATGAGTCTCTGGATGCCATGGCCATGGCCAATGAATGCGCTTACATGTCGCTGAAGGTGCTTTCTGGACGTGACTCAAGACTTTGAATTTAGATCTCATTACTGTCCACCTGCAGCAACATGCCCTGCCAACTCCGCTTTGTGGGAGACTCAGCACTAGAACAGAGTGCAAAGTCTCCAGTGCCCCCCTCTAGGTGTATATAAGGACTATAAAAGTGTGCTGCTCTGGTGAGCACTGCAACCCAGCCTGTTTGAACTGCTGGCATTGCAATAACAAAGGGAAAGAAGCATTGGTGGTGACAGTAGTGACTAAACCCTAGTAGAGAAAATGATTTGTCCTTAACTGTAAAAATCATCTGTGGCGGCGGGGGCGGGGTATGGGGGAAGAGCCCCAGCGGCTCTCCCCATTGATTGGTCCCAGGCCACTTGCCCAACCAGAGCAGCCGGGGCCATGGGGCAGACAGAGGAGGAAATGAGAAATGAGGTTCAAGCCGGTTGATTGATCAGTTGCCATTTATTCAATATTTCATCTTTCTCATCTCCTGCACTCCTAGCTCCATCCTCTCTCTGGATCTACCGCTCAAAACTCTTCACTCTTCTCTCCCCCTACTTGTCTTTCTCACCGTGCCCTCTAGGCTATACACAGCCAGGTAGCAAAATCAACATAAGAAAGCCCTTCCTGAGGGCCATCAGGTTCAAAGGCAACACTACCTAAGGGCATTCCAAAGCCCTTCCAGACTGTCAGCAGGCAAAATACCTCTTAAGGTGTTTTTCTCCTTTCCTTAGTCCTAACACTCATTAACATCTTAATACTAGTTCTTTTCTTTTCTTTTTTTTAATTTTTTATTGAGTCACCATGTGGAAAGTTACAAAGTTTTCAGGTTTAAATCTCAATGCTCGAATACCCATCCCTTCACCAGTGCTCATATTCCACCACCAAGAATCCCAGTATAGCTCCACCCCACCCCCTCACACCCCTAACCCCCCCACTCCCCTAGCCCCCCCTAAGCCCCCCCCCCGTGTAACTAATAAATTTCACTTTACTTTCACTTTCACTTTGATTGCATACAATATTTCAACAAAGCTCAGTAGCTTGCCGGGCTCTCTTAGAAGGACAGAGGAATCGAACCCGGGTTGGCCGCGTGCAAGGCAAACGCCCTACCCGCTGTGCTATCGCTCCAGCCCTTCCTTATAGTCCCATCTTATGCAAGATCGTATAGAATAGTCCTCTTTGGTAGGACTTTTCTGTGAAGAGGTTCAGCGTATACCATCCCCAAATATTCTACTTTGACATAAGTACTTTTCCTTTGGAGTTTAGGGTTGTCTCCAGTGGCACCGGGAGCTGCTCCTGGCTCAGTTCTCAGGGGATTATGTGATACCAGGAGTGGAATCTCTCCCTGTTGCATTTCAAAGCACATGCTGAGCCTATTGAGCTATCTCTCCAGTACAGAATATTTTTTAGTTAAAGGCCATTATGAAGAGGAAGACACAAGAAAATACTCAGTCCTTCTGCCATATTCTCACCCAGCTGCCTCCCCATCTTCTGAAACTTTGCTTGCTCTTGAACGTCCACTGTGAGGCTAGTTCTTTTCTTATGGACATAACAAGAGATACATTGAGGCTTGCAGGGCAGATCCCCTGGCAACATCTCGCCACAGACTCAGACTACAGCACTCAGGCCAGATTAATCCTTCTTAACCCCAGCAGGGTCCAAATCTAGTTATTACTTTTTGGATCATGACAGCATTTGTCCATGACCAAGCTCTTAACTTACAGTTAAGCATTAGGCGCTTTGGCCAGGCCCATCTCGATGCCAGGGTAGCACACAACTCGCTGCTTGCCCTGGGTCCGTCGCATCCCTCGTCGGGACCCTGCTTTTGGGGGTGCTAGGAAGTAAGGGCAGCTGAGGCTTAGGTCCAGAGAACAGATGCCCACGAGGAAAATACCATGTAGAGTCAAATGACTCCCAGGTTACCAAAGCATAGCATTTGCTACAGTCTTCCTATGCCCATACAAACGGACATGGCTATGAATAAACTATGTAAAGGACTCAAGGAGAAGAGAAAAACAATATTTACAAGTCAACAGAACACTAAGAAAGAAGTTACAAATAAACACAGAGTAATGGGAGCACTGTGATGGGAGTAACCCAATAAACCTAAACTACCTGAGGCCATGTTATCCTACACTTAATGATTGTGAATTAGCAATCATTAGTGATTTATTTGCTCTATAGCAAAGAATTGGCTCTTGCATGACTTTACTGCTCTTTGAGCACATTTAGCAATCTCATTTTGAAGAGGAGGGCAGGTTAAGAGTTAAATTTGCCTTTGTAACTGTTTGACTGCTTTGAAAGATATTTTCTTCGTGACCTACCGCTGGGCAGGAAACTGTCCCAAATGGGCCAACAAACTGCCCTAGGAACTGTAAGCAAACATTTGCAGGGAAGCAGTTAACAGTCAACAAATGTTTAGATACGCAAATTAAGCGACTTATCTGTGATCCCCTTTGATCTATAGGTGTGATTTCCCTTTGATGCTGCAATATGTGTGATTTTCCCTTCGCCCCCAAAAGGGTATAAATACAGCCTGCTTTTTGGAGTTCGGGACCTTTGGCTATGCCACACTATTGAGGCACAGTTGAAGGTCCCAATATAGCTATATTGGCTTGAATAAACCCCGTGCGTTTGCAGAAAGAGTTGTCTTGGTTTTGTTCTTTTGTTTCTCCGAGCCTCCCCTGGGCAGAGATCTGCCACCCCTAACAATTTGTGCACCTGGATTTGAACAAATATTTAATGTTTGGCTGTAGGAAATGGCCTTAAAATAACAGTGTTTCTCAAGCTTTCTTTTAGCTAAAGTAGAATAACTATTATTATTATTATTATTATTATTATTATTATTTTGGGTTGTGGCCACATCCAGTGGTGCTCAAGGCTTACTCCTGGCTCTGCACTCAGGGATCACTTCCATCTGGAGATCAAGCTTGGGTTGGCCATGTACAAGGCAAACACCCTGCCCACTGTACTATCTTTCTGGCCCCACACGAATAAAATATTTAGAAATCATGACACTTATGGGGTTTAAGACACTGTGAGAGTTATATTTGCAGGATGAAAACAGAGATGCACATCTAGTGAATGGATGAAATAATTATTGATAGTGACGCTGGTAGCTGTGATTTAGTAATGAAAATGAACCTTCAGATGGTTAGCTGACTTGTTCATGTCTCTGTACACAAATGTGTCTTTAAAGGTGAAAAACTATATGGTTCCCCCCAAAAAAATTTCTATTTTGGCCCTGTGGTTTATATACTGCTAGTAATAGCACCTTAAGCAAGCAGAGTTCCAATCCCACACCTATACCAAGTTTATTCACTGATATATGAAAGCCCCCCCCCACCCCAAACACACTCCACCTCATGGAAAACTCATTTTTTAAAAAATTACAGTTTAGATCACACATTTACAATAGTGTTAAACACCTGTAGTTCTGATGTACATAATTAATTCACTTCACCTCCACCCGTGTTGAATACCTTTGATCAACATCCTTAATTTACGTTAGTCTAGCTGAACTTATTTTGTACCTCCTTATTTTGTACCCCTTGGATCTGTAGTCCAAGACCTAGGTTTTGCCATCATTTCATGCCTTTCATTCCCTTATCTTGTTTCTCTGCATAATACAGATGAGTGAGGATTTTATTCTCCCTCTACCTCATTTCACTTAACACGCTACCCTCCAGTTTCATACAATTTTTCTGAGAACTGCATTATTTTTTATCTTTTGATATGGCCACATAGTTTTCCATTATGATTATGTAACCAATTCTTTATCCATCCATCTGTCACTGGCTATTTGATTTGTTTCTAATACTTCAGGTGCTCAGGGCTTACTCTAAGTCTGTGCTCAGGGATTACTCCTGTGGTGCTTGGGAAACCCTGTGTGGAGCCAGAGATTGATCCAGGATCAACCTCATAAAAGGAATTGTCTTAGACAGTGTGTGATTTCTCTGATTCTCTTTCCACTCTTAAAAATAGAGCCATTACTTTATTTGTTGCTGAGCTTTGTGAATGCTTTATATATTTTAACTATCAGATCTTTACTTGGAGTATTATGTGTAGGTGTTTTCTCCCTTCACATTTGGAAGGATGTTTTTTATTTTATTTAAAATTTTATTTTATTTTAGGTACCATGATTTAGAAATTGTTATAAGTATTGTTCCATATATGAAATATTCATGCACCAAAAGGTATCTATTTTAGATTGAGGTTACTTACCATTAATTTGATATAGTCCCATTAGTTTATTTTTGGTTTATTTATTTATGTTTTTGCCAAAGGAACAATATGACTTAAAACATCCATGAGGTCTAAATCTTGGAGAGTTCTGTCTCTATTTTACTTCAAGTCTATTATAGATTCTGTTAGGATTGAAAACCTTAATTCACATTGCCTTAACTTTTGTATACAGTGTGAAATATGGATTTTTTTGCATATTGCTATCTAGTTTTCTCAATACCATTTGTTGAAGATTTATTTCCTTGCTTCACTTCAAGCTCTCAACTCCTCTATGACAAAGCCCTAGATTACAATCTATAGATCTAAGTATTTATCTCTGGGTTTACTATTCTAAGCCATTGTTTTGAGAGTCTATACTATTCCAATACCACATTGTTTTGATTACTATAGATTTATATCGTAATTTAAAGATCTGAGATACCACCTGATTTCTTTTTCTCTAAATGGCTTTGACTATTTGGGGAGATTTATGATTTCATACAAATTTTAGTAGAGTTTTTCAGAAACTTGAAGAATGTTATTAGAATTTTGACAGAAATTGTATTGAATCTTTATACTGCTTTGTGAAGGATGGTCATTTTGACAATATTAGTTGTTCCAATCCATGAACACAGAATATTTTTTTTATTTTCTGGTGTCCTCTTTTTTTTCCTTCAGGAGCAATTTATGGTTGTTGACCAATAAATCTTCACACATTTTGTAAAACTGATTTCTAGGAATTTTTGAATGCATTTTAGATTGAGTAGACTTTTAAAATTTTTCTTTCTCTCTATGTTTATTATTTGCATACAGAAGTGAAACTAATTTTGTGGATTGATTTTGTAGCCTGCTACATTGCTATACATTTTTCTCGTTTCTAAGAGACTTTCAGTTGAATCTTTAGGTTTTCTCTGCGTGTTATCGTTTCATCTTCAAACAGTGACAAGAACTAAACTTTTTAATGCAAGATATCTTAGAACCTGTATTTATAAAAGCAGAATATTATGCCATGGTATTGTTAGTAAACTGTGCTCATGTTGGAACTTGTGTATGTCAAGGGTTAGTAAAAAAACAATAAACACACACACACACAAAAAAACAATAAACACACAAGACAAAAACATTGTGTCTATTGTACACCTTAACATCTTATATACTAATACGTCTTTTAAAGTGTTAAAATCATTATCATATGTTGCAGGGATACAAATGTGTCCACGGTAAATTAAAACTTGATGTTTGTCTTGGTTGAACTCTGCAGGATTAAGTGGAAAGCATTTTGCAGGTAAAAGCTATGATGACTTTGATATTAAGGGGTAGTATAGGGAGATAACAACAAGTGAATTCCAGAGCTATCCTGATATGATATTTTTGGCATAAATATCTGTGCCAACACCTGGCATTCCCATATGTTAACTTGGCCTGTAAGAAATTTATTTAAGCTATCATGTCTTAGTTTTCTTATCTATAAAATAAACAATTCAATTATTTGTCCTCCTATCTTTAATGTTCTTTAATTCAATGAATTTATGTGACTATACATCCAAGCACATACAGTTTCAAGGATGTGATGAATCCTATCATGTGTTTGGTTGATTAGACTGTTGGTGGATCCAGGTGCTAGCTAACAGCAGTGTGACTGGAGAATGGAGGAGAAATGATTTTCCCATAGTCCATCACAGCTGGAATTAATCTCGATCTGTACTTCAGCTTCTACAAACCAGTGATAAATGAGAAGTGTTTTAAGCAAGGCTGTAGTTATTCATACAACTGAATTTACCAGAGATAAAGGAAAAGGAGACAAAGCTTGGCTATGTTGGTACCTCTCTGCCATCATTTCAATTCAGTGCAGTAGTTAAGCACTGATTTAGAAAAGATACTTAATCTCTCCTAGCCACATTTTCCTCACTGGTAAAACTGGACTAAGGATAACATCTATCTCATAGATTAAGCCTGAGGATTCAGAGAAATAATTTGAAAAATAGCAAAATCAGGTACTTTGTATGAGCCTTAAGCTTTTAATCTCACTTATTTCTCAAAAGGGATAGGATGAATGTTGAGTAAAAAGATGGAGGGGATAGAGAAGGAGGAAGGATGAACACCAATAATACCTTTTTGTTTGTCTCATAACTGCCTATGACTGGTCTTTCTTTCCATATCAACCTCTATTTTTTCTTAATTTATAGGCATATTGCTTCTGTAGGCATAACCTTTGAATTTCCAGAGGAAAATAATGAAGTAAGAGAAAATTAGTGGATTAGGAGTAACATACAAATATGCCTTTTGCATTTTATATTCACCAGATTCTTTACATTTTTGGAAATTCCCCCCACATTTCAACTTAGTACAAATCTTTAGCTATCCTTATGTTCAGTTAGTGGATTTCTTTTCTGGGAAAAAAGGGCCATTTAAAAAATCTACTGTAATGACCATAGCACAAGTAAATCCTTTCTATAAATTCACTTGGATTTTTCCCTTGAATGTTGTAAGTGAAATGTAAGAATAAATTTGACATTTCTGAAAGAATCAAGGGGCTCCTTCTATTACTTTTAGGTCCATACTTACAATATTAATATGCTTTTGGTTTCCATAGAGGACACCCTATAATAAATTGAATTTAGAGTAAAGCAGGAGTGATTTGAAAGACATAAAGTAGAATGAAGAAAAGATTTTTGGAGCATTGTGATGTATTATCTAGAATGGTTGTGAGCATGCCTTCCCTTGGGAACTTTGTAAGGGGACTCCTGTCTTCCCTATTTATATAGTTTTCAGTTCTGAAAGTGTGTGCATGGGGTGGAGTGGTGTGAAATGTAAGGGAGTAACATCTATTTAAAGCCCCTTCCAGCTCTAATCCTAGAGCCTAATACTAAAGAGGAAGAAACCCTCACAAAGAGCCTTTATCATTAGAGCTAACTTAATGACAAAGAGCAATTAAGCATTTCTATGGTGGGTAGTATTCTGTGTCTGTTAGCTATTATTAAACTTATTGAGCTTTTGAAGGGATTTATCATTTGTTGCCTCTCTTTGACTTTGGCTCAATAGGGCAATGAAATCAGAATTGCATGCCTGTGACAACATGGGGCGTTGCCACAGGATGAAAGATGTTACCAATTTAGCCTGCAGACCACTTCAAAATCAAGAGGAGGAGCAGATGGGCTGGGCTGGAAAACTCTCCTACTTGCTAGATTAAAATAACTCACAAAATACAAAAGATGGAAATGTGATTCAAAAATTAAACAGACACAATTCAGTTTTTTCATTCATTTATGTTGATCTGGTTCCTAGACAATGAAGTTTTGTCTGATCTAGAATCATTTTACTCTGTGTTCAGTGAGGGGCTGTTATTTATATTGTGAACTGTGCAATGCACACTGAAGAGTTTTAAGGACTTGAAATGCTTCTGAAGAGACTATATCCAATTAGCTGAACCAGAAGCTCACCTGTATGTGTCTGTTCAAAGGGCCAAGAATGTGATTCCAGTGGGGAGTGCATGCCTTGAATATGTGAAGCCCTGACTTTGATCCCAGTGTTGTATTCGTGTTCTCCAGCAGCACCAGGTGTAGCCTGAATGGTCCTGTGAGCACCACCAGGCCTAAAAATGGTTGCAAGTGGCACTCATTCATTAAAATATGTATGTATTTATATTTGTTTTCCCTCCCTCCTTCCTTCCTCCCTCCCTTCCTTCCTCCTTCCCTTCCTTTCTATCTTCTTTCCTATCTTCCTTCCTTCCTTCCTTCCTTCCTTCCTTCCTTCCTTCCTTCCTTCCTTCCTTCCTTCCTTCCTTCCTTCCTTCCTTCCTTCCTTCCTTCCTTCCTTCCTTCCATTATTTCTTTGCTTTTGGGGCCACACCCAGCAATGTTCAGGTGTTATTCCTGGTTTTATGCTCAGGAATCACTCCTGGCCATGCTTGGGTGACCATATGGGATGTCGGGATTCAACCCAGGTTGGCTGCATGCAAGGCAAGTATCCTGCTCGCTGTGCTATCTCTCCAGCACCTTAGCTCTCTCTTCCTGTCTCTAGAATTATACTGATTTTATGTCTTGTGTACTATATGTATATCACATATAGATAAGACTAAATGTTAAAATGTGGTATTGTCACATAAAGAACTATACATTATGAAATAAGCTATATAGATATTAGAAAAGAAAAAGATTAAGTTCGTGTAAATAAAGTCATAGGTATAATGTTGGTTTATTTTTTTTGTTTGTTTTTTACTTTTTGGGCCTCTGGGTCACACCCAGCCATACTCAGAAGTTACTCTTGACTCTGCACCTGGAGGTGCTTGGAGGAGGGCCATATGGGATGCCAGGGATCGAACCCAGGTTGGCTGCATGCAAGGCAAATGCCCTCCCCACTGTACTATCATTCTAGCCCTCAGGTATAATGATCTTGATATTCAGGTGTATAAAAACAAACAAGTAAATGGGAGGAGTAAAACTATCAGATTTAACCTAGAACTTGAGACAAGATAGAAATTGATGTTGGGGTGTGTGTGAAAAGATCACTTTAATGGGTTAATAGTTTTTAACTGTATAACTTTGAGATATAAGACAATTTAGGAAGATGGAATTTTCCTAAAACTAGAGAGAGTCAAAAGAAATGTGTCGAAAATAGGAGATAGCATGAGATTTGGCTAAATTTGGATTTTGGAGGTAAAATACAACATTTTGGAATGTTGTACTTGTTTAATGAAATTATTGGAATAATGGAAGATGAACAGTTGTGCAAAATGCCACAGTGGAGACAACTGACAAAGAGAGTTTTTGAAGTAAAGATATAATAAAGTATATATAATAAAGTATAAAACCCTGTCGCATGCTAGTGTAGCCTAATGGTGTCTGCTCAAGAACACAAAGAGCATCAAACCATTTGTTCAGGGTCTTGACGAAAAAGTCTGACCATCTCTTAGGTGAGCGGCCAGGCATTCTTTAGACGTCCTGTGAAATCCAGTTAGTAACAGCTCTAGTCAAGAAGTCATCTCCAAATCACATTACGTGTCTGGCCCATCTGATTTTCGACGCCTTGGCAAACAGGACAGCATCCCTGATTCTCGATTGTTGATGGAGGTTGAAACTCTGGATTCCTTCTCTCACTTGAGTGAGACGTGATATTTGAAGCATAGTTCTTTCAGTTCCTCTTTGGGAGACCCAAATAGCGTTTTCATCTTATTTTCATAGGGCCTAGGTCTCTGAGGCATATGTTAGTGCAGGAAGAATGGTGTAGTCGAAAAGATGTGCCCAGAACCAGAGGTTCTTCGACCTCTTTTTTTTGTTTTGTTTTGATTTTTGGGTCACACCTGGAGATGCACAGGGGTCATTCCTGGCTCATGCACTCAGGAATTACTCCTGGCGGTGCTCGGGGGACCATATGGGATGCTGGGATTCGAACCCGGGTTGGCCACATGCAAGGCAAATGCCCTACCCGCTGTGCTATTGCTCCAGCCCCGGTTCTTCGACCTTTTAACCACTTCTTTGATGTTCTTGAGGAATTTCATGCCACTCTCTTCCTACTGTGCAGCTCAGGTGCCAGGTCGTTAGTCATGTTGAGTTCTCGACCTAGGTACATATAACTGCTGCATTCGGAGATGTTCATTCCGTTGAGAGCAAATGGACCACCAGGGGAAAAAATAGCTTCTTTTTTCATATCTTGTCTAATTCTCCTTATCCTCACTCCTCTTGGTTACAGGAAAATACAGGAAAAGGTAATTCATAATATACCATCTCAAAAATCTCTATCTCATCCATTAACCAGTTCTATGGATTAAATCATTCAGTAGACTCAGAATGTTGAATTCTCTATCAAGTTTAGTTTAGATTGTCACTTTAACCTGACTCAATCTTTCAAGCAAATATTTAACTCTTAAGCTTTTTATGTCTCCCCCTTCCCAACTTTTCTACAGTGGCATTTCTTGCAGGGGGCTTTTCTAAGATGTCCTTGAGAATGTGGGACAGTTTGGTAGGTGTCTTAGCAAATGGTGGTTCTGGCTGATTGACTGAGGAACAACCAATGCTGCTTGAATATTTAGAAAGCTATGTGAGGTCTGGACTCTACAGTTAGGAACAGAGAAGTAACTCAAAGGTCTGGAGCTTATGCTTTGCATAAGAGAGCCCAAGATTTGACTGATGAGACCACGTCAACTTGAATATGAAGATGGAAATATCCCTAGACACCACTGGGTATGGAAAAGAACCAAAAAATATAGTTCATAATCAAATAATTTATCTTGGATTCCATAGTTTTCCCTGTCTTGACACAAATTCTCGAAGGTTTACTTCTCTTAACAGCAAATTTATACATGCTAACTGGGCTTACACATGGGAGCGGGGAGTGGAGTAATAGTATAGTGGATAAGACATTTGTTTTGGACATGGCCAACCTGCAATTGATCTCTGTTCCCTCCATATGGTCCCCTGACACAACCAGGAGTGATCTGAGAGCAGGGACAGAATGTAAGCTCTGAGCACAGACATGTATAGTTCCCCAAACTAGGCCAACCAAAAATCCCTGTATGTCTTTGCTGGACTCTGTAAATCCAGAGAAACATTTCCGTTTACTCAACTGCCTTTCTTGAAATTTATTACATTGTTGTTCCCAGCCTTTCTAAGCAATGATTGAGCTACCTTTTACTTTTTCATGGCATTATTGGGATTTCATAGACATACACACATATTTTCACCATTCACCACATCTTGGTGATTTTACCCTTGTTTGGGCTAAATGGTGTTCCCCGCATATTGAAATCTTTTACCCTTGTTTGGGCTAAATGGTATTCCCCTCATATTGAAATCTTCATTCCCAATACCACGGAAAGTGAATACATTTTGAGGTATTCTTTAAATATGGATCAACCCTACTCTAATTAGAATAATAGTCCTATATGAAAAATTATCATATCCACACGGTGATCAAGCTCATTGAGGTTTCACAAAAGTTCAAGATGCTGCTATGTTTAATGTTCATTGATTTCAAGAAGGCCTTTGGTTCTGTTGAGACTGAAGTGGTCATTAAAGCCCTAGCCAAACAGGGTGTCCAAACTCAATACATCAGGATCCTCCGTGAGCTGTATTATGGATTCACCACCAGGATCTCACCATTCTACAGAAAAGTGATCAACATAAAGAGAGGGTTTTGACAGGCCAATACTATCTCACCGAAACTCTTCAGTGCCACCCTCGAGAACGTCATGTGACGACTGGAATGGGAAGGAATGGGAGTGAAGATAGACAGTCGGCAATTACACCACCTCTGCTTTGCTAATGACATCATTCTAATAATAACAAATATCAGCCAAGCAGCACAAATGCTGGCCAACTTTGACCATGAGTGTGGAAAGGTCGGACTGCAGCTGAATCTCACGAAGACAATGTTCAAGAGAAATGGACTAGTTCCTGACATTCCATTTGCCCTCAATGGAACAAACATCTCTCCAAATGCAGCAGTTATGTATAACTAGGTCGAGAACTCAACATGATAAACGACTTGGCACCTGAATTGCACAGGAGGAAGAGAGTGGTGTGGAACGCCTTCAAGAACATTGAAGAAGTGGTTAAGAGGACAAAGAACCTTCGGCTTCAGGCACATCTTTTTGACTCCACTGTTCTTTCTGCACTAACATATGCTTCAGAGATCTGGGCTCTATGAAAACAGGATGAGAACGCTATTTGGGTACCCAAAGAGGAATCAAAAGAACTATACTTGGAATATCACATTCCAACCAAGTGAGAGAAGGAATCTGGAGTTCTGACTTCCATCGACTATCAAGAATCAGGGACACTGTCTCATTTGCGAAGGCATCGAAAATCAGATGGTCCGGACATGTAATGCAATTTAGAGATGACCACTGGACTAGAGCTGTTACTGACTGGATTCTACAGGACATCAAAAGACAGCATGACCGCCCCCCTACAAGATGGCCAGATTTCTTCATCAAAACCCTGAACAAATGGTTTGAGGCTCTCCATGTTCCTGGACCAAGCAGGTGTTATTGGGCTACACTAGCACGTGACAGGGACGAATGGAGACGTTACTGGTGCCCGCTCGAGCAAATCAATGAACAACGGGATGACAAATGATATGAAAAATTAACTTGACCATACAGAGAAACACAATGGGGCCACAGATAATGAGAAGTTGGCTATCTACAAGTCAAGGCAAGAGGACTCAGAAAAAACTACAGCTTTAGAATGGTGAGAGTATTAATTTTTATTGATTAACTTACTCAGACACTGGTATTTTGTTTTGGGACCCCTAGCCCTCATACACACCCCCAAAAGCAAAGCATAAAAACATATCCATATGACTTTTTGTTTTTTCTCTTTCCACATTGTTTTTAACGGAAAGGTTGAACATTCTATTTGTTCAGTATGAACTTCTTACTTTTTTATGTTACTGGTTCTCCCCACCCCTCCTCTTAAAAAATTGATTTATCATTATGTTACATTATTATAAAATTTCAGATGTATACTTTATCACTTCCATTTATGTAGTATTCAGCACATCTATCACCCAAGTTCTAATGTCATCTTAACACCTATAAAATCTCTCTACCCCTTAATTCCACCCACTCCACTTTCCCTTCAGCAAGTACTATAGTTTTCATCATCTTGGAGTGAGGTTTTTAATTCTTATCTATTAATTTTATTACTTGACTGGAGCGATAGCACAGCAGGTAGGGCGTTTGCCTTGCAAATGGCCAACCTGGGTGTTCTATTCCTCTGTCCCTCTCGTGGCCGACCTGGGTTCGATCCCCGGCATCCCATATGGTCCCCCAAGCACTGCCAGGAGCAATTCCTGAGTGCAAAGCCAGGAGTAACCCCTGAGCATCGCTGGGTGTGACCCAAAAAAGAAAAAAAAAAGAGAGCCTGACAAGCTACTGAGAGTATCTCACCCGCACAGCAGAGCCTGGCAAGCTCCCCGTGGCATATTCGATATGCAAAAAACAGTAACAACAAATCTCACAATGGAGATGTTACTGGTGCCCGCTCGAGCAAATCTATGAACAATGGGATGACAGTGCTGCAGTGCTACTCACAAAAGTTTCTTACTGGTTTCTTTGCTTCACAAACTTCTCATTTTAGTGTCTCCTCTCCCCCACTCTATGCCCCAAACCTCATAACTTACCTATGATGGAAGAAAGTATATCTTTCTCTACACGCCATCTATAAGTCTATCAGTCTATCAAGCATGATTATTCTTGTGGTGACCATGGAATTATTTGTAACTAGTAACAAAACTATTAAGAAGAAAATGTATGGTCTAGACCACATTGCCTACTTAACTAGAATAGCCTTAACACATAAGCACACAAGTAAATAAGTAATTTGAGGGGCACTACATGTGATGAAAGCAAATACAAAAGCTCTTAAGATGTGGTGACAGTAGTAGTTGATGAACATTTGGGATTGCTTTCCAAGCAAAATTCCATTTCAGCCAAGAACTGAAGGATTGGTCTGATTTTTTTTCTTCTTGGGTCACCCCTGACAATGCATAGGGGTTGCTCCTGACTCTGCATTCAGGAATCACCCCTGCTCAGAGGACCATATGGGATGCTGGGAATTGAACCTGGGTTGGCCGTGTGCAAGGCAAACGCCCTACCCGCTGTGCTATTGCTCCAGTCCCAGGATTGGTCTGATTTTGAGGTATCACAGGAAGAGTGTTTTAGGAGTGCAAAGGCACAAAGGACAAAGGAGGATTCTCTGAGGAACTGAATGGAAGCAAGCGGAGAGGTGAGGTGGGGAGTTGGGGCAGGATTAATAAAAGTATCTTTCAGTGGATGTAAGAGTGTGTTGGTCTGTTTTGTGCAGAACAGATTGGGCCTGATTAATGGACTTTATTAGAGCTTTGGGGTTTTACCTCTAGTGGAAGGGTAGCCTCCAAAAGACTTCAGCCTATGAGGACCAATTTGTGATGGTTGAAGGTGTAGGGAGCAGAAATATTAATAGCTATGATAGCAATTACTAAACTCTCCATGGTTGTCAGGAGGTTTACATTTTCCTAAAATACCAGGTAATAACCACTCTTTCTTGAACATCAACACTTTTCCAGGATCCATATCAAATCCCTCTGATCTCACAATAAAACTGTCAGGAGATATGACCTGTTTATTACAAAGAATCAAATACAAACTTGGGATGACTAAGTCATGATAGTAAGTGGCATAGCTGATGTGCAAACCTAAATATACACAACTCCACCATCCCCAGTTCTAAGCATGTGGTTGACTGAAAGAGGGAAGCACACCCAAAGTGGTGATAGTAGACATGCAAGATAAAAAAAATGTGATTTGAGGACAGCCTTTAGACATTTCTGAATCTTTCATTTAGGCTGAATGTAGAGCAAACTAACACAATTGATTTGCCACTCTACCTACCTATTACACCAAAGGTCAATTAAGCCATCTTGGATTCGTGCCAGACCCTTTAGTTTTCATTATAAATAGCCACAAACTTAGTGATTTAAAACCAATAGAAATTTATTCTGTCAAGGTTTGAAATCAAGCTGTTGGCTGGGTTGGTCCTTTCCAAGGCTCTGAGGAGAATTCACTCTCTCCCTCTGTATTCCTTGGCTTGTGGCTCGTGAGTTTAATATCTGCCTTTCACTTCTCATGGCCTCCTCCTTTCTCTGTATGTCCCTTGAGGAACACTTGTCATTGGATTTAATCAAATTTCAAGATTCTTAGCTTATTGACAAAGTTTCCTTTCCACCCCCAAACAAGCTCACATCCCATTGTGGTCTCACTAGTGAGATCCTTGTGTTTCTAGAAGTGAAAGAACTTCCTACTCAAGGTCCCATGTGGTTAAAGTTTCTGACTAAATGAAAATAAAGCAAATCCACATAAGTCTGTGGATTTTTATCTATAAATAGAACTTTTGTGAATTAATTCAAACCATACAATTTCTCTCTTTCTTTTTGGTAAGAATGATATACACAACTCTTTCATGTTCCATTTGCACACGGAGCATTACAATTTGTATTGCTATTGTACCTTAGAGAAAACAATCTGAGTGTATAAATAGTTGTTATTGCTTAAAGATCACTTTTTCCTTTTTTAATTCACCAATATGAGCCCAATGAGCCAGAGTGAAAAAAAAATATCTTCCCATAGCTCTGAGTTAGCATTCCACTCTATTTGCTCTCACACCCAGGCATAAATGATAAGGCAAAGTATGTGTTTGGAATGGAGCCCTATAATCTGACCTGCAGATCAAAAAAGTGCTAATAAGTGGCAATCAATCCATCTTCCAACAAATGGTTTTATTTTCACTCAGTGAGGGTTTCACGCTTAAAGGGGAGATGGATAATTAAGACTTCATGTTTCAAAATATTAAATATTGATTTGTAGACATTTAGCAGCAGGCATAAAGCTCTCCTGAGGGATGACAACAACTGTCTAAAAGATTATAAAAGATTTTATTTCTCTTGGTAGAATTTAGCATTTATTTCTTATTTAAAAGATGTGAGATGAGAGTTAGTAAAATATTATATCAAGGAGATAGCTCGGAGCTCTGCAAATGGATGTCAAATCTGTAGCTAGCCAGAGTTAAAATAAAACCATTTTGCTAGTTTTATATTGGCTTTTGGTTTATTGAAGTGTCAGAAGGTTTATAAGCTCTTCAACTCAAGTTTTGATTGTTTTATCCAACTACTGTCACTTCTTATCAGTATTAAAGGCAGAAATCAAAGACAGGACCCAAGGGAGGAGAACTTCCAAATGTTGCTTTTTGCTGTCACAGTTGTAATGCTGATACTCTTGACAGGCCCTTTTTCTTGACACCACAAAGTAATTAGGGGGATTTTTATAATAGGCTTCAACAATTAGTTCATATATTTTCTGATGAAACACTCCTTTGTCTCAGGCTTGAGAAATAGCTTAAGTGAGTCAGAGGTGAAGGTAGGACCTCCAGTCAGAGGCAAAGGCAAGGTAGGGGTTGACTCCTCTCCCCAGGGCTTTGATTTTTTCCCCAAGACCTTCATTTGGGAATACTTTTGGGATGGGATACATTAGGCTAGACTTAATATTCAGATCTCATAGATTCATAGATAGTTTTGCAATAGACTCCAAAATGAGATGTGATTTTCTAGCACCTAGATAAAATGTCATATCTCCCAAAGTTTAATTCTATTCCTATGCTTTCTCTTTTGCTGAGGAACTGTTCCAGGAAAGGGAAATAAATGAGATGAAAGATGTGGGGGAACCAACAAAAGAACAATCCAATTATCTTCAAAGTATCCAAAATACAAGATTAATAAAAGTGGAAAGATTCCACAGTATTAGCAGCACACTCACAAATACAATGAGTGATACAAGAACATTTGTTTATTTATGCTTTTTGATATGTTTCAGTTCAAATCAGCATGCTTTCCATTTTTTTTTTAATCATGTGCTTTGTTAAATTAAATTCTTAATTGAGAAAAGTAAAACCACAAATCTAAAGCCAATTTCTTTGGGTAATGGAGGTTGTCAGAAGAAGCTCAAAGTTTGGATTTGGGGTGTGCTTATTTCCTTTGGGGTTGGGGGAAGAGTTTACAACCCTGGAGAGCCCCCAGATAAAGCCCATGTTGTAAGGCAACTGTTTAGCAGGTCAGGTATGAAGCACAGCAGGAGAGCATAGAACTCATATGTATAAAGTTCTAGCACTACAAGAAAGAAAAAGTGACTGCTTAATTCCTAGCAGTTTCTCAGATCTTTTCTTCTAATATCCAGGAGGTCTTTTACTACTCATGAATACTTGAGGGAAGCAACAGTAGTTGCATTAAAGCAATTAAGAATTTGCATTGAAGTTTTCATCAATTCCCCTCCAATTGAGGGTAGTATTGGGGAGGTTGCTTTAGGCACTCTCTACCTTCTTTGGTGTAAAGTGCCCTAGAAAGTAAATAATAGATGCACTAAACATCAACTTTGGAGAGAAATGAGTGAGTCTAAGGCTCGCAAATTATAGTCATGATTCTCCAATGGATGATACTTGGATCTACAATGTGGTATTCTGTTTTCTATTGATTTTTTTAATCAATGTTTCCTCTGTGGGGCTATAGAATTGCTTATTAAGGAGGTTGAAAAAGAGGAAATTTGGTTCACACACACACACACATAAGCTGATAATTTGTGCTTTCTAAATCTAAAATGCCCAGTCTAGGATTTTGCAACTCTTCCTTCATATTTTGATGACGCCATGCACTTGTTCTGTGGCAAAGTGGAAAGGATTTAATGAATAGTCTTCTGGTATAAAATTGATTTCCTTAGCAAATATTAGTTTGGGAGCTTCATGTGTGAACCTGACATGCAATGTCACAGTTCATTTTATTTTGATTATTGTACAGACATATTCAATTTTAGAAGAATTTTTTTTGTATTTCTTCCCATTGAAGTTTATGTGATTTTTTCAGAGCTCCCTTTTTCTTATAATGAAACACTTGGAATTAAAAATGCATTCTTTTAGAGGCACATCCTTTTTTTTATTAGCCATTTGAATGCATCACACCATTTTATCAGCAGCAGTAAGTAGAGGAGAGAATAGGGAAGTGACAGAAAATCCATTTGACAGAGAAAATAGGCTCTCTTCATATGTGTATGTGATTGCATGTTAGTGAGTAACATTACAGCAATCATAATGTGAAGGTAGACATCTTTGGGCATCATAATGGCAAATCATAAAATAAAGTACAATTTTTCAAATGCAGTCTGTTTTGGTCACTTGATTATTTCATAGTAGTAGCAAATAGCAAATAGACTAAGACAAGAAAATCTACTACATTTGGTTCTAAGTGAAGTCGTAGGCTATAGCTCTTTTACAAAGTGAAAGAGTTTAAAAGATAAGTCATCTATTTTGGAAAGAAAATAAGACAATGTAGTTAGAAATAAACACTCATATTTTGGTTTAAACACATATTTTACAAAACAAAGGAGCAGCTGTGGTTTCCATAAGAGAATCATTGAGATTGCATTAAATGGAATATTTAAAGCTGTAAAGTTGAAGTGGGAATTTAGACCAATTATCATTGCCTTTAATAATTTTGCTAGTATTTCCTAGCAAGCAGGAGAATCTCTAAAGTATATGATTGTGTTTATATTTATGTTTAGGTTTGAAAAAACAAAAAAAAAAAAACAGAGGGAAAATTCTTTTAGTTCCTGACACCTTCTAGGAAAGTCTCTAAGAAATGCAAATGTCATCTGATTTTCGCGTGATCATGGAAATAGCTGTCATTTCCAAAAAACCTAGGTATTAGACTCTGAAAAGAGGGAAAACCTGGCTCATTTAATAACGTACATTTCATTTACAGTTCTGAGAAGGCTTATTCTGCCTACGACATTTCCCCCAGTCGTAGGTGTGATGTATGCAGATCTCTAAGTACATCTTAAATAGAACAACTGAACGATACACTCAACAGAATTCATGAAGAGGAAATAGACATATTTCAGCTCGGGAGAATATTTATGCATTATTTAACAGCAATAATGTTTGAATTCATACATTATGCAAATGCAGTTATAATCAGGAAAATGAAAGAACTTGGACCACTGCAACATCCTTAAACCCAACATTAGGCACCTATTTGCGCATAACATTTAATACTGCACAATGCCTTTTGATGCTATAGTGTGTCACTTACAGAGAAAAGTTATCAGAGATTAACTGGGTATAAAATGAAAAGTTGATGAACCCTTGATTGCTATCTTGATACTGACTTCTATAAATTTATTCTCAAACAAGTGTAAGGATGTTAATGATAATTAAAATGATATTGAAACAAAATGCACCTCACTTCAATGCTACCCCCCACTAAAGCTTCCTCATATTTAGGCAGGTGAAAATGATTTTATTTTCTTTATCTGGCGAATACCACCTACACATAGGTACTGTTCTTAACATTTTACAAGACTTGTTTCATTAAACCTCTTACCAACTGTCTCGTAACAATGTATGAGCTAAACACTATTATTTTTCTTATTATGTAGACAAGGGCTGGAGCGATAGCACAGTGGGTAGGGCATTTGCCTTGCACACAGCCGATCAGGGTTTGATTCCTCCATCCCTCTCAGATAGCCCAGCAAGCTACCGAGAGTATCCCGCCCGCACAGAGCCTGGCAAGCTTCCCGTGGCATATTTGATATGCCAAAAACTGTAACAACAAATCTCACAATGGAGATGTTAGAGGTGCCCACTCAAGCAAATAGATGAACAATGGGATGACAGCGCTATTATATAGACAAAGAAATTGAACCACAGAAAGGATTTGTCCAAGGTGACAGAAGTATTGAATAGTAGAATCTTGGCTTTGTGCAGGATGTCTGAATCCTGAATCTATGCACTTAGCTACTGTGTCATATTGTTTACATCACTATGAACATTATTTATATTAGACTTCCTTCAGACTATAAACTCAATAGATTAAGAACTATAATAATTGAAGATTTGTTTGCTTTTTTTTTCAAATTTTGGCCATACCCAGTGATGCTCAGCTTACTCCTGACTCAGGACTTACTCCTGGCTGTGATCAGGGGACCTAATGGAATACTAGAAATCAAACCTTGGTCAGATGCATGCAAGACAAATGCCCTGCTTGCTGTACTGTTTTTCAGCCCCAGTAATTGAGTATGTGTCATAAGCTGAGCCGTGTTCAGTGGATGCAGAAATGAGTAAACATAGTTTCCACTCTCCAGACACTCGCAGTCTGATCTAGGAGATAGACCTGAGAGCATACCACCTTGTAAGAAATTTCCACAGGGCTGTTAGAAGAGACTCCAAGAGCTTATCCAGCACACCTTGAAGAATGAGAGTAGGGAAGCACTGAGAACTAAAAGAAAGGAAATCTGGGATTACAAATGCACCTTATTTACTTTGTCCTTTCTTTATGTTCTCATTTTTGGATAGTATCCTGAATAGAATCAGTAGTCAATTCAATTGGTTGAATTAGGTTGGGTTTCCAAGATACCAGAGAGTTGATAATTCAGTGCTGAAAATCCTGTGTGCCGCAGCGTAAATAGAGGTTAAAGAAGACTAAATCCTTGATTTTGATTGAAATAAGCTGTTGTTTTGCTGATTATAGTAGAGAATCTTATAAAATCTATGACTTTTACCATAGGAAAAAAAGACAGGATAAAGTAATGACTTGTGTGACATTTTGTAAAATTTTAGAATGTTTGTGAATGCTCTAAAACACATTCAACACCCTAGTTAAGGAGTCTTGGTTTAAATGAAGGAGAGTAGGATGAGTATTGCCAGTGCACAATGGCAGTAAATACTATGGTTTTCAAAGTTTCTCATACCAGGAACACTTTTTACTTTTAAAAAATTATTGAGACCCCTCCAAAACATTTTTATTTATCTGCATTATACTATGGCACACTAGCATATAAGAAGCTAAGTACATTTTTCAAGACAGCAAAAAATAGTGATAAAAATGGCATAGCTTTATATTTTCATAAATCCTTTTAATGTCTTAGTTTATAGGAGAGTCACTTTCAAGATTGATTATGCTTTGATGTCATTTTATACTATTTTGATTGAAGCAATTGAAAAAATATTTCTTGCCATATATATATATATGTAGTAGAAAAGGAAGATGTATTTTAAATGTCTCTTAAGATCATTATGGGCATTCTTTAGCACTTCACTGAAACTTGCAAGTACGTTTCCTAATGATTAGTTGCAATGCCAAATCTAAAACATAAGAATAAATTTTTGTACTCTCTAACAAAATATCCTCTGGTTGGCCCATTTTTTGGCCTGTGCATTATTTTTATAAGTTTTTTCAATAATAATTTAAATATGTAAGTTCATTGATTTATGCAAATTTTTCACATGTTTATTTACTTCATTAAAAAGTACTTTAGCTATTGTAAACAGTGCTGCAATGAACATACAAATGCAGGTGTCATTTCTACTATACCTTTTTGCCTCTCCAGGATATATTCCCAGGAGTGGTATTGCTGGGTCAAATGGGAGCTCAATTTCCAATTTTTTGAGAATCGTCCATATTGTTTTCCATAAGGGCTGAACCAGTCGGCATTCCCATCAGCAGTGTAGAAGGGTCCCTTTGTCCCCACATCCTCTCCAACAGCGGTTGCTTTTGTTCTTTTGGATGTGTGCTAGTCTCTGTGGTGTGAGGTGGTATCTCATGGTTGTTTTGATCTGCATATCCCTGATGACTAGTGACGTAGAGCATTTTCTCATGTGTCTTTTTAGCCATTCGGATTTCTTCTTTGAGAAAATTTCTGTTCATTTCCATCCCCCATTTTTTGATGGGGTTGGAAGTTTTCTTCAGTAGAGTTTAACCAGTGTCTTATATATCCTTGACATCAACCCATTATCAGATAGCCAAAATCTGGAAAAAACGGAGTGCCCAAAAACAGATGGCTGGTTAAAGAAACTTTGTTACATCTACACAATGAAATACTATGCAGCTGTTAGAAAAGATGAAGTCATGAAATTTGCATATAAATGGATCAACATGGAAAGTATCATGTTGAGTGAAATGAGTCAGAATGAGAGAGACAGACATAGAAAGATTGCACTCATCTGTGCAATATAAAATAACAGAGTGGGAGACTAACACCCAAGAGTAGTAGAGATAAGGACCAGGAAATCTGCCCCACAGCTTGGAAATTGGCCTCACATGCTGGGGGAAAATGCAGCTCAGATAGAGAAGGGAACACCAAGTAGAGGATGTTGGGATGACCCATTCAGGTTGAAAGATGCGAACTGAAAGTAGACTACAGACTGCACATGAAGGCCACTCAATACCTCCATTGCAAACTACAACACCCAAAAGAAGAGAGAACAAAAAGGAATGCCCTGGCTCAGAGGTAGGGTGGGGTGGTAGGGGATGGGGTGGGGGTGATGAGAAGGATACTGGGATCATTGGTGGAGGTGAATGGGCGCTAATAGAGAGATGGGTAAATGACCACTGTATGAGTGAAATGCAAACACAAAAGTTCATAAGTTTGTAACTGTACATCACAGTGATTCTCTAATAATTTTTTTTTTAAATAAAGTACTTTACAATGGCATCCACTAGCCCAAGAACCAAATTTGTAGAGACATACCCAGCTCTGAGTTTGATCATTGGCACTGAATTCACAAGCACTGTTGGGTGAATCCCCTGTAAGAATATTGCATTAATTAATATCACACCCCAAAGTCAAGTAATTGAAGATGTCAAGGTCATCATTTGAAAAACTGCTTTCTAAAATTCAAATTTTAACGTGAGCCCTTATCAATAAAGAAAATATTATTGATTGCTTTTTTTAGAATTACAAGTTTACTTCATTTGTTTGGAGGGATAATATACCCTAAATCCACACACGTAATCACAGTTTATCAATCATTCTTTTGGATAAAAAGAATGGATGGGTAAAAAAGTCAAAAAATGACTGTGTAAATTCTTTTGGATAAAAAGAATTCCACAAAGTGTCCGGTTTAACCCACAACTTAAATATTTACATAATTACTTCTTTAAACAGTCTATCTCTATATATAGTCATGACACTTCATTTGTACTTTCTATCTCGTCATATACATATATAAATGTACATACTGTGTTTGAGTTAAGTGCTACAAAATTTATCTGTACTGTTTCACATTGGACTGTCCTTTTATAGTGACATTTTTGTTAAAAATTATGCTTGCACTACAGTTGAAAAAAACGCAGTGACTATCACATAGATAGATATTCCCACTTTGTTTTTGCCAAGGTGCCAGACTTCTTACCCACTCTTCTGCACCAGTAATAAAAATCATCAATAAATGAAGGGAAAATGCAAATAATATCTCAACAGCACAATGAAGGTAGTTTTGATTTTGCAGATACCCTTAAAGACATTGAAGAATCCCAAAGATAATCCCACATGCTGAGTACCACTGGTGTAGAGGGTGCCAAGAGAAATATATATATGGTGCAAGCCTGAAACAAGTATGAAGAAAGGTCGAAAGGTTTGGGGTGAAAGACTAAGCATGGGGAGATGCTGAGTAATTTATTAGTGTATTCCTAGGGCTACGTACCTTTTGAGTGCAGGAACTGACTTCAGAGGTCTGTGATACTCAATACAATTTTACTGTTAGATTGTTTCCAATAAGGATGTGAAATTCCTTTGGAAGGCATTTTCCTAACTGCATGTTTTTTTTTACTGTAGTGCTTTGAACACACCAATATTTATTTCCCTGGGTATTATTTAAAAGAGTAAATGGGAAATGGTAGGAAATGATAGAAGAACTTACATTTATCTACTTCAAAAAGATTTTCTTTTTAATTTTCACAAAACAAAGGCTCTTAAGAGAAGGCTTATATTATATACACATTCGCTTCAGAGAAGCTTATTCTGAGTTGTGTGTTGACATAGGCAGGACTAGAAAGGCAGGAGAAGGCTGTCCTGTGGTAATTAAAACTAAACTGAAAAAGTTGAAAGATGCTTATAATTCTATATTATTATAGCGGTGTGTTCAAACTGTCACTGAAGATGCTCTATTAGCATTTACTTTACAAATGTAATTTCTTCAGAGGTCATAGCTCAAGCTGAAAATTTACTTGTGGTGGAAACTTTTTACCTTTCCGTTGCCCATGACACAAATGGAATGCCTCTTAGGTTTATTTTAGTTGTCTAGTTATTGTAGTGTTGCCTGGTAATAAATCAACATTATGCAATATTTTTCTTCTCTTTATCTCTAGTCTTCTTGAAACACCACGAATTCCTTGCATTAGGGTAGAATCTTGGATAATACATAGATTTCTGATAAAAAGATAATTTTGCATTGTGAAACAGGCTAATAAGAAAGAATATTAGTAGCCATTCATCTTTCTGCCTCCAAGGAAAAGAAAGATATCTTCCAGAGAGATAGCAGTTGATGTCTTTTTAAAAACACAAAGGTAATTTCCCCCACAAACATTATTGCCATATAAATAAAAACTCATAGTAGAAAGTCATCCTAAGCTTTAAAATTCATTCATACTTTGTTATTTCCCTGGCATCACCATTTCTTTAAACACATGTTAAGCTATATTATGTAAGATCATTCATATAATCTAATATGCAGATGCAATATGAAATGAGGCACTTGGTTAGCACTTGGGGATGTTTCCTGCCAAGGAATTTTGCAAAGAAAATTGCTGTACTTTGGTATTGCAAGAAGGATGTAATCAGCTGGAACTCTGCATACCTACCACATCAATTTACAAAAAAAGTGCTCTCAGCAGATTAAAAAGTGTAGACAACAGAAACTTACCCTAGTGTTCTGACCAATGTGGGTCATAGTTATGCCAAAAAACAGAGACAGCCTCATATTTCTACTCAGACAGAAAAAGTACTTTCCTGATAGGAACTCTAATAGACATCTACATTTGGCTTTGGAACTAATACAGTGATTGAACCATTTGTGCAATTGTGAACTATGGCTAGAGAGGAGCTTAATGGACGAAATTCCTTTCTGTGCAATCTGATAAAATACCCAGATGGCTTTTCCCAAATTCTTTTGGAAGGGGTCTTGTTTGAGAGTTTACATAAGAAGAATAATAGCACTTTTAAGAGCATGAGGATAAAGGTGCCTGGGAGATTTTTATTTATTTCTTAGGAAAAACATATTTCCAGCTCTTTAGAGTTATATCAATGAGAGTGAACCTACAGAGGGGAAATGCACCCCCAGAAAGCCTTGAATTCCTTTCAAGACCCACATCTTCATGATTTAATAATAACAGATATAAAAATCTTGTATTGAAATAAGAACCTTACATAAATTCTAGCAATTATGATGACCTTAACTCTTGGTTAGATGCCAAAGAGCGAAGCAGTAACAATAAAACCAAGTCCATATTGATGAAAAAGAGGCTTTCTCTTGTTAGAGCCTTGCAGCAGACATGAAAGCATTCTTAGCCCGCTGACTAGCTTTAATAGGCAACAGTTGAAAAGAGCTTAAAATTTCCAAATCGACACAAAAGCAATATTGGTTTCACTTCAATCTCAGACAACCCTGTAAAAAAATTTGTTGTCTTTGTGTGTCAGAATCCAGAATGAGTCTAAAATAGGCTCCAGGAAAAACAATGATATTTACTTACTCACATTGAATACTACACCTGTGGCATATTTGTAACATTGATGATATTGTTAGTTTAGAGGTTATACTGTGCCTCCCCCATCCACATACACATTCAGAACTGAGATGCGGCACCAAGTGTATCATCTTGCACAGTTTCATTATTAATAGTACTATCATTAATGCAAATGTTGACACATTATCTGCACAACCATTTTCTAGTAAGAAATCCACAAATAATGCTTGGCATCTTGTTTGCATAGTAGCTAGAGTGTGTATTTTCTCATTGTTCTTTATATCTTTACCATGTGTTGGCGCTTCCACATTTTGCTGGCCTAGTTAAAATCTTTTAATATACAAAAGTAAACCAACATAAAAGGACACATCAGCTTCAAAATTATTTTTCACACCAACAGTCTGTATATCTCCTCCAAATATTACCATGCTGATTACCAGACAGCGTTAACATTAAACAGTTTCAAGCTTATCTTTTTCTCACCTAGTAATATGACATATGACTTTTGAGGAGCATATTTTTTTGTATTTCTTTTCTTCTCAAAGATTCAGTCTTCATTAAATGAGTAACTTTGAATGTATCACGGGGTTTTCCATGACCACGATGTTAGTGATTCTTCATTATTTTAAACATTTGTTTCAATAGAGATAGGAAAGATACGACAAATCTTTAACACTGAGATTTCTTCTATATAACCAGAAACATTTTATACCTTGAGCAAACTTGCTATCAATCTGCAGGATTTAAATCAGCAACCTCTTTTAGAAGATATACTTCACCTTGTGATATAAATGCGTTAGTTCCTAAGAACTGTAGTGAGGCTTTGCTAATTGATTTTTTCCTTAACAGCAATCTGCTTCTTTTCCAGTTTATTATAGGAAACACTGGCATTTGCCATTTTTCTCTGATATGTGGAACTTGCTGCCTTAATAAATGCACATATCAGATGATGCTCTCTCCCTGTCTGATGGGCGGATGGTGTTGGCCAGAAGAAGGTCACAATGATGTTAAATTTGCTGCTGAGCAAAGGATCAAAGTGTAAATGGAATCCTGAAAGCTGGCAAATGTGAGTGTGCCAGTGTAAGTAATCTATTAATTATTGACAGCTAAGGGACTGAAAATTTGTATTTAATCTTGACATCTTCATTTTCACACTGACAAAACCATTTCTGGCATTTTTTAAATTAAAGTTTTCTTTTACTAGAGGTATGAAATATTCCAATTTATACTAAACCTCTCAGGTTATTTAAAAACATATTTGTCTGATTCTGTATATTAAAGTCATGTTAGATCTAGCAAAAGGTAAGAAAGCTTTTTAATATGGGGGATCAAACAATGGTGTTAGTATTGGCTACATACTACACATTTTTTGAAAAGTCTATTCATATCCAGGGGAAAATAACACTACTCCTTTTCCAGGAATAAAGTTAAATCATGCTTTAAAAGCTTCAGTCATCTTAGCTCTTGATAGCAAGCAAATGGCCCTACAGGTACAGTCACATGTGAGTCCATCTAACAGATACCATAAAACTCCAGTGAATTTTTCAAAATTTTGAAATATAACAAAGGAATTTACAAAACAAAAACTTTTATAGCATGCTTGCTGTAAGTGTTAAAAATTATTACCAGTATTGCAAACTGTGCAATGACATGATCCTTTACTCAAATTATCTATCATCCACATCACCAGGTTACTTGATTTCCAACATTAGCTATTTGTTTAACTGAAGTCACCGACACTCTGTTGATCGCAGTTCAGCTGGAACGGGTATAAATGTGGACTAACAAAAAGGTTGGTCCCATTCCAGAACATCTGGGGACTTCTGAAGCACAGTGGGTCGGTGCCCTGACATGTGTGGGGGACAGATTTTTATTAACAGCACACTTTCATTGAAAAGATAATGCGCAGACCTTTGAAAACTATAAAGACTCTCTTCCGGTTTCTTAAACTAAAAGGTTCAATCCGTTTCCCTGAAGTTTGTGAACTCTTTTTTGTACATTTGGGTCAAATTTGAAGCCCAAATGGGCCAATTTATGTTTTCAGGTTAGTTGTGCTTTGAGTTGAGGAAATATGTTTGAACCCTCCATTCAGCAGTGCAACTCAGGGGGCGTGAATCACAGTGAACTGTTCAGATGAGCCCCCACGCACCTCCACTGCTGGGCTTCCGACTGCTGGACTGCTGGTCCGAACTGGCCTTAAAGGATTTGACACCAGGAGGAGTTCTTTCATGTTTCCCTAACTTTGATTTTGGACTCTTTGCTACTGATCATTTATGATAAACTGAAGCTTTTTGAGACAAGCAATGTCATGACTGCTATCTTGATTTGAAATGACACTACACCGAAGCATTTTATAACGGACTCATATAAAATAAATCATGTCTCTGAGATGTTTTAGAGAATATGCCTGAGGTTTTCAAGAGAGGGAGAGGAAGAGTTCCTATGGGTCATAAGAGACACTTAATTGTATATTTTATAAGGATGTGGTAAGCATCAGTGAGAAGCCCATCAGAGGTGAGGCAATTAGTATAATATTAATGTTAATAGCATTACATCTAGGTTTCTATAGCTTGTATTCAGTTTCGAAATAATTTTTCTTCCTTAGAATGAGGTTGTGCTTTGTGTGTTCTACAATGCTATCTGAAATGCAAAAATGGGTCCATCTTTGTTGTTTATTGCTTGTAACAAGAGTGAACTAGATCAGTCATAGGCTTGTTGGTACCTGAGATGCTCATTTGTTCCAGCAGAGGGCACTAGTAACTAGTGCACACCATTAACGCATCAGATGGTATTTCCCCTAAGATTAATAACCATATTTCAGCATATCACAAGCCACAGTCATGAGAAGCACCAGTTCTTATTCTTGCTGTTGCTATGACACATAGTTTTTTATTTATACCAGTTAATGTTTTCAGTTTCTATAGCTTTCATGAAAATATCAATATCCAGTACTATACACTCTGAATATCTAGAATAGGTTTATTAGGACAAAACCAGACAGTTTCACATTTTCAAATAAAAAATACTTTTTGACTTTTTCTCATGCCAACATTTCTGCTCACATAAGAGAATCCCAAAACACAAAGGCAGTGGCGGTAAACACTTAAGTTCTCTCTCTGAATGACTGGACGGCGGCTCTGCTGTTTCAGGGGAACTCTTACTGAAAAGACACAACATTAAACCTTGTTTTGACAGACCAACTTCAAAATTTTTAGGAGCCAATACCCTTACAGATTTATACATTATTTAGAGAAACCATCTTATAACAACTTTAACGCTGAATTGGCAGCCTGTTGAGTGTTGCTGAAGTTTCAGGGAGAATTTTGAGGGAATGACAAATATTTTAAAAATATTATCAAAGTATTCTTCTCAAATGTGGCTAAAGAAAATTTGTCCTTCACATCATCTAGGACCAAATGTATACATGGGATGGAATTAAAAGTGTATCTTGACTATTCTTCAACAAATAGACTAATAAATACCACTAGCAAATATCTCTATATCAACAATGAGAAATCTTGACGGTATTTTAATACATTCACTGTCACTGTCCTCCCATTGTTCATCGATTTGTTTGAGCGGGCACCAGTAATATCTCTCAATTTGAGACTTATTCATACTGTTTTTGGCATATCCAATATGCCACGGGTAGCTTGCCAGGCTCTGCCGTGCGGGCGCGATACTCTCAGTATCTTGCCAGGCTCTCCCGAGAGGGACGGAGGAATTGAACACAGGTCGGCTTTGTGAAAGGCTAACGCCCTACCGCTGTGCTATCGCTTCAGGCTAATGTAATGTAATTTTAATACATTAGCCATCTAAAAAATCATAATTGACAGATGGTTTTCTAAATGTGAATTCAAGTATATTCTTATTGTAAATAAATTTTATAGGGCATCTAAAATTAAATTAATATGTTCATATCCCCATATGACTATGTATACACACATATTTAATCTTTATGGTTCTCACTTTTGGATGGGGAACTGGAACCTTATGAACATGTGATATTTTTAAAATGAGTATACATTTGCAAGTCATGAAAATGACATATTTTACTAAAAAGTTGTTTCTTTACAGCTTCCAATGAAAATATAGACTCATACCCAGATAATCAATGAGTTTTGAATTTTGTTATCATGTTTTCTCAGCAGTGGTTTATAGATAGTCTTTATTTTGTTTTCCATCTCACTTGTGCCTCAGTGAGTGTTGAGAAAGTTACATTCTGGAAAATGGTAAGATACTATAGGAAGATTTATATCATTTTGAATGGATTGTTCCAGACTGCCTGAATTTTTAATATCCCTTCTTGTCACAGAGAAGAGAACTTTGTTATTTTTGGCTTTCATTAGAGTTCTCACTTCAGAGTTGGTTAGTCTGGGTTTCTGCTTTCAATGCTGACATCTTTTTTCTTTTTAGCATCTGTTACATAAACAGGGTGAACAGCTACAGTGATCCAAACTCGTGAAAGAAGCAGCTACCCCGAATAGTCCTCACTAGCCAACATAACTGACAGCACTTAGCTCTCTCCATCCCTGCTGTCTCGGCTCTGAAGGGGAGCACTGCTGGGCTGTCTTCCTGACAAGGAGAGATGCTGAAACAGATAGAGGCAGGTGGGAGTGTTGTTGAGAAGAGAGGGGAGAGAGGTTTTGGCAGGGGAAAGAATAAAGACATGAAGATGATCATCAATACTGCTATACTATTTTTGCAGATTTGTCTCGCTGGTCTGCTGACCCCACCTCTGAGAAAGATGAATTGACATCTCCTAAAAAAATCTATATACATATTTGTATTCTTTTAAGTGAAGGCAGAGAAGGAGAAACACTAGAGACAAGTTTTTGTTTATTTTCTCTTCTGCATTCTAAGCTGATGTACAAAGACAAGGAACTAGGCAAATCAACATGTCTTAGATACAAGGGAAATATCTCACACTACACAAAGTTTCATTGTCATTTCGAGGGCAGATGATGTTTTCAGTGAGGGACAGACAACGGCCGTAGTTTTTCTGCCTTGCTCTTCTCACAGTACATTGACTTTACCCTCAGTTAGTGTCTTCATCACCATAGGATGGCTGCCAGAGCTCCAAGACTCGCTGTACATCCCAGCACACAGCACACTTTCTCAAAGATAGCGAAGTCTGGTCAATCAAATTGCACAGTTTTACTTCTGAGTTACAGACGAGGGTTAAATCCTGAATTTCACCTACAAGCAAGAAAGTTTTATTTGGTTCTGTATCTCAGGTTCAAGTACATCATAAAATCAAAACTAAAAGAAAAAAAACATCCAAGTCTCAGAGAGTTTAAATGATTTGTTTCAAGATCTTGAGTTTGTTTGGAACGTGGGCTCTGACCTACGAGGAGCTTGGTTTTGGATAGGAACGTCTTCTCAGATTATCTAGTTATTTGGGTACACATCTTTTTACATAGTCGGCACTAAATCAGCATCCATTGATTTGATTTTAGGCTTAAAAATAAAATTAAAATGAAGCTTCCTTAGGCTATTTGACTGTGTTCACTCTGGCATTTTCCTGTGCTAAGTTTAATTGAATTTGAACCAGACTCAACTGGAGGAAATGACCAGAACCCAGATTTCTTTTCTTATGTGTTCAACTTTGCCCTGATATTCCCCTGGATGAAAATAAGCATGGCACTCATTCTAGTGCTTAGGATCCTGGCCCTACTGTCAGTAATTATTCATTGACAATTAAAATATGATTGCTTCTAGAAGAACTTGACCAGTTTCCAATTCTACCTGCTACAAAATATGTAACACAATCATGCTTTTAGTCTTTCAGTATATTTGGGAAACACCAAAAACACATAAAATGTTGAATTATTTTAAGGTGTTATACATCTGTTGCCCCAGAACTCACGAAGAGGGTGCCAGGGGGTGCTGGCACCCCCTGGTGGTTTGAGACCACCCCCTGAGGGCTCCCATCCTCTACATTTCTCTTAAGGCTCCGGAGACTTTTGCCTCATAAAATCAGGAGGAGTTCTTCTTTAACTTGATCTGACATCCCTGGAATATTTTTGTTGTTTCATAAAAGAAATTTTTATATGTAATTGCCTTTTTGGTCTGTTTACTGTGGAGGCCTGTGGATCCCATTTTTTTTTATGCTGATCTGTGGCCCACAATCTCGCTGAACCCTTATGAATTCTGTGTGTTTATCTAAGTGTGTTGGTGTATATATGGAGAAAGAGTCACCATCTCTAGAACATCCAGATACTCTAAAGCCAAGCTCCCAGAAGCTCTTATAACCTAGTTCTCCCTCTCAGAGAATCTGGCACGCTGCTGGGAGTTTCCTGCCTGCATGGGAGAGCCTGGCAAGCTCCCCGTGGTGTATTCATATGCCAAAACCAGTAGCAATTATGGATCTCATTCCCCTGACCCTGAAAGAGCCTCCAATGCAGCACCGTTGGGAAGGACAAATAAAGAGAGGCTGCTAAAATCTCAGGGCTAGGACAAATGGAGACATTACTGGGACCGCTCATTACTTCTCTTACTCAGAAGAGAGTAAGCCGTGAGGAGTAGAGAAGGATTTTTTTTTTCTTAATAGATTTAACTAAGATGAAAAATTATCCCCAAGCCACTTAGCCCTTTCTTGATGTATTTATTATAGTTTTTATTAAGCCACATTTTATCTGTTGAATTTTTATTTATTTACTTTTTGAGATCTAATAAACACATATAATTTTCTTTTTTTTAAATTTATTTATTTTTAATTAGAGAATCACCGTGAGGGTACAGTTACATATTTATACACTTTTGTGCTTATACTTCCCTCATACAAAGTTCGGGAACCCATCCCTTCACCAGTGCCCATTCTCCACCACCCGTAAACCCAGCGTCCCTCCCACCCTCCCCAATCCCATCTCCCCCCCACCCCACCCTGCCACTGTGGCAGGGCATTCCCTTCTGTTCTCTCTCTCTAATTAGCTGTTGTGGTTTGCAATAAAGGTGGTAAACACATATAATTTTCAGTGTATTTTTGTTATTCATGCTTTACATGAGAAATTTAAATATAATTAATGTGTAGGTTGGGAAATGATCACTAGAATGAGCCTGGCTAACATCAAGATGAATATATATTTTGTCTCAACTTTTTTGTTATGAGAAGTTTTAAGATTTAATTTTTAAGTTATTTTAAAATATGCAACACAATATTGTTAACATTAGTTATAATTTTATACATTACTTCTCCATTGACTGGAGTGATAGCACAGTGGGTAGGACATTTGCCTTGCATATGGCTGACCCAAGTTCAAGTCCTCCGTCCCTCTTGGAGAGCCTAGCAAGCTACCGAGAGTATCCCACCCCCATGGCAGAGCCTGGAAAGCTACCCGTGTCATATTTGATATGCCAAAAACAGTAACAAGTCTCACAATGGAGACATTACTGGTGCCCGCTCGAGCAAATCAATGAACAATGGAACAGTACTACCTCTCCATGACTTATTTACTTTACAACTGGAAGTTTGTACCTGCTGGCTAATTTAACCCATTTTACCTATCCCAAAGCCTGACCTCTAGCAACCGCTAATATTATTCTATTTCTATAAGTTTTTTTTTAAGATTTTATATCATTGTATCACTGTCATCCTGTTGCTCATTGATTTGCTTGAGCAGGTGCCAGTAACATCTCCATTAATCCCTGTTGTGTTCAGGGTCAGGAATGAGTCGCATTATTGTTACTGTTTTTGGCATATCGATTACACCATGGGGAGCTTGCCAGGCTCTGCCATGTGAGATTCTGCATTTTCGTGACTCTTGATAACCTTACTTGGAAAAATGTTATATATTAGCACTATTTCTAACTAATCATTTATATGTTTTAAATCTTAGGGGGGTTATCAGCAAGAGATTTCTAACTGTTATCTTTAAGCAGAGCCCCTGGAACTTGCTCAAAAACAGGGGCGCAGATTTGAAAGTCAACAACAGAAGGTAACTATGTGTACCAGAAAGATGAGCTCTCCAGACTTAAAGAAAGGAAGGTCAGATAGAGCCTAGAAGATTGCCCACTAAGGTTGATCTTCACCACAAAGGTCTCTGGTCTTTCACCTCTACCCCATAGGGATTCATGGAGATTTAGTGAGTTAACAGATGCAAAGCATTGGCAAGTTGCTTGCCACATAGACAATGGTCAAGACTGAGTTATTAAGGTCAAAACTTTTCACTATCTTCCTTCCCACCCATCCCTCTCTTTCTACATCTTTCTCTTATTCACTGTCAACATGTCCTAGTACCTTCATACTTTCCTTGGATATTTGAGCCCCCACTCCCACCCCCAAGTCCTTCCTGGGCCACATATAGGTCCACAGACTTTTCTCCATAACCAAAACCTTCACAGGCATTTTGTCTACTGACCAGACAACATCAGCATCAGTGAGAGAACATCAGTGAGAGATATCCCTGATGCTGAGGGGTAACTGTTCTCTGTGCTCCCAAAATGTATTTGTCACTGGTCCCATACTCATGAAACTTTAACAGCAGGAGAGGAGATAGAAAAAAGTTGGGTGAACAAAGACTATAAACTAAAGCTCCTGGAACTCCTGGAAGAGAGCACCGCAGAATGTCCTGACCCTGCATCAGACTGTCTTCACAGGGGCACCCCCAAGGGGGGGGTCAAGTTTCCCTCCCCACCCCAAGCAGAACCTTGGCAGCTGGAAACCTCTAGAACCTAACCGCCACCATGCCCAAAGTCACTCTCCCACAAAATTCTGGGACGAGCCTCACCCAAGAGGGGATGGGCCTCACCAGAGAGCAGACTGGCAGGAAAAGCCAGGTATGTGGGAACCCATGACTGAGATCTCCAAGCCTGCTTAGATCAGGACTGGGCCTTCCTTCCGCAGGTCCCCAGTTTTCCAGTAGCTTGGCAGTCACACCCACAAACTGCCCCCAGCACCATGTAATCTCATCAACAGCCAAGACTCAGACTGTAAAGTAAAGCTCCCGGAGGAGAACAACACAGTATTTCCTGGACATTATATATTCTATATCCATGACAAGCAATACAAAACAAACCATCTAGTATTGCCTTTTTGGCAGGTTTGAGTGGTGGTGGGAGTGGTGTCAAAATATCAAATGTAACCAAAGTAAAGAGAGAATATGGGGGAAATTGTCTGCCACACAGGCAGGGGAAGGGTTAGAACAGGGGGAAAGGAGGAATAATGGGGATTTTGGTGGTGGAAAATGTGCACTGATCAAAAGATGGGTGTTTGACCAATGATTGTATGACCAAAGCTCAAACATGAAAGCTTTGTAACTGTATCTCACAATGAACCAAAAACAAAAGGGGGGAGAAATAATAATAAAATAATGAAATAAAATTAACATTCTGAATATAAAAATCTAATGTGGAGTTCATGCCCAGTTCAATCGGCTTAATCAATGGCTGAATAAATAGTAGTACTCCAACACTTTAAAAAAATAAATTGGGGTGAAGAAAGAGGCTCAGAGAAATGAGCAGTAATAGGACAGCATTGAGCTATTTCTATAGAAACCAAGAACTGAATAAAAGACAAGAGCAAACAAATTATGGTCATTTAAAGCCTAAAGTCACATTTAATAATATTTCCTAATTTCTTTAACTTTCTGACATTTTACCCCCTATGGAAGAAATTTGCCCAACAGAACATAAACCACTAATATTGTGCTCCAGGCAGAACATGGCTCTGTGAGCCAATGCAGGCTGGTTTCAGGGAAACTAACAACATTATTGATTTTAGTCAGGCTTATTAGAATCAGTGTTACATGCCCTCTTCCTCTACCAGATTGTATTTGGACTTCATTATGAAATCTCATTACATTAAAAGGAGGCAGCAATGAGTTCTGTAAATAAAAAATTTCCAAAGATGGATTTGTTCAAATTAGTATATCTGTGAAACCTGCTTTGGGTATCAATCTACCAAGAGACAGAATGATATAGTTTCTGATTCTACCATAGTTGATTTTTTTGTATTGGGAATATTCACTAAATCCAGCCGCATATAGAAAAGCTTCACTTGCTTTCCTGTTAGCAACCTCTGTGCAACATATTGTTCCACAACCTGGGTGAGACATCACATCACATAATGACTACAGACAGCTTGAAGGGATGAACATGGTCTTTTTTTTCCCTGCCCATGCAGCTCAGTAACACAATAGACTCGTGAATCCCCCCAAAGGGCTATGAAAATGAAGTTAAGCCCGCAGCTAGCCTGGTTTGGGTTTTTAAAGCGCAGTAATATGGAAGAGCAGAAGCAATTTCAAATAACCCCACTTTCTGCTTCAATAATGGCATATCATTTGGATTGGAGGGCTTTAGTGTGTTGATAAATTTGATAGAATAGAGAAAATTACTTTTCCAAAATAATACTTAGAATATGTACTGTTCTCTTAGATCCTCACTCCTGGGTCTTTTCATACAACCTCAGCCTCCACCACCTTATAAATATTGGAGAAAATGATGTAAATTTATTAGAGAACTTAGTCCTCTCTCATCTTGAGTATGACTATAAACTCAGCATCAAAATGTGGCTTGAACAGTTCCAGTTTTGGAACTGCCATGTGGTATAGTAAAACATCAAAGCAGATTCTGGAGAAGCATCAGAGTAAGCCTCCAAGTCTGCCTTTCTCTCTCTCTCTCTCTCCACAGGACTACTATGTATAGATCTGAATTTCCATCGTCCCCAAATGCTCCCGTTTTTTGACATCTGACTGACAGTGAGATGCATATAGCTCTGACCTGGACAACTGGATTAATGCTGAAATGAGGAGAAAGACCTAAGCACCAGGCTGTTGATCGAATAGCAGAGTAGAGAGTCACAGGGAGAATTTGAAACACCCGAGACACAAACCTCCTCGTGAAAAACGAGCTAGTGATAGGTTCTGTTGTGCCATCTTTTCTGAGATGACTTTCCCCATTCACCAAGGACTATGGATTAGAATTAGGGTTACAAAGCTTCTATTAACATTGCTGATTAGTTGCCATTTTAAAATTGATCTGAGTCTTCTTTATGAGTCCCTGCTCTTCTGCATACTTTGAGTTGCCAATTAACATAATATCAGTTTCTTCTCCTCTAAATGGTCTCATTTCGACCCAATTCACCCATCTGGCTCCCACCCAGGGCTGCTGTGTCACAGTTCCTGTATCATGGGGACATGGCTTGCTCTCACACACTGGGCTTGTGCTAAAGACCTGGAGCCTGGAAAATCAGGCGGGCACTGGTCCCAGTGTTCCTCACTTTCTCTATAAATTTAAGGTGTTTTTTTTAATTTGCTTTTTGGGTCACACCTGGCAATGCTCAGGGGTTGCTACTGGCTTTGCACTCAGATATTACTCCTGACGGTGCTTGGGGGAACCACATCGGATGCTGGAAATTGTACCTGGGTTGGCAGCCTGCAAAGCAAATACCCTACCCTCTGTACTATTGCTCCAGCCCCAGTAAATGTAAGTTTTAAGTCATAAACCCCACTTGAGATCTTGCCCCATGATAGAGTGTAAAAAATAATCTCACTCAAGGATGTGTTCGCAGGCTCTCCGGGCGTCTCTCTCTCTCGCCGCCCTCATTCAGTGGTCTTAAGCCGCTTCTCCACCCAGGATACCTGTTGCCTTGGATGGAGGAAGGAAGAACGAGGACCAAGCTGGTTGCTGATTAGTTGCCATTTATTCCATCTCTCGCCTCTCCCAGCTCTCTCCAACCCTCTCTGTGTGTCTCTGTCTAACCACGTGATTCTCTTGATTCTTTCTTCTGCCTGCTTCTGGCTCTGACTGTTTCCTGACTCTCTCTTCTTCTCCTTGTTGGATCCTGATTCTCTTCCGATATCACTCACTCCCTTTCTCTGCTTCTTCCTCCCTGGATCCCCCTTATAGTCTTAGTTTATATAGCAATCATGTAGGCTGATGATACAAAGGTGGGGTTGAACACTAACAAATCAACAAGGAGAGCTAAGGCCACTCCTCCAGGGGATTAACTCAAGGACAAAATCTCATCTAAGGATATTACTCCAGATTACTAGGATATCCACCTAAGGGCGGGATTCCATCTAGAGTGTGTTGCTTTCTTCTTTCCTCAGCTAGTAATCCACTTAAATAGTTATAGTAAATTTACTTCTAATATTTCTAACAATGTCATTCTGTATGAGCACAGTAGGAGATATATCAAGCTTAAAGTTTGTTTTTTCCTGAGGACATTCACTATATATTCCAGACCACAGTCCTCAGGCCAAGTTAGTCTTCCTAACCCCAGCAGGGTCCTTATCCAGTTACCTCTATTGGGTCATGACAGAGTTTGTCCATGAACATGCTTTTAACTTATAGTTAAGTATTATGGCACTTTGCCCGGCCCATTTCATTGCCAGGGTAGCTCACATCTTGCCCTGGGTCCATGCAGTCCTTCATAGGGACCCTACTTTTGGGGTGCTAGGAACTAAGGGCAACTGAGGCAGATGTTCAGGAGTGAATATTATTCTAAGTCAATTAACTCCCAAGTTACAAAAACATAATACTAACTATCTTCCTGTGTCCATACAAAGAGGATATTGCTTTAAGGCAGACTATACAAAAGATATAACTTACAAGTTCAGTGTCTTTAGAAAGATTTGATCTTATAAGCTAGCAGAATCTAATTAGGGAAAAGGGTGATTAACTGGTTGGGGAGGAGAGCACTGTGATGGGTGTAACCTAAATTCAGTGTGGCAAGGCTGAAGGGACAAACCAACATTATCCTACAGAAGAAGTCACCATAGATAATCTTGACTCCTATAAACCTCCTTATGCCACGTCTTTCCTCTCATTCCTCTGTGTATGCTTTTCTATGAACTCTTCTTACATGACCAGGACTTCTGTGTTCTACATATTCTTGTAGATCTCAGTGTCATAATAAGTCAATCCCAGTGTTCATCAAGATTTAGAGAGAGAAATAAATTTAGCACTGGATGATTATAATTCAAAGGCTATTCAAAAACACCAAACCAATTGCTCAATGTGGTATACTGGTCGGAGTAAGATATGAGTGAAACTATAGAATGCTGGGATTTCTCTCTTTCTCATATGAGTTCTTCAGTGTCCATTTTCATACACAGAACTGAGATGTCTGTGGGCCTAACTTTTATGTTGTTTACCTATATATCTTGACATTGTTAAACTCCCACTCAACCATACCCCCAATTCTTTTTTTTTGAATTTGGGGTCACACCCAGCGATGTTCAGGGGTTCCTCCGGGCTCTGCACTCAGGAATTACTCTTGGTGGTGCTTGGGGGACCATATGGGATGCCAGGATCAAACCCAGATTGACCACATGCAAGGCAAATGCCCTACCTGCTATACTATTGTTCCCCCTCCCCAATTCTTTAAACTGGTTGGAAATTCACTTTCTTTTCAGTTAACACATGATACTTGGGAAAGTCTTTATGAAACTACAAAGTGTGTATCATTCTGGATGTTATCAGTCTGCACTTATATTTACAAATTTTTACTGCAGTGGTTTCATTATAGCACTTCGAAGCATGGAAGTCTCACTCATAGTTTTTAAAATTGTATGTACAGAGGCATTAAGTTATGAAATTAATTTACCATGCTTCTCTACAGAGGGTGAAAAGGGTTTCATTGTACTCAACCTCCCCTGGGGTATATCATACAATTCTGGATACAAGACATCACAAATTATAGTACATGCCTTAGAAGGCAACTGGGACTAGATCATTCAACATATATTTATTTGACAAATATTACTTGTGCTTTGTGTGTCAGCTGTTATTTTATATCTGGGGACAAAGTACTAAAGTGTTAAGTAAGATATACAAAGTCTCTTTCCTGAGTATGCTTACAATCTAATAAGCAAAATAAGAATAAAGAATATAGGAGCCAGAGAGCAGGGATTCATGATACATCTGAACAATGCTTGGATAATCCCTGGTGTTATTTGGTGTCCTGAGCATCACTGAGTGCAGTGTTAGAGCCTCTAAGCACTGCCAAGGTGGCCTGGGAGATCCTTGTACTGAAGGACACTTGCATTAAACTGTTGGCACAGTAGAATGAGAATCACCAGGATGAGGTCTTTAGGCCTTCTCAGAACTGTTTGGGAATAACAAAATCTCCAGATAATAAGGGATATAGGCTAGCATAAAGATATGGAAGGAACATTTAGAGTATATCCACCAGAAGAGAAACTTTGGGAAAGGGAGTGTGAGATGTGGCAACTGTAAACTGTAGAAGGCCAAAATTTTGGAAGTGAGAAGAAAGAATTTTTAAATTGTGTGTTGTTCTATATAGTAGGGCTAGATTAATGGAGAGGGCTAAATGAGTTTTCAACCTTGCTTGGTTTAGCAAAGAACTTGCTAGTGTCTGAGTGACAGTGACATTTTCCTTGCATATAACAACCAGATTCAATCCCCAGCATCACATGTGGTCCCCTGAATCCCATCAGGAGTGATCCATGAACTTAAAGCTAGGAGTAAGCCCCGAGCATCTCCAGGTATGGCCCCAAACAGTTATTGAGAAAGCAAATGTTCAAGATAAGGCTATATAACAATCGGTCACAGAGAATGACAGAGGATTGTATGATTTCAGAGATGAGTTTAAAGTTTAAAGGGCATCTTTTTATTCAAATACATACATCTATGATTCCAAATATTTGATAATTAACTTGTATATACTAATGTTGGGTGAAAATCAGTATTTGAAACTAAATTAACCTCGTACACAAATGTTAACCTAAGTTAACCAAGTATACAAAGCTAATCACAGTTATTTTTAACATGAAGTTAACAGAGATCATCTGGGGCTTATTATCAAGGCTGATAGAGCAAAGAATGCTGAGGGACTTTCAGCAAGGATAAGTGGTATTAAAGGAGATGCAGAGAAGGAGGTGATGGAAACATGCCATAATCAAAACGCAGAGATACTCTTACAAAATATTAAAGCAAGTCAATTTTATTTCCCTAGGCCTCAGTTTCCCTTTATACACAATGACATATTTATGTTGATAAACTGTAAAGGAAGAGATAATCTTTGTTACTAGGAGATGAAACGAGAAGTATGAATTTCTTTCTGACCATTAAAATCTTTCTGACAAACAAACCAAAAATCATGAGTCATGGGAGAGTGTTCTAGATTTCCCCCTCTCTATTCTACACCTGAATATTAAGAAATTTTGTTAGAATTGGTAAACTCTTTTTGTTTTTATTTGCCTATATTATGGTGTTATGATCTATTACTGGATTCTAAAATGTATTCATTTGCAAATTACCCTATAACGAGATATAACAAGATATACAAGTGATTAATAAGCTCATGAAGCTAACCATCATCAGTCATCAGAGAAATGGAAATTTAAAACCATAATGACATACTAATGTATGCTTAGATTTGGAATAATTATGACCAAAAATTCAGATCACAAATAGTAGGTAAAGATGGAGAAAAATGGGAACGCTGAGAGATTCTGGTGGAAAGGTAAATGGTGCAGCTGTTTTGGAAGAGAATCTCCTAGCTTCATACATGACTAAGCATACAGTTACTATATGACTCAACATGTTTACTCCTAGCTACTTATACAAAAGAGGAAAAAGCACATTAGTACAAAAACATGTACATAAATGTTCATAATAACATTATTCATATTAGAGAAAAGAGGGAAACAGTTCAAATATCCATCATGTAATGATCAGAAACAAAATACAGTGGAACATTTATTGGCTATAAAAACAGAGACAGTATTGAGACAAGCTACCATCTAAATGAAACCTGAAAACATGATAAAAGGCTCATCAGTATCTCATTTAATTTTGTGAAAGGACAGAACAGGGACATCTATAAGACAAAAGTAAATTTGGTACCATCCTGAGAAGAGAGCCTAAAGTTAAATAAATGATAGCTAAGCGTAATGGAGTTTCCTTTTATGATGACGAAAGTATTCTAAAGTTAACAGTGATCACACCAAAATGGTATGCTTTTAATGAATAAACTGTATGATAGTTGACTTATAGCTCAATATACCTTTTAAAAAAGAAGCAATATTTGAAAACAATCTTTAGTGTAATATCTGAGTTTTTAAAGCAGAATTATCACTTTAGGGATATCTTCAGATTACCAAACTTCAGTAAACCCAAAGGCAAAAGGAGTTGATTTTATACTCCAGTTGAGTCTTTTAAATTTTCCTTTAAGAAAGAATGGATGTCAGACATTCCATCTCTGAAAATTTATGGAAGCCAAGATTTCCAAAAGGTTTCCTTCTTCTTTTACTTTTTTAGTGCTTCCTTTGCTTAGGTCTTTGGGTTCTCACCTAGAATGTAACCAGGCAGTGTAGAAGAGTTAACAATCTGCTACTCTTCCATAAACACCGAACTGCTATCAAACAGGAACAAGAAATACAAATATAAATCAAAGATAATTCAATTTATAGATAGATAAATCAAAGTTAGGGTATGTTGATCAATATGTTCTTTTCCCCCCTTTTTTGGAGGGTTGGCAGATCCAGAAGTGTTCAGGGCTTACTCCTGGCTCTGTGCTCAGGGATCACTCCTGGCAGGCTCCAGAAGCCACATGGGATGCCGAGGGTCAAACCCGGTTTGGGTGTATGCAAGGCAAATTCCCTTCCTGCTGGACGATTGTTTTGCCCCTTCATTGATATATTCTTAAGATTCATAGTAGAGAACAACACTGTTAGACTTTAAATACTTTATTTTCTTTTGTTAATGATGCAATGAGCCTCCAATCGTTGGGAAAGATGAGTCAGGAGAGGCTGCTAAAATTTCAGGGCTGGGACAAATGGAGACAGTACTGGTGCCCGCTCGAGTAAATCGATGAACAACGGGATGACAGTGATACCGTGATTCAGTGAATGATACAATAAGATGTTGCTTATTGCCATTTAGTATCTTGGGTGTGTGAAGTGCTTTCATTTACTGTAACCATAATCCAGATTCTGTCCCTAGGGTCATTCATCTTTGAGTGTAACTTGCTTTAGAAGAAAGGGAACCAGGATGGCATTGTTAGCCTTTCGATGGCTTAGGAGCCCACGACAATCTAAGACCCCAGAAAGAAGTGTGGCTCTTAGGAAGGTCCCTCTGTAAAGTCATCAAAAACAAAGCTGTGCCCCGAAGCGAGTCCTCCCTGCTGCTTCTTTTTCTTTTTCCTCCTTTGGTGTTCGGGGCAGGGTATGCCTTGTAGAGCACTGGGCTTACCCCTGACTCTGAGCACAGGGATCACTTCTGGCAGAGCAGAGGTGGTGCTGAGGATCGAACTTGAGTCAGCCACACACAGGGCACACACCCTTTACTTCCTGTTTCTCTGGTCCCTGACTATTTGTTAAAATAGCGGTGTCATCGAGGAGAGTCTTCACAACCCTAATGCTCTTATTCCATGACTCCTGCGTGGAATGGCGGCACTCTGCTGTTCTTGTCTTTTTTCTTGCTTTTACCCTCCACAAATTGCTTGTGGTTGTGCTGCCAATAAACCAGAGCTCCCCTGATGCTTCTCACACATCTCCAGAAATGATGTTACACCAGTTCTGCTCATGTTCATATTCTCCTAGGCTGATGAAATATTTAAACCGTGCTGATAGCCTCAGATGGCATTTTAGATGCTGAATGTACCACCGTGTGCTTCTCTTTCCAGAGAAACAGTAGGCTTCAGGGCCCTGTACCCACTTCTCTCCCATATTTATGCTATAAATGACACTTTCTCCAAATGATTTTTAATCACAAGAAACTTATGACCAACATTGAAAAGCAGATCAAAACTAAAAACATTTCTAGAAGACTGGACTGGCCAACTGCAGCAATTAGGAAGACCTTTAGACGAACGTCTAGAAAAAAATCTTCATTTCGTGAAGGTACTCTGGTTCAGTGACGGCAAACTCCAGGCCTCAAGGGATGAGGGTTAGGCCAGTTTTTCACATCCCTCTGTCCCCATGGGACCCTGAAGGTCAGGCCCACAAACTGCTACCAGCTGCTATTTTAACTCCTTAATGGCCACGAGCCAGAGACCCATGAAAGGATCTCTGAACCAAGCAGCTCGCTCAGAGATGCCTCCAGACTTCTCCAGGGTGCCTCAGACAAGGGGAGGCGTCATCCCTCCACCTACCCCCTAAAAAAACCCGCAGCTACCAACTTCCAGAACCCAATGACAAGTGCAGGTACACATGTTCACCAAGCAGCTCACTGCAGAGATTTCTCCAGACCCCAATTATTTAAAATTTTAGAATTCCAGGAGCACATGGTTGCTCTCATGCCTGCATGACATCTTATGTTATTCATAACAAGCAATACTAAAGAGAGTATGGGGGAGATTCTCTACCATAGAGGCAGGGGGAGGGGGATGAGGGGATACTGGGGACCTTGGTGGTGGAAGATGTGCACTGGTGGAGGGTTGGGGGATCAATTGTATGACTGAAACAGGAAAGCTTTGTAACTATCTCAGGTTGATATTTTATAAAAACAAAAATAAAAAATAAAATTAACATATTGAATAAAAATATAAATAATGTGGAGTTCATGCCCAATTCAATCAGCTTAATCAATGACTGATAAATAAATAGCAGCACTCCTATATAAAAAAAAAGAAAAGTCTTCATTCTTTGACTTTCAGTTAAAATGATAAGAGCAACAGATCAAGTGATAAGAAACCTGTTGCCTTTTCTGTTGACCCCGGGGTTGATGCCTGATGAGAAACAAAGGTGTTCTTTGAAAGTGTAGGTGAGCAGTTCATTCAAAGTGCGGTTTATACACCCAAGCTAATGAAGACATTTTCATTTTGACCTGATCCCAGAGAAAACAGACAAACAAACCCAAAAGACTTGTCAAAGAGCCGTGCTAACACAGGTAAGGTTAATAGGTGTGAGCAATTAGACTTTCCTTAATATTAACCAAAAATAATTTGAGCTTTAACACCATGCCCTAGATCCTTAATTTTGATAGTACCAAATCAGAACCTTTCCCTTAGATGTCATTAATGGGGTCAGTCTCCTGGTTTGAGCTGGTTGGCATGCCGTCAGTCTCGTGAAATCCTAAAAACCATCATCATTTGTTTCTAAACAATTCAAGAGCTATTTACTATCTTAGTGTTTTGTACACAGCTGGGATTCTGGCAAATGTCCAACATCCATTAACATTTAAAAATTAGTCCCATAATGCATCTTTTCCAGACTCGAGAAGTATACACAGTGACACATGTTGGGAACCAATTACACTTGCACTAGCCATTAGTCTGGCTGCATTCAGCTTCCCAGTAAATGCAAGCTAATTTAGTTTCCAGAATGGTGTGTCTAAACTCTACCATGACCTTACAAAAAACTGAGTATCTAAAGATTTAGAGTGGAACAAACTGCTTAACCAGAATATTACTTCTCTTACTGAAATGGGGGGCACATTATAGGAGGATTTATTGAATTTCTGAAATTATTCCTTTTGATTCTTTCTAAAACTTCCAGGTGGGAGGTACATACTAACTGACTTCATTAACCATTTTCACTTGGCTACTCTGCAAAGTTAACATCACTTTGTATTTAGCAAATGTCCTTAAATGTGTCTATTCTTTCTCATCATGGAGTTTAAGGGTTACTTCATTCCATTTGTCCAATACATGAACATGCTCCATCTTTGGAATATAAATCTTTAAAATCTACTATAGAGTCTTAGTACTATGTTATTGCCAAAATGAATAAAGCAAGCTTTATAATTAGTGATTTGGCAAAAGGTTGACAAGGGGAAAGTTCAAAAAGAAATATTTTCTGAAAAATGGTCTTCAAATTTGCACTATCTCAAAACCTACCTTGAATAATACTCAAGATGAAATGGGGTGTTGAGTGCACATAGGGAGCAGTCAGAGAGGCCATGCTTTTTTCGTCGTGTCCATTCTGCGTTTACAATCAAGATTGAGACTGCCTGGCTAATGGTTGGGGTTTACATGTACTGTACCAAGCATATCTTAGCTTACTTAGTCTATGTCGTGCTGTTTAATAAAGCTAAATTGCTCACATAAACAGAATACTGTGCCATGGGCTTTTAGAATTCAGAGGTGGTTTAAAAATATAATTTTTCACTAACATTCAACAGAACAATTTAGCAATAGCTTACAGAAAATTGCAGGAAAGCAGTAATTTTCCAAATGTGCACAAACTGATTCAGCAATTTACAAATTAGAGACTTTGGGGGTGGTTAGGGATGTGCAGTGAGCTAGCAGAGTTGTCCTTTTATGGGGGGAGATTTCCTATGCCTCAGGCCAAACTGAGGAACATAATTCCATTTTTCTAAAGCACTTTGAAAAAGTTCATGATAAAGCTCCCTCTAGAGAACATAATTGTTAAGGTAAAAATCATATTGACTGAATTGATATAAATTGGGGTTCATTTCTGTTTTCTTTAATGTAATAATAATTTTTACAGAGCTGGGAGGTTTATATTAACATCTCCCTTGGTATGCTCTGATTTTCAGAAAACTATAGTATGTACTTTTGCACTTTTGTACTTTGGAGTTGGATACTCTTGAACATCACTGAAAATACTACCTGATCAGGACTGTTGATTTGTGTACCTCCAGAATAAGGAGTTTAGGCATAATATTCTTTCTTATTGCTTGGGGAACATTCATCATTAGTTACTGCTGAAAATTTATAGGAATCGCAGATAGGCATAGTAGATTAAAATAATAAAGAATGAATGTGTCAATTGGGAAAGGAATACAATCTTATTATTTCACAAACTTGTCTATATTCTTTGTCCCCAGGTCATTCTTTCAGTGTGGGGATTGTATAAAAGAACTTAATTAGTTGAGGAGAGGTCTGATTTGACTGATAATACTTTAATAACTTGAAAGGTTTCTATAAAAATAACTTGAAAGGTTTCTATAAAAATAATTTGAATATGTACTCTGCTTAAAATAACCAGTTCAAAACAGATTATATAAAAAAAGAAGTACATTTATCTTTTGTATAAAATTAATGCAGGGTTATGATCTCATATAACACACATTTACATCCTTTGCAGTCGGAATCCTGGGCAAGAAGCGTATTTCCTTCAACTTAATTATTTAGTTTCCTACTAAGAAGTTGCTCTGCAGAGGTCAATTATCCTTCAGGGATATCCTGGAAGAAATGAACAATTAGCTTGATTTTCTGTTGAATTTGGAGCTTGAGACTCAGTATGTGATCTATTAAAAAAAGGAGATAATTCCTCTTAAACCATGTCCTAATCTACGTGGGAGTCTTACTCTGCAGGTAAGAAATCAGCAAAGTAATCCAATCCAGCGCCATGGGTCCAGACTGAGTGTCTTGATACACAACAATCATGGCTTCAAAACATTAAAGGGAAAAATCTCTTATAGGGAAAAATATAGGAGAACAGAATTCAGTCCTCTTACGAAGAGCAAAACCTTATGAAAAGAAAATGCCATTTGATTTTTTTTTTTTTACTAAACAGAACAGCTCAAATCTGATTAAAGGAAACATTGTAATTTGGGGTAATAAGGAGAATGTTGAGTTTTATGGAGAGATGAAAGGCAAGAGTAAGACTTGCAAATGCTTCAAAAAATCTAGGAGACTTACTGTTACCTGACTTTACTCTGAAAAAGGAGGAAGAAAGGAAGGAAGGAAGGAAGGAAGGAAGGAAGGAAGGAAGGAAGGAAGGAAGGAAGGAAGGAAGGAAGGAAGGAAGGAAGAAAGGTAGGAAGGAAGGAAGGAAGGAAGGAAGGAAGGAAGGAAGGTAGGAAGGAAGGAAAGAAGGAAGGAAGGAAGGAAGGAAGGAAGGAAGGAAGGAAGGAAGACAAAAGGAAAATGAAAAAAAATAGACTTCTTACCCCAAGAAACAGAATTTAAAGTGTGGACTGAATTAAATAAAAAAGCTCCCTGCACAGAGGTTTCTCATAAAAGCAGTTAATTCAGCTATGTGATAAATATAGAAAAAATTAGTTGCTCTCTGGAAATGTTTTTCTTTCTGAGTTATTTTAACAAGTAAGTTGTAAATTCAACTCTCCTCTTGCTATATCCCAGTCTCTGTCTCTTTCTATATTTAATTTAAGGATGCTAAGTTTCAGCTGGCTCTCTTTCCTTGAAAGTCAGGGCCATGCCTTAAGCTTAATAATATTGGTTGCCCTTCAAGACCTTTAAATCATCTTCATGTCACTGATTTAGCATTTCCCCTGAGGCTGCATTCATTTATTCTGTCTCAGTCCTAGGAGTCTAGGAGTCTGACTTTTTCACACCCACCCATCCACAAACACACACACACACATACACACACACACAAAGAAATGAGAATATGCAGAGGTTCAAAGAACTCAAAAGTCTCTTATAGTGTGTGTGTGTTGTGTGTGTGTGAATTTGATGGAGTCATGTCATTTTAAACATATTCTTCAGCAAATAGTTTTATAGTTAGACACTGGTTTTCCTCATGAGAAGACAAATTTTATCAAAAATCTCTGAGTGGGTGGCAGAAATAAGTTTCTTCATGAAGCAAGAAGAGTATGTTTTTGAATTGCTGCTATTTATGATACCAATGATAATTTGTAATAATATGTTAAGAGAGCACCCTGAATTCATTTAATCAATTTAAATAAGATTTAATGACTTTTCACACATTTTCGTTTACTTTTCCAGCATTCTGGTGAGGCAAAATAGGCAGCTTTTATTTCCCCTTCTGCAGTTAAGAGGTGGCTGTGATGAAGAGAAGAGCTGAAAATACATGGAGTAACATCTGGTGATGTAAGATTGGATGCCTTTTGTTGAACTCCCTTAAAATTATTTTAAAATATATTTCATTTTAAGTATTTATCTGTACTCAGTTTCCAACTGCTTCCAACCCAGACTTCAATGGAGAAACACGGGGGCCATGCACCAGGATTTTGGATCAATCTGAAAGATTTTAATTGTTTTATTTTATTTTTTTAACATGTAACTTCTGCTGCCAATCACTTGCAAGGGAAACAACTAATTTCTGTATTATTGCTCTGGCCCCTAAGATAATTTTTTTTAAGTTTGGAGGTGGAGCTTGAGGAACGACCAATTCATCTAGAAGGAGTTCAGTTACTTAGCCATCTACTGAAGCTTGGCAGTGAAAAGAGATTGTATTGCTAATCGGACAGGGACTCTAAGCTACCATTTGACCGAGCAATTCCACTTTTGGACTTCTACTCCAAGGACATAAAAACACTCTCTCAAAAGGACAGATGAACACCATTATCCATTGCTGCGCTCAGTACAATAGCTAAGATATGGAATCAACTCAGGTGTCCAACAACAGTTGAATGGATTTTTGGCTACCTTTCTAATGAAACTATTCTTAGTTCTGCCTAGTGCTCATCCCAATTGCTTTCTAGATACAGAACAAATTGGGAAGCAAAGCACTTCAGTGACATCTCTTCCACTGCCGTGCCAAATGAGTGGGATACAGTGGTTTTGTCAGTGGGGACTTTGATTTGACAGGAGAAGCTTTACATTTCTTAGGATTTACAAAACGTTCAACATGACTAGATTTCAACCTTGTCTTGTGCTAAAGGAGGTTGGGTCTGTGGGAGTCATCACACTTTTTAACAAAGTTCTTTATGCTGTGATTTATTCCTTCCATCTGTTTATCCTTCAATGGTGCTTCTGCACAAAGCCTAACAAAAGATGAGAGCACCAGACCCAAGCACAGAGTGAAATAGTACAAAGGCCCTGCCCTGAGACTTGAAAGGATATCTGAAACACAACCAATGACAGGTGAAAGCGACACAAAACATTGTTAGTATCTATTTGCTCTTAGAAGTGTGCACTTGCCTAATGAAGAGATGATGAATCTTCCTTTCCAAAAACACCAAGAAGCACTTGATGGATTTGACTCCCATTTCCAATTTCATCCTGGCATTGAAATTTTTTAGAATTTTACAACATATTGTACTTTCAGAAGTCTCCTGGAGTTAGATATCATTTCAAAGGCCACAGCATTTGTCCCAGAAAAGCTCTACAGCATTCCCTTCACTAATTTGGAGCTGTTTCATCTATTCACTTATCATTTATCTGGGTGTTATTATTTGTCTGGGTGTCTAAGTACTTGTAAAATCTGAAGCCCTAGGAAATTGTCTATTTTATTCATTTTAATTAATTTATTTTTTTTTTTGTTTTTGGACCACACTCAGGGGTACCTTGGTCTAACTTCTAGCTCTGTGCTCAGGGATCAATCACTCCTGCCAATGCTTGGCGATCATATGTGGTGCTGAGGATTGAAAGTAGGTTGGCTGCACGCCAAGCGCCCTCACCACAGTACAATCTCTCCCTGTCCCCTGTTGATTTTATTTCTGTTTTTGTTTTATGGCTCCACCCGGTGGTACTTGGTGCTTGGATGTCACTCCAGGCAGCGTTTTGGCCACTTGGCTGTATTCCTGGTTGAACTGGATCTTTCACATGCAAAGTCTGACGCAATTGTTTGAATGACCTCCTTAGCCTTTGAAGATCTATATGGTAGCAGCATATAAAAATGATTACTGGGACTTTACCTGCTCTGAGTCCTCATTAGCTCATTTGAACTACATGTCCTTCTCCCCGTTGATTCACTCTGTATGAAAACTTACCTTGATATATTTCACTTAAGATGAAATCCCTTAAATTCTGTGTCAGATCTGTCATATTCTTTGGGAGTCTCCTTAGGAAGAATATTGCTCAGCACAGCTGTCTGGGACTGACTCGGGAGCTCTTAGGAGATGATACTTCAAAAATGGGGTTTGTTGTGGGACTGCAGACACAGTAACACTTGTATCACTTGTATCATTTGTCATCCAGTTGCTCATTGATTTGCTCGAGCGGGAGCCAGTAACTTCTCCATTTGTCCCTGTCGTGTGCTAGTGTAGTCCAGTGGTGTTTGCTCACTCCAGGAACACAAAGAGCCTCAAACCGTTCATTCAGAGTCTTTTTTATTTTGCTTTTTGGGTCACACCTGGCGATGCGCAGGGGTTACTCCTGGCTCTGCACTCAGGAATTACTCCTACCAGTGCTCAGGGGACCATATGGGATGCAGGGAATGAACCTGGTTTGGCCGCATGCAAGGCAAGCGCCAACACGCTGTGCTATCGCTCCAGCCCCATTCAGGGTCTTGATGAAGAAGTCCGAGCATCTCATAGGTGGGTAACCAGGTGTTCTTTTGACGTCCCATGGAATCCAGTCGGTAACAGCTCTAGTCCAGCAGTCATCTCCAAATCTCATAACTGTAACAAGGATGAAAAATTACACTCTCCCAGCTCTGTTTTATTTTGTTACTTTCAGGTGGGGAGAGATAATTAAAGATCAAGATGATATGTCCCCACCTTCTCCACATCAGTAGCCTTTATATCTAGTATCAGAGCAACACTGCATCACCACCCCAAAGTGCCTCCTTCAGTTATGTGCAACTGGTAAGCAGGTGTCCAGACCTAGATAAGGAACTGTGATTTTCACTCAAATTATTTTAGGGTTTATCTAAATGGGGTTCTCTAGGAAAACTTCAGAGCAAGAATTTAGGCATAATTAATTTCTTTAGAAGATGATCTTAGGAAACACCAAGAGGGGTCTAAGGATGATACAGAGAAGAGAAAAAAAATAAGCTTTATGTGTGTATTGAAGATTCCTGGAAGATTTCTAGTATGCTTGGCTCATGGATCCGGTTCCAATGTGGGTTGTGTGCAGTTTCCCCATAATAACAAGCAATTCTCAAGTACCAGCAGGATATCCGATCTTCAACTTAATTCATATAAATTCTTTCTCCCTGATGTTAGTATTAGTAAATATCGTACTCTCCCAACACCATCCTTCACTTCAGATCCATTCACAAGCTGGTTGTTACCTGTGCTTTTAAGGGACTGGCTATAAATCAAAGCTTCCAAAGTCCTCCTCCTCAGGTTTGATTAATTTGCTAGGGCATTTCACAAAACTCAAAGAAATATGTCTGCTTACTAGTGCACCAATTTACTATAAAAGACATAACTCAGGAACAGCCATATGAAAGCAATATATAGAGCAAGAGATACGAAAAGGTTCAAGCTTATATATTCTCTTCCAACTACCATTCTTCATAAATCTTGTGTTCACCAATATAGAAGCTTTCCAAAACTTTCGATCTCTTATAGAATCTTCTTTACATAAGCATGAGTGATTAAATAATTGGCCATTGTTGATTTAACTAAACTTCCAATCCTTTCTCATGTCCAACTGTTAATCTCATTGTTTTCCCTGGCACCCAGTCTCCTTTCTCAAATGTGTCCCAAAAGTTTCCTTCATTAATATAATAAGAGACAGAGTAAACAATCTCAACACTTGGGAAATTCCAAGGGTTTGGGGAGTGATGAGCCAGAAATTATTGCTGAAGACCAAAGATGTCTAAGAAATATATGTTGGCGATTGACATCAGCAATATGTACATATATCTGTTTATATCCTATAAATCACAATATAACACAGAAAAGAAACCTTAGAAGTGTTCCATCTAAAGGACAGGAAAGATTGGTATTATTGTTCTCTATTGGGTGGGGGATACTTCTAAACTGGACTCAGGTGGACCAGGGTTATTTCCAGGGATTCTTGGCCAACAATTTCAGTTTGAGAGCCCAAGGATGCCTCAGTTTGTGTAACTATTCAGGAGTCTTTAAGGCTGAACCCAGCTATACTCGAAAACATGTGGTTCAGGGGCGTGAGATGGGCTTGCAAAACGTGCGCCTTAACCACTATATCTCCAGTCCCCTTCTCCATTATTAATTACTGTTGCCCATTAAATCCTCCAGCATTTCTGAAGGTACCTATGCTCAGAAACTAGAGAGAGATCTGTGAAGAGCCAAAGGTACTTAGAGTAAGAAGCCAATAATAGCTTGCCTTGGGACCACTGGAGCCGAGGGGAATGGGTAGCTGCCTCACTTACCCATCTGCTACTGCTCTATTCTAAGGTGTACGTTGAAATACATTTTTGTGTTTTACAGGTCTATGGCCTAGAAATGCACAAATCTTCCCTTCCCTTGGTCAGAAATGATTTCAAGCAATCTTTTGATATAATTTCTGGAATAAAACCAATCCCTGTCCAAGAGAGGAGAATCAAAAACGGAAGAAAGAAGATTGACTTGAGTATAAGGACATTAACACACAGTGATCTTTGTTTTGCTAACTACTACAATCGTGACTAGTAACTAGTTCATGAAAAGAAGTATTTATTAAATAAAAGAAGAAATAAGGAAACTGAGATTTATTCCAGGGAAACCTGAACTCAGGAGTTGTGTTCTTTTTATTTAGTTCAATCCTTACCTCATTAGGGAGTCCCTGAGCTGAGGATACTGGAAACAGTACCTGCCACTAGTGGTGTCAATGAAAGGGTTCCCTCTCTGGGAATTCTATGCCCTAACTGATAATGGCTTTTGCTTGTCTAAGACTGGAATCTGTAAATTGGCCTGCCAACCTACCCAGGATGCAAAAACCCCTTTCCATTAAGGACTATTCAAATCAACCAAAATGTCAACACTCTTAAAAAATGGATCTATTAATAATTGAAATGCTTTAGTAACAGTACAAGAATTTTCTCACATTTTATTAGAAATTTGACAATGTTTGCCCATATTTATAATTGCAATGGCTTTATTTTTCAGGAATAGCATGCTTGTTAAACACTGGAGCACTTGTTTTCTGTACTGATAATAATCTGGCTGGACAAAAATTCCCCAAACCAACATACAGATCTTAAAATAAATTTTTTAAATTCTAGAAAAATTTAAATCATCCCAAGAAAGAAAGCAATAATTTGCATACTATTAGTGGTTGTGTTTTTGGTTTTTTCAGTCTTTGGAAATTGGTCGTGAGTGGTACTCATTCTGTTGCACTAATTGTAACAAGCTACAGATCTTTTGAAATGTAAACTCACACTCATTACACTTAGTTGCTTTCTTTAACATAATGAAAAAATTAGTTTTAATTTTATGATTGTTATGAATATTATTGTATTTTATGATTTTGTGAATAATTATTATTGCAATTGTCTTCAAAAAACATTTGATAAAGTTTATTACTTTGCATAATTAAAAAAATCAACAAGTTAGGAACAATACTTCTTCAGTCTGACAGAGAGCACCTATGAAAACCCACAGCAAATATTACTTAATGGTATAAAATGAATGCAGAATACAAAATATGAAGACTAAAGTAAGGAAGTTTGTCCTCACTACTTTTATTCAATACCATACTGGTGGGTATAGCTGGATAGTTAGATAGGAAAAAGAAATTAAAGTACTCATACTGAAATGTCAAAAAGTAAAATTATTCATAGGTGACATATTTTTTCACGTAAAATTATTAGGAATGCATTACAATACTATTGGAGCTAAGTAAAAAATTTTAGTATAAAATAAATACTTAGTTGTTGATTAACACATTTGTCATCGAACTTACAAGCTTATTTGAAGGTATGATAAGTTAGCTGCTCTTCTAGGAAGAAGAGCAAAGACTATCTTCAGACCTTAATTAAAATCCTCCAAGCCACTTAATATTGAATAGGTGATTTAACCCTCCAGTTTCAGTTTTTAAATCTGTCAGATTGTGACTAATACTTAATATCTTGATTGATGAAGATTAAATTAGATAAGACATATGAGTAAGTTAACAATTAATCCTATGAGGTTGATATTCTTATGCACATTTTATAAAGATGGCAATCAAAGTTTCTACAAATATGATTCTGACAGGTTGCTCAGAATTAGTATTTATGTAGCTGAAACACGAGGCCACATTCTGGATTTATATATCTGATATCTCACTCTAAAGTTTTCAGTGTTATATAGAAGTAGAGAGAAGCTTCCTCTTATCTCAGGCGACACTACAATTGCTCTTATCAGGTAAGAAACATAGAACCTCTTTTTAATCAATTAGATACTCATTAAGGTTAGCAAACCTTTATTGATTGGTGAAGAAGTGAGTGGCTAGTTAAAGGGGTCATGGCAACCTAACTATTAACTGAAACAGAAAAAATGAGATGTCTAACAACTCTTTGAAAAGTACTTTTATTTCTTTCTATAGGATTTTATTAAATGATAAGTATCATAACCTGCAAAGATACTTAACTATTTGAACAGAGACTGATTGTATATTTTGACACAGTTAGGATTTTTCAGGAGTACCAAAGGTTTAGAAAATAGACGACCAACGGGATGATGATGATGATGATGATGATGATGATGATGATGATGATGATGATGATGGGTCATATATAGACTATTTGATGAACTTCTTGCATGAACTGTGTTGGAAGTCAGTCTATTCCTTGAAGTGAACATTTGCCGTTGCCAGTGTCATTTTGTAAAATATGGGGAGTAAACTTTTTTCTTTGTGTGTGAACATATATCTAGAATCACAAAGAAAGGCACTGAGAATGTATGATTTTTGTATACAAATATTTATTTTATACACAACTTTTCAGGAACATTTAATTCATAAGACCAAGTAGGTCAATATATCGATTAGGGTGGTTGGTTTTCAAGGTAGGTGAGCTTGATTCATCTCCTGTAAACTCACTGTTCTCTTTTGAGTTTCAGGATTTTCAATAGTACTATTTCTCCCAGCATTATAAGGCTTTTGCTATATATGTGAGTATGGGCAAAGAAAAAAATGAAGACACATAAGAAGAATAGTTTGAAATAGAATTTAAAAGGATATTTTTTTGCCTTATTTTTACTAGAACTTTCAGAAAAACAATATTTTGTATGTCCTCTTCAAAATTTGATCTTCTTTTGGCAGAAAAGGATAATTTTGGCAGAAAATGATAAAATTGGATCTGTTACCGAGACCATCTGAGCACTCCTCTTCCCTTGTCTTATCATCTGTGTGACCTGATGGGTGTCTACTATGGTCTTGAGTCTCAATTACAACTACAGTGTGGAGTTATTCATATGATTAGAGAAAATCTATGAAAAGCTCCCAGGAAACAGTAAGTAATAATTGTTCACTATTTGCTTAGGCAATGTAATTAGAGCCCCTTAGACAGGATGGCATTCTATCTAGATGTGAGACTATAGTTTTAGAGGTGTCAAGATGAAAAATTCTATACTAAATTAAATAACTACTAACATTGACTCACTATGTATTTGCCACAGTACTTTATCTTCTTACTTATGCTATTTAATTTTAAGTCTCAAAAAAACCCTATGATTTGGAGACAGTTGTGGATTCTGTGTCAATGACAGAAGCCTAAAGTATTTTTTTTTTTATTTTATCACCATGTGGAAAGTTACAAAGTTCTCAGGTTTATGTCTCAGTTATACAGTATTCAAACACCATCCCTTCACTAGTGCCCATATTCCACCACCAAAATCCCCAGTATACCCCCCGCCCCCACACCCCACCCCAACTGTATAACTGATGAATTTCACTTCATTTTCTCTTTACCTTGATTACGTTCCATATTTCAACACAAAACTCACTATTGTTGTAGGAGTTATACCCCCAAACAAGATATCCCTACTAAGGAAGCATTTGATAATTAGTTTTCCATTAAAAGATTGTATGTTTTCAGGTTTTAGGAAAGGTCGCGTGGCCGCGTTAGAGGCCGCGCGGCTCGGATGTGTCCCAGTCCCAAATCCTGGAGCCATGTTAGTTGCTGCTCAGTGTCGCCAGGGCTCCATCTGGAGAAGGTGTGCTGGCTGCACCTCCTCTGTCCGGCTCCCCGGTGTTGCTGGCCTCAATTCGAGTCCGGAGCATTTTCCGGGCTGCGTTGCTCACCAGAATGCCTGGCGTTTGCCTTGCACGTGGCCGACCTGGGTAAGATTCTTCTGTCCCTCTTGAGAGCTCAGCAAGATACTGAGAGCATCCTGCCTACATGACAAAGCCTGGTAAGCTACCTGTGGTGTATTCAATATGCCAAAAACAGTAACAAGTCTCGCAATGGAGAGGTTACTGGTGCCCACTTGAGCAAATCGATGAACAATGGGACGACAGTACTACAGTGCTACAGTTTGCCGGATGAGTACTAGATAGGGTCAGAGGTGAGGGACTTTAAAATTCTTGAGCATCTCTGGACTGACAAAACAAACAGAAGTTGACTCCAGAGTAAGAAAAAGCTCTCTAAGGCATGGAGAGTCTGGCAGTTGGGCGTCAGGCTACCAGGAAGAGAAATGGAAATGTGAGTAGAGCTTTGGTTTGACTCATCCATACTATTGAAATAAGATAAGACGTTTTATAAGACATCTGATAGCCTAGTTCTCCCTCTGGGAGAACCTGGCAAGCTACCGAGAGTTTCCTGCCCACATGGGAGAGCCTGGAAAACTCCCTGTGGCATATTCATATGTCAAAACCAGTAACAATGATGGGTCTCATTTCCCTGACCCTGAAAGAGCCTCCAATGCGGCACCATTGGAAAGGACAAGTAAATAGAGGCTGCTAAAATCTCAGGGCTAGAATGAATGGAGACATTACTGAAACCACTTGAGAAATTCGATGATCAATGGAATGATGATGATGATGATGATGATGATTTTTATTATTTTTGAATTTCACTTAAAAGGTTTGCATCTGGACTATTTAAGACTTGCATCTGGATATATAATGGTCTAATTCAAATAAAGAGAAAATAGCCCTAATTAAAATGTGGGTAAAAGATTTAAACTAGAACTTTATAAAATATATTAAAATGGCAGATAAATGTATAAAAATGCAATTACTATTGGTCTTTATAGAATTCCAAATTAAAATCACAGTGAGATGTTTCTATACACCAATTAAAATAGGTTAAAAAGCAAAGACTTTAACCAATAGACTGATAGTATTAAATGCTAAGAATAAGGAGTAACTAGAAATCTGATAAATGTCTGGTTAGAAAGGCAAAATGGTACAGCCAGATTGTAAAACACACATTTCTTATAAAGTTAAACACACAGACTCACCACACAGTCATGCATTATGAAATAACATTTCAATCAACTACAGATTACATGTACAATAGTTGCCGCAACAGACTGTACCATCAAGATCTGCATAATTATACACTACAACATTTGCACAAAGAGCAAATGTCCAATGATGAGTTTTGCAGAATGTGTCATCATTCAATGAAGTATACCTGTATACTTAATCCATATTTATCCTAAGAAAATAAAAATGTGTAATCAAACAAAACCTTGTATACACACGTTCTTCTGTTTTTGTGTTTGTTTGCTTGTTTTGGGGTTTGGAGGGTACACCCAGCAGTACTCAGGGCTTGCACTGGACTTTCATTCAGGAATCACTCCTGGCAGGGCTTGGGACCATATGGGGTGCTGGGATGAATTGAAGCTCTATCAGTTATCTGTAAATACAGCACTCTATCTGATATATTATCTCTCCAACCCCTTATGTATACAGACGTTTATAATGATTTTATTTAAAATGGTCTCAAACTATAAACAACCCAAATATCAGTTGGTGAATGGATAAACAATGGCACATCCTTACAGTGGAACACAACTCAGCATTTAATGCATAAACCAATGTGGCTGAATTTCAAATGCATCATGCTAAACTTAAGAAGCAGTTCTCAAACAATACACATTTTTATTCTCTAAATACCATCTACAAAAGCAAGAAATAGATCAGAGAGAGTGATAGATGGGGTTGTGAAGACAGACCAACTACAAAAGTCCCAAGTGGGGGAGTAAATTATTCTAAATTTTGATGACAATTCACTTGTTACAACTCACTATGTTAAAACCATAGAGCAAACAGGGTGGATTTTATCATCACAAATTATATCTCAAGTACCCCTTATACATTTAATTTTGGTTTTTGAGCCACAATTGGCAGTGTGTGGGGTTATTCCTGGCTCTATACTTGGAGAGACCATGTGGTTCTGGGGAGCAGATCCATACCTTCTGCATGAAAAGTATGCCTGTCTTTGGTGCTGTTTTCCAGACCATCACCTAATCTTTGTTTTTCAAAAAAAATAGCATTTATGTACTCTAATAATAAACAATAAAAGTTCAGAATGAATACAAAGCTACATGGCTTTGCAGTGATGAACCATTGAGTAACTGCATCAATAAGTTGAGAGAAAACCAGTTGCTATACTGAAGTCTTTTCCAAAGGTTGGCCTTTAGTGGCAGCGAACAGATCAAATTCCCTTTCAGTTACTACACGCAGAAGCACTTTGAACAAAGGCTGTGAGATACTTGCTGTAGACCATAGGACAGTATATTTGCCTCAGTGAAAGATGACCTGACTTGATGTAGTATAAAGTGTCAGCATACAACAAGCTTGTTGCGGTTTTAGATCCCAGACTCAGAGACACCATGTATGGTACATTCACACAGGGTGAGGTTGACCTAAAACACCACAGGCAAATTTCTCCAGAGTAAAAGATTTTTAACTATATGTCAGCAGTGATTAGTTGAAAAGTGAAAGAGAATCTGCCCCATTTGACACGAAATGACAGAACAATATGACAAAAGCTAAACACAGACAAAAAAAAATCAGTCTTTAAGACAAGAGACTGATTCCCAGTAGTGTTAGGAACAAGTCTTTTGATTACATCTTTTATCTCACGAATAATAAATCCCTACCCTCAAAAGGATTTCTACCCTGGTTTCCTGAATTTTGGCCTGGTGACCTCCAAAATACAATTTTCAGAGTGGAAAGAATCTGACCTGCATTTAATTTTTAGTCTCTCTGTCTCTCTGCTAAGTCTGCTCTGGAGAGGAGGCCACATAATCTTGTTATCCTCCTATAAATCAGCTATAACAGCAACACCATGTTCTTTAGCTCTTTACAGACCTGGGTAATGAGTTAAAACCCCAATTAGTAAAGATTCCCCTTTAAAGGGATTCTAGCCAAGCTATTGACTGTAATGTTGACTTTCTGTGAAACCTCACCCACAGTTATAATGTACTGTGCAAGACTTTGCTCTAGAATTAAGCTTGACAAGGTATTGGGTAGAGTTACTGTCCTTGCAATGAATTAAGGTTTGAAGACGATGATGGTGGTGGTGGTATAGTGATGATGATGATTGATGATGATGATGATGATGATGATGATGATGATGATGATGATGATGATGGTGATAATGATTAAAAGGGCGTAACTTACAAATGTGTAGAAGAATTAGTGGGCAGAGAGAAGTAAGACTTGTCTGACTTGAGTTTGCTTCCTGGCATCACATTCGATATCTTAGGCACTGCCAAGAGTGATCCTTAAATGCAGAGCCATGAGGAAGCCCTGATTACAGCCCCACCCCCGCCCCAAGAAAAAATAAATAAATGCAAAGATGCAGCATTTTACAAACAACAGTTTGAGAATCAGACATTCTGCTTTAGGTCTAGGTTTTGTTTCTCTGTAACTGTGAAACATTGAAAACCCATGTTACCTCCATAAGTCTATCGCTTTATCCATACACAAACATGAGAAGGTGCTGGCCTTCTTAGGTTCCCCAAGCACAGCCAGAAGAGTCCTTTGAGTGCAGAGCAGGTGTTAGCCCTGTGCAGTGCCAGATACGGCCCAAATTCCCACCTCCCACCCCATATCAAAAAAAAGTGATAGTAGATTATCCTCTAGGACTTGTGAAAAATAAAGAAACTGTGCCTATAAATGCTTGAGTATAATCTGTGGCATAGAAAGTACCCAATAAGCATGAAATATGTATAGCAGTAGTAAGACTGAAAATAAGCAGTTTTCCTGTAATCGTGCATCAAATGTACTCTCTGCGAGGAGATTCTGGCTATAGTTATAAAGTTCAGAGTTTAGTTAGTATTTAAAGTTAGCTAGCGGGGGGAGATGTGGATAGAATAGACGACTACACCTAGCAGAAGGTTCTCCAGACCCCGGAGTTTAGAGATTGAGCAAAGAAGCTAGTTACTGAATTGCAATATTTTTCTTTCCACTCTTGCTAGAATCTGAAAATTCAACACATATCATAGTAATGGAATTAGTTAGGCTTCTACCTAAATCCTGACAGAGCTCACCACTAAGTTTTCATTTCTGTTGTATTAATGAAACATGGAGACCTAAGTTAAATAAAGTTCTGTTGGCTTGTGGCATTTCCATTTAGGTCTCCATTGTCAATATAAAGGGTTGAAGCAATTATCTGGATAATTCAGGCAGAACCTACCAGGCCCGTGGGACTGCTTTCTCCTTCTGCTACTTTTACTGGAATAACCTGGGAATTTCTTCAATCCTCTTTCTGCTTGCATCACTCCAGTCTGACTATGTATCTAACCATCGAACCTTGTCACTGAGACAAATCTATCATGCTGGAAACAATACCAGTGAGGACGCACTCTCATTTCACTGCAGTTGTATTTTATTTCCATATGGACCTGCTATGAGCCAGTGCAAAAGGCAGGTCTACAGTGTAAAGGATAAATGAGGGCAGACAGGAACTGAGTCCTTGTCAGTTTAAAAGGAAATCAAGCTCACTAAAGGTGAAGAAGCTGAATTTTCTTGACAAGAACCCATATAATCATTTATTGTTATTTATGGCTCTTGGAGAGAACAGCAATAATCCTAAAATAACAAAGAACACTTTTGACCCATGTTACAAAACACCATGCAAATTTATAACCTCCTCATTAGAGATGTTTGTCAGATCAAGGAGTAGTATATTGAGTTAAAAGAGAGAGAGAGATGTGAAGGAAATGAGATGGGTTTTGATTGGAAATTTCTACTTTCTTAAATGCCCAGGTTGGGATAACCCACTGCTGCAGAGTAAATAAAAATTTCACTAGCCTGGGACACCCTCCCTTTTGTGTTACTAAGTACAAGTCCATGGAAGTTGTAGTTGTTTCCAAATAAAGAAGCCACCAGCTCTAAGTCAGCATTGACGGAGCCTGTCAGATCTTATCTTAATGAGGCACAGATCCTCGGACAGGAGAGGAACAAACAAAACCGCATGATAAGGTACACAGTGCAGTAATTGGATCAAGCTGAGGCAGTGGTGGTCCTTAACAGCAGCTGTGGGTACAAATGAAAGGGCTGTCACTTGTGAATAATTTGCTGTGTTTCAGTTTTGTCCATGAAGTTGTGTGTCAGAGACAAGTCTGAAAACATAAATTCTCCTTCTGCATTTGCCTTCCAGAATATATGTGGAGAACTCTAGACTGAGACAATTTGGAGCAATTATTTATAAAAACCTTCTCTCAAAAGCCATTCTCTGCTTTTTCTATTCTGGGATAGTCTGTGTTCTTTCTTCATCTCTCTCTTTCTCTCCCATCACATTTCTCTAAATTAAATTTCTTTCAACAAAACCTACTTTGTTTCACTAAAATAAAAAAAATACTAGATAAATATTCACATACACTGTGAAATGAGGTCTTCAGAGTAAACTTAGGACTTACTACAACTAAATAACCAATTGGACTCCATGAGCCATAGCAAATCTTTTAAGTTCCATGAGTTTGTTTTGGTAATCTATTGCTTTGTAACAAACCACCTTAAAATGTAATGGCTTAAAACACAATTGATTATTTCTCATCATTCTTAAATCTGTGATTTGATTCAGTGTTGGTGTTTTCCCCCTGCCCCCGTTTTTTCTGTGTCTTTGTGGCTGGGTCCAAGGTGACTTCTCTAATCATCTGTGTGGTCCTCTATGATATCTGATGAAGCTTCAAGGCTTCAAGCAACATGGCTTCACGTGATGAGTTTAAGTCTCCCAATGGCATCATGATATCATAAAAGTTTGATATCTTGATTCCAAAAAGAAAGAAACAAAAGCCCTTTGGATTCTTAAGAATAAGGGCAGGGCTTGTCCTGTAACATCTTTTCTGTCATATTATACTAGAGAAGCAAGTGACAAGGCCAGGGGGATATAGTCTCACCTCTTAGTTGCTGAAAAGGCACCATATCTGCACCAGGTAAAATGAACTATATGGTGACCATCGTTAAACATTGCAGAGATTTCTCTTGATTATTCTGGAGGAGACCGAAAGCAATAAATTTAATCCTAGATTAAAAAACAATTCTAAAGGTAAGTTTAATAAATAATTTCATGATATCCACAGAAGAAAGCATTTTCTCTCATGGTCAGCCATATAAAACCAAAGTTACAAAGTTATATGTACAAAAATACTGAATCATACATGTATACAGAAATAGATGAATACACCTACACCAACATATGCATAGCAGTAATTTCATGAAATAACGCTGATACATACTATGTATACTAAACTCTGGCATTTGTTGCCGCTTCATTTTAAGGAAAGTTGAAATATAAAACTATCGTAACTTATGAACTTATGAAACTGAGGTAGCATTCAGAGTTGAAAATTATCAATCTAATTTTATCTTGTTTTGTAGGTGAAATTGCTGAGGACTCATGGTGTGGGGTTTGGTGCAGGTAGCTTTAGAATGCAATTCTCTGACTCAGAGATAAATTTCCTCACACTTCACCACACTGCTGTTTGAGATGCAGAGTAAGTTGAGATCTAATGTGAGCTATTAATTTTGTTTAGTTTGGACGTTCTTATTCTGGTCTCCACAGAAGTGTAAATTAGGGATTGTTGTGTTTTAAAAAATACATTTCTTTCTCATTTCCCTACAACTTAACCATGCTTAATATAATTATTTGAGCATGATGGTTAATCCCCAGCACTTTGAGCACAACCTTAGCCTCTTCTCAGCTGTCGGAACTTTGGGGTGGGTAGAGTTTGCTTCTTTCACACTCTCAGGCACATTTTTTAAAATAATCATATTTATTTATTAATTCAAAGAGGAAAAGTGTCCTGATTTTAATTCTATGAAGGTCCAGAGCACTTTCCCAGGAGATGTGGTAGAAATGTGCATAGGAGATTTTGAAGAATAGTGCTGTCTTCCAGGAAGAGTTTTAGTGTATTTCTGCCTGGAATCATAGATTGACTAAATGACCTATGAATCCAAATCATTATTCACCTCAGTTTAGTGGTGTTATGGGGCTGCATTAACTGATGACCCAATTAGCTTTCTAACAATAAAACTGCTTATTAAGTAAACTAAAGTATCTCTAAACACAGGGCTGCAATGGAAAGTGCAGAGCTCTGTAGAAGTTACTTTGGTGCTTACAGAAGCTGGATGTTCCACCATGTTATGGACCAGTGGAAAGAGAATCTGAACCACATATGTGACTTTTTTACATTTTCTGCTAAGTACATATTTAAAAGTAGAAACACATGGAAATAATTTTCAAACTTCACATTTGTAAATAAATTTAGGCTTGTAAAAGAGTTGCAAAAAGAACATAGCACTCCTGTACATATTTCACTAACTCCTTTCAATGGGAGCATCTTCTATAATTTTGGATCAATGGCTAAGACCAAGAAATTTATCTAATATCAGTATAATATTATTAGCTAAACTATAGACTTTGTTTTAACTATAAAATTAATTACACAATATAGTTAATCAACTATTGTTTTAAAACGTATTGGGGCTGGAGCAATAGTACAGCTTGCCTTGCATGCGGCTGACCCAGGTTCAATTCCTCTGTCCCTCTTGGAGAGCCTGGCAAGCTACCCATGGCGTATTTGATATGCCAAAAACAGTAACAACAAGTCTCACAATTAGAGATGTTACTGGTGCCCGCTCCAACAAATCGATGAACAATGGGAGGACAGTGCAGTGCAGTGCGGTGCAGTTGTGAACAGTCAAAATCTACTCTTTATTGTATACTTAGTCTGCAACTCAAGTCAGAGCAGGCACTTTTCAAGTACTCAGTTGCCATGTAACTGGTGGCTACCATGTTCAATAGGAGAGTCCCACAATAATGACTCAGAGATGAGCTGTCCAGCAATCTGCTTGTTGTGATGTGAATTTTATACATAGGTACCATCAGTCCAGGAAGCCATGATGGTAGAGGCAAAATAATGTGCTATTAAGAACATTATTAGAATCATCTAATCTAGTTTGGGGATTAGAGAGTACAGTTATAACTCAGCAACTTACTGTTAGCTGTGTGACTTTGATAGGCCACTCATATTTTCTGAGTCTCCTTTTTTCATCTATTAATAACACAAACTCATGGACTTATCAGATGAAAACAGTTTTGAAATGGAATATTGCCAATTTTTTATCAACTGCACAATTAATTAAATGTTCTTGTCTTTCTGTCTTTTAATATTTATTTCAAAGTCCTTTCATTTTCTTAATTTTGTATATCATAGTACAGATACATTTTTCTTAAAATTTTCTATATTGTTGGAGTTAATAGTACAGCGAGTAGTACACTTGCCTTACTTGCAGCAAAGATGTGGGCTTGATCCCTCTGTCACTCAACCTGGTCCCCTGAACATAGTCAAGAGTGATCTCTGAACACAGAACTCAGAGGAAACCCTGAGAATTGCTGCGTGTGACCCACAAGTAAAACAAAAATTTCTACATTTGTCAGGGTCTGCTATAGGATATGAAATATTCACAGTAGCTAAAGTATTTGTATGAAAGTTATTTAAAGGAGTTTTTGGTAATTCTTTGTTTTTGTTTTGGGGCCACACCTGGCAATTCTCAGGCCCTTCTCCAGGCTTGTGCTCAGGGGGTCACTTCTAGTATTATTCATTGGAGCAGATGGAGGTCAAACAAATGTAAGGCAAGTTGGCCTCAGTTAAGGCAAGGGACTTACTTGCTATTCTATTTTTCTGGTACTTTAAGTATTTGTTATTGCTTTAATCAGTGGGCCAGACTGCATTTATTAGTTGGCTTAAAATTACCAATTTATTTTTATGAAAAGGGGTAGCATATTTATAAAAATGATTGCATGGCTAAATGTATTAAATGTATCAATCATAAAAACTGTAAGAAATACCATTACTTGTACTCTTGTCACAACCAGAACAGTTATTAAACTTTCCAGTCTAATTCTCGGCCATACAATGATCAAACGCCCATCCCCTCACCAGTGCACATTTTCCACCACCAAGAACCTCAGTATATCCCCCATCCCACCCCTCTCCCTCCCTGTTTGGCAGAAGATTTCCACTTTCTCTCCACTTTGAGCACATTCAATATTTTGACTAAAGATCCACCATTATTATTTAGAAATTTCCTCAACAATCAGACCTGCCGAAAAGGCATCATTACAGAATTTGTTTCCTATTGCTAATTATGAAGAGCATATCATGCCACGTGGCTGCGGTAGTGGCTGTGTGATTTTGGATTTCTGATATTTAAATAATAAGTCTGGAGGGATTTCTGCCAAAAGTTGCTGGATTTCGAGATTGGTTTGTGTGCCTCTGGGATCATGGCCGTTCAGGAGCCAGAGGAGCAGTTTGTGGGTGGCAACTTGAGGTCTCGTCAGGGCAGGGAGAGGGTCTGGCTACACCCCCCCAACCCATGCTGCCTCCTGTGTCTCCTCACTGCAGTCTCCTACCTGGCTCTCCAATAGGCTCTGAAAGATGGCAGCCACCATGCCACCATGGGGTAGGGGAAAGGCAGAAGGGACAAACACCCTTCCTCACCCGGGGTGGCATGGCACCATAGTTTAATGCACAGTCTGGAAGCACAGTCTGGCTTTCTGCCAAAAGCTGCTGGGTTCCAAGATGGGTTGTGTGACTCTTGGATCATGACCATTCAGGAGCTGGAGGAGCAGTTACATCACAACAATTTTGAGGTTGAACCAGCACTATATCATCAGGCCAAGCATGGAAAAAATGGGATAACGTTGCATGACTTAGTAGGGCCTCGGAGTGCTGCTGAGGAAGTTCTTACAAAACATTAGAATAAAAATTAGCAACTCATTGGGATATTTTTGAGCATTCTGTTGGAGGCACTTCTCTGAAGAAGACATACAGGCAGTAGTTGCAGCTCAATGGCAGAATACGTACTTGTGTGTGAAGAAGTTGGGTTCAATCTTGGCAAAACACACATACAATAAGTAATGATCCTCTGGATTTTATAGAAAATACTCACTATCGGGGCTGGAGTGATAGCACCGCTGGTAGGGAGTTTGTCTTGCATGCGGCCGACCCGGGTTCGATTCCCAGCATCCCATATGGTCCCCTGAGCATAGCCAGAGGTAATTCCTGAGTGCAGAGCCAGGATTGACCCCTGAGCATCGCTGGGTGTGACCCAAAAATCAAAAAAAAAGAAAATACTCACTGTCATATATTATTGAGAAATGCGAATCAAAACCAGAATGAGATGTCCCCTCTCACCCACTAGAATGACATATCAAAAGATTAAAAATAGTAAATATTGTCAAGGATGTGCGAGAATAAACACAGTGACCATAGAATGTGTTCAATTAATGTTCTTTAACCATCATCCCAAGGATTCTGATATGTTGTTGGACTGTATGGGAGTTTAAATTGGCACAGACTTCATAGAAAATTATACAGATATTCTTTTTAAAAAATGGAAATTCCATATGATCTAATTCCAAATGACACCAATCCTAGGCGTTTGTCCAAAGGAAATAAAAACACAAATTTGAAAGGGTACTTGAACGACTCTGTTCATAGGAATATCATTGACAGTAGCTAAAACATGGAATCAACCTAAATGACTATCAACAGATGATGGATAAAGAGAAAGTGGTATATTGACTCAATGTCAATAAAATTTTGCTCTGCCTTTAACAAAGATGAAATTAAGCTTTTGGGGACAAAAATGATGGAACTTTAGGTGATTATGCTAAATGAAATAAGTAAGAAAGAAAGGGATATTGCCAGATGGTTTCATTCATATGTGGAATATGAATAACTAAGGAAAATTGACTTATAAAAACTCCAAAACTAGCTCCTAGACTCAGTGAAATCTGTGTTTTTATCCAGAGAGAAAGAAGCGGGGTCTCTGGAGGGGAGTGAGTGGGAAGAATGAACAGAAGATGTCACTGGAAAGTTGGTGGTGGGTATATAAACATTATATTCAGGTAGAGATCTTAAGCTAAGCCTCTGAAGTTCTACAATATTCTAAATTTATGTTAAATCAATAGCAATAAATCATAAACAAAGGAAAAATTCTACTCATCATTCAGTGGTCAGAAGACAAATTCTAACTCTTGCATTGCTAGATATATTTTTGGGGAGCAACCTTGTACATAAGTTTTTCTTATTTGTAAACCATGAAAAAGAAAAAGCTAATTACTGAATTTTTTGCTTTTTTTTTTTTTTGGGTCACACCCAGCGATGCTCAGGGGTTACTCCTGGCTTTACACTCAGGAATTACTCCTGGCGGTGCTTGGGGGACCATATGGGATGCCGGGGATCGAACCCGGGTCGGCCGCGTGCAAGGCAAACGCCCTACCCGCTGTGCTATCGCTCCGGCCCCTTAATTACTGAATTTTTTAAGATTGAAAAATAATGTGTATAAAACTTGTACTATAACAAATGCTTTTATGTGCAGACCTTAGGACAAGTGTTCAATTACGGTTCTTTAACCATCAGTCCTAGAAGTCAAGCTACTTGTACAGTTCTACTAGTGTCTTGTATATCCTGGATATTAATCCCTTATCAGATAAGTATTGGGTAAATATTCTTTCCCATTCTGTGGGCTCTTTCTGTATTTTGGTCACTCTTTCTTTTGAAGTGCAGAAGCTTCTTAGTTTGATGTAGTCCCATTTGTTTATGTTTGCTTCCACTTGCAGGGTCAGTGCTGTCTCATCCTTAAAGATGCTTTTAGCTTCAATGTCATGGAGAGTGGTGCCTAGATTTTCCTCTATATACCTTAGAGATTCATATCTGATATTGAGGTCTTTAATCCACTTTGATATGACTTTTGTGCCTGGCATTAAACAGAGGTCAGAATTCATTTCTAAGAATTGTACAAGAAAAAACTTCCAACCCCATCAATAAATGGAGAGAAGAAATGAACAGAAGTTTCCACAAAAAAGAAATGCAAATGGTCAAAAGGCACATGAAAAGATACTTCACACTGCTAGTCATCAGGGAGATGTAAATCAAAACAACAATGAGATATCATCTCACACCACAGAGACTGGCACAAATTCAAAAGAACAATAGCAACCAGTGCTGGCGTGGATGTGGGGAAAAAGGGATGATCTTTCACTGCTGGTGGGAATGCCGACTGGTCCAACGTTTCTGGAAAACAATTTGAACAGTCCTTCAAAAACTATAAATTGAGTTTCCATATGACCCTGCAATACCACTTCTGGGAATATATCCCAAGGATGCAAAAAAGCACAGTAAAAATGACATCTGTACCTATATGTTCATTGCAGCACTGTCCACAATAGCCAAAATCTGGAAGCAACTCAAGTGCCCTAGAACAGATGACTGGTTCAAGAAACTTTAGTACATCTACACAATGGAATACTATGCAGCTGTTAGGAGAGATGAAGTCATGCAATTTGTTTATAAATGGATAGACATGGAGTCATGCTAAGTGAAATACATCAGAAGCAGAGGGACAAACATAGAAGGACTGCACTCATTTGTGGAGTATAGAATAACATAACACCCAAGGACAGTAGATAGATACAAGGGCCAGGGGGATTGCCCCATAGCTGGAAATCTGCTTCATGAGCGAAGGGGAGAAGACAGACGGAATAGAGAAGGGATCACTAAGAAAATGATGGCTGGAGGAATCAGTCGGGATGGAAGAGGTGTGCCAAAAGTAGATAATGGACCAAACATGAAGACCTCTCAGTGTCTGTGTTGCAAGTCATAATACCCAAAAGTAGAGAGAGAGTATGAGGAATATTGTCTGCCATGGAGGCAGGGGGAGAGTGGGAAAGGGGAGGTATACCGGGAATATTGGTGGTGGGGAATGTGAACTGGTAGAGGGATGGGTGTTTGATCATTGTATGACGGAAAATCAAACATGAAAACTTTGTAACAGTAGTTCACCATGATTTAATTGTTGCACTGTCGTCCTGTTCATCGATTTGCTCGAGCGGACACTAGTAAATGTCTCCATTGTGAGACTTGCTACTGCTTTTGGCATATCGAATACTTGTTTTTAGCATATCGAATACAATCATTGTGTGATTGTAACCCAAACATGAAAGCTTGTAACTATCTCACGGTGATTCAGTAAAATTTAAAAAAAAAAGAAGCTACTTGGAGCCGGGGAGTGACAGGAATAAAAGCTAATAAAGACTAACAAAGGAAGAATGCGAAGAGAAAGTTTTTAGATGGTAATTAGTTCAATTGATCTTTGTGTTGAGACAATTATTTTGGAATTAATTTGTTTTAAAAAAGTTCATTTTCTCTCTATTGTGTGTGTGTGCACGTGCACACTTATGAAGCAAGATAGTTTATTTTGTTTCTGGGATTTTTTGTTTTTGTTTTGGTGTTCACACCTGGTCTTTCCCAGGGATTTATCCTGGCTCTGTGTTCAAGAATTACTCCTGGCAGGGCTCAAGGGGCCATATGGGATGCTGGGGATTGAATCAGGGTCTGCTGTGTGCAAGGCAAGCACCCTACCTGTTGCTGTACCATTAGAGAACACAGAAACACAGATTTCACCAGAGTGGAAACAAGCAAGCAAAGAAACATTGAGATAAGCAAGCGAGATATGTGTTCAAGGAATCACATGGGTTTAAAAGCATGCCCATTTCCCTGTTTTATCACTAATTTAATGTTTCAAAGACCAAATCTAGAGGGTTTTCATCATAATGGTTTGTCTGCTTTTGCACTAACAGGATTGCTTTCTACCTTTGCCAGCTAGACTAAAGGATTTCCCCTGGTGTGGAAGAAGATCCTGGAAAAATTTACCAGAACGTTACTTCCCTTCCAGAAAGATCCATGAAAGTAGCAGAGTGAGAGAAATCGAAGAATTTTTCCTGACTCTGAACTGGGTCCATAGCACATTAACAAAAAAGCTGAAGACTCATCCAAATAATTGTGGAATCCTAAAAATATGAGTGCTGATGATAGGTGTAGGGAAGGTCCCAACTTTTTTGATGGCTCCCTGCCATGTCCGGTTTAGAAATGATGACACTGTCACTCCTAAAGGTGAGCCTGAGCATGCACCACTGGCCTTTAAAGTACTGAGAGGAACCAGCCTCATATGGGAATTAGAGATACCGTGATGCTTGATGATACACAAAAGTTGGAATGAAAAAGCTATAGGTTAGACCGGATGGAAATAGATTTAAATAACTGGGACCATGGACTTTGGAAATTAACACTAGAAACTCAGTTTCAGAAATCTTGAGACAGAAACATTATGTCCATGCAGCTCAAGTTCATGGACCAGAGCAAACCAAATCATTTTCAGCAAAGAAACTATGTTTTTTTTAAAGGCTTTGTCTTGTCAGACTGTGATTGCTCTTTTGGCTATATTCCTCCTGTACATACGCCATGGGCAGTTATAATAATTACAACTGGGGGAGAAGGTAGCTGGAATAGAGAAGGGATCACTAAGTCAACGATGATTGGAGGGATCTTTCTGAATGGGAGGTGTGTGCTGAAAGAAGATAAAGGACCAAACATGATGGCCTCTCAGTATCTGTACTGCAAACCATAATGTCCAAAAGTAGAAAGAGAGGGTGGGGAGAATTGTCTGCCATAGAGACAGGGGGAATGATGGCATGGAGGATGGGATACTGGGGATATTAGTGATGGAAACTGTGCACTGGTGGAGGGATGGGTGTTCGATCATTGTATGACTGAAACTCAAACATGAAAGCTTTGTAACTGTAGCTCATGGTGATTTACTTGTCATCCCATTGTTCACCGATTTGCTCGAGTGGGCACCCGTAAACGTCTCCATTGTGAGACTTGTTATTGTTTTTGGCATATCTAATACACCATGGGTAGTTTGCCATGTGGGTGGGATACTATCAGTAGTTTGCTGGGCTCTCCGAGAGGGACGGAGAAGTCGAACCTGGGTCGGCTGCATGCAAGGCAAGCACCCTACTCGCTGTGCTATCACTCCAGCCCGGTGATTCAATTTTAAAAAAAAAGAAAAAATAGTTTGAGATACCAAAAAGAAACTTTCAGATCAGAAGAAACAGAGCTAACTTAAAGGAATAATTAAAATAATTTAATTATGGGATCTAACTAAATCCACCAGACTGGAGTAGAATTATTTTTCTCCTCTATTAAATGGTGGAATATAGATTTGTATGCTTTGTCAAGGATTGGAGTTTCCTTTTGATCAAATAAAGACGAATGTGCAAAAGTGTTTTTTGTTTTGTTCTGTCTTGTTTTGAGGGAGACAAATTTCTGTTAAAAATTAGATATGTGAAATTTGAGATGTATATTTAACATTTAAGTGGAAAGACATGAATAGGCAGTTAGATTTGTGAGTTTAAACTTCAGAGGAGAGTGCTCAATGCTCATAGGTCACACCTGGTGAAGTTTAGGAGACCATATGCAGTGCAGGAGATTAAACCTAGTCAGCTTCATGCAGACAAATGCCCTAGCTGCTGTACTATATGCCCCTCCTATTATTTTTATTCATAGCAAGATCACATAGCAGAAATAAAATTTCTCACATATAAGTAGGATTTCTGTTCATGGTATTATTTGCCATAATGAAAACTATAAATGTATTTGAGAAATAATCACTGTATCACTGTCATCTCATTGCTCATCGATTTGCTCAAGCGGACACCAGTAACATCTCCACTGTGAGACTTGTTGTTTCTGTTTTTGGCTCTTAGAGAGGGGCAGAGGAATAGAACCTGGGTCGGCTGCATGCAAGGCAAATGCCCTACCCACTTTGCTATTGCTCCAACCACTGAGAAGTAATATGATTTAAAAAATTCTTAGGAGTTTGGCTTAATTTATAAGATAAAGGAAAATATAAACTCTATCTTTCTACCATTCATAGACTATTTACCCAGTGATTTTCTTTGATGTGTTGCAGACGTTGGGCTAAAGAGGGCTTTACCACTTTTCTTTCTTTGAGGATACTGTGTATGCTAAGATCACTATGATACTGAAAAAGAGAAGCCCTTTGGAAACCAACAGAAATTTTATACCCTTTTCACTGAGAGGTTTTCTCTTTAGCAGGAAACTTCTAAGGTGTACAAGGAATCTCGACTGTGAGTAACCTATATTGAATAAAATTTTGAAAGTACTCATGTTTTACCAAACATGTTGCATTCAAATGACTAAGGTCAGAGAAATTGCTCAATGGGCTGAGCAGAATCTTTTTATATTGGAGACCTAGGTTAGATTTTGAGCACTCTATGATCCACTAAGCACTGACAGGAATTATGCCTGAGCACACACCTGATTAGACATGGAGTGCTGCTTGATGGAGTCACACTGTTTTATTTATTCTAGTTTTGAGACCTCTAAGAGATGCTCAGTGGTTACTCCTGACTCTGCATTCAGAAATCACTCCTGGTTCTTGGTGTTTGGGACACCATATGGGACACAGGAATTGAACCTGGGTCATCCACAGGCAATGACAGTACCCACTGTACTATTGCTTCAGCACCTGCCACACTATTTTCAAATCTGTGCATAGTTTTCCATAAGAAAGGGAGCAAGAAAACCCAATGAAAATCTTTACCAGCTACAGAGAGGAAAAAATAAGGTCTGTGCTTATATACAATCTGGGAAAAGAAAGTCCTATGTCTTTGCACCCTCGTGTTGTAGTACAAAGGCATGAGAAGAGAAAGCGGTAATCAGAGATATTTTGTCTCTGAACACTGACATATAGTCTATCTTTCCCTTTAAAAAGTGAAATCTCTAAGAACTGGGCCTAAATGTATATCTTCCCCTGGGGTTTTTCCAAGATTGTGTATATTCATACTTTATTGTGAAGAGACATTTATGGCTTGCAATTCACAATTCCTCACTTCCATTTGTACTTTGCACACTTACTCTATTTCTTTTTTTTTCTTTTTCTTTTGCTTTTTGGGCCACACCTGGCAATGCACAGGGGTTCCTCCTGGCTTTGCACTCAGGAATTACTCCTGGTGGTGCTCGGGGGACCATGTGGAATGCTGGGAATAGAACCCGGGTCAGTTGTGTGCAAGGCAAACGCCCTACCCGCTGTGCTATTGCTCCAGCCCCGACACTTACTCTATTTCACACATACATCTTCACTGATAAATGATGTCATAGATGACATTGGACATCAGCACTCCATACTATGACTCATGCCATTAGGTTGTATTATATCTTTCTCAATAGATATGGATGCAGTGCCCTTCTGTGTAGCATTGAGAATATGACATTCTCCCCCTGTTGAGATGTCAGCAAATCCACTGTCAAACCTGACTTTTTAAAAATTTTAATTAAATTAAATTTTATTTTTTATTAAAGAACCACTGTGATGCACAGTTACAAACTTATGAACTTTTGTGTTTGCATTTCACTCATACAGTGATCATTTACCCATCCCTCCACCAGTACCCATTCACCTCCACCAATGATCCCAGTATCCCTCTCACCACCCCCACCCCATCCCCCACCACCCCATCCTGCCTCTGTGATGTTGGGAGGACCCATTCGGGTTGGAAGATGCAAACTAAAAGTAGACTATAGACCGAACATGAAAGCCACTCAAAAGCTGACATTTTTAAGTTGCTGATTGTATGGAGTCTATACTATTCTTTGGAGTCTATCTGAGGGCAAATGTTATCTTTGAAAAGCCCTAAAGTATAGGAGAGAGGTTTATGTTAATGGTAGAAAAAGGTATCATAATATTGCTATGGGTGACTGACATTTACTAAATATGTATGTTGTAGGCTACTTTGTCAGCTTTCTCTAAGATATACAGGAAAGGAAGTCTGAGGGATTATTAACATAATCGTGAGAACCCATAGTCTGAACTCAGACCCTCTGGGTTGGAATTTCGGCCAAATCACTGTGTGATCTGACTCCCTTTATGTCTTGGTCTTTTTCCATTTCCCAAATAAAAACAATAATATAGGATAAACAGAGTATTGTTTCTATAAGGTGGGCTAAAGATGGACTAATTTTTGATAATATACAGAAATTAAATTTAAAATCTAAAGAAATTAGGAAAATGTTTGGCAATGAGGAAATGATCCACAAATATCAGCTTTTTAAATACCAGTGTTCAATTGTCATGTGAGAAAAAATCAAATACTAATGATCTTATACCACTCTTCACGATAGTGGAATTTCTGGACTCAAGTTGGTTTTGTTTAAGGTAGATATTCACTAATACCAGAGTCCAAATAGCTTCATGAAAGATTTCTAATACTTGTCTCTAGCTAGTGAATGTCTTCTTCTATATCACAGAACTTGTTATACTGCCCTGAAGTGAAGACAATATTTCCATTTTAAATGAACATTTTCTGTATAACTTAACACTTGTACATAATTAGAGCAGCCCTGATTGTAGATGCAAACTACAATGATAATACCCTTGCATTTAATCAGACCCCTGCATTTGAGGGGGTCTCTACAACTGACCCTCTCAGTTCCTGGACTGCATACTCCTAACTTTAACCATTTAATCAGTACAAATGAAAGTGCTTTCTATACTTTATAACTCTGATCATTATTGTCTTGGGATGCTTATTGTATGGGTACTAATATTTTGGATATTTATGCCATCTGGGTAGAAATCAAAAGCTCTCTAAACTTGATGTTGTAAATCTCAATGCATTTTTCTGCTCTATTTTTCTTGTTTCTAATGTTGACAACCGCCCACATGGTATTCACTGGTTCTCAGTGTAGCCTACAGAAATGCCAGCTGGCTGCATGCCCGTGTCAGGAGAATGAAATTGTTGAGAGCTTCCTTATAGCTAAACCTTGTTAACAACAAGCATTGTTTCTGAATCTGAAATATTTTTCTTTTTCTGTCCCTTTGGTTTTCTCTTCCCACCTGGGAATGAGACTCAGAATGGGCTACTAATTATACTGTGGTCTCTGTGATTCCTAACAACACCAGTCCTCATATTTATGCAGCATCACTCACTGAGCTGTACCAACTCAGATGTGGAGATTGGATGCAACTGTCAGCATGCACATGCAGCATCGCGGGTAGGCTGCTGTGCCTCCTAGTAGTTTCATGCTGGCTTTTTAAAATATGATTTGTTTTCTCTGAACCTGTCTAACGCACAACAGTCAGAAAGAAGCAGGATTAAAGCACACACACAATATATATACATATATATGTACACATATATATATCCCTAGCCTATTTTTGATCATAATGCTCTTTGTCTTTGGTTAATAGAAATGCTAATTTTTTCCTTTTTTGAGAATTATTGTCCACTAAAATCGTAGTACAAGGATTAAAAATCCCAAGACCTCTCATCTACTCTAATACCTTCTCAGGAACGGAATATACTTTCCTTTGAATCTGATCTTGTGTGCATTGGATTCTGATTAGAGCAATAAATGAAGGAAGCTTGCATAGTGCACAGCCCTTCTAAATTGTTCTTAAAAATGGTGCCTTTTACTTATCAGGTATAGTATTTTAAAATTGATCCTTACTGGCTTAGGAGCTAGTTTTATCTCCAAAATGTCCCAGGTAAAATCTAATGAGTTCTATCTTGCACATAACAAAGAATATATGTTCAATAACTGGTTTTGTGTTCAAAATCTCCCAGATGAAATCTACGGAATTCTATCTTGCACATAACAAAAAAAAATCTATTTAACTCATTTAATGTGTGCATCATCATCATCATCATCATCATCATCCTGTTGATCATTGGTTTTCTCGAGTGCTCTCAGTAACGTCTCTATTCACCCTAGCCCTGAGATTTTATAAACCTCTCGTTACTCATCCTTCCCTATGGTGCTGCATTGGAGACAGGGTCAGGGGAATGAGACCCATCATTGTTACTGGTTCCTGTCAACGGCCAACATCCAGAGACTAAATAAAGATAAAACCAAGCTCCCAGAAGTGTGTGACCGAGTGACATCTTATAGCCTATTTCTCCCTCTCGGAGAACCTAGCAAGCTACCGAGAGTTTCCTGCCTGCATGGGAGAGCCTGGAAATGTGAACATATCATTATAAAAGGGCTGCATGCTATTCTGCCAAGAGTGAGATCAGTTCACTGACCAGGTTGGATTCCAAAGGTTCTGGCACGGTGTGTAACAAAAGAAAAAAGGGATTTTTCTAGGGTTTGGTACAGTGGGTGGGCATTTGCCTTGCACATAGCCAACCCTGGTTCCATCGCCAGCATCCCATATGGTCACTGGGTGTAGCCCAAAACAAAACAAAAATAATAATAATGGGGAGGAGGATATACCAATACAATTTCAAGGTTTCTTGTCTCTGAAACTCCTGATTTAGTGCTGTCTAATAATTGATTACAAAGCAGCTATAATTTGGAATAGCTTGAACATGATTTGGAAGATTAATCTTGCTCTGGGCATATTGTACATATCTCTGGTAGTAAAGCAGATGAGTTACTATTTACTGAATCCTGTGTTTTAGGCATCATCCAAGGACTTTACAGATGCTTGTACAGTTAGTCATCACTAAAATTCTAGGCATTCTTATAAATTCACTTCATTATTTCCTCCATTCTTAGATGAGACACTGCAACACAGCAGGGTAAGATGAGCTTTCTAGGGTTCCATGATAAGTAGTAGACAATAAATAGACCCCGGCCTCCCTCCCACGCTTACTTTTTTGATTACTCCCACCATAGACTTGGAGAGACAGTTGTTTTCCCATGTGGAAAAAGCAGAAGAGCATTTTCAATGTAAGGTTAAGGGAAGAGGAGAGAAGCAGGAACCTCTGATGTATGAATTTCATATACGTATATTAATTTTACATGCATATGAATTATATATGTGTGCATGTGTATATATGTATATAATATTTGGCTTTTAAAACTAAATCAACAGATTAAATTTTCTTACAATTCTTTAATTTGGGATAAATCCAAAATCTATTGTTAGTATTTTTTTTCTGTAATGACAATTCTGAATTTTTATCATATAGAGAGCATGTGAAGAAATTGCAAATAGTGAGGTCTCTGAGCACAGAGATCCTGTCAATGTGCTAGAAATAGTATGAATATTTCTGAAATTGCTCCCATCCAAAGTTTTAAGTTTTATCTAGTAATAAAATAGGAAATATAATGGTCTCTACAGTACAATTATGTAATGACACAACTAGAGTCATGCGTGGCTGTACTATATAGTCAGGGCCTGTTAAGGCATCATAGTTGTTAGCGTCGTTCATAATTATCAGATTTTTTCATGTATGGTTTATCTGACCAAGAACTGGACATTTCCAGGGAAGCCTTCGAATAGAATATTTTGATTCATATCTATTAGGTATAGATCTACCTTGGAACAAGTCCCAGGTCCCCCTGAATTCTAAGATGTTGATGGCATTTAAGGAAATGCTAAATGGCAGAAATTCTCAATAAACCTACTAAAATGAGGATCATATAAAACTCTACTTTCAGAGACCTGTGTGTGGACCTTGCCTCAGCCTATGGGTAGGCCACATGGAGAGGGTGAATCTTAAATGTCTTTTGTGTTTCAATATTCTTATCAGGAAATGGATTTAATTTCATGTCATGTAATCCATTTCAAAGCTGAGAAATGGAAGCAGAATTCTTTTCTTTTTGGGTTTTAATCGGATGGCAAGTCTGGTATTATCTCCTGATCATTGAATTCATTTATTTTTAATGAATTTGATTATGTGTAATTAGGGAATACTATACATGTGAGAACCAGAATACAGGCATCCCTTAAAGAGAGGGGCATTGTTTTTGCATAAGGCAGGCTGTTCATTAAAAGATTACACATGTGAGAATTAGAGTGTGGACAGACTCCAGAGAGAACAGTTTCTCTTTATTACTTTTACTATTGCTTCACAAATTATCATAGCAACATTTGTACCTGATCTGCTTGATTTTCCTGCAAGTTTTGCTACACTTAGAATCCTAGAGCAGTTCTGTAACTGAAAGGGTGTCCAAGTGAAGACTGTAATGTTAGGATAATTCTCTAACTAATGGCTGCACTGCTAATTTGATTTAGCTGCTGATCAGAGATAGGAAGAAAATTATAATTGAAATGCATTGCAACCAATTTGTAAATGTTGGTACACATTATCCATCATTGTTATGCTATTATGTTATTAACATAAATTATCACATAGAGGTAATTTAAAACTGTTAACTGACAGAGGTATATCTTATTTCTAGTAATAATTACACATAAAGGAAGGAGGTCAAGCTAAATGTTACATGGTATTATTGTGTGGACTATTAATGGAGAGTGGTAACTAAGTGATGTTAGCACTGAAAAATTACTTTGTTCTTAGCATTTCTATTAATTTTATGTTATACATGAATTCAAGATATCATATTCAAGTATACAATAGTTTTCTTTCTTAAAAAACATATTTTTGCACTAACTTTAGAATTCTTTTCTTTGTTAGTTTTGAGGTCATACCTGGCAGTGCTGAAGGATATCTCCTTACTCTGTGCTTAGATATCACACCTGGTGCTGCTCAGGTGACCCAAGGTGGTGCCAGGGATAGAACTGGGGTCTGCTGGTGCAAGACAAGTGCCTTACCCACTATAACACCTCTCTAACCCACAAACTTTAGGATCCTTAAATTACTATTTTCTTTCATATTATTTTCAATGTTGATCTTAATAAGATTTTTTTATATTTCTAGGGTCATAATCAGTATTAGTTTAATTGCAAAACACAAAAAACATTAGAAGGCAGAGTTAGAAGACAGTTCAATGAGTTGAGCAGGGACTTTGCATGTAGGAAGCCTGGGTTCAATCTCTAGTACCATATGATTCCTGTAGCATTGCTGGGAGTGACGTCTGAGCCCAGTGCTTGGTGCAGTCCCGGACCACTACTGGATGTGATCCAAACCCTCCTTCTCCCCAGAGAAAAGTTAGAATACTCTTATTAATAACAATATTATCCAGAATGAATATATGAACTCCCCATTCATTTGTATATTAAAAGATTGTGTCCTATATTCTTCAGTCAAATAGAGCCAAAGTTAATAAGTATGCTTGAGGGGGTAATAATTTTCACTGGGGAAACAAATTTGAGGAAAGGTGTCATGTTGAGGCAATGAAAGTTGTAGCAAGGCTCTTTGTTTTTCTTGACATCTATCAGATTAAGTATGGTATGTGACTTTTGGGACATAACTAATGAAAAGAGAACTAAGATAGATTATATAATGGGAGATAAAGCCAGTTGAAAACATTGAATTTCTCAGATTTAAGCTTTGAAAATGTAAAATGCTGGCAGCTTCCCAACAAGTGATTAGTTTGTCAATGGCTATCACAATGAAAACAATGGACAGGTGTCATCCCTGGAAATGTTATATGAAATCTTACTACAGCCAGATGTCAAAGAGAAATGTAAAATGACAAGTAGGCCCTTAACAAAATAATGTGCTATCATTTCATCTCATCCCAAAGGGTTTCATCATTTCTAAGACTTGAATGTATGAGAGTCACATGTCACAACCATTTATGAGGTGGAGATGACATAACCTATGCGATACTTTGGAACTGTGAAATGGGGCCACTAATTGATTCTCAGTGCTCAGATGAGAAAATAATCGCACACAGATTTACAGAGGCCATACCACAATAAAAGATGTTGTAATGACTTTTGTGTGTGTGTGATTCTCAAATGCGGGGTCCTAAAATATGAGTCTGGACAAAGTGGTGAGTTTCTCAGTGACGAATTTTAAAATAATCACAGGAATAAAGTATTTTATCAGAATTGCTCTTGAAATTTTCAGAAAAGTGCCATCAAATGGAGATGGAGATGGTCTTGCAGTGAATCTAGCACTGCCAGCTTCCTCTCCAGGTCTGGCAAATCAGCATTTCTTTGAGTGTGCAACTCAAAAGTTACCTCCTAGTTAGAACCACATGTGTGACGTACACATCTATAAGCATCAGAATTTGAGCCAATCTCAAAAGGATGAGGGGTGTGTAAGAATTGGAGTTGGTAGGAGGAAAACATTTATATTCTCACTTCCATCCTCAGTTCTCTTTACGACATCTGCATATTCAGAGATATTGCTAAATAATGTCCTTATCTCATTACTTAAAAGGTTATTACTCACTTTCTTCCCCTTTGAAGCCATATGTGTGATTTCTCAATTCTAAGAGCTCGAATTCTTCAAGCCTCTATGTCTTCCTTTTCGTACTGCAGAATCTTAGAGAAAATGACTAATGCTAAGATTTCTTCCCAGTAAAATTACACTTTATATATTAAAATCTCATTAAAAAATTAAGATCCATGCATACATTGTCATACATATATAGTATATACATACTGTTTTTTGGTTACACCTGGTGGTGCTCAAGGCTTACCCTGACAACTCTATGCTCAGGAATCACTTCTGATGGGGCTCAGAAGATTATATGTGGTTCTAGGAATCGAACCCCAATCGGGAAATGCAAGGCAAATGGCCTACCTGCTATATTACCTATAAATGTCCTATAAATCTTAACTACATTCTCTTGAGCACCACAAATTTCTCCTTGAACCAGTAGGTGGCTTGCATTAATATTACCAAAGAGAGGCAATATAATAACAATAATATTAGCAAAAAATAACTAACACTCATCAAGTGCTTAGATCTGAACAGACACAAGACTAAATAAAATAATTTACCACAACCAGATGATAAATATACAACTATCCTTATTTAACTTTTAGGGAAACTGAGATACAAGTATATAAGGGATTTGTTCACGATCACACAACTAGAAAGTGGTTGAGTTGTAATTTGATCCCAGGAAGTCTTATTTTATAGTCCAGAATACTAACACCATAAAACACTACCTTGCTCTACAAAAGACACTGAATTGCTTTTCTATATACCTTGGGAAGAGGAGAGGAAGAGAGAAGAGAGGAGAAGAAAGGAAAGAAAAGAGAAGAAAGCAAAGAGAAGAGAGGAAAGGAAAGAGAGGAGAGGAGAGGAGAGGAGAGGAGAGGAGAGGAGAGGAGAGGAGAGGAGAGGAGAGGAGAGGAGAGGAGAGGAGAGGAGAGGAGAGGAGAGGAGAGGAGAGGAGAGGAGAGGAGGGGAGGAGAGGGGAGAGGAGGGGAGGGGAGGAGAGGGGAGGGGAGGGGAGGGGAGAGGAGGGGAGAGGAGGGGAGGGGAGGGGAGGGGAGAGGAGGGGAGAGGAGAGGAGAGAAGAGGAGGGGAGGGGAGGGGAGGGGAGGGGAGAGGAGGGGAGAGGAGAGGAGGGGAGAGGAGAGGAGGGGAGAGGAGAGGAGAGGAGGGGAGAGGAGGGGAGGGGAGAGGAGGGGAGGAGAGGGGAGGGGAGGGGAGGGGAGAGGAGGGGAGGGGAGAGGAGAGGAGAGGAGAGGAGAGGAGAGGAGAGGAGAGGAGAGGAGAGGAGAGGAGAGGAGAGGAGAGGAGAGGAGAGGAGAGGAGAGGAGGAGAGGGGAGAGGAGGGGAGAGGAGGGGAGGGGAGGGGAAGGGAGGGGAGGGGAGGGGAGAGGAGAGGAGAAGAGAGGAGAGGAGAGGAGAGGAGAGGAGAGGAGGGGAGGGGAGGGGAGGGGAGAGGAGGGGAAGGGGAGGGGAGGGGAGGGGAGAGGAGGGGAGAGGAGGGGAGGGGAGAGGAGAGGAGGGGAGAGGAGAGGAGAGGAGGGGAGGGGAGGGGAGAGGAGAAAAGAAAAAAGCAACAAACTATAATTATATCAAAATAATATTTTATTTCTTTTTGGGGGGTGAGGAGCTTCTAAGATATGCTTACATGGCCCAGAGACCTCATCTGCTATTCTTCACCTACTGGGCTGGACAAGAGTATGCAGAATTTCTTGGGCCCTATAGAGCTGGGAGTTATCTGGACAAGCTCACAGGTGCTGGGAGTCCAAGAGTCACACTCAGTGTTGCTCAGAGACCTTCAGGGATGCATCTGGCAGTGCTCAGGACACCATGTGATGTCAGGAATAAAACCATGATCAGACACATGCTAGGAACATATACTAACTGACCTGCCATTTATCATCTGGGCCTTTTTTAAAAAATGTATATGAAACTTCTTTTATTTTCATTATACGACCCTGGTGAAAATACCAGATTAGATGTTCTCATATGGCAAGTGAAACATAGATTAAAATTTCTCTTTGATTTTCAAGATCCTCAATATTATCTGTCTTCTGGAGGGTCCAATTTCTTGCATATTCTGTGCTATTGCCCCTGAGGGTACTATATGCTATTTGTGAGTCCTCTATTGTTCCATCATAAGTCCTTGCTTGAAGTGTTCACTTCCTAAAAATCTGGCATTACATCCCTGAGCAAGTGTTTTTTTTATTCATTATGCATATGACTTGATTAAGGAATGGGTTTTGTGTGTTGACATGACATGTCTTCAGAATGGTGGTAGCATATTTTCATCATAACTTCAGACATCAAAGCAAGCTCTATGTCGCAGTGATAGTGGTTTAGAAGAGAAGGGGATCAGATTATTGAATACAAACATAGATCAAAGTTCTGCTTTGAATGATAAAAACAAATATTTCAACATAACTTACATGATGGTGACCATTTTACAACTCCTAGTGCAATGGTACATTAAGGACCCTTTACACCCCTGGACAGCTGCTCTCTGCAAGCCCACCATCTTGTCTTCAACTATCCTCTTTCAATCTGGAGAATCTCCCATCCTAGAAGAATGAATGAGAAAAACAGAGCAAAAAAAGATTCAATTGAATTATGTGTTTAAAGCTAGAATTTAGTTATAGAGGACTATTGGACAAAAGCTTAAATAATTTTATGAGCATTTGAGAAAAATGCAAAATGAATTTGTGCAAATTCAATAAATTGTCTTGCACGCGGTTGACCCGAGTTTGATTCCCAGCATCCCATATGGTCCCCAAGCACTGCCTGAGTGCATGAGCAACCCCTGTGGATTGCCAGGTGTGAACCAAAAAGCAAAAAATAAATGAATAAAATAAATAATATTATGATAGCAAAAATAATATCATCCTTACTTTGCATTTTTATATTAGATTAAAAGTGTGAAAAACACGTCAAGAGAAGACAATATCTGTAAGAAACATAAGAAAAGTTCACTTTCAGAAGAATCTAAGACTGTAATCAAGATAACTAAGATGAGAACAAAGGGCAACAAGCCAAGTTCAGTGACTTAGTTGTCACAGATTTTGTGATATTCTCACTGCCACCTGAAGCTTTTTAATAAAAGAAGAAAGGTAGAATTTAGTAGTCATAGCACTTTGAGCGACACAAATCCGAAACAGGGGCTGGGATGGACTCATGGAAGAATCTGAAATTTGGACAGGGAACTTTCACTGTTTCAGCTGCTGCGAACTTACGTTGCTGTCACTGTGCCGAGTACAAGATGACGGTGAACAAGACTTATCTCAGTGAACTAGAAATTATGCTGGGCGGGGGGGTGAGTGACATTTTGTCAAGGTGACATTCTCAGTTTTGAACTAGAATTAGGACTTGAAGAACAAATTTCTTCCTTATTTTTTTCCTTCCCATTAAGTGAGAAAAAGGGTTCCTGTAGGGACTTCATGCATTTTAAAGCATGTGAGAATCAGAGGGAAGCTTTTCTTCTTGATCAGTATCAAGGAGTGTAAAGAGAGTTCGATGCTGAGGATAGGAGATACAGCGCAAAACTATCATTTGGAATATTGAATATTAAAAAGTTTTAGCTTTAAAACACTTTATAGAACTACTCTATGTTAAGATTTATTAAAATATCTTGTTCACTGCCATTAGCTCTAGTAACGTGATGATAGAGGTATCACATTCAAGCAAGACTGTAAAAGCACCTTGGAATAAGTGTGCATTTGCACCGGAATTTCAAAGGACAATTTAAGGATGAACAAGTGTAAGCCCCAATTTACAGCGACAGTAAGTTATCACAGTAGTTTAAAAGGACAGCTTAGTATGTGTAGGGGAGAGAGGGACAGAAGACTTAGAAACAGCAAGAAAATACAGAATAATTGTTCGTGTGTCCTTACGATGTGCACCTAAATAATAAACATTAATTCTCTAATTGAGATAAAGAAAATGGTAAAATGTTAGAATAATTTTTCACTCAAAGAAAACTCCAGTGGACATTTTTTTATTATTTAGAATCATACATCATTTCCTATTGTGTCATTGTATTATGTGTGTTACCCCAGAGTGTGAGATAGAATTCTAAGTTCAAAAGTTCTTCCTTTTTAGGTCGGAGATGTAGTATAACAGGTAATGTGTGTTGCATGAAGTGATATCAGTCAGTCGGAGGTGCAGAGACAATACACGCGAGAGGAATGTAAGGAGCACGGAAGGTCAAGGCATGGATCTGGCTCATGACCAAGAGCGACTGCCAGGGGCCTCCTTTTATTTTATTTTTTATCAGTTACATCCTAATGACTTCAACACAGAGAAAGAATCACTAGCGAGAGTACAAACAGTTATAGGATAAGCATTCAGCAAAAGAACATCAGAGTATATATTATGTTGTCAAAGCTATGTTGTAATGATAAAATGTCAGAGGAAGATATGGAGCTGGACACATAGGCTCTACAGATTATGTCCCCCACATTCTTGTGGTCGGTTACACAGAAACAAAGAGAAGGCTCATACTGATCCTTGAAGTTCAAGCCAGATTAAGGATGTGTAAGAGAGGGGAAACTGCTGCCTTGTACTGCCAAAATAATGTATGATCAGGCAGGGGTATAAGAGCATGGGGTATAAGATCAGGCAGGGGTATAAGAGCATGTTGTACTTTTTTTAGATCATCTGGACTCACAAGTTTCAGCTTGCCCACTTAACTCAAAGTGGGTTTTCGGTTCTGCTTCCTGCTTTCAGGGCAGGGTTCAAGGCTTATCCTAATGTCCTGGCTTAGTACCAACAGTTCTTGCCTTATACTTGATAAATCTGAATTTATAATGCCCCCCAAGCACTACAGGAGTGATCCCTGAGCACAAAACCAGGAGTAAAGCATCAATACCACCAGCTATGGCCCCAAAACCAAAATAAATAAAACCTAAAAAAAAATACCCAAGCGATATTCCTCCTTCTTATTTATTTATTAATTTACTGTTATTTGAGTAAATTAATCTCTTAAATCTTGGTAATTCAGAACGGAGACTGAAGACAATAATAAAACCTACTTAGAAAAGTTCCATTTTGGTGAAGTGAAGTCAATCTATATATGTTATTAACCTCATGCCTGCTGAACTGCAAGTGCTGAGTAGCTTCTTGGCTTCAGCACTATATGGGGGGTGGTCTGAACAATGCCGATTTACAGACTCTTCTGACAGAGAAGGTGGTCTTACTTGCCACCACAATGAATTGATACTAGATTAATGACTTTTTTTTTGCTTTTTGGGTCACACCCACCGATGCTCAGGGGTTACTCCTGGCTCTGCACTCAGGCGGTACTTGGTACTTGGTACTCTGGCGGTACTTGGTACTTGGGGGACCATATGGGATGCTGGGAATTGAACCCGGGTAGGCCGTGTGCAAGGCAAACGCCCTCCCCGCTGTGCTGTCGCTCCAGCCCGTAGACTTTTTTTTAAATTTTTCTATTATATCATAGGTATTTATGATCCTTTGGGAAACAAATTTTTCTGAGCATTTGAGAAAGACACAGACCCTCTCCTCACCCTATGTATATCTGTACACATATAAAACCTTTCCATACAATCTCAGAGATCTCTATCCCACCCTATGGACCCTTGGCTATGGACTATAGAACTTAGCACTCTCAGGATATTGCCATCTTAAAAAATAAAACACGATTATTTTCATCCTAATTCCCTTTCCTACCATCTCCTTCATATTAAGGACTTTCAGTGTCTCCCTTCCTCTCACCATTCTCAGACTACAGAGGCAAGAATAAAAGAACTAGAAACAATCATTTATATGTTACTTTGTTAGCTTGTTTACTTGCCTCTATCTTGTTTGTTTGTTTTGGAGTCATAGCTGACGCTTTAGCTTGGGAGGCCTTCTTAGGGACTGTTACAGGGACTGTTAAGTGCTGGGGATTGAACCTGGGATTTCTGTATTGCAAAGCATATGCTCAGACCACCAATCATTCTCTTCAGTTCTAGATACTATATTTTAAGCTGTGTTGAACCTAGCTATATAACCACTACAACATTCAGAAGTGTCGTAAGAAATATACAGTCAATATGGCTAGAGTCATAGTGCAGTGGGTAGGGTGCCTATCTTGCATGCAGTCGACCCGAGTTTGATCTCTCACACTGCACGGTTCAGCAAGCCCCACCAGAAGTAACCCCCGAATTGCAGAACCAGGAGTAAGCTGTGAGCACTACTAAATGTAGCCCAAAGACACACACACACGCATGCATGCACGCACGCACGAACACATCCAAAAAAGGAAAAGCATATTTCTATCAGAAACATGACAGAAAAAAAACTTTAGAAAAATGCAAAGGTGAGCGTATGAGATCTAATTTTCATTATCAGAGGATCATATGAAATGAGATTGGTGCCTCCAGAGTGTACATAAGGGAGAGAAAAATTACCAAAGCCCAGCTTGCTTTATTTCCTGCAAATGATGACTGGTGGTTCGGCTGGAAACATACCAAACTGAAGGTTTCTCATCAGTTGTGTAATGATTTATTTTTCCTTTTGGAAAGGTTGCAAACTCTCTCTTTGTTATGCAAAAGAAGGAGCTGTGGTAGCTATGTGGGATGGGAGGAAGTTATGTAAAGAGCCTTGCATCTTCAAAATAACAAATATTATATATATTTTTAAATTGAATATTCATGAATAAATAACAAGAGAAGGAAGCATGAGGACCATGGAGGCATGATGAGAGAAACATAGAGAGACTAGACTGCCAGATGTTGGGGGGCAGAGAGAGACCTCCACAGGTACATTAGTGTGCTAGAGATGTATAATGCAGTAACCCAGATGGGGCTACTAATACAACATAAATGCATTTTTCTCACAGTGCTAGCATCTGGAAATCCAAAATCAACATATCAACAGAATTGCTCTCTATTAAAGACTTTCTCTGGTTTATAGATGGCCACTTCTTCCTGGGTCCTCACACTGTATTTTCTCTGTGTGTACATCCTGATCCTGATGTTTCTTTTCTGTGTTCAAATTTCTTCTTACAAGAATATGAATGGGGGAGGGGAACCTGAAGTGGGTTCTCAGAGAATGGTGGAGGGAAACCTACATCCAGATGGGTCGTGTGATGCTGGATTATTGTGTGCATAAAACCCTGTCACAGACAGTATTGTTAATCCCAGGGCATTAAGAAAGGGGAAAAACAGGAATATCAGTTAAATTAGATTTAACCACAAAACTTTTTTTTAACTTAATCACCACTATGAAGTGGTGATTCTACTTTCAAATTCAGACCTATTTTGAGGTAGGTATGAGGATAGAGTTCAACACATAAATTTGTAGGAGGACACGACACCTCTTCAAACTGGAAAGGAGCTTTCTGCCTGCTGGCTTCATACATAGTCATCCTTACAGAATAGAACAGAGGTTTTTGTGGTTTTTCTAGTTTCTAGGAATAGGATTTCTCCAGAGTAGACAGATGCTCTTAGGATGTAGAAGGAATTAGGTCATCAGTGACAAAATTGGTCCTTTGACACAGGTAAATTCCCATCTCTTACATATTTCTAAAAAATATTAATTTTTTTTAAAACTAAGGTGTTCAGGGACAAAAGACCTATGTAACTGAGAATAGATTTTCCAAAAAGTCTGCCAACTCTGATATCAAGGCTTTGCTGGCGACCAGCTTTCATCACTGTGTTTACTCACCGGGGTGGAACATTTCCAACCCTGTCAGCTTGTCTTTGATTTTACATTTTTTATTGTAACTTTCTCACCAAATATCAATACTGATCACTGTCTTTTATATGTTCAAAATAAAAAGTTCCATGGTGGTTGTATTTTTACCGTATTTAAGGATTATTTCTATTTTGGACAATCTTTGACAGTTCTTTTCAGCACTGGTGTTACAACAAACCTATTGAAACACTGGGCTTTTACGTAAAACAAAACAAGCCGGAGAAGTTTTTCGCCCAACTGAGTTGGAAGATAAATTTTGTTCCTTTTAGCCCCAAAACCCTATCTATATCCATCATAGGGTTACCCTAAGAATGGAATTTTGTGTCTTGCTTGCATTTTATAAATTTTGTCTGGAGCATTTCACATAAAATAGAAAAGTACTTTTTATATCTTTTATTTAAAGCCAAGACATCATCTGGGCCAAAGAGGTAACATTTAGAAATGGAGCTAGGACATGATAGGTCTGCTCAAAGTGGGAGACAAATCTAAAGTGTGCTGAGCTAAGAAGCAAAAGAGGTTTCAAAAACCTCTTACCATATTTATTTTTATATGTATACTTCATCTTGTGTCCATTCCCATCTGATCAGCCATCAATTATCTAACAGTAATGAAAACCTCCATGTTTTTTACAAGATAGAGATACAACAAAAACTAATGAAAGGCCAGTAAGGTTGCCACTTCAGCTCTTTTTCTTATTATCTGTCCCTGCACTCTTTTCTCTCGCCTTCATTTAAAAAGCTTCTTCCATTTATGTTCTCTTTTCATCTTTTAAAGTTCCTTCTCATTTATTTCATTGGGAAAATAATAGTATTCTGTTTCAAAGCAGAGTTTTGGAATCAGAGACCAGGAATTGAAGTTCATCTACACTTTCTGGGAGAACTTGGGCAAATGTTTCCACCCTTTTTCTGCCTTAGTTTTCTCATTTTTAAATTGGTGCTTATATGAAGAACAAATAAGATTATGAAACACAAATGTCTTATTATGTGTAATGTATATACACTTATTTTATATACTTCAAGCGTAAATAGAATACTGTGCATAGTTTATAGTACATGTTAGAAAAAATCCTTACATAAGATCTTTTTATTATTCTTATTCTGTTTCTAATTTCTATCCCTTCTCCCTATCCTTCCCCCACTCTCTCCTTTCTTCCCTTAAATATCCAGTCATCACTTTCTTCCCCTAACAATGACATGTAGATTTTTGCCTGTGACCCAGACAAGTGAGTCCCAAACAAGGACCTTGACTGGTACTTCTTAGGGAACTTAAAATATTTCAAGAATAGCAGAAAATAACATTGAATTAATCTGTGATGACACTTTTTTCTTTCTTTTTTAAAAAAAATTCCAATTCTGTAAAATCAGCGTTTTCAAAATTGTCTACTTCATGTCTCTCATACATATTGATGAAGACTTCTAAATTTATTTTGATAAAAAGAGTGGGGGGATTCTCATTTTACAAATATTCCCCCCAAGTAATTTTTCAGCATGTGGTGTTCATGGGAATTGAAAAAGTATTCTAAACTAAACAAGTTAAACTCTATTTCTTAATAACCTCTAAAATTAAAGGGGATTGAAGACATGCTCATTTGATTAGCATAGTGTTTTGAAAGCTGGTGCTATGAACCATGTCATTATGACTTTAATTGAAAATATTTTCATCCTTTCATTGAGGAATGCTACAGAAAATAAATTTATAAACCCTTAGACTTTGACAATAGTTCTGAGAAGAACTAGGAGAAGGACAGTGAGTGTGAGTGGTGGAAGGATATTGGCACTTTAGTCATGTTTGTGGTACAGTAACACTTATGTCTTACAATTTAAGCATGTACTCTTATTAATCAATGTTACCTCAATGGGTGAAAAAGGATTATTAATCACATCTTTGATTATTTTCCTGAATACTATTGGGGATACTGTGTCGAAACATATTTTACTATTTCATGTCGACATCTAAGAAATTTGCAGTCAAATTCAATCTCAATTTTAGTCACTGAGGAGTCTTTACAGATTCACTAGTTATACTCTAATAGTACCCATTGTGTCGGAAAAAATGTACTCTGATTTTCTGATTTGTGCTAGTTACCTTAAATCCTATGTAGAAAATCTAATTAATTCGTAATTAATACATTTCAGCTCATCCCCCTAGATGATTCACCACCTCTACATGGTGAGGAGGTGGCAATGGTGCCAATGGGCAAAGAGCAAACCAACAGGTGCTGCCCAGAGATGCAGGCAGGTGCAGGGCTAGAATCCTTGCATCGACTGTGTCGATGAGGCCAGTACTTTCTGTATGTGAGCAGCACGTCCATGCACAAGGTGTGTGACGTGTTTGTCAGCGTGCAGATCATTACAACATACCACCCGCACAGTAGAACCTGGAAAGCTAACCCTGGCATATTCAATATGACAAAAACAGTAACAAAAATGGGCCTCATTCCCCTGACCCTGGAAGATCCCCCAATACGGCAGCATTGAAAAGGACAAGCAAGGAGAGCTGCTAAAATCTCAGGGCCAAACTAGGCTACCAAAATGAAGAAGGACTAAAATGACTGTCTGCACTTTTAACACACATACACTGGCATCAGAAGCATCCATTGAGGACCTGATGGTGCAAGTGCAGAAGATCAAATACAACATCATTGGACTGACCGAGACAAGAAGGCATCGATCACATCACACCATTTTCGACACTGGAGAAGAATTTTTCTCTGGAACATGTGACAGTACAGGCATCAGTGGTGTCAGTGTCCTCGTCAACACAAACTTGGCCATGAATATTGATTCATTCGAATGCCTAACAACCCGAATCAGATGCTTACATTTGAATAGATGTGGCTCATTGCCGGCAGTTTCTATCTTCGTCGTCTATGCACCAACATCCAACTACGATGAAGAAGAAATTGAGAAGTTCTACATGGAGCTGGAGAAGTTCTATAAAGAAGACCACACCTCCTACAAGATCATTGTTGGTGATTTTAATGCCAAGATATTACCGAGAAGGTCTCCCAAAGAACTCCACATTGGGACCCACGGCCTAGAATGGAATGAACAGGGTGAGAGACTGTCTGAGTTCATCATGTCGAAGAAGACCATCTATGGCAACTCACAGTTCCAGAAGGCAAAATTTAAACATTGGACATGGGAGTCTCCCGGTGGACAGTTCCACAATGAAATTCACCACATCATATTCAATTGACAGTTTTGCCTGACTAAAATGTCACTGCTGTCCCAAAATTCCAAACAGGATCAGACCACTGTCTCCTTTGTGCGAAGTTCTACTTCACAGAGCGGGGAGAAAGGGCTGCAAAATTTAAGAAGAGAACTCCCAGAATGACCACCAACTGGGAGCTCTTTGACACTACTGCAGCATTGTTAAAAACATTGACGAGGATGATGATTGACTGGTTCAGCACCTCCATGATTGTGTGAGGAATGCCAAGAGAGAGAAAGCCACAAGAAGAAAGAGAAGCAATAAAGAAAGACCTCAAAGAGAGAAGAACAGCAGTGTTGGCCGATGCAGCAGAAGCCGGTAAAAGTATTCACAATGCCCACCTGTTCTTTACCAACTATAAAACAAGATAACAAAAAAAAAAAAACAAGATGGCAGCCCTCTAACGTCCTGATGGATCTATCACATCTTTCAGAAGCACAATGGAAAAGGTTATCCACAACTTCTACTCAGATCTCTTCGATAGCCACATCCACCTTCCCACATACCAAATTCTGCAGGATGGATATGTCGTTCCCAGCATTCTCCCTTCCAAAATCTGCCATGCCATTTTGTTGGTAAAGAAGCATACAGCACCCGGTCCAGATAAGGTCAGACCCAAACACCTGAAAAATCTGCCACCAGTACTTGTCAATACAGTGGTTTGGCTCTTCACACACTACCTGTCTGAATACAAAGTTCTATCCCAGTGGAAAACCAGCAGGAACATTCTGTTGTATAAGAAGTGAGACATCCATGACATCGGCAACTATTGCCTAATCTGTATGTTGTCCGAATGAAGTAGCTATGTGTACCTAGGTTGAAAACTCAAATTGAGTCATCCTGAATAGGATTGGCAGAACACTAGACAAACAACAACTATGAGACCAAGCTAGGTTCCGAAAAGGATTTAGCACCATCGACCATATCCACATGGTGACCAGGCTCATTGAGATTTCATGAGTTCAAGATGCCGCTCTGTCTAACGTTCATTAATTTCAAAAAGGCCTTTGATTCTGTTGACACTGAAGTGGTGATCGAAGCCCTAGCCAAACAGGGTGTTCAAATTCAGTACATCAGGATCCTCCATGAGTTGTATTACGGATTCACCACCAGGATCTCACCATTCTACAAGGAATTGATCACCAATGTTAAGAGAGGGGTTCCGCAGGGCGATACCATTTTACCTTGCATACGGCCAACCTGGGTTAGATTCCCAGCATCCCATATGGTTCCCCGAGCACCCTCAGGAATAATTCCTGAGTGCGTAAGCCAGGAGTAACCCCCGAGCATGGCCGGGTGTGACTCAGAAAGAAAAAAGATAAAGCCCGAAGTCTCCATCAGGCTCCCCTATGAGAAGCAGAGAGAGCATGGAAAGAGCCTTAGTCTCTTTCCTCCCAAATAGTTGAACAAGAAAAATAAAAAAAGCTAGTGCGTGTAACTGAAGCTGAAAAAGAAGTTGATGATTTAAATAAATGAGCATTGTTTCTTAGAAAACCCAGAAAGAATAAAGAGCCCCACTCAGTTCATTAACCAGTTACTAAATGGTGTTTGTGTTATCCCCATGAATACTAAATGAATTCATTATGATATGTGCTATTACAGTGAATAGCAAATGAATTCATAACGATGGGCTCCATAAAAATATTCCTAATGGAGAAGTTATGCATTATCAAGCTGGTATCTAGAGTAACTAGGGCTTACACTAAAATGGGGGAAATAAATAATACTATGCACAACATTGGTTAGTTGAAGTAAGTTCTATAAGATTGCAAACACAATTCATATCTTAATAATAGTCAGTAGCTTCAAATAACTCTGTTTTTTGTTTCTGTCCTTTATCAAATTGTGGCTGAAGTCTATTTTTATAACTGATTCAGAGAAAGATCCAATTATATTCAGCTGGTCAACAGTTAACATTTGGTTTGTCTCTAGATAGATAATGTGAGAAAATCTTGAAGAGTTTTCAATCGTTCCACTCAGAGGTTCTTTGATAGAATGACTATCACATTACTTGATGAACTTTAGGCCAGTTGCTATACATGAAACACAGGAAAACATCTTATTTGCTAACTTTGCTCAGCATAAGAATAAAACAACATTTTTAATTAATGGCATAAATAGTGTATTCTTGAAGTTATATTTTAACTTTATCAGCCATAGTAAATAGACTATAAAATCATGGCAACAACAAAAGCACAGATGGTGTCTTACTATAAACCTGTAAATGATAGGGCAAGGGCCTGAAGACTACTCAGAGGGCACTTGTGGGCCATAAGTCGTCTAGAAACTACACAGTGTTAACTTCTCTCTTAACTGTAGAATTAATTTCCTAGGAAAAAAATTGATACAACTTCTTCTATTCATAATAAACCTAAAATACTTCCAGGGCTTAATTTTCAAGAATCAGAAGCTTACTATGATTGCAAAATGTATAGCTTAAATTTGAACCTAAGAAAGTAAAATTTAACAAGAAGAATAATGAGCAGAAGAAATAGAAGTTAAAAGTTTTCTAATGCAAATGATGCAACAACTCAATCAAATAGAAATCGTTGACAATGTACAGAGTGTCTGTAATATGAAAGCCATTGCGAGGTTACACAAATAAGACATTGTTAGTCTTCAAATAATTTTAAAGTACTATATCATGTACGTCCTGCCCACACAGCAGAGCCTGGCAAGCTCCCTGTGGCGTATTCGATATGCCAAAAACAGTAACGAGTCTCACAATGGAGATGATACTGGTGCCCACTCGAGCAAATCGATGAATAATGGGACAACAGTGCTACAGTTCAATGCTATATCATGTAGATAGTTTATACTTATATAATTTAGACTGTGATAATCAGAACCAATATGTACAGTACAGTATGCAAAAAGACAGTATCAAACATTTATATAGAATCTTGCACATGCCCAGAACTTTCCTAACCACTTTACATAAATTAATTCATTTAGACTTACCACAAACCAATGCTTGTAGTCACTATTAACATCTACAAATTACAGTGAGAAAACTGAGGCACATATAGCTAAGTAACTTAGAGATTGTTAACTCTGATCTTTTCTTGATTTCCTGTAAGTGATACAAGTTTGTTGCTTAAAATCACAAAAGATTTTCATGAAATTCACTTTCACTGTCACTGTCATCCCATTGCTCATCGATTTGCTCGAGTGGGCACCAGTAACATCTCCATTGTGAAACTTGTTGTTACTGTTTTTGGCATATCGAATACACCACGGGTAGCTTGCCAGGCTCTGCTGTGTGGGCAAGATACTCTTGGTAGCTTGTCAGGCTCTCCGAGAGGGGCAGAGGAATCGAACTTGGGTTTGCCGCATGCAAGTCAAACCCCTACACGCTGTGCTATCACTCCAGCCTTTTATGAAATTATAAGAGGTAAAGTGGCTGGCTTCATTGGTTGGTTGGTTAGTTTTGGGTCCCGCCCAGCAGTGCTCAGGGCTTACTTCTGGATCTGCATCAGGAATCTCTCTTGATTGTGAACAGGAGACCATATTGTGAGCTTAGGTTCTAATTCAAGTCAGCTTCGTGCAAGGCAAGCACCTTTCCTGCTGTACTATGAGCTGGGTTTTGATACCATAAAAAAGATTGAACTTTCTAGAAAATTCATGTAGCAGAGATACAAAAGATAATTATTAGGTTTTTTAAAGGTTTTTCAAGGTGTTTGGTAATTAGAACATCAAAGTATCACTGTCATCCCATTCTCATTGAGTTGTTCGAGCGGGCACCAGTAACGTCTCTCACTGAGAGACTTATTGTTACTGTTTTTGGCATATCCAATATGCATGGGTAGCTTACCAGGCTCTGCCACGCAGGCTCAATACTCTTGGTAGCTTGCGGGTCTCTCCGAGAGGGGTGGAGGAATCGAACTCAGTTCGGCCAAGTGAAAGGTGAACGTCCAACCGTTGTGCTATTGCTCCAGCCCAGAACATCAAAGTATTTTAAGTAAATGGTATCATGGAAGCAGTAGTCTGTGAAAGTGGTTTCCAGAATATACCTAAAGAAATACTAAAACATAAAGATAAGATCCTTTCATTTGCAACAATATGGGTGTATATAATGGACATCATACTTCGTAGAATAAGCTAGACAGTGAAAGATGAACATTATGATTTCACTCAAATGTAGTATAGAGAGATAACAAATGGACAATCTACATAAACCAGAAATGAACTTTTGGACACGAGGACCAATTAGTCTTTACCAAAAGAGGAAAATTAAAGAGGGGGTGGTGGTGTTGGTGGTGATGGTGGTGGTGGTGAGTAAATCAGGATAAAACTGACAAATGAATGATAAAGAATGGAACATGCTTTTCAATGGTAGACTTAATGTTTATACACATGCACTCACATAGGCTAATGCTCAATATTTGCAACATATTTTGTCAATTCTTATGTGAACAAATCAAAAAAGTAATCTCCAGGCTCTCACAGAGAATGGGCGACCTCCCTCCATCTCCCTGTTCTTCTGGGAGCCTGGCAGTCACTCCCACAGATTGCCTCTAGTGCCATATAAACTCATTAACAGCCATGACCCAGAAAATCACAAATAAATCTCAGAAGAGAGCAACAAGCTGCAGAGATGCTCCTGAAACCCAAAGTCACCATCCGGTTAAAAATTTAACTCCAGCTATGTCATCCTATTTAAAATTTGAGAATTCCAGGAGGCACATCTCATACTCTACACCACTGATGTACCAGGACTAGCATACTACATTGGATGGGGTGGGAAGTAAGAAGACAACCAATATGGATCAATATATATATGCTATATAGGTACATATGCATATAAATACATTATATATTAGTACACAAGGCTCAACCTGCAACAACATGTTAGTAATCTCTTTTTTTTTTTGGTTTGGGAATTAATGCCCTTTTTATTTTTATTTTTTTTAATAATTGAGAAACTGTGATTTACAGTTATTCGAAGTTGAGTTTCAGGCATACAAAGTTTTCCCACAACTGCCAACCCAACTTCCCTCCACTAATATCCCCAATTTTCCCTCCCACAAGACAGCCTTATCTTATTTATTTATTTATTTAAATTTGTCATTAGTAAATCAGCATGAGGTACAGTTACAAACCTACGAATCTTCACGTCTGCATTTCAGTCACACAGTGATCACTTACATCCCTCCACCAGTGTCCATTCTTCTCCACCAATGTTCCCAGTGTCCCTCCCACCACTCCTACTCCACTGGAGGGACACCCCAGTGTCCCTCCCACCACCCCTACTCCACCTTCTCCGGCAGGGCATTCCCAGAGCATCGGATGTTGTAGTTTGCAATAAAGGCATTGAGCAGCACGCATCTTTCAACCCGAGTGGGTCTGTCCCAACATTCTCTACTTGATGTTCTCTTCTTTATCTCAGCTGCTTTTTCCCCCAGCATGTGAGGCCAGTTTCCAAGCTGTGGGGCAGACCTCCTGGTTCTTATTTCTACTACTCTTGGGTGTTAGTCTCCCATTCTGTTACTTTATATTTCACAGAGGAGTGCAATCTTCCTATGTCTGTCTCTCTCCTTCTGACTCATTTCACTTAACATGGTACTTTTCATGTTGATCCACTTATATGCAAATTTCATGACTTCATCTTTTCTAACAGCTGCACAGTATTCCATCGTGTAGATGTACCAAAGTTTCTTTAACCAGTCATCTGTTTTTGGGCACTCCGTGTTTTTCCAGATTTTGGCTATTGTAAAAAGTGCTGCAACAAACATATAAATGCAGATGTCATTTCTGCTTATACTTTTTTGCCTCTCTGGGATATAATCCCAGGAGTGGTATTGCTGGGTCAAATGGGAGCTCAAATTCTAATTTTTTGATAATTATCCATATTGCTTTCCAAAAGGGCTGAATCAGTCGGCATTCCCACCAGCAGTGAAGGAGAGTCCCTTTCTCCTCACATCTGTGCTAACACAGGTTGCTTTTGTTCTTTTGGATGTGGGCCAGCCTCTGTGGTGTGAAATGATATCTCAGTGTTGTTTTGATCTGCATCTCCCTGATGATTAGTGATGTAGAGCATTTTCTCATGTGCCTCCTAGCCATTCACATTTCTTCTTTGAGAAAGTTTCTGTTCATTTCATCAACCCATTTTATGATGAGGTTGGATGTTTTCTTCTTGTGGAGTTCAACCAGTGCCTTGTATGTCCTTAATATCAACCCCTTATTGGATGGGTATTGAGTGAATATCCTTTCCAATTCTGTAGACTGTCTTTGTATTTTGGTCCCTATTTCTTTTGAGGTGCAGAATCTTCTTAGTTTAATATGGTTCCATTAGTTTTTCTCTGTTTTCACTTGCTAGGCCAGTGGCGTGTCATCTTTGAAGATACCTTTAGTTTCAATGTCGTAGAGGGTTTTGCCGACCTTGTTTTCAGTGTACCTTAAGGATTAGGGTCTGATGTTGAGGTCTTTAATCCATTTTGATCTGACTTTTGTACAGGGTATAGGTAGAGATCTGAATCCATTTCTTTGCATGTAGCTGTCCAGTTTTGACAGCACAATTTGTTAAACATGCTTTCCTTGCTCCACTTCACATTTCTTGCTCCCTCATCAAAGATTAGATGATCATATATTTGGGGGGAGGTGTCAGATTCAACCCTGTTCCATTGGTCTGCAGCTCTGCATTTATTCCAGTACCATGCTGTTTTAATCATTACTGCTTTGTAGTAGAGTTTGAAGTTGGGGAGGTTGATTCCTCCCATTTTCTTTTTTCCCAAGAATTGCTTTAGCTATTTATGGGGGTTTATTGTACCATATGAATTTCAGGAGTGTTTGCTCCATTTCTTGGAAGAATGTCATAGGTATTCTTATAGGGATCGCATTGAATTTGTACAATTCTTTAGGGAGAATTGCCATTTTGACAATGTTAGTTCTTCCAATCCATGAGCAGGTGATATCTTTCCATTTCCTTGTGTCCTCTTCTATTTTCTGAAGTAGCATTTTGTAGTTTTCTTTATACAAGTCATTTACCTCCTTAATTGAGCTGATTCTGAGGTACTTGATATTTTGAAGCACAGTTGTGAACGGGATTGCTTTGTTCATGTTTCTTTCTTCTCTCTCATCATTTGCATATAGGAAAGCCGTGGACTTGGAATGGAAGCCACGGCATCTGGGGTTCCTGTGTGCAAACCCTGCACTCTAGCTTTCTGAGTGACTTTTTAAAACACAATAAAACAGGCTTGTAACATGGAGCCATTTTACACTTGAAAATGTTCTCAAATGAGACTACTGATTTTCCAACTCCACTGATGCCCTCCAGAATGTAATTTTATAAATTTAAGAATATAGTCTAAATGAGAAGAAATATTTTATTGAATAATAATGTCACTATTAGCATCTGTAGAATCATGTTTTGATGGTACCAAGAGTTAAGTTTAATGAAACTGCTATGTTCCTTCCTGGAGGGATCAGATGATTGATTAGTTGTTCTCAATATCTATTTTATTTCTACCATAATGCCAGAATAGGTTAAATGCAATAATTTCATAGTAAATTCATAAATTAAATTTATTAATCCAACACAAATGGATTAAATGTAATAAATCATTCACTCAATAGACTCTTTTCACGTAATTATTAGGTAACCAGCATAAGGATTATAACTATAGATATTAAGATTAAAGTGCTTAATCTATTTCCTTGAGACTTTTGTATATGTATCATAAGGTACATATATATGTATGCATAAAAATGGTGTAGCACTTAGGAATTTTCAAGTGCATTAAATAAAAAAACTATGTTAATGACAACCTGACATTAGATCCCAAACTAATAACCATCCCAGATGACTAAAATTCTAACTTTTCTAGGAGAGAAACTGCCTTGTGCAGCACTTTTTCTCTCTGTCCTCACATTTCCCTTGGACTTAGTGAGCTGCCAAAAATACTAATTAAATGCTGTCTTTATTAGGTTTTGGAGATTTTTATTCCTTAAGGTATATGTTCAGCATTTATTTTTGTCCATGGCCATTGGTTTTCAATGAACTATTGGACTGATGTCTTCTCAAACACTAATTAATAAATACTACTAGATGTCCCAGGTAGTTTGTCAATAGTTGTCACTGAGCTAAATTTAAATTTAGACAAAATCTTAATGCCTCAGGATTACTAAGGATGATTTGGCATTATCTTAAAGCATTTCTTACTGTCAGACATCAGAGAGTGCCTACATGATACCACCACCACTAAATGATCTAACTTTTTAATTCATGTGATTGCTTTATGCTTGATTATCCTGTGAGGAACAGAAATAGAGGAAACCAAAACCCGCTTGGTGGTGCAAAGCAAGTCACTCAGTTAATTATTTTTGCTTTTATAGGATGATATGGCTCAAGACAAAATGAGCGTATCTAAGGCTGATCTTCAAAAGTGCCTAATCTTTTGCTTCAAGCTTCAAAGCAAAACAAAGCCCAGAACGTGACAAATCCCTTTGCTTTAAAATAAAACCAAAGGAAGTTAAGTTACTTTAAGAGAAAAGCTTTTGTTTAGCAGTCCTGATTGTGCTAGTCTTGAGGGAGACTGGGGATGAGAATCTGGTTTGCATAAATTATCCCAGTGATTCAGTAGATGATTATGAAATGACCCCAAAAAAGCACAGTTTTTTCTCTCTGAACAGGTATGATAACAAAATGGTTCTAAGAAAACTTTATGCTAAAAAAATTAAAATATTTTCTCATCATATATATGTTTTTGGTTTTTGTTACTTTTATTTTCATGCATCTCGCCCACGCGTCAGAGCCTGGCAAGCTACCCGTGGCATATTCGATATGCCAAAAACAGTAACAAGAAGTCTCACAATGGAGACGTTACTGGTGCCCGCTTGAGCAAATTGGTGAGCTACGAGATGACAGTGACAGTGACAGTTATTTTCATGAAAGCCATTTTATTCTATCACAGGGCTTCCTGAGAAATCGGAATTAATATATTCTTCCAAAACAGGTGAACAGGGCCAGTAACAAAAATGGCTTGAAGAACTTAGGCTGGGGTCAAAGTTCAATCCCCTAGCATCCCATAGGGCCTTTGAGCCATCAGGAGTGATTCTTGAGTGTAAAGCCAAGAGTAAACCCCAAACACTGCTGAGTATGCCCTCAAAACAAGACAAAACAAAAAGAATTTAAAAAGGAATTTAAGGTTTTATAAATAAAACTTCATAATTAGTTTTATTTAGAAAATATATTGTAGTAAATTGGTAAATTCCGTTGTGTTCTCTGTGTGTGTGTGTGTGTGTGTGTGTGTGTGTGCTCGCGCGCGCGTATGTTTGTGTGTCCCTCTGGGCAGTACTTAGCTTTGGTTCTGTTAACCACTTATTTTTCTCTAAAATATACTCTAACTGATAGAGTTAGATGATACATAATGTTCCTGATTTCCACTCCTGGCACCCTTAATTTTACCTTTTAGTCTCCTTTCTTAGAGCGTTCCCAGTTTATCACTTAACACAATTCCTTCTCAGTCTCCTGTAGCAGGACTCAAAGTCACTCCCTGCTTGCTTCTCGAGTGATCTAAATCAAGACTCCCAGAACTAATAAAATAATTTATTTGAGCTCCCTTTACCTGCCTTCACTTCTCTACTTTTTTCCTTCTCAGATTCAGATACCTAACATTAAGCGCTAACGTTTTTATTCCACCTCTAAACTTGCCTTTTCCTATTACTCACTACTGTTATTGCTAAACCACACTGTGCACATATAAAATTCAGTTCATGAAACAGGGTAAGAGATCCAGTGGCTTTGATTACTTTGGTAGTCTTTATAAGCAAATGAAAACGAATGTCATTATGCCTCAAAATTAAAAAACACAAACTGAAGTACAACCGATCACAAACAGCCAACTAGCCTTTTCCAAACAAAGCAACTATCTAATAACAGTTCTCCAAATAATTTCCTTTTTTGCTTCCCCCTCTCCTCCATGTGGGGTGGCGCGGAAACTCAGTGGGATAGCACACGCCATCATGGGCAAAGCCCGAGTTCATCATTGGCACAGCGTGCTGCTACCCACCCACACTCTGCCAGCATTGCCACACGTGGGCGCTGAGCTACGCTTACATTACTCTTATGTCTCAGCACTGGGCCGCGGGTCAGCAGAGCAGCTGGGCATCAATGGCACTAATCCCTGCGATTCTCCACTTCTCTGGGCACAGCCCATCTGGAAAAGAAATCTTCTCCCCAGCACCTATTCATGAGATGCTCCTAATTATTTCTGCTTTGACTGCTGTTTGTTTTGAATCAATTTTGCTCAAATAAACTCTAATTTTTTTAAAGTTTGTTTTGTCATGTGATAGCTTTACGTTTTTGTTTGTTTGTTTTTGAATTTGGGGGTCCTACTGGGTGGTGTTCATGGTTTACTCTGTGTTCTGTGTTCACTCCTGGAGGGGCTTGGGGTCAGCTGCCTGCAAGGCAAGTACCCTTCCTCCTCTGCTATCTCTCTGGCCCCTCATTTAGTAATTTTCTACTCAGCTAAGGAAGAGAAACTTAGCAGAACTTTGGAAGTGTCCGAGAGCAGACACTGATGTTTGCATTTATTAAAATTGAAGCCGGCTTAAATTGAATGTTTCCAGGGGGAAACTTGATTTGGACTCCATAAGGTTTCATCAAAAAAAAACCTTCCAGGTGTGAGGGAAAAGAAAGGCAGGGAGTAAAAGTTTTCAGAAAGTCTTCAAAGATTCAAAGACAGAAACTGTTGATGATTTTCAAGAATGAGCTGATGGATTCTTCCAGAAGATTTTCTACAAAACAGTTAAGCAATTATCCTCAACAGGAAAGTCTGAAAATGATCAAGGTTTAGTAATGAAGATAATAGGGGAGTGAAGTCACACTAATGGACAATTAATTATGTGGGTTTGTGGGTTTGTTGGTGTGTCTGGGTTTCTGAGTAGTTTTGCTTTCTCATCATTTTATCTGTATGTAGGTGTTTAATTTTGTTTCTCATTATGCACATACTTGTCCAAACCTCTGGGCACCTGATGATTCTACAAATATTTGCTTGCTTTATATAAACAGTATTTATGCCTTAGTAACATTAGACCTCAAAATTTCTTAGAAGAATTTGTTCAAAAGTGTGATTGCTAATAAGTATTACTCTTTAGATACATTGAATTGGATAGCTTAAACATTGAAGGAACTCTAGTCCCCTTTTTGACCTTTCTGCACTGCTCTTTGACCCCCAATTTATATCAGGAACACAAGTACACAGTGATATAAGATATTGGAGCATCTTCTTTGTGTTTTTAGGAGGTTTGGGTCACACCCAGAAGTTCTCAGCCTCTATTTCAGCTCTGTTCATGTGTGAGCCCTGGTAGTGGTCATGGGACCATCTGTGAGGGCTTGAGATAAAACTGGAATTGTCTGTATTTAAGGTACAAGGCAAGCACCCGAAACCCTGTACAATCTCTCCGGACACAAGACATGAGAACATTGATCACATTTTTACCTACAATTTTCCTGATTTAATTAATGTTCTTTGAAGGCAGTTCTTAGAGTGATACCTACAGAAAAGATAATATTCAATAAAGACATTTCAAAATAATTCAGTTTGGTGATTGTGTGGCAATTCTTAGGAATACATCATATTTTCAGTTTAAAAAATGAAGTGACCTGACTCATTAATATTAATTGCTTTAGATTTTAAGAGCTATAAACTTTCAATTCACATGTAATTATAAATTATACCATTCAGAGGACTGTGTAAAGCTCTGGAACATTGTTATATATGGTAAAAAGCATTGTGTTTGAGGCGGACTGGTTCGATTCCAATATAACAAGGAAGTTTTGATAAACTGAAGGATACTGTAGCTTCTTAGGTTTCATTTTTACCTTTGTACTTTTTATTCCAAGATAACTATATCTAAATCTTATTGTTTCTGAAGCTGCTATAATGAAGTATCAGAAACTATGCAGTTTTTTTTTTTAAATAAAGTGATTATTTCATGGTTCTAGAAGTCCATGACTAAGTTAACAGGGTCATATTTCTTCTGAACGTTATAGATTTGCTTTGCTCAAGCTCCTGGTGAACTGTTGACAATCTGTGGCATTCATTGGCTCACTCTTGTGTCACTCCAGTCTCTGCTTTGATCATGCCTACTTTCCCTATGCGTACACCTTCACATGCATTCTTATAAGGACATGGGATACAGTGCAATGAAGTCCTGTCTATTCCAGTATGACCTCAATTTCCCTTAACAAATCACATTTGCCATGACTCTTATAGAGGTTAGACATCAATCTCTTGTGGGTACATATAATGTCATAAAACTAAAATATAGAATTCTCTTGGCGAGGGTCCCCCAAGCAGTGCTCAGGTGGTTTGGGGCTATTCCCTGCAAAACAAAGTCAACCAGATGGCTCAATGGTAGGTTTGAAAGATGGGGAGCTACTTGGGCCCAGAGGGGAGAGTGACCACCAAGGTTGTCCCAGTAGTGCTGAGAGCCCTCCAAGGCTACACCTGATGATACTCAAGGGACACTCAGGGGTACACCTGAGCACCAAAGTCACATCTGACAGTGCGTGGAGGGAAGGGCTAAGCTCTGCCAGGGGCATACTAAAGTTCTATGCCCCTGCACTGAGCTATCTCCCCAGCTCCTAAAATAGAGAATTCTTCTTTGAATAGGAATAACAAAACCTCTGCTTGACATCTGTTAGGGACAATAAAAAGTATTTCCTCCATCTTCCTCCAAGCCTGGTTATGATGATAGTGACCGTCAGGGCTGATTTCAGTCTGTCTCAAGGCTCCCCAGCTTCTCAGAAATATGAACCTGAGTATGGTAGATGTCAGAATAGTCTTCAGATTCCTGTTGATATTCATCCTCGCGAAGGTTGCTGAGAACTTGAGATAACGTTTCACGCATGGTGCTCTTTGAGTCAGGTATCATTTGCTTTCCTTTTGTGCCATACTTAGCCATTATTGACCTATTTCTTTGTAATTTTTGCTCAGTCTTGCTGCAACTCCTTTCACTCCACAAGAGGACAACTTACTCCAAGAAATGGCTTGCCCTCTCACCCCATCACTACCAGTGGACCTCTCCAAAGCCAGCTCTCTTAGACAAGGAGAAAGGGCAATGAGAGGTACAAACTGCCCTAAGTTATGGATGTTTCTAGGAGGGTGGTTGATTTTAGTTGCAATACTTTATTTTGGCGATGCTTACCTCCTGCCAGATTTCTAATTCTCTTACCATTTAAGATTGCCAAAGCAGGCCATCTGTAAACATGAAAAGTTGCAAAACTGGGGTCTCTCACAAAGCCATTCTTTTAATATTCAAAAAGAAGATGGATTTTTCCTGTCCTGAACGTCTCAAACATTATCACTTGGAGTGGGTAAGCCTTCTGTCTTCTCCATGCTCTGAACTTCACAGAAATCTCTGATTCTGGACAGATCTCCCTTGGGTGATCGTCTTTGTTGCCTTCTTTCTGTTAAGAACATGCCTTGGCAACCGTGACGGAGGAGCCCGGCACAGCCTGAGTCAGAAAGGTTATAACTGTGCAGGGAGGACAGCTCCAGCTCTCTGCTGTTGGTGAGTTATTCTGTTTATTCTACATATGTTTCCTTTTAATTAAAATGTCATTTTTAATTAAAAATGAAATGTCATGAAGGAAAAAAAAGTTGGCAAAGTCTGGGTTATTGCAGTGAATGGAAGCAGAAAAACTCTGTTGAGAGTCATAACTTTGAACGGATGAGAACAGTCTCTTATTCAACATTTTGACTAAAAAGGAAAAAAAGTCCACAATAAGAGGGCTTGGAGAGGTTTGAAGGCCCTTCACTGCTCAAGGCCTACATGCGCATCTGCTTTATAGCATGTTCCCATAATTAAAAAACATATATTTGATGTGTGGGCACATGCTTTAAGTTAATGAGTGATGCTGATGGGTGCCACATTTTTCATGAGTGACAGAGCCACTAATGAGATGTAGCGTTGACTGCACAGGGCACCAATAAATTGTGTAAAACACCCCCGCTGGCCATTTATTTAATTTATTTTACAGAAATATAATGCCTCATAGTTTAATATGGAGCTTTTATTTTGTTATAAAGGTCCAAACCTACAATGAGCTTCTCAAGAATTATGCATCATTTATGTCTCCCTGTTCAGCTTTGCTATGCTAGAGAACGCTCCACGTTATGATTAAATCCTTAAAGCAGTGCTTCCATAGACAAGTAAATTCCATTAAAAAACAACTGCTCTAGAATATATATCACCTTTGATATAGAGAGGGGACAGACATGTGGTTGGAAAGCATGGAGAAGCCAGTTGTGGAGGGATGCGTGTTTCTAAGTGGTATGGAGTGAGACAAAGACCCTGACAACCGAGCTTCCCTCCAGCAAGTCGTACCTTGATGTTGCCCCTCAGTCTCCTTTCACACCTTGTTTGTTCTCCAACAGGCCATTGAGTGAATTACTCTCCCTCTCAGTGCTCCACAGCTTTGGCTTTATTTTCCACTTCCTGGTGCCATTCTTTTCCCTGACTCTGCTCTTTAAAAACACAATCCAGACCCCTTTTCCCAACTCCCTCACACACACACACACTCACTTCTGCCTCCCTTCTCGTTGGGTAGATTTCGGTTCTCAGTATGAATCAAATCCATCCTGTCTTGCCGTTCCCCTGTGATCAGACCAGGATCTCCAGGCATAACTCTCAGAACACCCTGGACTTCCCTGTGGCCTTTGGCAACTGTAACTAAATGCTTAATTGCCAATTTAACAGGCTTACATGGTCTAGAATATAATCTCCAGGAGAGTAAAAATGCATTTTTCACTAGTGCAGCTTTAGGTCTTGGCACAATGTCTCACTCATAGTAAGAGTTAGATAAATGTTTGTTGGATAAATTTTACTCCGAGTAAGGTAAGACTCTATTTTTCTTGGTATGCCTTGCTACAAAGCAATTTAAAGTTAATACAGGCTCACAGATATTACTAAAGCGCTTTATAAACACTCATGCGTGCCTCCAGTTCAGCGTTAGCTCTGTCTCTGTTCTGCTGTGATCTATGAAAAATGCAAACTGGATATAGAGTTTGCTCAAATAAGGATACAGAAAAAAAAATCAAAGGTATTTAGTGAGCTACATATAATGTATTAAACTTATCCTGCGATTCAGTTCCATGCCAGACAGTACTTAGGCACCTATAGTTCCTATTTCAGGCAATCTCAAATTAGTAAAATTTGATTAGTCAATGAGAATGAAATAATATTTCTACGTTGACTGTCATTTTTGCCCCAACTCCAACCCTCAGTAAGGTTCTCTAGAGGAAAATGAAAGTCAGATGTCTGCACATATCATAACAAGGCTTTTAAGCTTTGCTTACTTATTAACTGGCTAATTACTCAGTGTGAAATAATTACTTTCGTTAAAAAATAAAATTGTGGAAGTGGTATTAGGCATATTATTTTTCCTGTCAAATCCTCAGATTTGTAAATATAAGTAATAAAAGTAGAGACATACAGCTCCTTTCCATTTCACTGGATATATTTTAACAGTATCTTTGAGAAATTATTGAAAAGTTTGTCCCATTTCTTTTTATCACCATGATAGTCAAGCAGTCCTGCCTGGTGTCCAATTGAAATCTCTTCTTCTTTATTAAACCAATTTCTGCTTGTTTGCTTCTCCGTAACCAAGGAGAACAGAGGATCAGCATCCTTCATATAAAACCCTTTATATTCTTGGAGACAGTAATTTCCTGTAAAATATTTAGTTGAAAGTTCCATAAACTTTAAAAGGAAAAAAAGAGGACCATAGTTATGTATTTTATAAAAATACTATTCTGAGATTTTAGGCATAAATATAGCTAACTTTACCTTTCTATGTGACAAATTAAATGTAGCCCTTTTTAAATAACTTGCTATACCCCATAATAATATAGTTACATAATAAATTTCTTGTCCAGTATTGTTAATTATTCTGAAAAGGTGTATACTATAAGAACTCTTTTTGGTTCGTCCTAATATTTTTCACTTGATTCAACTATTCATTTATCACAGTGCCAATGTAAGTGATTAACTATGAATTGATTTTGGTAATTTGTTACCAAAATCTTGAAATATGATTATCGATAACCAATAAGAAAATACTTCTGTAAGAAATAGAAAAAGATAACGTCTTCTAGAGTTGAATGATTTGATTTCAGAAACAATCAAAAGAAGAAGAAGAAGAAGCACTTTGTCCCTGCTACTTTAGGGATTTCAGAAGTTTTTGCTTCTCCACAGTAGTTTAAGAAAAGTAAACAATTATGTAACATTAAAGGCAAAATTTCACCAGAACATTTATCTCTCTCTCTTCTCTCTCTCTCTCTCTCTCTCTATATATATATATATATATACATATATATATGTCACTGTATTACTGTATCATCCCGTTGCTCATCGATATGCTCGAGCAGGCACCAGTAACATCTCCATTGTGAGACTTGTTTTTACTGTTATAAATATATAGAAATAAATATTTGCATGTTGAGCATGTTGAGATATTTTCTGAAATTGACAGTAAATGGTATTAACTAGATCATAACTTCATTATTCCTTTCATCAGGGAGCTCTTCTCAGAAGTTCTGTGATTGGAGGGATCTCTATGCTAATCAGCTAAGAGTTCTGCCCAAGAGTTTCCCTGGTTTTGGTGAAAGGCTGCCCTCTTGTGCAGAGATGAGAAGCAACCACTACAAATAAACAAACAAATAAAAATACTACCTCATTTACGTTATAATCAGATGCCATTTCTGTGGGATTCTGAAATGGGTGTGGCAACTATGCCTGACACCCACACTCACCTTTACAAATACCACGAACTTACTCTTGACCTTACCTTTGGACCCCTTATACTTGAGAAAAGGATTATCATTTTCATGGTTTCTTTATACCTTCAGACCAAAGATAATCTTGCTTTCAAAACAAGAGAACAGTTTTCCAGTAGGAAGCAACTACAGGTTTCCCCTGTCAAAAGTAAATGATGTGCTTGCTTCTAATTAGAAAACCTGCTCATCTATTAATAAACATAAAACTAAGTGAAAAGAATCAAACTTTTAGTTTGTTGAGGCTAGGTTTTTGTCACCAGTGAGAGAGAAGAAGCATGGGAAATTCTTCATAAGATTATCACTTAAAGTGAAATACAGAGCAAACACACTCTCCCACTTAAAAAAAAAAAAAGTTTTCCCCATGTATTTTGTATTTGGTTCTGTTGAAGTAATGCTTCTTAATGCATATTTGATTAAGTGGATAAAATGCATGAATTACTTCTACTTGAAGGGTTCCCCCCCCAGTTTATTTAAGCACTGTTTTACAAAGTTGCACATGATTATTTGTTCTAGGCATTCAATATTCCAACACCAATCCCACCACTATTGCCACCATCCTTCCACCATTACCTCCATTTCTCCCACCACCCCTCAAGTCTGCCCCCTTGGCAGGCCCACAATAATTTACTTTATATTGCTTGTTATCACTAAGTGGCTAACCAAATTGTTTTATCTCACCATGGGGACATTAAGTCCTTGTCTGATATTTTACTAAGCTGTTGTTGTAAGTTAAGCTTTCTATGTTAATGATTTTGTGCATTGGCCACTGTGTTATATCCCATCCAATCTGGTGCGCACTACTTGGATGCCAGTGTGGTAGACTTTGGAGATATCCGGAAAATCCAGAATATTTAATTGGGCAATCTGTCCTGATGCTCGGCCATAAAAGCGGGGTGGGAGCAGCTTCAGGCTTTGTTAGTGCAGGAGCTAGCCACCTGCCTCTCTCCAAGACTGCTCCAGAGGTCTCAGCGGGGAATGGATGTCTGGGACACTTTTGCAGTTGGTTGATCTTTTTTAAGATTTATGAGTCTCCGGGCTGGAGCGATGGCATAGCGGGTAGGGCATTTGCCTTGCACATGGCTGACCCGGGTTTGATTCCCAACAGCCCATATGGTCCCCAGAGCACCGCCAGGAGTAATTCCTGAGTGCATGAGCCAGGAGTAACCTCTGGGCATTGCGAGGTGTGACCCAAAAAGCAATATATATATATATATACATATATATATATATATATGTGTGTGTGTGTGTGTGTGTGTCTCTAGAACAGGGCAAGCAGATAAGATCAGCTACATGGTGGCAGCAGTGCTATGTGGGCTTCTATCTGAAATTTTAACAATGTTTTATTTTATACAATATGCAAATGTTTCATTGTGTTTTTTTTCTTAATTTAGTATTTAAAGGACTTCAGTAGTTATTGTCACTAATAAAAGAGTTAGCTGACTATCTGTAAAAGTTATAAGAAAGGCTTGGAATTTTGAGCAATGTTATTTGTCTTTAATTCTGAGATCACAGAATATATTTTTTAAAAAGTCACAAAATGTGGGGCCGGAGCGATAGCACAGCGGGTAGGGCGTTTGCCTTGCACGCGGCCGACCCGGGTTTGATCCCCGGCATCCCATATGGTCCCCCAAGCACCGCCAGGATTAATTCCTGAGTGCAAAGCCAGGAGTAACCCCTGAGCATCGCTGGGTGTGACCCAAAAAGCAAAAAAATAAATAAATAAAAAAAATAAATAAAAAGTCACAAAATGTAAAGTATTGCTTTGATGTGGACTACAGTTTAGAATTCTATGAGATTTTCAGTCACTGAAAATATTTTAAGCTCCATCATGTAGAAGATAAAAATGACTTAACTGGGCCCGAGTGATAGTACAGCGGGTAGGGCATTTGTCTTGCATGCAGCCTACCCAGGTTCGATCCCCGCCATCCCATATGGTCCCCCGAGCACTACCAGGAGTAATTCTGAGTGAGTGCAGAGCCAGGAGTAATCCCTGAGCATCGCTGGGTATGACCCCAAAAAAGTAAAAATAAAATAAAATAAATTTAAAAAAAACAAGAATGACTTAACTAAGGAAGCTGGGGGGTGGGGAGAGGAAATGCAGGCCATTGGGGCCATAGGACCCTGGAGAAGGGGTCTTGAAACACTGGTAATTGGCCTAGTAACTCCACAGCTGTAAAACAAAGACTCCAATAGTATTGTAAACAATTATATATCAATAAAAAAAGTAATCAATAAGAAAATAGAGAACTCCGTAAAAGCAGAGAGTGAACCAGGGAGATGGTTCAAAGGACAGGAGGATTCACACGCGGAAGGCCAGTATTCACTGCAAGCATCAAGCAATCCTCCAAGTACCTTCCAGGGTGACCTTCTGCACCATCAGATGAACTTCTCCCCCAGTTACAAGCAAACAGAGCTGCAAGAAAAATCAACTCACATGTCAATGCAAAAATTCACCTAGAAATGTTCACAATGACAGTACTCACTACAAACACCACAGTGAAAAACGAAATAACTCACACATCTATCAATGAATGGGTAGCATGAACGCAAACAACAGAATGTTATTCAATGATGTAAAGAAATACAGATGCATGCAATGACAATGATGTACTTTGAAAACATGATACTAAGTGAAAAAAGTTAGATGCTTATGCATCTATGGAGAATCTCCATTTTAATAAAATGTGCAAAATAGACAAGTCTATAGGGTTATAGGGTAAAAGTAAAAGTTTACTAACAGAGTTTTGGAAGAAAGAGGGAGAGAAGAAAAAAAGTTACTATTAGTGGGTATATAAATTTGGAGTGTGGACTGGAATGATAGCACAGCGGGTAAGGCGTTTGCCTTGCATGAGGTCTACCCGGGTTCAATTCCTCCGCCCCTCTCAGAGAGCCTGGCAAGTTATCGAGAGTATCCCGCCCACACAGCAGAGCCTGGCAAGCTAACTGTGGTGTATTGGATATGCCAAAGACAGTAACAAGTCTCACAATGGAGACGTTACTGGTGCCCGCTCAGGAAAATCGATGAACAACAGGATAACAGTGATACAGTGCTATATTTCACATACACTAACTATATTTTAGAAAATTTTTATCCTATTTTCAATGTATCTGTCTCTCTATATGGGGCGTTGAGCAAGAACCACTGGTACACAGGGCTTACTCCTGGCTATGTACTCTGGGCTGACTCTTGAAGGACACCAGGGGACCGTATGTGGTGCTATTGAATGAACCTAGCTGACCCACCCGCAAGACAAATCCTTTAATGCCTGCATTAAAGCATTTTTAGTAACATCTACTTCACCAATACCAGCCCCTTCATGATATGTTTTGATATGGATTGTATTGTTTGTTTGAATTGAATTTTATGGTGTTAGAATCTTGAACTTAAATAAAGAAAAGTTTGTTGTTTTTTTTTTTTTTCAACGTAAACATTAAGAGAAAGCATGGTCTGGTGTTCTGTGAAATCTCTTCTTTATTTCAATGAATGGTAATAGGCTTTCAAAACGTTTCATTCATGTAATGCAATATATTAATTTTCATGTTTTTATGTTGCTGGTTCAAATATGCTTTTTTGTTTTATGATTTTAATTATTATATTCTCTCAGACATTTCCTCCATTCTCTAAAAAAATGCCTTGGAGGGAATGTAAATATTTTAGGTCTTGTTACAATATTTGTCTGAGCAGAAACAAAGAATCAAGGGCACTACTTTATCCAAATGTTTGCTTTGAGGTCTCGCTCATTAAGATTAAAATTTTGTTTAATAATTGTAGAAGCATGTGCAAGTCTTTGAGTCTCAGTCTCCTTAGCATTTTATTAAAGACAGCAGACTCTCTTGACATAGCTGTTGTCTCTTGTATTAGATGAGGAAATATACTTAAAGAACTTTGCTAAGTTGCTTAGCATGAGTAGATGTCAAAAAGATAAAAATTAACTATAATAATACTTCTGAAATAAAGCTACTTATTTAACAAAGAACATGAATAGAAAGCAGTCAACAGCTTCTTCGAGCTGCTTAAATGTTAATTAGGGAGTTTTGCATTGGTTTTTAAAAATATGAATATTTATAGGGAGTTCCATGTTAATCCATACTTTTTTCCCTTCAAAGAAGAACTTTCAACTACACAAATGTAAGAACCATCTTAGCATTTGAGGAACAGGCAAAATGATTCTTTTCTGATATTACTTTTAAAATAATAGATCTTACTTGTCCTAGGAATTTTTTTGTCTGCCTCTTCATCACAATTGCAATCAGCACACTATCTGTTTCCAACAGCAACAAAACAGCTGGATCACCCATTTTGATGAGGGATTACTCTTTAGTATTTATAGTAACACCTATTTCACCAAGTGGAGCCCCAAAGAAGGAAAAAACAAACAAGAGACTTTTCGTATAACAGGTAACTGTTTTCTTTTGTACTAAATTTCGTTTCCTATTGCTTTCAGTTTCTGAAGCCTGTTTTGCCACTCGGGGGACCCTTGAAAGCAGCCAAACCAATGTAGCCAATAGAAATTTAATTTTAAAAATATAAAGCTTTGCTTTAAATATCCCATAGAGGCATTAAGCAAAATGTTGGGAGATAAAACCAAGCACGTAAACATGCCAAAGACCTTGAGATCTGAATAGAGACTACATTCAAAGTCAAACATGCATAAAGATGTCTTTTTTCAGTGATATTAATGAAATGGTTAATTCTGTTGTCATGGCAACAAAGAACAGCTGTGATAAAAAGCTAAAGGTCTATACATAATGCCCAATACAAGGTCTCTCTAGTTCTAAAGCTGATTTTCTTAGCTACAATAGAAGTGATGTGTTTTCAATATCATCCTAAGCTTTCACATCAAATCTTTCTTGTTAATCCAATAAATAGACCAGTAATACAAAAAGAAATATGTGTTTGCACATTATAAGCCTCATAAAAGAAGTTTACCTATGTTCAGTCTTAAGAGGGAATGTAGAGAGTAAACATATACTTCTGTAAAAATAAAAATATATATGGAATAAAATTATAAAAGACAAAATATGTTCAAGTAGAATATCAAAGTAATTATCAGACACATTATTATCTAGCCAGCCAGTAGGAAATGCATTATATTTGAAAGAACAACATACCACCCACAACAACAGAAATTCAGAAGCAAAAATAATTTCATTTTTAAAACTCGCCAGAACATAATAATATAAATGACAGAGTTTATTTTTCAAGCCTATCAATGTGCTTTTGTGAAAGTGAGTTCATTTGCTGAATGTATTCACCCTGATGAATATATAAACCAGGTTCTAGATTAATTTCACCCTCTGATAAGGCCCAAGTGTTCAACACTCTTCATAAATCCCTTTTCTCCACCTTCATCTGGTTTTTAGATGATACCAGGATATTTTCTTTTTCTTCATCTTTATTCTTCAGAACCATCCTTTCAACAGTCTTCCTCGTTCTCAATTAAAACACTCACTGTTTCTTACTTGCATTACTACAATAATAAAATGAATATTCATTCCACTCTCAACCAGGTGTCACTTGTTTTAAATTTATTTTCTGTTCTCCTTTTATGTTTAGAGAAAAATAAAAATCATTTTATCATCTTTTTTTTAGCCACACCTTGCTATGCTCTGGACTTACTCCTTGCTCTGTGCTCAGGAATCACTGCTGGCAAGGCTCAGTGGACCATATGTAGTGCTGGGACTAAACCTGGGTCATCCATATGAAGGAAATCACCTTACCCCTATATTAATTATCCCTCCAGCTTCTATCTATCTTTACTTTTAAAATAGATTTTGCATATATTGAAGGTATACAATGTGATCACTTAATAATCTACACACAGTGATTAGAATGTGAGCATATCAATTTCTTCAGTTACCTTTCTTTAAAAAGTTTCTTCTGTTAGAACACCTGGAATCTATTCTGTTCAGAAAATGTCCATATCACAGAGAGAGAGAGACAGAGAGAGAGACAGAGACAGAGAGAGAGAGAGAGAGAGAGAGAGAGAGAGAGAGAGAGAGAGAGAGAGAGAGAGAGAGAGAGAAGACATAGAATGACTCTGCTCATTTGTGGAATATAAAGTAACAGAATGGGAGACTAACACATAAGAATAATAGAGATAAGAGCCAGGCTTGGAAGCTGCCCTCATCTGAGCTGGCAGCTAAGATAGAAAAGAGCTCCCTAAGTAAATGATGCTTGGAGGGCTCGCTCGAGATGGGAGATGCTGAAAGTAGACTATAGGCCAAACATGATGTCCACTTACTACCTGTACTGCAAACCATAACACTCAAAAGGAGAGAGAGAGAGAGTAAAAGGGAATGTGCCTGCTACAGAGGTGGGGGTTAGGGTGGGGAATAGGGTCAGAGTGGTGGAAGGCATACTGGGAACATTGGTGGTGGAGAATGGGCACTGGTGGAGGGATAGGTACTCTATCACTGGTATGACTGAAATGTAAGCATGAAAGTTTTTAAGTCTGAAACTGTATCTCATGGTGACTCATTAAAATATATATATAAAAAAGAAAATGTCCATATGCATTCCTCATATGTAATTGCAGTCCTTATGCTGTACATTATAGTTCAGACTTTCATGCTGCATGACTGCAACTTCATATGTAGCACTGTAGCACTGTCCTCATGTTGTTCATCTGATTTTCTCAAGTGGGCACCAGTAACGTCTCCATTGTGAGACTTGTTACTGTTTTTGGCATATCAAATATACCATGGGTAGCTTGCCAGATTCTGCCTTGCGGGCAGGATACACTCAGTACCTTGCCAGGCTTTCTGAGAGGGACGGAGGAATTGAACCCCGGGTTGGCTGCATGCAAGGCAAACACCCTACCCACTGTGCTATCACTCCAGTCCAGCCTCATATGTATATCCTTTAATCAACACCTATTATTCCCCACCCTGAGTTACCACCTTCAGGTTCTTCCCCTCACTTGCCATACTTATTTAAGCTCCACATCTTCTCATCGCCTCAAGAAACATTCTCAACAGACTAAGAAAGATAGTTAATGGGATCGATTCAAGCTTTGAGTCCCACAACCTTATGCACTCTGAATAGTGAGCTAGGAGTAGTGCTGGAGCACCAAGGAGTGTCACGTAAAACCCAACCAAACCAGATTAACCAACAAAAAATAAATCCCAAATTAAAATGGTCTCAAGACCTCTAGGTGCACAATATGTGTTCATTATTATGTGATATTTTACTACTGATTTGTTCTTTGTCCCTCTTTTGGTTTTTTTATACTCTCAAATTCATAATTTAAAATTTAACTGGTGTTTATTTTTTTAAATGGGACTGGAGAAATAGCACAGGAATTAAGGTGAATATGGTCCACCCGTGTTTGATCCATGGTACAACATATGATTTTGAGTACCACTAGGAGTACCCTGACTACAGAGAAGTAAATAATGCCAGACTACTTCTGAGAATGAGCTTTCTCCCCAAAAAAGACATCAATTTTTTTAAAGGAGAATACAGTACTATATGAAATGCACAAAATCAAAATGTCCCAAAGTTAAAAAATTTATTTAATTTGTGATACAACCATAACATTGAACATTTTCAAATAATTATAAACTATGTCAGAGAGATACATGAATTGATACAGAAAATATTGCCGCTCCCTTTTTATCTTGTCACTAAGTACAAAAATAAAGAGTATGTCCATTATGATTCCATTTTTAAAAATTCAGTATGTGATATGTCGCTTATATAATATAAAACTAGGATTTTTTAATTGTCAAATTTAATAAGTTTTTTTAATTATTATTTTGTGTTTGAGTTCTGAGCCACACCCAGAGATGCTCAGGGCTTTCTCCCTGCTCAGTGCTCAGGAATCACTCACTGTGGACTCAGAGATCCAGCCTAGTGTGCCGTGTGTAGGACAAGCCTCCACCACTGTGTGATCTCTCTGGTCTTTTATTATTACTGTTACTATTATTATTGTTGTTGCTCTTTAATTTTAAGCAGCACGGCTTGCTGTACTGCTTATGGTAGGTTTCCGTGCATAATGCATTCCAGCAATGCACTGTCCACCTAAATGTCCCCTTCCTGGCCCCAGTGTCTACCCCATTCTCATCCTTTTTCTCTACCCCTATCCCACTCCACCCCACCCCCATAAGCTTGTTATTGAAGACCAGGTCTATTTCTATTGCTCTTGGGATTTCCCCTACTTTGTTTTTTTTGTATCTCCTACAAGAGAGAGACACTTCTGTGTCTGTTCCTCTGATGAATTTCTATTGATGTTACCTTTGTTGCAATCAAGATGTAGAACATTCCATGTCTAAAACAGTGTTTCTCAAAGTAGGTGATTTTACCTCCCAGGAGATGCGGAAAAGTTCCAGGGACACAGCATTAAACTTTGTTGAAATGGGGTAGGGAGGCAATGGTGTAGTTTCTGTTTGCATAAAGAACTGGGGGCAGGCTCTGCATACTGTGGTTTTATTTTTTCCTGAAAAGAGGGCAATGGAACAAATAAGTTTTTGTGACCTGTGACCCAAAGATTCCTTGTTCTCCTTTTTAGCCAATCCCACTACTGCCTGATCCCAGGCAACCACTGATTTGTCTTCTATTACTATAGATTTGATTTTTCTCTCTAGAGTTTCATATGAATGAAATGATATGGAATTTTCTTTCTTGTGTCTAGAATTTTTATTTCAGCAGAATGACTTGGCTGCCTGCATGCTGTATGCATCAGTAGTCTTTTGATTATTATTGCTGAATAGTAAACTTATATATTCAATAATTTGTCTAGACCAATGGACATTTGGGTTATTTTTAGTTTGTTGTTTTTCCAATGAAGAATGAGTTTGCTATTTAAAGGCAAGTCAGCATGGACATTTGCTCTCTTTTTTTTTTCTTGCTGTATATTTAAGAATAGAAGTGCACAGTTGATTAGTATGCACATATTTAGCTTTGTAGGTATAACAAAAACAGCTCATCATACTGGAAAAGATGGTATTTATTTGGGGCTCAGAAACAGTTGCCTAGAAGAGTGGTTTTTTTAGCCTGTTTATTTTCATTAATGTCTACTGAAAACTATTGTGTTAAGCAGCAATATTTTTCCCCCACACTGGCAGGGGATTTCTGAAGATATAAACCAGGCTTCTTACCTATGGCTGAAAACCATAGCCTAAGAGAAATGACATAGAGCTACCCAGGGAGTGAATGTCTTATACACACACAGAAAAGATGGGCTAGTTCACCACCAGGTCCACTAAGCACATTAACCTAGAACTCAGCCATATACTGATTGGTTTGATGATAGATGAGCCAGGGGATACGTTAGTCTGGTGGATCTTGGCAGAGTTTCAGTCCTGGGAGCTTATAGGTCTGTCACATCAGCTCTGATCTGTTTTCTTTCTGAGGTGCCAATGTCTGAGCACGGTGCACCACTCCAGCCTGGGTATGCAAGATCTTGAACAGTCCCCTACCTCAGTTTTGGTTTTACCCTGAACAGGCAAGTTCAGTTTTGCTTCCTTCCTTTCTTTCTTTATATTTATGTTTGTCATAGAAAAATACCAAATCGTTTTCCAGTGATAGAACAATTGTATGTTTTCATCAGCAATATATTAGTTGTTCTAAGTCTTACTAAATTTAGTATCATTTAAAGAAATGTTCATTCCAATGAGTGTATAATGGCATCTCACTGTAGTGATTATTTTGTTGTTTCTTTTTTTTTTTAGAGGAGGGGATACTAACAGTGCTCAAGACTTGCCTTGTGCGCCTGGATCAGGGCTCACACCTTGTGAAGCTGTACAGGGTGCTAGGACTGAATGTGAGTAAGTTGAGTGAAATAAAAGGACCCTACTCACAATAGAAACTCTCTAGCCTTACTATTTAAGAATTTTTTAAAAATTTATGTTTTGAAGGTGAAAAATTAAAATGAATAAAGATTTGAGGTACTGGATCCAGTGATAACTAAGTAAGGAACCAGAAGTAAACCCTGAGCACTGCCACATGTGACCCCCAAACCAAAATAAATAAGTCAATAAACAATTTGATTAAAAACTGAGCATAATGTCTTACTTGAAATGATCAGGTAAAGTGACATAATTCTGAGCCTCCTAAGGGCTAATGATTCCTAAAATAAGAAGCAGAGGGTGTTCATAGGTAAAAGCATTCTTATCTATTTTCTGGGAAAAATTGTCTTTAAACATAAATGGAAACCTAGAGTCATTGACCTGGAACTGCCTCATTGTTTTCTTTAAAATAGAAGTCAGATCAGATTGGAGGTCAATTAAAATAAACTTAATTATTAATAAGGCTTTGATTATTCGCTACATAGATATTGTCTATATATATTTTAGACATTGGAATCAGGATACCAATGTTACTATCTGCATAATCAAATTGGATGGTTTCATCCACAGGCTCTCTGAACTGTATTAGATTAGACCCTTAAGAAAGAATATAATTCATTTCCTGTGAAACATTAACTCCCAGATATTAGAGATATCACCATTGGCAACTATGTTGAACCATAGTTAAGGAGAAAATAAAAATGGTGATTGTAAGATATCTCAAGAACACATAAATAAAATTATGTTCTTTAAGCAGACAAATTCTTGTTTTCTAGTAATTTAACTGTTAAAAAAAGACAATTAAAACTGTGTTCTTCTGAATAAATTACATATTGACTATCATATTTAAAGAGGCAGAAGCTGACAATTGGGGCAAACTGCAAAACAATTAATGAACACTCTTGATGTCTGAATACCATGGGAGAAAAAATAGGCATATACCAAAGAGATAAATAAGAGTGGGTGGTTAGAGATCAGAATGCTCTAAGTGGCTAGTTGTCCTGGATATAGTTTCTTGGTCCTTTATGAACTGTAGCACTGTTGTAGCACTGCCATCCCATTGTTCATCGATTTGCTTGAGCAGGCACCAGTAATGTCTCCATTGTGAGACTTGTTGTTACTGTTTTTGGCATATTGAATATACCACGGGTAGCTTGCCAGGCCCTGCTGTGCAGATGGGATACTCTGCGTAGCTTGCCATGCTCTTTGAGAGGGACAGAGGAATCGAACCTGAGTTGGCCACGTGCAAAGCAAATGCCCTACCTGCTGTGCTATCGCTCCAGTAGACTATTTTATTCAATGGATAGACTTAGTTATTTGGTTTTTTTTAACTTGGAAAGGTGAACCTTTTACCTGGAATTGCACTTCCACCCAAGTTCTTTCCTAAAAGGACTAAACTGGCATTAAATTGTTTTGTTTTCAGCTATACCAAAAAGTGCTCAGAGATCATGCACAGGGCTCAGAGGACTAAATGTGGTGCTAGAAATTCAATCTCAATCAGCCATGTTCAAAGCAAAAGCCGATCCTCTGTAGTATTGCTCTGGGCCCTGCACTCAATTTTTAGGGTGGTAAGGTTAAGGGAGAGGTCCTTGTCAGAAGACAATGGGGACTTGGCTCTCAGCTTAATTGTGAGCTGTTTTTATTGTGGATAGGAAAGTTGGAGTTACCCACTCCTTAATGGGCAGGACAAGTTGTCTGTTCTGCAGGGTAGAATTTCTGCTTGAGATCAACTAGAGACTGGGACTGCTTCATGCTAGTTACACACTAACTTTTCCTAGCAACACAAGGTTTTAAAGACCAGGGGGCAATATTGGTCCCTGTCAATGACATGTAATGTACTATTTCTTTCTTTCTTTTTTAATTGAATAGCTAGGAGATACAGTTACAAAGCTTTCATGATTGAGTTTCAATCATACAATGATCAAACACCCATTCCTCCACCAGTGTACATTTCCCATCACCAATGTCTCTAGTATCCCTCCCACCACCCCCATCCCAACCCAACCCAATCACCGCTTCTCTGGCAGGCACTTTTCTTCTTTCTCCCTACTTTTGGGCATTATGGTTTGAAATTCAGATACTGAGAGGTGATCATGTTTGATCCTTTGTCTACTTTCAGCACACATCTCCCATCCTGAGCTATCCCTCCAACCATCATTGACCTCTCTATCCCAACTGCCTTCTCCCTCAGCACTTGAGGCAGGCTTCCAACCATGGACCAATTCTCCTGGCATTTGTTTCTACAGTCCTTGGGTGTTAGTTTCATACTATTTTATATTCCACAAATGGATATAGTCATTGTATATCTATCCCTCTCTTTTTGACTCATTTCACTTAGCATGATACCCTCCATTTCCATCCAAATGTATTTGATGGACAGTTTTCTTATGTATTGTGTCTCAAACCTTGCTAAACAGATATTATAGCCTTTTTATCCTTCCAGAAGGTGGAAACTTATAAGCAGTTTTATTATGAATTTTGCTTCTTATTTTAAGGGGAAATCACTGCTTGTGGGTAGAAATAAATATCTTGAAGCAGTTGTTAATTGTTTTAGATATTAATAAAAAACTTAAGTGCAAATACCTCTCGGAGAGCACAGCAAACTACCAAGAGTATCCCGCCCACACAGGCAGAGCCTGGCAAGCTACCCGTGGCATATTCAATATGCCAAAAACAGTAATGATAGATCTCATTCCCCTGACCTTGAAAGAGCCTCTAGTTGTTGGGAAAGATGAGTAAGGAGAGACTGCTAAAATCTCAGGGCTGGGAGGAAGAGACATTACTGGTGCCCGCGCAAGTAAATTGATGAACAACGGGATGACAGTAATAACAGTGATACGGTGAAGTGCAAATAGAGAAAAATGCATGTATAATCATTTTTACTGATAGAAGCACATTTCTGTGGAAAACAAGGCATTAGTCTAGTTTTTGTGGATTCTGAAACTGCCTCTTAACTTGCCTTCAATTGAATTGGGACCATTTCTTAATATGACTAATCTATTGCATTATTACATGAATTAATTCTTGTTGTGTGGCTTATGATCATTGGTTTGATTCTTTCATAGGATGCAAATTATAGAGTTCCTATAGAGAGGGAAGAAAATCTACTCCTTCCCTCTCTACCTGCCTTGGTCACCCAGGAAGTGCCTGAGAGTTTAGGACTGATGAGAGTCTGCTATGAGCATGGGCAAGACACAAATCTTCCATCTCAGCAGCCCCACAAGGAAGTCATACTGCATCTAAGTCAACTGGTTCTTCCCAGCATAGGAAACCAGCCCTGGCACCTGGTTTTGTGGTGATCTGTGGAATCCAGGCCATAGTAGGGAATTACTCTTTGTAGGAAGATAAGTTGGTCTCATATTATGCTTTGGTTTTCCTCACAGAATCATATCTCAGAAGAACATGAATAGTGAAGCAAAGCAGTTGTATCTAGAGATTAGGAAGAAGAAAGTAGAGCAGGTAACCCACTCAAGAGAGAAAAGAGGGAAACTTTGAGAGCACACATCTTCAGTTGAAATGCAAGTCAATGGCCCCTGGAAGCATCTCACTTGTCTTTGCAGAGTTGATTTTGCAAACTTTTGCAAAGTTTCTCCCAAACTCTCCCTGCGATGGGCTTTCTAAGAAGATAAGACTCAGTTGGTAGAATCTTGTCAGAGGGAAGTACTTAGTACTGCTGGTGGCCAAGCTTTTTGTCTTATCACACTATTTGGTCTCAGATAAAGTTGCTCCCAACATTCTGAGGACTGGTACTGGCACCAGAGACTTAAAAGAACTCCACAAAATGGCATCAATTTTAATGCAAAACTGGCTGTCTTAGGAGTTAGTGGCAGAGTAACTTCCTTAAATCCCATCTTGGTTTTATTCCAGAGAATGCATTGGTTTTCATCAACTTACCCCTGTATTCATTTAAAAAAATATTTCTTCCCTTTTTTACAGCTTAAGTGGTCTAAGTCCCACCATGTTCCATATATGAAGTTCAGGCATCTCTCTCCTTCCCATGGATGATGTCTCATGTCCTGTCTTATGTTGGGCCAATCCTAATCTGTCTGGTGCTTTTGGTGGCCATTGGTTTATTGTTGGAGTGCTGTAGTCTCTCAAATTGCTGCTATCCAGTTCTCTTTGCCTCTTTGATCTTTCCTTTGTTCTCTAGCTGCAGTGTATATGTGTGTGTGTGTGTGTGTGTGTGTGTGTGTGTGTGAGAGAGAGAGAGAGAGAGAGAGAGAGAGAGAGAGAGAGAGAGAGAGAGCACAGAGAGAGAGAAAGAGAGAGGGATTCTTTATTTTTATGCTGTCTTCCCAGTGTACTAGCAAGTCAAAGAGGAAATTACCTGCTCTTTCACAAGTGATTAACCTCTGCCCTTAGCTATTTTCATGATCTGTTTGGCTACACCCTCAGTGAGATTTCAGATGACCAATAGCAATTAACTAGATTACTTGGGACCTCTCTTATCCCCTACACTTCCAATGTCACACTTCCACTATCCCTTGCTTCAATAAAATTCATTCGACTAAAAAGTTCTGACCTCTGTTAAGTTTCTATTTCTTGAGAATCAAAGAACACATGTTTCTGCCAAAGGGTAATATTTACCCTTTCCTTCAAACTACTCATCTTGAAAAATAAAATACACCTCTGAGATTTAAGCTGAAATATCATTGTATAACTAACCAAAACAGCTCTCTAAGGTCTTCTGAAAGAGATAGTCTTCCAGACAAAAACAAGACATGGGGTGCTAGCAATGATTTATTTTAGATGCAAATTATGTAGATTGGAAAGGGGTTTGTTTAGTAATGAAATTCTAGAAATAGTCTCATGGGTAGAAATCACTATAACAACATGGTGAGAAGGGACTTTGACCAGGGAGATGACTTACCTGCCCAGGTGTTCTAACATTTAGAAACTAATATCAAAGAATATTTCCACTATCTGGAAACTCTCACTGAGGCAGGCAAAGAGAAGGGCCTAGGAATGCCATTCGAATTCCTAAGAAGTAGGAATAACCAACTAGCTCTAAGGCTATCAGGACCCTCCTTGTGGACATAGGAACTAAGGTCTGATAAGACATTTGCCTGGAGCCAGCACAGACCAGAGAATTCTGAACTATCCCTTCCCCTTGGAGAGAAGATCCAGCAGGATGCAGACCAAGAAAAGGAATTTTTCAAAAGGCCATTAACTACTTCCAACTCTATTCCCTTGGCAACCACTGTAGATCGGTCACATCCGGTGATTCCTAAGGGTCACGCCTGGCTCTGCACTCAGGAATTACCCCTGGCGGTGCTCAGGGGACCATATGGGATACTGGGAATTGAACCTGGGTTGGCCGCATGCAAGTCAAATGCCCTACCCGCTGTGCTATCGCTCCAGTTCCTATAATGACACTCTTACCTAGATAGAAAACCCACATGGGGCTGCTTGGAAGAAACCCTATAAAAGCCAACTTAAATGAAGAAAGTGCACACATATGCTGTTGAAATCCATGTGTCATGGCATGTGTGTCCAAATACATGTGTTGCCCACGTCTCCCTTCATGCTTTCATATCTAATGTTGGGATGTGTGCAGGGGTTCTCTCTGCTTTTGGAAACAGTTCCATTTTCTCATGAGCACATTACTTTCTCTCTTTCCCTCCCTCCTTCTCCTTCCCCTCCAAAAAAAGGTCTTCAAATAAAATCTGATTTTATTTCACTGTTTATCTCCTACTGAGATTCTTTTCTGTGAGAGGCAAGAACCCAAAAGGTCTGGGTAGGGTATTTTCTGCAAAGAGTAATTTCTTGCTCCAGCCTGAGTCCTCTGTTCCCGAGAAATCAGGCAGTGAGGATGAACTCCCAAGCAGAACCAGTGGACATCAGGTGCGCCTTGATAGCTACTTCGTGGACCTGGAAACACTTGAGGTCTGTGCTATTTAGGGGCTCATCGCAGACTCTATCAGTCCTCCCCTTCCCAGCGGGTCCCAGGGTGGCAGAGGTGGATCAGGAGAAAAAGACTGTCTCTCTCCTCCACTTCACATAAGTCACTTGGTTCTGACTGTACTGTTCTTTTCCTGCCAAAGAGAGGAAAAGATGACTAATTTAAAGGCTTGATTCCAGGCACGTTGGTTGTTTAGCTATTATTGCACATTCCGTTTTATATTATAATGGTTATGAGCTGAAGGAAATAGAAATTTGTCCCCAAGAGTGGAGCTAGGTTAGATGTGAATGCTAATAAGCAAGGAAGACCAGCACCTGGAGGACTTCCTGTAGGCAGACAGCAGCTTTTCTGCCTTACTGATTTTTCAGGAAGTCAGGTAACTCCTCTAGTTGTCAGGTGGGAAATGTACTTCTTCCTCTTCAGTTTTTTTTTCTCCTGAAGCACAACATCTATCTCAGTGTTCTTTATTCTTTTCTAAGGTTAGTGTGTATTGGGTTGACAATAATTAGACAAATAAAAAAAATGTATCGCCTATTATATTATCCACAGAGTGTTAGACCTTAAGGGCATGCAGAGGAAACAAAGGTATTTGTTTCTAGCCTGGGGAAACAAAACTAACAAACCTGAAACAGGAAGAACACATTTTCTACTGTTAAACCAGGGCAGGTAGGTTTGACTGGCTTGATTGACAGTGAGGAGAACTGGGAAATGATTTGGTTGAAGGAGATCTTGAGAAGTAGGAGCTGAGTAGCTTAGGGGGTCTGAGAACTTGTAAATAAGGAAGAAACTCTTCAGGAGCCTGCAGGCAGCAGGAAGGGTGAAAGATGCTACTCCATCCACCTGGACAGCTTCAGCCCTGCCTGAGGGGCACCTGCTTCTAGATTCAGCTCAGGGGTCAGCACGCTTTTTCTATAAAGTGCCAAAGAGTGTAGCTCAGGCTTTATCAGACATTGTGTTGACTGCAATTTTGTTGTTTTCTTGCAAGCAGTTGCAGAGGCTTTGGTTAATGAACACATAGTTTTAGTTTAGCAGCTTTGGTGTACCCACCTGTAGTGACAGTTTGCTAAGCCTTGCTCTAGAATAAATGGACTTTTGTTCAAAAGTTTCAAAAAGACCAGGAAGCAGGATTAAAATGTGAATATTTTAATCTTGAGATGTTGATACATGAATTAATACTTTTTTTTCCTATTTTGTTGAATAACTGTAAGATAGACCCTTACAGACATCTTATACTATTCATAACAAACAATACAAAATCAATTATGTAGCATCTGCATGTGGGCCAGGCTTGAGTGGTGGTGGGAAATTTCAAAATAATGGTGGTGGGAAGGTGTAATGGTATTGAAATATTGTCACTGTCACTGTTTTCCTGTTGCTCATCGATTAGCTGGAGCGGGCACCAGTAACGTCTCCATTGTGAGACTTGTTACTGTTTTGGACATATCGAATATACCAAGAGGAGCTTGTAATCAACTATTGTGAATGAAGAGAAGGGCAGGTTAAGGGTTAAATTTGCCTTTGTAACTGCTTGGCTGCTTTGAAAGATGTTTTCTCGACCTACCGCTGGGCAGGAAAGGGTCAACAAATGGGCCAACAGCTGCTCTAGGAACTGTAAACAAACATTTTCACAACACAGTTAACAAATGTTGAGATTAGCAAATTAAGTGACCCTTTGTGTGATTCCCTTTGATCCGATAGGTGATTCCCTTTGATCCAATAGGTGTAATTCCCTTTGGTCCACTATGTGTGATTCCCTTTGATCCAATATGTGTGATTCCCTTTTCTCACCCAAAAGGGTACAAAAACGACTCGCTCTTTGAGTTCGGGGCTTTAGCTTTGCCCTTTTTAGGTACGGTTGGAGGTCCCGATATGGCTATATTGGCTTGAATAAACCCCCGTGCGTTTGCAGAAAGAGTTGTCTTGGTTTTGTTCTTTTGTTCCTCCGCACCTCCCCCGGGCAGAGATCTGCCAACCCCTAACAGTGAACAGCTTTATGAAAATGAAAATTTTTAAAAAATAAATATTAAGAAAATTCTTCACAAGACGGAAAGAAAAAGACAGAAAATGAGCAGTAGGGAGGAGAAGCATCGCTGACCCTGCATGTGTGGGGGCCCCAGAGCCCAGGCTTTGGAGTTTTGTTGGCTCCAGGGACTGGCGGGTTAAGAATAAGAGGATGTTTCCAGACCCAGGCTGAGGAAGCATGTTGAGAGACAGAGACTGCCCACCAGATGCCATCTCGGGGACACCCGTCCAGACAAGAAGCACCCAGGGAGCTGAGGAGAATGTGTTCAGCACCTCTGAAGAAATCCTCAGCATCTTCCCGAATTCCTCCAGGAAGTGAATTGGCTGAGGGCTTTCTTCACCCTTCAGAGCCTTCAACAGTATTTCTTTAAAAAAAAAAATATTATAACACTGGCATAGTCTCTTGCCACTGCTCCTGGTTGTCTTCACCGGGGCCCCTCAGAGAGGATGGGTTGAGTTTTCCTCCCCGCCCCAAGCAAAGCCCCACAGTGGAAGACCTCCGGAATCCAGCCACAGCCATGCTCAAGGCCCCTCTCCACACGTTTGGATGAGCTTCACGCATGAAGGAACTGGCAGAGGAACCCAGGTGTGAGGGACCTGTGGCTGAGACCTCCAAGGCTGCTGAATTGGGACTGGGCATCTTCTGCCCAGATTTCCCATTTTCCCGTAGCTAGGCGGTCACACCCAGAAACTGCCCCTGGTGCCGTGTAATCTCATCAATGGTCAACATCCAGAGACATAAAACCAAGCTCCCAGAAGTGACACCTTATAGCCTAGTTCTCCCTCTTGGAGAACCTGACAAGCTACTGAGAGTTTCCTGCCCACATGGGAGAGCCTGGCAAACTCCCCCTGGCATATTCATATGCCAAAACCAATAACAATGATGGGTCTCATTCCCCTGACCCTGAAAGAGCCTCCAATGCAGCATTGTTGGGAAAGACGAGTAAAGAGAGGCTGCTAAAATCTCAGGGCTAGGATGATGGAAACAGTACTGAGACTGCTTGAGAAAATCAACCATCAACAGGATGATGATGATGATGATGTTGATGATGATGATGATGACGATGATGATACATGAATGCATTTATTCAATATACTGCAGCCCACCACCACTTGTTGCCCCCAATTGATGTACAATCCCAGTAAGGTTTCACATAAGTTTTAAAGATTAGTAGAATTTTATAATTAAAGAGGAAAAATGAAGATTTTGGTATTTCTTTTTTTAAATAAAGGAGGACTAGTGTGTGAAGGACAATCTGTAGGCATGAATGAAGGTCATGGGGGAGTGGTTTATGAGTTCAGATTCTAGAAAGGACTGATTCCATCTCTGCCACATGTTTGCCTTGGACAAATGAGTACATCATGCAATCCTGGATTTTTCCACATCTGGCTTTTAATGATTAAATGAGTTATTATTTATAAAACTAGTTAACACCATTGCAGGCACAGAGACATTTTTAATTAGAGACTTGGCCAATAATAATAATTTGAAAATTCTAAGAGAATATTGATACAGCAAGTTTTCTACTAAGGACAGAAAACTGTTAAGGGAGTTGGTGTGATAGTTCAGTGAGTTGGACCTTTGCCTTGCACACAGCTAACCCAGGTTTGATCCCTGGCATTTCATATAATCCCTTGAACACCACCAGTAGTAATTCCTGAGTGCAGAGTTTGGAGTAACCGTTGAGAATTGCTGGGTGGGATCCAAAGGAGCCAAAAAATAAGAAAAAAAATTATTAGAAATAGAGTGAGCTCATATGAAAAAAATGTTTGGGTTCATCACGGTGAATGGTCTTACCTCCCCAGAAAAACACATTTCTGACAACGCTTATCGTACATGTAACATTCGCATCAGAATACAGCAATTAATAAAGTATCTTTGTGACATTCCATTAGTAGGTTGTGCCTCAAGACCTGAGCTGAGTTACATGAATTTGGCAAGTAGATTCACTTTAGACTGTGCTTTGAGAACCTAAAATTCCAGCAACTCATCAGCATCTCCCAGGCTTACTCAGGCCTCTTCCCATGGTCTCCACATAAAGACAGATCTCTCCATGTGAAGACAATGGGATGCATGCCTTTGGTGATACATGTTTTAGTGGGGTCTTTTCTGCTGAGAGCAATGCTAAATTATGGGTGCTGAAACTAACATGTCTGAGGAAAATATGGGAAAGTGAGAGTGGAGAAAGAAATGTCTGAATTTGAGAGGAGAGGTTACATCTGCTTTTCTTGTTTTTGTTTTGTTTTTGGTCATAAATATTAATGCCACTTCACTGGCTCCTTTAACAGAGCATGGCCCAAAAGGTGAGAGAGAGAGAGAGAGAGAGAGAGAGAGAGAGAGAGAGAGAGAGAGAGAGAGAGAAAGGGGGGGCTGGTGGGGGGGGGGAGAAAAGCACCTACCATAGAGGCAGGCAGGGCGTGGAGGGCGGGAAGTTATGGGAGGATCTGGGGGACACTGGTGCTGGGAAATGTACAAATGTACACTGATGGAAGCATGGGTGTTGGAACACTGTATGACTGAAATCCAGTCATGAATAGCTTTGTAAGCATTTCTCTCACAGTGATTCAATAAAAAAAGTTTTTAAAATATTTTTAAAAATGCGAAGAATCACTCTTTCTACCAAAAAGTAGAGCAGATAAGACACACTAGGAGGCTTTGGAGTTTTGTTGGCTCCAGGGACTGGCGGGTTAAGAATAAGAGGATGTTAATAAATCAGTGAAAACTCAGACCAGCAAATCCAGGTTTAGCATGCCAGGTCCTATTGTTTCCAGACCCAGGCTGGGATGCTAGAGAATGAAGGAGTGCAGGGTTACTGGAAACACATGAAAAACAGTATTTTTGTAAGTTGGGAGAGGGATATGATCTGAAAAACATGGGTAGCTGAGGGTTAATGTACTATTGACATTTATTTCATGATGTTAATCTGACCTCATTGGTCTACACAGGCTGGCAAGGACTGGATATTCAAATGAGGTTAAAATTCATCGTGGTCCTATTTGATTAACTCAGCACCCATAGTTTATCATTGCTCTCCATCAGAACAGGCCCCATTAAAAAGCCAACCCTTCTTGAAATAGTTCTCCTTAAGTACTCTTTGTAATTTTTTGGATGAGGTTTTCTAAGAATCTATTCTATTAGGGAGCCCCAAATCTGCAATTTCCTCCTAATGAGGCCTGTTAATCTAATGACAGCATTATCAAATATAAACACCGCCCTTCTTTGGTCTGTAGGGTGCATCATAATGAGATGGATCCAAAGGGACAGAGAGCTGCCAGACACATTAAAGAAACTAGTGTCCCTGACTAAGGAAGGACTTATTAATGATTTTAGTCCCAACGGAAGCGACACACAGAAATTCTTTAGAAAGAAAGAAAAGGCGATGCTGAAATCAAAGCAACCCAGATGGCCTATAAACAGGCTAATTATGTGGAAGACCCAGAAGCAACTCTGAAGTTTCTTCCCCAGCTGCTTACGGAGTCTGCCAGGTAGCCAGATGCTGGCAGGGTGAACACGTCTTCCACAGGTCATCAGCAAAGCGCTCTACACATTAAAGCAAATGATAGCCCCCCAGTAACTTTCTTTGTGAAGCAAAGCAATACTTTAAATCTTTATGGGTAGAATTCTGGAAGATTTCTTCCCCACCCCCCTAATTCTGGAAGATTTCTAAACCTCCATCTTGTTCAAAGAATAAGAAGGATACAGATTGTCCTTTGTTGCTGGCATTGCAGTTAAGGAGCACTGCCTTTGTGTATCTATCCGCATCCCTACGCAAAGGCAACTGATGGAGGAAACCCAAATCTCATTTGTTGTTTAATTATTGGAATTTAGAGGAAAATGGCAAGATGTTGATGATGGATGTCCTTTTGTGTCTATATTTTCATTACCATCTTAGAAATATTAGGTCCAAGACTTCGCTCAGACTTTGAAATAAGAGATTATGACAGAAAAATCTCTGCTGTCTCTAGACCTTCCCACAGCCTTTGTGACATCCCTAGTGGGCCAAGGAGGTCAAGCAATGCAGGGCATTTTTGCTAATTGAGTTGGATGGTTTCAACATTATATGCAGAGATGCCAGGTGCACAAATTCTGAAGGAAAACAAGACAGAGGGGGAGAAGAGAGAATGTGGTGCCTTTCTATTTAAAACCCAAGGCAAAGATATCATTGAAGGCAACAAGCAACCCAGTTCTTATCAGAGGCAAGATTTCCTTTTGTTTAAACTATGGAGTCTCTTGCCTGCATGCCTGGCTGGCTTCCCTCCCTGCCCTGAGCAGAGCTCCCGGTGGCTGAAGACCACAGGAACCTAGCCACAGTTATGCTCAAGGCCTCTCATCACATGTTCAGACAAGCCTCATGCATGAAGGTATCAGTAGAGGAACCCATGTGTGTGTAATCCCATCAACGGCCAACACCCAGAGACTTAAAAGCAAGCTCCCAAAAGCGATTATAACCAATATCTTATAACCTACTTTTTCCTCTGGGAGAAACTAGCAAACTACTGAGAGCTTCCTGCCCACATGGGACAGCCTTGCAAGCTTCCCCTGGTGTATCCATATGCCAAAGGCAGTAACAAGCTGAATCTCATCCCCCTGACCCTGAAAGAGCCTCCAATGCGGCATCAATGGGAAGGCCAAGAAGAGAAAGGCTTCTAAAATCTCAGGGATAGGATGAATGTAGAGGTTACTGAGACCGCTCGAGCAACTCGACAATCAACGGGATTTCGTGACTTGTGAAACTATGGATCATTGGCAGGAGGAAATTGGGCCAAACCCAGTGGTGCCCTGGGCTTACTATTGGTTCCGTGTTCAGGGATCACTCCTGATGGTGTTCAGTGGATCATACAGTGTTGGGAATCACATGCAGATCTAACGATACCAACACATGCAAGGCAAATGCCTTAACATTGTGCTCTCTCCCCAATCCAAACCAATGAATCCTACTCTATGCTTATATCCTTGTTGATTATGGATTTATGAGAAATGCATATTAATGGAAAGACTAAGGTCTTCTAGAAGTTCAAATGCTATCAGTTGTCATTTCAAACTATAATTATAGGAAGAAGGTATGGTATCTATGTTCAGTGATATTGCTCAGGTGACAAACCTAGAAAAAGAGATTCCCAGCTAACTCTACTATTTTCTAGGCTCACATATTATTATGCTCTACTGTGATTTTTTGGGTGCATATGTCATCTATGATACATTATCTGAAGAAAGAAATCATGTGCTGTACTGCTAAATTAAAAATTTCTATTATGTGAGAGATTTTTTTCAGCAGTTTTTGGATAGACGGACATTCATATGCAATAGATATGTGACACTTACCTTACACATTATGAAAAAACTGTCTCAAAATGGATAAATAAATTAAATGGAAAAGCTACAATAGAAATCTTAGAGGAAATATCTTTTTTTAAAATTTGTGATTTTGCTTAGTAGTCTATTATATAGGAAGTAAAAGTAAAAAGTAGGTAAGTTGAACATCATCAAAATTGAAAGTATTTGTGCATCATAAAACTATCAAGAAAGCAATGAGGTAACTGACAGAATAGCACTGTAGCACTGTCATCCCATTGTTCATCAAATTGCTTGAGCGGGCACCAGTAACGTCTCCATTGTGAGACTTGTTGTTACTGATTTTGGCATATCGAATATGCCACGGGTAGCTTGCCAGGCTCTGCCATGCAGGTGGAATACTCTTGGTAGCTTGCCAGACACTCTGAGAGGGACAGAGAAATAGAACCCGGGTCCGCTGCTGTTGGCGATGGACTGAGCTACCAGGGCGAGCCCACATAGATTGTACTTCAGACAGGAACATTTTCCCCCTTCAAGCTGCCTTCAGAAAATAATTTCAGTCTATTGAAAGAGGCAGTGTTTCCTTCTCTCACAGAAGCCTGGCTGGTCTTTGACATGCAGATCTCAGGTGTTAGCCAGGCCTGACCTTTGACATTGTAAATTGTAGGCTCTGGCCCAGCCTGTAATTTTCAGGTGCTGCCTAGTTTTGTAATTGACATGTAGATTTGCTGTGGCAGTCCAGCCTAGTCTTTGGGATGTAAATCCAAGTGCTTTTAGCCCAAGAAAGGTATCGGTTTTTGTTTTGTATCTTCTTTCTGGAGGCCAAGATTACTGGCCTGTAGATACAAGGAAATAATGCTGTCTCAATGTTCTTCCTGTAACATCTTTTGGTGCCTTTAATGATGTCAATGTATTGCGCCCTTTAGAAGTGCCATGATCAATAAAAGGAGATCCACGAGGCCCTCTGCCTTTCCTAAGAGCCAGAGAGAGCCTTAGTCCTCCCTGAGACACATTTCTTCTTCATGCCTTATCTCAGCGCCTCCAACCGCAAGAATATTCACTCAACAGGCTTCATGCAAGGCAAACACCCTACCTGCTGTGCTATTGCTCCAGCCCAACCTACAGAATTTTCACAAATCATGTATCTAATGATGGGCTCATACTGAGAATACATAAAAAACAACAAATCAATAAAATAAAAGATAAATAACCCACTTAAAATAGAGAAAGTGACTAGACATTTCTTTACAGATATGTAAAAATGCTCACTACACACATGAAAAGGTGCTCAACATCACGAGTTATTAAGAAAATACAAATCAAAACCACAATTCTTATTAATATATCTATATTACTCTTTTATATTACTATGGAACCAAAATGATGAAGAATAGTTAAGTATAGGCTAGATTGGAGAAATTTAATCCTCAAATATAGTGATTCTCAAAGTAGGTGATGGAGGGTGCTAGAAGACTGTGTGTGGGCAATAGCAGCCTTGGGTCAGAGAGTGGAGTGCTTTCTGTTGGTTCATTTAAAGGAGATGCATTTTCAGGAGGGTACTTACCACGAGGATACTTAGTGATTTTATTTCTGAAAAGGGGGTGGTAGGCCAAGATCATATACTATGAAGAAAATATAGTATATACTATTCATAATATACTATGGTGTAATATAATCTGATAGTTCTTAAAAAAACAACTTAAATATAACTGCTGTATGTTCAAGTTAGTTTACTCTGATGTGTCCAATAGAAAGAAAAACATATATCACCAAAACTTCTACAAGAATGTTCATAGAATGTTTATAATAGTCCCAAAGTAAAAAACAACCCAAATGTCCATCAACTGATGGATGGCTAAATAAAACATGTTTGATCTATACCATGAAATATTATACAGCCATAAATAGAAATAAAATATTGACATATGCCATAATAAGGATGAATTTTGAAATCACATTCTAAGTGAAAGAAATCAATTACATATTGTATGATTCAATGTGTGAACTGTCCATAATAGGAAAATGCATTGCAAGAGAAAGTAGATTCGCATTGCCTGGGCAGGGCCAAAGACAAATAGGGGAACAACAGCTGATAGTTCTATTTTGGGAGGCTCATAAACAACTGTGGTAAAAGTTTACAACTCTGTGAATAGTCTAAAACCTACAGAGTTGCACACTTTAAATGGTTAAATCTTATGTTATTTGAATTCAGTTGATCAAAGCTGTATGAAAAAGACCCTCCTGTTTACCCTTCTTACTGTAATTCAGGCATTTGTCTAGCTCTGAAAATGTAAAATAAATATGACAATGCGGTGTAACCTGAAACAATAACAGAGAGATAATTAAGAAGTTAAATTAATAAAAAAGTAAGAACTAACAGGGGCATAATTGATTATCATGGTAAAGAATAGGCTAATATCAGCTGTTTAAAGAAGATTTTGTTTGCTCTTTGTTTTCAGGTCCAACCCAGAGAGATCAGGGCTTGTTCAATACAGATACTCAGGGGTCATCCTCCTTGTACTCTGGGGACCATAAGCAGCACTGGGAATCAACCTGAGTTGGATGCACGTAAGGCAAGCTCCTTCCTTACTATAACTATTTCTCTGGATCGAGGTAGTTTTTAAAGGAAAAAGAAGTTTGTCCCTTTATTGACATGAGAAGAGCAATACATAATGAGGAAACAGGACATACCAAACCATTAAGGCATGCTATGTGTTTTATTTTGTTGTATGAATTATTTTTTAATAATTCTACATTTCAAAGGACAAAAATAGCAAGATACAAAAAGGATTTTATTGAGTAACTAGGACAGTACCAAAGAATAGTGACAGGAATGCGATTTCAGGGCCCAAAGTGTGGGATAGAGTGGGAGTAGAGACCAGGCAAATGGCATGCTCATAGGACGCTGATCTGACACGCCTTTCTCTGTTCCTCATCTGTACATAGCCCCGGAAGGCCTATTGCTTCTTTCTCTATCATAGCAGGAAAGAAAGAGTAGGTCTCTAGTTCAAGTATCACGTTTCTAAATATTCGAGTTGGACTCCAAACTCAGCAAGCAGCACCAGAAACTGAACTCAAAGCCACTTCTCTGTGTTGGAAGAAATATCCCTTTCATAAATGTCCTGAGGAAATAGGCACAAGGTTGGGTGTAAATTGTTGGTCTGTGTAAATAATTGTCATCAGGGGGTTGGAGAAATAGCACAGCAGGTGGGCCATTTGCCTTGCAGGCAGCTGACCCAGATTTGATTCCCTACATCCCATATGGTTCCCCGAACACCGCCAGGAGTAATTTCTGAGTGCATGAGCCAAGAGTAACCCATGAGTATCGCCGAGTATGACCCAAAAAGAAAAAAAATTGTCATCAGAAGGCTACATCTTCAAATCATGTCAGGTTGCCAACCAATTTGAGATGAAGGACCACAATAAAGCCAGTTGGATTGGCACCTTCAACCTCTGTCTAGCAGGATGGGTCACAATGCGGTGGCAAGTCCAGGTTGTAGGCTAGCCTCAACAGCCCTGAACAAAAGGGTAAGCTGGCTATTTATTGAACACAATTTCTGCTCCCCCACCCTAGGACCCTGGCTCCAGACATGTGAACAGATACGTAAGTTGACAATTATGCACAGTTAATAGACATCATATTTAAGACACACCATGCTCACTTTGGCAGCACATACACTAAAATTGGAATGATAGAAAATTAGTTGGACCTTGTACATGGATGATGTACCAATTTGTGAAGTGTTCCATATTTTTGTACATGAGAAGTGATTATTAACGTTATTGTAAACCATAGAGTCTCGATCAGTAACACAAATTTAAGTTAAAAAATTAAATAGAGAGACACAGCAGTGAATCCTGGAAGACAGCAACTCACCAGAGATCTCTCCAGACCCCAGAGCCAGCCAATTCCACCAGGGCACCTCAGATGGAGTGGGTGCGCCCTCTCTGCCCACCCCAGGTAAACGCTGGTGGCCACAAGCTTCCAGGAGCAAAACCCAGGTACTCGGTTTTTCAGAGACTAAGACTCCAGGCCACATGGCGGCAGTGGAGACAGGCTGTTCCTCCCGTCTCCCCGTGCACTTGGGGTCCTAGCTGTCACACCGATGAACTGCCTCTGGGCCATATTTAAGAGTGTCACCAGCCTTGATCCAGAGAGTCACAAATGAACCTCAAAATGGATTAGCTCCCTACAGAGATGTCTCCGGACCACAACCATTTACAATTTTAGAATTCAAGAAGCACACAGGTGCAAAAGTGGTCACATGACCTCTGATGATATTCATAATAAGCAATAGAAAATAAATTATCTGGCAGGCAGGCTTGAATGGTGGTGGGATTTTTTGTTTTAAATAATGGTTGTGGGAAGGTGTAATGGTGTTGGTACTGATGTTGAAATATTGAATGTAATCAATTAATGTGAACAACCTTATGAAAATAAAACTAAGAAAATTAAATACAGGCAATTTGAATAAATAAATGAAATTTAAGGGTACATTGAGGGCAGAGGCTGAGATAGTCACATAGCCAATCAGAAGGCAGTTTTCAGATACAGTCATGACAGTTTTCTGTTCTATTCTTGTCTGAGTACACATTTGCTGCCCTAATGTTTAAATTAACTGACTTGTTTTACACAGCAGGTGAGCTCAACCTTGGATTTTTGGTTAGGGCACAATTTCCCAAGTTGATGGAATACTTTTAGCTTTTCTACCTGCCCAGCCCCAGAAGACCATATGAGGCTGCTCTACCCTGGGCAAAAGCACCGTGGCACTAAGACCACAGAAGTCCTATTTGCATGTCTCAATTCTTCTGCCTCTTCCCTTCACTATCCTCTTTATAACATCGAGACAGCAGACCCTTCAGCAGTGACAACATTCTGAATAGCTAATATTCATTAAAATTTTCTATTACATAGCATTAATAGCACTGTAGCACTGCCCCCATTGTTTATCAATTTGCTCGAGCAGGCACCAGTAATGTCTCCATTGTGAGACTTGTTGTTACTGTTTTTGGCATATCGAATACGCCACGACTAGTTTGCCAGGCTCTGACGTGCAGGCAGGATACTCTCAGTAGCTTTCCGGGCTCTCTGAGAAGGATGGAGGAATCGAACCCGGGTCGACCATGTACAAGGCAAACATCTTACTTCAAAGTCAGTAAATATAGCACACATAGTATTGGAGAGTGTGTGCATTTCTCTTTTGCAAATACCATGTTCTAGGTAGTACTGTAGGACTGTCATCTGGTAGTTCATGTTTTTGTTTCAGCAGGCACCAGTAACATCTCCATTGTGAGACTTGTTGTTACTGTTTTTGGCATATCGACCATGCCACAGGGAGCTTGGCAGGCTCTGCCGTGCAGGCGGGATACTCTTGAGAAAGTAATCTATTGGTAAACAGAGGGGTTCCTAAGCCAGCCCAAGTGTTCAGTGCTTATCATTTTCATTTACCAGCATTGTGGCCTACACAAATTATTTAATAACTTAGTGCCTCAGTTTGCTCATCTTTAAATTGGTTATAATAATACTACTTACATCATTTGATTTTGCAAAAGCTAAAAGGATTGTAGGACCTACAGTGTTTGGAATAGTGTCTGACATGTAGCGGCTGCTCTTACCGTGTTATTGTGTTGTTATCAGTAATTCCCTTTCTATGTCTTTTTGCAATTGAGGAGGGTAAGATTATTAAATACTTTCCACAAGAAGACATGGCTAAGAGGCAGGACCAAGATTCCAACACAGGGAGTGTGATTTATAATCTGCATTCTAAACTGCTTTGCAGTATCTCTTCTCCATCAGATTCAGTATATGTGAGTTATATCATCTGTGAAGCAACCTGTGACTACCCCAGATGAATTTAAGGAAGCCTTTATTGATATTTCCATTCTAAAATGCTTGATATTGTGTTAGAAGTATATAACATTGTCTACTTTTAGTGTTTTCTCATGACTTTATAACACAGCTGCTACTTACTAGTTTCTTGATAAATATATTTTGTTGTTCTCCTATTGCTTAATATTTCTTCAACAATTCCACCCTCCCTATTCCCACTATTGCTGCCTTATTAGTACAAATTTCAAATGTTCTTATTTGACCAGATAGAACAGCTCCCCAATTAAACTTTGTGCTTCCATATACCTAAGCATACTTCATAATAGGAGTTATTCCCAGTGAGTTACTGTTCTCTGAAAATAAAGAACTCTGTAGTTTCCCAGATGACAGCTGAAAAAACTGATTCAGAATTTAAGTGTACACATAAGCAGTAATAGTAATTTCAGAATATTTTGTGCAGCTCTGCCATCTCAAAGTCCTGAATAATTATTATTTGATAAATATGGAAGTATCTGGACTTTTTCTTTTTTTTTTTTTGTTTTTCTTTTTGCTTTTTGGGTCACACCCAACAATGCTCAGGGATTACTCCTGGTTATGCACTCAGGAATTACTCCTGGTGGTGCTCAGGGGACCATGTGGGATGCTGGGAATCAAACCCGGGTCAGCCGCGTGCAAGGCAAATGCCCTACCTGCTGTGCTATGGCTCTAGTCCCAGTATCTGGACTTTTTAAAGCATGGTGATGAAGAGGGTTGGTTTGTAAACAACTCCTGGCTGACTTGATAGTGAAGCTCAAAGTATAATTTTGTATCAAACAAGCCACCTAAAACTTTCCAACTGCTGGGCCAGTTCCACATCAGTCTGTTCATGATCCTGAATCTATTCTTTAATGAAGATGTCTTCAGAACTCTGTGGGACTGACATCCATTCATTAAATCTCACTGATGTGGTAGAAATTAATAAACTTCCTTTTTCTAAATAAGTAAAATCTTTACAATGCATAAAGATTAAGAGTACTTCATTTCTCATTTTGCCTCAGCATGAAATTTGTCGGCTAAATTTTATTAACTGCTCAATTACACAATCTGGTTAGGGACCAAGGCAGCTTCACAATTTTATGCTTACTATATGGTTCTTTCATATTTCTTTCCTAATGGAATTGAATCTTATTCAAAATGAAGGTTCTGAAATCATGATGCTACAATTTTCAGCACCTTGATGACTAGTAAAGTTAAGAACTTTCTTACACATTTATTAATCACTCAAATATTCCATTTTTATGTCAGTGTCACTGGAGTAGAGGCATTTCTCCTTAATTATTCTGCCTTTATTTTCTCTGAGGCAATAATTCAGCAGAAATAAGATGAAGCAGCAGAAGTCCATTGCAAAGTGAAGTCCATTCCAAGGTCTGAATAGCAAATTGACCCCAGAAAGGATAGCCACTGGGTTTAAGATAGGATGTTTGGGGTTTTGCTTGTTTGTTTGTTTGTTTTGGGATCATCTGCTTAATGCTTATTCCTGGCTCCATGCTCAGGACTAACTCCTGGAGGAGGTTGGGAGACAATGTGAGGCGCCAGGGATCAAAGTCAGGTCTGCCACTTGCAAGCCAAGTGCCTCTAGTCTCTAGTCTCTAGTCTCTCTGGCCTGGGACTAAGGTGTCTTTCTGGAGTTTACCTCTTAACCGCCCCCCCCCATCTCCAATTACTGTCTTGTATTGGTTTTATTTCTTCCACCATTTCCCCCTGAATTTCTTCTGAATGTTGGCAAACTCCAGCATTTAGGTTCCCCCCCCATAAAGGCCAGAACTCAAGGGGTGCATGTGGTGATGGTAGTGTGGGGGGAGGGCGTGTGGTGGAAGGGGGAAAAGTGATATTATAGTGATGTTGCAATGATGAAAAAATAACCATAAATACATGGTTTTTTTTTTCAAGTGCCCATGCTTAAAAGTGGGAAAAGTCTTTTATCCCCAGGGAGCACTGTCACACTGTCGTCCAGTTGTTCATTGATTTGCTAAAATGGGTACCACTACCGTCTCCATTGGTGAGACTTGTTGTTACTGTTTTTGGCATATTGAATACGCCATGGGTAGCTTGCTAGGCTCTGCCGTGCGGGCAGGTTACTCCTGGTAACTTGCCAGGCTCTCCGAGAGGGATGGAGGAATCGAACCTAGGTCGGCAGCATGCAAGGCAAACCCCTTACCCACTGTACTATCACTCCAGTCCAATTCTCATTTTATAATTTTATGGGTGTTTCAACTATGAGATGCCAGTTTGCTTTCCACTTAAGCAAATTAATTACCCCTTCTTGGTGGGTACATGGCTAGGCCGTGGATATGTTAATAGTAAACCTTTTCCTTCCCCTTGATCATAAAGAACTAAATCAAATCTAATCTTAGTATCTATTCATGATTTGTCCATTTGATTTGTGGGTTTTCTGTCTTTTGCTCATTGAGTTTTAAAATTGTTTTTATGATTTACACAAGTTCTTCGTCAGTTATATGTATTGTAAATGCATGCTTTTGTCTTGTGACTTACTCATGTATTCTCTTAGTGGTTTTCTGTAGGATAACATAGCCTCAGGTAGTTTAGGTCTATTGGGTTACTCCCGTTACAGTGCTCCTATTCCTCTTTGTTTATTTGTAGCTTCTTTCTTAGTGTTCTGTTGACTTGCAAATACTGTTTTTCTCTTCTCCTTGAGTCCTTTGCATAGTTTATTCAGAGCAATGTTCTTTTTGTATGGACACAGGAAGACTTAGAAATGCTATGCTTTTGTAACCTGGGAGTCATTTGACTCTACATGATATTTTCCTCCTGGGCATCTGTTCTCTGGACCTAAGCCTCAGCTGCCCTTACTTCCTAGCACCTGCAAAATCAGGGTCCCGATGAGGGACGGGACAGACCCAGGGCAAGCAGTGAGTTGTGTGCTACCCTGGCATCGAGATGGGCCTGGCCAAAGTGCCTAATGCTTAACTATAAGTTAAGAGCTTGATCATGGACAAATGTCATGATCCAAAACAGTGATAACTAGATTCAGACCCTGCTAGGGTAAGGAATGATTAATCTGGCCTGAGTGCTGTAGTCTGAGCCTGTGGCAAGATGTTGCCAGGAGAGCTGCCTTGCAAGCCTCAATGTATCTCTTGCTATGTCCATACAAAAATAACTAGTATTAAGATGTTAATAAGTGTTTGGACTAAGGAAAGGAAAATAACCTTAAGAGTCAGGAAGGGCTTTGGAATGCCCTTCCCTCAGGAAGGGCTTTCTTATGTTGATTTTGCTACCTGGCTGGGTGTAGCCTAGAGGGCAAGGTGGGAGAGACAAGTAGAAGGAGAGACAGAGAAGCCAGAGAGAGGCTGCAGTTGATCCAGAGAGAGGCCGGAGCTGCAAGTGCGGGAGATGAGAAAGATGGAAGATTGAATAAACGGTAACTAATCAGCAACCAGCTTGGTCCTCGTTCTTCCTTCACCTGTCCTTGACCACCGGCCGTCCTGATCCAGCCCACACACTGCTGTCCAGAGCACTGAATGCTGGTGGTGAGACAGAGCTGCCCGGACAGCCCACGAGCGCATGCGCCCCTCGGCGTGCCTTAGTTTATTACAGTTTTCTATGAAAATAACTCTTAATATTAGTGTTATCTTTTATTAAATTCTCCCTTTGTGATTAGTACTTTCCTGTCTTTGAAATATTTGCCACCAGAGGGCCAAACATCTGGTTTTTCTACAATGCAAAGTGTTAACAAGAATGTAGAACAACTTGAAATTGTTGAAGAAGTACAAATGAGGATGATCATTTTGAAAAAACTATGTGTAGGTCAATTAAGGTATGAGTCAGCAATTTTACTTTTGATTAATTTACTCATATGCATATACTTGTGCACCAAGATACACAGTTAAAAATCCTTATCACAACTGTTTTTTTGGAGTAGTAGTAATAAAACTGCTATCAACTTACAACTTTAACAATAAACATAGATCCAAAATTGTGATGAATCTGCACTGGGATATTACAGATATTATATGTAACAACATAAATAACTCTTCCAAGGATAATATTTAGTGAAAGAAACTAGCCATAAAACACATATATACTGTGCACTTCCATGTTAGAGGTTTGGCTCTATGGTTATATGGTGAGGACAGGGTGGGGGACCGAGAAAGGGGGTCCAAGGAGGGCCTCAGGGATACAAGGGGATAAATATCTTGATTTGGGTCAGTTAATTGAATATTCCTTTTGTGGTCCTCTTGTTCTGTAATGGGCTAAAACAGTGGACTTGTGCTCTTCTCAATTATATATATATATATACATATATTATATCTGTGATATATATTTGTTATTTATATGTGTTTGTTTGTTTTGTTTTATTTTTGCTTTGTATGGGTAATCCCCAGAAGCCTGGGGTTACTCAGTGAATTGTTCTGTCTGAGGTATGGACATGACACCTGACAGTGTAATGCTTAGCCTGGGTGGGGACTTGTTAGGGGCGGCAGATCTCTGCCCGGGGGAGGCTCGGAGAGACAAGAGAACAAAACCAAGACAACTCTTTCTGCAAATGCATGGGGTTTATTTAAGCCAATATAGCTATATTGGGACCTTCAATTGTGCCTCAATAGCGTGGCATAACCGAAGGTCCCGAACTCAAAAAGCTAGCTGTTTTTATACCCTTTTGGGGGAGAAATGAAAATCTCACATATCAAAGGGAATCACATAGGTCACTTAATTTGCATATCTAAACATTTGTTGACAAATGAAAATCTCACATATCAAAGGGAATCACATCTATATATCAAAGGGGATCACACATAGGTCACTTGATTTGCATATCTAAACATTTGTTGACTGTTAACTATTTCCCCACAAATGTTTGCCTATAGTTCCTAGGGCAGTTTGTTGGCCCATTTGGTGACAGAGTCCTGCCCAGCGGTAGGTCCTGAAGACATCTTTCAAAGCAGTCAAGTAGTTACAAAGGGCAACTTCAGCGGTTAACCCTTAACCTGCCCTTCAGTTCTTGACTCTTAACTTGCCCTCCTCTTCAGACTCAGTGTTGTTCAGCTGACAGTGATGGGGTTGATGTCGGCAGGTAGATAGAGAAGCAACCCTCCATGCTCCACCCCCTCACCCAACAAAGGCAATGGCAATGGACTTCTGGGAAATAATATCATTGCCTTGATATTAATAATATCAATGCAGGGCTATGAATGAATTACATTCATAGCCCTGAACTTGCAAAAAGCCAACTTTGCAGAAAACAAGAACTAAGGCCTGATAAGACTTTCACCTGGAGCCAGCAACTGACCCAGAGAAAGTTGGAACCCCTCTGAGAAAAGTTCCAGCAGAAACAAAGGGCCAGGAAAGGAAATTCAAAGACCATCATCTCCAGCTCCCAACTCTACCCTCCTTATCAACCTCCTTAGCCATGGACTTTACCTAGGTAAAAGCCTCACATGGGGGCAGGATGGGAAAACTTGTGAAAGTCACCTTGAACAAAGGGTGTATATATGCTGCCCGAGCCCACTTGCCACTTCTGCCCATGTGGCTGCGCACATGTGGTACCCGAGCACATGTGGTGCCCGCATCTCCCCTCTTGAAATGTGTACTTTCATGCTTCCTTATCTAATGCTGGGGCGTGTACAGTGGCTCTGCCCGTGTACTCTCCTGAGCGCTGTGATACTCTCTTTCTCACTTTTTCTCACTTCCTCCCCTTCTTAGAAACCAACAACTAAGATCTGATTTGACTTCACTGCTCATCTACTCCTGAAATTCTTTTCTGTGAACTGAGACAAGAATCCAGACAAGCCCCCTGCCCCAAGGTGCCTGGGTCCTGGGTGGCAGAGGATGCTTGGGAGAAAGTGACTGTCTCTGTCCTCTGTGCATCACATAAGCCACCCTTGGGGTCCCCCGACAGGATCAGCAGGACCACACAGGCAGTGCTTGGTGGCAACAATCTATACCAAGTGGTGCTTGGGGTCTATCCTACTAGCACATTTTCTGCCCTTGAGATTGCTTAATTTAAAAGTCTGGAAAAGAGTGTATAGGACAAAAATCATATTACATTTCATTCTGAAAATAGTTAACACTTTTTTCCCAAGCCTCATCTCCCTTATCCATTAATTTTTTTCTATTTCTCAGGCATGAACAAATGCTTACTTTTTTACTTTTACAGTCATAAATGTAGCTATGTTAAATATTTTTCCTTCATATATTAGGTACTAGATTCCAGGAACATAGTTCTCACATGGACCTTCGTAAGACAGTTCTTTAGTGACCTGGAGATGTTGGCCAATGGTAAAATGCATACCTGCCATGCATGCACTGAGTTAGTTCTCTGGCACTACCAAAACAAAAGAAAAGAATTTCTCTAAATTTCCTGAAAATTTGCTGAAGCAGGACATTAAGAATAATAGAAATAAGAATGGAAATAGATTTTCCCTAATGTTTTTCATCTTTTATTTTATTTATTTACTTTTTGCTTTTTGGGTCACACCCGGCGATGTACAGGGGTTACTCCTGGCTCATGCACTCAGGAATTACTCCTGGTGGTGCTCAGGGAACCATATGGGATGCTGGGAATCAAATCCCGGTTGGCCGTGTGCAAGGCAAATGCCCTACCCGCTGTGCTATCACTCTGGCGATAAAATTATTATCTTTTAAATAATTTTAATAGAAAAGAATACTTATACCAGTGGTATAATTTACAGAAATTGGCAAAGGATCAAAGGAATAAAACAAAACAGATTATAATTGTCTTTTTGTAACCAGTCATCATATATTTAGAGAAATTTGATAATTTTTGGAAGAGAGAAGAAAGATGGGAGTCTCTGGCAAAACATATTTCCTATTTCTGCTACACAGAACACCATAAAAGCAACTCACACTTATATTATATCAATCTTGCAGATCAGAGACCTGCTAAAAAAGGTAAATTTTTTTAGCAGGTAAAAATTAAGATATGGACAAAATAATCTTTGTATGTAGAGATTGTAGAAAGTACCCAAATCTTGGAATTGTATTTTGCTTTTTCTTTTTTTAAGGGGGTGTGGTGGCACTCCTGGAAGTACTTCAGGTTTACTCTTAGCTCTGTGCTCAGGGCTCACTCCTGGCAGTGCTCAGGGGCTGATAAATGGTGCTGGATTCAAACCAGGGTTGGATCCATACATACCTTACCCCCGTGCTATCTCTCTGGTCCTGTTGAATACATTTTTTTTAATTTATTCACTATGAGCTACACAATTACTAAGTTGTTCATGATTGGATTTTAGTCATAGAATGTTCCAACAGCCATTCCTTTGCCAGTGTAATTTCCCACCAACTGTTAGGGGCGGCAGATCTCTGCCCGGGGGAGGCTCGGAGAGACAAAAGAACAAAACCAAGACAACTCTTTCTGCAAATGCATGGGGTTTATTTAAGCCAATATAGCTATATTGGGACCTTCAATTGTGCCTCAATAGCGTGGCATAACTGAAGGCCCCGACCTCCAAAAAGCAGGCTGTATTTATACCCTTTTGGGGGAGAAATGAAAATCTCACATATCAAAGGGAATCACATAGGTCACTTAATTTGCATATCTAAACATTTGTTGACAAATGAAAATCTCACATATCAATGGGAATCACATCTATATATCAAAGGGGATATATTGGGGGAAAATTACATGTATTGAATCAAAGGAGAATCATACATATCAAAGAAAATCACAGGTATTGGATCAATAGGAAAACCATAGGAAACCATAGGAAAACCATACAAAAGGGAAAACCACACCTATTTCACTTAATATGCTAATTTCAACATTTGTTGACCATTCCGAGCAAATGTTTGTTTACAGTTCCTCGGGGCAGTTTGTTGGCCCATTTGGTGACAGAGTCCTGCCCAGCGGAAGGTCCTGAAGACATCTTTCAAAGCAGTCAAGTAGTTACAAAGGGCAACTTCAGCGGTTAACCCTTAACCTGCCCTTCAGTTCTTGACTCTTAACTTGCCCTCCTCTTCAATCCCCACTTCTCCTTGTGAATATCTCTAATCTTAGAGATTGTGAAGGGGGTGTCTCCCGTTGTCTGGACATGCCACTAGTAGTCTCTTGTTGTCTGGACATGCCACTAGTCGATGTCATTCTGGTTCCAAGAGGGGAGGCAGCTTTTTGATTCCATCCTCCTTCAAAGCAGTTGGTGTGTTCAGGATCACAGACCTCTCCAATGGGGTTCTCTGGTGGCAGTTTTTATCACCTGATTGAAACCAGATGTCTCAATGCATACGGATGAGGAGTTCACTTTGGCAGTGTGCTCCCAGCCCCCATGGAGCTTGGCCTTGATACCTGTAAAGACTAGTAATAACTGGAAAAGAGAGAGAGATCATATTCTGGCCTACACTTCCCTTTTCAAGGCTAAGTTGGAACAGTGGCAGTTGACCTCCCCCCAAAATTTTTTTGAAAAGAGAACAGTTCCTCCTTTAATGGGGTTCACACTCACAACAGGGCAGTTGGGATTTTCAAGGCCGGAGGGGCTTCCTTAATCTAGCTACCTACTTCATATTCCCCTAGAGATTCCACCACCTTTAATCCTTAAAGGGAAAGTGGTCGAAGTTCCGTCTTCTGGAGCTGCTTCATGCTGACAGAGGGGCGCTGGCCCTGCCTGCACAAGGGGTGAAATCTCATGCTACCTTAATTTAGTGGGCCCCAGGCAATGAATTTGTTGGGTTCCTCAAGTTATCTGAAAGAAAAGATCAGATCAATTAGACTGAGGCATGGCACTTAGACCCTGGAGATGTGGAAGGTCCTTTCTGACATAGTAAGAACAAAATAGTTTGCTATCTTAGAAAACATAAGAGTTAAAGCAACAGAAACAAAGTAACGTAATGCCATACCCATTTCTATCATAAAAGCAATGGAAAGGAATAACTGCTTTACCCGTTGTTGATAGAAAATGACTTCTTATGTTCAGATTTTTCTAGTAACATAGAAGCACCAAGCTACTTCTCAGATAGGAAAAGCTATCTATCCATTCACTGAAACTATCAGTTGGAGCCAGTAGATACCTTGAATATAAGTGTTTGATCGTTTGCATGTCAAGCTGCCAATCCTCTCCTTGATAAGTTCCTTGAAGTTACAAGTGTTAGGAAAGGAGGCCCACTGTAAGAAATCACGCAACTCGGAGATTCTTCTTGCAGTGATTTATTCAGAGACCTTCTCGGGAAAGAGGACCGAGGGACGAATGAGAAGAAAACCATACCTAGCTAGGCAGCTTCCCTCCTTATCTACCACTCGCTGCCTGCTTAAGCCCAAGTGTCTGCAGCTAGTTACAGCTCGTGGTGTGACAAGACATCCTGATTCCTTATCAGGTGTTATCTACGAAGCACGGTGTAATTAACAAGAAACAGGTGTCCACGAAGCATGGTCCCGTGGCCCGTGGCGGCTCTCCACAGCCCACAGCCCACGATTCATTAATGAAACAGAAAGCACAGTTCTGAGTTCCTTTCCATGAAAGATGGCTTTCACTAGTGTTGGAAGCTTAGTGTAACCCTTTATCTATCAATTTCCTTTTGAAAACATTGTTCCAATGCCTATTGTCCCTCTTTTGCAGAGTATTTTAGATGAGTATTCTCTGGATGGGGTATTAATCCCATGATGAAACGAGAATTAAGAGCTGTTAAAATTCTAGTTCTCTCCAAATGACTGTGTTCATAGAACTAAGAGTGAATACTTAGAACCAGTTTAGATGTCCACTCTTGGTGCTGTAGCCAATTGACAGGTTGGGGGGAAAGTAATTAATTCTGCACTTTGAGCTGAGGTTCCCCCACTAAAGCTCTGGCTTCCAATACCCTGGTCAGACTAGTGACAGCATCTTCAACATTGAGTCTCACAGACTAGACTGCTTACTTTACAGTCAGCAAAACACATTGTACCTGAATTACTCAAAAGGGCTACCTTATAGATCAAGATTAGAATACATTTGCATCACTCTATAGAATTTGAATCTAATTCTTTAAAAAGCAAGTTAGAGAAACATAGTTTTCTCTTCACCTTCATTTTAAAATTTGCCTGACGGCTTAACAAATCTGACTTGTTCTTTTGCATAAACACAGCAAGATTGGAGAACTCTCCATTTGAGGTACCCCATTATTTACTGAGAAGTCCTGGGGGTTGGCTAAAGACAGGAGGCATACCAAATAACAGCATTAATCTTATGTGGCACGTCAGAGTTACCCAGGCCTGGCCATAAATGTCCCACGATGAACTGGATGGCTTCAGGTCTTCAGGTTGAACTGGAGGTGACCTTGAGCCTCATTTGCCATAGAGGCATCCTGGCAGAAAGGAGTCCCTCCCCTCCCTTCTTCAGGGCTGGGAGAGATCCTAGTTTCCAGGGTTTTTCTTGATGCTGAGAGTAGGCCGGGCCATGTCAGTCACATAGATTTCCGGATTCCTCATTCTCCATAGCAGTGATTTCCATTCTTTCCTTGAGCCGGCCTGCCTCTAGGGTCTCCCTGAGGTTTGTAGGGTACTTGAAACAGTACCTGTTAAATACATGCTCCTGTCATTTAGACCAATCCCTTGCTGTTTCCCTGGAAGAGGGTTTTGGGGTCCCATAACTGATTTTCCTGTCTGCATGAGGGGTGGACCCTATTACAGAGAGGAAAGACTTTTATCTGGATTTATGCAAACCAACACAGTGCCATGAAACATCAAAAACATACTGAAGGTACAAAAGAAGAGAAAAGCAAACGTTTTACTTTACTCACAGTGAGATGCAACACACTCATTTGTTGTGGGTCCTAGTCAAAGAAGCTAAAATCTGTAGAGGAAAAGTGTACAATTTAACATCGTATTTAACCCATTCAATTCTATGTTGAGAACCTTGACTTCCCATTAATAAAAGCACTGTACTGGGAGTACTAGAACAATTCCGCATGAGATTTAAAGAGTTTCTTAAAACAGTGATCAATTTCTTTCCTTCAAACACAACTTCAAACCTTCTACACATTCCTCTATATTCATTCTGTCCTGTAACTTTCCTTCAACTCATTTCAAAATCAACTTCACTTTAACAGGATTCCTTGCCTTTTTTCAACTGATGATATCTGCATCCATTATCTTTCTGACTTAAGACATACATCTATATTCCTTATAGTCATCCCATAAGTTTAAACTTTTATTTTACTGAACTTAGTACAACATAATCTCCCAATTTAGACAATAGTTACCAATCATTTCATTTAACATGACAAAACTACTCTGCAGTACCATTTCAAAAGCATTAGGTTAGTTCTATAGATATTCATTTTACTGAACTTAGTACAACCTAATCTCCCAAATTTGGACACTAGTTACCAATCATCTCATTTAACATGACAAAATTACTTGCAGTGCTATTTCAAAAGCATTAGGTCAATTCTATAGATATTCAAAAAAACTTTAAAGATGCTCACACCTAAAGTTCTTAAAACATATTCATTGGGCAAAGGTTCAGTTCACATTAGAAATTAACCAGGAGACATCCTAGAATTCTGATTTCTAGGAAAACACAAATATAAAGATTAAAACACTCATAGATTACCATAAAACATTAAGGATCTCACACTTGCATACAAAGTTCTCTAGGTTCAGGATAAGGTTGGTACCGTAAAACCCAGACTAAGTCCTCAGGCCAATTCGGCCTGTCCTTTCTTCCTCAGATTTCCTTGTGACTTCCAGCTGAGATCTGTTTGAGGTGGTTTGGGGTCTTTATCAGGAAAATGAAGTTTACTCCAGATGAAGCCAAGCCATAGCAGGACCCAGAGTACATTAGTAGGTGTTATCTGTTAAAATATAAGCATAGACTTTTCCTCCTACAAGGGGTTTCACACTATTTTTGTGTGTTTGTCAGATTTTAATGCAAATATAAGAATCAATTGTTTTCCCAGACCCTTTCTCATTCACAAAGTTGCAAGAACCAGATACCTGGAAGAGTTAAGAAACCCAATTAGCAAGTCTTATTTGCTGGGCAAACCTGTAATTAGAATTCATTGTTTAGGGAGGGTCTGCATATCCAGTCTGACTGAGGCAGAGCCTGCTGAGCTGGAAAAGCAGGGGGATGGGTAGACCCAGGGAAAATCTTAAAAAAAAAAAATCTCTCAAACTGACATCTAAGATTAACCCTTCATTACCCTGAGCTAAGTAGCTTTAAAAAGTTTTGTTACCGGAAATCTCAGAGATCTAATAAAACACAGGTACGATAAGTTTTTCAACCAATATTGCAACTCTAGAAAATAATATTTTAAACCGAAGCATTACTCTTTGAGCCTGTTTTCATATATCAGTTATTTCAACTCACAAGATTCTCTAGGTCAAATAATTCTAATCCAGTGCAGATACAAATATATACATTGGTATTCTAGCATAAGACCTCTGGACCATCAATTTTTGTGAAACACAGTAAAACCTTCTTTGACTTAAGTTCAATAGTTCTCGTACCTTAGTTAGTTCAAATCATGAGCTTTCTAACTTTAAACAAGTCCACCATACAGACATGCTTTCAAATACAGAGAGAGAGCCTCCACCCCCCCCCTTTTTTTTTTTTTAAACCAACCTTTTTTTTTTTTTTAATTTATTTATTTTTAATTAGAGAATCACCGTGAGGGTACAGTTACAGATTTATACACTTCTGTGCTCACACTTCCCTCATACAAAGTTTGGGAACCCATCCCTTCACCAGTGCCCATTCTCCACCACCCGTAAACCCAGTGTCCCTCCCACCCTCCCCAATCCCATCTCCCCCCCACCCCACCCTGCCACTGTGGCAAGGCATTCCCTTCTGCTTTCTCTCTCTAATTAGCTGTTGTGGTTTGCAACAAAGGTGTTGAGTGGCCGCTGTGCTCAGTCTCTAGCCCTCATTCAGCCCGCAACTCCCTTCCCCCACATGGCCTTCGACTGCAATGTAGTTGGTGATCGCTTCTCTGAGTTGACCTTTCCCCGGAACGTTAGGCCAGCCTCGAAGCCATGGAGTCAACCTCCTGGTACTTATTTCTACAGTTCTTGGGTGTTAGTCTCCCACTCTGTTATTCTATATACCATAGATGAGTGCAATCTTTCTATGTCTGTCTCTCTCTTTCTGACTCATTTCACTCAGCATGAAACTTTTCATGCCCATCCACTTAACTACAAAATTCTTGACCTCCTTTTTTCTAACAGCTGCATAGTATTCCATTGTATAGATGTACCAAAGATTCCTCAACCAGTCATCCGTTCTGGGGCATTCGGGTTTTTTCCAGATTCTGGCTATTGTAAACAGTGCTGCGATGAACATACATGTGCAGATGTTGTTTCGATTGTACTTTTTTGATTCTCTGGGATATATTCCCAGCAGTGGTATTGCTGGGTCAAATGGGAATTCAATATCTAATTTTTTGAGAGTCGTCCAAATTGTTTTCCAGAAGGGCTGAACCAGTCGGCATTCCCACCAGCAGTGAAGAAGGGTCCCTTTCTCCCCACATCCTCTCCAACAGCGGTTGCTTTTGTTCTTTTGGATGTGTGCTAGTCTCTGTGGTGTGAGGTGGTATCTCAAAGTTGTTTTGATCTGCATCTCTCTGATGATTAGTGATGCAGAGCACTTTTTCATGTGCCTTTTGGCCATTCGTATTTCTTCCTTGGTAAAGTTTCTGTTCATTTCTTCGCCCCATTTTTTGATGGGGTTGGATGTTTTCTTCTTGTAGAGTTCAACCAGTGCTTTATATACCATTGATATCAACCCCTTATCTGATGGGTATTGTGTAAATATCCTTTCCCATTCTGTGGATAGTCTTTGTATTCTGGTCACTGTATCTTTTGCGGTGCAGAAGCTTTTTAGTTTAATGTAGTCCCATTTGTTGATCTCTGTTTTTACTAGATTGCTTAGTTCCGTGTCACCCTTGAAGATACCCTTATCTTCAATATCGTGGAGGGTTTCGCCGACCTTGTCTTCAATGTACCTTATGGTTTGTGGTCTAATGTTGAGGTCTTTAATCCATTTTGATCTGACTTTTGTGCATGGTGTCAGGTCAAGGTCTAAACCCATTTTTTTGCATGTGGTTGTCCAGTTGTGCCAGCACCATTTGTTAAAGAGGCTTTCCTTGCTCCACTTCACTTCTCTTGCTCCCTTATCAAAGATTAGATGGTCATACATTTGGGGTTGTGTGTAGGGATATTCCACCCTGTTCCATTGGTCTACGGCTCTGCCTTTGTTCCAGTACCATGCTGTTTTAATTGTTACTGCTTTGTAGTAAAGTTTGAGGTTGGGGATGGTGATGCCTCCCATCATCTTTTTCCCAAGAATTGTTAAACCAACCTTTGATATTAGCACAGAAAAACACTCAGACCATCAATGTTTATGGAAACATAAGAAAACTTTGTCTATTTTGGTGGTTTCTATACCTCTGTTGCTTTAAAAACAGCTAAATTCCTCATTAAAATTAGCTGAGGCTTGTAAGATAAAGCCTTGCATCCTCTGAATTGTTATTTCACTTTAGTTTTAGGAGCTACTTCCTCAGCTCTTCCTAGATAGTACAGACTATGAATTTCAGAAGAGTTACAACTGTTAATAAACATTAATGTTCTTCCAATAAGAAATCTAGATTGAGAATTTCAGTCCCTTCGTGGTCGCCACATTCTGATTAGAAATCTTTGTTTAAACCTGATGTAACAAGTTCCAAAGATACCTAAATCTTTTAAATTGCTGGACTACATATCACTCTGACTCCCTTGATTTTGTTTGCTCAGTTCTAAGAATTAATGACTTCAAACTAGCTCTAACACTCGAGTGTTCCACAGACAGACAGACAGACAGACAGACAGACAGACAGACAGTCAGACAGACAGACAGACAATGAACTGACTAAAAAACACCACTACACGTGCACACATTTGCAGTTGATCGATCGATCTGACCCTTCAAAAACGTCAGGGAGAAAAACTGATAGACAGAGAAAGGAAAGAGCAGTCCCCAGGGCAAATTGAGCCCTGTCGGCCGATTGGGAACATTGCTCCCCGTTTCTCTGTCTGACCAGCCAGTTTCCTGCTTGTTAAAAACGGGTCAAGAAAGCGCTTTTGTTGATATACAATGGCAAAACAACAAATTATGACAAAGTTGCTGAAACCTGAGGTTGTCAGATGTTACCCTTTTAAGGTCAAGACTACTTCTGAGGCAGAGAGCTAGTCTCTTCTTATCAACCATAGGGATAGACTGCCTTCTTTTATAGGGAGAGAGATGAGCTCTAGCCCGAACCTCAGACCAATGTGCTAGGGTTAGGGACAGGGGAGTTGATGTGTTTTGTCCCATCTCGACGTACAGGAAGATTCCTGCGATCAAGCCTAAAACAAAACAGTACGCAAGCGCTTATCCCTTAGGGGACTTCAGAAGGAGAGAGAAACAGATGGTGCAGAGGCAGAGAAAGGGGAGTTTTAGCTGAGAATATAGAGGTTGCCGGAAGCTTGTGGAGCGGTCAATCTCAGAATTGAGATAGAAGCAAGAAGCAGGTATGGGAGTCAATATGCCAGAGGGGGTAAGAAAGGTTTAAATGACTCCTTTCACCTGCAAAATAAGGGGGAGGTGAAAAGATCCCTCAGGGGGACAGTTAACCTTAAAGGAAGGCCATTCAGCAGAACAAAGAGTTAACTATGAGAGAGAGAGAGAGAGAGATTCTGGCCATTGAGCAGACTTCAGACCAGTGAGAGAGAGTCAGAGACAGCCGGGTGGAGGTGGACTGTCCCATCCTCAGGAGATCTCTGTGGAGAAGGAGTCCGAAGGTGATAGAACAAACCCAAATGCCAGAAGGAGAGACAAATAGTAAAGCGGCCGATGTTCAGATTTAAAGCGGCCGATGTCCTGGGATAGACCAGACGTAGATCCTCTGGACCTACCAGATGGAGGCAAGCCAGGCGTCCCTGGGTCTCCCTTTATCATCCTGGGGCGTCCCCCAGGGCTGTAGCTAATGTCAACCGGACACGTCTGTCAGACACAAAGCTACTTCAGATCCCAGGACCGGTATACCACAGATACACAGATACAGAATAATTGTGCACATAAAGTCGGTACCGAAAAAATTGGCGCCAGTACTTACCCCAAAGAGAAGCTCGGGACTGTCCGGCGTCCCTCAGGCAGAGTCAGGTCTCGGTGGAACCTCCAAATGTTAGGGGCGGCAGATCTCTGCCCGGGGGAGGCTCGGAGAGACAAAAGAACAAAACCAAGACAACTCTTTCTGCAAATGCATGGGGTTTATTTAAGCCAATATAGCTATATTGGGACCTTCAATTGTGCCTCAATAGCGTGGCATAACTGAAGGCCCCGACCTCCAAAAAGCAGGCTGTATTTATACCCTTTTGGGGGAGAAATGAAAATCTCACATATCAAAGGGAATCACATAGGTCACTTAATTTGCATATCTAAACATTTGTTGACAAATGAAAATCTCACATATCAATGGGAATCACATCTATATATCAAAGGGGATATATTGGGGGAAAATTACATGTATTGAATCAAAGGAGAATCATACATATCAAAGAAAATCACAGGTATTGGATCAATAGGAAAACCATAGGAAACCATAGGAAAACCATACAAAAGGGAAAACCACACCTATTTCACTTAATATGCTAATTTCAACATTTGTTGACCATTCCGAGCAAATGTTTGTTTACAGTTCCTCGGGGCAGTTTGTTGGCCCATTTGGTGACAGAGTCCTGCCCAGCGGAAGGTCCTGAAGACATCTTTCAAAGCAGTCAAGTAGTTACAAAGGGCAACTTCAGCGGTTAACCCTTAACCTGCCCTTCAGTTCTTGACTCTTAACTTGCCCTCCTCTTCACAACAATGTCCCCAGTTTCCCTCCACTGCTCACTGCTACCACCCCATTCCCCATTCCATCCTCACCCCTACCTGCCTAGCAGTCTCTCTCTCTCTCTCTCTCTCTCTCTCTCTCTCTCTCTCTCTCTCTCCTTCCTTCCCTCCCTCTCTTTCTCTGTCTTTCCTTCTGGGCATTCTGGTTTGCAATACAGGTACTGACAAGTTTTTGATGATTTTGCTTTGACATGTTCTTCTACTTCCTTCTTCCACTGATAATCAGTCCAACCAGATAATCCAGATAACTTCCCAAGAGGTCAACTGATTAGCAATTTTAGTTCAATCCTTAAAGTAAGTTCTTTCTTATCGTAAATCATAATATAGTCAGGAGTTTCAGGTTTTAGGACATTGGCACCTTGGGGCAGGGGGCATTGCTTTGCGCACCAAACAATAATAAGCTACTTGACACAATAAGAAGGATCTGAATCTTGAAGTCTGGGAGTCACACACGGGAGCTTGAAAATGAAGCCACATAAAACAAAACAGGAAGATGAGAGACCCTGAGTTATGTCTGTGATTCCACTCTGAAACTTTGGATTCTGTAATGTCTCATTAAATTCTACCTCTGGGCTTTTTAGTTCTGTGAACCAACACAATGCTTTTTTGGTTTATTTGTTTCCTAAACCAGCCTGAGTAGGGCTTTTGTCATTTGAAATCAAGCATTCTGACTAAAAAAGAGGCAGAGAGAAACTCATTGTAATTCTAATTATCAGTCTGGAGTGACTGGGAGAATGGTGAAGTGATTGTATGTGAAGAAGGCAGAGAAGACTAGATCTAAAGAGCTCTAGAGTAAATCATACTATCCATTTTCCAGTAAGTACTCTGATACCTGTGTTTGGAGTTTAGAAAAGCGGAGCTAACACAAAAATATTTAAAAATGTATACTTTCCATTTTACCTTTAATATAGATATTTTATTTATGATACTCCATGTTTTCTAGATCCTGGAATAATTTTCTGCTATCTTTAGCAAAGAAATCATAAAAAAAAAAAACACCTCATTCTAATCTTTAGGACTCTTAAAAATGTTTTAAAGATTAGGTCAGTGGAATTGAAGATATAATCTTTGGCCATATTGTTGGTGTTGGTGGGTGGCTGATGTGAAGTGGGGATGAGAGAGGTGGCAGTCTCAAGGAAACCTGCTTTCTCTCTTTCTGCCTCTTCTGCCAGCCGGGGAAGAATGGCTGGGAAATTTAGAACTAATGAGAGTCTACTGTGAGCCTTGGTTCTCAGGAAGTGAAACTCAGTCCTGGACCTTACCCAGGCTTCTGAGTCTTGGCTTTCCCTCACAGAACAAAATTTTTGGAGAACACAAGCATGAAGTATAACAGTATAACAGATTTTATTTGGAAGTTTGAGGAAGGGGGGGTAGGGAGAGAGGGAGAAAGGGGAGAGCATGAGGGACAGAGAGAGAGGAAAGGAGGGAGGGAGGGAAGGAGGAAGAGGGAGGGACAGAGAGAGAGTAAAGCACTCAAGAGAGAACATGGGCTTCTCCAGAGGATACTCAGTTAACCGTCGTCAGCTGCTGTGAGCAGTTCCATTTTTGACTGTCCCTTCCTACATTTTAGACTTTCTGTGAATTTCTAGGTTCTTTTGTATAAATAGAGAATTACCAATTGTCCAACATAAACTGAACCACAACTTAGGCTCTTCCAGAGGCAAGCTAACGGAAAATACCTAAGGCAAATGGCCAGAAAAGGATCTTGTGGATCCTTGTTTTTCTTACATTCTTGTAAGAAATAAGAAATCAAAGAGCTCAACTTTCATTAAAGGGCCTACTCAACAAATATCTGCATTCTCTGTAAGACCAATGTTCCTCTAACCTCCCCCTGCCAAAAGAGCCAGCGTTAACTTAGTCCTAGTTTAAGTTCCTCTCCAAATGGGAGCTACTTCCCTCTCTTTCTGCTTTCCAAAAAGCTTTACAAATTCTGAATCTGAGCATTCTTATACTCAAATGAGTATATTTTCATATACTCAGTACTTCAAGCTGGGAACCATGGATGAACAGAAATCTGTCATCATGGCTCTTGCATCAGGGTGAAGGTTTGAAAGCATACAACACCAGAGGGGAGATGCAAGGACACATGTGCTTTGTTGGGGACTGCTCAGGACCCTGAACTAAAGAGGACCCCGAAAGCTTTACCCTGGACAAACCGGAAAATTCCATTACCAGCTTTGCGTAACCTGAGGCACAGGTGCCCTTGTGACAAAGGAAATAGCTAAACTCAAGAGGTAAAAGTAGCCCAGGGCAGTTAACTAAGAGATGCCAAAAAGCCCGTAAAGTAGAATGCCTTCCTCTACACTAAAAGCCTTGTGCATTCCTCCTCACAGATGCTCCTGCCAGATAAACCCTTGCCTTCCTCTCCCCACTATTTCTCAACCTACTCTTGGAGAATGTTGTAAGCCCACCAAATAACGCCCCAAACCTTTCCTTATTTGGTCTGAGAAGACACTTCCCTGATGATTGACAACTTATGTACCAAGCCCCTGCTAAGAAAAGTATAAAACCAGCATGGCTGTTAATAAAGTTGCCCTTGATCGGCATGTGTCGTCTTGGGCCCCCTATTTATTATCCTCACTAGTTTTATTTCAGATCGGGACCGCTCTTAGAATCCACCCAATTAGGAGCGCTTTCCACTGTTGTCTCTCTGCGGGCCGGAGAGATCTCTGGGGGAATGCGCTGTGCTTGGCAGCTCCAAGGGCTTGGATAGCATATGCGCATGCTTCCTTTGTTCAAGTTGGCTTTTTATAGGGTTTCCCCTAAGCTGCCCCAAAGGAACGGGGCTTTCTACCTAGTTGAGAGACTATTACTGGTGCGGTTGCCAAGGGGGTAGAGATGGGAGTAGTTGCTGTTCTTTGATATTTCTTTCCTGGCCTTGGTTCCTGTTGGAGCTTCACTTGGGGTAGGAAGGGGGGGTAGAAAGGGGGGATGAGGTTCAGCCTTTTCTGGGTCTGTGCTGGCTCCAGGTAAAGATCTTAATTCCAGTGTTCACAGGGTGGGTCTTGACAGCCTTAAGGCTAATTGGTTTTCTTACCTCCCAAGAACTCATTTCTACAGAAGGCTGTTCTACCAACCTGAAGGACTGCTTCATTGTAGACAAAACTTTGGAGTGTATACACTACAAAAATTGAACTTCCATTATTAAGTATCCCATTATTAATTCCATTATTAACCTTCATTATTAAGTATTCCTGCACCAGCACTGACACTATATGTTGGTTTTCTTTCTTCTTCTTCTTCTTTTTTTTTATTTTTGGGTCATGTCCAGCGATGCACAGGGGTTACTCCTGAATCTGCACTCAGGATTTACTCCTGGTGGTGCTCAGGGGACCATATGGGATGCTGGAAATCGAACCCCAGTTGGCTACCTGCTGTGCTATCATTCCAGCCCCTATGTTGGTTTTCATTCTGTTAAATTATCTCAGCCTATGCAAAGGAGGAGCAAAATAGAGCTTCCTAAATCACTATATCACTGTCATCCCATTACTCATTGATTTGCTCAAGAGGGTACCAGTAATGTCTCCATTTTGAGATTTGTTGTTACTGTTTATTTATAGGCATCTTATAACGTACCTTGACACCTTATAACGTATTTCTTATAACATATTTTTTGTAAGCATCTGATAACCTACTTTAACATCTTATAACCTATTTCTCCCTTTGGGAGAACCTGGTAAGCTAAGGAGAGTTTCCTGCCCACATGGAAGAGTCTCACAAACTCCCCATGGTGTATCCATATGCCAAAACCAGTAACAATGTTGGGTCTCATTCCCCTGACCCTGAAAGAGCCTCCAATGTGGCATCCTTGGGAAGGACAAGTAAAGAGAGGCCTCTAAAATCTCCTGGCTAGGATGAATGATGACATTACTGAGACCACTCAAGAAATTCGACGATCAAAAGGGTGATGAGGATGATGATGATGACGATGTTTTTGGCATATTGAATACTTCATGAGGAGCTTGCAGGCTCTGCCCTGCAGGCGGGATACTCTGGGTAGTTTGCTGGGCTCTGTGAGAGGGATGGAGGAATCGAACCCAGATCTGTCATGTGCAAGGCAAACGCCCTCCCCGCTGTGCTATTGCTCCAGCCCACAGCTTCCTAAACACTGCAAAACATAAAGGGAATATTGTACAAGGATTAAGACTCTTATCTGCATATCGCGGACCCTGGCTTGAACCCAATCATCACAAGGCCCCTAGCATTGTTACCTACAGCCCCAAGGGCACCCCCACCCACTGCCAAACACTGCTAGAAAGGCCTGGGTACTCCTAGGCACCACAGGGTTCAAGAGCACTGCATCCTGGGCACTTGCATTGAACAATGACCAAGTTGGTTGAGAATCCTGTGAGGCACCCCAGGTCTCCGGAGCTATGCTTAGGAGATAATCACCCTCCCCTAATAATAATAATATAAACCCAGAAATTGAATAAAATAAAATTTATGGTGAGCTTTCTACAACATACATTTCAAATCTCTATGTGACTTCTGGTACTTTTATTCAAAAGTGATTCTTAAAAGAAAGAAATTAACAATTTTAACTTATTTTTGTCTAAAGGCATAAATGTTACCAAAAGATTTTGTCTTTTTAGCAACATGTTCTAGTACTGCCAAGAAATATGTGCAGAGTTAACCTTTTCACTGATCTTACATCTTAATCTATACATCTATGCATATTCATATGTTGTGCATACACATGTGTATTTGGTATTTCATCTTTTTTTTTATTGAGTCACCATATGGAAAGTTACAAAGTTTTCAGGTTTAAGTCTCAGTTATACAATGCTCAAACACCCATCCCTTCACCAGTGCACGTATTCCACCACCAAGAATCACAGTATAGCTCCACCCTGTCCCCCCACGCCCCTAGACCCCCCCACAAGCCACCCCAAGTGTAACTGATAAATTTCGCTTTACTTTCACTTTGATTGCATTCAATATTTCAACAAAACTCACTTTAATTGTTTGGAGGGCTCCCCCCTAAAGTCAGACCTGCTGAAAAGGAAGCATTTGCTAATTTGTTTTCCGTTGCTGAGAATGAAGAGGTATGAGGTAGAATGACCACACATAGCGGTCTCACGGTTTTGGGTTTCTGTATTTTAGTATTTTAGTAACTAAGTCCAGAGAAATATCTGCCAAAAACTGCATCACTGCCAACTTGTACTTCTCAGTTATATTATATTCCACATATGAGTGCAATCTTTCTATGTCTATCTCTTTCTTTCTGACTCATTTCACTCAACATGATACTTTCCATGTTGATCCATTTATATGAAAATATCATGACTTCATGTTTTCTGACAGCTACATAGTATTCCATTGTGTAGATGTACCAGAGTTTCTTTAACCAGTCATCTGTTTGGGGGCACTCTGGTTTTTTCCAGATTCTGGCTATTGTAAACAGTGCTGCAATGAACATAGAAATGTAGATGCCATCTCTACTATACCTTTTTGCCTCTCCGGGATATATTCCCAGGAGTGGTATTGCTGTGTCAAATGGAAGCTCAATTTCTAATTTTTTGAGAATCATCCATATTGTTTTCCAAAAGGGCTGAACCAGTTGGCATTCCCACCAGCAGTGAAGAAGAGTCCCTTTCTCCCCACATCATGCCAACACTGGTTGTTTTTGTTTTTTTGGGATGTGGGCCAGTCTCTGTGGTGTGAGATGATATCTCATGGTTGTTTTTATCTGCATCTCCCCGATATTTAGTGATGTTGAACATTTTCTCATGTGCCTCTGAGGCATTTGGATTTCTTCTTAGGGAAAGTTTCTATCCATTTCATCACCCCATTTTTTGATCGGGTTGGCAGTTATCTTCTTGTGGAGTTCAACCAGTGCATTGTATATCATTGATATCAACCCTTTATCGGATGGGTACTGCGTAAATATCCTTTCCCATTCTGTAGATTGTCTTTGTACTTTGGTCACTGTTTCTCTTGAGGTGCAGAAGCTTCTTAGATTGAGATAGTCCCATTATTTATCTCTGTTTTCACTTGCTTGGCCAGTGGTGTGTCAGCTTTGAAGATATCAGTGTCTTCAATGTCGTGGAGGGTTTTGCCGACCTTGTCTTCAATGTACTTTAGGGATTCTGGTCTGATGTTGAGGTCTTTAATCCATTTCGATCTGACTTTTGTACATGGTGATAGGTGGAGGTCTAAGCCCATTTTTTTGCATGTAGCTGTCCAGTTTTGCCAACACAATTTGTTAAACATGATTTCTTGCTCCACTTCACATTTCTTGCTCCCTTATCAAATATTACATGGTCATATATTTGGGGGGATGTGTCAGAGTATTCAACCCTGTTCCATTGGTCTGCCACTCTGCCTTTGTTCCAGTACCATGCTTTTTTAATGACTACAGCTTTGTAGTAGAGTTGGAAGTTGGGGAGGTTGATTCCTCCCATTTTCTTTTTCCCAAGAATTGCTTTAGCTATTCGTGGGGGCTTATTGTTCCATATGAATTTCAGGAGCACCTGCTCCATTTCTTTGAAGAATGACAAGGGTATCCATATAGGGATCGCATTGAATTTGTACAATGCTTTGGGGAGAATTGCCATTTTGACAATATTTATTCTTCCAATCCATGAGCAGGGGATGTTTTTCCATTTCCTCATGTCTTCTTTTATTTCCTGAAGTAGCATTTTGTAGTTTTCATTATACAAGTCCTTTACCTCCTTAGTTTAGCTGATTCCGAGGTATTTGATTTTTTTGAGGCACAATTGTGAATGGGATTGCTTTTATCATGTTGCTTTCTTCTCTCTTACTATTTGCATATAAGAAAGCCACGGACTTTTGGGTATTGATTTTATAGCCTGCGACTTTACTATATGAGTCTATTGTTTCTAGGAGTTTCTTGATAGAGGTTTTAGGGTTTTCTAAGTATAGTATCATATCATCATCGAATAGTGAGAGCTTGATTTTTGCCTTTCCTACCTGAATGCCCTTAATATCTTTTTCTTGCCTAATCGCTATTGCAAGTATTTCCAGTACTATATTAAACAGAAGAGGAGAGAGTGGGCATCCTTGTCTCGTCCCTGTTCTCAGAGGGAAGGGTCTTTAGTTTTTCCCCATTGAGGATGATGCTTGCCGTAGGCTTGTGGTAGATGGCTTTGACTATATTGAGGAAGGTCCCTTCTATGCCCATTTTGGCGAGAGTTTTCATCATAAACAGGTGTTGGATCTTGTCAAATGCTTTCTCTGCATCTATTGATATGATTGTATGATTTTTATCTTTTCTTTTGTTGATATGATGGATTATGTTGATTGATGTCTGAATGTTAAACCATCCTTGCATCCCCGGGATGAATCCCACTTGGTCGTGGTGTATGATCTTTTTTATGAGTTATTGAATTCTGTTTGCTAATATTTTGTTGAGAATCTTTGCATCTGTGTTCATCAGGGATATTGGCCTGTAGTTTTCTTTTTTTGTGGTGTCTTTGTTTTCTTTTGGTATTAGGGAGATGTGAGCCTCATAGAAACTGTTTGGGAGGGTTTCTGTTTCTTCAATTTCCTGGAAAAGCTTGAGAAGAACTGGCAATAGGTCCTCTTTAAATGTTTGGAAGAATACGCTAGTGAATCCGTCTGGACCTGGGCTTTTGTTTTTGGGAAGGCTTTTGATTACCATTTCAATTTTCTTGATGTTAATAGGACTATTCAGGTACTCCAGGTCTTCTTGGTTCAGCCTTGGGAGATTATAGGAATCCAGGAATTTATCCATTTCTTCTAGTTCTCTTGTTTCGTGGCATACAGATTTTCAAAGCAGTCTCTGATGATCTTTTGAATTTCTTTGGTTTCTTTTGTGATGTACCCCTTTTCATTTCTGATTCGGCTTATAGGTGTTCTCTCTCTCTCTCTTTCTTTGTGAGTGTTGCTAGTGGTTTATCAATCTTGTTTATTTTCTTGAAGAACTAGCTCTTGGTTTCATTGATCTTTCAGATTGTCTTTTGGGTTTCCATGTCGTTAATTTCTGCTCTAAGTTTTATTATCTCTTTCCTTTTGCCTGGTTTGGGCTCCTTTTGTTGGTCCTTTTCTAAGGTGGTATTTCATCTCTTACCAACTACCAGATTCCATGGAGATGAGTTCTATGAAGTCCCGGAGAGAGGAATCAGCCAGCATGAGTAAGTCAGGAAGACCATAGTATCAGTGGAAATACATAAATAAAAACTACTGGTTAGCGAGAAAATTTTGACCCATACATTGATGAGTACAAATATTTGAAAACCACTAGAAACATATGTATGTATATATATGTACATACATAATATATATATTATACATATATATATATACATATGTGTGTGCATGTGTGTGTGTCTGTGTGTCACTGTATCACTGTCATCCTGTTCTCTTCCATTTACTCGACCGGGCACCAGTAACATCTCTATTCCTCCCAGCCTTGAGATTTTAGCAGCCTCTCCTTACTCGTCTTTCCCAACGATTGGAGGCTCTTTCAGGATCAGGGGAATGAGACCTATCATTACTGTTTTTGGCATATCGAATATGCCATGGGTAGCTTGCCAAGCTCTGCCTGTGTGGGATATATATATATATGTATATATAATATGTATGTTATATGTATATAACACTGTAGCACTGTTGTCCGTAAATTCACTAGTGGTAGTACAAAAAGCAAGACAGTCAGTCATATAAAAGTATAGGTGTACCCAGAAGGCTCTGTGCTTGCCAAATACAGCATATAGAAAAGCACTGTACAAATTCTGTAGATAACTGCACAGATGCATTAATCAATATGACTCACTGCTCTAGATAGTTTACCAGAGACAAAATGACTTGGCTTTCTTATGGCAAAGCAGTTTATGGTGCATATTGCACAAATAGTCAGTATAGACACACTGGAAAATACTATCAGAGTTAATAAATGTTCTAGGTCAGCTAATGAAAGGGTAATATATTCAAAGGGACAATGAACTATTCAAGTTTCCAGCTAAATGGGGGAATATTTAGTTTAAAGACATTATCTGTAATTAAAAATTTAAACAGAAAATCCATATTAATATGAGAGGTATCATGTTAATGTTGCCGTGTTAAAGAGACTACTAGACTACATGAGTCTCCTGGAATCATGAAGGTTTGGGTCCAAATTTTCACTCTGCAGACATTATAGTGAATTGTGTGTATTGTAGGAAAGAAAATAAGTGATAGCTCTGGTTAGGTAATAGTGTGTCTAATGGCTTTCCTGTTAATTAGATTAACTTTATAAGGCAGAAGTAGATCAGACCCTGCCAGGTAAGAAACTTGCTCTAAAGGCACATATCAACATGTTCAGATAATATTCATTACATGGCTTCTTTAGATCATTTACCCAATGGAGACATTACAGTTGCCCATTGAGCAAATCAATGAACAACGAATGGGGGCAACAGTGCTACAGTGCATTTTATTTTAACTGATTGTATTTTATTTCTGTGGATATTTCAAAATGTCTGCATATGTTCCTTCTCAGTACTTAATGTTGAAAATCTTGCATAATATAAAGAATGTTAAAGGACACAAATCAACCAAATGAGATGCATAGGGCAAGAAGAAATGCTTGGAAACCTTCATGTCCTCTTCAGGTGCATGCAATTTCCCCCAATCTCCATGTGTTTATCACCCTGAGTGATCTTAAGCTCTCTCTCTCTGGATGAACCCATTGGCTATAGTCAATTCAGCTGTTGCTGATGGAGGTTCCGGGGTGAATTCTATGAAGTGCAGTGAGGAGGCAGGTGAGACAACTTTCCCTCTCCTCACCTCTGTGAGGAGATTCTAGGACTGATAGTCTATGATGAACCCTTACATGGCATGGACTTCATGTCCCCTTGCCCCCCCAGGTAGCCATCAAGCAGCAACTGGCATCCACTTGTTCTGGGCCACATGGTAGATAATCCCTGTCACCTGACTTTGTGATGCCATGAGCTTAGGCTGGAGCCAGGAATTGCTCTTTGCAGGAAGAAACCGTCAGTCCTAGACCTTACCCTGGCCTTTCAGCCCCATGCTTTTCTCTCTCAGAAAAAAAACTTCAGGAGCAGATGGGCTGTGAAGTAATGCAAAGTACTGAGACATAAAAGGCAATAAGGAGAGAGGTAGCTTGCCAGGCTCTGCCATGTGGGTGGGATATTCTCGGTCTATACAATGGAATACTATGCAGCTGTTAGGAAAGATGAAGTCATGAAATTTGCTTATAAGTGGATGGACATGGAGAGTATCATGCTAAGTGAAATGAGTCAGAAAGAGAGAGACAGACATAGAATGACTGCACTTGTTTGTGGAATATAAAATAACATAATATGAGACTGACACCCAAGGACAGTAGACACAAGGGCCAGGAATATTTCCCCATAGTTGGTAGCCTGCCTCATGAGTGGACCGGGAGAAGGCAGCTGGAACAGAGAAGGGATCACTAAGTCAATGATGGTTGGAGGAATAGTTCGGGATGGGAGATGTGTGCTGAAAGTGGATAAAGGACCAAACATGATAACCTCTGAGTATCTGTGTTGCAAACCATAATGCCCCAAAGTAGAGAGAAAGTATGGGGGAAATTGTCTGCCATGGAGGCAGGGGGAGGGTTAGAAAAAGGGACATTGGTGGTGGAGAAGTGTACTATGGAGAGATGGGTGTTAGATCGTTGTATGATTGAAACTCAAACATGAAAGCTTTGTAACTGTGTCTCACGATACTTCATTATCTGTATCACCGTATCACTGTCATCCCCTTGTTCATTGATTTGCTCGAGCAGGCGCCAGTAACATCTCCATTTGTCCTAGCCCTGAGATTTTAGCAGCCTCTCTTTACTCGTCCTTCCCAAGGGTGCCACATTGGAGGCTCTTTAGGGTCAGGGGAATAAGACTCATCATTATTACTGTTTTTATTATTACTGTTTTATCAAATATGCCATCATTATTACTGTTGTATTATTACTGTTTTATCAAATATGCCACGGGGAGCTTGCCAGGCTCTACCGCATACTCAGGATACTTTCGATAGCTTGCAGAGTTCTTGACAGGGAGAATTAGACAATAAGAGCTTTGTTTATAGTCTCTGTGCCTTGGCTGTTGATTGGATTACATGGTGCCAAGGACAGCTTGTGGGTGTGACTGCCTAGCTACTGGAAAATGGGGGATCTGGGTGGAGGAGGACCAGTCCCAATTCAAGCAGCCTTGGAGATCTCAGTCCCAGGTCTCGCACACCTGGGTTCCTCTGACGATTCCTTCATGAGTGAGGCTCGTCCGAGCATGTGGAGAGGGGCCTTGAGCATGACTGTGGCTGGGTTCCTGAGGTCTTCAGCTGCTGGGGCTCTGCTCAGGGTGGCGAGGGAAACTCAACCCGCTCCCCTCCGAGGGGCCCTGGTGAAGACAGCCTGGTGAAAGGGCAGGAAACTCTGCCATGGTAATTCACTAAAAGGAAAAAAAAAGAAAAGTATGAAAGTCCCCATCTCAAGAGGGGATATGCAGCCTGGGCACCATGTACTTAGAACAACTCATACGCTCAGCATAACAAACGGGCACGAGCAGCACCTGTGCAGAAGTAGTGCACTTCCTTTGTACAAACTGACTTATATACTCTTCTCCCAAATAGCCTACCCAGCCCCTGCCTCTAGGTTATTGCTAGGGTTACACCAAGGGAGTTTGGGCAGTTGATGGACTTGCCCCCTTGTTAACTTAGCCTGCCATAGCCTTCTGGAGCCATAGCACAGTGGGTAGGGCGTTTGTCTGCATGCAGCCAACCCGGGTTCAATTCCTCTGTCCCTCTTGGAGAGCCTGGCAAGTTCTCACCTGCACGGCAGAGCCTGGCAAGTTACCCATGGCATATTTGATATGCCAAAAACAGTAACAAGTCTCACAATGAAGATGTTACTGGTGCCTGCTCAAGCAAATCGATGAACAATGGGATGACAGTGCTACAGTGCTACACCCTTCTCAGGTAAAAACATACTGAACTCCCTTGGACATCTACCATTTTTACGTAAACAAACAGAAAGACCCCTCTTCCTCCACCTCCCCCTTGAATTATGCCAGCACAACTCCCCTTGTCCCTCAAGCCTACCCACAATAGAGGTGTGTGGGGCGCGATACCAGTCACTTTGGGAAACACTCAACTCAACACAAGACCATTTGCTCTGTCATCCAGCATCCACCATCTGGTGCTGCTGGAAAGATAACCTAATTAACATAACAAGCGCCACCTTGAACATTCTTTTGTTTGTTTTTGTTTGGGGACCACACTTAGGGCTCAGGGCCTACTCCTGGCTTTGTGCTCAGGGATCACACCTGGCAGGGCTCAAGGGACCATGCATCGTGTTGGGGATTTAACACTGTGAAGCAAATACCTTCCCTTCTAGTTTTCTCTGCACTATGCAAACATTCTTAAACTTTAGAAAACTCCAAGTGTTTTAGAGTTGGTGATGATTAAGACCAATAATCTTTAATCTGTGGTGTTGACTACTCCTCAGAGGAACCTTCCCAGCGATGGGTCAAAATTTCCCCCAATCATGTAGCAACATGGTTTTGTGGGACCAATGCATGTCTGCAGATATAAAATGGTTATAAACCACAGATCTAGTCTGATGCTGATTAACTGCCAGTGTTCTGACAGGGGCACTAGTGGCACTCCACAGTGCAGGAAGGTAGGAAACCAGATTTAAATGATCCAATACCTGTCTCCTACAAATCACATTACCATATTATATTAGAAAAATGATCTGAGAGGGCACACCCCAAGAGACAAGTTAGCTGATTGTATATTCCAAATACAATCTCATTAAACTAACATCAACTTACCTACTTAGCCATATACTTTGTCTTTTCTGTTGGAGGGGACATGCTCTCAAGATACTCTGGAGGTCATAAGCCACCCTCCTCTCCACCCCCGCGCCCCCAAGGTGATACTGAACCAACCAGCATGAGCAGCTTCACGCTGGGCCTGCAGTGCTGCACTGTTAGGCTCTCTATTGCCTGGACTAGCAGACACCATGCAGAAGTACTAGGGCATCATCAGTCCACACCTGGTGATGCTGGGACCACATGGTACTTGGGGCAAACCAGGGTCCAGGGTCCTGTGCAAACAAGTTTTAAAAAGTGTTTTGAGTTTTCAAGTGCATGACTTGCCTGTTTTAGACTGCTACAGATATCAGCTTAGGGAGTCATACTATAACACTGACTTTGAGTCTCACTGTAGCACTGTAGCACTGTCGTTCCGTTGCTCATCAATTGGCTCAAGCGGGCACCAGTACAGTAACATCTCCTTTGTGAGACTTGTTGTTACTGTTTTTGGCATATCAAATATGCCATGGGTAGCTTGCCAGGCTCTGCCATGCGGGCGGGATACTCTTGGTAACTTGTCAGGCTCTCCGAGAGGGGGGGGGAATCAAACCTGGGTTGGCTCACAGATAATAAAATTTTGGTAGAAGCCTTATATCTCTTGAACTTTATCTGAAACTTCTACACACATAAAAAATAGTAACAGAAACTATAATTGCATCTAATGCAACATAAAACCATTATCTTTTCATGTTCTAGATGGAAAAATTGTAGTTAAAGTCTAGCCAAAGAATTCACACATTTGGAAAGTGGCTGATTTAGATTCTAATAACTCGTGTGTAACAGATAATTGCTTTACATTTAGTAAGAAGGTTTAAAAGACTGAGGTGTACTGGGCACTCTGCAGTGTGGGCTGTGAAGTGAGTGAATGGAATGGAATGTTAAAACACACTATGTGTTCTGGAATGCTTGGGCTCGGGCAAGTAGAAGGCTCTTTAAGTCAATTTTCTTCCTCTCTGAAAAAGGTACTAATAACCCCACTCTGACTAAATTATAAATTACTATGTACATGCATAACTTTTATTTATTTATTTTTTATTTTTTTTTATTTTTTATTTTTTTTAATTTATTTATTTTTAATTAGAGAATCACCGTGAGGGTACAGTTACAGATTTATACACTTCCCTCATACAAAGTTTGGGAACCCATCCCTTCACCAGTGCCCATTCTCCACCACCCGTAAACCCAGTGTCCCTCCCACCCTCCCCAATCCCATCTCCCCCCCCAGCCCACCCTGCCACTGTGGCAAGGCATTCCCTTCTGTTTTCTCTCTCTAATTAGCTGTTGTGGTTTGCAATAAAGGTGTTGAGTGGCCGCTGTGCTCAGTCTCTAGCCCTCATTCAGCCCGCAACTCCCTTCCCCCACATGGCCTTCGACTACAATGTAGTTGGTGATCGCTTCTCTGAGTTGACCTTTCCCCGGAACGTGAGGCCAGCCTCGAAGCCATGGAGTCAACCTCCTGGTACTTATTTCTACAGTTCTTGGGTGTTAGTCTCCCACTCTGTTATTCTATATACCATAGATGAGTGCAATCTTTCTATGTCTGTCTCTCTCTTTCTGACTCATTTCACTCAGCATGAAACTTTTCATCATGCATAACTTTTAAATTATTTTATTTGAACTTTTTTTTTCTTTTTGGGTTACACCCAGCAATGCACAGGGGCTATTCCTGGCTCATGCACTCAGGAATCACTCCTGGTGGTGCTTGGGGGAACCATACAGGATGCTGGGAATCAAACCGGGTTGGCCAAGTGCAAGGTAAACACCCTACCCACTGTGCTATCACTCTGGGTCTTTTTCTTTTGACTGGGTATTTTTTTAAATTAAAAAAAATTGACCTACACCCTGCAATGCTCAAAAATATGACTCCGTGCTCAGGCATCTCTCCCTGTGCATCAGGAGACCGTATCACTGCCAGGGATCTAACTGGGGCTGGCCTACACTGTTGTATAGTGTAGGCCTTTGGTAGGTGTATAGTTTAGGTCTCAGGTCCTTTGGCCAAGTTTTGAAATAATGCTAGAATTATTTGTCCTGCATTAAAAATGTGACCTTCCAACTTTAGGGGAGAGACTCTCCAAACAATAATAGTGAGTTTTGTTGAAATATTGAATGCAATCAAAGTGAAAGTAAAGTGAAATTTATTAGTTACACAGGTGGGGGGGGGCTAGGGGTGTAGGGGTGCAGGGTGGAGCTATACTGTGATTCTTGGTGGTGGAATATGTGCACTGGTGAAGGGATGGGTGTTTGAGCATTGTATAACTGAGACTTAAACCTGAAAACTTTGTAACTTTTGTTGGTGACTCAATAAAAAAATTTTTTAAAAATTAAAAAAATGTGACCTATAAGTACTCAGTACACACAGACAATTTTCTTAATATATAAACTAAGTATACATTATTTAGTATGGTTACTTAAATTTACCTGCATTTTTTCACTTCATCCTCACAGTAATTTTAGAAATTAAAAGATATTTTATTTTAAATATTTAATATCACCTTTTAATTATATTCTTATATATGTGTGTGTATATCTATATCTATATCTATTTTGAAGCACCATGATTTACAATATTATTGATAGGGTTTCGTGTGTATAATGTTCTAATTCCATACCCTCCCCAGAGTATCTCCTTCATTGTCTTAGGGTCACCTGAGCCTTGGTAAGCTCAGTTCCGTAGGCTAGTTCTCAAGTTCTGTTGCTTTTGAAATTAACTTTTTAAAATTAACAGACAACATCTGTGTTTGGGTCACACCTGGAGGTGCTCAGGGTTTACTCCTGGCTCCACATTGAGAGATCACTCCTGGCAGTGTTGGGGGACCACATGGAGTGCTAAAGATTGAATTCAGGTCTGCCATGTGCAAGGCAAGCATGCTACCTGCTGTGCTCTTGTTCTAGCCCTGAAACTATCTGAATAATCATCGCACAGATTAAGAAGTTGAAGTTTGGCTATTCCTACCTTGCTAAATTTATATCTTAGTGGAAGATAACTGAAAGCAAGACAATAAATAAACTGTAATGTATGGTAAGTAGCAAGAAAACCTGGGGTGGAGATGAGAATATTTACTCTTTATAGTCTCTTGCCCCCACGCCTGGCTAGGCTGTCCTCACCGAGGGCCCTTGGAGCAGGGTGGGTTGAGTTTCCCTCCCCACCCCAAGCAGAGTCCCAGCAGCCGAAGACCTCCGGAACCCAGCCACAGCCATGCTCAAGGCCCCTCTCCACATGTTCAGACAAGCCTCAAGCATGAAAGAAACAGCAGAGGAACCCAGGTGTGCGGGACCAGGAGCTGAGATCTCCAAGCCTGCTCGGATTGGGACTGGGACTCCTCCACCCAGTAGCCCCATCTTGCAGTAGCTTGGCAGCCACACCCACAAACTGCCCCTGGCCAAGATCCAGAGACTATACAACAACCCTCCAGGAAGTGCAGCCACACCTCTTATAGCCTATTTCTCCCTCTCAGAGAACCTGACAAGATACCAACAGCATCCTGCCTGCACGGCAGAGCCTGACAAGCTCTCTGTGGTGTATTCGATATGCTAAATACAGTAACAATGATGGGTGTCATTCCTCTTACCCTGAAAGAGCCTCCAGTGTGGCACCTCTGGAAGAACGAGTAAAGAGAGTCTGCTAAAATCTCAGGGCTAGGACGAATGGAGACATTACTGCTGCTCGTTCTAGCAAATCGATGATCAATGGGATGACAGTGATACAGTAATCACATGGGCAGGAAAATCTTGATTGTTGGGAAGGAGTTTACTATCTTAAAATTAGAAAGCATATGTCTCAAATATTTCCATTTCAAGTAGAAATAGTAAGTGAAAATAATCCTAAGGAGCTTCAGAGATAGTACAGTGGATAGGGCATTTGCCTTGCAAGCAGCAACTGAAGTTTGATTCCTGCCACCCCTTATGGTCCCAAGAGCCCACCAAGAATGCTCCCTGAAATGCCCTGCCACAGAGGCAGGGTGGGGTAAAGGGGACAGGGTGGGGGTGGTGGGAGGAATGCTGGGACCATTGGTGGTGGAAAATGGGCACTGGTGGAGGGATGGGCACTCGATCATTGTATGACTGAAATGTAAGCATGAAAACCTGTAAGTCTGTAAATTTGTCTCACGGTCATTCACTAATAAAATTTAAAAAAAAAGAATGCTCCCTGAGCACAGAGCCAGAAGTAAGCCCTGAGTGCAAAGTCAGGAATAAACCCTAAGCATCACCCAAATAAACAAACAGCAACAACAATGACAAACACCCTGAGATTCAGCAGCTTGAGTTTATTCAAATTACTAAAAATATAGATTAATGTATATTAATCATGTTGTGGAAAGTAACACCGAAAATCTGTAGAAATTGTGACTCTGAGAAGTCCCCAAGGTGTCCTTGAGATTTCTTCCCTCTTGCCCACTTTGATAACTGCCTCACCCCTTCTGTACAGGTGTTGCTAACATCTACACCCCTGGGTTAGACTTCTAAGAACCTGTTCTTTTGCTGTATTTATTTCACTGAAGTTCTCAAATCAATAGTTATTTTCTTTACCTTCTTTATCTTCCCTCCCACTTGCAGTTAATTATCATGTCCAATGATTTTACCCTTAAAACATTTCCTGACTTTCTCAAGTTTTTCATTACAAATTACTCTTGGCTATTCCTTCAATATTTAAATTATCCAGCTCTTATGATAACCTCTGAAAAGTTACCTGATATCCAATATCCCATGATCACTCATTCAAGTGTTATAGTGATTTATTGGCCAACACGAATGTCCCATCATATTTTCCCACCGTTATAAAGAACACCACATTCTTCTGTTTGTCAAGCACAGCATATGAAAATGGAATCTAATCTACTAAAACCCACACTACTTCTCTAAAGTTGTGCCCCTTACATTTTACTGGTCTTTAACAGAAGTTTAAAAGAAACAAAGTTTTTTTTGTCTGCTACCCGATTGCCATTTTGTTAAAAGCTTATACCTGGTTTCCTTTCTCAGCTTACTAGGGTGTATAGTAGTCACCGCATGTGCTATAACAACAGTTACTGCCTGTTTCTTTCTTTCTCCAATAGATTTTATGCAGCTGGGATTGAGGCAATCTTCAGCATTTGAGTTCAGACCCTCAGCCCTTTTTTTCCAATACTTGATATATAATAGATGTTTCACAAATATTAGTTGAATGGATGAATTGTTGAATAAACAAAAGAGGGAAACCAGATCGTATATTGAACATAACCACTGTACCTCAAATCATAGCTGAGTAACATGTTACTTCCCGTTTTTTAAGCACCTACGTCTTCATTTATTAAACGGGAACAAAAAACAGTAGGACTTACCGTTTTTGAAAAAAGACAATAAAGGTTGTGTTTGTGTGTAGGATAACACTGGTTTGTCCTTTCTGCCTTGCCAAGGAGAACTTAGGTTTATTGGGTTACTCCCATCACAGTGCTCCCAAGGCATTCCTATTCCTCTGTGTTTATTTGTAACCTCTTTCTTTGTGCTCTGCTTCTCCAACCGGTGAATCACCTTTTATATCCTAATTAGACTCTTTTAATTTGTAAATATTGCTTTTCTCTTCTCCTTGTATCCTTTGCATAGTTAATTCAGAGTAATGTTTTTTTTGTATAGACACAAGAATACAGTTAATGCTATGCTTTTGTAACTTGAGAGTTAATTGACTCTGAGTGATTTTCAATTTTGGGTATCTCTTCTCTCAACTTAAACCTCAGTTGCCCTTACTTCCTACCACCCCAAAGCAGGCTCCTGACAAGGGACTCGATGGACCCAAAGCAAGCTGAGAGCTACCTTGGCATCAAAATGGGCCAGCTCAAAGTGCCATAATACTTAACTTTTAGTTAAGAGCACAGTCATGAACAAATTCTGTCATGATCCAAAAAGTAAAAGCTGGATTAGGACCCTGTTAGGTTAGGAAAGATTAATCTGGCCTGAGCACTGTAGTCTGAGATCTATAGTGAGATATCCCCAGGAGAGCCACCTTACAAGCTCAATGTCTCTCTTACTATGTCCATATAAAATAACTAATATTAAGAAGTAAAATTAAGATGTTAATTAAGTTATTGGACTAAGGAGAGGAGAAAAACCCCTACATGGTATTTTGCCCTTGAGTGGAAGAAGGGCTTTCAGATGTTGATTTTGCTATCTGACTAGGTGTGGTGGTGACTATCCCCCAATGCAGGGAGTTGGTGAGAGACTAGAAAGAGAACAAGGCTGTGATATGGAGCACGGAGAGATGAGTGGGAGAGACAGGAGCCAAGTGACCTCCAGACCGCTCTGGACCTGCTCCCAATCACCCAGTCCGGGTGGAGGGAGAACAGCCTCCATCTTATCTGGGGTTAAGAATAGATTAACTCAGTAATTTCAAAAGGGCCTGTGCCTCATATGGACCTTCATCTCCATACTGTAGGGAGTATCTTACAGGCTGGAGTGAAAAGCTTATTGGGTACCTCAAGATTTTCACGTGGTTGCTAAGGTGTGCTTAAGCCCTTTTCAGTCCATGCAGTGGAGCATCCTCTGGTTCAGTGATGAGGCCAAGGCTAGGGCTAAGCCAACTTCAGGGCTAGGCCATGCTGGATGAAATTTTTTAGGGATTAGACTGATTTATGAGAAGTTATTAGGTGAAGGAAAATGGCATGACCCCAAAAGACAAGTCGCCTTGCCCCTTGCATCTTTAGCTCATGTCCATGAGGCAGTCCTGGGTGCCTGGGAGAAGATTGATGCAGATGCCGAATTTAAGGGAACTTTTACAAAGATTGTCCAGAGAGCCTCAGAACCTTATGCAGACTTCACTGGGAGGTTGATGGAAGCCATTGAAATACAGATTAAGGGTAAGGAAACTCAGGAGCAAAACAATTAGCCCTTGAAAATGCTAACAAAGATGGCCTGGCCATTCTGTGACACATTAAGGAAAAGAAAGATAAAATGACATACTTGAAAGCATTTCCTAATGTTGGTTTTATTACACATAAGGTGCAGATGAAGGCTGTTGAGGCCTGTGAGGTACAGAGGCAAGATCAGGGCAAGTGGGTATGTGGTTATTCTTGCACTCAGCAATTGCTTATATTGACCCAGGGGGCACAGAGACTCCTCATTCATGAGTGCTCACCCACTCATTATGTTTGTGAGAGTCCTCCAGAGAAACAGTATCAATAAGAAAACAGTATCAGGGCTGGAGCAATAGCACAGCAGGTAGGCCATTTGCGTTGCTTGCGGCCAACCCAGGTTCGATTCCCAGCATCCCATATGGTCCCCCTTAGAACCGCCAGGAGTAATTCCTGAGTGCATAATCCAGGAGTAACCCCTGTTCATCACTGGATGTGATCCAAAAATAGAAAAAAAAAGAAATAAAGAAAAGAAAAAAAAATCAACACAAAACATATTTTGTGTATGATTTTGTGTAAAAAAACCCCTTTTTTATGGGAGTAGAGGTTGGCCCACACAGAGTGGTTCTCAGGGATTATTCCTGGTAGTGCCTATAGGAAAATATGCAATGCCAGGAATCAGACTGGGCTCTGCCATATGCAAGGCAAGTCCTTTAACCACTATATTATTTCTATGGCTCTCAATGACACTCCTTTTAAGGTAGTTGCCTTGTGTGATTAGAGATCTGAGAAATGCAAACTCTGATTTGCTGGGAAGCTGACCAACTGGGAATTCAGGAAAGAAAGTCTAAAGCCAGACTACTGTAGCACCAGGAGTTGATATTACCAAGGAATAATAAAGGTCATCTGCTAAGGAATTCCCTCCTGCTCAGGGTAGTCACCTTTTTGTTCTATGAGGGACTTCAATTTATTAGAGGCAGCATACCCACATTACAGAGTGTAATGTACAGAGCGTAATTTAAATCAATTTACATCCATCTTTATTACTAATCAAGTAAATCTGGGTACCATAACCCAGTACAGTTTGCCAGGGCCCAGCCCAAGGTGACCATGTCTGAAGCAGGGGCACCATGAGGATTAAGAAAAGAGAGAAATTAATGATAACTCAGATCCTTTGGACCAAAATCAACCAGTGTTGGCATGGATGTGGGGAGAAAGGAACTCTCCTTCATTATTGGTGGGAATACCAACTGTCACAACCTTTTTGGAAAACAATATGGATGTTTCTCAAAAACTAAAAATTGAGCTCCCATTTGATCCAGCAATACAACTTCTGGGAATATACCCTGGGGGCCCCAAAACACACAGCAGAAACACCATCTGAACTCCTATGTTTTTGCAGCACTATACACCATTGCCAGAATCTGCAAACAACCTGAGTCCTCCCTCCATGAGCAAGAGAGACTGAACTGGTTTTGGGGGTACTCTGCTTGAGTGGACATCAGAGACCACGGTTTTCAGTACAACAGTAAAAAAAAAAAACAACCTGAGTCCTTAAGAACAGATGAATGGATAAAGAAACTACATCTACACATCTACACAATGGAATACTATGCAGCTATTAGGAAAATGAACTCATAAAATTTGCCCATAAATGGATGGACATGGAGAGTATCATGCTGAGTGAAATTAGTCAAAAGGAGAGGGACAGATATAGAATGACTGCATTCATTTGTGGTATATATGTATATATATGTGTACATATATATTACATATATACATACACACATATAGTAGAAGACTAACATTCATAGCCAGGGAGAACAGAGTTTAGGAGTACTGGTCAATGGTTTGAACTAACCACAAGTGTGTGTGCGGTTGAGGGTGGATAAGATAGAGGAGAGACCACTATGATAATAATAGCCGGGAATGCTCACACTGGATGAGATCTGATAGTTAAAAGTAGGTAGAATAAATTTTCAGTATCTATATTGTAAAGCACAATGCCCAAAATTAGATAGATAGATAGACAGACAGACAGATAGATAGAGACAAACAGACAGACAGACAGACCGAGGCAGAGAGACAGAGAGACACAGAGAGATAGGGAAGAAAAGTGCCTGCCATAGAGGAAGGCTGAGGGGGGTTGATGTGAGGGAACTTGAAGACACTGGTGTTGGGAAATATGAACTTGAGGAGGGATGGGTGCTGGAATGCCTCATGACTGAAACCCAACCATAAAAAACTTTGTAAGGGTCTATCTCACAGTGATTCAATAAAAAAGGTTTCTTTTAATTTTTTTAAGAAACATATGACAGAAAAATGTATGGGAGAAAGGGGCTAACAGCTTCTTGAACTGAGAGCTTTGACTCTCCTCAGATTACTTGTATTTATTTCTTAGAACCAGTAAACATCAGGAGAACAACAGACATTCTTTAGTTGGATTAGACTCTTACATATCTGACAGTGTTAAACATAAATATAAATATGGATGCAAAGGGCTTCCTTCAGGGGAAATTCTTCTAGAAGACCTGCTGCCAGGGCAGGACTCCAGGGTAGCATTCGTCCTGGGCTATAACATTCTGGATTCTGCTTCCCGAGAACAGTTAAAACGTAAAAAATGGGCTGGAGCAATAGCACAGTGGGTAGGGCGTTTGCCTTGCATGGGGCCACCCTGGGTTCGATTCCCAGCATCCCATATGGTCCCCTGAGCACCACTGGGAGTAATTCTTGAGTGCAAAGCCAGAAGTAACCCCTGAGCCTTTCCAGGTGTGATCCAAAAAGCAAAACAAACAAGCAAAATAATCAAAAAACCCATAAAAACATAAAAATCACATGTGTAGAACATTTAGTATGGCTTGCATTTTAGACATATAAAACATTCACTAATCAAACTCCTTGGTCAATTACTAAGTATTTTCTCATGCTGAATATCAGGAGTTTTAAAAATATGTGTTGGGGCCAGTGACTCATGGTTTCTTGTGAAATGGAGTAATGTGATTTTCTTTCTTCCTCTATTTAGAGACTGCAACGTATACATGTAAAATTAGATTATGTTTCCTATAAATAGCATGGCTAGTAAAGCTTCTTATTAAAAAGCAGAACATGGGAACAGGAGAAAAATGTGTATGTGGGGAACAAACTTGTGTAAAATCAAAACTTTTCACGGTCCTGGTCACCCGTGGGTCCAAAATAGTTGAAAAGAGGATTAAAGCACTGAGTCAACTTCATTCCTCAGAGGAGGATGTGGACGCTGTCAAGTGTCAGCACAAAAATGGAATTAGTGGAGATGAGTCCTTAATAGCTCACAACTATCTGAGATTCAATAAATGACATTGATGTTCCCTGAGTGCGAATGGCAGCTTCAGGACAGGCAGGGGACCTTGTCTGCAGCCATGGAAAGATGTATCATGTCAGCACAGAACTGATTTCATCAGAGAAATCTGGGTAAATCAAACAAGAAGTGGAACATTACACACACACGCACACACACACATACACACACGCTATCATTATTCTCATTAACTTTGAACTCATATTACATAGACATTTATTTGGAATTCGCTGTAGCGCTACCCCAAACTGTCCCACCTCATAGGTCTAAATGTTTGACTTGAGACTATGCAAAAAAAGGCAGCAAGAGATTTTTTTAAATCCTTATGAAACTTTATTTGGTTTGATTCTAACCTATCGATTTTGTTGTAAACATGTGCATTATTAAAAGTGCCTAATCCAACATTTTTCTAGAGTTTGCATTTGACATAGAAATATGCCACATTGTGAATGATTTACTAGTTATAATTCATATTGGAATATGCTAGTTATGAGATTAATTTTGTATATGAAGAAGTTGCTAATTATGAAAATAGAACAATACACAATATTAATTGACAATAACAGAATATATATTTCTTTCTTAAGGCATTGCTTTTGAAATTAAACAGAAACACTAAAATGAAGAATACCAAAATTGACTTTGCACATCTAATATATAACACCAAGACTATATGTTTTTGTTCACAAATTATGAAGCACATGACCCTCTGCTGTATAATTCAACTTTGATCGGGTAGTAATTGCTATAATCACAAAGATGATTCCGAAAAACAGATAGGGTTACTGGAAAAAGTGGCTTTAACTAGAGCTCCATCCCAACATCGTATTTTGTTAGGAACATAGTTTAAATATTTTTAAATATTTAAAGAAGATGTTGTGTTGATTCACAGGTAGAATTTGGGCATTCATCTCAGAAATGAATGGTGAGTACCACAGAGTGATATGAATGGCTACTAAATATACTTGCTTTCAGTATCTAGTACCAAAAACAGCTATTTCAGTGTGGAGGTCTTAAAAAAGTTTTGCAAACCCTCTTTAGCTTTTTACCCTTTCCACGATAAATGGTTATTTGACTTTCTTTGTTTGTGCTTTATGGAGCTAATTAAATTGGCTGAGAAACAGTGTTAAAATTAAATGCAATTTTTAATTATAAAATGTTTCCTTGGAAACATTTTTTTGTATGTTAAATTGTACTTTGTTCTAAACTACTTAATTTCATTTACAATTAGAAATCAAAGACAGAGCACAGCATAGGGCAGTTTGGAAATTGTCGCATTAATTGCCACAAAAACAGTTATTATTTTTCACAATAGACAACTGACGATGAACATCCAATTAACTGCTACACAGTTATTTAACAACTCTCCGCAGAAAATTATTCTCTTTTATGATCATTAATTGAATGGCCACTGGCATGCGACTTTTATTTTTCATTTCGAAATTTGTTAACAAATTGTATTTTTGATTCTGAAATTGACTTCAAAATGATCTATTTGTTTTAATTTAAAAAGAGCCGAACAGAATGCTCACAATTAAAAACAAGATTAGCCTCTGTGGGTGAACTGCAAGTTCACAGCAACTGTTTCACAAAGCACCTTAACTCTCCTGATTCACAGCTAAGGGCAGGCCTCTTCTGGGTTCATAAGGGGTTGTCCTGGAAACCATCTTGATGCAGTCGATAATAGGGCAGACGCTGAAACACAGAGTGCAGCCTGTACAAGCGTCAGTAACGGTTGGCAGGTGAGTTTCAGGGTCAAACTGGATGGCCTGAAAATAGAAAAAGGGTTCCGGTCAGGGCTCACAAAAGTCAAGAACATCCCCACGTTAGCATCAGCGCCTCCCTTGCCAGTGAAGATGTCTGAGAGATAACCCAAACTGACGGACATCTCTAGCCACCGTTGTTCTGTAAAACGATCCACAATGTTTAAAATTCCGCTGGGGTCTATTTTCCAAGGCCCTTGTGTGAGGCCCTCATCTCACCCCTTGGTAACTCTCCAGTTTTCTTTGTTCTGTGCAGTGCTGTGTGGCTGGGGCGCCTTCTACCTGAGAAAGGTGGGTGCTGTCACACCATCTCCATGCTGTCTCCGTTCGCTCCTCACACATCCTGTCCTCAACTGTGGAAAAGTGTTTCTGACATGTGGGGTAAGGGATATGCTTGCTCACTTGCTCGGTTTCCACTTCATGTGTGGTGCATCAGTGCTACCTTTTAGACCTGGGGATTTCCTAAGCTGCTCCTGGACATTGAGTCGAGGGGAACAAGAGAAAGCCCACAGAACTTTCTGGCTTCCCATCCTGCCCAAAAGACAGATGGCAAGATGCAGGACAAGGTCTCTCCAGCTCTGAAAGTGGTCAGGACTGGAGACTTGATCACCCCTTCTTTTCCCTCCAGTTCTCTCTCTTCTCTCTCTTTCTCTCCCTCTCTCTCCCTGTCTCTCTCTCTGGAGACATTTGATCACTGCCTTTCTTTCCTTCTAGTTCTCTCTCTCTCTCTCTCTCTCTCTCTCTCTCTCTCTCTCTCTCTCATCGTAACTGTTGGCAAGTCTTCTGAGTTCTAGATGTACATTATCTTTTGAAGCTCTTTCCATGTCTGCTACAACCGTTAACTATTATTAATTCTTTTCTTACTACTTGGGATTTTGTGGGTAGGAACTCTCTCTCTCTCTCTCTCTCTCTCTCTCTCTCTCTCTCCCTCCCCTCGCCCTGTCTCTTCCAGGGTTCTGGTCCCACACCCTGCCCAACATGATACAATCTACAAGAAGTCATCCTGAGAGATTTGAAGTCCTGATGATTATTTGCCACTTAAAAAGAAACATTTCAGCAATGAAAACAACATGCAGGAGTTTCAAATCCAGGAGAGAATTCAGGACAACCTCTGTGGAGGCAGGAGGGATTAATCTCATTACAGAACAAATGCTGTATTTTCACTCACAGTCCCCTAGTTTGGAAGGATGAGGGAAATTATGAGGGACATTAAGTCTTCCCATGGTCCCCCAGTCTTTGAGCCTGATCCGCAAGTGACAGCATTTTTTAATTATTGTATTCCACTTTTTTCCTGTGTTCTATTCAACATTTTTAATCTAATTCAAAATAAGTCATTAAAAATTCTTCTCTCCCTAGGTTACAGAGATAAATCCTTCCTCTTATGCAAACTAATTAAAGGAGTCTTGTTAGAGTAAATCATGTCAAACTTCGTTTTTCTTGTTTGTTTGTCTGGGGTTATAGCTACGGGTGCTCAGGACTTACTCCTGGCTCTGTGCTCAGGATCACGCCTGGAGAGTCTCAAGAGAATAGTTGGTGTTGGTGAAATGAACCCTGGTGAGGCATATGGAAAGCAATCTCTTTGTTGCCATGCTATCTCTCCAGCTCTGAATGGCTTAATATTATGAAAGTTTGATGTTTAAGGAAGGAATAGTCCTCTCTGAATGAGAACTGTCACTAAAAACACGCTGTAAGAAAGCTGGTCCACACTACTTTTGCCATATTTTTTAAAAGAGCATTTTAAGTCACTGGAGGAGGGAAAATATTTTTTTCCTTGTGTGCCTGCCTTTTGCACAAATAGAAAGCCAAAAACAATTGATGAAACAAAAACAATATGTGGGTCTTGAAGAGTTATACTTTGGAAGTTTTCAAACAATTGTAACTTCACATTCAGTCGAACATTTTGATTTATTTATTCTTTTGGGTTTTGTTTTTGAGATACTTCTGGGCAGTTCTCAGTGGCTACTTTCATTTGGTGCTTGGCAGTTGCTCCAGGGGGTGAGCAGAAGGATATGTGATATAGGGGATCTAACAGTGTTCCAGGGGGTGATCAGAAGAATACATGATATAGGGAATCTACCTTAGTGTTCCAGCATGCATGTGCTCCAGGCCTTTGTGTTAACATTTTAATATTAGTTCGAAGGTCAGGCAATTTTTATCTATTTTTACTTGTCCTGAGATTCTCTTGTGAAAAGGCATTACAATTTTTAAAGCATAATTGTGAATCTCCCTCACCTCTCCCTCCAATTTACCAATTTATTGGAGTTGTACTAAAATTCCAAGGTGGAATCATTACTTCTGAAACTTAAGAATATTAGAATCCCAATGCATTGGTTTTAGTGATAAAACTTCTTGTCCTACCTCTGGTTAATTAGAGGAACCATGAAATAGAGTAACTTTTAGGACAACTTTCAGTTTGTCCAAAATAGTGACACACTGGGTAAAATTTGGTCTAAAGCTAATGTCAAAACATGGAGGAAGAGAGTTTTAAAAAATTAAATATCTGGGCTAGCGAGATAACGAGATCAGATGAGATCGGGTGCTTTCAGAAGCTGGAGTGATAGCACAGTGGGTAGGGCATTTGCCTTGTATGTTGCTGACCCGGGTTTGATTCCTCCATCCCTCTTGTCCCCAGCAAGCTACTTAAAGTATGCAGCCTGCACGGTAGAGCCTGGCAAGCTCCTCGTGGCATATTCGATATGCCAAAAACAGTAACAAGTCTCACAATGGAGACGTTACTGGTGCCTGCTTGAGCAAATTGATGAACAAAGGGAGGACAGTGTTACAGGAGAGATAACCCAATATACTGTAGCAGATGGTTTCCAAGCAGAAGGCCCACACATGATCCCTATCACTCCTTGGTCCTCTGAGCATGGCTAGGAGCAATCCCCAAGCACTGAGATGGGAGTAGCTCCATGAGTACTGCTAGGTGTGTCAGCCCCTAGCAACCAAATCAGTTGTATTTTTACAGTCAGAATTTACAATATCCCATGATATTGTAAATTGGTGCCCAGCAAAGGACCTGCCCTGAGCTGAAAATAGGTTTTTAAAAAGGGCACATTGTATCTTGAAAATTCCATTAACCATATTAAAAGGAATGTTCTACGTTCTTATTTCCCTTTATAGCTTGAAAAAATTAAGGAAAATGACACTATTCAGCAGCTTTTCACCCAAAGACAAGTGGATCCCCATCTTCTCTGTAGAGGTCAATGGCAGACTCAGTTGAACGGTGAGGTGCGAGCTAGGATGAATCTAGGGTCTACTTTGGCAGGAATATACTTCATTGGACTTTTCAGTTACAAAGAATTTTCTGATCCAAATTTGCATAACTAGTTGATAAGCAATGTGTTTTTCTTTCTATCTCTAATACAAGCCCAATAAATCATGGATAGAAGAAAATCTCACTTTGTAGAAGAAATCAAGTCCTTTCAAGGTAGCACTGCACTGTAACACTGTCTTCCCATTGTTCATCGATTTGCTCGAGCAGGCACCAGTAATGTCTCCATTGTGAGACTTGTTGTTACTGTTTTTGACATATTGAATACACCACGAGGAGCTTGCCAGGCTCTGCCTTGCAGGCGGGATATTGTCGGTAGCTTGCCAGTCTCTCCAAGAGGGATGGAGGAATTGAACCCAGGTAGGCTGCATGTAAGGCAAATGTCCTACTAGCTGTGCTATCACTCCTGCCAAGGTAATAAACACAAATGGTAGCTTTTTTGGTTGTTGTTAGGCCACAAATAGTGTTGCTTAGGGCTTATTCTTGGCTCTGTCTATGCTCAAGGATCTCTCTTGGCAGGGCTTGGGGGACCGTATATGGTATCAGATATTAAGCCCACAGATATTGCTTTCAAGGCAAGAGTCTGATCTGCTATATATCTCTCCAGCCCCAAATGATGGCTCTTTTCTTTCCTTCTGCATTAAGGGTACTTAATGACTATAAGGGTCTGAAAAAAAAATTGGGGTGGGTGGTTGGATTTTACCTTCCAATTTTAGGAGTAATATTTGGCACTTCTGCATTGAAATGTACATTTAGTTACATAAGATGTTTTTGCCAAACATCAAAAGACATATCCTACAGTAGCATAATTACAGAAGAATTCTTACCTGGTAACCAGAGTCATTACAGGTCATGTAACATTTACCACAGTTGATGCACATTTCTTCATCAATCAAAGCCACAACTTGTTCAATGTTGCTTAGTTCACCATATGCTCCAAGATATTTCAGAGTTTTTCCAATGACATCCTAAAATATAGGTAATTGAAATACAGCAATAGTAATTCTCATAGAGGCACTTTTCACAGTTATAGCATAAATATCTCTGTCTTAAAGATATTGTGGGTGTGTATATGTGTGTGTGTGCTTACAAAAGAAACAAAAGACCTAATTAACTGCACCGGATACATTTTCTACTAGATAATCTAAGATGGTGGTTCTGTAGATATAAAGAGAAAATGATACCCTCTCCAGTAATTGTGGTTTATTTCTTCTCAATTTTGGATCTTAAAGGATCCAACAATGAAAAACAGTGACAAAGAGTAATGTGCTTACACTAGAAAACTTTAGATTGCTAGAAATGAGGGGATAAAAAAATGAATGCTATGCATTTATATAACTGCATTTGAATTCTAGATTTTTATTTATAAAAGTGCTTTGATAGTATACCTACCTGTTATGTCTGAAGGTGATATTTTATTATTAAAATTCTAATTTATGCTAATTAATTGGATTGAACAAATAGCTAAATAAGATGCCTTTTTATTTTTAAAGAATTAGGATTTTCTTCATTAATCATTGAAGATTTTTCGTGTGGTTACACATTTCTTTGTTCTTCACATTAATTGGAAATATGCTTAATATGTAAGACACGGCCTATGATTCATCAACAATAAGAAATAGTTTCATAAAACAAAACCGAGGGGATGTAACAATGTTTGTCAAATTAGCATGCTGTCAAGATTTTCTGGTTTTGTTTTCAACTTTTAACAAGAGAATCTTTTGTCTAACTTCAAGTATTCATAAGTAGAACTATTCATAATTAGAACTCAATTCCATTTAAAGCCCTCTTCATATATTCTCTTTGGTGTTTATTTTGTTTTTTTTTATGACCTTGGTTACCTTTTAACCATCACACTTACTTTCCCCCACTTATATTAGCTCAAAACAACAATATGCTCCTGACTTTGAGCTTTCAAAAAGAAACAATGTTTACATTATTCCACATTTTATCTGTGCACCTCTCAAGGAGGATGATATAAAACTTGAAGTACTGTTTTCACTATTTTCTTTTCAATGTATTGAAGGTATAATTTCAACTATAGTGCTGTTTTTGTAGGTCCATATCAATATCTCCATTCTAAGTTATTCTTACAAACTCAAGTTCTACATTGGTATCTGCTGCATGACGAGCACTGTCACTTGAAATTGGTAATTCAAACTCATCACTCACTAAACTTATCAGCACCCAAAACCTAGATCTTCCATTTGATTTCTCAGTTTGGTAAAAAGCATGAAAACATCTTCAGTCACTGAGGCCCAGAATTTTATTTTTTTTCACTCTATATTATTTTCCTACTCCAACATTGTAATTCTTGCCAAGTCTTCTGAGTTCTAGATGTGCGTTATCTTTTGAAGCTCTTTCCATGTCTATTACCGTTAACTATTATTAATCCTTTTATTAATTCTTTTTTTTATTACTTGGGATTTGATGGGTAAGAACTTCGCAAGCACTGCCTAGCAGGTCAGGAGTCATTCTCTGTTACTCAGATTGGCTGAGTTGGATAGGCTCAATGCTTGGAATACCTGGAAAGGCTGGTAGCACAGGTCTCTGCGTGCCAGAGAGGGTGCCCTCCTCTTTGAAGCAATCTTCCGGCCACTCCTGCACACAATCCCCTCCCCACCACCTTACTTTTAATGCGATTCTAAGAGCCTATTTTATTTATGTAAGACCCATGCTTTTTATTTCCACCTCTAGCCTATGCAACTACTGTCCATACAGCACAGACAAAATTTCTCACCACTTGATCACAAATCTGTGAAAAATATTGCTAAGCTAAAATTCAAGGCTTTTTATCAGCATATCTTTTAATCATATCTTGTAAAGATTGCAAGGTTCAGATATATGATTAGAGCATGTATGGCATTTTATTTTAAATTAAAACCTATGCCTCAAATGCCCTTCCTTTTCCTATCCACCCTGCAAAGAATTTCCTCAGTATGCATTTCTTTCTTCAACAAAAGTCATCTCTCTGTCTCTCTTCCTCTTCCTTCCCTTCTTCCCTCTTCTGTCACATCTCAATTTCCTGATCCCTTTCATTTTCTCTCCTCTTCTTTGATAAACTGACAAGGCCAGTGCTGTGATATCTAAGCAGTTCCTCATTTAAATCTTATCTGTTTTCTAGTCCATAAGGTGTCTGATATTTAAGGTAAAAAGGTAAATGCTGAAGAAAGGATTACAAAACATAAATACACAGTTATGCTGACTTCTATTACTTATTTTGGTAGCAAGATAATATTACTTATCTTGTAATAAGTAATAAGTGACTACCAAATATTACTAATATTTGGTAATATTTGGTAATGTAATAAGTGACTACCAAATATTACTTGTTAGTCACGCTAATGATATTTTCTGCTCAGCTTCCTAGATACAGAATCTTGGTAGTTATTATTATGCTTTGGGTGGTATATCTTGCTCTTGTGTAGCACATTTTATGGGGTACTCAAATATTTGTTAAAATAAATATATTTCATTTATTTATGACATACAGCATGATATTAGGAACACGGCTACTACTTATTGATTTGCTACACATTTGCTAATATGAGAAAGACTTGAACATTCAAATGAAAATGGTCATATTCAATATACCCGGATATATTGAATATTTTCAGACAGTAAATATTTGAGGTAGCTCTAGCCATAAAATGTTCTTTATAGGAAATACACAATACAATTTTAACATAACTTAAAATACAAGCAAATCAGTGGTCTCACCTGAATTATACCACAAGACTGGAATCACCAATAAGTGTTCAAAAGATGATTAAAAAGAAAATTAACTAGAAAGTCATCAAACTTATAAGGCTTATTCAAAAGAAGTAAAGCATATCTCTAAGTAGTTTTTGTCTGAGGCAAGCACACATCTCTGTATATTAAATGGGCTTTTGACTCTATATTGCAGGTTTACTATTGACATTTTTAAAGATAATGGTCTAATATGTAATTAAATAAATCAAGGTTCTTGGAGCCTCTAGAAATTATTAGCACAATGAATTAAATTGTTACCCCTCATTCATCATAATTCTTGGGATATTATATATGTTCTTTGTACCTGGGTGGGAACTAAAAGTCAGAAGTATTTGAAATAACTTTTAGAATGATTACCAAAGAAAATAAACTACCATTCAGCTTGGTTGGTAATAAAGGATGTTCATTTGAGACCCAAAGATTCAGGGATAGTACTGCCAACTTGTAAAAACGCTGGAATTCTTATTCTGGGACTTGTAATTGTTGAAAGACATGCATAATCTGTAAAACACAAATGTCTAGTTTAGACACTCTTGGAGGTATGTCTGTGGGGATTAGAGAAACCACATTTATTACCTGCACGGTGTGTATACACAGAGGCCAAGTGATCTGCTGTAGCAGATCTCTGTCTGATAAGTGGCAACGCTTATGTGTGGATGTGGACATGGGAAAAGTAATACAATTTTTTAAGTATAGATTATACGTTTGATCTAACTAATAATATTCACCAAATAAGCATTAGGATTTTTTTTATGCTACAGTTCAAACCCAAGACCTCATTATCAAAAGCATTTTTGTTTGTAGTTTGTTTGGGTTTACTCTTGGCTCTGTGCTGAGGAATCTCTCCCAGTGGTTTCAGGGGACCCGATGGGGTGGTAGAGAATAGAACCTGGGCATGTCATGTACAAGGTAACTGCCTCCCCCACTGTACTATATCTCTAGCCTAGGATTACCAAAAGCATTTTTGAAAAAGCAATAGCAGCTAATATTTCTGCTTGATAAAGCTTAGGAGGAAAAATTGAGAAAGTACAATCTCATCTCTGTAGTAACATACATAATCCATATGCTTAGTATGATTTCATTCATCTTAGCCTATTTTTAAATTATGATTGTTGTCTGGCACGCAATTATTTATTCTCATTTTAGGACAACCATATACCTGATTAGTTTAATTTGTGCAATTCATGCAAATAAATGTCACTGAAATAACCATGACAAGGACAGTAAACAATGCAATCACGATGATTTCTACCTCATAGGGATCTGATTCTTGAATTATTTGAGTGTAGTTATTTAATCACTTCACCATTTTCTTGTGTTTACTATTGACACTGTCACATGTTCAGATCTTTTACACCAAGTTCTCTACCAGCCTAATAGAATATCAAAACAAAGAACAAAATAATTTGTTTTCTTTGGTTTTATGCTGACTCAGGGATTCAATGCTTTCAAGTTAAAAGTTTAATGATCTTGCTAGAATTTCACTGGGGATAGATCTCAAACTTTCTGGCCTATATTTATTTTCTTCTCTTATCACATTCACCTTTTCTTTAGAAAAAGCAAATAAACATAGGCAGCATTTACTTTTCAGCAGTGTATCACAGCCATTCCAAACAAAAATAGTTTTCAAAAATAAGCCAGGTAATTTATTTTTGACATCCTACATAATGCTATCTGAGCTCCAAGGCAGGAATAGGACTGTAGAGTAAGCAAAGGAGATTTATAATTTAAATTTGGTTGAACTCAGATAATTGAGGATTTGAAGTAAATATACAGAGATTCTAGGGCAGAGATCAGGAAACGATCAGGAAAAAAAAGTTCCTGATTTTGTGGAGGTGAGAGAAGCAAGTAAACCCAAAGACAAGCTAGAAGCAGGTTAGAATCTTGGAATGGAGTTAGGTAAGAGACAAAAAACTAGGAAGGCGCATCATGATGAGTAAGAGAGACGTGTGGTGAGGTTTGGGCTGGAGAAAGATTGGGGAAGTGGAGCTTTGTGACCCAGGTCACTGTCTCCTTTTGATGTTGTTGGGCTCAAAGTTTAACTAGCAAATTCTTGCCTTTATACTTTGTGCTTCTAATTCATTTAATGAAGTTAAATGTGATGTGCTTTTACTGTCTTTATCTACCATAGGCTTCAATTCTCAAATGTGTTCCCTGTTCTTTTCAGTTCTAAGAGCACTATCTATAGAGATGCTGGAAAGACAAGAGTTGACAGTTCACTCTAATTTTAAGTTAACTCTACAACCTACCTTTAGTAGTGGGCCTGTTTCTCATTTTTATTTTTTCACTTTTAACAGATAAAACAGACTTTTACATTTTTCCCTATAATTTTTTCCAAATTCAGAAAATTTGGGACTTTGGTACTTCTGATCCATCTTTAAATCTTAACATCACTCTTTCTTGATCATAAGCAAAATGATCTGTATTTTGTATAAAAGCACTGTTACCCAAATGTTATTGTTTAGTTAAATTTAATTATTATTGAGGTGACATGATTAACAATACATTCTTAATCTCTTCCTAATTTTTTGGAAATAGTGAATAGATCATCAAATTTTGATTTGGCCGCTTCACTTTCTTAATCGAATTTTGGATTCCAGTCACTATCTACAGGATTATGTTTTTGTTGTTTTCACTTAAATTTCTAGAGTTAGTTTCACCAAAGTTTGGGTATTTATATATATAAGATCAGGCTTCCTTCTCATGGCTCAATACTTGAAGATATTATGAGATGTATGTTAACTTTTCTTTAAGATCTTGCTAGCTGTCATTTTTCCTAGACAGACTTTTATAAGGAATCAGAAATAAACAAATGGAGCAAGTCCCCCTCATTGCTTTTTTTCTCTATTTTGTGAGATTAAATTTGCAACATGGCAATTCAATAATTTGTAAGATGTTTACTCCTTATTGGAGCAGGATTTTCATCTGAGGCTGTGCAGGTTCCCAGCGTTCCTCTCTCTTGTCTCACTATATTGGCCATCTGGCTGTGAGGCCTCTGGTGTCGTTCCAGCACAGCAGTTCTGCTTTACTTTCTTTTCAGTTTCCTGCAGCTGCTTCCTCCATGCCTCACCTTCAGGCTTGTAGATTTCCACACATTTGTATATCTTTTTTGACATATACTGCTCCTCCCCTAGCTTTTGATGAAATCTATTTACTCTTACAGTGCCATAGTCCAGGAACTTCCTGTCAAAAAATCCCCAGAAGACATGAGAGATAATTTTTGCCAATTTCTAATTATGATATTAAACTCAAATGTAATAATATTTGTCTTATTATTAATGAGTCTATAGACATTGGGTAATGATAACGTTGTCCCACAGCCCATTTCTCTGGTACCAGTTCAGGTCTGCCGAGAAAGTACTCCACTATTTTTCTTTCTGTGCTATCGCTTTTATGCTCCATAGTATCTAATATGTTCTTACAATTTTATCTGAGTACTTTCCTCCTTCCTCTTACAATTCAATTGAAATAATAAACCACTCGATCAGGCTGACTGGTCTCCTGCCAACACTGTCTTGCTAGTCTTATGAGATACAGTCCATCTCTTACTAGAAGCAGCAGGGATAAGAGATGAAAACATCACTAGTGTCCCTAAACCATTCATTCTCCTACCCAGAAATTCAAAGACGCTAGAGATACATTCCTGGCTTCATAAAGAGAATGAGAATTCATTCTCATATATATCAACCGAAGTGGGAAGAATTCAGGGAACTTTATAAGTCTTGGCCGACTTTCAAGTCTCTATTACAAGCTGCCTGGGAATAAAGCACGTTTCTCATTGAGCTGGGCCAAATGAGCACACTCTCACTTACGCTCAGTGAAGAGACAAAACTGCTTCCTATTTGGTTTCTTTTCCCTAGTACAAATGCACCTGTTGAATATGTCAGGTGCTTCTTCAGAAGGTCCTGGCTCATTTTATAGAAGGGGAGCTTTAACATTTTTGCAGGAGGGTTTCTTGTTTTATGTTATTCTTACCCTTCAGTTCTGATAACTGCATGACTGTATACCTTTCTACTTCTGAGTTCTTTCTTTCTGTTTCCTTTACAGAATAGGCAGTTCCATTATGTAAAGCATAGATATTCCATCGATCCTTTACTATGCAATAAGCATGATGTTACCATTGCAAAATGGAAATTAAGGTATGGAGCTAGTAAAGAAAACCTCAATTGGATTCCCGGTTGTCCCAAAGTCCCAGAACAGTCACTGGGTAGAGCAGGGGGCCATTAGTTCATTTTCGAGCTCCTAAGTAGACTAGATGAATCTGGATAGCATGTTGATTACCAAGGACTTTTGATTCTCACTGACTTCTTTGCATAGTATCGACACTATGAATCGCCATTCTAGATGTGTTAACTAAAAGTCTTAGTTTAATCAGTAGATTCTTTTGCCACTTTACATCTTGTAGCTAAGACTGATGAAGAAGACTGGATTCATTTCCTCATTATTGCCTCTTAGTTCTTTCTGTGAATTCCTATTGAAAACTAATGAGCTTAGCAGTTTGACTCACTGTCTATTTATCCATAGATTATATATTGGATTTAAGGTCCCATGACTGCTTATTAGCCCAAATATTGTATGAACACTAGGCTTTGCAAACACTAATTTGCTTAAAATGCCACCTTCTCTTCTTTAGTTTTTCTATTATGTGGAATGGAAGAAAAGAGGGCTGAATAGCTCAAGTTTTAATGCCAGATTTTGGAATTAAATCTTGACATCTTTCTGGCTGTGTGACTTTGGTCAAGTTATTTAACTTCTCTGCTTATCAATTAATCAGTAAAATAAGGAAAATATGGGTATCTGAAAGGGTTTCTATCAGGATTAGATGGGTTAGTTCATAATCACGTAGAACAGTGCCTGAAACCTCATAAGTACTCAATAAATATTAGCTTTCATTATTAATTCTCTGCTTAATTAACACTAATTTATTAAATTCCATGTTAAATATTACCATCTCTGTGAAGCTTTCCACAATTACCCGAGGCAGAACTAATCCCTTTCACTCTTTTGTTTTCCCAGAGCATTTTGTACATATTTGATTGATCTGTAAATAATTTTTAACATGTGTGTTTCTCCCTTGTTAGAATATGAGTTCCATAAGGATAGATTTCTTTCTTTTAAAATTCATGTTGTATTCCTAGTTTCTAGCACAATTCCTGGGTTGCTGTTGAGTGTATAATAAATATATGTTAGTGCTACATTTCCACTGAGATGGGAAAAATTCAAGTCTGAGAACATATCTTGTATGCCTTTGAACACTGATCCAGCCCTTAGCACACTGCTTGGCCACATAGCAAATACTCAATAAACACTTACTGAGTGAATGATATTGAAACTGCCTACCTCTGGAGCAACAAACCATTAAATCTTATCTGAGGCATTTGAAAAGGAAAAAGAACAAAAGATGAGATTTATTGAGCATGGCTTGCTTAGAAATAATATTGTCACACTCATAACCAGGGAAGATGGGGCGATTAGAAACTCGAATGCATGACTGAAAAACTTGTTCAGACAAGAGGGACTTAGTTAACTTTGCAGGGCACTAGAGCCTTTTCTAGCAGATGGGGAATAATAATCTTTGCTAGCTCAGAGGATAAACAAAGCAGTGTCATGGAGTTTAAACTACCGAACAGAGGAATCTATAAAGAGGCCAGCAGAGAGGAGGGAAGAAAACAAGCTAAAATAAACAAATGGGTGGACAGAGAAAATATTAAGCATGCAAACATGCATCTAGGTCCTCCAGGAAAAAGAAGGAAGGACAAATGGTATGTCAGACCAGAAGTGTCACTGTAGGGAAAATATGAAAGTATTAATAAAGCATCAGAGAGAAGTACACAGTGTGCCTGGCTGTGTGTGCTAGAATGAACCAAGGAAATTGCAAAGTGTTTGATTCATATGCAGAGACACAGTAATCTTAAAGGGAATGTGGCTATTCATTTCAGTGGGAGCTGAACAACCACAAACAAATCATCCAGATGGGATCTGAAATAATGGCAAAGGGAAAGGAGAGTCATATGAAAAGTGACAATAACCATGGCTCTGTACATTTGAATAGAACTGAGCTGTACACAATACTTTATACACATCATTTCATTCTAAACAATGGACTTGCGTCCTTCTGAAAGTAATTAGTATCTATTCACCTGCCTGCTAATCTCTTGCCTGGATTATTACAGTAGTCATCTCATTTATCTCTCTGCTTCTGTTTCTTGCTCGTCTAGAATCTTAGATCAATACAACAGTCAGGATGATCTTTTCAAAAATCAAGTCAGATTTTGACATTATTTCTTTATAAAAGTCTCAATGGGAACCAGAGTGATAGTACAGTGGGTAGGGCATCTGACTTGCATGTGGCCAACATGAGTTCAATCCCTGGCACCCATATGGTCCCTAGAGCCCACTGGAGTGATCTGTGAGCACAGAATTAGGAGTAAGCCCTGAGCGCTGCCTGGTATGGCCCCAACACTCCCCCATCCCAAATAAAATAAATACATAGATAAATAAAAAATATGTAAAAAGTCTCAATTTTTTTTCTTCCAAGGACTTTCCTACTTCTGGGTCTTTTCATTTACTCTTACTTCTGAATGAAACTGGATATTCATATTCTTCCATCTCTAATTTTTTAAAAAGTTTTTACTAAAATGCTATTTAATTGAGACACTTAGATATTATGATCATTTTGATAAAGTTCTGCAGTATTCTCAGAAAGGTGGTTTATTTTCTCCTCAATATTGTGGCCATCTGCAGAGTATACACTCACTTATTTATTGTCTGCTTCTCCTTATAAAGTGTTAACAAGGTGACAGCTAAACTTTCATTCCATTCACTACTGTGTTACTAGTGACTAAATCAGCACTGGAACTTAGTGAAATGCGTTCATAATTGCTAGATGTGTGAGGAATCAGATCATGGGTGAATAAGGTAAAGTTTTGCAAAGTGAAAGCAGGAATTTTGGTGAAGGAGAGTGCTGATGCAGGGTGCTGCTGCCACAATGACAGAACTCTGACCCCAAGGCTACTTCATTCTTAAGACATGCCTATTTTTGCTTGCTACGATTCCTTCATATTCTTCTCGTTATTCTATTTCTTTAAATTCTTCTCATGTGCTTCCTCAGGATTTTCTACTCCATTACAGATTGTAGGCTAAGTAAGATATGAGAAAATCCACTCAAATCTTTTATCTTGGGTCTACCACACAGCGGGCAGTCAAGGAAGAGATTTTTTCCCCCTTATATCCTGTACTGCAGATCCATAACCTCCTTGAGTTCACTTCCCTATGATAGAATCTAATTTTTAAATACCACATAAAAAATTAAACTTAAAAACACTGAGAACAAACAATGATTCATTATCCTTTATATTCTCTGTAACAGCTAGTGGGATCATCAGAAATCTAATTATCTTTGTACCCTACTCTCAATTCCCTATTATCTCTTAAACATGAGTATATAATGAGAATCTCTAAGTTTCAGAAAAAGTATCAAGTCTTTGACAAAGTCATCTCTGTCTCTATTGGCATAAGCTCACCAAAACCAGGACCACACTATGGGTTATCACGAACATTAATTTTCCTGCTCATCCTTGTAATTTGTGCTTCTCTACTGGGTTCCTCATATGCTACTTCCACAGAGAAGCTCTCACTGACCTCTTAATCAGCTCTGAACACAAAGTCAGGAGTAAGTCCTAAGTATAGCTTGGTGTGGCCCATAATAAATAACATCTAACCAAACAAAAACCATGTATAGCTTTTTGTTTGTTTTGAGGCACCAATGGTGGTGCTCAGGGGGCTACTCCCAGCTTTATGTTTTGGAGTTTCTCCTTGTGGTGCTCAGAGCACCAAGGGGTAGCTGCATCCTGCACGTGGAGCATGCACTCTTTGTTGTGCTCTCTACACATAATTGCATACATCACTGTCACTGTCATCCCATTGCTCATCAATTTGCTCTAGCGGGCACCAGTAACATCTCCATTGTGAGACTTGTTACTGTTTTTGGCATATTGAATACTCCACGGGTAACTTGCCAGGATCTGCCATGTGGGTGGGATACTCTCTGTAGCTTGCCGGGCTCTCCAAGAAGGATTCAGGAATTGAACCTGGGTCGGCCATGTGCAAAGCTATCGCTCTAGCCCATATACATACATATAGAGCACTATATATGCACATTATATATGGAACATTATATAGGCACATATAACTAATAGTTGCCTTATATTTCCATAACGGTCCTTTTAAAAAGATAAACTTACTTTGGAAAATAATAAATCATATTTATATTGAGTTAAGGTGTATTTAGAGGATAACTTTTTTAATGAGTACAATCATACATCTCCATCTGTACATCTATATTACATATCTCTATATTCGATAGATCCAACCTCATTTGAAGTCAAGAAGGCATTAGGATATTTCTAGAGACAAGAATACACCTCTGTATTATCCTTCTTCTCAAACATGTGTTTTCCTCTATTCTAAAGAAGATGAAGGGAGAGGTCATTGCTATAACAGATGTGATCCCCCACTATTAAAAGAAAGAGTTGTACTTATAACTAGTAAAAATGACTCTTCCCCCACCACAATCCCCCCATATCATGCTTTCTGACAGGACATATTATCTTTCTAGGAATACTGATAGGTAATACTGATAAGGACAAAAGGTCAAGCTAGTAAAATAATCTAACACTGGCCTAAGAAAATTAACCATAGCAGCTCTTTAATGTGTGGGCACATTTTTGGTTTTAGGTGCTGGGAAGATGGCATCCATCACATCATGAGGCTTTTTTATGTAACATATAATACCAAGGATGTTTCAGTAGGGCCAATATCTAAAAGAGACAACTTAGAAGAGAAATGAAATGCTTTCCTGGCTTCACGTTTCTGTCGTTTATTTAATGCTATTGAGTTTGATATTTTATTTGGACTGGTGAAAAATCAGTTTAGGTTTTTGTTTATTCTCAGTTGTTTTGCTTCTAAGTTATCTGTATAATCCCTAAAGGAATAGAATTAAAATGCTTGTAGTATTACCTGACACTTTTTAAAATTTCAAATATAAAGTATTTCTTTAAATTTCTTATACATTAGGAAAATATGGAGATCTTACATTCAATTTTAATTAAGAAAAGGGATACTTCTATGATCATTACCACTTAATTGCAAATCATATACTAATCATACTGAATCATGAAGTATTAGAAAGGTTTGTGAAAGCTCTAAGGATATGCTTCCTATTTATTATCAGTGCTCAGTTTTTACCATTTGTAACAAACATGTAATTTAAAGGGAATAGCCCAACAGATTATAAGGGGCTAGCATGCTGTTAAGTGTCTATTTTGGAATCAGGGCACCATGATGTTGCTACAATTTGTGCTCAGGCATTTTCATATTTTATTACAGAACCAAGACACTTTCACATATTGTTTACAGAACCAAATTACTTAAACTTTGCAACATCACGTCTACAAACCATTTTTTTAAGCATCACTTGTATCACTTGTCATTGATCTTCTATTTGCTTGAGGGGGCACCAGTAACGTATCCATTCGTCCCTGTCGAGTGTTAGTGTAGCCCAATGGTATCTGCTTGCTCAGGAACACGAAGAGCCTCAAACCATTCGTTCAGGGTTTTGACTGACCATCTCATAGGTGGGCGGCCACGTGGTCTTTTGACGTTCCGTGGAATCCTGTTGGTAACAGCTCTAGTCCAGTGGTCGTCTCTAAATCGCATTACGAGTCCAGCACATCTGATATTTGACACCTTGGCAAAAAATGAGACAGCATCCCTAATTCTTTTTTTTTTTTTTTTTTTTTTTTTTTGCTATTTGGGTCACACCTGGCGATGCACAGGGGTTACTCCTGGCTCTGCACTCAGGAATTACCCCTGGCCGTGCTCAGAGGACCATATGGGATGCTGGGATTTGAACCCGGGTCGGCCATGTGCAAGGCAAACGCCTTACCCGCTGTGCTATCTCTCCAGCCCCAGCATCCCTAATTCTTGATCGTTGATGGAGGTCGGAACTCCAGATTCCTTCTCTCACTTGAGTGAAACGTGATACTCCAAGCATAGCTCTTTTGATTCCTCTTTGGGATACCTGAATAGCATTCTCATACTGTTTTCGTAGGGCCCAGGTCTCTGAGGTGTATGTTAGTGCAGGAAGAATGGTGGAGTCGAAAAGATGTGCCCGGGGCCAGAGTTTCTTCTTTCTCTTAACCACTTCTTCAACACTCTTGAAGGTGATCCATGCTGCCCTCTTCCTCCGGTGCAATTCTGGCGCCAAGTTGTTCCTCATGTTGAGTTCTCGATCAGGTACACATAGCTGCTGCATTTGGAGATGTTCATTCCGTTGAGGGTAAATGTAATATCAGAAACTAGTTTGTTTCTCATGAACATTGTCTTCGTGAGATTCAGTTGCAGTCTGACATTTCCACACTCGCAGTCAAAGTCGGCCATCATTTGTGCCACTTGGCTAATGTGTGTTGTTATTAGAACGATGTCATCAGCGAAGTGGAGGCGGTGTAGTTGCCAACTGTCTATCTTCACTCCCATTCCTTCCCATTCCAGTCATCACATGACATTCTCGAGGGTGGCATTGAACTTTCGGTGAAATGGTATCACCCTGCCAAACCCCTCTCTACGTCAAATGATGACTTTCTTGTAGAATGATGAGATTCTGGTGGTGAATCCGTAGTACAGCTCTCAGCAGATCTTGATGTACTGAGTTTGAACACCCTGTTTGACTAGGGCTTCAATGACCGCTTCAGTTTCAAAAGAATCAAAGGCCTTCTTTAAATAAATGAACGTTAGACAGAGTGGCATCTTGAACTCACGTGAAACTTCAATGAGCTTGGTCAGTGTGTGGATATGGTTGATTGTGCTGAATCCTTTCCGGAACTCGGATTGTACTTCGTCTAGTGTTCTGCCTATTCTATTTAGGATGACTTGAGTGAACAACTTGTAGATGATGGAAAACAGGCAGATTGGGTGATAGTTGCCGATGTTGTGGATGTCTCCCTTCTTGTATAATAGAACGGTCCTGCTGGTTTTCCATTGGGACAGAACCTTACATACGGACAGGTAGCATGTGAAGAGCCAAGCCAATGTATTTACGAGTACTAGCAGCAGATTCTTCAGGTGTTTGGGTCTGACTTTGTCTGGACCAGGTGACGTATGCTTCTTTACTGACGAAATGGCATGCCGTATTTTGGAAGGGAGGATGTTAGGAATGACATATCAATCCTGTGGAATTTGGTATATGGGCAGGTGGATGTGGGTGTCGAAGAGATCCAAGTAGAAGTTGTGAATAATTCTCTCCATTGCCTTTCTGGAAGATGTGATAGAGCCATCAGGACATTGGACAGCAGTCATCGTGGTCTTGTAGTTGGCGAAGGACAGACGGGCATCGCAAATACTTTTCCTGGTTTCTGCCACATTGGCCAACACTGCTGCTCTTCTCTCTTTGAGGTCTTCCTTTATCACTTCTCTGCACAGCTTTGTGAGCTCTGACTTTAGCTTGTGATTGCCTGAGGCTTGTGCCAAACCACGTTGGCGAATGAGCTCGAGAGTTTCCGAAGACAGGTGTCTCTCTGTGGCTTTCCCACTGTTGGCATTCCTCGAACAGTCATGGAGGTTCTGAACCAGTTGATCATACTCCTTGTTGATGTTGTCAGCGACAGAATCTTCCCATATTGTCATAACAGTGCCAAAGAGTTCCCAGTTGGTGGTCATTCTGGGAGTTCTCTTCTTTTTTTTTTTTTAATTTTTTTTTTAATTTATTTATTTTTAATTAGAGAATCACCGTGAGGGTACAGTTACAGATTTATACACTTTTGTGCTTATACTTCCCTCATACAAAGTTCGGGAACCCATCCCTTCACCAGTGCCCATTCTCCACCACCCGTAAACCCAGTGTCCCTCCCACCCTCCCCAATCCCATCTCCCCCCCACCCCACCCTGCCACTGTGGCAAGGCATTCCCTTCTGTTTTCTCTCTCTAATTAGCTGTTGTGGTTTGCAATAAAGGTGTTGAGTGGCCGCTGTTCTCAGTCTCTAGCCCTCATTCAGCCCGCAACTCCCTTCCCCCACATGGCCTTCGACTACAATGTAGTTGGTGATCGCTTCTCTGAGTTGACCTTTCCCCGGAATGTGAGGCCAGCCTCGAAGCCATGGAGTCAACCTCCTGGTACTTATTTCTACAGTTCTTGGGTGTTAGTCTCCCACTCTGTTATTCTATATACCATAGATGAGTGCAATCTTTCTATGTCTGTCTCTCTCTTTCTGACTCATTTCACTCAGCATGAAACTTTTCATGCCCATCCACTTAACTACAAAATTCTTTTTTTTTTTATTTTATTGAATCACCAAGTGGAAAGTTACAAAGTTCTCAGGCTTATATCTCAGTTACACAATGCTCAAACACCCATCCCTTAACCAGTGCCCATATTCCACCACCAATATAAACAAAAACAAAAGCAAAAACAAAACAGACAAACAAACAAAAGAAAAAACAGTATACAGACCACCCCTCACCCCCCAACCCACCCCATAGGTGAGTGATAATTTCACTTCCTTTTCTCTTTACCTTGATTACATTCCAGATTTCAACACATAACTCACTATTGTTCTTAGAGTTTCAAAACAGACTCACTATTCTTGTTGGAATTTATCCCCTAAGAATACAGCTCTATTAATAGGGAAATATTTGATAATAAGTTTTCCATTGATGTGAATGAAGAGATAAAATGTCGCGCGGCCGCGGTAGCGGCCGCGCGGCCCCGACTGGGGCTGGCCCTGTATCCCGCGGCTGTTTCAAGTTCAAAGCACACATTTTTTTTTTTTCCGCGCCAAAGTTCATACCTTCTCAACGGACCCACAACATGTCGGACACCACGCCTTCTCCCGGAGGGGAGAGAGACCAAGAAGGAAGGTTATTTCCTCCGTTAGCCGGCGTGGGGCAAAAGCTTAGTTCACAGTCTCCATACATGGGTGCAAGCACTTGCTGGAACCCCAATTCCTAAAGCTGTCTCTGGTTCCCGCTTGTTCCACATCCACTGGCTCTGCAGGGGCATGGGCGCCGGGGCCGAAAACCCGGCCGGCCGGAGCCGAGCACGGGCCCCGACTGGGCTAACTACAAAATTCTTGACCTCCTTTTTTCTAACAGCTGCATAGTATTCCATTGTATAGATGTACCAAAGTTTCCTCAACCAGTCATCCGTTCTGGGGCATTCGGGTTTTTTCCAGATTCTGGCTATTGTAAACAGTGCTGCGATGAACATACATGTGCAGATGTTGTTTCGATTGTACTTTTTTGCCTCTCTGGGATATATTCCCAGCAGTGGTATTGCTGGGTCAAATGGGAAAACTTAAACTTTGCAGACCTTTCTCCCAGCTCTGGGAAGTAGAAGGAGACAGTGGTCCTATCCTGTTTGGAATTTTGGGACAACAGCAACATCGGTCAGGCAAAACCTTTGACTAAATATGATGTGGTCAATTTTATTGTGGAACTGTCGACTGGGAGACTCCATGTCCACTGTTTAGATTCCGCCTTCTGAAACTGTGAGTTACCATGGACGGTCTTGGTCGACACGATGAACTCAGACAGTCTTTCACCCTGTCATTCCACTCTAGGCCATGGGTCCCAATGTGGAGTTCTTTGGATGACCTTCTCGGTCCTATCTTGGCATTAAAATCAATGACAATGATCTTGTAGAAGGTGTGGTCTTCTTTATAGAACTTCTCCAGCTCCATGTAGAACTTCTCAACTTCTTCTTCGTCATGGTTGGATGTTGGTGTGTAGACGACAAAGATAGAAACTGCTGGCAGTGATCCATATCTATTCAAGTGTAATGGTCCAATTCAGGTTGTTACGCATTCGAATGAATCAATGCTCATGACCAAGTTCGTGTTGACAAGGACACCGACGCCACTCTACCCACACCAGATAAATACTTATTGAATATAAAGACCTCCAATATCTCCACTACCCCGCCACCACCGTGCTCCAGGCTGCTTTCCAGACACTTGGGCTGAACCTCACGCATGAGTGAAGCCCCATAGAACCAGGTAGAGCAAAACTTTGTGACCTTGGACTCCAGGTTCAAAGAGACCTGGGAACAAGATCCTCTGTCTGCCTCATCAAATCACCGGCACCCCAGGGATCAAACCCAGATGACTAACCGTGCCAGATAAATAGCTCATCAGCCAAGCTACACTTCCTCCACTACTCAGCCACCGCCACGCTCCAGGCCGCTTTCTGGACACACCATAAGACACTTCTTACCCATTTTTCATAATTTCTGCACCATATTTGATGGAGTTCAGATATGGTGTGAACCATGGGAACACCTGTAAGGGCGACTGGAGCCCGTCCTAAAAGCCTCCATCCCTCTCAGAGAGATCAGCAAGCTACCAAGAGTACCCCGCCTGCATGGCAGAGCCTGGCAAGCTACCCATGGCGTATTTGATATGCCAAAAACAGTAACAAAAATGGGTCTCATTTGCCTGACATGGAAAGAGGCCCCAATATGGAAGTGTTAAGAAGTATGAGCAAGGAGAGGCTGATAAAATCTCAGGAATGAAGTAGACTGCCAAAACGAAGAAGGACTAAATTGACTGTACTTTCAATGCATGTATGCTGGCATTGGAAGCATCCATCCAGAACTTGATGATCCAAGCGCAGAAGATCAAGTACGACATCATCGGTCTGACCGAAATGAGAAGGCATCGATCACATCACACCATTTTTGAAACTGGAGAAGAACTGTTCCTCAGAACATGCAACAACAGAGGTGTTGGTGGCGGTCAGTGTCCTTTTCTAAGCATAGGACACATTTTCCATTCTCATATGTAGAGCAGATTTTTTAGAAGTCATCTAGATGACCTCAGGGAGATCCAGCAAAAATCTCCTACAAGCAAGATTTTAACTTGTGCTTAAAACAGAAAATGAAGATGTGAGAATACCGTCACTCAAAAGAGAAGAATTTCTCTTGAATTGAGAATCACATTAAGTGATGGTGAGTCCATAGAGAACATGGACTTAGATTTTTCATTATGACAGCTTTAAAACTACTCCAACCTATGCAGGTAAGAGGGGGCAGCATGTGGGCCAGGGGTCTTTGTGCTGATGAAACTATTATTTTCTAACTGCCGTGGCATATGCATTAACCTACATTTGTGATGGAATTGCAGAAAAACACACACATACATGAAAATCTGTGTATGCCTGTAATATACAAAGGTGTAGAAGTAAACCTGGAGAAGTCTGAAGATCAGGTGTACAGTGGATCAATATCATGGTCCAGTATTACAATATGTTTCCACCATGGAAACTAGGTAAAGGACAACCCTCTACTAATTCTTGCAATTATATGCGAATCTATACATCTCCCCCAATAAAAGTATAATTAAAATGAGAAAAACAACATATAAAACTCTACCTAATATATATAATAGTACTGATTTTTGCTATAATCCAGAAAATGGTCTCCTGAGAGTCACATAAATATGTAGGCTTTTTAGTGGCCAAATCAGAGAAAATTGGTTCAAAATATTAAGTATCACCTATTAATATTGCTTTTGCAAACTGATTATTTTGTACTATATAAATAACATACCATATAGATTTAAATTTTAAATTAAAATTACTATGAGAAGACAAAGAATTCACTAATATTTACAGGCATGTTTAATACAAAAATTCTCATGAACCGATATTTGCTTGCCTGTGTTCTAAAGTGTGTAAATTTTTTAAAAAGAGATCAGCATATTTTTTAAACAAAATAAACAATCCTTTAATTAAATGGACATTTGAGCTATACTGTATACTTAAGTAGACCTTTTTATATATACTCAGTTTAACATTCACCTTGATGGCAGGAATCGGCTTTTTGGGAATGAAACAGTTTCTTGCGAGTGGTGGCAAAGCTGCATCTCTTTCTTTCAATTTGATCTTGTTCTCTGCTATGATTTTCCTGCGCTGCTCGAGATAAGGTCCAAAACTTGGAAGTTTCTAAAAGAAAAACACACAATTAAGAAATCATGTTAGTTCATAACAGAGAAAAATATGAGGATATAAAATCATTAATATTATCAACAAATAAGTATGTTTTGAAATTGGTCCATGTATACTATAACAAAACTTTCATTATTCTTGGACCACTGGTCTTCTCGTATCAGATTCCCTAAGTTATTTAGAAGACCACAGAGGACACATTTTCCAAATACATATGTATGTATTACATATACAGATGTTAGCAAAAGTATCTTTCTGGGTGGAATAAAATTCATAATGGCAAAACAAATCCATTCACTTAAAACAATAGCTGTTAGATCATTCACTTGGCTTACATAGAGTTGAAACATACTGATGCATTTCCTCCTCTTCATCAAGTTTTTAGCACAATATAGACATAGCTATAGTCCCTGACAAATGTTTCTGTCAATAGCAAAGGTACTTTGCCAAAGTTCTAATCTGTATTGTTATTTCACTGTGCTCAAATTCTTGCTAGATATCTTTAAAAACTGTAAGTAATACTGATTGCGATTTACTAGAATAGCTGAAAAAGAAAACAGTAAAAATATTAATTTATCTGTTCAGAAAATAAATTTTATTTTGCATGAAGGGCACAAAAAATAAAAATGAAAAAACCAACAAAATATCCCAGTGCTTAAACAAACTTCATCAGTATTCAAAATCACATCATGGGCTTTTATGTTTCAAAGTTATTCAATTGTGCTTTATAAAGTTCATTTAGGAAGACACCTAGGCTTCTGGATAAAGAACAACAACAACAAACCACCTAGTGGCTTCAAGTTAATTAAATGAAAAATTTCCTCATATTCTTCATTATCCTACAATTATACCTTTTTCATTTTGTCCTTCTCTTCTATAAACTTTGATTTTCACTTTTTCTGACATGTACTGCCAATGATAGACACCACTGAATTCCAAGTGTCCGGTGTCTACTTGTAACTTTGAATTGCTATCTCTTTTCTAAGACTGTGAAAACACCTTCTCTCTCTCCTACAGAATAACAACTGTTTATATAGCTGATGGAGGTTTGGAAAAATACAGCACTCCAAGGTCATTCTGATCTCTGACCTAGCAAGTACTTTGGTGAAAAATCACTTTGTTCCAAAACACTGGCATCCACTTGCAGGGTTGCACAATCACCACAGGAGAATGAATTTTCTGGTCGTTTAGAAATGTTTGTGGTGTTTGTTAGCTAAACTTAACCAAGTTCCAAATTAAGCCAGTTGTAACTGCAAATTTATATTAGCAGAAAATATTTACACAGAAATACTAAGATTGTTACTTCCATTATCAATGTACTGTTATTATGTCAAGTCAAGCTAATGGAAAGAATGCTATGAATGCCAAATTAATATATATAGAAATGAAATAGTTATATACTTAATACTACACCTTTAAGCTTTCTGAAATTATCACATTTAATACTTGTAGAATACAAAATCTAATCATGCAAGAAATTATACTGCATCCATTTTATATCTCTCTTGTTAAAAATATTATTAAAAATCTTCAATACTTAACACACACATGTTCCTCAACATAGAAAAATAATCCTGTTTGACAAGTTCTTCTACGAAATGACTATTTCCTGAAGCAGATAAGTTGATAGGGATTACATTTGGTACCAAAGAAATACCCCTGGGATCCTGATAACACTTCATAAGGTAGTGAGTGCATGTTCACAAGATAGAATTCTTGTCTATCACTCTCTTGTCTTCACTCTCTTCTATGTAAGATATTTCTCTTCTATATCAAAGACACCTAAATCCTAATATTATAATCTCAAAGATGATCAAAAGTGGTAGTGTTGAAACACGTGACCTCTGACTCTTTCAAACGCCTCAAGGCAGCTAGCTCTGACACAGTCTAATCCAGGACCATGATTCCTGAATTGCATCTTTGACCTTGGCACCAACTAATTCTTCCTAAGTACTTAAAGGTTTTCATAAGAAAATTATTCTTGGAATTTTTAGACCTATCTTCTTTTACACAAAAACCAGATAATTTTTTCCCATTTATGCTATTTTTCTCCAAAGAGAAAGACAGTATCTCAATAAGCAACCCTGACTCCTATTCTGATTTAAGACGCTTTGTAAGTTGAAAATACGTGTTGAAAATGCATTTCATATACCAGACCTATGGAACAACAGACATTAACTAAGCCCATCTTAAAGAAGTTCAGAACAACTTATATTGGACCCAAGTTGGGCACAATTATTTAACAGTGTTTCCCAGAACTAGTAATTGACATCCTTTATCCCCTATACACACAGACACACACACAAAGACACACACAGACACACACACACACACAACTTCAGCCACTTGAATGATTGGGGTGGTGTCAGTAGCCTTGGGTGATATTGGGAGCATTTTTGTTTGTTTACTTAAAGAATGTAGCTTGGAGGTGGGTTGGGGGTGGGAGCTGAGTAATTTTAATTCTGGAAAGGGAACAGCAGGCCAGATAAATACGGAGGGCTCTGAACTAACACAAAGAATGTGTCTGTGATACAGTTCTGAGCATCTCATGTAATATATTGAAAGTAACAAATGCATTGTATCAATTGTTTCCTTCCTGATGGTGGGCTTAAGGGAAGTCACACTCACTGCTGGTCCCCAGAATCACAAGTGAACATTGAAATGTGTATTATTAGATTAGGAAAATATCAGATTTCAGAACACTAACTACAGTTTCTACTGAACGCATATCGTTTCCACATCATCATAACAGTGTGAAAAAAAGGGCAAGTTGAAATACCACAAATTGGGGTGTTACACCATAATCTGTAGTAAAATGAAAGTACAGTAATTTTAAATTGTTCCAGTGATGGTTAACGACAACAACAACAATAATTTGAAGAGGAAGAGCAGGAAGAGGAGGATAAATTCCTGGGTGCTAAAAAAAGTGTAGAGGACGTCCTGCAGCCACCCTGCCCCGCGTCCCGCAACCCCCGACTTCCTGCCTGGCTCCCTAATATCGGCCCTCTCACCAGCAAGAGGGAATAGGAATAAATAACTAAAAAGTTTCAACTTTACACTTCCATAACAATATGAAGAAGCAGCGAAAATCCCCTCCACAAAGAGAAGGAGAAGAAAAGATTCCAGAAACTTCAACATAGGCTACTCACATCTACGAACTCTCAGATAAAGAACTGAGGAAATCTTGAGGAGAGTCAATGTACTCGAAGCAACCATGGAACAGACATCCAATAAATTAAGGGAGGAGATGAATGACGCACTGGAACGGCCTACCAAAAATATGCAGGAAGAAATGAGAGCAGAAATTTCAAAGCTACGAACAGAAGTCACACAAGTAAAGGAATCAATATATGAATTAAAAATCTCAGTAGATGCCCTCAACAGTAGAATGACTACAGCTGAAGACAGAATCAGCGACCTTGAAGACAAGCTGCAGAAAGCTTACAGAGAACAACAAATAATGGTGAAAGACCTCAAAATGGCTATAGAGCAAATCAGAGTCCTTGGGGATGACTTCAAGAGGAACAACATAAGAGTCATTGAAGTACCAGAAGCACAGGGAAGAAGGGAAGTAACCCCAATGAAAAAAGCACAGTCAAAGATATTATTGCTAAGAAATTCCCAGAGCTGGAGAAGGCAGGCATCCAGATCCAAGGAGTCCAAAGAGTGCCAGCAAAAAGAGACCCGAATAAAAAGACTCCAAGGCATATCATAGTCAGAATGATGGATGCGGTGCATAGAGACACAATTCTGCAAGCAGCAAAGTCAAAGAAGGAAATCACATACAAAGGAGCACCCCTCAGATTTACAGCAGACCTGTCAGAGGAAACCCTCTGAGCCCGAAGACAATGGTGGGACATAGTGAAAAAACTCAACAAGATGAATGCCTCACCAAGAATACATTATCCGGCTAACGCTCACTCAAACTCGAAGGAACCATACACTATTTCTCGGATAAACAACAGCTCAGGAACTTCATAGACTCAAAACCAAACTTAAAAGAAGGTCTAAAGGGGCTGCTGTAAGACAAGGAGGAGCGCCATAAGAACAACAAACCCCACAGAAAGATGACACAAAACCCTATCACAATAATCTCTCTCAATGTCAACAGCCTAAATGCACCCATCAAGAGACACAGAGTGGCAAAATGGATCCAGAAATTAAACCCAACATTCTGCTGCCTACAAGAAACACACCTGAACAAACAGAGCAAACACAGACTCAAAGTCAAAGGATGGAAAACAATCCTGCAAGCAAACAACTCCCTTAAAAAAACTGGAGTGGCCGTCCTGGTATCCGACAACATAGATTTCAGGTTGAAAAAGATTAAAAGGGACAGCGAAGGTCATTTTCTATTTATCAAGGGATATGTAAAACAGGAGGAAATCACATTCTTAAATGTATACGTACCTAATGTACGACCGGCTAAATATTTAAAACAACTCCTAACAGACTTTAAAGAGGAATCACTAACAGCACAATAGTAGTTGGAGACTTCAATACCGCCTTATCACCTCTGGATAGATCGACAAGAACAAAACTCAGCAAGGAAACACTGACTCTGAAAGAAGAAATTGAAGAGAGAGGCCTAATAGATCTATACAGGGCTTTACACCCCAAAAAGAAAGAATACACATTCTTTTCCAGTGCACATGGAACATTTTCTAAAATGGACCATGTACTGGGCCCCAGAACATACCTCAATAGAATCGGAAAAATAGAAATTGTATCAACCATCTTTTCAGACCACGATGCGCTGAAGATAGAAGCTAACCACACACCGACACGGAGAACCAAATTAAACACCTGGAAATTAAACAACTCAATGTTGAACAATGAGTAGGTCAGGAAGGAAATCAAGGAAGAAATCAAAAGATACTTAGAAACAAATGAGAATGAAGACATGAGCTACCAAAACATATGGGATGCAGCTAAAGCCATGTTAAGGGGAAAATTTATAGCTCTCCAAGCATTCCTCAGGAAGGAAAAAAGGGCCCACATAGATAGCTTGACTTCATGGCTCAAGACCTTAGAAAAGGACCAGAAAAAGGAACCCAAACCAGACAGAAGGAAAGAAATAATAAAAATTAGAGCAGAAATTAATGACATCAAAACCAAAAAACCAATCCGAAAGATCAATGAAACAAAGAGCTTCAAGAAAATAAATAAGATTGATAAACCGTTAGCAAGACTCACAAAGAAAGAGAGAGAACACTAATAAATCGAATCATAAATGAAAAGGCGGGACATCATAACAGAAACCAATGAGATTCAAAAGATCATCAGAGACTACTTTGAAGGTTTATATGCCACAGAACCTAAAAGAAATGGATGAATTCTTTGATTCCTACAACCTCCCAAGACTGAACAAAGAAGACTTGGAATACCTGAATAGACCCATTAATGTTAAGGAAATTGAAACTGTAATCAAAAATCTCCCCAAAAACAAAAGCCCAGGCCCAGATGGATTCACTGGTGAATTCTTCCAAACATTTAAAGAAGACCTGTTGCCAGTTCTACTCAAGCTTTTCCAGGAAATTGAAAACATAGGAACTCTCCCAAACAGTTTCTATGAAGCATACATCTCCCTAATACCAAAAGCAAACAAAGACACAACTAAGAGAGAAAATTATAGACCAATATACCGGATGAACACCAATGTGAAGATCCTCAACAAAATATTAGCAAATAGGATCCAATGACTCATCAAAAAGATCATACATCATGACCAAGTCGGATTCATCCCGGGAGGCAAGGATGGTTTAACATTCGGAAATCAATCAACATAATCCATCACATCAACAAAAGTAAAGATAAAAAAAATGATCATATCAATAGATGTAGAGAAAGCATTTGACAAGATCCAACATCTGTTCATGATGAAAACCCTCACCAAAATGGGTTTTGGAGGAACTTTCCTCAAGATAGTCGAAGCCATATACCAAGCCTACAGCAAGCATTAACCACAATGGAGAAAAACTAAGGGCTTTTCCTCTAAGATCAGGCACAAGACAAGGATGCCCACTCTCACCACTTCTCTTCAATATAGTACTGGAAGTACTTGCGATAGCGATTAGACAAGAAAAAGAGATTAAAGGCATCCAGATAGGAAACGAAGGAATCAAACTCTCACTATTTGCAGACGACATGATACTATATCTAGAGAAGCCTAAAGCCTCTACTAAGAAACTCTTAGAAACAATAGACTTATACAGTAAAGTTGCAGGCTACAAAATCAATACCCAAAAATCCATGGCCTTCCTATATACAAACAATGAGACAGAGGAAAGGGACATGAAAAAAGCAATTCCATTCACAATCGTGCCCCAGAAAATCAAGTACCTTGGAATCAGCTTAACCAAGGAAGTAAAAGACCTCTACAAAGAAAAGTATAAAACGCTACTCCATGAAATAAAATAGGACATGAGGAAATGGAAACATATACCCTGCTCATGGATAGGGAGAACCAATATTGTCAAAATGGCAATACTCCCCAAAGCATTATACAGATTCAACGCGATTCCTGTAAGGATACCCATGACATTCTTCAAAGAAATGGATCAAGCAATCCTAACATTCATATGGAACAACAAACGCCCACGGATAGCTGAAACAATTCTTGGGAAAAAGACAATGGGAGGCATCACCCTCCTCAACCTCAAACTTTACTACAAAGCAGTAACAATTAAAACAGCATGGTACTGGAACAAAGGCAGAGCTGTAGACCAATGGAACAGGGTGGAATATCCTTACACACAACCCCAAATGTATGATCATCTAATCTTTGATAAGGGAGCAAGAGATATGAAGGAAAGCCTCTTTAACAAATGGTGCTGGCACAACTGAACAAACACATGCAAAAGAATGGGCTTAGACCTCGACCTGACACCATGCACAAAAATCAGATAAAAATGGATTAAAGACATCAACATCAGACCACAAACCATAAGGTACATTGAAGACAAGGTCGGCAAAACCCTCCACGATAATGAAGATAAAGGTATCTTCAAAGATGACATGCAACTGGCCAACCAAGTGGAAACAGAGATCAACAAATAGGCCTACATTAAACTAAAAAGCTTCTGCAACGCAAAAGATAGTGATCAGAATACAAAGACTATTTATAGAATGGGAAAGGATATTTACACAATACCCATCAGATAAGGGGTTGATATCAAGGGCATGTAAAGCACTGGTTGAACTCTACAAGAAGAAAACATCCAACCCCATCAGAAAATGGGGCGAAGAAATGAACAAAAACTTTCCCAAGGAAGAGATACGAATGGCCAAAAGGCACATGAAAAAGTGCTCTACATCACTAATCATCAGGGAGATGCAGCTCAAGACAACCATGAGATACCACCTCACACCACAGAGACTGGCACACATCCAAAAGTACAAAAGCAACCACTGTTGGAGAGGATGTGGGGAGAAAGGAACCCTTCTACACTGCTGGTTGGAATGCCAACTGGTTCAGCCCTTTTGGAACACAATATGGATGATTCTCAAAAAATTAGAAATTGAGCTCCCATTTGACCCAGCAATACCACTGCTGGGAATATATCCCAGAGAAGCAAAAATATATAGTCGAAATGACATCAGTACTCGAATGTTCATTGCAGCACTGTTTACAATAGCCAGAATCTGGAAAAAACCCGAGTGCCCTAGAACAGATGGCTGGTTGAAGAAACTGGTACATCTATGCAATGGAATACTATGCAGCTGTTAGAAAAAATGAGGTCATGAATTTTGCATATAGATGGATCAGCATGGAAAGTATCATCCTTAAGTGAAATGAGTCAGAAAGAGAGAAGACAGACATAGAAAGATTGCACTCATCTGTGGAATATAGAATAACAGAGTAGGAGACTAACACCCAAGAATAGCAGAAATAATTACCAGGAGGTTGACTCCATGGCTTGGAGTCTGGCCTCTCAGTCTGGGGAGAGGGAAACTCAGATAGAGAAGAGAATACCAAGTAAAACGTTGTCGGAGGCCATGTGGGGAAGGGTGATGCATGCCGAATGTAGACTAGAGACTGAACACAATGGCCACTCATCACCTTTATTGCAAACCACAGCACCTAATTAGAGAAAGAGAACAAAAGGGAATACCCTGCCACTGTGACAGGGTGGGGTGGGGGAAGATGGGATTCGGGAGGGTGGGAGGGATGCTGGGTTTATTTGTGGTGGAGAATGGGCACTGGTGAAGCGATGGTTTCTCGAACTTTGTATGAGGGAAACATGAGCACAAAAATGGATAAATCTGTAACTGTACCCGCACGGTGATTCACTAATTAAAAATAAATATATTATAAAAAAAATTTAAAAAGTGTAGACCAGTCATATTTTTCATTATTTTTTATAATAGTTTACTACATTTACCCCCATTTTCCTGTAGCTTTGCAGCCACATCCACAATCTGTCCCTGGTGCCATGTAATCCCATCAACGGCCAAGATCCAGGGACTATGTAAAACAACACTCCCGGAAGAGAGCAACACAGAGTCTCTTGCCCCCATGCTTGGCTGTCTTCACTGGGGCCCCTCGAAGTGGGGCAGGTTGAGTCTCCCTCCCTGCCCCGAGCAGAGCCCCAGCAGCTGAAGACCTCCAGAACCCAGCCACAGCCATGCTCAAGGCCCCTCTCCACACGCTTGGACGAGCCTCATGCACGAAGGAGGTGGCAGAGGAACCCAGGTGTGCGGGACCCGGGGCTGAGATCTCCAAGCCTGCTCCGATGGAGATGGGGGACTCCTTCACCCAGATCCCCATTTTTCAGTAGCTTGGAAGCCACACCCACAAACTGCCCTGGCAACATGTAATCCCATCAACAACCAAGATTCAGAGACTATAAAGCAACACAAATGTGGCCGCGCACCCTCTCCCTCTCAGAGCATCTGGCAAGGTACTGAGAGCATCCTGCCCACATGGCCGAGCTTGGAAAGCTCTCCAAGGCATATTTGATATGGCACCTATAGTAAGAATGATGGGTCTCATTCCCCTGACCCTGAAAGAGCCTCCAATGCGACACCGCTGGGAAGAATGAGTAAAGAGAGGCTGCTAAAGTCTCAGGGCTAGGACAAATGGAGATGCTACTGGTATCCACTCGAGAAAATCAATGATCAACAGGATGACAGTGATACAGTGATATCATGGCTAACAGTATTATAGTTTTATTGCGCTCATCTTTATTTTTTTTTAAATTATAACTGAGTTCCAGGTGTATATTGTTCAAACATCAATCCCTTCACCAATGTTCACTACCCTTGTCCCCAGTTTCCCTCCTGACCCTAGCCTATCTCTGTGTAGGCACTTTCTCCCTTCCCCATTATCCTAGTGTTTCTTCCCTAACTTATCCCCCCACCCCTGCCACAGCTTTATATTTAGTAGTTTTAATGTGCTCATCTTTATATTTAGTCGTAAGTAGCAGTTCTGATTTTGACAAAAGGATTACATAATTTTATCTGTGTATATTTAAGAAGAATCAGACACAGAAAGAGAGCTATTGTCCAATTTTTCTATCAGCTGAAAGTGCATACATATAAATTATCGTGGTCATTATCTCAACCTTCCACTGTTCATCTCCAAATCAAATAAGGTGAATTTGTGTATAGTTTCTCACCTCTACCTGGTTATCCCATTGGCTAGGGGCCTAATACCAGCCTCTAAATTTTTCAAGGTTGCCACTGGCACTCTCCTTTCTATATGAGAAAGTTATGTGTCTTCAAAATTTTGTTGTTTGTGTTAAAAGTCTTCCAAAATTTCAGGTTACCAAACATTTAAAAAAAAATCATCAGAAGTGCAAAAGCTCGGTTTTACCCTGGGCCAGAGGATCACCTTTCACATACATAAACACTTAGGCCTATGCTTGTGTTTTGATATTGCTAAAAAATAAAAAAAACTAAAGCAAAGCAAAGCAGAAAAGAGTGGATAATGCATATATAGTTGGCCATTGTGTGTGTGTGTGTGTGTGTGTGTGTGTGTGTGTGTGTGTGTGTGTGAGATCAGCGATGATTAATAAAGCATTTAGTTCAAATCTCTGTCTGAACATACAGTTAGCTGATTTGCTGTTGCAGCAGGAGAAGCAGCAGGGTCTGACAGAGCCAGCAGCAGGAGTTTTTTCTCTTCATTCATTATTTTCTCACAGAAAAGTTGTAGCCTGCGGTAACTCAAAGTGAAAGGTTTCAAGCGTCATGCTATATTTTTTAAACAAAGGAAAAAGTTCTTAGGCCTATCAAAAGCTGCTTTGTAACTGATGAACTGAACAAAGCTCAGAAATGGTGTGATTTTTGTTTCAATAGTTTCTCCAGGGATTCATCGTTGATGAATTTGTTCTCACCAGAAAAGCTAAATCCTACTCATTTAAAGATAACAGTATCTCACACTAAAACTGTCTCTACCCAGATATAAAAAGCATTACATTGCCGATAGAAAAGTGACAACATAATGAATCAACAATGATACCTTAAGCCAGCAAAGCTTTAAGGTAAAGAAGTCTATCTACATTATAATTTATTCATGGATCAATCTAAATGTAATTGAGTATATTATGAAGTAGAAAAAGGTTCTTGTTTCTAATAGAAGTCAGTACTGGTATCTTTCAACTAAAACTGCACAAGTTTTGTGAGTATGGCAGCACATTGGCTGATAGCACTGGCCCAGAGTGTTCTAATAGATCAATTCTCTTTTCCTGATTATACTCTCTTATCTGATTGGTAACAATAATAACAATAAAATTAATTACTTCAATATTCAAAGGGCAATATGTTTAACAAAATTATTTTAGGTTATACTAAGTATAATATACACTGCCCACACATATGCTTGCATATTTACTGATTAAAATCTGTATACATACACAAGATCTTTATCCTTTAATATCTAAATATGGGGATGGAGTGATAGCACAGCAGGTAGGGCATTTGCCTGGCATGCAGTCAACCCGGGTTTAATTCCTCCTTCCATCTCGGAGAGCCTGGCAAGCTACCGAGAGTATCCCGCCCACAAGGCAGAGCCTGGCAAGCTACCCGTGCGTATTTGATATGCCAAAAACAGTAACAAGTCTCACAATGAAGACATTACTGGTGCCTGCTTGAGCAAATCGATGAGCAACGGGATGACAGTGACAGTGATCTAAAATATGATAAAAGAATAAGTTAGTTGTAAAGAATGTATATTTCACAACTATTAGGACTAATGATTTTTCAACACACTGCTTGTTCTTATATGGTTAGTTATCTCTTGCCACTTGTATTCACATCTATTGTACTCATTGAATACAATACTAGTGCTTAATTTAGATCAGAATTCCTATACTACATTAAAGGTTAACTAATTTTTATCTGTTACATGTATATTTACTACTATTATTAATTGTATAAATTCCTTTTTTCATTAGAATATAGTATAAGATTATATTATATATCGATATATCTGTTATTGCATGATACACTAAACTCCTTTGAAAACCTAATTAAATGGCCAAGAATAGGAGAGAAGAAAGAAAAATAAAATTGAAAAAACTTGTTGATCATGAAAAACCTTATGAAGGCAATCGAGTCATTTTTGGCTATCTAAAGCAAAAAATGCACAGTGCCTGACAGCAAAGGTTCTCTGAGTGCATTTTTCACACACCCTAATTGCAATCAAGCTGCACTCAGCATGATGTAAGGTAGCATGGTAGAAAGAGTTGAGAAGTCTCTGTTCTGTTTGGATTCAGTTACTACCTTTCTTTCTCCCTCAATTCTGACTGCAAATAATTGCTTGCATTTGACCCTGATTTTTACTTCAGAATTCATTTTGGCATGGTTTAGATTTAGAAATTCAGGTTTTCCCAATGTGTTGACTAGCATGTATTAATTCATCACAAGTAATTTCTTATGATATGATAAAATTTGCATAGTGGAAAACAGTAAGAAGACAACAAGAAAAGTATTACACACACATACACACACATATACTGTTATTATCCTATGTAGTGTGCAATGGTGTAAACTGAGACAAGTTGGATATGAAAAATATATGAACTTAATAAAGTTTATTAACTTTAGCCTCCTAACTCAAGCATATAGCTACTGGTGAAAAGCTGATGTCTCTATCAACCAAAAGCAATGTTAGTTCATGTTTCAGAGTGAAAATAAGGAGCCAACATTTACAGAGTGGTTAGGGTACAGCTTTAGAAGTCAAATTTGCATCAAAATCAGTTTTACACTCATTAGCTGTGTGACTATGAGCCAATTACTCAAACATTCTGCTACTAATTTTCCTTATCAATGAAATGAGAATGACACTATCTTACTCATGGTGTTGGTATAAGCATTAAATGGAATAATGTTTGGAAAGTGCATGCCTGCCAATTTATTCCCATATGCCTAAGTGTTTATATTGCATTGTGTCTCATGCTCTGTATCTCCACATTCGCCCATGCACTTCCTCTGTGAGGAATGCCCCCTCCCTATCTCTGTCATTGGGCAGATGACGATTTGGCATTTTAGTCTCAGTCTGTTGCTTATAGGAACTAAGTAACAGCTCTTTTCCCACTATTGGGGGCCCCTCACAATGTTCTAGAATTCTCTAAGCATATATTGATTCTTGCGTTTATTGTTCTACTTTAGCATTATCAGCCCTTGCCTCCATTTTTTCCTTCTTGAGGTCTAAAACAGTATTTTGATTCAGGACATAAAAAGCACTTACAATTTTTGCCCCTCAAAACTTAATGAATGATTTAATGAACATCTTTAAAGTATTTTACAATATTCTGTTGACTATTTAAAATGGCAGACAATTAAAAGCAATTAATTTCATAAGAAACAAAATTTATTTAAAATTTATTTTGAGGTGGCTGGAGCAATAGCACAGCGGTAGGGCGTTTGCCATGCATGCGGCCAACCCAGGTTCGATTCCCAGTACCCCATAGGGTCCCCTGAGCACCTCTAGGGGTAATTCCTGAGTACAGAGCCAGGAGTTACCCCTGTACATCGCTGGGTGTGACCCAAAAAGCAAAAAATATATATATTTCGAATGCTAAAATGATGTAAAGTTAAAAACTCATACAATTGATTCATAGTTTTTAAAAGTATATTGAGTGCCATAAAATTGTAATTTATGTAAAATTATGCAATATGTGACCTTAAAGAGCCTCTAGCTAATAACATTTGTAGCCTCCTGAGTCAGGTCTGTGGCAGAGAAAACATAGAATGTTAAACAGAACATGAGACTGTGCACAACTTGGGCTGAATGGTCAGGGCGCTGCTGGACAAACTGACATTTGAGCTAAATTCTGAAGGAAAAAGTGAAGGTTGTTGGCAAGTAGTGAAGGAGGAAGTGTGAGGGTCAGGAAAGGGGAAATATCCTCCAGCTGAAATAACACCAGAGGAAGAAGGATGACACTCTATATGAAGTGATGGGATGCCAACAAGTCAATAACTCTGTCCATGTTTAATAAAGTACAATAGGTGCGGAGTGTCCTCTGTGAAAGAGAACACGTTTTCTTGTGAAGTGACAAAGTTGAAACGTATGTTGGAAAGAGTGTCAGTTAAGAGAAGAAAACCTAACATGATGGAATATCATAAAAGAGGAAGGCCAAAAAATAGGTGCTAATTCCATAAAAATAAGCAGCTTCCCCAAAGCAGCTTATGGCCTTTTGTCAAAAACTGCATCATATTAAGTCATATTAACAGGAATCAAATTAACATAAAATAAAGTATTATTTTAAATCATGTAAATCACATCCTTTTGAGAAAAACCAGTTTTTTTTTTCTCTAAAATCTCCAATGTTTATATTTTTTAGGTTACTTCTGTGCAAAGCAATGATTGTTTTTGTGACTAATGTGCACTAGTGTGTTTTGCACTAATGTGCAAAGCAATGATTGTTTTCGGGAGGGAGCAGAGGATTTCCATGCACTGCTCAGGAAATCCAGGGGCCCCACCAAAGATTCTCAGAGAACTGGGCCACTAGCTCAGTTCAAGACCCCCCAGGATCTAATCCTGTTTGGGCCCTGCAGTGTTGGAGATACCCATGCCAACCCAGCAATGCTGGGGTCCTCCAGGGTTATACCAAATTATGCTCTGATATCCATGTGGTGTCAGGATTTAACCTACATCAGGAGAAGGCCAGTCATGCATCCTAAGCACTGTACTATTTTGAGTCCCAAAGCAGTAAATTTTAAAGCAATGCTTAAGCTCCAAGCTTGAGCAATCAATTGCTAATGGCATGATTTGAGAGAAACAAACAAAAGGGACAGTCTAATAACTACACAGATAACTTAGAAGCAAAAGGAGAACAGAGAAGAGAGGAATGGAAGATCATAGGATAAGAAAGAACAAAGGCAAAAGTCAACAGATTCTAATGGTCTAACAGCTGCAGACTTTTACAAAGAGGAAAAGTGAATTGTCAGTAATCGGCTGCTCATGGTACCACAGTTTGGATCCTCTTCTCTAATTTCTAAAACTTTTAGTACAGCTTCTCACACATTTACATGACTTGCAAAGAAATATAGAAGAAAATCAGGAAGACCAATCAGGTCCTATGGTTGGGTTGGCAATCTAGCTCAAAGAAGAGAATCTAACAGAAAGCACCCAAAAGGTAAGACTTCAGGGACATTCAGAAAGAATATGAATTTATAACCAGAAGTGACCTAAAAAACATAAACATTGGAGATTTTAGTACTCTACAGAAGGATAGAAATGGATAACGTCAGTTGTCATCTGTGTTACATTTGGTGATTTAGGGATTAGTGTAAAAAACAGGACGAATGGGATAAATAGAAAAAGAGGTGCACAGTGAAATATAACCAATATTCAATGAACAATTAATTGCAAGAAGAGATTTAGAAAGGCTTTAGAGTATAAAAATATAGAGAGAGTATGGGGAATACTGTCTTCCAGGAAGGCAGGGGGAGGGTGGGAAAGGGGGAGTATACCAGGGATATTGGTAGTGGGGAATGTGCACTGGTGGAGGGATGGGTTGTTTGATCGTTGTGTGACTGTAACCAAAACATGAAAGCTTGTAACTATCTCACAGTGATTCAATAAAATTTCTTAAAAAAGGAAAATTTTTAAAAAATGATGTAGGAAATTGAAAAGAAGTAAATAAATAGATGAATAAGGGTTAAAAGTTAAGAAACTACAACATAAACTCATTCTTAAGTGGCCAAAATATAGCAAATGCCCAGGGAAGGGAGTAGTGCATAAAGCTGAAAAATCTATGGAGCTTTCTTAAATCTGGAAAAAGTTCTGATATTCTCGCATGTGGGCATAAGGGGACACCAGGTATTAGAGAATAGATTATCAGATTCTTAGGTTAGCAGAAAGAAAGGTGGGTCAAAGAGGATGTTTTTGGAAAAAAGAAGAAATTTACAGAGCATGTTCAAGATACGATTGTAGCAGAAAGAAGAAAAATACTTTTTATTATTATTTTGCTTTGAGGGGCTATCCATAGCAGTGCTGAGGTCTTACTTTTGGTACCGTGCTCAGGGATCATTCCTGAGGGTGTTCAGGAGATCATATGTGGTTCCAGAGATCAAACCAGGGTCAGTACTTAGCAAGACAGGTACCCTCATAGTTCTACTATCAAGTAGGAAGGAAAGTAGAAAGTATGTTTGATATATTTCAGTATTAGCAGGAAAGCAAAGCAGATAACCTATATGTTGCCAGAAATTGAATCTGGGTTTGCCACATGCAGGTAAACACCCTACTACTGTACCACTGTCACTCCAGCCAGACCTATTTGATTTTTAAAAAAATATTATACAGTATTCTGGAAAATGGAGAATCAATACTGAACACCCATCCCAACATCAACAATACAAGATCAACCTTCACTCTGCCTGACTGTTATAACCCTAATATGACAGAGACTCCTGTTTGAAACTACACCAACTTCCACTTTTTTGGGCTAAAGCACCTCTCTGGTAGACTTTTTTTTTTCTTTTTGGGTCACACCTGGTGATTACTCCTGGTGATTACATCAGGGGTTACTCCTGGCTCTGTACTCAGGAATTACCCCTGATTACCCAAATGGCTCAGGGGACCATATGGGATGCTGGGAATCGAATCCGGGTTGGCCAAGGGCAAGGCAAATGCTCTACCTGCTATGCTATATCACTCCAGCCCCATCTGCCCATATTTTTTCAAATCACCAGTGCTCTCACCATCCACTCCTTGGAACCTCAGATACTTAAAAAATTTCCAAGGACCTTGTCTAATTATATTGTGAACTATAGATGGGATGCTTCTAAGTCAAAATAAACCTGAAACAATGTTGGTGAAATCTGGGGAGGGTTTGAAGGGTTAGCTCTATTTCCTCATACTCTGGAGACCCCAGACTTGATTCTGTTGCAATGATCAAGTACCCCGGAGAAGGGTTGAAGGAAATCAACTTCCTGAGCAATATCTGTACTGAGAGTTGATAATTAAACCTAGGAAGGAAGGAAGGAAAGAGAAGGAAGGAAGGAAGAAAGGAAGGAAGGAAGGAAGGAAGGAAGGAAGGAAGGAAGGAAGGAAGGAAGGAAGGAAGGAAGGAAGGAAGGAAGGAAGGACTTCATTATCTTCTACAGCAAAATCAGTACTTTACTAAAAACAGTGCAAAGCACAAGAGTACAACATCTGTTCTTCATTTTAATTCGGTGAGATGTTTCTTATTCTTGTTCCCATTTACAGATGAGAAAAATGAGGTTCAGAAAAGTTAACTAACTTGCTCCATTTCTAATATTACTGAATGCCAGGGCAAGGATTCAAATTCTAGTCATCCAAATAAGCTGTATGTACATTCTTACTCTGATTTCCTCGTAATCCAAGCAAAGCTTAGATAAGTAATTAATATATTTTAATGAGTATCAGAGACATACTACATTAAAAACTCCAGTCCTTAAAATCTATGCCCTCTTGTCCTTCTCATCCCACAAACAGTGAAGGGAAAGACATTTCACATAGTAGAGACCATTATAAATGGTCTAATAAATACTGAACACATACCATGCAAAATATCTGTATTAGTTCAGTCCTGTTTATTACCGGCTTCAAGTTTAATGAGCTCAAGTTAATACAGGTAAAAGGCCAGAATCTTACATGCAGTAGTTAATGAAATACCATAGAACTGCTGAGAAAATGATTAACAACCAAATGTAAATTTAATAAAATTCATTCTCAGAAAGGAATGTCCCACAGGAAGCATCTTCCAGGGGGAGAGAAGCAGTATTTTGGACCCAGTACACAATTGAGTGTTAGGAGAAAAGGCTGTGAACTCAGCCTTGCTCATCTGTTTATGAATCCCTCTAAGTCTAAGTTTTCTCATCTATAAATGAGATATGCTGGAGCAGATAATTTATAAGGTTCCTTCCTATGATGCTTTGTTTTGTTTTGTTTTCAAATTCACAGTAAGAAAGCATCATGGTTTATGCTGGGTGGCATTATGTTGTTACTGGATAAAATGTATCATTGAATCATAACTTATAACCATTTTCTTCCTATTTAAGTATCAAAAACCCTAGTTCTATTTAAGTTGTAAAATGTAGATAATGTGGGTAACTTTTACTACACCCATCAGATTGGATGAGCAGATAAACTTCTTTAGGCTTCACTGGTGGAAAGTATAACTACAAATGTCCTAGGTATTTAATCTCTTTTAAATAGTGAAATCTGTATAGATAATTAATAGAAATGGAAACAAAAGTGAAAGCTATTATAATCTATATGAATTGAGACATTCATACAGATCAAAACAAAGATTATGCTGTAATTATCTTTACATTTAATTTCTAGGTACAAACGCACCAGAGATACATTCTATTATAAAATCAGCCACACACTATTACAAGTGGATATGAGTAATAACTGGCATGAAAATTTCAAGTAATAATCATATATAAACATCACTGTATCACTGGTGTCCCATTGTTCATTGATTTGCTCGAGCAGGCACCAGTAACATATCCATTGTGAGACTTGTTACTGTTTTTGGCATATCGAATGCGCCACGGGTAGCTTGCCAGGCCTCACCATGTGGGCGAGATACTCTCAGTAGCTTGCCAGGCTCTCCGAGAGGGATGGAGGAATCAAATCCAAGTCAGCCGCATTCAAGGCAAACGCCCTATCTGCTGTGCTATGGCTCCAGCCCTATATATAATCATGATCACGAAATCTGATTGATTATCGATTTCTTGAGCAGGCTCAGTAACCTCTCCATCCATCCTTTCCCTGAGATCTTAGAAGTCTCTCAGCCCTCCCAATGATGTCGCACTGGAGGCTCTTTCAGGGCCAGGGGAATGGGATCCAGCTTATTACTGGATTTATCATATGAATACACACCATGGGAAGCTTGCAAGGCTGTACCATGTGGGCAGGAAACTCTCAGAAGTTTGCCAGTTTCTCCCAAAGGGAGAAGTAGGTTACAATATTATTTTCCTTTTTTCCTTATTAACGCTAGGAAAATAATAATAGTAATAATAATAATAGTAGCAGTGTAGCACTGTCCTCCTGTTGTTCTTTGATTTGCTCAAGCAGGCACCAGTAATGTCTCCATTGTGAGATTTGTTGTTACTTCCAGAGAATATGTCTTTGACATATCGAATACGCCACTGGGAGCTTGCCAGGCTCTGCCATGCGGGCGGAAAACTCTCGGTAGCTTGCGGGGCTCTCTGAGAGGGGCGAAGGAATCGAACCTGGTTCGGCCACTGCAAGGCAAATGCCCTACCCTCTGTGCTATCGCTCCAGTCCAATAATAATAGTAATAATAATAAATCAAACAATAAAAGTGAATAGTCAGAGTCAGGAGACAAGTCGAAACACTGGAGCGCAACACGTATGTTTGTGTCCCCAGCCCCTCACAGTCACCCTATCACCCAGCAGGAGCACTTTCATCACCCACCATCCCAGTTGGCTGAGTATCCCTGGAAGTGACCCCTTGGGCCGCCCCAACCCCTTTTTGGAGGCTCCCCACTCATGCACAAAGAAAAAGTGTGTTGTCACGGGCATTAAACCACGGGACTTCAAAGACAGAGTTGTACAGAGCCCACAGGCTTCACCCGGAACATGTAGCATCAGTGAGGACCCGTTCGCCAAGCTGTGCTTCTCCCATCTTCAAAAGTGTCCCTGGAGCCCGCAGCTGGTCCACAGAGGATGCTGAGTACCATGTTCTGGAAGAGCAACGTCCCGATGCCGCAGCTTCTGCCACTGCTTCTGTCTGTGGGTGAGTATGAAGAAGGAGGCTGCCCTCGTCAATCATGCACTCTCGAGCTCGGCAGCCTGAGAACTGACCCACTGTGTCCTGCCCTGCAAAGGGGCCTTTGCAGATGTTATTAAGCATCTAGAGATTGCACTAGATTAAGGATGGTCTGAATCCCCAGAAAAAGCGTGGGAAGCAGGCTTATAGTCACAGAGAGTGCATGGACCGGACTGGAGTGATGCTTACAGCAGAGAAGGCATCATATGGCCATGAGCCCTGGGCCACACTTTGCAAGAACTGGAGGGATAAATAAGCAGGGAAAGACGGAGCTCCAGAGGGCTTAGAGGGACCATGACTTTGCCCAATGTCAGCCCTCGATCTGTGAGAGATTATACCACTGTTGTGTTTTCAGTCACCAAACCTGTTACTACTCTCCACGGGAACCAATGCAAGCATACATGCCATCAGTGAAGAATGTGGACAAAGCCATCCTGGGCCCGTTGCAATGAGAATCAGGTACCCTAGTGGACAGAAGCTGAAGGGCTGGCATTAAAGAGATCCAGGTGGGGGAGCAAGAGCGATAGGACAGCGAGAAGGGCGCTTGGTGCATATAGCAGACCCAGGTTCAATCCCCGGCATCCCATATGGTCCCTGAGCACCACCAGGAGTAATTCTTGAGTGCAGAACTAAGAGTAACCTCTGAGCACTGCTGGATGTGGCCCAAAACAGAGGGGTGGTGGGGAATGGGGAGAGAGTTCTAGGCTGAATCCAGATTCAATTCTATCAGTTGTTTGCTGTGTGGCCTTGGATATGTTTACTTTTTTAATTTAATTTTATTTCAACAACATGTTTGACAATGATGTTTACAACATATTTAGACCTACAATATTCCCACGTCCAGTCCCACCAGCCAGTGATCCCATCCCTCCAGCACCCCAGGATCCATCCCACCGCACCCACAACCTGAATACCTGACAGATACACTCTGAATCTGAATTACTATGTATATATGTATTTATATATATAATACATATATAAAATATATTACTGCTTTGGTGAAGGCTCTATTTTCCTCCTACAGTTATAATATGCACCAAGTGCAAATGTAACCATAAGCATATATATCTAAATACATAACTTATACTAGGAAAAAATAGAGCCATTTACTAAAGCTACACAATACAGAGAATGATCACTCATTTCAGCACAGAAAGGTTATATCAATTTCTAAAACAAGTCACTTTCCATAAATTTCAGTTTCTCGCTTCTTATCTGTGTAAAATATAAACAATAATGATCAGAAGGAAGGCATTAAATTAAAAAATATCTTCAACTATTTTGAGAACTATACAGCAATCTAACAGCAAGTCTCACAATGGAGACATTACTGGTGCCCGCTTGAGCAAATCGATGAACAACAGGATGACAGTGCTACAGTGCTACATACAGCAGTAAGAACCCAAGTGTCATTTTATTATATTGAGCATCAATACGATATATGTTTGAAATAATTTAATCAGTGATATAAAGATGAAAGTGTTACAAATAATAAAATGTCACAAAATATTAGCGACAGGTAAAGATGATATCGACCTTTCAATGCCTTCAGAGGATTTGAATGAAATATTTTGGTTTTGAAATAAAACTTCAAAATGCTACTTCTTTCATAGCTAAATATTGCAAAGAATGTAAAGGGCAAAAACCAAGGAGAACAAATAAAATACAAATTACAGCATACAATGGGGAGGAATGAAAGAAAAACAGAAAAATGGGGAGATGAAAATAAGCTACTATCAATATGAAAAAAATGCAGGATTCAGTCTCTACTTGGAGAAGCAGTCATTCATTGATTGATCTATCTTTTCCACATTTACCTGATAGAACATCTATGTGGAAACATCTAGATGATTATTTTAAGCCATTTCACCTGCATAGGTAGAGCACAGGACATAAAAAAAGCATTTATCACTCAGAAACCTAAACCTAATTAGGAGTTATAATTCAGGACATAATAGAAAAAAGTAATCATCATTTTGAAAATATTCAGCCTCCAAAGTTTCAGCTTAGCAAATTAATATTGAATGGAATCTGAAAAGAACAGTCTTAGAATTCTTAGAAATTCTTAAACTCTTAGAAAAGGAATTTTCTAAGAAAAGTAAGTATCATATTACATATTACAATGTACTTAACTAGAAATAATATTTTTATATGTGGCAAGTGCTGTCTAAGCAAAAGGTTTTCCAAGAAAGTATAGAAACACCAGCAAATATCCAAGAGAAAGTATTTCTCTCGAACTGGTGTCAAAATTGCAGGCATCTAGTGTCCTACAAATATGGATCTTCCTCTTTCTTGCTTATTCATTACTTCTTAAACTACACTAATTTTATCCAATTTGTTCTCTACCATTCTGATTAGAAAATAAACATTTTAAGGGGGCTTTTGGGGTCAAACCTGGCTATGCTCAGGGGTTACTCTTGGCTCTGCATTCAGGAATCACTCCTGGTGGTGCTTGGGGGACCACATATGATGCTGAGGATTGAACCAAGGTCGGCCCCGTGCAAGGCAAACACCCTACCTTGCCTTGCATGCAGCCAACCCAAGCTTGATTCTCAGCATCCCTTATATTTCAAGCACTTGAAGTCCTCAGTAGACTCTTTAAAACTGACTTCAGGCACTTTGGTGGTGTTAAAGATGCAGGGAACTAATGTAACCACAGTGCCTAAACTACAGTAAAACAAAACATAGCTGTGACTTGGAGTGAAAGTGCTATAACCAAATCAGTTTGACCACTGTCTATTGGACACAAAGAGGAGCTCAATTGCTCTGACCTCTTCCTGGTCACAGAAACACTGAAAATCTAAATTAACACCCAATACTCATTTCTAATGTTATACACTAATTTGTCTTCATTCATTCATGTCCTAGGCCACTGGTTCGAGTTCAGAGTCATGGATAATTGGTACCATTCAAGTCAGTTAAAGGCACAGGAGGGACCCCACCACGGTCTGGATACCCCTCCTTCAAAGGTATACTTATACACATGACACTCACTCTGAGTGACACTCATCTATCACAAGTTAGATGTGCTTATGAAACAAATATGTCCATTTTGCGGGGCAAAGCTGGAACATTCAAACTCCATAAAGACAGCGACCCTAGAACTGATTTTTTCCCCTTTCATCTACAGTATAACAAAATGATGTTGAACTTTATTTGAGGATCTTCTATAATTATTCGCAGAGCTTCAAAAGGCACTAGCCAGTTGCTAAACATCATTTTTTCAAGAGACGTAAACAACAAACTGTGAAATAGATAATGTGGGCATGATATTTGAAGTTGTAGAAATGTTTTTGCTTTTTATCACATTTAATATCCACAATACAATAATTACTACAATGATGAAACTTAAGGCCCACATATGTGGTCCACGTATAGTTAGAGACAAGGTAAACTAAAATCCAAGTCTCCAAACTCCCAGGCTAAGATTCTTCTACATTGTATAGTCATGTCCTTCCTGAACTTTTGGCTATTATTTCATCTAAAAATTCAATAAGGATTTTGGGGTGTGTGTGTGTGTGTGTGTGTGTGTGTGTGTGTGTGTGTGTGTGTGTGTGATTTGTGATGTGTGTGTGTTTTAGAAGATACCAAAGAGAAAATCGAATAAAATCTATACTTGTGAAAGGCACAGATAGGTACTGATGATATAACAAAGGGTAAACAGATACAATACCTATCCTTAAGGAGTTTGTAGTAGCTTCTAATGAAATAAGATTAAACATACACCATCTTCTAAACATATATATCACTCAATATAATTTTCAATGATATGTTTATCTAATCAGTTAAGGTCCTCTGCTGTAGTCCTTTGTTATATTCACTAAGTAAAAAATCTTAGCTTGCATTTAACCTTCCCATCCAATTATTCCAGTTTTTAAACATGGAAACTGAATATAGCTGAAGATTTGAATCTTAGCACCTCTTTTCCTTAAAATCAGAGCTAAAATCTCGATGGACAACTACTCAACAAGTTTTGCTAGGTGACCTTTGTCATTTTTGGCTTTTCCATCAACAACAAAACATTTCACCTTCATTCTCCTAAAATCTAAAGTACCATTCCTTTCAGGGGTCTGGAGTCATAGCACAGTGGGTAGGGTGTTTGCCTTGCACATGGCCACCCCAGGTTTGATCCCCAGCATCCAATATGGTCCCCTGAGCACTGCCAGGAGTAATTCCTGAGTGCAGAGCCAGGAGTAACCCCTGTGCATCGCCAGGTGTGACCCAAAAAGAAAAAAAAAAGGAAAAAAAAAGTTCACAGGCTTGCATTGTAATAATCAAAGTAAAGAGAAGTAAAGTAAAATTTATCAGCTACACAGGCGGGGGCGGGGGTGAGAGGTATACTGGGGTTTTTGGTGGTGGAATATGTGAACTGGTGAAGGGATGGGTGCCCAAGAATTGTATAACTGAGATTAAGCCTGAAATCTTTGTAACTTTCCACATGGTGATTCAATTAAAAAAAAAAGTGCCATTCCTTTCAGGTGATGGACTTAATTCACATATTTGGTTAAAAATGTTTGTTATTTTCTAAAATTTGCCTCATCTGTAATATCATCTTTCATCTTTTCTCCTGCTATGATGGGCTACATCCAGGGATTCACTGGGGGCTTTACCTCACGCAGATCCAGGCATCTGGAGATGCTTCAGTAATTCTTATTGATTACCATCTCATGATTTACATTAATTTTTGAAATGATGCCTAACACAAAATTGTGCCATAATCTTTTCCTTACTAAGTGGATATACATAAAATAATACCTTTGACTTTATAGCCACATGAAGTTATCATTCACCAACATCTTTCAAAACTCTCTTAGGCGTTGTTGTTTTACCATCACACCTACTCACGCCGGTTTCATTCCTCAATATTTTCTGCTCAGGAATTTGTTTTGGTAAGAGGGTTAATCAGCAGAACCTGGCAAGCTACCAAGCAGAGCCTGGCAAGCTACCCATGGTATATTCGATATGCCAAAATCAGTAACAATAATGGGCCTCATTCCCCGACCCTGAAGGCCACAGGGACAAATGGAGACATTACTGACACCCACTCAAGCAAATCAATGAGCAATGGGATGACAGTGATACAGTGACAGTGAAGAGGGTTAACAATAACCTTCATTTTGCAAATAATAGGGTCATATTTTTTGAACATCTCTATTTATCAGATCATTCAATGAGACTAACTTCCTCTGCCTTCTTAATGGTTAAAATGGTTAAAATACAATCCTAATTTAACTACTTCATTCCTTCATTCCTCCTTAGCTGAGTCAATCTTTCTCAGTGAAACCTACAATTTAGAATAAAGAAGGTTCAGGTCTGGACACTCTTTTCCTCATCTGACAGCAAAGTTTTCCCAAGTGATTTAATCTTGTCCGTCCTTCAATATCATTAAATCCTATTTTTTATATTTATATCTCCAGTTTTGTTTTTAATACCAAGCTGAAGATTCCTAGATCAAATTTAATTAATATTCAACTATCTGCTAAAAAAAGCAATCTCAAATTTAACATGTCTTCTATTCTGAGGTAGATCCCTTGTGATTTCATTCCAAATGTTTCTTTTCTAATCTTCCTCATATCAGTTAATAGAATGACTACTGACATTTGATCTAATAAAACCCTTAAGATTACTTGGGTTTTTTTGTTTGCTTTTTAGGGTTCCATGGTGCAGTACTCAGAGGCTACTTTAACTCAGAGCTTGGAGTTACTCCTTGAAGTGCTCAGGGAACCATGTATGCCAGATATTGAATGCAGAATATGTGCTTAACCCAGTATTCTGACCCTCAGCTCTTTATTCCCCTTCCTTTCTCCTCTAGATTCAATCCTTCAGCAAAATTTCTAGTTTCCCCAACGTACAACCCAATTCTTAGCACCTCCACTGATACGGCACTTTCAAGACTCATTATTTTCTCACTTAGAACTTAATATAAAGTAAGACTTCTTTACAGAGTATCCTGAACAATTGTTCTAAGTAAAAATAAGAGCATCTATTCTTTGGCTTAAAATTCTCTAATAATTTTTCATTGTACTTAAAATTAAACAATACTGGTGCCCACTCGAGCAAATCGATGAACAACGGGATGACGGTGCTACTTAAAATTAAATCAAAAAGCTTCAGTGATTGCAAGTCTATGTGGTTGCTGTTTCTCTATCAATTTTTTAAAACCATTTTCATCCTTATTTGTTCCATTGCAGTAATAATGTTCTTGCTGTTCTCAAAAAAGTCCTATTATGCTGGGGGGAAAGGCAGTTGGGATGGAGAAGGGACAACTAAATAAATGATGATTATAGAGATTGTTCAGGTTGAGAGCTGTGTGCTGAAAGTAGACTAAGGACCAAACGTGATGGCTTCTCAGTATCTATATTACAAACAATAATGCTTCAAAGTAGAGAGAGAGAGAGAGAGAGAAAGAAGGAAGCCTACTGCCGCAGAGGCAGGGGGTATAATGGGGTGGGGGTGTCGGGAGGGATACTGGGAATATTGGTGGTGGAGAATGGGCACTGGTAGAGGGATAGGTGCTTGATCATTGTATGATGGAAACTGAATCGTGAAAGTTTGTATCTGTATTTCATGGTGATTCAATTAAAAATATTAAAAATACAAATATTTTTTAAAAATCTGACTCGGTTTCATAGATGTAGAACCTCTTCACTTAATGTAGGTTTTCAAAGTCACACTTTGAATAACACCTTTTTAATAGTAATCATTTTATTTCATAGTTTTTTAATCTTTATGCTCTTGGGAAGTTAAGACAATGACCATCAATGTTTTGTTGTTGTTCTTTAGGGCAGGGCTCTTAAGTGGTGTTCAGAGACCTCAGGAGCCTCCCTGGTGGTTTTCTGGTCAAATGGCCAGTGGTTCATTCAGTACAATGCCCCAAGGAGGCAGTGCTCAACTCTGCAGGTGCTGTGCATTACCCACGCAATATAGGGAGGGGGAGGTTTCTCCTAAGTTTAGAGCCACCAGGGCTAAATTTTTTTTGTGCTTCCAGGCCTGCTTCTGGCAATGTGTAGAAGGCACTCTGGTGTCTAGGCTTGAAAACTGGCTAAGTATTCTTCCAGTTCCAGTATTAAACCATTTTTTTTCTCACTAAAATTTCCTCAGAACCTCAAACAATGACTATAATGGGTAGCAGTATATTAAGGATAAATGTTGTAGTCCTTGAACTTACCCTGGCTTCTGATTCTGGTTCCATCACTGACTAGGTTTCTGACATACTCAGAATTTGGTTATCTTTCCTAAGATCTCAGTTACTTTATCCAGAAAAGGGAAATGATATCTTACAGGGTTATACTATGGTTTGCATACATTACATAAAATGAAGCCAGAGCTGGGTATACAACAGGCACTAATAAATGTTTGCCTTATCATCAATATCATTATTGTATAAAGCCTAGGAATGTATTATAGATTTATACTATTAACTTACATATACTCTAGCATATTTTGGTGTGTACTTAATATCATGCTAGAGTAAAACATTCCCCTTCCATCCAGTAAACCAATTTTTTTACCTCAAATAAAAGAATTCATTGGATTAAGCCTGATTTACATGACAGAGATCTAACATTTAAATTGCATAAATGCTATAAAATTGGGATAGCTCATATAGTTATGTAATTTTGTCTTATACATGTTTTTAAATAAGTAAAATTAAGAAAACTGTGATTTGATAGTTGGAAACTAAATGCAAACACTAGTGTGTAAAGAATGAAGATAAGACCACTCTATAGCCTAAAGAATATGCTGTCATCTTTGGGGGTGGGGGAGATGCTCTGAGCCCATTACCGTACTACTTCATGAACATCTGGCAGTCTGTCACTTCACAGGCAACAACATCTTCTCTAAACAGAAGAGACTTGAATTCATCAGGGATTCCCGTAGTACCGTCTATGCTACATTTAAGTACCTGCTTTCCACGCTTTCCATAGATTATCATATTCATGACACTGTGGAGTGAAAGCCGTTCTTCTCACTCTAACCAGAACATGAAAAAGAAATTAAAATATTGGCAGGCACTTTGTCTCCAGTTTGTTGGACAAGTAAGAAAAGGACTTTCCACCCATTTATGTAAATTAAATTCTGTCAATTTGGAGTATTTTAACAAAGATGACAGCAGCCTGTCTATTAATAAATACCTGACAGGCTAACAATTACAACTGTAGTTGACTGTTTTTTTCTTTCAGAAAATGTAGGTCAGTGGGCATTTTTTAAAAGAATTTGATTAAAATAAATTTGCAATTCCCAATAACTTTCCCTTTAAAACTATGAACTGAGAAAGAAACTTCACCATGTATATTCTAATCTTCTTAATAATTATTTTAGAACATTATGGCCAAAGTTTTTTAACAAAAAAAACTATATCTAATTGTAGTTGAGTGTGATAATTGTGTACATTCACACACATTCATTCACATGTATAAACTTTCACATTCTAGTATAATTTTTTAAATTGTATAGAAATAGCTAAAATGGAAGACTTTTATTCAGTGACAGTTATTTAGGAATTATCTGGGACATCGTGTGGGTTCTCCTTGACTTCAGACTGGTTTTGTTTTGAACTCTCAAAAAAGGAAGGATAAGAATTGGCAGCAACTTAGTTTGGGGCTTTTCGAGATAGTAGAGTGAGCAAGGCATGTGAGAGCCTAACCTGATTTTATCTCTGGCATTCCATATGGTCCCCTGAGCACTACTAAGAGTGACTCCTGAGTCAGGCCAGGAGTAACTCCTGAGCATCACTGGATGTGGCCCGAAAACTAAAAACAAACAAAGCAAAAACCACAAATTAATTAATTTGGCTACTCATCACATTTCAGAAAAATATTTAGTAGAGGAAGAGGCAAATTAAATGAATAAATAGAGTTTTAGGAATTTTTCTATAGGATTCATTAATCGACCCTGATCCCATGACCCACTAGATTTTTTAAAGTGACCTAAACGAATAAGGATGGGATTCAGAATGAACTTCAGTGGAAAATCTTTCAGGATGAACATGTTTTTCTCTGTCCAAGGGATTTGGAAGTTGAGGTCAGGCTTTATAATTCCAGCTATAAGTACTTCAAATGAGTGAATAATCTTTACTATTACAAATTGGAAATATAATACTGCATTTCTTCACTCTTAAGATGTTCACATATGTCATTTAAAAACATATAGTAAGGGGGGGAACCTACAATAAATTGTTTCAAATAATTTATTGATCTGAATGTTTCTGATATAGGTATATGTTGTTTCTTAAAATCTATTTACCAGATATTTTTTCTATAGTGGTAGTTAATACCAAAGTTCTTTATAAATTTAAAAAAATGCACTATGTATACACATATCTTCTATGTGTATACACATATGTATACTCATATCTTCTAATATGAGTTCAAGGAGAAACTATCATAAACATCATAGTTCCTGCAAAGAAAGCCAGGATGTCTAATCATTTTTCCAGGGAAAGATTTACCTCTTTAATTTATGTAAGAATGTTTTTACATGAGGTAAATATCTGGAGTCATCAGACTTAGTTATTTCTAGAAGAAATTTCTGTTGATAAGCATGTGCAGATTTAGTCTAACACTGTCCCTTAGAGGGACTTTTACTAGGGCAGAATGAATAACAGGGAGAAAGATACACAAGACAATGTCAAAGCATATAGCATCATTATACTATTTAATGACTATATAGGTGGGGTCAGTCAACAATTCTAAGAAAGTAGACCCTGAATAATAATGATTCAAAAATATAATGTTGGAACCAATAAAATAAGAGGCAATACCATATATTCTTATTAGACACCAATGATAGAACTGTGTATGTGACTGTACTAACAGATTCCTTAAATGCAAATCACTGCTAAATTCCTAAGTAAACTATCCTCCACTTCAGAGCCACTGTAATCCATCTCTTATGTCAGATGAACTGCGAGGCTTATCTTTCTGATCATAAAGGCTTTACTGCTTTTCTTCATTCATCTCTTATATTCAGTAATCCCTTTACCTCTCCTTTCCAAGTTCATAATTTGAGTTTGATCTGTTCAAACTTCAAGGTCCTATTGAAAAAGGACCCTAGTGTAAATAGGCTGTCTTTGACTTATGGCCAAAAAAATGATTACAGGGTCTACAGTGGTCTGGTTTTTACTGATCACATGGCAATCATGTGGAGCTGCACTGCTCACTTGCCTCCCTCCATGTTCCACATCTGCACACAGAATAGGGACTGTGTAATGACTCTGTCTCATCTTCACTTCACACTTGTTCCGTATGGTGAAGAAGAGCAGACTGACTAACTTGGAATTTTTATCTAGAGTCCCAGAGACATGGCAGGAGAGACAGTACAGAGAGAAGGTGCTTGCCATGCAGAAATAATTTCAACAAGACAGGCATATTTTAGTTATAGATTTTTCTGAGTATTTTCTGTGTGTATGATTAATTTCTATTTTACACAGTGGTATGTGCACTATTAAAACATACCACAAACTTTTCAAGATTCAAAACTCTAATGCTAGTTTTTGAGTTGTGTTCCTCTTATGTTTTGAAAAGACAATGAAAAGTTAGAGACATAAACATTAAAGGAAAATTACACTGAAATGCATGGAATAAAGCTTGATCCTTCCAAGGTAAGTTGCCAGCATTAGCTTTCTATACCTGTAAATTGGCACATGTACTGTATATAACGGCCCATGAACTAATAATTATAAACAGTCTGAGAGACCAGTGGTTTTCAACTCTTCTACACAGCAGCTCAGCGCTAGTCTGCTAGAGTAGAGGCTGAAGGATGGTGATACTGGACTGTGGTTTCTTTTGTTTTTTCTAATTTTTTATTAGTCAATCATCATGAGGTACAGTTACAGACTTACAAACTTTCGTGCTTGCATTTCAGTCATACAATGGTCGAGTGCCCATCCCTCCATCAGTGCCCATTTTCTACCACTAATGGTCCCAGCATCCCTCCCACCCCCTCCACTCCACCCCGCCTCTGTGGCAGGCATTCTCTTTTACTCTCTCTCTCCTTTTGGGTGTTGTGGTTTGCAATAGAGGGATTGAGTGGCCATCATGTTTGGTCTATAGTCTGCTTCCAGCCCACATCCCCCATCCCAAGCTGGCGGGCGCTCCTAGCACCTTTTACTTGGTGGTCCCTTCTCTATCTGGACTGCTTTTACCCCCAGCATTCGAGGCCAGCTTCTAAGCTGTGGAGTAATTCTCCTGGTACTTAACTCTACTGTTCTTGGGTGTTAGTTTCCCACTGGTTTCTTAAACGTTCCAGAGTCTAAAAGTACTGCATATCTCAAAGGATCTTTGGGGGCAAAAATCACCTGCACTTCCATACAAACTGAACAAAGTTAAGTCAGAGAACAAGTCACCTCATACAAGCTCTGACTTATTCTATCCTGGGCTGAAGGAACACTTTTGATTGGCTGGTGATGTCTTTTGTAGGACTATCTCTTTTATGTAGAAGTTAAATATGGGTTAAATTTCAATAGAATAATAAAAGTACTTTGTGAAAAGGTGAAACAAAGACTCTATTAAGGCTAGAAATATTTAGAACAAATACACTAACACTGAAAGAATTAGGCTACAGTAGAGAGTTAGAGGATCTATGAGGACAGCTGGTGAGAATGAAGGCTGAATTTTTTAAGCTTTGAAGGCCCAATGTAATGTCTACTTTATAAGTATTTAAAAATGGGCATTAATAGCTCACTAAGGCCTGATCTACAAACACACATATTACATATAATTGTATATTAAACATACACGGAAAGAAACCAATTGCTAAATAAACTTCATTTTTCTAGAAACAGGAAAATATAGATAGACAAAAGAAAATTGAAATTGTTCACGTGATTTTTTGAAAAGGTCAATGATGGAAAATACTAATGACACAATAAAACACTAATTTTCCTATATGATAGTACATTTCAGAAAAAGTAACTGTGGTGATACATGCAGATGCTGAATCATGTGAAATGATTTGACGACGTGAACTATTTTATCTAAAAGATTCATCAAGTTAAACTAAAAGTTTCTCAGCATGTACAAATCTTTTAGGCATTGGTTTCTCCAGCTGGCTCATTATTTAATGAGGATACCCAAATCTACTGGTTTTCTACCAACTCCTCTGTTTTGGAGTTTTATATATTATATATATGTACATATAAATATATATATCTTGTATAAAGTGATAAATCATGAATCTACTCTAGAATTACACAAAATAGCTTTCCCCCCAACAAATGTATTTCTATACACAATCATTTACTGCAATGTTTTACATCACAGATGATTTTACTGATTTTCATTATTATCTTCAAAGACTAACCTAGCAGATGTTAGTACAAGCAATTCAAGTCACCTTCAGCTAAAACGCCTGACAAATTGAATGTGCTAACACTACAGGCTTCCAAAATAAAATCTTTAATGACTGAACATCTACCTTATCATCATCAAGAGACACTCATTTATCTGATGCTTTTCAAATATATATGAATGTATGGATGAACACACTTGAATAATGTTCACAAAAGGATCACTTTAAAATCATAGGCTAAACCTTCATTATTGATGTATAATTTCAGAGGACACTTGGAAGAAGCTAGGTCAAACACTGCTATCATCTCTGTCTTATGTTAATTCACCTGAAATGATGTGGTTTAATCCATTCAACAAATACAGAAGATTAGATGTAAAAGTTAATACATTATGTAAATATTGCATAAGCTCTTAAGTCTCATCAGGTCAAAGATGTTTGGTATTATGTCATTTAAATACTGTTTTGTTTAGAGTTTTATATGATCACAAGTATAAAATGGGCCATATAGTTTAAACTATATAATGATCTGGTCTGGACAGTAAAGTTGATCAATGTTCATAAATTAAGTGGGGAATTTTCTGTATCTTCCTCGAAGTGAGAATTGCTTAAATAATAGAAACTCTAACAGAACTATCAGTTTTGCAGTAGCAAAATAATTTGTGCTAGATAAACTTTTAATTATAAAATTAAACTTTTCCTTCACATTTCATAGATGATTATGACTTTTAGAAAATGATTGTAGTTTATGTTTGGTATAAAATGATCTTTTCCCACTAGATTTTACTGCCAAAGTATATACAGAACACTTAACTTAATTATTCCTTAATTCTCTTTTCTATTTGAGGTTATAATTCTGTTTTCATTTTTATAAGAATGTACTTTCATTTCCTAAGGTTTTAATTTTTGTGATAATTTTATCCATTGGTCTTTTTTCTGAATGTCATTAAAAAATATATTTTATTCTATTTGATTATCCCTAAACAGACCTTGCTGACCCACCAAGAGAAATGGCTATTCCAGTTTGGTTGATGTATTTTCTCCTGGATCAAAGTTCCTCCCTTTTTTGGGAGGTCTGAGCTCTTTTTCTAATACACAGAGTCTTGAGTGAAAATGCTCCGTAACTTCCCCCCCTTTCATTTTTTCCGGGCCTAAACTGGAAAGAATGTGTGGTCTTTCTGCTCTCCTTCAGTATTTAACTTTCTCTTTCAAGTGAGAAACTGGTTTCCCAGCATACTGTATCACTGTATCACTGTCATCCCATTGTTCGTCAATTTACTCGAGTGGGCACCAGTAATGTCTTTATTCCTCCCAGACCTGAGATTTTAGCAGTCTCTCCTTACTTATCTTTCCCAACGATTGGAGGCTCTTTCAGGGTTAGGGGAATGAGACCTATCATTATTGTTTTTGACATATTGAATACGCTATGGGTAGCTTGCCAGCCTCTGCCATTCGGGCGTGATACTCTCGGTAGCTTGCCAGGCTCTCCAAGAGATATATATAGCGGTCCAGAAAGCAGTGTGGAGGGTGGCAGTGGTTGGGTGTGGGGGTCGGCTGCCGGGGCTGGGTCCCTTGTGGGGGAGGGTTCTCACCCATCCCCCTCTGGGGCACCCCAAGTGGAAACAGCCTGGCTCGGAGTCCCTGCCAGCATACTACCTATATAAATATACATGTGTAAAAGGTAATGAGATTAGAATAAAATTAATTTTATGCTTCTCAATTTCTGCTAAGAGGAGGAGATAGGGAGTAATGATACTAGATTTTAGATTAAGAGATAACGATTCTGAATTCCTGTTAATTTTTCTTCCAGTTTCATGAAGCTATCGCTTACAAGTATCTTTCACTAAATTTTCCTCATTATCTTCTCAGAAGATTAGGGTGGCAAACCATAAAGAATAAAAAGATTCTAGTAATAAGTCAACACTACTTGAATCTGCTTCAAAACTTTTCAGACACATGTGTTTTAATGATTCACATTTCAGTGGTTTGAGCCTGGTCACCAGAGAGTTGAAGTTTAGTGAAAGAATTACTGTGCCCGCTGAAAATAGCGAAGCAGCTTCAAAATTACGTGCACTGCTTTGATGGTCTCTGATTCTAGGATATACCTATTATCTGCACATTTACTTGAGGAAAGGACACATGTCCCATAGCAGGTTATGCATATAAGACAAAGAAATCCTAGTATTTATTTTTTTAAATTTGAGTGATGGGAAAATATAACATTATTTCATGGTGATGTCAAAAATTAGACACTTTGCCTTCAGGCACTAATGGTTTTAACCAAAAAGTCTATCCTGTAAAGCATTATCGGGTGCATTATTTATTATGATATCATGACACAACAGCATTTGAAAAATAAAGATCTTTGCAAATACTGTTATCACCGTATATTCATAGGCCTATGCAGATACAGGTCACCTGGAATGACATATGAAAAGATGAAACAGATCATTCAATCATTCACCCTGAAAAAAAAAAGAAAGAAAGAAAAAGCAAAAACTCTATGCCATGCATTTGAGGACACTGGCTCACAAACCCTCAGAGGAAGTGAATTTCTTGCCATTGACAACACATCATGTCAGCCCTTCCGAGTGTCCCCAGAAATCAGCCAATAGTTCTGAGTAATAGCTCCATGCCAGAAAACCGTACAAGGCAATGACACGAAAATTAGCACACAGAAGAGTCCCGCGTTCAGCCCGATCACCTTGATTTCCATGATGTGACAGGAAGATGCTGTCCGAGGCCTCCAAAGGGTGTTGAGGGAGCGCTCAAATGCTAGGGTGTGTGTTGGAGCAGGGGAGCAGTTAGGCTCGTGTGTCACCCGCTGACAGGAGAGGGCGTGTTGTGTGACCCTGAGAGTGGACCGGTGAACACGGCCCCTATCATGGAAAATATGCCTTTTGTCCAAATTTCCCCCGCCAAGAGCGAGGGGTTGCCTTTCAGGGCATGTGTGCTCCACTGCTGTGAGGCGCCCAGGAAAGGTCTTCTCAGGGTTTGTTTAAAAAGGTCAGCTCAGGAACTACTGACCCCCCGACTTCATCCTGACAGTTTCAACCCACTCACAAAATCACTCTTGTCACTTCCCACCTCCTGTGCTTTTCTGAAAACAAAACCCTCCATCACCCGTCCATTATTCCACCCGTGAGCCACACGAGCTCTCTTCAGCTAATATTTCAATTTATTTGTGGTTAGATGTGCAATAATCTCCTCACCGAGGCCGAGGGAGCCATTTAAAGATTTAAAACAAAACAAAGCCAGTGCTTCAAACATCTCTTCATGCAAAGCTTACCAGACACAAAAATGTGGCTCATTCTCATCCATACAAAAGCAAAACTGAGACACGCAGATGGTCAGTGCCTGCCCTCTGCGGAGGGAGAAGCAGAGTTGGCTCCAAGTAACAAATAATTATCCAGGTCCTTTGTAAATCAAGTTGTACCACTTCTCCTGTGAGCATCCACAAAGACGGCTGCATATATTTGCTATTAGCTCCTTCTTTGTCTGGGGATTTTGTTAATGCCCTTTCTTCATATAAGTTTATGTCGCCTTGTTCTCACATTTGACACCAACTTAAATAGCCTTGCAGTACCTTTGTTTCTATTTTCTTCAAAATGTGTATTCCTCAATGAGGCTTCATCTTAATCTCTTCTTTTCAAAGGGATATGAATTGAACATGCAGAGAATCAGCCTAACAGGACTGATTATCAATTTCCATTTCCTTTCACCGCCTTTGCCACCCGTGGACCCCCTCGACAGCTTTCCTTGAAGACAAAGGGTGTCTGAAATGGACAACTTTATTTTATACACTAGTCTCTCTGAGTGGATGACAGAGACTCATCGCCCATAATAAATCCTTCCTCTGACCCTTTTATATAATGCACAGCTGAGCTAAAAAGGAAATCAATGTAGCAATTTTAATTTAGCACTTGCATTCTGTTAATTTATCTAAAAAATCCTATGCCGTGACTCTCCCTTGTCAAAACAGCCAATTGCTATCAGTGTGAAAATGCTTTGCATTTCTTCTTCTTCTTTTTAAGTATGTGGCTATAAAAACCATGGGTCACATAATAAGCCCTCCATGTTTTTCTTGGGAGTGCAACGCTGCTTTTGAAATCAATGTGAATGTAGCAAGTTGGAGAAATGTGCAGGGTCTCAGGGGAGGAAAAGAAAAAAGATGAGCCTACATTGTGGTTAGGTTTGCTGAAGATGCATGTGAAACCCGAAACAAATGGGAAGCCAAGTGTGTATCTGGTAGCGATGGCTGATCATTTCAAGTCAAGTGGGGATTTTACATCATGATTAATCTCTGGGGAGCAATCAAAAGTCATGACCATATTGTGATGTCTGTCAGGGTACTATAAAATGACTCTGTTACTTTTTTTTTAAATTTTATAACCTGAAAATATGCCGCCAATGTCCACACTGCTCTGCATACAAGAGTGCCGTCGGGGTCATAGTTGAGTGTCGCAGATGAGGCCAGAGCAACACCACAAGGTAACCCTGAGCCATGATGACATGGAGGGGAAGAAAAATCTGCTGATACTTCAACAGAACTCGGCCAAAGCAACTGTTTGTCTTTGTTTAAATTAATTTCTTGGTGCGAGCTCTCCCAGCCATTCTGCTTAAATGTTATCTTAAATAAATAAAATAAATGTTTATTTATTTGCTTCTTGATACTTCCCAGCCCAACCTATACCTCTTGCAAATGTTTTTCTTTTTTGTCTTTTTTTTCGTTAGCACTGAAGACTTCCAACCTCACGTTATAATCTACTTATTTTGTTCATTGTATACTTTTTAATATTTTTTTGATTTCATTTCGGGGTCATACGCATTGCATCATACCTGGTGGTGTTGGGTCATGCCATGCCGGGAACTGAACCCAGGATAACCATGTGCAGGGCAAGTGCGTTTACCCACTGTATTATTTCACTGGCTCCACTGTATTTTCTTTCAAGTGAAATGCAAGTACCTTGATCATTTGTTCACTGAATTACCTTCATGGCACATTGGAGATGCTCAATAAATATGCTTTACAAGGAAATGTTATGAGGCTTTATCTGCCAAACTGTCTCTGGGTGCAAGAATGTCATTAGGGAAACTCTAATGTCACCTCAGAAGCCAAGTTCTATGTGTAGAGGAGTACTGGAGGTTGACTCATGCCATCCCTATGTTTGAAAAGAAAAAGTATAATGCTAAAACCAAAACAAGTAACATAAGGAGAGTGGTGGGGCATCGCAGGGTCTTGGGGCACTTTGGTGATAGGGAGTAAGCCATAAAAATTAATATTATTGTGACCATGTGACCTAAATCACTGTCACTGTCATCCCGTTGCTCATTGATTTGCTTGAGTGGGCACCAGTAACATCTCCATTGTGAGACTTGTTACTGTTTTTGGCATAATGAATACACCACGGGTAGCTTGCCAGGCTCTGCCATGGGGGCAGGATACTCTCAATAACTTGTAGGGCTCTCTGAGAGGGATGGAGGAATTGAACCTGGGTTGGCCACGGATAAGGCAAACGCCCTACCCGCTGTGCTTTTTTCACCTAAATAATAACAATTAACAATATAGTAAGAAACCAAAAATAAATAATATTAAAAAATTAAATGAGGTTAAAAACCAACAACATGGAATTAATCTAAAATATTTCAGACTTGTGTGCTTTGTACAAAAATCTAGCTGTTTTGAGTTCTATACAATGCCTCAACTACTGTGGATGCAGCAGAAGCAAAGTACAGAGGGCCATGATGACAATAGGTGCCATGCTAGGCTACAGGGCTGAGACACCTGGTGGAGGTGGGCAGTAGATTATGATCCGGAGTGGTTAGCATATGTGTTTTAAACTCTGTACAGGACTTGGGATATATTAACTTGAATCTTGAAGGATTACAATGATTTCAGAATTATAGATGAGATAAAAGGCATGAGGAGTAATGGGGATGGTGTTGAAAGAAACAAAAATATTTGAAGAATTGAAAATAGCTTGACATAATCTACCTTATAAACATGTTTACTGGAGGGATACCTAAGAGTCAGACAATTCTAGAAAGGGAGATTCAATTTTACATATCATCTATTTTAATGGAGAACTACCAATATTTTTGAAGAAGAGAAAATAGTTTAATTGGAAGTCTACGATTTAGACATGATATTCTTTTTTGGATGATAAAGGTGGTAAGCAGAATTAGCAAAGTAAAGAGATATTTGTAAACTCTGAACTATAAAGCACAAGAACTATGGAATCCATCCAACTTCTAACCTTTAAGCAACAAAAATCAGTATTCTAAAATAGTCAAATACTGCTTTTCACATACCTTTCAGACAGAGATGTGGCATTGTTGCTCATCAATCTTAATCATTAAGAAATGCTTATTTCTATATTTTTAAGCAAGAAACACATTGGTTTTATTTATTTTTTAAGTTTTTATGCTTTATCTATTTATTACCATTGCACCTTCCCAACACCATTATTTCCAATTTCCCTAACCAAGTCACAGAGATGCTTCCAAACCATGCCCCAGGCTGAACTGCCCCAGGCTGAATTATCTGGGGCAGCTGGGAGAGGGGCCAGTGAGCCCAACACCCACCCACAGAGAGCCTGAGCAGCCCAAACCTCCACACTCCACAACTGCCATCTCATGGCCGGACTCCAATGCTTGGGACGAGTCTTATCCCGAAATTAATCTGTTGAAAAATTCAAGTATGCAGGTTTTGTGATTGAAATCTCCAGGCTTTCACAGAGTCAAGCATGGGCTACCTATCCCCACCTCTTCTACTTCTGGAAGCCTGGAAGTCACATCCAGGAGCTGCCTCCGGCGGCAAGTATGCTCATTAACTGGCCATGATCAGAGACTCATAAATAAATCTCAAGAGAAGTAAACAAGTTGCAGAGATGCTTCCAAACCCTGTGCCAGGCTGAAATGTCCGGGGCACTCCGAAGGGGGGAGGCAAGTGAACCCGTCTCCTTCCCAACAGGGCCCTGGCAGCCGAAAACCTCCACACTCCACAATTGCCACCATGCTCGTGGCCAGATTCCACTGCTCAGAAATGCTTATTTGTAAACAAAACTTTTAAATATTCATTATAACGAACTGTACTGATTTAATTTTCACCTAATCTATATGAGCAGAGAACAGAGATATGGCATTATCACAATGAGCCTGCTATATATGTCCAGAAGGAAAAGGCAAGCAAATGTAAAATTAATTTATACTCTAAAATCCCTGTAGCTTTAATCTTTATCACTTGTTTTCTCTCGAGTTAGGAAAGAAAAAATTCCCTTAGATCTTTTTGCTCTTCTTTATACTTCTTTCTTGAAGTTTGATAATAAAACCATATTCTGTGACTTTAATGTCATTGATTGACTTTTTAGTCTTCAATTGCACTGATTTGATTAATCAAATTAAGTATAAGGCTGCCTACACTATTAGATATATTTTCCTTCACTTAGATCTAGAAAGATCAGACCAGCTTCTGTTATCCTCAAAATAAATTCTCTGATCACCATCAAATGTATGATCTCCACAAATTTATTTACTGTTCCAAAGTAAAATTTGCTTTCACTTCATAAAATGTAGATTGAAATTTTTTATGTTAACAATGATACTATATTTGAATTCTGAACATTAGATTTCTTTTATAAATTAGAAATGTATCTGCTTTGCATATCAGTCAGCACTAAGATGCATACAAAGAGCTTAACACATTTCCTGCAGATAAAATATGTCTGATAAATTCTACTTTCAATATTAAGGTTAGTTTTTGGTCAGTTCATTTATATTTGGTTCTTTATTGTCTTCTGAAACTGGTACTACTGAATGAATTTAAGAAAAAACAGTAAAATTCAACTCAATAGGATTTGAATTATAGTACCATCAGTAGCCCAGGGGACTCTGCTACTTTTAAAATATAATAAACAAAGTTAATATATGAAGAAAAATACATATGCTCATTGACATCACATTTATATAGAAAGTTATTTATGAAATTTTTCTTTATTGGGTCTTTGAATGTAAAAAAATCAACAGTTAAGATGCTTTAGAATTGATAAGATGTTTTAGAATTACTAAGCAGTGAAATATATACGAATGCAAGATAACATTTACTTTTGTTTTTATTTATTCATCTTTCCCTGTTTTTTATCAAATCTTTTAGAGATTCCTTTTAAAGTTTCATTAAAACATATCAGCTATTCTAATTCTTACTTAGCTACTGCTGTACTTAGGCAGACACCTTTATTGAGCTGTCAGGACTTGCGGGTCCAAAGCCTGACAGCATACAGAAGTAGCCTGGGTTACTCAGGCAATGGAAATAACAAAGCTGGCAGCCTGCCAAATATACTCTACCATTTCAGAGTTCCAGCCCTGCAAATAAAATTGTGATGGAGTTTTTCACATTCCTATTTTCCTTGAATTTTTTATTATTTTATATTTTAGGTTTTTGGGCCACATATTGGCAATGCTCAGAGGTTACTCCTGGCTTTGCACTGAGGAATTATTCCTGGTGGTGCTTGGGGGACCAACTGGGTGATGGAAGTCAAATCCAGCTCAGCTGCATGCAAGGCAGGCACTTTCACCCCTGTACTATGTCTTCAGCTCCTTGAAATTTCTTTTAATCAATCAACTTCGGAAGCTTTATTTTGCACTCTTGATTTCTGCATGAGTGAAAATGATCCATCAATGGTTCTAGAGTTTGGAATGTGGGAACCACAGGAAAATGTTCGAATGAACTTCTTTTTTGGCACCTTGTCAAAGAAAATGGCTCTCTCTGTAATGCTCCAAATAGCACAGATTTATTATTTTAATGTGTTGTTAGTATGACCAAAATTTAATACCTAATAAATCACCTAAAGGCTACCTTTTTATTTATATTTTATTATGAGAAAAAACAAATAGTCATTTTAACTCTGTATAGCACTAAAATATTATAGGTTTAATCACTTCTTTGAGCAATTTAAAAAAAAGAGAAGTATGATTATCCCAGAGAAACAAAAGAGCTAGAGTAATTCTAATCATATATTCCATAGAGCAGTGTCAGTATCAGAATCTGTTTTACATTTTGTATGATCTTCTTTATGATCCTTTCCCTCCCCACCCCAAGCAGAGCCTTGACAGTTGAAGACCTCTGGAACCCAGCCACAGCCATGTTCAAGGCCACTCTCCACATATTTAGACGAGCCTCATGCATGAAGGGACCAGCAGAGGAACCCAGGTGTGCGGGACCCGGGGCTGAGATCTCCAAGCCTGCTCAGATTGGGACTGGGCCTTCTCCATCCAGACCCCCCATTTTCCAGTAGCTTGGCAGCCACACTCACAAACTGCCCCCGGTGCCGTGTAATCCCACCAACGGCCACTATAAGATCAAGCTCCCGGAAGTGATATCTAATAGCCTTGTTCTCCCTCTTGGAGAACCCAACAAGCTACCAAGTGTCTGTTGCCCCCACAGGAGAGCCTGGCAAGCTCCCAGTGGCGTATTCAATATGCCAAAAACAGTAACAATAGGTCTCATTCCCTTGACCCTGAAAGAGCCTCCAATCATTGGGAAAGACAAGTAAGGAGAGGCTGCTAAAATCTCAGAGTGTGATAGAGATGTTACTGGTGCCCGCTCGAGTAAATCTACAAACAACGGATGACAGTGATACAGTGATACAGTGATGATCTTTAAAATATGGTTAGGTCAACATAGGATGAAATGATATATTTCTGTGGTTTATTTGTAATCTATAATTCTAATTTTGACAAATATTGTGGATTAAATGATTTGGTTTTAATGAACAGAAGGCTACAAAAAGTCGGATGCTCCTGAAATTTATCTACATCTATGGATACCCTGATCATTCTCCCATTGTTTTTCTGCACCAAATACGTGTGCATCTACAAAAATGAATGTTTCATCTGATTGTCTCTTAGTGACCATTTGGGAAATAAGTATTTGCCCTGTTTTTATTAAGATTTTGTTAGGAATTTTGTTGTCATTTATTTATTTTTTCTGCTTAACATGGGAACCACATGGATGTGTAAGAACCTTTTGCTCTATGTGGGAACTTAGTGCATACTCTTTATAGTGAGTGTGAAAGAACTCTAATTCCCCAAGAAATGCCTGCAGGAAAAGAACTGAGTAACTTAAAATCACAACTTCTCATGACAATGTTTCAGCCTTGATGTTGAATCTCTTAATAGGATTATTTAAGTAGAGTGAGAAAGTAAGAAACCAGCCCATTTATATAATTTATTGCAAATAGTGAGCACTTGACTTTTCCTTGGGGTAGTTAGCTGGAGATCAAAGACTGAATACTATGTCTGGAACAACAGTAGTCATAGATCCACAAAGTCCATTTCTCACGTAAACGAATGCAACAATACATAGTGAAACATCCTCTTTTCTTTAACATGCTTTCTGTACATGATTTTTCCATTTCATTTCTTTTTAGTTCCTTAAGAAGGATATCTTGAAATTTTCTCAAATTCTCTACTGGGGGTACTTTATGCCTTGCTCTGTGTGTAAAAATAATTGATCTATTTTGTTATAAAATTTTCAAATTTTCTGATTTTTAGTTGTTACTAAAAACTCCAAAAGAAACATACTTAGAGAAGATGGGCATCAAGAGAACTTTCATCGGGGCTGGAGCAATAGTACAGCTGGTAGGGTGTTTGCCTTTCATGCAGCCGACCCAGGTTCAATTCTCAGTATCCCACATGGTACTTCTGAGCACCACCAGGAGTAACTCTTGAATGCAGAGCCAGGAGTAACCCCTGAGCATCGCTGAGTGTGACCCAAAAAGAAAAACAAAACAAAACAAAACTTTCATCAAAATAGTAAAATGGTAACAGAGGGGAAATGATATATTCAATTAAGGAGTTAAAAAAAAACTATCTGAAGTATGAATGAGGACTTAACATGTGTGAAGAGTTTAGACATAATTACCTACAGATACAGGACACTACAAGTGATAAGATAATATGTGCAAAGAAGAGAACGAAAAATAGATAACCTGTCAACTGCAGAGAAAGCCTACTTGAAGGTCATAGTTCATGAACAAATTTAAAAACTCAAAAAGTATATGGAAATGGAAGGCTGTCACTAGACAGTGTTCAAGGTTAATGGCTAAGTTGCATTTGGTAGACAAAGGGGACTAAAGAAGCTTAGGCGCAGATCTGAACATTTCTCAGGGTTGGCTTTTGCTTCATTTTCCTAAACAATGTTTCTGTAATTGATTTTTTTCCCATAAAGCTTTAGATACATATTTCTTATCCTATTCAGGTTGCATTTTCTTATCATTTTCAGATACAATAGATAAGTCATTTAAAAAAACCCAACATCAAGGCTGCTAGCGAAGTCATTCTTTGCCAAACCTTTTCATCCCCCTTACTCTATCCCTCCACTCTAACTGATAAAGCTCTACTAAGAACATCAGTTTCAGTGTCTCACATTTATCTTTTCTGTGATTTCCTACTGGCACTCTTCCAATTCTAATTTAGGTACTATACATTTCCCTAGTCTTGTGAAACATTTTCTCCAACTTCTTCATTCCTAGAATCACTGTATAACTGTCATCCCGTTAATGGGCACCAGTAACGTCTCCATTGTGAGACTTGTTGTTACTGTTTTTGGCATATCAAATATGCCACGGGGAGCTTGCCAGGATCTGCCACCTGGGTGGGATACTCTTGGTAGCTTGCCGGGCTCTCTGAGAGGGACAGAGTAATCGAACCTGGGTAAGCTGTGTGCAAGGCAAATGCCCTACCCGCTGTGCTATAATGCCTTTCTGATGTTTCTTTTTTTAAAAAAATCAACTCCTGGCCAAATTCCCTTGGATTATGGAAACAGCAGACTGAGTAGAAATTAATCCCTCCTCAAGCTCTGATATATTTCGGCACTAAATTGTTCAAGAACTGCTGTTTTGTATGAAGCAAGTATAGCAGGAGGAACTTAATGATTGCTTAATGAATATATGTTATTCAGGAACAAAAAGAGTTTTTATATCCACATTTTCATCTACTCTTATTGGTACAGACATTCAATAAATGCTAATTAAATAAACACAGATAATCTTTCAGATAAGGAAATTCATATGGAAAAAAAATCCATGAAAGTGCAAAAGAAAAAACATTTTCTCCCCTCAAAAATATGCAGAGCTTAATTTATGGGATTTTGGTTACTACAAATAAATTTTTAGCTCTCATTTACTGATGGTTCGTCTCTATTTTCAGTAAAAGTGTAGCCCCACTGTCAGGGGCTTCATATCTTTGAACTGCGAATGCTGTGTTTTTATTACTTGCACAAACACACAGAAGCTTAACGTTGTTAGATTTATCCGTGCCTAATATTTTAATTCCATTGTTCAATAATTCCCATTCCTTTGCATTATTTTGCTTTATTATGCTCTTATAATACTCTGAAATATATCTATAAAATTTTACAACCCTTTTCCAATGGCATATGGTGTGTGTTCTGAAGAGAAACATGTTTATGAGCTGAAAGATGGGAAGAAAATGTAAAGTGCTCTTACGGGACTCGGGGAGATGGCTGTCTGCCGGTGTGGCAGAAGCAATGCAGTAGATCAGACTCTTGCAACCTGAACTGCAGCTTCTGTTTTAGCAATGGATGCAAGTCTGTGACTAGACTGTGCCAATTTTGAAGCTTTAAATTTATACTTCCTGGTGAAGAATAAAATCTAGAGTTTCTGAAATAATGTGAATCCATATTATATAGTTAATTCATTATCTGCAGGAATGGGGTAAGGAATGAAATTTAGAATGTGAGTGACATCACATGCAATTTTACTGTCTTCTCTCATTAAGAGATCATTCACAATATATCCAGTCCAGAGCCAGCAAGTATGTTTTTAGAACTGGTCCTTCCCAAATCATTCTTATAAGCTTACATATCCTATACTGAAAGGTACTGCCTTACTTGTTGATCTCCGGTTTCAAATTTTTAGCTGTCTTCTAATCACATTTCCTAGTCACTCTTCCTGTAACAATCCGAGATCTAAACGAATATAAACTTGAAACCTTCATAAAGTCTCTGGTGATTCTTTTAGAATGAATAGCCTACCTAATGGACACCAATCGTGGACATTTCTCCCCTCCATTTTCCCCTACTGTTTCTCTTCATTGTTTTCTCTCAATTTCAAGTATTAATTGTTATCTCTTATGGTCTAATTCAGTAATTTTGACTTGGTTATATATTATAATTATTTTTTTCATTTAGACTCTGTGATTAACAATACTATTATTGGGGTTTAATTTCCTTAAGAAGGACTGCAACAGTACAATAACTAAATAGCACACCCCTTACCTCTGTCTACTAATTCACAGGTTGTTGGCCTATATTTAAAATTTCTTTACCATCTTAACATCATCCATTTTGCAATTTGTCTCAACTAATTCAGATACCATTTGTTTCCACTATCCTATATGAACTTGTGGTCTTCTGTATGTCAGTTTAACCTTGAGTTTTTTTTATTTTTTTTAGCTTTTTGGGTCACACCCAGGTCACAACCCCTGTGCATGCACAGGGGTTACTCCTGGCTCATACACTCAGGAATTACTCCTGGCGGTGCTCAGGGGACCATATAGAATGCTGGGAATCAAACCCGGGTTGGCCTTGTGCAAGGTAAATGCCTTACTTGTGGTGCTATTGCTCCAGCCCCTAACCTTGAGTCTTCTTTAACTTCTTAATTCCCTGAAATGCAGCTCTTTTATAAAATTGTGTCTAGAGGCTCACATATGTACTCTTCGATTTCACAAATTAAAATAAAATTCCCTCTTCTATCTCTTGACACACCACTTATTGAATATCCATTACGACAGGTTTATCCTGCTTTTTATTATAGTTGGTAACTTTAATTCCCATGGTACCTAGTGGTGAAAATTGCATTTTTATCTATATTTTACTCCACTTACCTTTTCTATAGTTTTTTTTTAATTCCTTAATTTTTCCTTTATAGTACCACTACCACAATTTACAGGGCAATATACTTGATGTAATGAAAAAAGAGACAAAGCTATAATAGATAAAAGACCTCAGGAATGTATATCTATTTGACACTATGTTGCACCAATCAATAGTGCACTTTTGCAAAATATGTCTATGGCAATCATGAACAAGAAGGGTTTCCTGTTTAAGTTGCAGTAATTTCTGACTGTGAATCATTGCTCCTTCACTGGCAGACTTTTACAGTTGCTCTAGTGGGTTTGGGACAACTGTCTTAATGTCACCTGCAGCTTGCTTGACAGCACCTAACTCACTCTCCTGCTAAGAACTATAGCCCATTTCTGCTGAATTTTGAGAACTTTCTGCTACTATAGCCAGGACTTACACCATGAGATCTATAGCCACCATCAAAGGGACTGAATGAGTTTCTTCCACCAAGAGTGTTTCCTTTCATGGGTACATAATTTGGTTGCTGTTGTCTACTATAATTTCCAAAACCATTATATTTCCCTCCACCACCATAGTTAGTACCACCAAAATTCCCCCTCATCGTGGCCATCATATCGTCCACAACATCTATCACCTTGGTTTCCATATCTTGGTCTTTCACCACCATAGACCTCCTCTACTACTATTATTAGGACCTCCACCATAGCTGCCACCATCACCTCCAAATCTATTATATCCACCATCAACTCCCCCATAACTACCTCTGCTGTCACCTCTTCCATCACCATAGTATCCTCCTCTACCAAAATTTCCACCACAGCAAAGTTTCCTCTTTTATATCTAAAATTGCCTCCAGAACCCATAAAGTTACCAGACTTACCTCTAGGAACCTGTGATCCAAAAAACTTCATTCCTTATTAAGAGAGGGCCTTTTGCACTTCACAATTATGGTCATTAATGTGTTTTTTCTAACACATTATTTCTAATTTTATCAACTGCATTGTGATCATCAAAAGTTATAAAAGGAAATCCTCTCTTTTTTACACTTTGCATGTATTCCATTGAAATACGGTCTCAATTTTGCCAGATTATTAAAAGTAGCACTGTAGCACTATTGTCCCATTGTTCATCAATTTGCCCAAGCGGGCACCAGTAATATCTCCATTGTGAGATTTGTTGTTACTGTTTTTGGCATACCGAATATGCCATGGGTAGCTTGCCAAGCTCTCTCATGTGAGTGGGATACTTTCGGTAGCTTGCCAAGCTCTCTGAGAGGGACAGAGAAATTGAACACGGGTTGGCTGTGTGCAAGGCAAATTCCCTACCCACTGTGCCATCGCTCCTCTATATCTTCTTTAATTCCACCAACACAAATTTTCTTCACTGTTAGATGGGTACCAAGCTTTACAGAATCTTCTCTAAAAACAACTCTCTCTGGTTCCACTGTCTGCCATCAACCTTATATGGTCAGGTACATATTATTACATCCACATCTTCAACACTTGAGTAAGTAACAAAGCCAAAGCTTCTGGGATGTTTTATTTAGGGGTCCTTCATCACCAAACAATCTGTGTGTCCCATTTCTCAAAATGTTCTCTTAAACTATCATTTGTGGTTTCAAATCTCAAACCTCTGATAAACATTTTTCTGGTTCCTTTGGATCATGCACCTCCAAGATGCACCACCATCATACTGGTGGTGGCAACTGGATGGCAGTTGTATGTTTTGAGACCAAACTTGTTTATTCAAGTTCAATCTCTATAGTGTGTTTTAAGTTGATCCAGAATTACCTTTGTACAAAACCTTGGCTCTATTCATGAGAATTCCCCTGGTCTGTATTTCGCTGCTGATAACTCACTAAAAGGAAGGGCTGGTACTGCCTTAGTCAGCAACATGGGGAGTCTTCCCTGAAGGCCAAATGAGGTTAATTTTCCCTGCTACCCAGTGATGAGCAAAAAGAGTTAAAAATAAAATACTGAAGAATGATATGCAGAGTCCAGTTTTTTTTCTGGATTTTCTAAATTGTATTTCTAGTTGTCCTAAATTTAAAATTTACAGACTGATTTAACAGACAGTCCTTTGTAAAATTCTTATCTCTGACACTGGGAATGACAGTCTAAAGAGCTTAATTTTTTAAACTGGTGATTGCATTTTTATTGAAGACGTGACTCTAGGACCTTATATCTTCTTTTATATCAGGCATTTTTTGAGGCATTCCCAAAAAATGCTCTCTCATGTGGGCACTTGACAGAAAAAAAAAGCCAAAAAAGTCATGCTTATATGTAGTCCTATAAATTGCATGTGTGATTGTTATATATTTTGCATTAGTTATTAACAACTAGGAGTCCTATTTTTAATGTTCTTTTGTTAAGATATGTAGGGTTTTGACTACTAGTGTAATTCACCTACATTTTACGTTCCTCATTTTAATGATTCCCATCCGATAACTTTTTCTATCACTACCTATTATCTATAACCAGTTATTACATACTTATTGAAAATCATTTAAAAAAGGGGTTTTGGAATCAATGTTATAGCAATTTCTCTTTCATATAAAGTACCTAGGATAAAGCTTTAAATATAAAAGATTCTAAAGAAGTCTAATGGTATAATCTGTAGGAGAACATTGGGTTTGTCCTTCCGGCTTGGTCTTGCTGTAGGGAACTTAGGTTTATTGGCTTACACCCATCACAGTGCTCCCAAATCACTCCCATGTCTTTGTTTATCTGTAAACTCTTCTCTTTGCCCTCCTTCCCAACCAAGTTAATCACCCTTTTCCCTAATCAGATTCTGTTAGCTTGTAAGATCAGATCTTCTAAGGAGACTGAACTTGTATTGTAAGTTATATCTTTTGCATAGTTTACCTTAAAGCAATGTACTTTATGTATGGACACAGGAAGACAGTTAATATTATGCTTTTGTAAGTTGGGAGTTAATTGACTTTGAATAATATTTACTCCTGGGCATCTTCTTTCTCGACTCAGTTCACCTTAGTTCCTAGCACCCCAAAAGCAGGGTCCCAATGAGGGACTGTATGGACTCAGGGCAAGCTGTGAGCTACCCTGGCATCAAAATGGGCCAGGCCAAAGCGTCACAATACTCAACTATAAGTTGAGAGCATGGTCATGGACAAATGCTGTCATGATCTAAAAGTAATGGTGAGATTAGGACCCTGCTGGGGTTAGGAAGACTAACCTGGCTTGAGGACTGTGGTCTGGAATATATAGTGACCACAGTCAGGAAGAACCAAACTTTAAGTTCGATATATCTCTTACTGTGCTCATACAGAATGACATTGCTAGAAATACTAGAAGTAGATTTACTACAACTATTTAAGTGGATTACTAGCTGAGGAAAGAAGAAAGCCATACACACTGGATGGGATCTGCCCTTAAGCGGATCTCCTAGTAATCTGGAGTAACCTCCTTAGATGAGATTTTTTTCCTTGAGTTAATCTCCTGGAGGTGTGGCCTTACCTCTCTTTGTTGATTTGTTAATGTTCAACCCCCCTTTGTGTCACCACCCTATGTGATTGTTATATAAACTAAGACTATAAGAGCAGAGGGTGAGAGTCAGAGTGAGAATCCAGAAATCTAGAGTCAGAATCTGGGGATGGGGGAAATCTAGGAATGAGGGGCTAGGAAGGAATAGTGTGTGAAAAGGGAGGCAAGAAACTGAATAAATGACAACTAATAAGCAACCAGCTTGGTCCTCCTTCTTCCTTCGCCTGCCCATCACCAACAGCCATCACAATCCAGTCCATACACAGTGGCTCGAGAGCACCAAATGCAAACACCTGGAGAGTGAACACACACCCTTCTGCACACATATATTTTTTTACAATAATCCAGAGAATTTCAAAGCACTGAAAAATCCCAGGAAGAATGATCTGTGGTAATCAGTCACCTGAAGGAAGCCTGATAGGGGTTTAATCTAAGTCAAACACAACATGTTATTCATTATAATTTGCTTTCATTTATTCTTGGTGTGACTGAGATATCACAACTTCAGGTAAAAAGAGTGAGGCAATATGTGTATTGATTTTCCCTACTGTATTCATAGAAGACCTGAAAAATAATGGTGCTTATTACAGCTACATTAGCTAACTAGCCAACTCTGTGAGAAAGCAGTCAACATACACCCAGCCACACATACACACACACAATCACACAATCAATTTCTCTCTTACCTCCACCTGAGAAACATTGCTGCTCTGGGATGTGCACAAGAGGAAGGGCAAGGAGCACAGATTGCTGGTCCCTGCTATATGTCAGAGCAAGACAGCTGGAGTACACCGAGAAGGTCAAGAGCTGTGGAAGCTGAAGAGACAACTATTTGTGTGTATGTGAACGTTCACAGGATCTGAAGAAACCTGAGTACAAATGTCAGTCTTCATGACCTGATCACATGTGACTCAATACTGAGGTGAAATCAAGATGCCCCTATTGAGAAGTTCAAAGTACAAACTCCTGAAGAATAAAACTGCTATAAGCTAGAGTCCCAGATCTTAAGCTTACAGAAAGGAAATCCATAAACTTTTCATATTATGCTCAGATGGACTAGTAATGAAGAAAAGATCATTTAAAACAGAATAATTTTAGGTTTATGAGTTTATTTATTTTAAATAAATAAATAATAAATTATTATTTACTTTTAACAAGAATGCCATTTTTATGTGTTTAAAGCTTTTCAATGAAGATACATAGTTGCCTACAATTTAAAATTTATTTAAAATAATTTTTTTGAACTTCTGTTGGGGCTGGACTGAGCTATCAGGGCGAGCCCATGTATATTGTACTGTACTACGGACAGGAACATAGGGACCCATGAAAATGGGTGAGATTTCTCGTGTGTCCTGACTTGATTTGGATGAAGCTGTGTTGGCGGCCAAAACCTTGGAAAAGAGAACTTGGCCATTCCCTAAACAAAGATTAGCCACCAGGATATTATGAAAATATATGCGTCACAAGATAATAGCTGAACAGTTACAAAGACAGACATCCTGTGCTGAGGACAAAAAAGCACAGACAAATCATGCTCCAGCCCATCATGTTCCCTTACGCAAATACCCCTCGTGACCCCCTCCGGACCCCTGTTCCGGCCTGCCCTACAGCCTATATATTCTGTATACTTTCCTTCAATAAACGAGACCTTGACAGCAGTTACTTTCTTTCTCGCCCTTGCTATTTCAGGTAGCGCCTCTTCAGACCCTGGAATAACTTGGTCCCGCGGGACGGGACAAAGCTGAAAATTTTCCCCCTTCAAGCTGCCTTCAGAAAAATAATTTCAGTATATTAAAAAGAGCAGCTTTCCTTCTCTCACAGAAGCCTGGCTGGTCTTTGACATGCAGATCTCCAGTGTTAGCCAGGCCTGACCTTTGAGATAGTCTTTGGGATGTAGATTACAGATGCCTGCCCAGTTTGTACTCAAAGATAGATGCAGCCCAGCCTAGTCTTTGGGATGTAAATCCAGGTGCCCGTGGCCCAAGAAAGGTTTCAGTTTTGGTTTTGTATCCAGGTGCCTGTAGAAGGTTTCAATTTTGGTTTTGTATCTTTCCCTTCTCAGTTCTGTATCTTTTTCCCGAGGCTACAGGCCTACTTGTACAAGGAAACAATATGTTTCCACTGTCTCAATGTTCTCTCTGCAACTTCTTTTGATGCCCTTGGTGACATCACTGTATTGTGACCTTTAGAGGTACCATGATCAATACGAGGAGATCACAGGGCTCTCCACCTTTGCCGAGAGCCAGAGAGAGCCCTGGCCCTCCATGAGACACATTTCTTCCTCGTTCCTTATCTCAGTGCCTCCGACCACTCGAATGTCACTCAACAAACTTCAGTTTTCATGATAATAAAAGTGAACATAAATAAAATTAAAAAGATCATGGGAAAAAAAGAAAAGCAAGACATTGTTTTTAATAAGAAAATACTTTTAAAGATATATCAAAAAGCTATATATATTCTTTATTATCCTCATTAGATTTTCTTAAATCTGCATTGCTTAAGTCAATTTGAGAAGTCACTGCTAATGTTTTCATCAATAGGAACTGTGAGCAACCAGCTCAGGACAGACCACAGGAACCTATTTAGCTTTCTTAAGACTCTTTTTACAGGAGCCCGCATTCTAGAATAACTTGTCTATCTGTCCCTGAGCAAGGAATTTGGATACAGGCACCCTGGGTCGCAAGAAGGGTGTTAGTCAGAACAGATAACCAGACCCATATCACACGACCCATATCACAGGACCCAGGACTGCCCCCAGATCTGGGACATTCCTGAATATTGGCGCGAATACTTATCTCTAAAACCATAGGCTAAGGAGTGAAGTCCTTTTAAATGGATTGGTTAAGAAAGTTTGCAACATTACAAATCTATTGGCTATGAAATGCGCGGGCTCTGCTGTAACGGCCGGGGAAGGCCTATATAAGATCTCCTTTGGAGAAGCTCGGGGTCTTTGCCCAACCTGCTGGACCTGCGTGTCCGCGTAGGTGGCTGGACCCTGGCTAGCCAGTCTTACAGTAAACCCTGCTTGCTGTTTGCAGTCTCTGGAGTCTCTGTCATTATAGGGAGATTTCGATCCGCGCCCTTACAGGAACTTCCTTTTGAGATTAATACTTCAAAATAGAGTTAATTTTACTAATAAAAATAATATAGTTTTGTGTCATTGTTCAGTCTATTCTATGTTTATTAACTTGCCTATATTTGCATTTAGTGAAAAGAAAAAAACTACAGGTAATTACCATAGCTCCATATTTTCTATTTCATACATTCCAAATTCAAATTTAATACATGAAATAAAATGTAGTTATACAAAATTTTATTTCTATATTTTAATTATAAAGGTAAAATGATATTATAGAGAACTGGACACAACAAAAAAATTTATACACCAACACAATTTACTCTCATACACAAATCCAGTCTTATCATTTCTATAGATTCTCCTCTCATACTTTTCATGCGTAAATAATCATAAAATGACTCAGATTGTGTTTTCTCATTTTGCACTTTATCTTGTGTAATGTGCCAGATTGCTGTCTAGAAATTGAAATACTCCATCCAATGATGCACCATAATTTAATCAACTTTTCTCTGTATAGCTTCTGGATTTCGCTAGGCTCCTGAGTTCTTACAGTTAGTATCATTTGATTATTAAAGAATAATGAAGTGAACTTCTGTGTACATGTTTCAAAAAATAGCTATATTTAAATATTTCCTTAGGATTTATTCAAAGGCTTTAGAATATAGGATTTATTTTCCAAAGACTGAAATCATTTCCCAAGTCATCGATATGTATGAGATCACCAGTTTCAAACCAATACCTGATCTTATATTTACATAAATATAATTTGTATTACTATATAGTGCAGGACACAAAATTATTAATAAGTATTATACTAGTTATAAAATTATTTATAAGTAGTGAGCATGAAAAGTTTTCTAAACTTTTAGTAGCTGTATTTCTTGTTCATAAATTATCTGACTAAAGATATATCAAGATATTTTTCTCAACATTTCACTGAATGTTTAATGAAAAGATAACTTTATATTAAATATACTTTCCATGAATGTATTTCTATGTTCTTCAGACTTAAGCTGATAAAATTAAAAGTTAGATTTGATCGTTAACCATATTTTTATTTTGTTTTAAAATTGCTTTTGATAGCATACAGATGTACTAACACATGCAAAGAAACATTTGTGTTTATCCCTTTTGTGATTTTCTAAAATTGATTTAAAATAAAAAAATATTCCATTCTAATTTTTTTCTACTTGTTCTTTGTTTTGTTTTTATATATAGCTATTTAATCTGCTTGGAATTTGTTTTGATGTATGGTATGAGATATTTAATTTTCTCTGTAATCACAATTATCATACAATACATTTTAATTAAGATAAAAGCTCTTCTACTGCTATATAAAATTTTCTATGGTATATTTTGTGTTATAATACACACTATATTCTGATTTTTATTTAAATTTATCTTCTAATTATACTAGATGGAGGCTACTGGTTCAGACTAATGACACCAATAATTAACACAATTAGGAGGGTAAACATCACACTAATAATAGTTTATCATTTAGATCTTGAGTAGAAGATTTTTTTTTGTTATGACCAATGACTGAAATGGGACTAGATAGAGCTGACTCTAGTTCAACCAAATTTTCAAGAAATGATGCATCACTTTACATTTTTCTAATAAGTTATTCTATTCTCAAAATAAAAATTAGACTTTAAACTAAATATGAGTATAATTGTATTTTTATTTTTTAACACAATGATCAGTTTAAAATGAAGCTAACTTTTGTATCATAGTATTTGTGAGTACAGATTTGGAAGTGGGGTTAGTTCTCCAGTCTGCTACTGACAGGCTGAATGGTTTGGGGCAAATTACTTAATCTCTTTGCCATTACTTTTCTCAAATTTGAACTGGCAACAATAATAGTCATTATCTCCTAGGGTGGTTACAAGAGTTAAATGAATATTTACATTACTCTACCTAGTTTTGGAGGGAGAAGGGGAAATCAATAAAAGCTCCCTATAGCTGAAACTTAAAATAGAAGTAGATGTTTACTATTTTAATTTTCCATTTTTACATAAGCTCCTATATTTGGTAGTTACCAATTTAGCAGGTAAATTTTATTGCAAATATGCAAAAGGTTTTGGTGTGGACAATTTTCAAGTGTTGTTAGGTCTAAAAATTAAACATGCTAATGCAATCACTGACACTAATCTCTCAGTGGAAGTAGGGTGCTGGGAGTACCCCAATATTGAGAGTATAAGTGGTAAAAGATTTGAGAGACTAGTTTAATCAAAGCTGAAATAAGTAGGATTTCTTCTAGGCAGGATATTATAATTATTTTATAAGTGTCTCAAAAATTGTCATTTTTAAAAACTCAGTCTAGCTGGCAGATCAGGCTACAATTTTTACTGGGGTTCTTTGAACATTGTTTGGCCAGCATGTCTCTCTTTTCTTTATTTTTTAAATTTTATTTAATCACTGTGAGATAGTTACAAGCTTTCATGTTTGGGTTAAAATCACACAATGATTAAACACCCATCCCTCCACCAGTGCACATTCCCCACCACCAATATCCTGCGTATACCGCCCCTTTCCCGCCCTCCCCCTGCCTTTAAGACAGACAATATTCCCCATACTCTCTCTCTACTTTTGGGCATCATGGTTTACAACACAAACACTGAGAGGTGATCATGTTTGGTCCATTATCTACTTTCGGCACGCATCTCCCATCCCAACTGGTTCCTCCAGCCATCATTTTCTTTGTGATCCCTTCTCTATTCCATCTGCCTTCTCCCCTCTGCTCATGAAGCAGTCTTCCAGCTACGGGGCAATCCTTCTGGCCCTTGTATCTACTGTCCCTGGGTGTCAGCCTCATGTGATGTTATTCTACACTCCACAAATTAGTGCAATCCTCCTATGTCTGTCCCTCTCTTTCTTGAGACACTTTTCTAGTTTTGCCTCTTTGGTCTGCATTTGCCTGAGATGCAGACTTTCTTACTTCAATCTGGGAAAATGGCTCATAAACCCATTCTTGAGTGCGTATTTGTTTTTTTCCCGTCTGTAGAAGCCAGTATTCTCTCTTGACATATAGAGTCACATCTCTCAAAGCAAATTTTTTTCAATAAAAACCATTTGCTTCACTAAAGCAAATAAAGAAAAAAAACCTTAGCTTTGCATAAAAAAATTTCTAGTGACTTGATTTTGATAATGCTTTTACTTAAAAATAATTCCCTTAGGGTCATTTGAAGGACATTTTTGCATATTTCACAAAACATCAGTTGTAAACATTGCACTGTCCTATAGCACTATTCCTCCAGTTGTTCATCGATTTGCTCTAGTGGGCACCTGTAACGTCTCCATTGTGAGACTTGTTACTACTGCTTTTGGCATAACAAATACGCCCCGGGGTAGCTTGCCAGGCTTTGCCGTGCAGGTCAGATACTCTCGGTAGCTTGCCAGGCTCTCCGAGAGGGACGGAGGAATCATAACCCGCATGCAAGGTAAGTGCCCTACCAGTTGTGCTATCACTCCAGCCAAGATATTGTAAATATTATTAATAAATTTTTCATGAATACAGATCCAGGTAGCAAAATGTTTTCAATATTTAGTGATAAGATCCAAGTATTATTCTTAAATTAAACCCAGATTTTCCATTTTGTTAGACTATCTGAGCTATAAAGGCTATGGTTCTTTAGTATTTCAATTACAAATATATTAGATTTAATTTGGACTTCGTAGTAATATGACTTTTGTAGTTTTTTTATTTAAGCCCTTCTTACTTTCTGAATTATTCCTAATCTCATTAAAATTGAAAAATTGTGTAGTCTTAAGTATTTAAAACCTGTAAGTTGTTTTCCTTTGGGGAAGGGAGATTTTGTATCACATCTGTCAGTGATTCGACGTACTCCAGGCTCTGTACTCAAGGATCACTCTTGGCGGGTTCAAGAGACCATACAGGATACTGGAAATGGAATCTGGGTAAATCACTTGCAAGGTGATCTAAATCACCCTACTCACTGCAATATCTCTCCAGTTTCTCAAATGGTAAGTTGTTTTAAGAGATACGTAGAAACGAGAGTAACATAATTTTTATCTACCTTCCTCATTGGATTTTTACTAAATGATATTTTATTTTATTTTTGCTTTTTGGGTCATTACTGCCGATGCTCAGGGTTAACTTCTGGCTCATGCACTCAGGAATTACTCCTGGCGGTGCTCGGGACACTTGGAATCAAAACCAGGTCAGCATCATGCAAGGCAAATGCCCTACCCGCTATACTGTGCTTTCACTCCATCCCCTTAAATGTTAATTTTTTAGAAAGCGTTTATCCCAAGAATTTCAATGTTTCTTAGAAGGAAAGGATATTTTGCGATATCATTCTCCTACTGATAGATATTCAATGGATAACTTAATTGATTGATAGCTGCTTTTCAGAGGATAACTAGACATGATTTTCAGTGATTGATTAAAAAAAAATGGGTGAAATAGAAATACTGAGCTGCGCGTGTCTTTTAATAACTAGATTATTCCACAATGGTAGGACCACTGTTCTTTACATTAGAAGGGATTCTAATGAAGCTCAGTTTCCAGGTGTCATATTAGAAAACCAAGACAGATCTAGTGGGTCTATATCATCTGCACAGGTTGCCTGCTGAGAAATTAGATCAAGACTGAAATTATGGTTCCAGATTTTGTAGCTGGGCAATCAGAGGTCAATCCATTTTTTTTAACTATCTGCATTCACATAATGTGAATGACATATAATTTTCAAGGCATGAAACCTAGCATGACTCAAGATACCAATCTTCATTCATAGAACCTTAAGCTTGAAAACTACCAGGACTCAAAACACACATAAAATCCTAAATTACATACGTTGCTAAATGGGTCTTATTATTTCACATAATCCTCAAAATAACCCTTTGAGGTATATTATTCCCCTTTTACAGAAGAGAAAATCAGTGGCAGGGCCATATTCTTAACACTAGGATTCAACTGAATTCTGAATGACTATGAAAACTGCCTGACAAAAATCCATTAGTGTGCAAACATGTGCTTCCTTTGGGGATTTATAAAATTTGTGTTTTCCAAGCAAAATTGGGCCACCTACTATTCCTCTAGTAAATTTCTTAATGTTTAAATTTACTTAAGATTTTTTTCTTTTTTTTAGAAACTTCCTCACATCAAAACAGGAATTCAGTGGGTCAAGAGGTGGCTCAAAGGTAAAGAACGTTCTTATGTGTAAAGACCTGGCTTTGATCCCTGACATGGTAACAAAAGAAAACAGGGATTAATATCCATTATTTCTGAACTGAAAAATCATAAGCAGTGTTGGAATCCAAGAAAACAGATTTTTAGACAAATCAAGAAGTTTGAGTACCAGCAAAGAATGTTATTGAAAATAAAATACTGCGACCAATGAATGCCTTGGAAGAGGGTAGGGATGTAAGCTGATAAGGCAAACAAATGAAGTTTAAATCCAGTACAGTGGGATCTTCCTTCTTATTCTAACCTTGATATTGGAAACAGAACTTTGGTAGATTGTCTTGTACTAGAAAGCAAGGGATGATCAACAATATAATATATACTATGTTATATAACAATATAATATGTGTGTATATATAAACACAAAACATAACATGAACTATGTTAACATAAACTATGCTAACAAATATCTTTACTCCTTAATTGTGGTATTTTCTATTGAATTTTCTAATGGCCCTTAAGGAATAATCGATCTATATTTACTGTTCTGCTGTTAAGACTGACTGTGGTACTGTATAGTACTTGTGAGCCTTTTGTAGCTGTAACATAGCAGGTCTTCTGAGAATACAGTTTAGTATCTTCTCAGCCCATTATACTAGATGCCAGCCTCACTGATGCATGGCCCAGCTTAAACGGAGCCATATAAGCCCATGATGATTTTTGTATTTTCAGTCCTCTGCCTTGGAGAGAGAGAAAATATGACTATTGATTCAGCATGTTGTTTAATGTGGCTGTTAAATTTTAAATCACTGTACAATGACCAATACTTTGGGTAGTAATGTAATTCTTCAAAGTTTATCATCTCTCTTGAAGTTTGACTACTTAGTACACTGTAACATTAAATTCCAGAGGGCAAAATAGGTTTTAAAACACAAGCACCTAACAGGACAACTTTTCTGTAAGCTTTCTCATAACAGTATTAACAGGCAAAAACCAATTTCTCTCACTGTGCTTCTCAGCAGCTCTGGTCGACTCTGAGTCTCTATTATTTTGCCCCATAATACACTCTTGGTACTAGTACTTCAGTATTGCTGGAGTGAGAGCACTGTCTTTTTATTCCTGCCACCAAATGTGGTATTTTGAATACCCAAGATGCACTGCACGGCAAAGATACATTGATTTATATTGAAATGACAATGGCAGGGCATACAGGATCACACCTGTTTTTTAAAATGAGCTTTTAAGAAATGACTTCATTTGGGGAATAGGGTTATACATTTTTATATTATATGTTATATTTTTATATACATTTTTATATTATATGTTATACATGTATATCTATGTTACACATTTTTTTAAGACAGAGTCTGATAATTGAGTAGTCAGCAACACCTCTTTCACCAATGACAAAGAAAGCAGTCATGGGAGGCACATATCTTAACATAGAAGAAATTCCACCTACATCTTGCCTGTGTCCCAGAGATTAATAATACCACTATGTATATATCCCTGATCCCAGATGTCAGCGAGTGCATCTCTTAAGAGCAGCAGAGTTTTCAAAGGTTCATTCAGTGTCCATTGACCCCTTTCCTGTCTGGATAAAGGATATTAGTTAGGTAGAGCGCTAATCAGAGATGCAGTCTGGCTATTCAAGCTGACCCTCCTGGTGGAAATTGGCGGCACACTGAACCTGGCCTGGCTGAAACCTGTTCCAATATGAAGATGGCATGTGGAATAGGGACAGATGGCAGGGTCAGTAATAAGGAACTTGTTTGTTGTTGCCGATTGGAGGCCATTTCTCCTGCCAGCGTGACGCCACAGATTTATCCTGGCATTGCTGACCAGAGGGGGACAAACACCGTTGTTCAACAATCACTCTGAAAGATAGCATATGGCCAGGGATAAACCTCCAGAGAATATCAGAGTGAGGGAGTTGTGTTGTGCTACCCTGTGGTAGTGTTGCTCCAGAGCAGTAGGGGGCGTGGTGAGTTCATCCGGTTGGAAGTATAAATAGAAGTTACTGAAACCAGCAGGAACTAGAATCTGGTAAGCTTGTGAGCTGGGGAGCAACTGTGTTGTGGGCTGTTTCTAAGATGATTTGCTTAATAAACGACATTTCTTTCATTCTTTCACAATTTACTCTCAGAAAATGTTCATACATGTAGACTTTAGGATGACAAAGTGCTGAAAATTTATTATAATGTGTATATGTATGTATGTATGTATGTATGTATGTATGTATACAGACACACATATACATGCTCTTAAGTACACTGGGACAGTGTACTAATATGAGTGAAACATTAATGATGCTAGTCTAGAAGCTTAGTTAATTGGGAGTCTCTGGGGAGTAACTCAAGTTGGTGTCTGCTAATTAAGGCAATGCATTTTCCAGGGATTTAAAGAGCCATGAACTCATCTGGCTTTATGACTGCTGGTGGGTTATTAAGCAGTAGCAGTGTCCAGCTTTCAATGATTGTAGTCACATGGCTGACTTGGTGAGATGCATTCCACTCTCATAACAAAGACTTTTGGTCAGTAATATTGCATTAATCATTGAAATCCAACATGAAGACAATTCCACTCTGCCCCCATCCCCGGAATTTAGAAATTGTTGCCATAGCCTAACAATACTCTAAGGAAGAAGAAATATGCCACAACTGCCTATTTCCTCACAAGCTTTGCGGAGTAAAAACTCTCATTTAAAACACAGACTAAATCTGTAACTGTATGTCACGTGATTCATTTAAAAAATTTAAAAAATAGACTAGTTTCCTGAGACAGCTCTAAGTCTGGAATCTGGGAATTTCATTCTTCCTGTTCTGATCCATGCCAGCTCCAGTTCATCAGTGTGGAACAGGACATGGTGCTTCAGAGCCTTCATCCTCGTTTCTGATCTGACAGCAGGATCTCTCCAGTTACAACAGTGTTAAGTGAGTAAAATTTTTAGGATACTGCAAATGCTTTTCATTTCCCTCAGAAAATAAGTCATAAAAGTAAAAATATGTATTCTCAGAATGGTTTTGCAAGATGCACCTTTTAAAGAAAAAAATCATTATAAAAAAAACCTAATAAAACAACTCAGATATTCAGGAGAATGATAAGGTAATGTCACACCCAAAGACTTGTTTTTATATATGAATAAAAAATAGATCTTGGTTTATAAAATTTCTCTCCAGATGATTTTCACTAACCAATTGAGGCATATCCCTGTCATTAATGTTATTCTCAAGCTAACTGATATTCCTAGCCTAATTTTTTTAAATGTTCCCAAGCACAGATTGAAGGCAAAATCACAGACTGAAAACAAACTTAATGGCAGCATTGTAATAATACAATGCAACATGTTTCTTATTCTTAGATCAAGCCCAAAAGGTACAGTGCATAAAGTTCCTTCTTTTGAAGAGGATTGGGATGACTCACACTTGTTTTGTAGGCCCGAGATCTTGCAGCATGACTTATGCCTTGTCTACTTTAAAGACTGACTGAGAGAAGAAACTATAGAAAATATAATTATTTTTATAGACCTAGAAAAAAGTATTATAGTTTTTCCTCTTCTCCCTTGAAAATCAGTGTGACTTAAAATAAAGTGACAGAGTCCAATAAAGAAACACTCAAAAGTGGAGAGCTTGTCCAAATAGGTGATGCCTTATCTTTTTAACTTCAGGCTACATATTTACTACTTGCATAATTCTGCCTTCAGAAGTCAGCTTCCTAAATTCCAATAGAGATATCTTGGCCCCGTCTTGGACATCATCATCTTTACTCTGCTTTGGCTAAAAACAGAAGAACATATTTTTAGCCAAAGGAGAGTGAAAATAAGGAGAATATGGGCTGATGGTTCCCTAAAAATGATCTACAGGTTAGAAGCTGGCTGTCAGGATTCCCTGCTAATAGGGTGATTACTGATCTAAGCAACCTCTGCTGCCGTCATGGCAAGAAACAGAAGTTTGTTTGGGGTCCAACATAGAAGGATGATGTGATAAAAATGAAATATTGCCTAGAAGAAGTGATCTTGGAAGAGCAAGCTTGTGATTTAAAAATGCTGAAGCAAAGGGCATCATAATGAGTAAGAGCAGGTTTTATTACTAGGTATAGAGAAATGGAGAGGAACTTCTAAAAACCCTAAAAAAGATGGCCAAGTGCCATCTCTCCCACTGGATTAACATCAATACCATATCTTTTGGTCTGATCTGTATTTTCCTTTTTGATATATTGGAGGAGACAAAGGTGGGATGAAAGAAAGAGGCAGGAATATCATAGATGACCTAAACATCAGCAACATCTTCCTCAACTGTTGATACAGAATTCAAACTTAAAGCTGAGACTCTATAAACAGGAAGAGAGCTAGAAATTTACTGGTAGTGCTCTTTACCACTTGGGATGTTCTTGAAAGTGACCAGACAGGCACTGGGATCTGTCCAGGATTTTATCCAAAAAATAAATGGTACTTAGTAAACTAGCGAAAGAAAAAAAATTCTGGCTTGCTCTGAAAGAGGTACTTACTTACCCCACAACCCCGAGTATATACTTTATTATATTACCAAGTCATATATAAATATGAGCTAGAATGGAAATTAAACCATGCAGATCTGTAAATATAAAAAGTAGGGAAAATTCTTTAGAGAGTAAATATTATCCCTTGAAACCTGTCTTTATAAGGCAGGAAAGGACAGACTACAATGAAGATATGACTTCATGAAGACTATACATGAATCTTCATGTATCGTTCCTGGCACATAATACACAATGTGTTATGTGCTAATTAAATTGATGAGGAGTTTTTTTTTAAATTTATTCTTTTATTGAATCACCATGTGGAAAGTTACAAAGCTTTCAGGTTTAAGTCCCAGTTATACAATGCTCAAACACCCATCCCTTCATCAGTGCACATATTCCACCACCAAAAATCACAGTATACCTCCCCGCCACGCCTCACCTCCCCAGTCCCCCACCCCGCCTGTGTAACTGATAAATTTCACTTTACTTTCACTTTACTTTGATTGCATTCACTATTTCAAAAACAGAAAAACCTCACTATTATTATTTGAAGTTTCTCCCCCCTAAAGTCGGACCTGCTGAAAAGGAAGCATTTGATAATTTGTTTTCCATTGCTGAGAATGAAGATATATGAGGTTGAGAGGCCACACTAGCAGCTGCACGGGTTTGGATTTCTGTATTTTAGTATTTTAGTAACTAAGTCCAGAGAATCTTTAGCCTACTTCTTTAGCCTACTTCTCCCTCTAGGAGAAACTGGCAATCTTCTGAGAGTTTCCTGCCCCCATGGGACAGCTTTGCAAGCTCCCCATGGTGTATTCATATGCAAAATCCAGTAACAAGCTGTATCTCATTCCCCTGACCCTGAAGAGCCCCCAGTGCTCTTCAGGAGCACTCATTAGGAGGGCCAAGTAGAAGTAGACTTCTAAGATCTCAGGGAAAGGACGAAATCAGATGTTACTGAGCCCGCCCGAGAAATCGGTGATTAACGGGATATTGTGATATTGTGATTGTGTTGTGAAGTCCAGAGAAATATCTGCCAGAAATGGCATCATTGCAAGCTTGTACCTCGCAGCTACTTTATATTCCACATATGAGTGCAATCTTTGTATGTCTGTCTCTTTCTTTCTGACTCATTTCACTCAAAATGACACTCTCCATGTTGATCCATTTATACGCAAATTTCATGACTTCATGTTTTCTGACAGCTAGATGTACCAGAGTTTCTTTAACCAGTCATCTGTTTTGGGGCACTCTGGTCTTTTCCAGATTGTGGCTATTGTAAACAGTGCTGCAATGAACATAGAAATGCAGATGTCATCTCTACTATGCCTTTATACCTCTCCCGGATATATTCCCAGGAGGGGTATTGCTGTGTCAAATGGAAGCTCAATTTCTAATTTTTTGAGAATCGTCCATATTGTTTTCCAAAAGGGCTGAACCAGTTGGCATTCCCACCAGCAGTGAAGGAGAGTCACTTTCTCCCCACATCCACATCAACACCAGTTGCTTTTGTTTTTTGGGATGTGGGCCAGTCTCTGTGAAATGATATCTCATTGTTGTTTTGATCTGCATCTCCCTGATGATTAGTGATGTTGAACAATTTCTCATGTGCCTCTCAGCCATTTGGATTTCTTCTTTGGGAAAGTTTCTGTTCATTTCCTAACCCCATTTTTTGATCGGGTTGGCAGTTTTCTTCTTGTGGAGTTCAACCAGTGCATTGTATATCATTGATATCAACCCTTTATCAGAGGGGTACTGTGTAAATACCCTTTCCCATTCTGTAGATTGTCTTTGTATTTTGGTCATTGTTTCTTTTGAGGTGCAGAAGCTTCTTGGTTTGAGATAGTCCCATTTATTTATCTCTGTTTTCACTTGCTTGGCCAGTGGCGTGTAAGTTTTGAAGATACTGTTGGCTTCAATGTCGTGGAGGGTTTTGCCGACCTTGTCTTCAATGTACCTTAGGGATTCTGGTCTGATGTTGTGGTCTTTAATCCATTTTCATCTGACTTTTGTACATGGTGATAGGTGGAGGTCTAAGCCCATTTTTTTGCATGTAGCTGTCCAGTTTTGCCAGCACATTTTGTTAAACATGCTTTCCTTGCACCACTTCCAAACATGTAAGGAGGACCTATTGCCAGTACTTCTCAAGCTTTTCCAGGAAATTGAAGAAACAGAAACCCTCTCAAACAGTATCTATGAGACTCATAGCCCCCTAATACCAAAAGCAAACAAAGACACCACAAAAAAAAGAAAACTACAGGCCAATATCCCTGATGAACACAGATGCGAAGATCCTCAACAAAATATTAGCAAATAGAGAGATGAACCAAGAGCCGCGGCACGAGAAGCAGAGCCTCCCGCCTACTGACTGTGATCCTGAGGTCTCCTAACCCATTTTGGCACCAGAGCAGATTCTTGCAGCCATGCATTTTGACTGTGAACTGAACTACAACCTCGTGCAGCCCGGGGAGGGATTTTTTTCCCTCTCCACCCCATTTTTCTGAGCGAAAATGGCGGCAGCGGCAGCAGCCACGCGGTGAGAGCCACCCTCTAAGACCCCTCCACCAGGAGGTAGGACTTTCTTTAGTGACGTAGCCTGTAGGTGATCCTGGGAGGGGAGGTGTTCCCGGCACGCCTTCCGCCCAGAGATGAACCAAGAGCCGTGGCACGAGAAGCAGAGCCTCCCGCCTACTGACTGTGATCCTGAGGTCTCCTAACCCATTTTGGCACCAGAGCAGATTCTTGCAGCCATGCATTTTGACTGTGAACTGAGCTAAAATATTAGAAACCCAAAACCGCGCGGCCGCTATCGCGGCCGCACGAACTCAACGTCTTCACTTTTACCAAGGAAGAGAAATTATTAGATGATGCTTATTCAGCAGGCCTGATTGTTGGGGAATATTTCCAATCAACAATAGTGAGTTCTGTATGGAAATATGAAATGTACTCAATATAGAGAGAGAATAATGGGAATATCATCAGCTACTTAGATGGGGGAGTGGGAGGGGGGTGTATTGGGGTTCTTGGTGGTGGATCGGGTGCACTGGTGAAGGGATGGTGGTTTAATCAGTATTTGACTGTGACTTATACCTGAAAGCTTTGTATTTTTTTTCTTGTTTTCACGGTGGTTCAATAAAATATTTCTTTAAAAAAAAATATTAGCAAATAGAATTCAACAACTCACGAAAAAGATCATACACCATGACCAAGTTGGATTCATTCTGGGGATGCAATAATGGTTTAACATCCGGAAATCAATCAACATAATCCATCATATCAACAAAAGAAAAGATAAAAATCATATAATCATATCAATAGATGCAGAGAAAGAATTTGACAAGATCCAGCACCCGTTTATGATGAAAACTCTCACCAAAATAGGTATAGAAGGGGCCTTCCTCAATATAGTCAAAGCCGTTTATCACAAGCCTACAGAAAGTATCATCCTCAATGGGAAAAAATTAAGGCCCTTCCCTCTGAGAACAGGGATGAGACAAGGATGCCCACTCTCTCCACTTCTGTTCAATATAGAACTGGAAGTACTTGCAATAGGGATTAGGCAAGAAAAAGATATTAAGGGCATTCAGGTAGGAAAGAAAAAAATCAAGCTCTCACTATTCGCTGATGATATGATACTATACTTAGAGAACCGTAAAACCTCTAACAAGAAACTCCTAGAAACAACATACTCGTATAGTAATGTTTCAGGCTATAAAATCAATACCCAAAAGTCCATGGCTTTCCTATATGCAAATAATGAGAGAGAAGAAAGCGACATGATAAAAGCAATCCCGTTCACAATTGTGCTTCAAAAAATCAAGTACCTCGGAATCAGCTTAACTAAGGAGGTAAAGGACTTGTGTATAATGAAAACTACAAAACACTACTTCAGGAAATAAAAGAGGACCCGTGGAAATGGAAAAACATCCCCTGTTCATGGATTGGAAGAATTAATATTGTCAAAATGGCAATACTCTCCGAAGCATTGTACAAATTCAATTCGATCCCTATAGGGATACCCTTGACATTCTTCAAAGAAATGGAGCAAGCGCTCCTGAAATTCATATGGAACAATAAGCCCCCACGAATAGCTAAAGCAATTCTTGGGAAAAAGAAAATGGGAGGAATCAACCTCCCCAACTTCCAACTCTACTACAAAGCGGTAGTAATTAAAACAGCATGGTACTGGAACGAAGGCAGAGTTTCAGACCAATGGAACAGGGTTGAATACTCTGACACATGCCCCCAAATATATGATCATCTAATCTTTGATGAGGAGTTTTTTTACCAATATACACATACATCAAACATCATTCTGTATCCTTTAAATAGTGAGAGTTTTGTCAATTAACTTCAATAATGCTGGGAAAAAAACACTCAAGTCTTTAGAGTTAGTGGGAGAATGGAAAGGTCCTTTAGATTCCTCTTTGGTTGTTTGGAAGCAGTCTTCCTAATAAGATTTAGAGTTAGTCAGGTATATATCTAAACAGCTATTCCTGTACAATGTGAAGCTGATAGAAGTTTAGGTATCAACAGTAATTAAAATAAATTGTAACAGAATCAATTTAAAGTAAACGATTCCTTGTCAACTTGTATTAAAAAAAACATTTTGGCAAAAAAATCATACTTTGTATTGAACGCAAATATTTCTGATGTTCTAGAGAATTGTAATCAGCACATTTTAGAGAAAATTTTATGTAAGATCTGGGAAGCTCCATATAGTTCACACATGAAGAATTATAGATAGAACATATGATAATTTTTTCTCAAAAACTTAAAACAGGAATGATGAGAAAAGGAAGTAATAGAAAAAAAATAAAACTTGAGCTGATTTTTTTCCTTTGCTGGCAGTTGGGCTTCCAAACTCTGGTACTAAGGATTCAGTTTATAGTCTCACACTTGCCCTAGGTACTTCCTAAGCCACTGAGCCATCTTCAAGACTCATCAAAGATTTTTTTAGTGTTCCTCAAATGTTTAATTCTCAGGAAAATACAGCTTCTATCAGATTTAAATTCAACATATTGGTTTCCTTTCCCTGCCTCAGTAATGGACTTAGAAAACATTATTGCACTGTAGCACTGTTGTAGCACTGTAGTCCCATTGTTCATTGATTTGCTGAAGTGGGCGCCAGTAATGTCTCCATTGTGAGACTTGTTGCTGTTTTTGGCATATTGAATATACCACGGGTAGTTTGCCAGGCTCTGCCGAGAGGGCGAGATACTCTCGGTAGCTTGCTGGGCTCTCTGAGAGGGATGGAGGAATTGAACCCGGGTCTGCCATGTGCCAGGCAAATGCCCTACCTGCTATACTATTGCTCCAGCCCAGAATACATTATTACCCATTTAAAAAAATTAATAGCAATTTTCTTTTGTTAAAAACAGCAATCTTTCTTCAACTTTTGTTGACTAAACTAAGTTTAATTTATTAACAAGCTAAATAATATCAGTTCTTAATGTCCTTGATTTTTATTTTTACACTTGAATAATTGATTCTTTAAAAGGCTTGGCTCATCTAAGGAATTTGAAAATATTATTTTATCAATATTCCTTAAAATCTCAAATACAAAACTTTCATAAAACATGCCTTTATGTTTGTTTCCATAAAATATGTATATTTTTGAAAATGGATTTAATGTAGAGAAGATAAAGAAAATTCAAATCATCCAAAATATCCACCCTTAGAAATTTCTGTTACTTCATAGATTTCATCATGTTTTATCTCCTGTCCACTTATAAAATGTAAATATATTGATATAATTTGGTTTCTTATCCTTTTCATTGGATTTTATAGTAATTTCTTAGAGTCAGCATATGTGGATAAAAAATGTTTAGTTAAGAAAAGAGTGACTTTTATTTTACCAAGGATGTTTTAAATCAATACAGTTTTAAAATCCTGATTGCTGGAAAAGTCACATAAAATCTGGGGTCTCAGCATATTCAGTTGACATGTGGGAGTGTCAAATGGTCAGAATATTTGAGGCTGAGAAGAGCCAACAAAACAGAACAAATTCTTTGAACATCAAAATTAATAAATGCCATAAGAATGACCTGATGACCTGTAACTATTATTGATTTAAATGTCTAAATGTCTTTCCTACAGATGGAAAGAAACTTCAGAAATGAGTAGGTCTCTTGAGTAAGGAATTTGAGTATTGTCCAGTGACTGTATCAATTAGGTAGTTCCTTTTATCTAGTCACTCAGTGTCAACATCTATAAAACAGTCAATATAATCTTCATCCATTTACACCTGGGCTTTCTTATAATTAAACATTGCCACATACTAGAAGCATAAACAGTAGTTCCTTTGAACCTTGAGACTTTTTGCTGTATAGTCTGTGACCAGACTAATAGTTACTCATAATCTCACATATATGGTTTGTGAAGTGAATAAAATTTTCAGCCAAAAAAACAACCAGCATTGTGAAATAAGTTTTGCAACTCATGATTATCAGGGCATTTCTTATTATCGACCCCACTAACTCCACTCTATCAGACCTTGGTCAAAGAGAATGATTTCTCAAATTTGTATAAAAAGGTATAGAGACAGCTGAAGTGAAGAAGAATATGTCTAACACATACGAGTTTAATCTTCAGCACCATATTACCTGACATGTGATAAGTTTTTGGCTTTATAAGAAAATATTTTAAAACATAAACTAATTCAGTTATTCACCCATAAAACATCATTTTTATGGAAGCACTATAATTTTAGCTTTCCAAGCTGGGGTTCAGAGGGTGTAGTAGACACCTAAACACTGTTAGGTGTGGCCTTGGTGATCCTGCTCCAAGATAAGACAGAGCATTACTGGGTATGTCTCTGCTTCCACTAGTACTGTTCATGTTATCTGCATCAAAAAGAAAAGGATGGGGACTGAAAACATTGCTCATAGAGATGAGATGGAATGCACGTCAAGGTGTTGAAATGAATCCTCAGCACTAATGGTCTTCCCTCTGTCAGTCCTTGGTGTGGTCCTGGTAGCCACTAACTACCTCCATGCATGATCACCTAGTCATTAGAGACATACTTTAGCACTGCTGTCTTTCCATTGTTCATCGATTTGCTCGAGCGGGCACCAGTAACATCTCCACTGTGAGACTTGTTGTTAATGTTTTTGGCATATTGAATACACCATGGGGAGCTTGCCAGGCTCTGCCGTACAGGCGGGATACTCTCGGTAGCTTGCCAGGCTCTCCGAGAGGGATGGAGGAATCGAACTCAGGTCGGCCACGTGCAAGGCAAATGCCCTACCTGCTGTACTATTGCTGCAGTCCAAGAGACATACCATAAGTCTGAATTTCTTGGGGAGTGATTCTTGAGCCAAGAGCAATAATTGGAAGGTAGCTGTTCTCCTACAATATGTAAAGACTGTTTTTCTGAGTCACCACAAAGAGCCATGAAGCAGGAAGGCTAACTGATCACCTTCCTCAGATGATAATTATCTTTGCTTTGATGCCCTGATCATCAGATCTCAGCAGGAAACAATATCAAGTAAAGGACCATCTCATAATAACCCCAGGACTAGCACTAGATATTGAATAGCAGCTTCTGCAAAATATTCTGTGATCTGAAGGTTCACGCTAATTCAAGTGACTTTTGAAAGTCACATGACAGGAAAGAAGTATTTGTTTCCTTAATATAGACATACAGGGAAATTATTTTATTTCTGATTTACATAAAAATAATAGAAGCAAATTCTATATTCTGTGAAGCCAGCACTCTTTTAAGTGCTATATGATGAAACTAAACTATACATTTCAGATGTAACAGAGAACAAATAAAGTGAGGCAATGGCATAATCCCTCAACAGAAAGTACTAAAAGTTCTTTTCAACATAAAAGTCCTATTTTTAAAATGTTCTGTTTTATTACCAATCTGTTCTTGCTTTGTTGGCCTCAGAAGAATGAAAAGAAATAACTCACCAAATCTTTGTTGATGTTTTCCAAGGCAACTGAATATTTGAAACCCTACACAACTCTCTGCACTTGAAGTGTTATCACATCAACAAACAGATTAAAATCAACAGAGGAAAGTTGCAAAGAGTGAAGAGATTCCTTGAGGTTGTTATGATTACTTCATTATACATAGGTCATTTGAATCATGGTGGAACGTCAACTATTAAGAGTCACATGCTGTGCTGTAAATGTTTGGTAGATCAAAAACCAGAAAACGTGGGTCCATCATTCTAATCAGATAAGCACTAAGGGAAGCAAATGCAGCATACCTACATGAGTTAAAGTTACCATTTTGTTAAAAACGAACAAATTCTAATTCATTCCACAGAATTCACAAAGTAGCAATGTTCTGTTACAAAATGAAAAGAAAATAAATCAAGCAACATTCCTTCCACAGCATTGGCTAAGATTGGGCAGAGATGAGGAACGCTGGTCTGTAGGGCAATGTTAGTATGGCAGAGGGTACTGGTAGTGATGGGGGGGCAAGTGTGCACCATTAACAGGAGAAGATGTCAAAAAAAATGAAGCATAATAATAGTGCAATTTATCCTTGCTAAACGTACTGCAGTGTGCTATAATTAAATATGAAAACCTAAATTTATCTCTATGTTCGGTTGTCATTAATTTAACAGGGAATGCACATGTTCTAATCTAATGGCTGATTTTTTTTCATGTGCAGCATATTAAAATGTATATTAGCCTCAAGGTGCATAAACACAAAATAATAGACCAAAGGTTTTGGCCTGTGGAGAAAAAAAACCCATGCTCAAAGGCCGTCAAGTAGCTGTGATGCAGGGGAGACACTCACTTAGCCTCATTAAGCCAAAGCTCTCTTTTGCTTGTCTTTTGTTCTGCATGACAGCAGCCTCTTTGTTGTATAATAATTCATTCCAAGTTCATTCCAAGCTACCGAAACTGGTGAACTGTGGCCATTTTAATGAGAAGTATTGGTGGTATGCATAATCTGGGAGCCACGTGGGCCAGACAATCACAGAGCACTGCAGCCAGCAAAATGAGATATTGTCGAAATCACAAATTTGTCAAGTTGTTTTTGGACAGGGTATTATAATAAGCACTAAAATATGCATCCTATTACTCTACATCTGCCAGCCAAAGATCACTGTAATGAATGCATGCTGCAGGGTAAAACCAGGCCCTTTTCCTAAGTAAAACAAACCACTGAGTATGGAAAAGAATGACGCATTTTGGGTTTGGTGGGGGCATCGATTTTTAAAAAGCCCTTTTGCACCGGAGTCAGGTTCTCCTGGCATGGTGGCCACTGCTAGCGGTGAATACACAGAGCCTGCCTGTGCCAGGCTGCTAACAGGAATACATTGCTTTTTAATAGGTGTGCTTACCAACTGAGAATACAAAATCTCAAACTCAAGGCTTAAGCTGAGTCTAATGAAAAATTCCTTGGAGACAAAAGATAAAAAAGGGTAAGAAAATCTGTCCCAATGATTTTTGTGTCTTATGTTTTATCCTTCAAATGCCTTGGCTCTGGGGACACTTTGTTGCTGTTATTGTTGCTGTTTAATGTGTGTGTGTGTGTTATTCAATGGGCTGATTTTCAGTTGAACCTGGGTCTTGCAAGAACTGAATGGGATGATCCCATTTCATTTCTATAACAGGTTGTAAAAGAAAACTAATAAAATAATAATTATGTAAAGTGAGACTTTTCACTTGTTCTTAAAACTGGCCTTAGGAAAGTGAGCATATCATTTAGCACCTAAATCAGGACGTTTTTAATGAAAGGGAGGGAGCATCAATAATCAGAGTTCCCTCCAGGCATACAAATCAGGATGGTAACTGGCAAACTGTCCAATATGATTAAGATAACCATAGGTTCTTGGATTAGAAAAAGTGAAGGAAGTACATTTTAACCAAAGGCAGCATAACATACTATGCTATTGTAGGCAGTTTATGTTAAGCATTTAGCATTTTTGTTGTTTGTTTTTCTTGCAGCCTATGGTTCTTCATAAATTATGGCTTAAAAAAACTATGCAAAACAGTAATTGTGGAATACAATACAGAACAGGAAGAAGAATCCACTTTCTCCTTTTATTTCAGTTAGTCATTAAACAAATCTTACTTTGCTTTAAGGTCAGCAAGCACTAAGATGTATGGAGAGATATAAAAGTATGGTTTTCGTGATGATTACAATCAAGTCTGAATGTAAAAAAAGAGGGGTAATGCCAATACAATGTTGACCTCAATCGAATAGGTATGAACGTAGTAATTTATTTCTTGTTTTGTTTTGGAGCCACATTCAGTGGTTTTCAGAGCTTACTCCTGGCTCTATTCTCAGAGATCCCTTGTACAGTGCTCAGGGAACATACAGCGTTCCAAGGATCAAACCCGTGTCCACTTGTGCACAATGCAAGCACACTATCCAAGGTATTATCTCTCTGGCTTCTTCATTGTTGACATAGATAAAAAATAATAAGATGTTATTTTAGTTCAGAGGAAAAATACTATCTAGTGGAGAAAAGTAAACAGAGATTTCTGGTTATAAGTAATGACACCTTGAGGAAATATGGAATTTGAATAGCCATGAAGATTGAGTCTGATTAAGTGTATAATGTAAGATACTGAGGTTGTGATAAGAAAGAATGGAGATATTAGGGGACTACTTGACTCAAAGATAACACATGTACAAAGACACGAGTATGTTTGGAAAAGAAATGATGCAGTGAGTTCACAGAAAGTCTTGAATGCTGAATGAAAAAGTTTCTTGTATATCTTGACCAAATTGTAAAATGAATTGTTCTAAATAGGACACAGAGCCTTAAGAAGAATAAGCAGGTAGAATAGTGTAAGAGAGGCAAGAGCAAGAGAAAGACTCTAAAAATTTAAACTAAATATAGATATTTGCAGGGCGGAGCAATAGCACAGAGGGTAGGGCGTTTGCCCTGCATGCAGCCGACCCGGGTTCGATTCCTCCATCCTTGGAGAGCCCGGCAAGCTACCGAGAATATTCCTCCTGCATGGCAGAGCCTGGCAAGCTACCCGTGGCATATGCAATATGCCAAAAACAGTAACAACAAGTCTCACAATGGAGATGTTACTGGTGCGCACTAGAGCAAATGGATGAACAACGGGACGACAGTGCTACAGTGCTCTACATAGATATTTGCATTCGCTAGATAGGGCTGCTCAAAGTGGTCCTATATTTCTGGAAATATAACTCTATGACTTACATATATTCCTCATGTTTTGTAATATCTTCCCATTTTCTATGAACTAAGCACTGCGGTCTATCATCTTTTTATGTCCTGCTTTTGTGATATATCTCAAACTCAATGATTGAAGAGTTGATGATAATTCTTTATCTATTTTGAGAATGTGCAAGATGAAATCTATGTTCATGACTCGGTATAGCCTTCATCAGCAGACATTTTTCTTTTTTCCTCTTATTGTTTAAAAGCATGAGCACCTTAGGAATATAAAATTTTCCTATAGGTTTGAAATACAAGGTAAATGCAAGGAGAATGAGAATTCTGTCTGTCTCAGGAGATATAAACTAAGAACTCGGGCCACAGTGGAATCATGGAAGCCTGAAAGTAAAACAAATGTTCTGGGATTCACTGACTGGGATATTGAAGCTGTGATGCATGACAAGTAAAGCTCTTCAGTGGCAAAGGTCTTTGTCTCTGGGGCATTGATACATCCCTCCTTGCCTAAGTGTGAGTGTGTGTCTGTGTGCATGTATGTATGTCTGTGTGCTTTCCTTTGGGACATTAACTTTTAAGTCTGGTCACAAAATGAGGCTCTTCACTGGTGATAGTGTCATACTAAAGAGAAAACACCTGCATTCATCTGTAGTTTGTGTAACTGGTTAAATTTAAGATAAATCTGCTATATAGAAACTAGAATGCTTATGCTTCTCTCTTAATTTCATCAGATTAACTGTTCAAACTTCTTGATAAGTTTTTAACCCTGGATATAAATACAAAGTATAATGCTTGTTTAACTATTTCATTTTGTAGGAAAACATTTTTTTCTTTGAAGACATTCTAATATTTATCTTCTAAACAGAATCATCAAATATACTAAGGTCAGTCTCTCTCCATATAAATATAAGTATTTATATATAAATATTTACACATATGTAAATATATCCCAATATTTAGGGAGTCGTTTGTAAAAAACTAAGGCACGCCGAGGGGGCACATGCACTCGCGGGCTCTCCGGGCGGTTCTGTCTCACCATCCGCGTCCGGTGCTCCGGAACCGCTGTGTGTGGCTGTCGGTCAAGGGCAGGCGATGGAAGGAAGAAGGCCAAACTGGTTGCTCGATCAGTTTATTTCATTCTCTCCCTCTGCTTCTCTCCTGGCCCTGGATCTCTCTCTGGATCTGTGGATCTGGCCCCCCAACCCACTCTTATAGCCTAGTTAAATCTCCCCACATGAGGGGGCTGGGGTGTACACCTAGGTGTGGTCACCATCAATAGGGCTGAGGTTCCTTTCCCTTAGGGGATGCTTCTCCTAGGACTGACTCCCTTTCAGCAGGAGGATCCACCCAAGGGTGGAGTCCCATGAATGTGTTTCTCCTCTCCTCAGCCAGCAAACATATAAGAATTCATAATATTAATAATTTTGTATGGACACAATAAGAAATTCATTAAAGCTTATAGAATTGCTCTCCAGGGGCCATCTCAATCTCAGACTACAGTGCTCAGGCCAGATCAGTCTTTCCTATCCCTAGCAGGGTCCTATTCTCATCATTACTTTTGGATCATGACAGCATTTGTCTATGATCAAGCTCTTAACTTATAGTTAAGAATTAGGCACTTTGGCCAGGCCCATCTCGATGCCAGGGTAGCACATAACTCACCTCTTGCCCTGGATCTGTCCTGTCCCTCGTCAGGACCCGGCTTTTGGGGTGCTAGGAACTGAGGGGAACTGAGGCTTAAGTGGAGAAAGCAGATGCCCAGGAGGGAATACAATTCGAAGCCAATTAAGCCCCAAGTTACAAAAACATAATATTGTCTTCTTGTGTTTATACAAAAAAGACATAGCTTTAAAGTAAATTATTCAAAAGGCATAAAGAGGGGAGAAAGGCAATGCTATAATATTCAGTGTCCTAGGAAGTTCTGACCTTACAAATTAGCAGAGTCAGATTAAGGGAAAGCCTCGGATTAACTGTTTTTGGGAAGAGAGCATGAAGAATTGATTATAGCTAAACAAAAGGATGTGAGAGATTCGGAAACACCTTGATGGGTGAGACTGGGGCAAGCCTAAACTCCGGGAAAAACTGGGACAGGCTACTCATGGCAAGGGGGGAGAGGACAAAGTAATGTCATCCTACAGTCATTAGACTGACCTTATTTATTTATATCTATTTTTATTTATATATAAATATTTTATATATTTATTTTATATTTATTTTATATATTTCATATACTTATATATTTATTTATATATAGATATTTACACATAAATATTTATATATACATAAACATAAATCACGAATCACGAAATCCCGTTAATGGTAGATTTCTCGAGCGGGCTCAGTAACCTCTCATTCGTCCTTTCTCTGAGATCTTAGAGGTCTCTCTCGACTCGTCCTCCCAACCATGTCGCACTGGGGGCTCTTTCAGGGTCAGGGGAATGAGATCCAGCTTGTTATTGGCTTTAGCATAAGAATACACCATGGGAAGCTTGCAAGGCTGTCTCATGTGGGCAGGAAACTCTCAGAAGATTGCCAGTTTCTCCCAGAGGGAGAAGTAGGCAATAAGATATCGAAAAGGGGCCATGCACTTCTGGGAGCTTGCTTTTAAGTGTCTGGATGTTGACCGTTGATGGGATTACACACACCTGGGTTCCTCTGCCGGTATAATATAAACAAATATTTATATTTATTATAAATATACTTATATATATTATAAGTATATTTATATAAGTATATATAAGTATATATAAATGTATAAGTATATTTATATACTTATATTTATTTATAAGTATATAAATATTATTATATTTTATAATAATAAATAAATATAAGTATATTTATTATTATATTTACAATATATTTATATGTATATAAATATACTTATATATTTATTATTTATAATAAATATATAATATATAATATATAATATTTATATAAAAATAAATATAGATATAAATAAATATATAAATAAGTAAGGTCAAGTCTAATGACTTCCTACATATTAGGAAATACTTTACATGGAATGGAATTTCTGGAAATATCTAGTTTCAATTAATATCAAATGCCATACCATGCCACAGTCTTACATCATGACACAACTTATTAAGTGCTCATTAAATAAAGAGAAACATTTACTAAAACTTACAAGGATACTTCTAAACAAATGGAATCTATTATAATGCATTGTTTATATCTCCTTTATCTCCTTTGTATTTTTTTTTTTTTTTGCTTTTTTTGGATCACACCCAGCGATGCTCAGGGGTCACTCCTGGCTCTGCACTCAGGAATTATCCCTGGTCGTGCTCAGGGGACCATATGGGATGCTGGGAATCGAACCCAGGTCGGCCGTATGCAAGGCAAATGCCCTACCCTCTGTGCTATCACTCCAGCCTCTCCTTTGTATTCTTGTACCTTCTCCCTTGAATTATAGTTATTTGCATTATCTCTCAATTTACTTATGAGTCCTTAATAAACAATACCTGAATCACTCCAAATTTACAGCACAGGACCTTTCAAGTGCTCTGGGCTCAATAAATAGTAGTGTAATGGAAAGATAATTCTAAATGTTTCAAATTTGGGGAATTCACTTATTGATAACATGCATCATCCAAGTCTACTGCAATATTATCTTGTAACTATATTTCCTGAATAGTAATGCCACCTGCATGCTTGGGGTGGGTCAGTCCAGAAAAGATTGCAAGACCTTTATTTCAACTTATTAATAATTTCAAGTTGAGGTCAGCAGAGCATTAAACTAAGAGCAGGACCCTATTAAACAGGGAAGCCTTATGAGGCTGCATGGGTCAACTCACAATGGTGGCCCTGGCAAAAAGTCTCCAAAATGATTTTTTTGATCTTACTTCTATATATTTTCTGCCTACTTTCACATAGTGGTATGATGATCATTTAAAATTAAATTTAGAGATCACTGTTTTTATGCAAAAAAAAAAACCTGACAGCTTCCCTGGACACATTAATATAACCCTTTATCCCCCTTTTAAATGTGATGATTTATCTAACTACTGCCAACCTCTAACTTGACATGGTTTTCACTTTGACAAATTTTCTCCCACTTTGGCCAAATAAGCTTTTCAGTCTAATGCACAGCTCCACAAATGCCATTCCATTCTAGAAAAATGCTTTTCCCTTGTTCCATCCCCTTTTTTTAGATCTTATTTCCAATCTGACTCACAACAGAACCTTTACCTTACAGCCAACCTAAAGGAGTTACATGTTCACTGTTATTCTCCAAGAAATCCATTTTTCTCTTTCATGACAATTATTACTATCTGTAACTGAAGAATATAAAAGTTTTTCAATTCTAGTAAGACAGTATCAAGGTAAGATACTTGCCTGGCACCCTGCTAACCTGATTTGATTTTCTAGTACCGTATATGACCCTCTGTGCACCACCAGGGGTCAGGTCAATTCTAAGTATGTACCAGAAATAGCCCCTGAGCACTTGCCAGTTTGGACCAAAAAGGGGTTTTCTCCATCATCTGACTGTAGTCTTCAGAAGGAAAGGAACCTGTCTATCTTTTTATTTTTTAAGAGAATCATCATGAGTATAGAGTTACAAAGCTGTTCATCGTCGGCTTTCAGTCATACAATGTTCCAACACTGATCCCCCCATCAGTGTATGCTTCCCACCATCAATGCTGCCAGTTCCCCGCCCCCTCAACTCTGTCTCTATTACAGGCACTTCCCTTCTCTCTCATTTAACATAGTAGAACAAGTTGTCTTAAGCACCTAGCTTACAGCAGACACTTATGAAAACTGTGGAATTAATGGGTTCATTGAATGAATGAGTCATAAAAGTTACATTTTTCTCATTCTCTCATATTCTCACATGACTTTCTCATAAATCTAAAATATGAGTTTCTTGGGCAACCAGAAATACAACAAGCTCACTCAGGCATCAGGAGTGAGGTGCTACCGTTATCCTGTATTCTCCACTCATGAAGAAGCTAGTTTTTTAAGGAGATACATCTATATTAATATTTTTTATACAAACAGGATTATTAGTTATACAAACTAAGGGTATCATCACATTGTCTAGTGTCACGTCCTCCAGATGGACTGAAATATTATTTCTCTTTCGGGGGTTTTCTCTTTTCCATATTTTATTACAAGAAATTCTTCACTATCTACCTTATATTTCTTTGGCTTTAAAGTTGTTGGTAAACTATGCACAAACTGGGTATATTGCATCTTCCTGGAACTGTAGTACTTTATTACCAACATTTTTCATAGTAATGCTCATTGTATTATGTTCAATATTTTTGCTGTTGGCCCGAAACAGTAAAAGTATAGTTACTATTGTTGACAAAGTAATAAACTAAATAAAATAAATCTGTGCTAAGATTATGGCCTTATGCATAAAATAAGGAGAACTCAGTCAATAACCATATGCATCTATCTTGCCCTCAAAATGAGAAATACTTTTAAAAAATTCAACTATGAAATATATTCCTTTTACAACTTGAATACTATCAAAAACATCAAAATGCTTTACATATGTTCATGTAGTCCCCCTTTTCATGTATGTTCAATTTTATAGATTTAATCTTTTCTAAATCTTTAAAATCATGAGTGTTAGTTTTAATTATCTTCATTCTTTAGAAGAGAAAATAAAGGAAAAAAAGATTGATTATATATAAACAAGCAATCAACTAATAGTATATTCAGAAAACAAATCTTCATATTCATGACCTTTCTTTTATTCTTTTATTCTTTTATTCTTTTATTCATTCGTTTTACAAACACAACAGATATAAATACGCATTTGGATTTAAACCATTATAATAAACATTATTATTTCAGAGAACTTAATAAAACTTTAAATCAAAAAAAGTTTTACAATATTATCACTGATAATTTTGTAATCAGTCTTTAATCTTTACCCATTGAGAACAGTTATATCAAATTAATATTAATAGTTCGGAACTATTTCTTGCTGATTTAGTCATCAAGAGCTAATGACCTCCTGATTTCCCATAAAAATGCTGTCAAGAATATTTACACTGGTATTTCCAGTAAATTTCTTCTGATAATTTGTAAGGAACTTGCTTCATAGGAAGTATTTTTAGTATTTTTAGTAGAAAATACCTTATGAAATTTCAGCTACATTGTCCAAGAAAGTGACTGATTTATTTTCTGACCTAAAATATCTTCATATGAGATTTAAAAGTAAAATATTAGGAGTATATATGTGGCTTGGTTATATTAGAATAATGAGGCTTGTATGATCTATGTCAGTATTAAATTCAGATGTAAAATGCAAAGGTGGGAAGTTTGAATATTTCCACTTTGGTGAACAGTGACTATCTCATCTCACAGATATATATGTAAATATATATATACATACATTTATATGAATACTTGTATATATAATATGCTTATTTAGTAAGCATTATCTCTATTAAATCAAGGTTCATTATAATCTAAATATATAAAAACACTCATATTTAATAGATAGATGTCAACATATATCATATAATATGTGCACAGGTATGAAAATGATAACTATTGAGATATTATACATAGCTATAAATATATAAAATTATGTACATATATTTTTAATATGTTGCTGTTTCTCAGGTAAAGCATAAATGAGAAATGGATACTTTTCTGAGTTTATGTTTAGATTATTTTTCTTGTTTTACTACAAATAAAGTACAATTTTAAATATAATGTCTTATTTTTATCTGTCCTCAATTTGAGTGCTTCTTAGTTCATTAAATTTAGAAATCCTTCTCATTGCCCCTCTGCTATGTACTTAATGATCTGTAAAACACTTAAAAACGTTAGAGGAGTCATTTTTTAAAAGGAACCCTATGGAGAAGCCTTCTGAAATGTGAGAAAATCTTTTGTAATCAGCCATTTATTTATTTGTGATTTAACTACAGATTTACATAGAGTAGAGAAACTTTTTTTAAGGCAAGCCAGAATATGTTCTGTAGCTTAATCTGATGAAAACTGACAACATCCTGATTTTTTAAATTTTACAACCCAAACAAAAGTCACTTTGAACCCAATGAGGAGAAGTTGCAATCCCAAACAACAGAATATAAATTCAGTTGAAGTAAAAAGGACAATAGTTATATGCAATCCCTAGTTCTCTATTTCACCACACTGTTCAGAATAAGATGACATGAGATGACATCTGAATTGAGGTGTGACTTGATGCTACACTGTATAGCAAGGATGGGACAAAAAACGAATGTCTAAGTAATTAGCACAGTACATAGTCTTGTCCTAAGCAAGCCAATCTGCTTTGCCTGCGTCAATGTAAAATTGGAGCAACCTGGAACTGAATTAGAGATTTTCTTAAACCTTGGTAATGGAGCAGAAAGTTAGCAAGTCTTATTTGTTTCTCAGAGGGTAAGTTGAGCATGCATACTTGAACTGGGTCCTGTTAGGTACAGGGGCTGGGTGTTAATATTTGAAACATATTTTTCTGTTTGATTTCACCAGTATACTTAAAATTTCATGCTTCCCCAAATCAAAGTCTTTTCCACTTCATATTTTTATGTGCTGCCATATAGCTGATGTTTATCTATCAGATTAAACCACTCATGGTTCTTTTTATCTATCAAACTATATAACCATTTTTTCTCTGGATCCTTTATGAGACCACTTTTTAAAATTCTTGTGACCAAATATTCCCTTTGAATATTTCACCTGAGTTATTAAAATAAGAACTATTATCTTTCTCTTCCATGATTTGTCTCTGGGTAGGAGGCCCCAAATTGCATTAGTTGTTTTTACTTCCTAATACATTGAAAGCCTGATTTTACTATAATTCATTCTTAACTTTCATCTCAGCTTTAGGCTCCTGATAATACTGCTTTTTAAATTGTATCTATTAAATGTCTTATTTGGCATTATTATTTCACAGATTCATATCTGACATTTACCCAGGTTTCACTTCCTCTTTCTTATTTATAATCTCTTTAGATTCGTCTATGAGCATTGTCTTTTTATGGGAATTGAAAGTAGTTCCCAAATTAAAAACATCTATAAATTTCCTTTCTGTTTGTGTAACCTCACTTCCCAGTGCTATTAAATACCACATATGAGTTATTCTGATGTTGAGGTTTTAGTATATTTTTAAAATATATATTAGTACTTATAAAACTTTCACACACATATCAATCACCTAAAAATCTTGTTAGAACACAAATTGAGATTCACCATAGATCTGGAGTTAGACTTGAGTTTCCTGATAGCAAACAAGTTGATGTTGCCAGTGTCATGCTTTGAATAGCATTAATGTGGACAACTTCAGTTCATGCAAATAACACAATTTATTTCAGATACAATTTTAAGAAAGTCTTCTTATTTTAAACAAGAACTTTTAAAATGCTGGCTTTTTGAAGTGCATGAATTAACTTTGTATGAAAGGAAGGATCTCACTTCTGTAGGACCTAACACCACTCATTCTACAATCTGAAGACATGCTTATTCTCGGGATTTTCCTTTCTGAAAAAGCCCATGTTTTCTCTTGAACACATTACTCTCTCTCTGTCTCTCTCTCCACCCCCGTCTCTCTCTCTCTCTCTCTCTCTCTCTCTCTCTCCCCTTCACATTTCTCTAAATCCTTTATTGATGATAAGATATTTTGTCCATTATTGTCCGCCTATATACATAGCTGATCTTAATTTCTGCCCATCCTAAAGTCACTGGACTTTTGAGATTCATTTTCATTGCATTACTATCATCCAGTATTTTGATTACTGGAAATACATCAAATTTTGTAAGACTTTATTCCACAAAAAAGGGAGGTTTTAAAACTGACCTTTGAAGAACAGAAATGACCAATTTTTCTTTAGTTTTCGATTATTGTTAGTTCTCTATTCAAGACAACAAAGTTCTTCTCATATCCATGTTGATTGAATTATAAAAAAAATGGTTTTAAAGAGCCAGTGAGAATGTATGAGACAGAAATAAGATGGACTGAAAAATGTTCAGGCCCAGGAAATATGTATCCCTTGGCACAGAGTGGAGAATCACTTATGAAATATTTCACTTTCTTTGAAAACTGCCCACACATCTTGATAGATATATTTTCAAGTTGTACAAGAGTTCCCATACCTATAATATGTGTATAAGCCTCTCCTTTACTTTTGGCACATTTATTCATCCTTAATGGTACATGGAGATAAAAGTGATATATTTTTCTGGACATGGTTTGATTTCAGGTGATGTATATTTGCAACGAGGGAAAAAGTTTCTCTACAATGAGCAGCATTGAATAGGTGCTCCTAGTATAATCAGGCATCACATATTTGGACTTGACTGCTCAGGATAACCACATATATTCTTATTGAAGTGTTGGGTGGTTAAAAATGTTTGACTTTACTCCTCAGTTAACAAAAATGACCCTGAAAAGTACACTGATAGCAAGCAGCATTGCACCAATTATACCCTTCACTGCATTTGATTGTAGGGTTTTCTCTTTATTAGCTTAAAAGTGAGCAATACCCAGTCCAATTCCCCAGGGCCTTTTGTGCTTCTACAAATCATGTCAAGTTGCTCACAACCACTGAATTCATTGCTCTGATTCAGAGATGGCAGTACATAGATAGGATGAAAATCTAAGGACAACAAAAACAGAAAACATTTAAGGCTTTAAATAGTACAAATTTGCAACTTCACCGAGTTTTATTTCCAGGTGAATGTTATTTCGATGAGGATTCTTCAAGCTGCTTATTTAGTATAAGTGATTTCTGAGGAATTTCACTCCTGGTAATGGTAGAGTATCTTGTGTTAGATTTCTACTGATGACCACACACACACACACACACACACACACACACACACACACACCATTTGAAGACGGGAACGGTCTCTCCTTTCAACCTCCCTGTCCAGGTTAGTGTAATTCAGGGAGGCTGAGATTCAGAGAGAAATCCGTAGTCTTGCTTGTTGTAAAACTACAATACAGAACCATGAAAGAACTGAGAATTCAGTAGTCATTCTGTGAAAGGGAAATGCTACAAAAGACATATACCAGATTCTGCATATTTCAAAATCTATGGCTGACTCCTATTAATGTGTTTGCCAGACTCCAAACATCCCACATTAAGAATAAAATAACTAAAAAATACATTTCAGTAGATTCTCAGAGGAGTTAACTGCTAAGATAAACAAAAGTCAGTTCTTAGATGGCATGTAATTCTATTTTAATTAAATGGATTTTCTCTACAAGTTATCACTGACACTGGCCAGAGATAATAAAGTCTTCCTGGACATAAAGAAGGTAGAAAATTATGAACATTTTTAAGAGAAAGGAATATTAGTGTAGATCAATCCTGAGATGTTTCAGGTATTAGAATTAGAGGTAATTATAGCTACCTCTTTCCTTATAAGTTTAACTAGTAAAGAAAAAAAAACACTGATAATAAATGATTAAAAAACTTGAAAAATGCTACAAAATGAATTACAGAATGACACTGTAGATCTGAAAAGTATGAAACAAATATGAAGAAAAATCCATTATTGGAATTAACAGTTTAAAGAATGTGGAATAAAAAAAAATGTCCATTTTGAAAAATACAGAAAATCATAAACACAAACAAAGGTGGGCTTGTGTAACAATTGCAGCAACTGTTGAAAGAGTACTATACGTTTGATAGAAGATCCATAAACAAGGAAGAAAAAGGGGCATAAAAACAAAAGAACTAATGACAAGCCCAGCACCCACCCAGACAAAGCCCCAGCAGCTGAAAACCTCCATATTCCATAATTGTGCTCTGCCCTGGGACAGACGAAACTGTTTGGACACCAGAAATTAATTTATTGAATACTCTGGTATGCAGGTTTTGTGACTGAAATCTCCAGGCTATCATGGAGTCAGGGATGGGCTATCTCCCCCCATTTCTCTCTACTTCCCAAAGCCATGGCAGTCATGCCCATCATCTGTCTCTGGTGTCAAGTAAGCTTATTAACAGCCATGATCCAGAGACTCATAAATAAATGTTGAAAGAGATCAAGAAGCGGTAGAATTTTTGTTGGACCCCACACAAGGCTGAGTCGTCCAAGGGACCCTGAGAGGGAGAGCAGTGTAGGTGAGTCTAGAACCCACCCAAACAAATGCCCAGCAACCAAAAACCCCCACACTCAACAACTGCCACCATGCATCTGGCCTAATAACTACTGCTTGCAACAAAACTTATTCTGAAATTAATCATTGAAAACCTCAGGTATGCAGATTTTCTGACTGAAATCTCTAGGCTTTCACAGAGTCAGGGATGGGCTACATCACCCCTCCCTTGCATCTCTGTACTTCTAGATGCCCCAGCAATCACGCTGAAGCTGCAATGCTGCCACTGGGTTATTTTTTTGTTTCTTTTTGGGTCACACTTGGTGATGGTCAAGAGTTACTCTTGGCTCTGAACTCAATAATTATTCCTGGTGGTGCTTGAGGGACCATATAAGATGCTGGGGATCAAATCCAGGCCAGTCACAGCAAGACAAATGCTTACCCACTGTACTATTGCTCTAGCCCTCCAGCTATATCATTCCGTTAAAAATTTTAGTCAACCTGGAGTGTGCAACTGCATTAGTGGCCACATGACATCTCAAACTCTACAACACTGATAAACCAGGAATAACACACCAGATTGGATGGCATTAATATTGAAGGCAACGAATCTTGATTAATAAAATATAAACACAGAAGGCTTGACCTGTACCAACATTTATACAAAGGGTTAATGTCTCCATGTGAAATACAACAATCTTCACTAAATTTTGTCTGCAGAAATATTTTTTTTATCATCCTTTTAGCAAATTATTCATTTGAAGCAATGTAGCACTGTTTATCGATTTGCTCGAGCAGGCACCAGTAACGTCTCTATTGTGAGACTTGTGACTGTTTTTGGCATATCGAATATGCCATGGTAGCTTGCCATGCTCTGCCATGTGGGTGGGATACTCTCAGTAGCTTGCTGGGCTCTCTGAGAAGTATGGAAGAATGGAACCCAAGTGAGCCATATGCAAGGCAAACACCCTACCTGCTGTGCTATTGCTCCAGCCCCAACACAAACAATAAAATTAAAAAAAAAACACTCTGGAAAATCAAAGTCATACCTGAAATACTGGGTACCAGCTAAAATAGCATGTGTGGGGCTGGAACAAGAGCACAGCAGGTAGGGCATTTTCCTTGCACGCAGCCACCCGGGTCCAATTCCCAGCATCCCATATGGTCCCCTATGAGCACCACCAGGAGTAATTCTTGAGTGCAAAGTCAGGCTATTTAAAGCAGTATAAAATAAATTTCTGAGGGCCTGCTATGGGCAGGCTTCAGGAGTGGTTGGGAAAATTGTAAATAATGGTGGTGGGAAGATGCAATAGTGATGGTATTGGTGTTAAAATATTAAAAGTCTGTAACTAAACTGATGACTTAATAAAGTCATAAAAAAAGAAATAATGACAAAATATTTCCTCAATATGATAAAATGCATACACCCACAGATTTAAAAACCTACAGATCATTGAACTGATGTATCCTATAGATGATTTTTAAAAGTTTATATTTTAAGGCAGAATAAACAGTACAGGGGTTAAGGTCACTTGCCTTGCTGTGGCCAACCCTGGCTTGATCTCTAGCATCACATATCGTCCCAGGAGCACTAGCAGGAGTAACCTGTGAACAGGTTGGGTCCCCTCCAAACCAAAAACAATTTAAAGTTTATATTTTAATGTTATATGGATGCAGAGGTTAAGGAACTATTTGGGAATCTGAATTTTTAATATGTTTGGCGAAAACTATAGACAAGGAAGTATAGAAAACTGTTAATCATAAAAGCAAACTAGAAATAAGGTCTATTCTTTTAAAACCTACTACAAGAATGCTAAATAAGAGTATTATGAAAGTAAATTTATCTATTTTATAACAAAGTAGAAATAATACGATTCACTTGCTATGCCACTTATATCTAGAGAATTTCTTTCATTTTTTGTCCTTTTCCCTTCTTTTTTCCCAGAGAAAAGCAAAAATTTCATTTTTCCTACTGATACCTTTCCTACTAAGGAGGAATGACATTTTGCTCTTTGAATTAAGAGTTACAGTATAATGAGTAATTTTATATTTATATTGTTGCTTATATAACTTCCCCACAATAACTATGAAGTAGAATACTTTCCAAGATCATTTTAGAAAAATTTTCATTTGAAACACATGAAATCAAAGGTCATTTTATAAATGCAAGTGATAAAATAGCATCAAAGGCATCTTTTCTATTTTATTTATTAAGAATATTAGAATTATTTGCAATGGAAGAATTTTTTTAAGTTACTCATGATAGAATATTAATTATACAAATCCAATTAACTAAAACTGTAGTATATTATACAGAGTATGGTAACTAACACACTTTTTTACAATATTGATAAGAGAACTGAAACTGGATTCCACTTCAAAATACTGACAGACTAATGTAAAATTAGGGAGCTTAGCAGAACCTTTGAAGACCATGACATGGGGTGTCTGAGAGAGATAAGCAAACTCTTTAGGAGTGAAGGATAATATGAGATTTATCTCCTCTCTTTATTTCTCAAGATCTTAACTCAATTACAGTGCTAGAGGTTCTCAATTTTCACTTTTTCCACATATTTTAGCTATCTGAATTTCAAAGAGAGGAACACAACCTTTCACATAACATCAGTAAGTGCTAAAAAGAGGCCACATTATAATTTACTTTGTCTACCAGATCATTACTGTATTTTAATAATACCATATAGAAATAAAAGCCTTACTTTAATTATTGTTTTTATTTTGTTTTTTTAAACCTAGTTCTTAACATATTTTAAAAACAGAAATTTGGACTTGGTCATTGTTTGTTCTCCAGTTAATTCTTCAAATAGCTTCAGGATAGCTTTAGCTAACTTGGCAAAATGCCCTCTGAAGTAAATTAGCATGTTTAACAACTTGGCCAATCTCTTGCTCACCCCCACCACAAGAAAATGCCTGTTTAATTTTAGGCAAGCATTTTAGCATATAGTGGCCTAAATTCTATACTGTGTTCATATCTTGGATTGGCTGATTTGGAGGCAGACATACTTTTTTCTGTATCTCATGCAATTTAAAAACAACAGCAGATTAGCAGTTAAATTGGCTGAACAAGTTCTGGCTCATGTCAATTAATTTCTCCAAGGATTTTTCCTTAAATAAAGCATATTTTCTACACAGCTGCAGGGAACATCTAAAACTGCTCTGCTACATAATACACCACTATCTTTGAATACTTTAATTTTTATTTATTTATTTATTTTTAAATTTTTTTGCTTTTTGGGTCACACCCAGCAATGCTCAGGGGTTACTCCTGGCTTTGCACTCAGGAATTACTCCTGGCAGTGCTTGGGGGACCATATGGGATGCCGGGGATCGAACCCGGGTCGGCCGCGTGCAAGGCAAACGCCCTACACGCTGTGCTATTGCTCCGGCCCCTAATACTTTAGTTTTTAATCTCAGTAGTTCAGTTACAAAAAACATACTGTAAACTCGGTGAGGATATTTCACCATTTTCCTACCATATTGATATAACCATAAAAATAACATTATTGATGTTTCAATACCTTTAGAATATAAACTAGAACTCTCACCTTCTGAAAGCACCTATAGACAAGAGATATCTGAGAGTATTTCTAATCTCATCAATGAAGAAACACATATTTACGAGCTGGAGCACATGGGATAGAGTGTTTGCCTTGCACTCGGCCTACCAGGGTTTGATTCCCAGCATCCCATACAGTCCCCTGAGCACTGACAGGAGTAATTCCTGAGTGCAAAGCCAGGAGTAACCCCTGTACATCACCAGATGTGACCCAAAAAGCAAAAGAAAAAAGAAAAAAAAAGAACAACATATTTAGAATCTATGCAAGCATTTTCCTTCATTTTAATACAACATTACAGTATAAAACACTGAGTCTTGGGGCTGGAGCAATAGCACAGCGGGTAGGACATTTGCCTTGCATGTGGCTGACCCGGGTTCGATTCCCAGCACCCCATATGGTCCCCTGAGGACTTCCAGGAGTAATTCCTGAGTCCAGAGCCAGGAGTAACCCCTGTGCATTGCCAGGTGTGACCCAAAAAGAAAAAAAAAAACCAATGTCTTGAAGCAATTCTGATGTCCCTCTATTAGAAACAAGGCTGAGAGGAGATACTGTACTGTTTCCTTACTCCTAATTCATAGAGTTTAATTCTTGCTTTTTGTTTGTTTGTTGGGGGGGGGGTATTAGGACCACATACAGCTGTGCTCAATTCTTGGAGAACCTTATGGGGTTTCAGGGATCACACCCATGTTGAACGAATACAAGGCAAGACCTACCTGTCGTACTGTCACTCTGGCCACCATTGAGTTTCTTAAGAAAAAGTGGCAGGGTAAAAAATAAATAAAGTAATTTTGAGACAACTGAGACTTTATGCAAACAATGCTGCACTACACCATCTTCACAGGTCTTCTTTGTGATTTAAAAAAAAGGTTTTTTTGTAGAGAAGTGGTGGTTTACCTGAATTCCCCGGAAACTAGCTAGGCTTCCTCCTCTTTCCAAACTTTCTTTATCTCTCATTTCAAAGGTATCTGAAATTAAACTTCTCGCCAGAAATTACAGTATATTAAGACATCTCCAGACGAATCAAGGGTCCCCAATTTTCCAGATGGGACAATACTTGCTTTAAAACACACACACACACACACACACACACACACACACATGCACACTCACACACACATGCATGTATGCACACACGTACCATATACATACACATAGATACATATAAAATATTGAAGACATAGAATAGTGCCTAGTTACTTTACTACTTAGGTGTTTGAAAAATGTCTTTATATTCTATTTTCAATAGTTTTATTATGTTTTATCACTAAAGTTTTTAATCACTTGAGAGGGTACAATAACACTAAATTAGAGAATGACATTTTTTGGATAGCAAAAAATTAGACTTACAAATATATGGAATTGTATTTTACGTGAGAATCTTCTTTAATTTTTTCAGGTGGCTAACCCAGGTTCGATTCTTCTGTCCCTCTTGGAGAGCCCGGCAAGCTACCGAGAGTATCCTGCCCGCACAACATAGCCTGGTAAGCTACCCATGGTGTATTTGATATGCCAAAAACAGTAGCAACAAGTCTCCCAATGGAGACGTTACTGGTGCCCACTTGAGCAAAGTGAGGAGCAATGGGATGACAGCGCTACAGTGCTTTACAAATTTGATCATGATGGTTTATAACATTCAATATTTCAACACCAATATCACCACCATTGCATCTTCCCACCACCATTATTTATAATTTTCCCAACCACCACCCATGCCTACCCTAATAGCAGCTCCTACATAATTTGTTTTATATTTATTGTTATGAATAATTTGCTAAAAATGACCCAAATAAGTTTCCTTAGAAAAAAGTGTATGAAGATTGTTGTATCCTATCCTGGAGCCACTAAGCCCTTGTATGAGAGATTACTAATATGTTGATACAGGTTAAATCTTGTTTGTTAATATTTTCTTAATCGAGGTTGGTTACCTTCTACTTTACATCCAATCTAATATGATCTGCTACTTCTGGTATATCAGTGGTGTAGAGTTTGAGATGTTGCACAGCAGCAAATGTAGTTGTGCTCCAGGAATTCAAAAACTTGAATGGGGTGATACAGCTGCAGTTAAATTTTTGACTGGCTGGTGACTTTAATGTACAGAAGCACCTCTGGATCTTGTTAATCTCTTTAAGATTTATCTATGAGTCTCTGGATTATTGCCGAGAGGCAGTTCAATGGTGTGACTGCCAGGCTCCTGGAAGAACAGGGGAATAGTGGTAGGTAGCCCATTCCAACTTCATGACAGCCTGGGGATTTTGGTCACAAAGCCTGAATAGCAGTATGTTTGGGTGGGTGGTGGGCTGCTCCACCAATCTCCGGGGTGCCCCAGATATGAGACTCAGCATGGTGCCGAGCCCAGAAGCATCGTTATATGAGGATTTCCTAAACAGGTTTATGTATCAAGTTTTTATTGTGGAGAATTATTTTCCTTTGAGAAAATATCCATTGTTTATACATATCAAAAGTTTTAGTGCTCATTAGAAGTCAAGATCATTTTGGACACAGAAAAATATGCATACAGTTGCTGTGTGTATATTCTGTGAACTATCTTTCTCACTGGATTGATTTAATATCCCAGTATTTGATTTAAAAAGTAAAGCACTCATCACTCCACTTCCTGTAAGTTACCACTTCTTGACAATGTATAATTCTTGGACATAATTACTTTGGGTCTCTAGAGTAAGATCAGTAAGCAAGTAATGAAAGATTCCTGGTAGAAGCAGATAGAACAAGACAATGACTACATATCTGAGATCAAATTATATCCACAGGGACAACAGTGCTCTCTCCAGTCTATAAAAGTCTGAAGCAAAAGCTCACTAATTTGGATGAATTGTTTGAGGAGTACTTTTGAAGTGATGAAAAGTCTGAGTTATAGATTATTGGGAAAGAAGTGCATTTTCAGGTACATCCATTGGAATGAACTGCTTACAAATGCTCATTTAAAACAACATGCTTATTGCTGGTTTTCATATGAATTTTGAAGCACACTTAAAAGCTGTTAATTGTCTTAAGTAGATTAAACAGTTTCTTCAAATCTGTTCATATAATAATTTACTTAAAATAGGCCTCTTATATTACAGTATAAATGTATGTTAACGCTATAATGACTAAACATCTTTCATTAAAAATTAGTTATAACTGGGGCTGGAATGATAACGCAGCGGGTAGGGCATTTGCTTTTCACGCAGCCGACCCGGGTTTGATTCCCAGCATCCCATATAGTCTCCCGAGCACTGCCAGGAATGATTCCTGAGTGCAGAGCCAGGAGTGACCCCTGAGTATCACCGATTGTGACCCAAAAAGAAAAAAAAATATAACTAAAATCTATAGGTTTTTATTTTTTGCTAGTCTTTGGGAAAATTCTAGATCTTTCATCCATTTAATATTCTCTAAGATATCACATTAATGAAATAGTATCATATCTTGATAGAGTCATGCTTCCAATTTTGGTTGACAGGTATCAATCAATAGAGGATGATAAAGCGAAAGTTCTTTCAGTCATTGATTCATGGATTCGAATTTCAAATTTGATATCTCCAAATGTAAATTGTTTCTCATAGGGAAAAAAGAAAATTATAAGGTTTAACTAATATATCTCTGTGACAGTCTACCTCAGAATGTCTAACAGACTATTACAAATTTTAGCTGCCAAATATTGTTTGAATACCCAAATACACATTGTTCATGCAGTTCTTGTGAGAGAAATACAGAATGGTTCTGGATTTGTATTACAATCTCTTCTTACCAGAGTTCAAAACCCAGCTCAATTATTTTCCAGCCCTTGTCTCCGATGCTCATCTCTTGCTTTGATAGTTAAATAAGGTAATGGGAGTAAGGCACTTAGCCCTGCAGATGGTATTTAATAAAAGCCAGGAGAAAGTTAATAATTATTATCTACTGCCAATACTTCTATGGAAAAAACGAAGCAAAAAAGAAATTACATATTTTTTGAATTATTCTTATTCAGCTTCTACTTTCTCCAGTCCCGACCCATGCACATAGTTTAGATAAACAGATCTATTATCAAAAAAAATACTGTTGCCTTTCGTCTTCTCAAATTGTACATATCTAATAAATCCTCCATAAATTTGACACAAATACATAGTATATATTAATATTACACATTAATATTTAATATATATGAACGTTTAGCTTAAATATTTTCTAGGGAATCCAGTTAAACTTTAATAATCAGAACATTTCAGAATTCACATTTTCTCCCTTTGGTGAAATCACTGCAATTATAGGGTTTGGCACTTTTCTTGTGTGTGATAATTTCCTCTCGATGACCGATAGGTATGTTTTGATCACACTGTCAAGTATTTTTGAGTCCTTGGCATGCAATTTTGTGGAGCCAGAACTTAAATTTAAAGTGGCTAAACACTATCTGACTAAACTCACTTTCTCAGATAAAGGGCTTCAGCTCCCATTTAGAGATTTTTGTTCTTCTCATTCCAGATTGAGATGATTCTTCTTAATGGAAAAAATGGAAACAAAATAGTAAGTTTTCTTTCTTTGTGTCACCTGGAAACACTTTACACTTTCCCAAGGAATGGTCTAACCTATGCTATTTTCATTTAGTAATTCCTCCCAAAAAACCCTGATATTTACTGGTGTGATAGATATCATGCATAATTTATTGAATTCTTTTATTTCTAACTCAAAATGTCTGCCTTTGGCATATTCCTTACATAAGATTTTTTGTCATCTCATTCAAGGTCAAAAAGGTGAGCAACAATGACCAAGTAGAATATACTTGGGTATCTTTAGTAATGACAGAACTTAAAAAAAAAAGAGTTGGATTAAGTTTTGACATATAACCAGAGTTTCCCCTTCTAGTAGACTCTATTTTCAATTTCAGACAGTTATTCACTACACCAGAGATTATACTGTTCTAATTGACATTCTCTATATATTTGTTATGACAAATAAAATAAAAATCTCAAAAATACACTCTGTTGATGTCTGGTATTGTAATACCTACTGCAGTTATGCTCTGCCCCGAATTTTCCCTTGACTTTATATACTTCCTTTAATGAAAGTGCTTCAAAGACAGTTCGTGGGTCTTTCTATCCCACTTCCAACTCCTGCTACTAGCCTTCTTCACCTGTCCCAAATCTGACAATTTACATCTTCTGCCACTCAGTAAAAACTAATTCATAAAAAGAAAATTTTCTTTGAATAATTCATGAAAAAAAATTCCAGTTTTGTAAGGACAGGTGTCCCTAGGAGCTACCACCAGAGAGATACACATAGGAGTATAGAATACAACAAATGCAAAATTGGGGGCTGGAGCAATAGCACAGAGGGTAGGTCATTTGCCTTACACGCGGCTGAACCCAGGCTCGATTCCCAGCATCCCATATGGTCCCTTGAGCACCACCAGGGGAATTTCCTGAGTGCAGAACAAGGAGTCACCCCTGTGCACTGCTGGGTGTGACCCAAAAAGCAAAAAAAGAATGCAAAATTGTAAAGATAGGGGAGAATAGTAACATATACCTCTAAGGTATTTTCAGACTTATATTCATATATAAATTATTTTGGATCTCTCAAGATCCACATAGGCCATGTGAATAAGGGTGATATAAGTGGACATTTCAACTGAAATAATAAAGAGGGTGCTCTAATGTCCCTGTCAGGTGTGTCTTAGGGGTTGACTTGCCCTAAGTGAGTGCTTACCATAGAACAGTCTAAAGACCATTAAAATAGCCACTTACTTTCAGCAAGTCTGATTTTACATAAGATGCAGTGACTTGAGAGAGAAAAAAAACATCAAAAGTTGGGCTGGGCACATAGCCAGACATCCATACACATGGAGAGAGGCATTGCAGCTGCCACAGGGGGCCCAGTGCCAGGGCAGACAAAGAAGTCAGTGGGAGGTCTAGGAAGACCTCAGGAAGCAGGCTGCTCCTATTGTCTAAAGGCTTTGCCTTGCTCTTTTTAATCTTAAAAACTTTCAAAGACATGAATTAGCTAACCAGAAGGGGAGGTTCTACAAGGTTGGAAAAAATATAGACACACAAATAAATACATGAATTCATAACTTAAACTAGGCTTATTGCAGAGGAGCTAGTAGTAAAGCAACCAAAACTAAAGGCGTATCAGAAGGAGGAAGCCTATGATTTTTTTCCAGTAAACAGAGAGGACATGGTGAGATTCAGCCAAGTTGGCAGAATGTCAAAGTGCCTTCTGATGTCAGTGCTGAGAGGCCTGAGTGAAGGAGATGACGTGTGGGCAACAGGAATAAATTACCCTGAATTCAGTGAAACTGAGTAAGTAAACAGGTGTCACCTTATACCCAGTACAATCAGCTGCTATGGATCATTGAAGAGGGGTTGAGAGTTCACTATAATTAAAAAATCTAACCTGCTATCAACTCAAAATCATATATAAAGTATTCTAACCAATGATCCTTTGAGCTGGGTAAGTATAGTAGAAGGCAAAGAGCCAATTTTGTAAGCAGAGATATGGACTAGAGTTCTCACTACTGTGGAGAGTCAAACACATTTCCTTGCCTCCTTGAGTCTTACTATTCTTGATAATAACAAAAGGTAATGACTCAAACATGAAAGGGTTATTATAACAAGTGCAGAAGGTGGCCTCAAAATAATGTCACATGACAATCATGTAGTTACAAGGTACTTTATTTTTATTATCACCATCATAATCTTCTGCAGAATCTCCTGCCCCCACGCCAGGCTGTCTTCACTGGTGCCCCCTGAGAGAGGGGCGGGTTGAGTTTCTCTTCCCACCCCAAGCCAAGCCCCAGCAGCCAAAAACCTCCAAAACCCAGCCACAGGCATGCTCAAGGCCACTCTCTGCAAGCTCAGATGAGCCTCACCCATGAAGAAACCGACAGAGGAACCCAGGTGTGCGGCACCCGTGGCTGAGATCTCCAAGCCTGCTCAGGTCGGAACTGGGCCTCCTTCACCCAGATCTCCAGTTTTCCAGTAACTTGGCAGTCACACCTAAAAACTGCCCCTGGCGCTATGTAATCTCATTAATGACCAAGATGCAGATACTATAAAACAAAGGCTCCAGAAGAGAGCGATGCAGAATATTGCATGGCAGAGCCTGGTAAGCTCCCCATGGTGTATTTGATATGCCAAAAACAGTAGCAATAATGGACCTCATCCCCTGACCCTGAACGTGACAGGGATGAATGGAGATGTTACTGGTGCCCTACTGAGAAAACTGATGAGAAACAGGATGACAGTGATTCAGTGATACAGTGATCACCATCATACTGATTAACTCTACAGGTTCTCTTGGAAAATAACCTTGAAGCCATGGACTGACCCCAGCAGCTCTATTCACTTCTATGGATGTGAATCTCACTAACAGAAACAGAATTTAGCCTGACTGAGCATTCAGTGATCCTCTGGACCAAAACTCACCCTAATACCAAGACACAGTATAAGATGTCCCTGTAAAATCAAGTTATTTTGGACAAAGGAATCTTTAAAGAGAGAATACGTTATATGTTAGAGTCTAATAAAGCTTTCAAAAATAAAAGAATCACTAAAAATAAATTAACAAGCAAATAAATAAAGGAATTATTGTGGTTTATGACCACTGCACAGTGTTAATAACATGGACTGAGGAAATTATAACACATGGGTAAGATACTTCTGCTTATGACCAACACCAGTTCTATCCCTGGTACTGCATATAATCCACCAGGCACATGAGGAGAAAAACCTGAGCATAAAGTCAAGAGTAAACTCTGAGCACTGCTGTGCATGTTACCCAAACAGATCAACAAACAAACAAGTCATTCTCATGATAGATTTTATGTCCCACAGTATGTGAAGCACCCTGTGATCATAAAGGTAAATGATGTTAGCTTTCTTCCTTCATAGCCATTAAAGAGAAAGATAGTCAAATTTCATATACCCCAGAGTACATATATTGTTATGCAAAAAAAGTATTTCCTAAGTCCGGCTAACAATTTTCTTGATCATACTCCAAGTAACAAAATACTTTAAAAAATCATTTTATTAAGTTTTGATGAGCCTAGAGAAGCTAAGAGGAAATGACAGGCTTTGATACAAAGTTATAGACCTGCGTTCTAAGTGTGGAAATTCATATAAATTTGTTTTTGTTGCACTGATTTTGATAATCTGCCATAAAACTTTTGTTAATGCTAAGAGGAAAGACATAGCTAATGCTATAAATTCACTTAGATAACTCTGTCTTACATACTTTGGTAGCAAATTAAATTTATCACTTCATTATCCTTTCCTGGCAGTTGGAAGTTGTAGACTTTAATGGAAGGTGCCAGGGTTGCTAATAGAATCTTCTCGTCACAGATGAAGGAAATGTAAAAGCAAAACTCACAAAAGATTTGATGGGATTCAGGCTAAAAAATAACAGCACCCAACAGCACAAACGAAGAATGAAGCCTCTGCGCCATCAGAGGATGGAATTAATTATCTAACAGATTTGTGAATTTTTTTCCTCTATAAATAAAAATGTAGCAACTTTCACCAGTGATCACTTGGCCCAGTCATTGCCTATATATTAGAATTAATGAAGATATTGACATAAACCTTAAAGTGTTTTCATCCCTCAAGACATAATTCATTCTCTGCACAATTGCTCCTGATACTCCAGGTTAAGTCAGACATTGTTATACGACAAAGCCTTATGATTAATTATAACTTTTGTAACTGGTATTATAATAGCAGCTATATTGAAAGGAAGTGTAGCTATGTGGTTGAGACAATATATATATATATTTAATTTTATTGAATCATCATGAGATAGTTACAAGTTTTCATGTTTGGGTTATAATCACACAATTGTAATGTGCACCAGTGCACATTCCCCACCACCAATATCCCCGGTATACCCCCCCCTTTCCCACCCTCCCCTTGCCTCCATGGCAGACAATATTCCCCATACTCTCTCTCTACTTTTGGGCATTATGGCTTGCAACACAGACACTGAGAGGTCATCATGTTTGGTCCATTATCTAATTTTGGCACACATCTCCCATCCCAAGTGGTTCCCCCAGCCATCATTTTCTTAGTGATCCGTTCTCTATTCCATCTGCCTTCTCCCCTCCATTCGTGAAGCAATCTTCCAGTTATAGGGCAATCCCCCTGGCCCTTGTATCTACTGTCCTTGGGTGTCAGCCTCATGTTATGTTATTCAAAAATGAGTGCATTCCTTCTATGTCTGTCCCTCTCTTTCTATTTCATTTCACTTAGCATAATACTCTCCATGTCTATCTATTTATAAGCAAATGTCATGACTTCATCTCTCCTAACAGCTGCATAGTATTCCACTGTGTAGATGTACGAAAGTTTCTTTAACCAGTCATCTGTTCTAGGGCTCTTGGGTTGTTTCCAGATTTTGGCTATTGTGAACAGTGCTGCAATGAATAAGCCAATATTTTTTTAATAACAAATATAATTTGATTTATATCCTTCTCCTACCAGTAAAGAACTAAACCTCTTTAAGCCTCAGTTTTCACCTTTGAAAGGTGGAGATACATAATATGTTTATATGGATTATGGAATATATGGATGTAAGCAATGTATGTATAAAATTATGCAAAGCTTTAAATTGCTTGGGCTGGAGTGATAGCATAGCGGTAGGGCATTTACCTCGCACGTGGCTTAAATTGCTTAGCTGTACTCTGATTTTTTTGCAAGTGGCCATCACTTAATAACAAAAGATCAATCTTGTCTATATCTATCACAATATTTGTTATTTATTATATACTCAACAGTTGATGGATGAATAGATCTATTTAAATAATTAAAATCAAAATTCAATTGCTTCTTGGCCTTTTGGCTAAGATCAAGTGTAAATTCCAAATTCAATGAAAAGTTTCAGATAAAGGAAAATATATGTAAGATATTTCAATTACTAGTTAAAATCAAAATCATCACAAAAATTTAGTTCAGAATAAAATAGCTAAAGTTTATTTATATTTTATTTAGCACTAACACTGTCATCCCATTGTTCATTGAGCAGGCACAGTAACGTCTCCATTGTGAGACCTGTTACTGTTTCTGGCATATCGAATACACCACAGTAACTTGCCAGGCTCTGCTGTGCGGGCAGGATACTCTTGGTAGATTGCCGGGGTCTCTGAGAGGGATGGAGGAATCGAACCCGGGTTGGCCTCGTGCTAGGCAAACGCCCTACCCACTGTGCTATCGCTCCAGTCCGTATATATTTTATTTATAAAATATGAATTATGTTATATAATTTTCTGGGATCAATGTATTAAAGCAGAAACTTTGAAGAGAAAAACACAAGTAAACATCAGCATTGAAATATAGCATTTCAAAAGTAATGCCCACATGGAAGGCACAAATGAATAAATGGAAATTCAAATTCAAGAGTTTTATTTTATTTTATTTTATTTTTATTTTTATTTATTTATTTTTTTGCTTTCTGGGTCACACCAGGCGATGCTCAGGGGTTACTCCTGACTCTGTACTCAGGAATTATTCCTGGTGGTGCTCAGGGGATCATATGGGATGCTGGGATTTAAACCCAGGTCGGACTTGTACAAGGCAAATGCCCTACCCGCTGTACTATCGCTCCAGCCCCAAGAGTTTTATTTTTATTTCTACAAATGTCATGATTTTATTATCCATTAATAGTGCAAACTCTGCCAAAATTATTGTGCAAATATATTTATATATTTATATATACACTCACACATATATATATACATATATACATATATATGCATTTTAAGCATATTTAGAAAAAAATTCTGACCAATTTCTCAATTTGTTTGTATGACAGTGAGTAGGATATTAGGGCACTAAGCGTCCAGTTAGCATGTATCACTCTATCAGGAATCAATTGAAGGGTCTGTTCTGGGATCTATGGCCTCAGGCAAGGCCAGCTTTTGTTAACAGAGGCTGCAGGCATTGGCTGATCCACAAAGCAAAGCTAGTTGAAGGCTGACCAAAGGGCCTAATCAAAATTTCTGTCTTGAAGAAACAGCTTCTCATTTGCATCATGATGTCATATCCCTTACCTGCATCACTCCTCCAGGAGCCAGATGTTTCTCTTCTTAATTCCTAGGCCCCAGCTATCCTCCCCGATGTGCAATGCCTTAAAGAATTCCAATTCTACACCCAGCTGCTGGCAAGTAGACAGAGGGAAATACATTTGTTTATGCCCCCAGCTATCCATTTTCTTTAAGCTGTTTCCAGCCAAGATTTTTATCTACATTCTAGTTATTCTTTACCAGTGGTTAAATTCATAAGGCTTTTAGCTCCCAAAGGCTATCTGATTAAAAGTAATTTGGAGCTTAAAAGAAGAAAAGAAAAATAGTTAGTTTTTCTTTCATGTTCCTTTGTTCCTAAAGTATTATTTGAAGCTTGTTTTCTAGATTTTTCTAAATTTAAGGTAAATGTGTATTAAAATACTGTATTTGTGTACACTGTAAACTACATAGATTGTGAATATACAGTTGGACTTTTTCATAAATGATCTATATTCATAAAACCTTCACTTAACATTTTTATCACTTAACAAAATTCTTCATCTTCTCCAGCCAATTTTACTTTTTGCTGTTTTTTTTAATAACATATATTTATGTTTTCTATATTTCTGTCATCCCGTTGCTCATCAATTTGCTCAAGTGGGCACCAGTAACGTCTCATTATGAGACTAACTTAGATTTATTTGGGGGGCACACCTTGTACTATGTGCTTACTTTTTGGTCTGTGCTCAGGAATCACTTTTGTTAGTGCTTGTGGGACCATATGCAATGCTGGGGATCACACCAGAGACAGCTGTGTGTAACAGGAACACTTAATCTCCTTGAACTTATTCACCATATTTAAATTCCATATAAAGGGCATTTATTATTTTGTTTGTATTCTTTTGTATCTGGATTCTTCTGTTTTTTTTCTTGTTTGGGTCACAGGGGTTACTCCTGGCTCTGCACTCAGGAAATACTCCTGGTGGTGCTCAGGGGACCATATGGGATGCCGGGAATCGAACCCAGGTTGGCCCTGTGCAAGGCAAATGCCCTACCCACTGTGCTATCACTCCAGCCCCTGTATCTGACTTCTTTTCTGTTAATTAACACAATATTTTTTTTTAACTCATCAGCCTCTAACTTTATGAAGATATATATATATATATTTTTTCTCTAGGATAAATACCTGGAGGTGAAATTTTGGGTCTTAAAACAAAGTATGAAAAAAAAATTCTGAGTGGATGTAGCATTTTGTTTGCTTATCGGCAAAGTAGAAGAGTTTCAGTTCTATATTCTTGCCAACTTTTGATGTTGTTAGACTTTTTCATTTTAGCCACTAGAGTAGAGCAATGTGATATTTCATTGTAGTTTGCTGCATTTTCTAATGTTTTTCTCAGTTGTTCTGTGGCCAGGTTTGTCACTTCATTTCTTTTTTGGGCCAAACCCACTGTGCTCAGGGGTTACTCCTGGCTCTGCACTGAGGAGTTACTGCTGACTGCTCAGGGGACCATATGGGATGCTGTGGATCGAACCTGGGTGGGCCATGTGTAAAGCAAAACCTTACCCGCTGCTCTGTCTCTACACCTCGGTTTGTGAGTTCTTTACTCACTGTGTCCTTCACTTAAGAAACTATCATGCCAAGCCATCGTTCAAAGGTCAAGCTAAACTATGATGATGTGCAAGGCCATTTTCATGACCTAAGTTGATGATGTCAAAAGATTTATCTTCTCAAACATTATTTTAGACCTCTCTTCTGATAAGCGAGCATCTTTTGAGTTTCTTAGGAGGGGCAGAATAAATTACCAGTACAATAGCAGTCCAGATAGAAACGTTAGAATCTCTGTGCATATTTATACAAACACCTGCACAATCTCAGTTCTAAAGGTAAAATGAAGGGATACAGGTGAAGGTGTGTGCATGCTAGAGTATTTCCTTTTTACCTCACTTGTTTTCTCTAGGCCGCAACTCCAAATTAAATCAGTAAGTATAATTCTTCTTAGCCCCAAAAAATTATATTTAAAAGAACATTTGATTCAAGTTAACCTATTATAAATTGGTTGAAGGTGAGAGGAACCATATTTCATATAATTTGGGTAAAATAAAACTTGAAAACAGTGTGAATCAATTGAACTGTCCTTTTTGGTTGCATCCTTCAACCACTGAATATTCAATATAGCATTTTGCAAAAACTGATTTGATTTAAGAACATCTGCAGCAGTCTGGAACACATTTTCCCCTGTACTTGACTTTTAGCTCATTATAGCTCTCAGATGTTCTCGCAGCAATCCTGTGACATATTGGAGTGTTACTGAACAAACATCAGTGAAGTCTATGACTGGAGGAGTGTCAATCTCAGTTGAAAATGTTTCAGGTTTCTTAGCATCAACACTGAAGAATTTAATTAACCCACTGAAACTTTCAAAATGATAGTTAATGCATGGAAGAAATGAGAAATCAGAAAAGCGAGTGTGTGTGTGTGTGGGGTAGAAGTGCTTTACCTCCTACAGGCTGACACCTGCCACCCGGAGTCTGTGTTCAGGCAGCCCAGGAGAAGCCTTGTTGCTCTGTACAGCTTCACATTTTGTCACAAAACCTCTGGCTTGCTCTCTTGCCCCTATAGAGATGGAGAAGGTGTAGGTGGCAGCTTCTGCTGTCACACTTCCCTGGTTCCCAAACAAGGTCAGCTTCCAGCTTCTAATCAATGCCCATCCAGCTGTGCTCATGTTTTTAGTAGGTGGGGCTGGGAAACCAAGGTCAGGCAAGCTCTGTCGGCAGTGACACAGTGTTTTGCCCGCCGCTGCTATTACATTAAGGAAGCAGCTGGTGAGATAATATATGCCAAAGTGCTTTGTAAATTATAAAGTGCTTATATAATTGTAGAGATAATCACTACTGCTGTTTTAGTCCTGGGGTGCAGGAAGAGCACTGAACTGGGCCACTGGGTGCAAAGGTTTCCAGGGAAGCTGACTCCATGGGTGTGGAAGATGCAGAGGGCAGCTGGAAAGATAACAATCATGAGAGGAGGGGGGGAGGGGAGCACATGCAGTAATACAAGCACCACGAAGAGAGAACTCTAGCTCTTCAGAGCCCAAATGAAAGAGGTGCGGGTCCTAAAAGATCAGGTCCAAGAAAGTGTTCTTCACTCACAGAACTCTCTCCACATTAGAAGCTGGTGATTCCCCTAGACCTCTGCCATAATATATATTTATCAGAGTTTATATTTCAAATGATTCTGGCAATCATTCTCAAATTCTCTGTCATTCTGCTAGTCTATATATCTCTCTGTATCACTGTAATTTCATACTTTATTGTCAATAACTCTTTAATTGTCTGATTTCCATAGTACTCCTTTCAAAAGAGGAATTATGTGATTTTTAATATAAGTCTCTACAATGCCTGGCACATATAGGTGCTAACAATTGTTCAATTAAAAAAACCAGAGAGAAACCAGGAGAAAAGAATGTGGGGGAAAAAAAAGTAAAAGGAAAGGGTGTGGGGATGGGAAAAGAATCAGAGGACTGGGGACAAGATCCTGTGGTAGAGCATACCTAGCATGTGTGAGGTCCTGAGTTTGGACCCTGGCACTGCATACTCACCCTCTGCCCCCCTCCAACAGCTCCACTGCATGTAGCCTGAGCACATCACCCTGAGCATCCTCACGGTGGACCAGGTGGCTGCCAGTATTACTGGGTGTAAGTTACTTTAACAAAAGTCAAAGAAGAAATTTCAAATGTGATGAATAAGTCTGTTGCTCAGGATGACATGATCTAGTCATCATCAGACTAGGTAATCACTGGATTTGGGGATCACTAAGTGCCTCATAATTTTAGTACAAGGAACTTTAGTGACTGTATGGGTGGGGATGAGTAGAAATCCACTTTGATACATTTAAAATATAAAAACAAATTTAGGATAGGAGACAATGAGTGGAAGAAATGTTTTCTAGAACATCATCTGTGATAGGAAGGGTTCCATTCATGTTACTTATTTTTCATAGCAATCGTGAAATAGAGGTCACTACACCCAGTGTTTGGATGAGAAGATGAAAGCAAAGAGGAAGTATGTATATTACCCAAGTAATTTGTGATGGCAAGAAAGAGGATATGTATAAGGTACTCTGGTTTCCTTTGTTGGATTACTTCAACTGGTGGAAATCTTCTCAATAATGTACGTAAACAAAGGCATGAGGAATGTTTTTTCTGAATGGTCTAGGGTAAAAGGCTATCTGGTAATTTGTATATGAATCAAAGAGATCAGAGATGATTTGGAATGATGACGTAAGGAAACTGCACTATGGTACTACCTGCTAAACCATGCAAAAGATACAGAAAAGCAAGTAAAGATCATCGAAGAATAGTCCCATTGAAAGAAAAATTTCAATGGGTTAAAGAGTCATCAAGCCCTCTGATAACAATACAATTTATCTGAAATTCTGTGTTAATTTTCATTGGCCAGCTGTACTGTCATAAAAACACCAAAATCTCAGTGACTTAATGGAACAGAATTTGGTTTTTCACTCACAAAATAAAAAATGTCTCTAGATATCTGATATGGGGTCTTAGTATTCCAGGCTATTATTATTATTATTATTATTATTATTATTATTATTATTATTATTTAAATTTAAGCTTGGACTGGAGCAATAGCACAGTGCATAGGGTGTTTGCCTTACAAGCGGCCGAACGGGTTCGATTCCTCTGTCCCTCCAGAGAGCCTGACAAGCTACCGAGAGTATCCCGCCTGCACGGCAGAGCCTGGCAAGCTACCCGTGGTGTATTTGATATGCCAAAAACAGTAACAGCAAGTCTCACAATGGAGACGTTACTAGTGCCCACTTGAGCAAATCGATGAACAACGAGATGACAGTGACAGTGACAGTGAAAGTTGACTAAGTAGAAGCTTTATTTATTACATTCAATATCCCAACAACAGCCTCACTGCCATTGCACCTTCTCACCACTATTCTTTCCAGTTTCCCCAACCACCCTCAAGCCTGTCCCTATAGCAGTCCCTGAATAACTTATCTTATATTGCTTGTCATAATTCTCTAAAAATGCTCAAAAAATATTTCCTTAGAAGAAAGTGTGTGAATATTGCTGTATCTCACCATGGAGCCATTATGCCTTCGTAGAAGAGATTCCTAACATGTTACTACAGGTTAAGCTTTGTGTGTTTATATTGTCTTAATCAAGATTGGTTGCTTTCTACTGTACATCCCCCCCAATGTGATGTGATATTCCTGGTTTATCAGTGGTATGGAACTGAGATGTTGCATGGCCACAAATGAGAACAGGCCTTTATTTTATGCTTCTACTTTGTTGACCTGAAACTTCAACCTTTCTTCTGGCAAAAAAAAAAAAGTATGTGGGGAACTCATTGCCAATGATTAGATGCTCTTTAATACTCCTAAATCCACCCAGAATCATATTTCATACTTCATTCACATCTCATTGTAGAGAGGAATGGTTGCATTTTCACCTAATTTTAGGGAACACCCAAAAGGAAAGGATGTTTACTTCTCCTAACAAACCAAGGGGGACCACAGAACAGGGAACATCAGTAAGCCTGCTACAAACATCATAGGCATGAACACAGGATTGTCTTGCAGAGTTATGTATCTTATTGAATATTGTTGGCAAGAACTAATACTAGAACATACTAATTTTCCTGGGAGACCTAGATTATCACTAATGTCATGCTTAATTTCATGAGTTTCACTTGGGACTTAGGTTAAATAGAAAAAATCACCCTGTAACATTGAGATCTAAAGACTTCTGCAATATTGGGGAACATTCTGCAACTTTTTTAGATTGGGCACATGTGGAGAGTAACTGCCTGCAGGGAAGACAAGCAAATTGTCTTAAAGTTCTAAGATAATAACTCTTCAAAACGTGTGGTTTTGATGTGGTTCACTGGGAAGGACCTGGGGCATACTGGTCAGCCTGATCTGAGGAGCTGGGAGAGAGGGCTTCAAAGCACTTCCAGTATAGTGAAACTTCTCAAACTATGTCTAGAATTGCCAGTAAAAAGATTCCCTGTGCAGCTTTAGTCACATTCTTTGTATAGGTTATGGTCACAAACCTACTTCTTTGACTATGAAGCAAAGGCTACTAGGGGTGACAGGTTTGAGACTCAAGTAAAATTATCTTCCATTATCTAGATGGCAATAAATGAGAGGTATTAGAGTTTGATGTTTATCTAGATCAATATGAATAACCAAAGAGGTTTCAGGTTTCTAGGGAGAAGAGGAAAATGGCTGAATCTTTCATATGCACATCGAAACTAATTTGGTTAACCATGAGATTGTTAATTATTCAGTTACTGAAGATCATGTTGGTCTCTATTTCCTAAACTTCCAAGATTCTGATAAAGATATTAAAAAGCAGTTAGGATATATATCATTTAAAAGTGAAAAGATTCTGTTTTTTTTATCTTTATGTGGGAGATAATATCTCCATTTATATTTCAAATATCAGACACTTCATTTTTCCCTCCAATCTCAGATTAGTACAAATTGGCACAAAGCCAAATATAATTAGAATTTCTGTTGACTCTTTACATTATCAAAATGACTCCTCTGACTCATTTAATTACTAGAAAATTATATCTGTTATCTAGTACTCCCTTTATTCAAGTGGGCAGATGGGCTTCAATATATAGAAAATACAAATTTTTTTCCCCTCAGGAAGAATCCCAAGGGCATATTTTATAATTACACAGAGAATTTTAACTTACTTCATAAAATCAGGATTAGGAACAAAGGTAACTGGTTTGTGGTAAATGGCCCCTGAATTTATAGTGTTCTTGGAAGGAACAATGGGGGAGAAGTTCAAGCATAGTATTGAAATTCATATTTTAACTTACAAGTTCATAATAATGTCTCCTTTACAAATTCTCCAGTCCCATTCGGAACAAGAGAAAAAATTCATTTTTCTCTGACTTAAAAGAGATACCAGGACTGATTCGGAAAAGTTGTATTAGAGATGAAAAGCACTTTGGCACAAATTCTAATCATATAATTAATATTAATAAGGTGTATTCTGATTAAAGTAGCGTATGTAATGAAGTATGAGAAATTATACTTAACCATTTACTTTCATGAATGTGATTAAAAAAAGTAATTACACCTGTGCTTTAGTTGTCAATTTTAAGAGTGAGAAGAAATACGGAAATGCACTTTTAAAAATTCTGACAGATAAAGACAAAGTATGATGGGATGCTGGCAAAATAGTAAAATGCATAGTTTATATTTCATTTCAGGCATGCAGTGGTGGTCGTCAATGAGGCAGCTGAAAGGGTTTGAAATTCTAAATCTCAGTACTGCCCCAGTTCTTACACCTGTCAAGTTCTCCTTTCACACTCAGAAGTGGGAAGCCAAGTCTCAATGTCTTGCCTTCTGTCTGTGACTATGCAGACATTGCCAATTGATCACAGACCAACGGTGACTTGTTTCTAGTTATATTCCTCCTCTACATAATACTCTTAGCAATTGCCACCAACTAGTGGAGTTGGCCTGTGAAATAAGCCTCATTACCCCAAGAGGAGAGAGAAAACAAGCTTGGAAGCTTATCCAAGGATAAACTACTTTAGTCATGATGCTTTCATTACATCTTTCCATAAGAAGCTCTACCAGTACCTTTCCTCACAATCCATAGTAAATTTTTTTTTTCGCTTTTTGGATCACACCCAGCGATGCACAGGGGTTAATCCTGGTTCATGCACTCAGGAATTACTCCTGGTAGTGCTCAGGGGACCATATGGGATGCTGGGAATCAAACCCGGGTTGGCTGCGTGCAAGGCAAACGCCCTACATGCTGTGCTATCACTCCAGCCTCTCCATGGTAAATTCTTATGATGTTATTTCTTATTTGTGAAAGACACTAGGTCCCCTTACTCTTCCTTTTATTAAGGACTAATGATGCATCATTCACACCAGTTTACTGATAAACCTAACATGGTAAGTTTTATCTCTATTTTTACCACAAAAGTAAGGACTTTTGAATGGCTTGCAGTGTGTGTAAGCAGTATTTCAAAGGGTAGGAATTTGACCAGATTAAAATAAAGAAACAACTAAGATTATGTTACTATTTAATTGAAGATAAAGAAAATACAAAATGTGTTAAGTATTAATTGGAGAGTATAAACAAAATATAGAATAAATCAACTCATCAATTAAATGTTATTTTGGACCTTTTATACGCATGTTCTAGAAGATAATATATTTTATCTAAATTACTTTAATATCTATCTATGCATCTGTCCATCATCTATCAATTAATCTGATCTAATTATAGTAACTGTACATGTTAAATGCCTGCTATGAGCTATATACTTTATGTGAATGATTTAGTCTTTACAATGTATCTAAAATAGGTATCATTATCTCAGTTTGCATTTTGGAAATGAAGAGTGAAAAATTTATATAGCTTACCAGAGTTGACTTAATAGTAAGACACTGAGCCTGGATCTAAACCAAACCTTCTGGATTCCAAACAGTGTATTTCTTGAGTACAGAGCATTACTGTTTTCTGTGAGATCATTATGCATTCATGAGATAAAACATTCATATCTACAAGAAAAGGCTATTAAAACCCAATATTACTAGCTTCTAATTAGAAATAATCACCTTTATAAAACAGGTGTCTGATTTATTCTTAATGGATACTTGAGATTTAAGTATTCTACCTATACTTAGTTATCTATTGAGTAGATGTTGATTTATCAACTTTGGAAATTTTGAATTTCCAGGACCTGGTGATTTTTTATGTCCAAAGTAATGGATTAAGCAATAAAATTTAGTTTCAAGCAATCTGTCTATATTCATAAAAGGTAACTTCAGCAACAATGTTTTCTATTTCAGTAATTATCAAAGTAACTTATAGAAACATAAAATGTTCTCTGGAACTATTCTAAGAATATATATGTATTGGGGATGGAGCGATAGCACAGCAGGTAAGGTGTTTGCCTTGCATGCGGCCGACCCGGGTTCGATTCCTCCGTCCCTCTCAGAGATCTCAGCAAGCAATAGTACCCCGCCCGCAAGGCAGAGCCTGGCAAGCTCCCCGTGGCGTATTCGATATGCCAAAAACAGTGACAAGTCTCACAATAGAGATGTTACTGGTGCCCGCTTGGGCAAATCGAAGAGCAACGGACTGACAGTGATACAGTGATGATGTATTGTACTAAAATCCCAGGTAGGAGAAAGAATAACTGCAGGGACCAAGCTGAAATGGGAGTAAAGTACATAGGGCACTAAGATGAACTTGAAGGGAAATAGCTTTCCCTTTTCCCCTATTTTTTTTTCTGGGTTAGCTCTGCAGATCAGCTAAGATTAAAAAAAAAGTTGTAGCTGGAGAGGGGTCAGTTGCAAGACAAGTAAGAATCTCACCATTGATTTATACTGTAAGAAACCATATACTCCCTTATAAGATTAAATTATTTCAAAGTGTCCCAATTTACATTTTAAAAGTACAGTGCACCTATTAATATGTAACACATCTATTCTGGTCAGACTTCTTTGTAAGATAAAAGTATTAATAATAATTTCTCCCATTCTGTTGAGGTTTCATTTTCTTTTCTTTTTCTTTTTGGATCACACCTGGCAATGCACAAGAGTTACTCCTGGCTCATGCACTCAGGAATTACTCCTGGAGGTGCTCAGGGGACCATATGGGATGCTGGGAATCGAACCCGGGTCAGCCGCGTGCAAGGGAAATGCCCTACCCACTGTGCTATCGCTCCAGCCCCCGAGATTTCATTTTCTTGACTGTGATGTTTGCAGAGTAGAAGTTAATTTTTATTATGTACAATTATCATTTTTGTTTACTCCTTGGGAGTATCTTTCTGTATTCTGGTTAATTTTTCTTCAGATCTCAAGGTTATGAATATATAATTTTTGTGAAATTTTATAGTCTTACTTTTCACTTTATGTTCATGATATACTTAAGTTTCCTTTACATCCTTCTTGAAGAAAGTATGAGCTTCATTTTTGTTAACATATGTGTTATACATATGTTATACATATACATATTATATATGTATATGCATCCACTAACTCCACATCATTTATTGCGATGACCTTCCTTTCTCTGCTGTACTATTTTGGTACTTTTGTCAAAAATCAATTCAGTGTATGTATGTGGGTCTATTTCTAGACTTTCTATCTGTCCCATTGATCTATTTGTCTAGATGGATACTAAAACAACTTGCTAACTGTAGATTTACAGAAACTCTTGATGGTGAATAGGTCAAATTCTCTAACTTGTTCTTTTCAACACTGTCTCACTCCTTTGTTCAAAGCTCCTTTTATTACCATGTAAAATTCAGAATCAGCCTATCAACTTCTACATAATTATACTGGGAATTTTAAATATCATAGATAGTTATATCTATGATATAATTACAGATCAATTTGTCCTAGTTATACATCTGTCCATTGATTACTCTTCATTGAGTTTCAGCAATCAAATATTTTAGTGTGTGGACATTGTTTATATTTAATTTGTTCAGATTTTGACCTTAATAGATTCTCTAGGAGTTTCAGTGTATATTAACATCATTATCTATAAAATAAGTCAGTTCTTTGTTTATATTATGTGATTTCTTTCTTTCTTTAATCTTACTGCATTTATTAGAAGCTCTACTACAACACCTAAGTAGAACCTATTAAATGGAAATCATGTCTAGTTTTTTATTTTTGGAGAAAAATTATTTGTATACCAGTAGGTGCTACATGAGCTATAGACAGTGTGCTCTTTATTATACTGAGGAAGTTTTCTTTGAGTATAAGATAGATGACTTACAGGGTTTCCTATGAACAAATGGTGGATTTGGTCAAATGATTTCTTACATCCAAGGACTCAAACCAAGAGTATCTCCTTGGTTTGAGTCCTTGGATGAGTATCTCCTTACATTAAACAAATTATAATGTCAATTTAAAATTTGACAAGAAATTTATATAGGCACCTCAAAGATGGATACTTAATAAGGAAAAATAATGTTTAACACTATTAGTTTTCAAGAAGGTAAAAACTAAATCACAAAAAATTCCAGTTTACATATACCAAAATAACTCAAATTAACGATCGAGAATATAAAATGCTGACTTAAATGCAAGAAACAATGATGTTCCCATCTACATCGGGTAAGATCAGATGGTCAGCTACTTTGGAATTATGGTTTGTACTTTTAAATATAAAAGCTTTCGCATTTTAAATATATATATATATATATATATATATATATATATATATATATATATATTTGGGGGCTGGAGCAATAGCACAGCGGTTGGGCTTTCGCCTTTCATGCGGCTTACCCGAGTTCGATTCCTCTGCCCCTCTCGGAGAGCCTGGCAAGCTACCAAGAGTATCGAGCCTGCGCGGCAGAGCCTGGCAAGCTACCCGTGTGTATTGGATATGCCAAAAACAGTAACAATAAACCTCTCAATGAGAGACGTTACTGGTGCCTGCTTGAACAAATCGATGAGCATAGGGATAACAGTGATTACAGTGATATATATTTTAAATATAAAAAGTTAACTTTTATTATTATTATTATTTTTAACTTTTTATTGAATCACCATGTGGAAAGTTACAAAGTTCTAAGGTTTATGTCTCAGTTATACAATATTCAAACACCCATCCCTTCACCAGTGCCCATAGTCCACCACCAAAAACCCCAGTATACCCCCCGCCCCCACCCCCTACCCCCTACTTTATAACTAATGAATTTCACTTTATTTGCTCTTTACCTTGATTACATTCCATATTTCAACACAAAACTCACTATAGTTGTTGGAGTTTCCACCCAAGAGAGACAGACCTACTACCAAGGAAGCATTTGATAATTAGTTTTCCATTGCTGGGAATGAAGAGATATGGAGCCCCACTGCTACAAGTACATAACTATTCTTCTTCTTCTTTTTTTTTTCTTTTTCCTTTTCCCTTTTTTTTTTCACCCTCATCCCCATCCCGCGCCTCATAGTATGGTGTATGCCATGCCGCAATGGCCGGCGTGGGGCTTTTGCTTAGTTCACAGTCCAGAGAGGTGGCTGCTACATTAATAACCTTCAATATTTCAACAAAAACTTACTGATATTATTTGGGGTTTCCCCCCCAAGTCAGACCTGTTCAAAAGGAACCGTTTTACACTGCTGACAATTATAAATGATAAGTCGTGCGTCCGCGCGGTTTTGGATTTCTGTATAAAGTCCAGGGAAAATTCTATCAGAAATTGCATATCCCAGTTTGCAGTCCCAGTGCATTGTTATTAGAAGCTGCGCTGGATGCCCGAAAGTGTTAGGTCTCTGGAATCAAAATATTTAGGCGCAGAGGGTCCGTTTCCCTCTCAGCAGCTCCGAATTTATCTGGGCCGAGGGCATGCCGGTTACACCCCCTTCCCATGAGTCCCTGGGAGCCCCAGTGTAGAAATCGAATACCTCTGGGTTAGGATTCTCACAGATGGCGCCTGCCATGCGGTTGCTGCCTCTGCTGTTTTGCCGCCGCTGCCGCCGCCGCCATTTTCCGTGCAGGAAGACAGGGTGGGGAGGAAAAAACTCCACCCCCGGGCAGCACAGGGCTGAAGCCTAGTTCACAGTCCCAGTGCATTGTTCACAGTGCATTGTTATTAGAAGCTGCGCTGGATGTCCGAAAGTGTTAGGTCTCTGGAATCAAAGTCTTTAGGCGCAGAGGGTCCCTTATTATTTTTTAATTTTTTTTTTTTTTTTTTTTGCTTTTTGGGTCATACCCAGTGATGCTCAGGGATTACTCCTGGCTCTGCATTCAGGTATTACTCCTGGCGGTGCTCAGAGGACCATATAGGATGCTGGGAATCAAACCCGGGTCAGTTGCATGCAAGGCAAATGTCCTCCTTGCTGTGCTATTGCTCCAGCCCAAAAAGTTTAAATTTTTTCATTTAAGGTTAAACATTAAAAATACATATTTTATTTATTTATTTTTTATTTTACTGAATCACCATGTGGAAAGTTACAAAGTTCTCAGGCTTATGTCTCAGTTATACAATATTCAAACACCCATCCCTTCACCAGTGCCCATAGTCCACCACCAAAAACCCCAGTATACCTCCCACCTCCCACCCCCCACCCCCGCCTGTGTAACTGATAAATTTCACTTCATTTTCTCTTTACCTTGATTACATTCCATATTTCAACACAAAACTCACTATTGTTGTTGGAGTTTCCCCCCCAAAAAAACAGCCCTACTGAGAAGGAAGCATTTGATAATTAGTTTTCCGTTGCTGAGAATGAAGAGATATGCAGTTGTGCAGCCACAGTAGCAGCCACACGGTTTTGGATTTCTGTATTTTAGTATTTTAGTAATTAAGTCCAGGGAGATTTATGTTAGGAATTGCATCATTTCCCTTCCTGGGGCAGCATGGGGCGATGGCTTAGTTCACAGTCTAGAGACATGGCTGCAAGCCCTTGCTGGGACCAAAAGTAGTCTAGCTGGCCTCCAGATCTTGGTCTATCAGCAGCAAAGCGGCCGCACAAAACTGTGGCCACCCGGGTCGAATCTTGGCGGAGCATGAGCCAGTATCTGCCCTGGCCCGAGACTGCCCAAGTGTCCTGCTGTTTCAAGTTCATAACACAAAATAAAATACATACTTTAAGAAATCACCTTATGGTCCAGGTATTACACTGCTAGACATTATCCAAGAAAAATAAAAATAGGTTTTCATGAAAGTTATGAACATTTCAAAACATATTTATAATATTGCAAGTAAAAGCAGATTAAATATAATTCTTATGAATAATTAAACTGTGGTGGACTAATATAAGAATATTAGCAATACAAAGAAATAAATTAACACAAAAAATGGCAGAATCCCTAAAATACTGTGCAAGTGTGAAAGTAACTATACCATATAAACATACATTCTGTGAATCTTAGCATATATGTTAACAAATATCAACAAACCATGATGACAGAAATTGGACTGGGAGTCAGGATAGATACTGGCAGGGAAACTATAGAGGGAATCATCAGTGGTTCCAACAGGTCTCATACTTAGAGTGTAGTAAAGATTTCATGAAAGTACTTACTTGTCAAATTTTCCAAGCAATTCATTTACGATGTACACTATTCTTTGCTAAAATTGTATCCTAGTTTGAAAAAGTAAAATTCATGGAAGACTGAACTGTTTAAGTTACAAAAGGAGGAAACATTCTCAATTTCTGAGGATCTACTTCTTAATTAGGCTTTTTTTTAAAAAGTCATACTCAAGATATGATATATATGTTTTTAGACACAATTTTGTTTTCTTTTGGATAAAATGCTATAACCAAATACATAGACAGACACCTACATGCTAGCCAAATATTCAAAACTAGAGAGCAGGAGCTTATAAAATGGTACTACTTTTATTATTAAATTAACATGATAATGTTGCATTTGGTCAAATGGATGGAGCGATTTTGGCTTCTTATCTTCAAAACTATCTTGATTTAGGAATTTCTATACAAGCACTATGAGAGTTTTTCTGATTTTATCCTTATGAAAGCTTTTTAATAAAAACGGACTATATTTATTCATTAATATCATGGATATATATTTCATCATATTTTAATACCTACCAAAATTAATTTGGCACACTTAACGTTTTCTTCTGAAATGTTTGCTTCATTACGAAAGGGTCTGGTTGGAATTTTAACTATAAATTGGCTTCCTTTTTTTCTTCTAAAGAAGCACATATAGACTGTGCAATTTAATTCTATAAACATGCAGCTCTGTGTTCATTGTTGAAAATTCAAGTATAAATAAGACATGATCTCTGTTTTCAAAATGCTCATAATGAGCTCCAGTGATGGACAAGAAGATAATATAACTGCAGTAGTAGTTATATAAACAAAGAATTCAGAGAGACTGAGAAAGAGTTCTCTTTTGGAGGAAGAGTAAAAGAGTTATAGGAGGTTTCATGAATGAAATGATATTTAATATTTAAAAAATATGTGAGTGCTTGATACATTCACTCACCAAATCAGCTATCAAGCCACTATTTCTACGTGGTAGACATTTGGCCGGGTCTGGCATCTAGAGGGTGATCAAATCTCAGGTCTAGGGTACAAGTTGTCATTTTAAGAAGGAAGGAAATTGAGTTCCTGTCCACTTTACTTTTTCCATTTTAGTTTCTTTTGATCTCATTTTTCTAAAGTCACACACTAATGGAGCCTTTACATTCAATGAAGCATTTTTTTTATTACATTCTTTTTATTTCTTACACGATGGAGAAAATAATGGCTTAGTAAGTCAAGTGTTTACTAATTTTTAATGCTTCCACTTCTCATTTTTGCTGTTTATTCATTTACCTACTCAAACAAAAGTGATTAAGGTCCTACTGACTACCAGTGGGTGTCCAAAAAACTGGGATATTATGAATAAGGAAAGTGAGCATTAATGCCTACTAGAGAGAAAATAAAAATTCAAAGCCTATGTGAACCACGTTATAACTGAGGTTGAAGAAAAGTAGGGGGAATTAATTCTGGTGTAGAGGTTAGAGAATGAATCATACAGAAAGGGAAACTTGGGAATTTCACATTAGTAAACTGAAAAAGACACAACATATACAGAAAACAAGATGTGAAAGTGCATGCAGATCCCAGGAAATTGGCAGTTTGGGCCTGTGCTACCTTCCTTTGAAGGGCTGTTTAGGAATTGTGCTTTCGTCTCAAGCATAGAAAAGTGAATACATTTTCTTGTGTTTTTCTGATCTCGTATTGTTTTGTTCTAATATTGGTGCAGCTGATTTATTTTGTGTTTCTCAAGCAAAAATTTCTCAGTCTAATTCTTATTTACTGCATCTAACATGACAAATGGGCTGGAGCGATAGCACAGCGGTTGGGCTTTCTCCTTTCACGCGGCTGACCCAGGTTCGATTCCTCCGCCCCTCTCAGAGAGCCCGGCAAGCAGAGAGTATGGAGCCCGTGCAGCAGAGCCTGGAAAGCTACCCGTGCGTATTGGATATGCCAAAAACAGTAACAATAAGTCTCTCAATGAGAGACGTTACTGGTGCCCGCTAGAACATGACAAATAGTAATAATTTTATTTTAATATCCCCTATCTTTTGTTCCCATCGCTAAAGAAAAATATGCAGATAAGATTGCAATTATATCTTCACTTAAATATTCTTTGCAGTCTCTCATCTAAAACTTTTTTGTGCCAAATGTATCTCAGAACTCCTAATTATTTTTTGGACTTAAATAAAATTGTGCATGTCATGTTTTACACAGTACCTCCAGCAAGGTATGGGGTAGTAATCAGTACACACAAACACATTAGTTTCTCTGCAGTAAACAGTTAAATACTTACTTTAAAAGGAATGCATAAAGATTATAAATAGCTTGTATTAGTTCAGACCAGGTTTGCTGCCAAATGAGTTATGTGAAACATTTGGTTTGCAGCTTTTTGAATTTCAGAGTCGTTAATGAGTGACTGTGGGTTTGTATTGTGATTATCTTCATTTCATCATTTTGAAAACAGGTTTAGAGAGATTAATTAATTTGCTCAAGTTGCCTAGCTGTTACTAATGAAGCATTATATGAACCTAACAGGCTTACTATGAACTCTGCTCCTTACCACTGTCTTACATGCAACATCAATTACTTTACTTTTATTGAGTTGCCTTGATTTTCACTAGGGATGACCGGAAGGAAGTCAGAAAACTGAGTCTAAAGTACCAGTGTTTTGTTATGATCCTTTTCCTTTATATCATAGATGGGTTGCTCTCTGCATTATCCTGTTCCTCACTGCTGTTCTATTAGAATTCTGGATGTCAGATATCTCATACTAATGTGTCTCTTTCTTACAGTTATTTCGAACTATTTGTCTTGGACCCCACTTCTGACTCAAATTACCTGTCCCAACAATTTTCAACGTACAGTCTTTCAAAGCCCACTCTGCTGTTTTTTTTCCTCTGGACTCTTTCAACATCACTCTTTCCCGAACTCATAATCATTTATTTCATCAAGATCAACTGGGGTGATGCTCATTGCTAATTTCTCAATCTCTGATTTACCTATAACTTTAACATCTTTATCCCTTTTGGCAATGTGGTTCACTGAACTTATGGCACCATGCATTTATAATGCTAAAAATGCATATTCCCGGATCCAGCTCTGTCCAAAATCAATTTGAATCTTTGTAAGAGGACCTGGAAATGCACATTTTTCCAGGACTGTATGGAATGGTTTTTAAACACAGTTTAAGACCAACAGCTCTCTATGTGACAAAGCTCACAATTGTGCTTCCGATGGGATTTGCTCAAATGTTTGTAGGTATATTTATACACCTTGAACCATAAGACGAGAGCAAACTATAAATGCCTGACTTCTTACCCTAACAAAGCCATCTGAAGAAACATTGCTTAGGAAGTTTAATCAATTAGTAAGTGAGGCAAGCATAGGGAGGGTATATTAAATATATTAATTACTTAAAGATAACATGACTAATTTGGTCAAATCCTTGTTTCCATGACTAACACCTCATTCTGTCTCCATCTTCAAACAGTGCATTGTAATTGGTTTCTTCTGAATTTCAACTCTAATTTATTCTAGCCTGACCTCTAGTGAAAGATTAAGCAGAGTAACAACTTTACAACTTTACCTTCCAAATAAATCTTGTGTGTCTAAGGGAGACCATTATTTCTAGCAGATCTTTCTAAACAAGGGCCCATACCTTCTTTTGTTTTCTCTACTGCTTGGAAGCATTATAAAAAACAATAATAGTTTAAGGTGATGATAGCATGAGTTTATTTCAAGCACATGCATACAAATACATACACACATACACACTCACACACATACCAGCAGACATTAGGAAGGTACAATTGCGAACCCACCTGGATCCTAGATTCAGAGTGTTTTGATTCACTATCAGAGATATTAACCTAACCAGGAGAGTCACCTATTGTTTTAGTCATGTCTGCTTGCAGCAGAGAATGTAGGAGCATTAGTTGATTACTGAGCCATCTGCCGTTCCTTACTTTAGCGTTTTAGAAATGAATCACTAATATAATCACAGAGACAAAAATCATTTTTTCAGCAAGTTATCATGTTGAAAATTATACTTATGGTCTTGATGAAGACTGGACTTACCAAAATAAAATATGAATCTAGATTCAAACTATCAGAAAATCAACTTCCACTTATGTCATTGACACAAGTGTCTCCATCATTATCCTTCTCTTATTGGAATATGTAAGTTCTGAGTGAGTGGGGAAGTCCTTTAAAGACCAAATGGTGCAGTGAGCTGCAGCTACCTTTCTTTCTGTTTGCATAATGACAACTCACATTTGACACAACGCTTTTAGGGATGGCCATAAACTATCACATCAAAAAATATTTCGATGAGAATTTACATGGAATGAATGTAACATTATTTACGAAATTGTTTTTTTAGCTATGGACAATCTTAAGAAATTGATGGTCACTAATAAAGGCAAGACTGCAGACTCAGTTTATGATAATATGATTAGTTACATTAATAGTGCTGCTTAGGCACAGTCTTGCTAATTACAATATTAATGTTACCAGGTCTTTCTGTGTGATTGCCACTCATAGAGTCATTTATCAGTTTTTTTCTGGAATTTATGCTACAAAATTTTATTTTTTTTTCTCTTTTGTTTTCCATTGCTGGATTTGCGATCACATATGTTATTATTCATGAACTTTTTACTTTAAAAGATGAAAGTAGTATTTTTCACCATAACTAGCCAAACATAAGTCAGTTATATGACATTTCTCTTAACTCTTTCTGTGTCTCTAACCCTGTCATCTAAGGCAGAATATCCAGAGTTTTTGTTTTCCATTCTTTTTCATCTGACCTGTTTCAAGTTAAAATTCATTTGAATTATTAAATGCTTCCTTAAAGAATCTTTTTATACTTGCCTCTCCTTTTTTAAAAGTTAATTATTGATGTAGTGACAAGCTGAAAAGACTAGGAATTATAATTTTTTCCTCCCCTCATTCAGGACTAAAGAAATGTCTTCTGACAATGGTTGTCTATTTAGAATAATACAAAGGAAATACAAAGGCAAAATGCTGAATGTTGTTTTAGAAAAGATTTGCTAAAATCACTGTATTATACAAAATGTAAATGTAGTGTATATTTCTCTGAAAATAGCAGTTAGTGAGAAAGTTGGGACATAACCTTTCGAGCCCAGGTTTAACCACATATCAGAAGCAGTTACAAAAGATACTGATTAGATTTTAATTTAAAAAAAACTTCATCATTTTATTCAGGGCTCCAGTGATTTGATTGTCTTGAAAATAGAAAGGTAATGTTATAATTTCCAGAGCTTGTTAAAGAATAAAGAATTCTCCAACCTCCCACTGGAAAGAATGCCAGTCATCACCACAGTAAGCAAGAATTTGGAGGTGTTTCATACTAAAAACTTCAATCATTTTCATCTATATGACCTTGGGTTACATTGGTTTTATAAAAATGCAACTCACAGTCCCATAGCGTAGCGCTAATCAAAATGACTTCCTTCAAAATGACTCTACTGGGGCTGGAGTGATAGCACAGTGGCACGCGACCAACCCGGGTTTGATTCCCAGCATCCCATATGGTCCCCTGAGCACCGCCAGGAGTAATTCCCGAGTGCAGAGCCAGGAGTTACCCCTGTACAATGCCAGGTGTGACTCAAAGAGAAAAAAATATGGTTCTACTATAGAAATCATATCCAGTAGGCACTATTTCCTGTGAGCAAGATGGTAGGAGCCAAACCAGACGAGAAACAGAAAGGGACCAAAGCAGCTCTCCGGGAAGGCTGCAGAAAGCAGGCACATACCTTGCCAGTCAGGTCAGCAATGTGAGGAACTGGTTTTCCTTTCTGATGTCTTACAGTAGCCGGACTCTGCCCATCCCAGTCTTGCAGTTCCTCGATGCTTTTCAGATAAAGCAGGGCTTTGAGGCCAGTGCAGTAGTCCTCAATTACAGTGAAATCCTGATTCTGGACAGCACTGCAGACCTATAAAAGATGGAAAAGCAAACAATCATACACATAGCTAATCCTCCAAATGGACTCAAATTTCATTTATTCAACAAAATACATAATATGTACCAGGCATTGTTATAGTTAAGACAATTCAGTCACATCATCTGAGTGGTAAGGAAGAAACTGTAAAGGGGCACAGGGGAATTTTCAGCAACAACACACAACTTAAAACTTGATGATGTGGAAATATCACAAATATATGTACATTATGAAACTTACCAAACTGAACACCAAGTAGACACAGTTTATTTCATATCAGGTGAGAACTCTTTATAATTAGATATAATTAGAGCCAATCAGTTGAATTTCCAACCGAAGGAAGATCTTTACGAGTTCCCACTTTTCTGGGACGTACTACCTGAAGGCAGTTCTCATGCCTAAAAGTGTCAGTCATGCAGAGGCTAGGGTGTTTGTCACCCAATGAACTCACTTATAATTTACCTCTCCTTACCTCATCAGTTTCATCTACTATGGTTCTACGTTTTAGTCACTGTGTTCAAAATATCCAGATCTTATCCTCTTTGCCTCAAAGTTGCCACATTCTTTCTTTATATTAAGAATTTTTCATAAGATCTTCTCTGCCTAGAATGATGTGTGTGTGTGCATGCGTGTTTGTGTGTGTGTGTGTGTGTGTGTGTGTGTGTGTAGGGCATCAGGGATCAAACCCAGGGTACTACATATGCAAGGGATATGTTCTACTACTGAGCCATATACTCAAACTGCAAAACCATCATTTATTTACATTTTTTTGAAAACTTTTACACAATTACTTTCTTGATAGCTAATTTTCAAATAGATTGAAGCTTCAGAGGAGAAGAACCCATGTTTATCTTGGTCACTATATTATCTCCCAGGATTTGCCATTGGTTCCATGCTCCATTTATATTGAATTAATGGATATTTCAGAAGAGATATTTTTTTAATTTTAGTGACCATATTTAGAAATTTGAAACAAAATCTGAAATCAAGGTTTAACCCAATAAATTAGGGGTTTTGCACCACCAATATATTTCAGTATCTGTATAATAACCCTGGTTAGTTTTAAGAATTTGAATTTAGATGGAATACGTTTTGGTTGAGTTTTCAAAGCATCACTTTGATATTGACACCTGTAGACTCCATAGATTCATCTACAATTGCTGATAGGAGCCCTTCCCCCATCTTGTCCACCATTATTTAAGTTTTTAAATTTACAATATAGAACTCAACAAATTTATCCATCTGTCTTCCAGATGAACCCAAAGAGGCAGCTATTAAAACCAAGTAAATAAGTAAAACGAAGCTTTCTATCCTATTTACCCAGATCCTAAATTCTTATATAATCCATGGAATCTCACAATGATAACCAACAAAGAAAAACCACAACATACATGAATGAAAATGAGGAAATACCTAAAAATAGAAGAGTAAAACTGGTTGTGTTTCAGGGTCCCTTAAAACTTGGTGGGTATTTAATAACGTTTATTACAATCTTCATGTCCAGCATGCTACCTAATACCTAGACATTGATAGATTGTTGAGAGATTTAACAGCAAAAGCACAAAGGGATTGTAGGAAATTATATATATATGTATATATATTTGACTCTTTCTAGATACACATATATAAAGAAGGCAGAAAAAATACATATATATGCATATAATAAGAGTTATCAACAAAAATACATCATAATTTTGGACGTGTTGGTAAAAGGAGACAGATATAAACCTGGGAACATAAGTATTAAAAATTATATCAAGGTATAAGATCACAAAGAATACTAATCAGAAGAAATCTAAGGAGTACTCAAGGAAGCTGTCAAATTCTTCATGAAAACCAGTAGTATCAGAGCTGAAAAAGTGATCACTGGGTTTAGAAATCAAGACACCAACCATAATGTGCATTTATCTGGGAGAAGTTCTGCAACAGATGGATGAGAATTGAGTATCTTAAGATGTAGCGACAGACTGCCCTTAGAGGAATTTTGGCTCCAGTAAGAGAAAGAAGAGAGTTGGGGGTATAGGTAGGATGATTTTGTATCTTTTTATTTCTTTTTTAAGGATGATAATAGCTTTGTTTCAAAATAGATCACAGCAGGCTCCATGTTAAATTTCTGTCAAAACTGGTTGAATGATGCTGTGATCAGAATAAAACGATGTTCTATATATTATATAACACAATCCATGTTCTTATTTTGGCCAGGTACTCAATTAAACACATTTTAATTAATCATCTTTACATCTTCAAAATAATACTGATGTAGTTTTAAGTTTTAGCCCTGTTGAGCAGATAAGAAAACCAAATCTTAGAAAAGCTAACTGACTTGTCCTACGTAAGCCATATGGTTGGAAAGGGAAGGCAGGATTCATGACCAGACAGTTCAATATAACTAAGACATGATATTGTGAGAGGAAAAATGCTTTTTAAAGGAACTGAAATTAAATTTTTCTTTAAGAAGCTTGGGAGACAGCACATAATTTGCATGAGAGAAGCTGGGGTTCTGCACCACATGGCACCTCAAGAAACTCTCAAATATAGAATCAAGGAGTGGCCCCTAAGCATTGCTGGTGTGGCAAAACAACAAAAAGATTTAAAAAAAAGTGAGTGCAGGGGCTGGAGCGATAGCACAGCGGGTAGGGCGTTTGCCTTGTATGCGGCCGACCCGGGTTCGATCCCCGGCATCCCATATGGTCCCCCAAGCACTGCCAGGAGTAATTCCTGAGTGCAAAACCAGGAGTAACCCCTGAGCATCGCTGGGTGTGACCCAAAAAGCAAAAATAAAAAAAAAAGTGAGTGCAAAAATACCTTTTCTTCCAGCCATCCCGTGAATTAAACATATATATTTTAACAAAAGATGAAATGGGAGCAGCTCAATACGTTAGAGTGTACAGTACATATTTCTGATACAAGTGGTCCAGGTTCAATACCCAATACCACATATGTCTCCTGTGCACCCAACAGGAGTGAACCCAAGCAACAAGTCAGAAGTTGTCCCTGAGCATCAAGGGGTGGGGCAAAAAATACACACAAAATATGTAAATAAAATGAGTTAAAATATAAAATTATATTCAATGTAAATACACCTACTGTTCTGAATAATCTATACTACTAGATGAAAACTCAATGCTTCCACTCTTTCTTAGATAGTACTGTAGGAACAACAAACTCACACTAACCAAGCAGAAACAAAGCCCTGTCATTTCCTGTTCTGAAATGTAGGAAAGAAAACTGAATAACTACTAAATTCAGATATTTCCTAAAAAGACCATTATATGACACTTTAAAAAAATCTGTTTCTTAGGAGAAACTATCTGAGCATTTATTAGGCCTGTTATTGTTTTCTGGGAGTGACTTTTTTCCGGAACAATTATAAAAAAATAATCACTATAATTTCCTTCACAGGATTTTTGTTTAACTATATAAGTCAACAGATGCCTTATTTAAACCTCTTTCTTAACTGTGAGATTCTTTTACCTTTTTTTTTTCGTAGTGCATGCTTATGGGTATTCTTGACTATAATCTTATAAATAGTTATCCATATGAACATAAGAAATTAAGAGTTTGAAATATCACATCCTGTAACATGCTTTATGGAATGTTCATAACTGTTGTAAAGGCCTACTGATGAAAGAAACAGATATTTTGCAATGTATATATAGCAAAACTTAACATCCCTGATTCTTCTAATGAGAAAATACAAGCCTCACTCATACTTTGAATTTATAAATGTGGTGTGATTGGTAGATGGTAGAATCAGTTCAGTAATGCTGGAGCAAGGGAAATAGCACCTGGTGTATTTCAACCACAGAACACCACCATGGGGCTTCTGGCTGAAAAGATGACCTATTTCTTACTCTTTCCAGTGCTCTTCAGTCTGAAACGTTAGTAAGAGTCATATCGAGCATGTGAACAGGATATGGAACTGAAGGAAAAAGCAACTCGAAAATGGAAGCTAGATTGCTGCATTAAGGTAGAAACCCTGAAAGCTACAGTAAGACATGGTTGGACCCTTTAAAATACATTTCATCATAAAGCAAATGCGTACTATTTACTTTCCTAAAGTGAATACTTTAATTTCTACCTTTCGGGTAAGATTAAACATCAATTTTCCTGATAGAATTTTTGATAATGGGAACTTTGCACATTTTTGTTTTCTTTAAAACTTTAATGTGGACATAAATTATCCAAGGGGCTTATTAAAATGCAGACTGTGACTCTGTGGATTTGTGACAAGCTCCCAGGTGGTACTGATGTTGCTGGGTCACACTTAGAATAGCAGCAGGTTTTTAAGCTGCAGTAGGAATGAATCTCACTTTCCTTGAAATACTGTATGCAAAGCAAATATCTTTCAGACAAATAATTTTTCTGGAGTTTTACTATTAGACAGGAGCACCACTTTTATGTCCCTTTAGGGAAAGTACCACTGTTTCTGTTTTTTTTTGTTTGTTTGTTTTGTTTTTGAAATTGGCACGTCTAAATAAATGATGGCATTCTTTAAAATTAAATAGTAATAAAGCTAAGAATAAACCTTGAAATGTTAGCATACCACTGGGAACAGAGCTTTGTCCATGGGATCTGATGCTCAGGAAATGGATTCACTCAGAAAGGTGGCTTGTGACTGCCTAACCTTTACACTCTGCACAGGACTTTCGCTCAAAGGTAAATGATTCCTTTTAAGACTCCAAACATGTAACTGCTACTCCTAAATGGGTGCATTTTATATGAAATCTCTTAATTGTTTGTTTAATGGCTCTAATTGGGACTCTTAATAGCTGTTAACACGTTTGCTTAGTATAATTTGTAAATTCTTTATGGTGAGGGCTGGTTTACCTGCCTTCACAGCAGGGCATCAGGTGCCATTATAAGGATCATTGCCACCATTAATTATTTCCATAAGCATGCATAGCCCTATACAGCTAGCTACTTGAAACAGGGACCCTAGATTCTCAGAAGGATCAGTCATGTGCAGGGACTGGGCTGGTGGCAGGCCCCTATGAAGCAGGATTTGAGTTTTGTCATAAAGCTCCTCTGCCACCAAAAAATCTACTCAGAGGTCTGACACAGTGACTTAACTTTTCATTTTAAGTGCAGATATGTTCAATTCTATTCTGTCTGTGTAAAGCAACCATAAAAATTCCTAGGAAGTGAGAGGGCTAGGAGGGGTACTACTCCTTTCTCATTGAATGAGATTAACCATATCAACATTCAATTGCCTATCCATGGTAAAATTACATTTAAAAATATCCATTACATACATGATTTCTTTTTTTTCTTTTTGGGTCACATCTTGCATTATACAGCGGTCACTCCTGGCTCTGCATTCAGAAATTACCCCTGGTGGTGCTATGGGGGGGACCTTATGGGATGCTGGGAATCGAACCCGGGTTAGCCACTCGCAAAGCAAACGCCCTACCTGCTGTGCTATCTCTTCAGCCCCTACATACATGGTTTCTTTTAATATTTATAATCAACATAGGAGATTGGCAGAAGACAGGCTAATATGTTTACATAAAAATGCAAAGCATTTGAACTTGAAAAACTATTTCTCAAAGTCAAATCCAGTTACTTAACGTCAATTCAAGGATGAGAGTTTAGAGGTTAGGGGAATGCAGACAGAAGGTAGGCAGGAAACTTTTAAAGCTATCTCTTAGTTGTGATAGTATGGACAGCTTGTTTCATTAAAAAATTGAGATCAGAGGCTGGAGGGATAGCACAGCAGGCAGGGCGTTTGCTTTGCATGCGGCCGACCTGGGTTCGATTCCCAGCATCCCATATGGTCCCCTGAGCACTGCCAGGAGTAATTCCTGCATGCAGAGCCGAGAATAACTTGGGTGTGTCACCAGGTGTGACCCAAAAAGAAAAAAAACTTGAGATCAAACATGGGGTGGAGGGCGCAGTGGGACAGTGTAACAGGCAGGCTCTTGCCTTGCACAGTTGACCTGGATTTGAATTCTATAGAAGCAGAAAACCCTGGGCCTGACGTTTGTTTATAGGTAACAATGTAGTGCATATTTCACTTTAAAAAAATTCTGACGTTTTTAAAATAGGGATCTTCCTTCTGCCATATCAAGTAAATACAGGCTTACAATTTAAGTCCAAAATAAATCTCGAAAACTTTGTGATTCATTAGTTAAAGGAACATTGGAAAGAAACCATATTTAAGAAAAGGTGTGTGTGTGTGTGCGGGGGGGGGGGAAACTCCTTATTCAAGGGTAATAACTGGTAACTTTTTTTATATAGCTGGGAGTAGCTAAAAGGTTTTCTCATGAACAAGATACAGAGATAAAAAACTGAATAAAGAGAATTATCCGTCCAATTTTTAAAGTAGTTCCAGAAAAAAAAAGCACAAAATTATTTTATTATCTACCTTACTACTCTATTTTGACAGAGTTAAATTGTTTAAACTATGTCAAACATCCATTATATTTTATATAGTGATTTATAGCTTTCATAGCATGCTTTCAAAATGGGAAATATTTATATAGTCATTTGCAGGTTTAAAAAAATACATTGTTGGGGCTGGAGCAATAAAACAGTAGGTAGGGCATTTGCCTTGCACAAGGCCGACCCAGGTTCGATTCCCAGCATCCCATATGGTCCCCTGAGCACCGCCAGGGGTAATTCCTGAGTGCAGAGCCAGGAGTTACCCCTGTATAATGCCAGGTGTGACCCAAAAAGAAAAAAAAATACATTGTTGTGCTTAGGGGCCACATCCAATGGTGCTGGAGTGTGTCAGGGTTTATTCAGGGTCACACAACACTAGATATTAAATCTATATCCTTATACATGCAAGGCATGTACTTAACCACTTGAGCTAACCCCCCATCCTCATGATTTACACTTTTCAAAGTAATCTGAAAAATAATGCAAAATAAACATTTTACATGGTTTCAATTGGCCTCCTTATTTAACAAATTAGGAGATTAGAGAGACTGAATGATCTGTCCATGGACAGGTAGCAAATGGGAGGCATGTTAGCTTTGTTAGTCTCCATGGCTGATCCGAAGCTGTTTTCTACAGCTCCGCCTGTCAATTATCACCTTAACCCATTTAGCAGTTCTGAAAGGAAGACAGAGAAGGTGCTCTCAATTGTTTAGTAAGCAAGGAGATCATAACTAAACCTCGAAATCTGCGCCCCCATACAAAAGATTGTAAAGCTAGACCGACTGACCAGACTCAGATCTTCTGACTCTGTTCTTATTCCTCTTTTTATATTATTCCTTCTCTTATTCCTCTAAATTTCTGAACTGAAAGTTGATAACACTTCCAGAAGTAAGCATATATTTATAATTTGTATAAAATGTATCAAAATATTATTTAAAATTTATTCGTGAATAACAGCAGAAATATGTGGATCTTTTTAAATCAAAGTCTTAGTAATTGAATAATTGTGAGGTTTTACTACTAGAACTTAAATGCAGACCTCTGTTGCTGGGTGGAAATGCAGTCTCTAAGTCCATCTGTCTAGACCCACTGATTAAAACCACCAGATTCTCTGATGGCATGGAATCAAAAATTCCCCATTGAACTGAATTCTGAACAGTACAGAAACTGGTATACATTGCACAATGTTATTATAGCAATAGTTCCCTATATGCTTTCGGTTCTACATGAAAAAGGCACTGCTCACCAGAATTTATTAATAAAACACCCAGATTATAATTCTACAAAGATACAGGTGGAAAGATAGCCCCTGGAAAGAGAGCGCATAGGGAACTAGATGGGGATATATTTGTATATCCAGACATAACCACAAATCTTGGTATTTCTATCATATTAGACTCCATTTGTTGGGGCTGTACAACATCAAAGTCATGATGTCCCTCTATCTTGCATTTAGCAGTAATGTAACGGACTACGTGAAGAAATCAAAGTGAGAGTTTCTAAGTAGTTTCCTGGCAATTCAGACAGCAGGCTCTTTCATCTGCTCTGTAACTGTGGCAGTGCATTGATTTAAACTCCTTCTGAGATCTCAAATGCTTTTATACTCTTAGGTCTCTTAAGCAGTTTTTTTCCCCCCCAAAGTGATAAAATTCTAGCTTTCAACAGAATACCATCTTGTTTCTCCCAAAAGAAGAGGGCTTATTTAAGCTTTGCTGCTAAACTGCATAGGATCACTAAGTAAAATAGTTGTCCAAATGCTATTCTATTAAGAAATCTGGCTTCAAGTTCAAATTCCGATGTTCTGACCATGAAAAATTGTTTTTTTTGGGGGTGGAAGGGAACAATAAACAAATAGTCCCACAGATTTTATATTCAAAGACTCAGTTAACAAAAACCATGATGGATCACCTGCTTATTAATTCTTTCAAAATGTTGCTTTTTAATTATAATTCATTGATAAAAATCCAAGGGCATAGGGCTCACTTATCTTATTTTGTATTAATCATATATTTGTCAATCATAGTTGTCCATTTTCTAACCTTTTAATTATATATTGTCTTTCAAATTCCAAATATATGAGTTCCCCACTTAAGCCAATAAAAAAGGGATTTTATGGACCTTGAAAGGCTATTTTTCAAAGTTCTTATGTGGTTATTCTCCATCTGATTAATTTCTAAACCCAAGTTTCAGCTAAAAGCAGATTAAAGAGAACAACGTGTTTCCAAAATACTTTTTTTCTAGGATTCAGATTACATTTGCGCAAAAAATGAGCGATTCTCAAAGCACTTTCTCCAAGGCAGCCCCACAACTGACTGATGACGATGATGACTACCACTGCTACTATTCAGAAGAGCCCTTTGGAACTGATCTATGTTGTATGTCAAGGGTGACACACACTTGTCTGAATATTTCCTGGCCTGAGGGGATAAAGGTGGCCTGCAGGTAGATGGCCTCATTCCATTGCTTGTATGTATCCTTCATAAAGTCAGCTCCAAGTGGATTTACATCTCACTAATAACCTGAACCAAGCCAATGATAGCAATAATAATAAAAATACTAAGACACAGCATTTCCCTGCTTTGTATGCAGGGAAAAAATAAAAAGGGTGAAGAAGTTATAAAGGTAAGTCCAAAGAATGAAATTTCAACCCTGTTTCATCAAAGACATTGCAATGACAATCCCACATTAATTTCCCACATTAATCACCACAAGTCTACAAATACTGAGGCAAGACCTGGAGACCTTTGTACACCACACTCCAGGCGGCCCACTCTTTGGAAATGGGTTGTCTGTGGATATTATTTGAGAATGCTAACCACTTTGCTGTAAAGGCAGTGGGAATTTTCCACTAAAAAAACTATCCTGGGCTAATGCTGTGATACAGAATTAGTTACTGCAGTGTAATTTTCAATTACTCTGCAGTAACCCAGGTGGTGGTGCAAGGATTTACATGCAGCATTGTGCAAGCTCAGCACCTCCCACTATCAAAGTGGGCCAAGGAAAAGAAACTAAACATCTAAACAATAGTGATTGGATGAGTATAATCCATAATTTTAGGCAATTTCTCTTCAACAGAGTCAACACAGCTGGTGAAACTTGATTTACAATATCGTTTACTTAAATGCCACATGGGATTGGATGACATAAGAAGAAGCCAAAAAGCATGGAGATGAAAGTCTATTGAGGTAAAATAACCTACGGAAATTTTTTTTCAGGGCCTTGAAGATGGATAGAGGTATGTGGTTATTCAATATATAAGCAGGCATACAATATTCCAGGAAGACCAAATTTGCCTACAATAAGAAAAAATGTTGCAACCATGAAAATAGCACCCCAAGTAAGACTATCAACCATTTTAAAACTCAAATTTACAATTACTTGAGGATTTTATTATTTACATTTACAATTACTTGAGGGTTTTATTATTAAAAAAAAACAAGTTTGTGGAGTAGAATGTGGCTGTCATCTAATCAATCAATAATTTTGACTGAGTTTGCCAATATAGTCTGGGTCACAAAAGTTATAGACAGTTCAGTTGAGTAAGCATGAATAGTCTATGTAAATAGTAAGTGCTGTAGACAAAAAAAAAAGACAACCAATGTTCAAGCTTATAAACTAAGAGCTCAGTGCAAAGCCTGTGTTTTGAGGCAAAATAAAAAGTGTTGTAGTTTTAATATAGTGCCTTGAAAATATAGGACTAGAGAGATAGTACAGAGGGTAGGGCAACTGCTTTGTGTGAGCCCCATCCAAGTTCCATCCCCAGCATCATTTATAGTCCTGAGCCCCACCAGAAGTGATTCCTGAGCACTGTTGGGTATGGATCCCAAACAAAAACAAACAAGAAAAATAATGATGACTTGTTCTAAATTTCTTTAGAGGTAGAAGATGTGAGGCTCACACAGTATGTGATTTTTTGGAAAAGAAAATTAGGGATATAAAGTGGAATGGTGTATATTTTTGTTTTATTCTTTCATTAATGAAAATGAAGGATCTAATAATAAAATGTCCATCCTTCTGGGTGAAAATATTGACTGCTGGAACATATTACAGATGAAAGAACGCAATGACCAAAGAAATAACTGTATTTGTGCTCTTCGTGCTAGAAGAGGATGTATCTTATGAGTTGTGAGTATATTAATGAATCATGAAGTAAGAATCATGAAATCCCATTGATCGTCCATTTCTCGAGTGGGCTCAGTAACCTCTCCATTCGTCCTATCCCTAAAATTTTAGAAGTCTCTCTCGACTTGGCCCTCCCAACGATGTTGCACTGGAGGCTCTTTCAGGGTCAGGGGAATGAGATCCAGCTTGTTACTGGTTTTAGCATATGAATACACCATGGGAAGCTTGCAAGGCTGTCCCATGTGGGCAAGAAACTCTCAGTAGCTTGCTAATTTCTGCCAGAGGGAGAAGTAGGCTATAAGCTATCGCCCTGCCGCAAAGCGGCCGCTCTCTTCTGGAAGCTTACTTATAAGTCTCTGGATGTTGGCCGTTGATGGGATTACACACACCTGTGTTCCTCTGCCAGTACCTTCATGTGTGAGGCCTGTCCGAACGTGTGGAGAGGGGCCTCGAGCATGGTTGTGGATAGGTTCCAGTAGTCTTCAGACTCCAGGACCTCTGCTCAGGGTGGGGAGGGAAGCTGGAGCCTGTCCCCTCCTCCGAGGGGCCCCAGGAAAGACAGCCAGGCATGTGGGCAAGAGTATATTAACATGAAAAAAAAAACAAAAAAACACTAGTAAAAGTTCCAGATAGAGGAACTTAGAAGTGGGTGCTTAAAGGTGATCATGTCATTTACCGTCTAAGTCATGATGCTTCAGAACAAACAGGAAAACTACTAATGAAAATATCAAGACAACCAACATAAACTGAAAGTGTCCTGAACAAAAATAGATCCTAATCTCCTCATTTATTAAAGGTCATTTCATTTCAATTAGGATTCCAGGGATGGGACAGAAGGGTTAGCAGGGAGTAGGGTGTTTTCCTTGCAGGATGCCAATCAGGATTCGATCTCTTGCACCACATATGGTTCTCTGAGACCCATCAGAGGTGATCCCTCTCTGCAGAATCGAGTAGGCCCTGACCACTTGTGTGACCCCCGAGCCCAAACTAATAAAAGATCTATGGAACACTTTTGCTTGCTTTCATGGCACACCTTTAAAATGCCACCACTTTTCATTTGGTTCACTATTTTTGACTATTCATGAACTTACTCTGATGTAGAAATATTAACAAGGGAATAAGGTCAACAAGACTTTATTGATTAGGTAAGGGCTGAGAAGCTCCGAGACCTCACGTGTCTTAGGTCACCCTACATTTTGAGGGTTATTCTTAAATCCAATGGTCTTGCAAACTCAAGAAGAGGAAAGCAAAGACCTAACCAAATCAAAATCTTGTAAGTGCCACAAAAGCATTCTAGGGGCATACATGCACATCTGGTACTTTGCCTATGTGTGGTGGTGTAGGATAGATTCCCAAGGCATGCTCAGGGTTTTCGTGACCCCAAACCTTGCTGTGCAGCTCAGACAGTTTAGTGGTTAACATCAAAAAGATGATCTGATCGGGTCCAGCAGTGCTGGGGCCACCAGGTCATTCCAAGGAGTGCCCGACAGACTATTCAATGTCTGAGATAAAACTCAGGCCCTTTGAATGTGGGGGCTTTGTCTATTCTTTGTAAAAAAATCTATCATTTCTTTTGAGTTGAAACAAAATTCCTTTATAGGTAACACTCCAACTAAAATTCACTTATGGTCTAAGCAATGGCTGAAATATGTTCACAATGAGCGGCACATTTCAACCTCACAATACTGCAAGAGGAACATGTTATTGTCTTCAACTAGCAGCTGGTGAAACAGAGGGTCAGACATTCAAAACTTTGACTAAGATCATAAAACCAATAAATTGCAGAACAAGGGTTCAAATCCAAGTTCAATCTGTTTCCCAGCAACCTTTCTTATAACTGCTGTGTAATCCTACTTTTCTGCTTAAAATCACTACAAAGGTACCTGGCCTTCATGTGCAAAATGGATATATGTATATCTCCACATCACACACATACATATGTATGCAACAGATGAACCTATCTATAGATACATTTCTATTTTTTTACCATTGTGATTAATTTCACAATGTCACCATTGTGATTAATTGATTAAGTTGCTGCCTCAAGCCCCAGCACCAAAATTATCACACATATGCTGTAAATAATCATCACACAAAGATGAACATATAAGATAGGATGTTGAAACCAGGAAATGAATTAATTTCAATTGTCATGCTTTGAAACCATAAACTTAAAAATGATTACGATCCACTCCCTTCCCCACAAACCTATTACTATACTCTTTAAACTACTTAATATAAGCTAAAATTAAATTTAACTTAGAATACAAATATGAATCAAAGAAAAGATAAGTCAAATGTCGGCAAATTGATTGTTTTATATTTCAGTATTGTCTATAAAATATCATGCTATAAACTTAGTTAATGTTTATTTTCTAAAGCATTACAACACACTGCCTAATTATACACTGCTGTAACATGGAATAGAACTAGCATTTAAAAAATATTTAAATTTCTCACATTTACTTCCCTGTTTTGGAGATACTCTTTCTGTTTTGAGATATTAGTAATAATACAGCATTATTATTAATGTATCTATGGAAGACCAGTCATGCACAGTATATGTATTTGGTAATACTGAATTCTCCAGTGATTAAATTGACTTCTAGCTTCAATTGTTGTTTTTAGGCCCAACAAGTCACAGAACTTAACTCTCACCATACTATATATTGTATCTGGCATTATCAAAAGAAAGTTAATATCCATGATGCAGTGATTGACTTAGAGACATAATAATGAGATTATGGCTCATGTTCTTAAAGCATGATAACCAAAATCCTATCATTTTCCACATGAGAAAATATGCTAAATATTATAGTACCGAGCATGTCGATCACTACAGGATTAATCCAGCTATGTGAAACCAAGGTCTGATATTTTGATTCATAAACATTATCTATTTTGGTATGACAAATACAACATAATTTGGGGGTAATGAGGTTTATATTTGCATGCTCAAATTTTAATTTCAAGGTTTTAGTTGCTCTTAGTTCAGATCACAACAAACAAAAACCAACAGTAACCATAGCCCTACTTTACTCTGATTAACTAGGAATACTTATATTTAAACTCAGTAGAATTTAGTCTAAAAGTTTTCAGACTTTTGAGTCATGAAACACTACACTTGAGAAAGCTGACCACTTACATGCAATAAAGAAGTCATGGATTGGAGTGATAGCACAGTGGGGAGGGCGTTTGCCTTGCATGCCGCTGACCCGGGATTGATTCCTCCACTCCCCTCGGAGAGCCCGGCAAGCTACAGAGAGTATCCCGCTCACACGGCAGAGTCTGGCAAGCCACCTGTGGTATATTTGATATGCCAAAAACAATAACAGCAAGTCTCACAATGGAAACGTTACTGGTGCCCGCTCGAGCAAATTGAGGAACAATGGATGACAGTGCTCTACAGTGCTAGAGAAGTCATATTTCCTGAATATGTGAAGATGGGTTAGGGAAATAAGTTAGCATATTTTCAAAGGCATTTAGAGTTTTGCAAAGGGAGGTTTGGTTGGCCTTCTATATCTTGTTTCTGCTTTATTTAAAAAACACATTTGGGAGTTCAAGAGATGCTACAATGGCGGGGTCCTGCCTTGCACAAACTTGACTGGAGTTCAGTTACCAGTACTATATATGGATGACGGGCCAGTCCTGAGCACTGAGCAAGGATAAAGCCTTGAGCCCTGTGTGACCCTAACCAAGAAAAAAAACACTTAATGCAAATGTTAATGTTTCATCTTTTCTTCTAGTACTCAGGATTTTCAAAACTGAGTTCAGGATTGTATCTCTGAAAAGAAGGGATGACTGCAATTTTCTTTTGAACTGTCCAAAACTATAATGTTTATTGTGTACTTACAAACATTCACTGAACTAGATATCTATCTAATTGGATCAACATGGATCCATCAACCTTTGTCTACAAGCCTATATCCACGTAGCTACACTGTCCTTAATATTCTTTTAATAATGAGATCTTCATCAGAATGGAAAGAAATATACAACTGATCTGGAGTCAAGACATATTTATTAGCATTTGACAAACATATATTTTCAGGATTGGTGTAAAGTAGGATAGGAAAAAAGGAAATACAACTACCTTTTCACTTCCATGCTGAGAGCTCTAGGTATCTGACCAAAGCCAGAATTATTTTATTTTCCCATCCCCCATAACTGCTTCTTCAATCGTCAAAGCATCTAGATATTATTCTTCATTCCTTTCTTTTCTTGTCCATAAAATTACCATTTCTCAACTAATCCTGTTGCAGTTCTTGACATATATAGTGTGAATCTGTCAGCTTCCCTCCTTACCCATGCATTGCTTGCTGTTGCTTAAATACATTCCCATTTCTCAGTTGGTCAATTACACTAGTTTCTCACTTCTTATTTTGTTTTGGACTCTCAAAGTAAATTATTTACACACTAGCTAGAGTGACTAAAAATATACATTATAATATATGTATCATCAGACTTAAAATCAACAAGTCTTACCTTTCTTTGAAAACATTGGTGTAGGAGGGTGTGTGTGTGTGTGTGTGTGTGTGTGTGTGTGTGTGTGTGTGTGTGTGTGTTGGGGGGGCAGAGTGAGTGCAGAGTGGAGCCAACTCAGTGGCAAAATACATCTACCTCCTTGAAAGTGTGAGTCTGTGACTTCACCAACGCCATCTATATGCACTGGGTTTGTTCCTACCCAACCAGCCTGGCTTTGGCAGTCCCGGGGCCCAAGGCCCTTTACTGTGTTCAAGCACTGCCATGTGCTGTGTGATACTGGGAAGCACCACGTCTAAGAAGATGTACAAGAACTGTGATTGGAACACAATGCCTCTGCCGGCTTGGGAGTAAGCACCGCAACCACCTGCAAGGAATGTGACCTCCAGAACGTGACTGATTTAAGAGTGAGTAACCTGGTAAACATCACAGTTGAGTGTGCAAGGACCACAACCATGAGACAGCCCTGGAGCACACCACAATCAAGTGTAGGTGCGACCCGGTTATGGTCACAACAACCAAAGGAGGGAAGAGGGAAAAGGAAAGAGGGCAGGGACGCCTGCCTCAGCACTGAGACACAGCTCAGTGCCCTCTCGTGCCCACTGTGCTCCAGTCACATCTTTGTTAGTTTGGGCCACACTCAACTATGCACAGAGATTATTCAGGGTCATACATGGCAGGGTTCAGGGGACCATAAGAGATGTGGGGTAAATCACACGCTCTACCTGCTATCTCTTTGGCCCTGATGTGGCACTTTTGAGGCTGCCACATATTGTTTTTTCCACATGGATTTTCCCCTGCCTGCTTGTAATATCCATTTCCATATTTTCACATGGCTGGACATCTGCTCCTTATTTAGATATCTGCTTAAATGTCACCTCTCTATAGAGGTGCTCCTTAACCAAACAATCCAGCCACCTTGTCACTATCAAATTGACTAGTTTAAATTCTCTGCATAGCAATTACCACTATTTGTCATTTTTCTTGATATTTGTTTCTTACTACCATGCTTATGAGATACTCAACAACTATTTGTTGGATGACTGTAACTGCTATGCAACGCTACTTAGTACTGCAAATGTCAAGACTGATAGTCTTGACAGACATTAATTATCAATGTCATTAAAGTATATTTCTCCTTGCATTCTGTACCTTTTTCTTCTAAATAATGTTTTAAAAATAAAATTCTTTGAGAGAAGAATCCGGGCGTTCTGGTAAGCCACGCAGGCCGGAGAATGCTCCAGATCCCAGACCGAGCCAGCAACACCGGGGAGCCAGACAGAGGAGGTACAACCGGTACGCCTTCTCCAGATGGAGCCCCGGCGACACTGAGCAGCTACTAACACGGCTCTGGGATGCGGGACTGGGACATCTCCAAACAGTGTGGCCGCTAACGTGGCCGCGCAACCTGTTCTGAAAAATGAAATCATACAATTTATTGATGCCATCCAGCATGTCTGACTGTTGGAGGAAAACCTCCAAATAATAATAGAGAGATTCCTGTTGAAAATTGAATGTAATCAAAGTAAGGAAAGAGTAAAGTGAAAAATGTCTGCCACACAGGCAGAGGGGGAGTAGGAAGAGGGGTATGCGGGGGTTTGGTGGTGGATCAAATATGAAAACTTTGTAACTGTATTTCACAGATTCAATAAAAAAAAGAAAAAAAATCTTGAGTCAGGTATAAAATGAATCAACACCCATCTTATTTTTTATTTTGTTACAAATAAAATTCACTAATACTTAAATGCATAGAAAACATTGAAAAAATTATGAATGTCTCAGCCAAGAATGTATTTATTAGACAGATTTATTTGTGGCACTTTAAAATTTGGCTGGATTCATGAACATTTCTATTATCTTATTACATTTGAGATGTAAATAGTCTCTTGATATTTTGGAGTCTCTCTCCCAGGTCAATTATTTACACACTAGCTAGAATGACTAAATATATACATTATAATATATGTATTATCAGTACTTAAAACCAATGTCATGTTTTAAAATAAAAATTAAAAATAAAATTCTTAAGTATCACTGATTTACCTTTTCATTTTATCACTATGAAATAACTCAGTCCAGTTCAACACCTTTAACATTAAATAACTTTTTCTTTGCCTTTTGGGCCTTATCTGGTGATGCTCAGGTTTACTCCTGGTAATTTTTGGGCAACCATATGTGATATCAGTCATCAAACTGTGATTGGTCGCATGCAAAACAAGAACCTTATTCCTGATACTAATCTCTCTCAGCTTCCAAGCACTTAATAAGTTTAATATTTAGTACAAAGCTATCTATTTTTGAATACATGTACTTGTAAAAAGCATTATTAAATTATGCCTTAATACTGTAAAATCTATGCATCGTAAGTATACAAGTAAGTGACTTTTTTTAACTTATGCAATTGGGTAATTATCACAACACGCTTTTAAGATATTTTCATTATCCAAGCGTTTCTCTGTGTGCCTGAGTGCCACTCCCACACTTCCTTTCCAAGCAGCAGACGACTACTGATCTGTCTTCTGTCTCCATAGATGTTCTACTTCTGATGACTTCATAAAAATGCAGTTATAAGATTTAAATATTTCTGTGTCCATTTGTCTCCACAGAGCATAACTTAGCTTTCTATGCTAGCTAAAGCACTCTGCTATGATAGCAGTTTACTTTACCGCTGGATTCTGTTCTATTGGATAGATGTCCATAGTCAGGTTGCCCATTCACTGATGATAAGAATTTAAGGGACGGCACAGTGCTATGGTTATCTTTGTGCAAGTCTTTCTGTGAATATATGCTTTTAATTCTCCATGATAGAAATCTAGGAGTGAGTTTCTATGTTGCATGGTACATTTGTTTAATTTCTGAAGAAGCTGATAAAATGTTTTCCAAAGTAGTTGCCACGTTTTACATTTCCATGAGTAATAAAAGAGAGTTCCAAGTTTCCCTACATATTCACCAACTAGAATTGTTGGTTTTTAAATAATATTCATTCTAATATAATAGCTGTCAATATAAATAAAGTGGTTCCAAAAAATCAGAGATGACTGTGGAGGCTCCCAGCACTGCTGAGTTTGCCCATATAAACAAAAACAAAACAGAGGCATGGGCCAGGAAGATGACTCAAAGTGCGGACTTGGGATTCAATGGACTTGGATCCAAGTCCCCAAGTCGTAGGGACTCGGGATTCAATGTCCAGCACTGCATGGTCCTGAGGACCACTTGGAATCATCACAGATGCTAAGCTAAGTTGTTTGAGTTCAGACCCCTCTTCTACCCATTAAAACACTTAATATCCTCCTGTTTGGCATCTTTAGGGTCAGTGAATAATGATATAATATATTTCACAGGATTAATGAAGGAACTAATAAAGGAATGTAATTTTAGTTTACAACTATATTTGGCACATCATAAATTTTATAAGAATTCACCATCGAAATAGCTATTACACTTTGGGGAAGGTCACACCTACATATGTGTTCACAGGTCACTCCTGGGGAAGCTTGGGAACCTATATGGAGTGCAAGGCATTGAACCTTGTTCAGCCGCATGCAAAGCAAATACTCAACCAACTGTACTATTGCTCTAGTCCTAAAATAGCTTTTAAAATAGTTTTTTGCTAAGTTATAATGTAGCTATAGCCAGATTGTGGATCATACAGTTTGACTTTGGGAAGCAGTTTATATTCTTTTAGTAATTAATTTCTTATATAACATTAATTTGATATAATATAAATTTCTTATACAGTTACCATTATATAAAGGAACTATAATGTCAGGTACTACTAAAATATCAAACTATGGATCTTACATGTAATTAAAATGGGTAAGACTCCAGATGATCAGAATGGCTTGTCAGGTTCCTTCAAAATTATGTAAGAAGTAATTTAACTTATTTATAAAACATGCCACATGGGGGGGGGGAGGATTGAAAACTAGTTTAAATAAGTGCTCTTGTTTCTTTAAGAAACAAGAAGCATTCATTTTTCAATTATTTGATCATAAGGACCTCTTCCTCCTTTTTTCTTACCCATTTACATTCTTCCTTGTCCCCATTTTCCTCTCCTTGAATATTTGGGTGACTCATGGGACACGGCTGCTTCTGAATAAGGCATGAATGGAGAAAGGATTCAAGGACAATGTTTCTTCCTTTCCAACCATGACACCAAGTTTAGACATAATTCTAGAGAGGTGCATACATGTCTCTTCTGCTTGTCATATAGGGAAATGATTAAAGAGAAATTAAAAGGGCATAGTAAATATAGAGCATGATTGCTATTAATTTTTTAAGCCTGGAATTAAAAGCATTTCTGAGCACATATTTTGGGTTCCAACTTTAGGATCACATTTCTAAACTTAGTTTACTGCTTTTCTAGTTTCTCCAGGTTCCAGGCATTCGTGGGGCATCTATTTAATTATACAATAGCAAGCAAATTTTGCTTGACAATATACAAGTTCATAGCCTTCTGTGTCTCATTCTTGGAGTGAAGCAATCTAGTTTATAGTATACAACATTGTTCTCTATTTTCAATACTTGTGCTATCATTTAAAATCATATGCAAGGATAGAACAATATAAGAATCATATTTATGATTTTTTCTGTGTTGACTCATTTTTGCATCTTAAATTATACACTCTTATGATTTTAGCATATATTTAATCTATCTAGTTTTAAAAAGATGTGTTAAAAGAGCTCCTTTTAAGGACAGAAGAAACTCTCTATCATGTAGTATTGAATATGGCATTCCCTAACGTTGCATATGGTTGTCCTTTGCTAAATTAATAAAGGTTAAGAACATATAGCAATTAATCATAACGAATTGACTTTCATTGATTTATTTTCTAATAATTCTATGCCATTCCTTTTAGTTTTTTTGACCAATAATATGAAATAAACTTGTTATATGCCTGCCAAGAGGGATGGCAGGGGGGCAGGGGGAGAGGAGGAAAGAGATGATGATTACCATAATCAGGTTCAAGTACAAAATAAAATTTAATGCAATATGTTTCAGATGCCGGAGTTGAACACTTAGCTGTGTAATGATAATAGGCAGTTTACTATATGGTGCTGAATGATTTGAATTTTTATTTACATAGGTTAAAATCATATGGCAATTAATCATAACAAATTGACTTTCATTGATTTATCTTCTGATAATTCCATTTGCCATTTCTTTAACTTTTGTTGGAGCAAGCAATATGAAACAAATTTGCTATATATATGCCTGCCAAGGGAGCAGGCTAGGGGATAGGAGGGACTTTGGGGATATTGGCAGTGGGTATTGGTGTTGCAACATTATAACCTGAAACAATTCTAGTAAGAACAGTTTTGTAAACCACAGTGTCTTAAGAAACCAAAACCAAACAAAACTAAAGAAAAAAAGAAAGTATGGTCAATGGATAAAAGATATATGAAGTTTTTTTTTTTTTTTGACACTGTAAGGAAGAATTTGCTTGTAAATTTTAACTCGATAAATTGCATGTGATAAGTTATCTGTCATATGAATAGATATGCTTGGACATCAGATACATAAGGAGATTTATATTTTAGATAAAATGCCACAAGGGGCAAAAGAAATGAGCATGGAAGAAAACTTTCACGCAGTGCTAAAAACCAGAGGGACAGAAGAGTTAACTCCCCATAGGGTGACCCTCAGCCAAATGGGTCATATAAGGCCAGAGGGAATGGCAGATAAATTTTCACTCTATTTTCCGCTGTGATGGATTATCCCCAGGCACTGTTTTCTATCTAGTCATTCTGGAGATGTTCCATGTGGCCAAGTGACTACATCGCATAGCAGGATTTTAAGCCGTAGTAGCCAATTCAGTACTGCATCACATGCATTCAAATCCCATTTTTCTGTCTTTCTCCTATTTTCTTTCACACCAGGTACCCTAGATTTTACCTTCTGTTAACATTAGCACATAAACCCTTCTTTAGGGCTTATTTACAATAACCCTTAACTTATATGCTTACCAAAAGTAGAACGGAGGGCTGCAAATTTTCTTTTATTTTTTAAGAAAGGCACACACTCTAACTCTACCACTGAGTCACATCACCAGTTTTTGTTCATTTACTCTAAATCTTTCAGGATTTTTATTAACGTACAAAAATAATTTGGTAAGATAACAATGGGCTGGAGTGATAGCACAGCAGGTAGGGCCCACCCGGGCCCTATTCCTCTGCCCCTCTTGGAGAGCCCGGCAAGCTACCAAGAGTATCCTGCCCACACGCAGAGCCTGGCAACTCCCCATGGCGTATTCGATATGCCAAAAACAGTAACAAGTCTCATAAAGGAGACATTACTGGTGCCCACTTGAGGAAATCTATGAGCAATAGGATGACAGTGACAGTGACAGATAACAATGGCCAGAATAAACATCAGTGACGTACTGTGTTTGAAGTACTATTGTAAATATGATACTCTTTGGTCCTCACAACCATCCTGAGAGGTGAGTATGTATCATTATCTCTACTTCACAGATAGTAGGATGAAATGCAAATCTCGCCCATCTAATAAGACCAGGGCCTGTATTGTGAGCAGCAGAGCTGGGATTTCACCTCAAGCACTCCCACATATTTGCATTCTTCAATCAGTGCCACAGACTTGCTTCCTGAAGCATTTTCAGGAAGATGCTATCTGAGGCTTTCTGTGCTGAGTTTGCAATTCGGAGCTGATATACTACTACTGGCTGTGAAGCACACTCTGGAATATGTGACCTGAGTCCTTGTCACCCTACTTCTGGGGAGACTGTGGTCTCTGGACTGCTGAGGTCCACCGTGTTTCATATATGTGTGGTTTCTACCTCTCAGGCTACTAAGGTTGAATGTTTAAATTAAGCAAGGAAACATCCTCAGTTACTTAAAAAAAAAAAAAAGCTCCCATATCATTTCTTACACAGTGGGTAGGGTGTTTGCCTTGCATGAAGCCTACCCGGGTTCATTCCTCTGCCCCTCTTGGAGAGCCTGGCAAGCTACCTGTGGTGTATTCGATATGCCAAAAACAGTAACAGCAAGTCTCACAATGGAGAAGTTACTTACTGGTGCCTGCTTGAGCAAATCGATGAGCAACCAGATGACAGTGATACAGTGATTATGTATAATTATGAACAGTTTATTTTATTTGTGCTTAATCCAGAATATTTGTAATTTCAGCCTGAGCTGTTTTTATCCATCATCATACAGTGCATAATATCTCTATTCTTTACACAAATGGACATGCCCTTGCTCTGCCTAGAAGGTGATTACTTATTACGTGGGGCTATATGGCAAAGACTTCCACTTTGGTATAAGATACTTATGACTGAAGTGACTTATACTTTCCCTTTCTTCTCTGTTGCTCTTATTTAAAAGAATGACTACTAAATCTTTTTCAGCAAAAGGTCATTTGTGTCAATGGATAGAACAGAGAGAGATCAGATCACCTGTGGTAATTGCAAATTAATGCTCTCCTGGTAATGCATTAACTACACACTATTGATCTACAATTGAATCATAGAGGCTACTGAGAAGTGACTTTACTTTGCTTTTTGTGTGTGCTTTTACTGCTTTTTCCATAACACATTTTTCTTTCAACTGGAATTTTCTCTAATTGTCTCCATTTTTAATTTCCTGCAGTGAGATGACTTCTAACTTGTAATTAGAATCTGTAAAAATTCATGTGTGTCTCATAAGCCTTTGGAAATCTAATGCATTATAACTTTGATGCCATAAGCCACAGACATGTTGCACAAATACTTATTTCTAAAGATTCCAGCTCATGGGTGACTTGTTTTCCTAAAAAACTAGTATAAAACAGAAATCCATTTGGGTCTCTACCTGAAGCTATAATTGTTGAAAGAGCTGCAAGAAAACATTCAAGCTACCTCTAAAAGCTTTTTGCTTGGGAGTACTGAAGATTTTACTTTTTTCCTAGTTTAAACCTTCAAAATATAAGTAGTTTATTTCAGAGATAAATATTTTAGAGAATGGAACTGTAAGAGGAAGATATAAAAATTCACTAATTATTTACACATAAATGCAAAGAATACATATGAAAAAATTCAGATTCCATCATATAACTAATAACAATTTGAGATAGACAGGCAGTCAACAAGGAGCCCTTGGCAATGAATTTCTGGAGGTAATAACCCAAGATGTGATTGAAGTAAGAAGTTACCACCCCTTTTATTAGCATAAAAGCGTGAAGGCTAGTCCTCTTTATGAGATGCTGAGATCGATGTCTGATAACACTCTGAGTAGTATCCATACCATATTTAGAGTAACTGGATGAGGAAATACAATGGTTTAAGTAGAAGATGCCTAGGTCACCCATTGCCCCCAGAATATAGGAAGTAGAAGGAAAGAAATAGAGGGAAAGGAGAGAAGAGATAGATGAGAAACAATGGGGGGCATGGGTCAAGGGGATCTGGGTACATTGATGGCATGCAGGCATGATCAAGTTAAATATCCAAACCACAAGGTCAACAACAAGGAAATCAAAAGACCCAAAAAGCTTCCTGCCAAGATGACAGGTTGGGGCAGAGGCAGAGCAAGGGATGAAGATTGGGGTGGGAGGAGTGGGGGAGTTGGGAATTCTGTTGGAAGAAACTTGACACTTGTGATGGAATTGGTGATGAAAGATGACTGTCATCATCACTGTCATCCCGTTGCTCATGGAATATACGCCACAGGGAGCTTGCCAGGCTCTGCCATGTGGGTGGGATACTCTCATTAGCTTGCTGGGCTTTCCGAGAGGGGTGGGGGGAATCAAACAGGAGACAGCCACATACAAGGCAAACACCCTACCCACTGTGCTATCGCTCCAGCCCGGTGATGGTGATGAAATATAGTATGTCAAAAATCCAACTATGAATAACTGTAATTTACAGTGCTTTACTATAGTAAAATTTGGTGAAAAATAAAGAGTAGTAAAGTACAACAACACCAAAAGTTCAAAGTCCTTTTTCTTTAACATCTTAGCAATGGGACTTTTATCTACATAGAAAATCACAAGTCTAGGTAATTCAGAAGAGACCAATTTTGTAAAAGCTAGTGGTACAGGATTTGACTCTGGAAAATCCTATATTCTATCAGTCTGGTTGGCTGATGATGTCCAGCAGTGCTTCAAAACCTCCTGAGCAATGTTTGGGATGCAATAAATAGATAAATAAACAGAAAATATTGTACCATGCATTTTAATTTTGTCCATTAAATGTGGCATCTGTTTCTTTAAAAAGCTTCAATGGGCTTTTCTCAATTTACCTGGAGCTGACTCTTTCATGAAACACTACTTTGGAAGGAGAAATAAGGGTCGACTGTACTCCTGCCGGTCTTGAGAAATGTTACCATTCCGTAGCAATGAGCATTAACTTAAATTTAGAGCAATGAAGGCCCAGAAGGCTTAGAAGAAGCACTTGCCTATCTCAGCCCTTTGCCCTTTTTCCTAATGGAGAGGCAATTTCTGCTCTCCCCTTCTCCTCGGATGACCTAAAAGAATGTTAGTTTGGGGATGTCAGTCACTCCAATAAATTTTTCAGTGAACAGGATAGTTTATCTGGAAAACTCATTCTTTTACCCTCAGAGCAAAAATTAAGTAATTAATCCCCTGCCTTGTTAGTTGAAATCCCCCACTCCCCTTGATCTCTCAAGCAAAGCATAAATATGGCAGGTATGCTTTATTTTTCTTTAGAGTATTCTGCCACCAAAAATCTTCAAATGTATGATACTAAATAAAACTTTCCTTAGCTAATTTGCCTGAGGTTCTTTGATTACTTAACCAGTCTGAGAATAAATCAGAGGAGCTGGGGATTATGTTCCTATGGTCCAACAAACAAATGTTTACAGAAGTTAAATAATTAGCCTGCATTTACAAGCTACCAAACAGTGAAGGCAGGAGTTGAACTAAAAGATGTGAAACTTCAAAGCTTGTTTCTCCCAACTATGACACTCTACATGACAACAGAACCACACCTGAATACATAACAATGCTACACAAATACTTTCAAGAATCTTCAGGGCTAGAATGAGTGGAGATTTTTGCAAAGCACTAGGGACCCACAACAAGACTTCTTAAATGAATAACTTAAAAACAGGGAACTGAGATTATTGATTTGCAGGATAAACAAGAAAAAGTATACAAAAACATGTGTTGGGCAATAATGCCAACACATAAACAGAATTATTTAGTTTCATTTTACCTCATGAAAAAGAAATATCCTAGCCTTTATAAAGCACTTCTCGAGCTCATCTATATTTTTTGTTCAGAGCCCTAGGCATTCTGTAGGGCAACCTCTGCTGAACATTGTCTTCCTCCCTTCTTTGCTATTCTACTCTGCCTCCTTCAACAAATCCTAGATCAAAATCAAAAAGGGAATAAATTTTCACATTTTTTGATCTTTGATGATGGGTAGAAAATAGGATCTTTTCAATTCTAGTCTATAAGAAATGAGCTAGGAATAAAATCAGCAGTATTTCATGAGAAAAAAAGAAAACTGGGATAAAATAATGTATCATAACAAAAATGGAATTTTTTCCAGACAAAGGTAACTTCAAAACCTAGTTAGCTGTGACTACATTGTGGGGGTGATAATCAAGTAGAGGCTGATTACAGAGAGCTGTGCAAACACGTTCACAGAAACCCTATAGGTGAAGGAGACTGAATGACTGTAAAGTTTGGTCTGTTGTTATTATGAAGAAAAATTTCTGTTCCAAAACGTAAAGATATATTTAAAAAATCAAAGCAGTCTTAAAAATAGCCTGGCAAAACATCACATTCTGTTTTGTACCCATTAGAATAAAGACTGTAATCAGAAGGCAGAGAAAGAAAGAAGCTGTCTGAAAAGAAGAATGGCCATAACACAGGAACATCATTATTGTAATGAGATAATTCAATGTCATTTCAAAAATGTAATTAATAAAAGTGATAGAAATTAAGACAGCATATACAAAGCAAAATAGTGGGGCACAAAACTGAATGTTATGATTGGAAACTCTTAACAAGGTATACATTTAGAAGGAACTAGTTTTTAAATGACTCTTTGTGACTGTATTTTCATTTTATTTTCTTGTAAGAGAAATATTTAGAATAGAACAATCTACTTTAATCTAATGCTTAGGGAGAAAACTCAAATATATTAAGTACACGACACATGGAATAATTCTGGAAAATATATGTATTAATCTATATTTTGCATTAACATGAAATGATATGTTTCTCTGTTTAGAACACTGTTGATTATAATCTATCACAAACAACAAATGCATTTGTAGGTATGTCTCTCCCTAAGGTGTTGAATGTATGTTGATTAAGTCACATTATGGGGGCTAATATTTTTTGGATCTTTTAAACTTCTACACAAGGCAGTTAACCAAGGAAAATGGGGGCTGTCAGCAGTCCTAGAAGGTAGAACTCGTGGGGCATTTAAAGAAAAGGGCATTAATAGTGAGTAAGATACCATTAAACTACAAAGCAGTAAGGACTCACTGAGCACTGGATCTGAGATCTGAGGAGAGAGAAAAGGGGTGTGGGGTCAGTCTGTGGAAACGTAAAGATCTTCTAAGTCTTCAGGAGATTCCCACTGAACACTGAATAACATCTAAGGTTTTAGTCATGCCCTACAATGTCCCAAAGATCCACCTCTTCTTGCAGCTGCCTCTTCATCTCTCACCTCTGCTGTACCTTGCAGTTCTGAAACGGGCCAATACTGCGCTCATCCTTGTAGAGTTCAGGCCTTGATATTATGCTCTTTATTTTTCCTTTTTTTTTTTTATCAAAGGATACACTTTTCTCCTAGACTTCTGAATGGCTGAAAAGTTGGCTAGAAAAAAAATTCTTTTAAATCTGTGTACAATTATTTTATGGCTTCTTTGAGGGAGCTTCAACCACACACAGTTTCTGCGTGCATTCTCTGTTGTCTGAGACAATATGGTTATTTGGGCTAGAACTAGGACTCTGCCTGGCACACAGTGGCACCTTACCGGTGCTGAAGGCACTGCCATAGCACGGAAATACACTGAGGATATCGTTTCTCTTTTTACTTTTTTCCCTAGATACATTTCGATCCCAAATAAAGTCTATCATCTTTTTATGGAAAGCATTAAAAATATGCTCCTATTTTGACCGTATCGCTAAAAAGTCCTTCTATGGCTTTTCATAAAATCTCCTCTTAGCTGTGGTTAGAGATGTATATTTATACTCTATTTAGATGTATAGTTAATGGTTTATATCCAAAATGTGGTCTCTTTTTAAAATCATAATCAGTTTTATTTTTTTCCATTATATCAATCATGCATGTCTCTTGCTCTCCCTAAGTCTACCTTGTAGTTTATACTGTCTTCATACTTTAAACCACTAAAATTTTTGATTATGCAGATTTTTTACAAGTAAAATTCAGGGGATCCAGGACAGTCATTGTTAGGAATTTCAAAATTCCCTTGACACAATACATGCAAAATTTATCAGAATTCAAAATAAATCTGGAAATGGAAGTCATGTACAAGTAAATTATTTAAGAAAGAGCATTCGTCTATGAAATTTGAAGATTGGGATTAACAGGCTATGCACAGGTAAGTTCAATAATTGAGAAATATCAGTAAATAAGTTGAAAACAGACCAACAGACCAAATATTCACGTGTGTTATTATGAATGCCAGCTTCATTTTGTTAGTTAATCTCTTGGCAAAGAGGAAAAGTATGGAATACAGAAATGCATCATGGAGAAAAAATCAGGGAGCATGGTTGCTAGTTCTACTGGGAACTCAACCATGGAAATAAAAAAATAAAATCTATAAATGGGCTAATAATTATTACTTAGGAGATTCGGGTCAAGAGGACTGAAAAGGGACAATTCTGTGAGCAACAACATAAAGAACACATAAAAACAATAGATCACAGCATCCACAAGGGATCTTGCTAAGGAAATTCACTGGTCATCACCTTGGAGAATCTCAACACGGAGGAACTGATGTGAAGTTCAGAGCCAAAAAGTGCTTGCTGGGTGGGGAGAAGACAGATGTAGAAATTAAAAGAGAAATTGGAACAAAAGCTGGTACCAAACATAAAAATGCCAACTGAAGTAGGAGGGCGTTGGACACAAAGAACTTAGAGAGATTCTACTTTATACCAACACTCTATAATCAAAAAGAAACTTGGGTCTTAATGAACCCCATGAACTGGGCAAGCTGAGAGCAGCCTTCCTGAGGTGAATTGTAGGGTAACATAGCCTCAGGTAGTTTAGGTTTAATGGGTTACTTCCACCACAGTGCTCCCATTTACAAGTAAACACAATTTACTTGTAACTTCATTCTTTGTGTTCTGTTAACTTGTAAATAATGTTTTTTCTCTTCTCCTTGAGTCTTTTGTATAGTTTATTCAGAGCCATGTCCTTTTGTATGGACACAGGAAGACTTAGCAAATGCTATGCTTTTGTAACCTGGGAGTCATTTGACTCTACATGATAGTTTCCTCCTGGACATCTGTTCTCTCGACCTGAGCCTCAGCTGCCCTTACTTCCTAGCACCCCCAAAAGCAGGGTCTCGACGAGGGACAGGATGGACCCAGGGCAAGCAGTGAGTTATGTGCTATCCTGGCATCAAGATAGGCCTGGCCAAAGCGCCTAATGCTTAACTATAAGTTAAGAGCTTGGTCATGGACAAATGCTGTCATGATCCAAAAACTAATAACTAGATTCAGAGCCTGCTAGGGTTAGGAATGATAAATCTTACCTAACCATGTAGTCTTAGTCTGTGGCAAGATATTTCCAGAAGAGCTGCCCTATAAGTCTCAATGTATCTCTTACTGTGCCCATACAAAAACAACTAGTATTAAGATGTTGATGGAGGTTTTGGACTGAGGAAAAGAGAAAAACACCTTAAGAGATATTTTGCCTGCAGGCAGTCAGGAAGGGCTTTCTTATGTTGATTTTGCTACCAGACTGTGTGTAGCCTAGAGAACAAGGTAGAGAGAGACAAGTAGGGGGAGAGACTAGTGAAGAGAAGAGAATCCAGAGAGCTGGGATGGAGGAGTGAGGAGCCAGGAAGGAAGAGTGAGTGAAATGAGAGAGACGAAATATTGAATAAACAGTAACTAATCAGCAACCAGCTTGGTCCTCGTTCTTCCTTCGCCTGTCCTTGGCCAACAGTGGTCCTGATCCAGTCCATACACAGCGGCTCGAGAGCACCGAACACAGCCACCCGGAGAACCCATGAGCACACACCCTTCAGCGAGTGGATCACACTCAAAAAGGTGGCAATGCCAGCTTTTGGACAGAAAACTTTGACACTGGAGCTGGCATGTTTCTATCCCACCTGGTTCCAGTAAGGATGCTGAGCACTGAGGGTTTATACAGAATTCAGTATTGCACTGGAACTCCTTGCGTCTCAAGAATGCTCGGAACTTGAAAACCCAATGAAAGCATGCACTTCCATCTGGCCCAGTCACATCTATTGCAAAGTCTAGAGCAACAGTCACCAAGTGAGCCCTGCCTGGCTGGGTCACAGTCTCAAAGCCTTTCTCATAGGGTCACACCTTTGAGTCCACCTACAGTTTAAGCTATTGTACGGTCTGACAGGCTCGTAGCCCTAGTTGTCTCAGAATCAAAGGAAGCTTCACCAGGCTGAGTGCACCATACTTAATCCCCAACCCAAGACTGAGGACACCAAAGCACAAAGGTTCCACAGAAGCCCAGTATTGTACCTGCCCTGTCAAAAAGAGATTGGGAACTGTCAGTACAAGGCATAACCAGGGTACAATTGTGGCCAGGACACAACTGGAAAGGACTGTTCCCAAAGCCACAACAGAGAGCTGCTCTTCTCGTAACCACAGCAGGGAGCAGACAGCCTGGATATGAGTTCACACAGTAGGCTGTAATTTACAACACTCCACTCCAAATGGGTACTAACAAATGCAAAATTCTCATGGCTACAAAGATCAGCATGTTAAAGAGTTCAGATTGGATACGTGGGTCACAACTATCCAGTCATTACCCAAATCTGGTGGATGGTGACTCTGTATCAATCATTAGAGGCCAGCAACTGTGAACCCTGGGCCAGAGCCCAGGCCAGCTAGACCTCGGTGCCATATAAGCATGGGTACCATAACAGTCTGTTATTATCCAGGTACACATAACTCAAAGACATCAGTTTGAGTTTACAAACATTTAAGAAATTCTCACAAGACAAGTATCTGCTAGAAATCAGTAGTTATAGACAGTAGCCTGCTATTGTGAAGAGAAACAATAAATTGCTGCTCAGAAAGCTGGAACACAGAGTTTCACCATTAGCTACATAACTCAAGAAAAATAAGAAAAACTTAGGGACTTCAGCTGCAAAAATAATTAGAAATAGAAGTTCAGGAAAGTCTTCACTTCTAACAAAACATTCAACAATACCTGAGAGAACTGCAGAGAAACAAGTCTTTTACTGTTCACGGGCCTGAGAACAATCACTGGAAGAGAGTATCAATAAACTTAGAAATAATGATAAAACATAAATTCTTTGAACAGGAATGAATGAACCAAAGTATATCATAGCAGAATGGCTAAAGCTTAAAATCAAATCAGTGAATTTGAAGATAAGACACAGAAACTCTTCAATAATGATGTAATAGAAAAGAAAACGTTTTTAAATAGAGAGTAACAACAATATTATGTGTGTGTGTGAGAGGACAATCTCCACATCATAGGATTCCAGAGGAAAGAGAGAATGGGGAAGAAAGACTGGTGGAAAAGCTAATAGCTAAGAACTTTCCCAATCTGAGGAGGGAGACTTTAGTAGCACTGACCCAGGAAGTCCAAATACTTCCAAGTAACTCCCTGAAAGCAACATTGTAATCAAAATGGTCAGAACCAAAGAGTAAATAGATGCCTTAAAACAGCAGGAGAAAAGCAAATTCTTACATACTAGCGAAATTCCGTCCCTTTCAGAGAGCCCGGCAAGCTACCCAGAGTATCCTGCCCCACAGTGCCTGGCAAACTACCCATGGCTAGTGGATATGCCAAAAATAGTAACAAGTCTCACAATAGAGATGTTACTGTTACCCGCTCCAGCAAATCGATGAACAATGGGATGGGATGACAGTGCTATAGTGCTACAATGCTACTAGGGAAACAGCATAAAATTAACATTAGCTTTCTCAGACAAAAACTGTACAAGCAAGAGAGTAAAATGATATAGTCAAAGTGCTGAGTGAAAAGAACATCTCACCAAGAATCCTCTTGTCTGCAAGGTCATTACTCAGATTTGAGGAAGTGATAACAAAATTTTGAACAGACAGAAGCTAATGGCATCTGTTGCTTTTAAACTAGCTCTGTAAAATATACTGACTTCCTCCTTATAAAAGAAACAAATATTGAATGGCAAAACAGTCAAAATCCTCATAAAAAAGTGACAAAAATTCCTTCATATCAGTAATTTCTTTAAAGGTCAATGGGTTGAACTCTCGTCAAAAACCACAGGGTGATGGGACAGATCAGGAAACAAACATCAACCTTTAGCAAGAGACACACTTGAACTTTCATGATAAAAATATACTGAGTGAAAGTTTGGGAAACAATAATACAGGGTAACAGTGAATTAAAAAGAGCAGGGGCTATATCAGAACAAAAGCTGAAAAATGTAATAACATATAATGGTTAAGGGGTCAGTGTATCTGGAGAACTTAACAAATATCAACATGTATTCACAAATTGAAGGGGCAGCAAAGTTTATAAAGCAACTTGTAATAAACATAAGAAGTTCTGTTGACAGTAAGACAATACTGTTGGGATATTTGAACCACCACTCCTGCCACCGGACAGAACCAAACAGAACATCAATGAGGAAACAAGAGCCCTAATAAGGTATTAGTAGAACTGAGACTAACAGACATATACATGATCCTCCATGCCCTAGAAATAATACACATTATTCTCTAGTGCACATGGAACATTTTGCAAGATAGACCATATAGTGGGACACACATGTCCATAAAAATCATCAAAATAGAAATTGTTATCAAGTATCTTTTCAGACCACAGTGGCATGAGGTAGAAATTAACCATGAAAAGAAAGTTGGGAAAGTTTCAACATTTGGATACTAACAACATACCATTAAATAATATGTTGTTAAAGAACTGCTGTTAAATAGAAATCAAAGAAAAATTAAAATATTCATCAAAACAAGTAAGAATGGGGCCAGAGATAGTACATGGGTCAAGGCATCTGCCTCACACACAGATGACCCTGGTTCAATTCCTAACATCACACATGGACACCAGCGCACTAATAGGAACAATCCCTAAGCATAGAGCAAGGAGTAAACCCTGAACACTGTCAGATACAGCCCAAAAGGGAAGGAAAAGTGAAGATACAGAAGTTACAAATACTCAGAACCAATGAACTGAGTAAGGAGGAAGTTCATGGAAATATAAAGCTCAAATAAATAACAACCTCACAGTTAGAGAGTAAAAGAAACCAGTGAAAGAACAGCAGATGAATCCCATATAAATAGAAGGAAGGAAATAACATAACTTGGATCTGAAATCTTATGATGCTGAATGAAAACATAAGCTGTTTTATTTTTCCTTATTTTTTTGGAAAGAATAAATAAGAATGACAAAACTTTACCTAAACTCACAAGGAAAAACAAGTGAAAGAACAAGCATATAGTCCCTAGAGCACCACCAGGAGTAATTCCTGAGTGCGGAGCCAGAAGTAAGCCCTGAGAATTTCTGTATGTGCCCCCAAAAAGTAAAAAAAGAGAAAATAATATATTAAATAAGAATATATTAAAACTAGAATTTTTTTTTTGCTGGAGAATAGAAAGGCAAATCATTTTAAGATCATGATCACTATCATATTTTATGACTAAAAGATTAAACTAGTAGATAAACATGTCTCTGACTACCATGAATAACAGAACAGATAACAAAATATCTGAACTGAGTTAAGAAAAAATTGGCTAATGAAGTTTATATAAGGTTAGAAACTTTATATATTTGTGTTGACAAGCATTTTAGCTAACTTACAGTTATTTTGTAACATAAAAAGATCTCATAAAACAGACCCATTAGTTTTTTCTTATACTAAAATTATCTAGTCAAAGAGATTAGATTTAATTTCCTTTAAATTCAGGTGTTAATCTTTCAAGTAGAGTGTGTAATAACTTGAAAGCCTGACAGATTTCCATTTAATCCTCTATTTGCTTATAAACAATATTATTCCCCTGAAATCAAGATATTTCTCAAAAATTGAAACCTTTTCCATTAAAGTAACCTTCCATTAAAGTAATTTAAAATAATATAATAATTGATGTAGTAATTGAAATTTCATTGGATGGATACTAAGAGCACATGTTTTATTATACTTTTTGCTAAGAATATAGAATTACTATGTTTTTAAGTACCCATTTTCAAATCTTTCTTAAATTATATATGAAAAACACTCTATAAAGCTAGGGGAGAAGGAATGCATGGTAGAAAAAATATGTCTATGTGAGATTCTGTTAACTATCTATATAAAATAGTTATAATTCCATTTAAAACAATACTGTATGGGGCCAGACAGATAACAAAGAGGATGAAGTGCTTGTCTTGCATGCAGCTGACTTGGGTTCCATCCCCAGCACCACAATGAGTCCTCCAGGCCCTGCCAAGACAATCAGAATGTAAAACCAGAGAAGTCTTGCTGGGTGTAGACCCTAAACCCATGATTATACAAAAATTAACTGCATAGTGTCAGTTATTCTTTATTCAAATATTAAAGTCATATTTTTGACTTTAAAAAATTAATTATTGAACAACTATGTTCCACCTACCAAATAAGATATTAAAAAATTTAGAATATCATCTAAAAAAATCAATTCAGTTTTCATGGGCTTTATGAGCAGGAGAGACTACTGGCAAGAAAACTGCACTTGAATGGAGCATTATGTTGACTTGATAATTTTTTTTTCTCTGTTTAGCAACATGCTACATCTCCAAGTCATACACAAAATGTCCACTTATATTGACTAGACCCATTGCAGCAACTTTAATTCTTGTCAAATATCAGTTTGGTTATCTAAGTTGAGTGAGCAATCATTCTGTAATCTTCATAGAAATGTCTGTTGGCTGTATTTCAAGATATCCTACTAACTTCAGTGACAAGCTCATACAAAAGAATTGAATTAAACAAAGCACAGTTTCAATATCAATGAAGTTACAGGTCATAATTGTGCATGCGCAAACTGATGGCTTCCTATAATTTCCAATATCCTTAATCATAGTTTGTCTTGGTTTGCTGGGTTTGGTTTTTGGCATACATCTGGTGGTACCTGGGAGTTGCTCCTGCTGGTATTCTGTGCTCAGTGAAACATGCACTCAGTACTTTAAGCTCTCTGACACTGAATCAAAATTTTGAAGAGGTTGAATTGCAATGGGAAGCTCATTAAATGAAACTACAAAAGCTTATAGCTATTTTATATTCTCTAATTACATACAACAGAGGAGGGAGAACATTTTTTGATGAAATCTACCACTAAAATCAATTGACAGAGTCTGGGCTTTGGTTGCAATCACTAAATATTTTGTACAGTTTTAAGAGACATTAGACATTTTTTTTAAATTGAATCACTGTGAGATAGAGCATTACAAAATTGTTCATGATTGTGTTTCAGTCATGCAATGTATCAACACCCATCCCTTCACCAGTGTAATTTTCCAGCACTAGTGACCCCAGTTTCCTTCCTACCCCTTCAAGCCATCCCCAACCCCAGTTTGCCCCTATGGCAGGCACCTCTCTTCTCTCTCTCTCTCTCTCACTCTCTCTCTTGTTTTAGGCATTATGATTTGCTATATAGATGTTGAAAGGTTTTCATCTATACCCCCTTTACCTGCTTTCAACAGTCAGGTCTTATCTAGAGTGATCATTTTCAACCAATATTGTCATAATGAATCCTCCTCTAACTTAACTACCCTCCATCCACCACAACATTGACCAACCTTTGATCAGTCCTTCTGGCCCATTTTCCCTGACTAGAGCCTTTTTGAAAAATGAATCAGGAGCCACAGCCTCACTGGAAAGACTGTATTTGGTATCAGCAACTAAAACTTGATAACTATGTCGATTTATTGATATTCTTCAAACTGTTTTAAAGGAAAATTTATTTCCATATAGAAATGGACTGGAGCTATAGTACAGTGGGTAGGGCATTTGCCTTACAAATGGCCAACCCGGGTTTGATTCCTCTGTTCCTCGCGGAGAGCCCAGCAAGCTACTGAGAGTATCATGCCCACACGGCAGAGCCTGACATGCTATCTGTGGCGCATTTGATATGCCAAAAACAGTAACAAGTCTCACAATGGACACGTTACTGGTGCCTGCTCGAACAAATCGATGAACAACGGGATGACAGTGCTACAGTGCTACATAGATGTATATAGTATGTACGTCTGTATGATTTTAATTCTTCATGAATAACCAATCTTCAGACTTCTTCAGAGTATCTTCCCGATCCAAAAATTGATTTAAGATCTCAGAGTCTATTAAGTGTTTGAAAATGTAGTTTTTTTTAAAGGTAGTCCTTGTAAACCTTTATATACTTTAAGTGGCAGTATTAAAAAGTTACTGAATTTTAGGATAGAAAATTTATAATAATTTTCATCTGCCCATTTATGTTTCATCAGAGATCACATCTGATAATATGTGAGGACTCAGAGCCACTTTCTCTGGTGCTGTGGCTGGAAGTGTCCCTGCTTGGGGACTATCAGGGCTATACCCATGGTTATTGCTGGTGGGCCTAGGATTAAAGTGTGTGGATTAGATTTTCAGGCCTTGGACATACGGGTCGGGTATTCTATTACTTTGAGTTATACTTCGCTTTTGCATAATTTCATGATAGAGCATCTATTGCATAATACCAAGGAGGGAAAAGCAGATTTCAAAGACTCCAGCATAAATTATAAGTCACTTGACTTGACTGACAAAGTTTTAAGACCAGCTACTCAAGAACATGGACAAATAATTAGTTTTGCACCTTATTAAGTGGCCAATGTGTTATATCTGGTTCTGCTACAATAGTTATTTTTACTCTACAGCTGCACTAGGAGATTATTTGGTAATATCCAAACTGCTATCTAGCTAATTTCTTGGTTTTTATATTCAAAATTTACTTTAGCATTTTAAGATGTTGGATGTTTTATCACTGAAATGTTAACATCCTTGTCAAAGCAAGTTATAGTATAATAAAAATAAACAATGCCACCACAGAATGGAAGATTACTAGAAATGGTAAGAAAACTTCAAAAAGTAAAACATTACTTATTGCAATGCATGAAACCAGAAAATGAATTTCCATTTATAAACTTCAAGGTGGTATACAACATTTTGTGCATTTTATACTTCATTTAAGTTCTCTGTTAGCAAACATTTAAGAGAGACTACAACATTTTCCTTCATTAAAAATTCCCCTGGTTCATCAACTTCAATTTATACAAATGGTGCATTTTCAATTCAGGCTACTTATTTTACAGCATTCACCATCTATATCACATACCACATAACAAACTTTATACTTCATATGTACTACATATCTTTCCCGTCACTATAACGTAAGCTCTATGAGGTAATAGAACTTTACCTCTCCTGTTCACAGACTTATTTTAACAGTGTTGAGCATAGAGTGGGCTCTCAATAATATTTGTTGAACGAATAAACAAGTAAAAGTGAAAAAGTATGTGGGGGTGCACATTGAGCAAAAGAAAGGGATGTTCCATTTTATTTATCTAATAAAAAAATCAGTTTTCTGGGCTTGAGCAATAGTGAGATATTGCCCTGTATGCAGCTGACCAGGGCTTGATCCCTCATATCCCATATGGTCCCTGATGCACTGCGAGGAGTAATTCCCGAGTACAGAGTTAGGAGTAACCCCTGGGCATTGACAGGTGTGGCCCAAATAACAACTGTATCACTGTATCACTGTCATCCCGTTGTTCGTTGATTTACTCAAGTGGGCACCAGTAACGTCTCTATTACACTCTGCCCTGAAATTTTAATAGCCTCTCCTTACTCATACTTCCCAACACTTAGACACTCTTTCAGAATCAGGGGGATGAGACCTATTGTTACTATTTTTGGGATATCCAATACACCACGGGTAGCTTGCAAGTTTCTGCCGTGTGGGTGGGATACCCTCAGTAGCTTGCTGGACTCTCTGAGAGTTATGTATATATCTGTTACTGTATTTTGGATATGAATACACCACGGAGAGCTTGCCAGGCTCTCCCAAGTGGGCAATAGACTCTCAGTAGCTTGTCAGGTTCTCCAAGAGGGAGAACTAGGCACAGAAAAATTAGTTTTTCATTTTTTTATAAGTCATATGGCTTAATTTCCAAGTATAGAAAAGGGTCATACTCTGCTCCTAAAGACTATGATCCGAGAGGTCTTCTAACCCATTTGGGCACCCTGAGTGGCTTCTTACAGAAATGCATCTAGACTGTGAACTGTGCTACAACACCATGCCGCCCAGGGAGGGATTTTCCTTCTCTACCCTGTTTCTCTGCGTGGAAAATGGTGGTGGCGGCAACACCCACATGACTAGAGCCACCTCCTATGACTCCCAACCCAGAGGTATGAGTTTGCAGTGACGTGGCTTGTAGGCGATCATGGGAGCGGGGGGGCATTACTGGCACGCTCTCCGCCCAGATAAGATCCAGAGCTGCTGCATGCAAAATGGACCCTCTGCTCCTAACGATTATGATCCGGAGGTCTTCTAACCCATTTTGGCACCCAGAGCAGCTTCTTACAAAAATGCATCTAGACTGTGAACTGACCTCAAATATCAGAAATCCAAAACTCATAGAGCTCATAGTCTTCATTCTCAGCAATGAAAAGAAATTATTAAATGATGCCTTTTCAGCAGGCCTGATAGTTAGGGGAAAATTCCAAACAATAATAGAGAGTTATCTATTGAAATACTGAATGTATTCAAAGTATAGAGAGAATAAAGTGAAGATCATTAGCTACTTAGGTGGGGGGGTGGGTGGGAGGGGGGTATATTGGGGTTCTTGGTGGTGTAACATGTGTACTGGTGTTGGGATGGGGGTTTAATTATTATATGACTGAGACTTAAACCTGAAAGCTTTGTATTTTTTTCACGGTGACTCAATAAAATATAAATTAAAAAAAAAGAAAATGGTCATAAATTCATTTACAGTTGAGTTTGAAATAGTTTGTTTTTACAGTAGTAAATTCAGATCTCTACATAGTCTCTTTGTATATTAAGAAACTGAAATAAAAATATGCCTCCTATACTAATTACTGTTTGTGCACTTCAGTGCACTAACATCACCACTCTGACATTTAAACATAGTTCAATTGTCTTATCATTTTTTGTAAAAATGTATTCTTTGGTACATGCTTGATTTTTGAGTGGAAATAAGTCTACTCTGACTTCATATTACTATATTTGAAGATATAAATGAGCTCTTCAAGGAAAAAAAAAACAGACAAGAGGATTGAGATTGGGTTTGGTAGGAGAGCTAGAGAACAAATGATATCAGAGAGACTGGAAGGCTATGAAGATTTAGAGCAGTGTTTCTCAAATTTGTCCTAACTGTGACACCCTGGTGACTGCCACAGATTCCACTTATGCAATTTTCATTGTGGCCTCCTCGGAAAATCCTGGGGTTGGTAGGAGGGCATAGGTTCTATAGATGAGAAATGCTGGTTTAAGAGCATAATGTGATAGAATATTTAAAGATATACCTAAAAACGGATATTGACTAGTACCCAAGGCCCAGCTGACATTAAACACTATGAACTTGGTATAAATCCAATTGGAAAGTCACTGAATTTATCCAATAATAACCAACATCTCATAATAACAGAAAATAAAAGGTGATATTAAACCAGGATCAGGGAATAAAACAGGATGATATTCAATTATAATGGAACAGAGATGGAGATAGTTTATTTTCTCCACCCTATTCAATGTCAAGCCAAATTTCTAAATTCAACAATTTTCCCGCTTACAAACATCATAAGTGTATCTTAATAATAATCCTAATTCACAATGTAGTTCAAATTTATTTAAAACTATTTTCTGGAATCAAGCTAATGATAAATATGATACATAATCTGTAATTTTCTAGTAGTAAAAGTCAGTATATACAACTTGGCAGTTTTTAAAAAAATCATTTGGAAGCCAATATTTTGCATCGTTAGAAAGTATCTGAACTGTTCAAGCCAGAAATGAAGGAGTGATTCTTTTGCAATTACTTTCCATACTATATTAATGCTTTCATCCCCCTCTCACAATCTGGGAGAAAAAAAATAAAGCTCAACTCAAATGTATTAATTTAACAAATGGATTCAATAAATATTTAGTGTGTTCATTGATTCATTAGGAACCAGTGTTTTGTGATGGTGTATGGAATTAAAAGATAAACTGAGTCACACAGAGATTGTCTTTGGAAATCTATGCTTACAGATTATTAACTAGTGTGTAATCTCATGTAGAACTTTTAGCTGAAAGACTCTCATGTGGAATGGGTCCAAGAGTCACGAAGGAGGCAGATTTAAGGAGCAATTCTTGGGGAGAGAGTAGACAGAGTATAATTTTCTTCAAGGGAAAAAATCACGCAGCTTACAAAAGAGAGATAAAGAAGGCTTCTGTCCCACTGGCATCTGTTCCAGATGCAGTACTGGTTGCCACTCGAACAAATTGCAATAAACTTAATTTTTTTCACATAGTGAGAGTGAATATTGAATTCAATATTGCCAAAAACAGTAACAACAAGTCTCACAATGGAGACATTACTGGTGCCTGCTCGAACAAATCGATGAGCAACAGGATGACAGTGATACAGTAAGAGTGAATCCTGCTTCTAGAATAAGCTAAGTCTATGAAAACACTATAATTTTTTTTTTCTTTCTTGGGTCACACCCAGCAATGCTCAGGGGTCACTCCTGGCTCTACACTCAGGAATTACCCCTGGCCGTGCCCAGGGGACCATATGGGATGCTGGGAATCGAACCCGGGTTGGCCGTGTGCAAGGCAAACACCCTACCCTCTATGCTATCACTCCAGCCCCAAAAACACTATAATTTGAAGAATATTTTACTGTATATTTTTATGAGGATGCAAAATATCCTACATATATTTTCATAGTATAGGTCATACCTTGAGTATTTAGCTCCACTCGGATTATAGCATATTGACTAAGTGTTCTCTATTTTGACATTTGTTCTGTCCTTTGAATCCCTTTACTAAGGCAGGGCTTAAACTTTCCCTACTCAAAATCCTTGTCAATCAAGAGATAACATAGGTGAATATTGTTAAACAAATCAGATTCATTATTTATCTGATTTTTGAATTGTTTTAGTGGTTTAGCCTTAAGAAATATTTTATCTTTGCCAATTTCTTGCAATAACCATAATAAAGAAGCTAGGCTATAAGAAGTAGCTTTGACATGAGTATTTAGTTTTCAAGTAGGGAGACACATCCTGCTAACACCCAAATTCTTATTTTATAGTCTCTGGAAAGGACAGTCAGTATGGCCAGTTGTAGAAATATTGATTTCGTGGTGATTCTAGCTCTAGCTCTGCCACTACCATGCGAGTCTGACTATGCTAATTTCATTATCCAAGCTCCAAATGATGTCAAAGAAGTATAAAGCATTTCAGTCTATAGCTGGAACCAGGTTTGACAACTGACAATTTTCACTCTACTTTGTGACTTGCTCAAGATCACATGTACAGAAATGTGTAAGAATCTTTTCTGGAAACCACTTGCATTTGTTTTTGCTTTTTGTTTTTGTTTTCAGAAAAAGAAATTCAGGGGACATTTAAGCTTAGCCACTCAGAATTCCCCTGAAGATAATAGATCACGTTCTTTTTTCCTGCCTGATATCCCAAGCTCATACATGAATCATTTCTTTTCCTCTTTAGAAATTCAGATATTTACAAATAAAAAGAAACTGTTTGGGGATATATACTCAGTGGTGGCACTGAGTGGGGTGAGTACTTGGGACTAAACTTAGGGCCTCACAAATGCAAAAGTTTTACCTGTAAGCTACATTCCCAACACAGAGCCATTTCCCTCCCTTCCTTTCCTTTTCCCTTCACCTTCCTTCCCTTCCCCTCCTCTTCACAGTAAGGTCATACCTTGTTAACAAAATCATTGGAAGCTAATTTTTTGCATGGTTAGAAAGTATCTGAGCTATTCCTAGCCACAGAGTCCCTTCCCTTCTTTTCCCTTCTCTCCTTTTCTTTCGGTTATCATCATCTAGCAATATGTTATTTTAATAACTTCACCTAAAATGCTGCGATTTCTCCTTGGTTTTGGAAAGACTAGAGACTCAAGGTTTACAGTACTTTTCTTTCAACAATTGAAAAATATTGTTGTGCTGTCCAGACTTCAGCATTTCCGATAAAACAACAACAAAACTTACTGTCATTAGAATGGATCTTTCCTTTAAGTGAAATGTTAGTTCTTTCTTGCACTCAAGGTTAATCCCCATTTTGGAGGGGGAGGAAATTTTTTAAAAAGAATTTTAATTATAATAGGAGTTTTGGTATAGATATCTTTTTGAGAGGGTAGGGTAGGTGAAGGTTGGGGCATGCCCTGTAGTGCTCAGGTGATATTCCTGGCATTGTGCAAAGGAACAGCCCCTGGTGGTGCTATGATGTTTCAAGAATTGAACTGGGTCCAGCTGAATTAATCCATGGCAAATGCCTTGCCTCTGCAGTCTCGCTCCTCATGGTATATTCATATGCCAAAAACAATAACAAAAATGGATTTCATTCTTCTGACCCTGAAAGAACCTCCAATGTGGCACCATTGGGAAGGACGAATAAAGAGAGGCTGCTAAAATCTCAGGGCTAGGACGAATGGAGATGTTACTGGGCCCGCTCGAGCAAATCGATGAACAATGGAATGACAGTGATACAGTGAAATTTTGTAAATTATCAGTGTCCACTGTTCAGTCATCCCGTTGCTCATCGATTTGTTTGAGCTGGCACCAGTAACGTCTCTCATTGTGAGACTTATTGTTACTGTTTTTGGCATATCGAATACGCCACGGGTAGCTTTCCAGGCTCTGCTGTGCAGGCACCATACTCTCGGTAGCTTGCAGGGCTCTCCGAGAGGGGCAGAGGAATTGAACACAGGTCAGCTGTGTGAAAGGCGAATGCTCTACCACTGTGCTATCGCTCCAGCATGTAAATTATAAATTATAAAATTTAGACTGTAGATTTGTTTATAAGGAACATATTTCAATTTTAATTATAAATATATATATGATATTCAGACATTGTTTTTTGTTTTCTTCTCCAATTTCCCCTCTGGCCTTTATGGATATTAGATTTCCAGTTATAAAGAGGCCTTGAGGTTCTATTAATTTTATTTTATCTTTATCCTATTGTCCACTCAAATTGGTTAATTCTATTGCTCTACCTTGCAGTTCACTGATTTCACTTTCTATTCTCTTCTTATTTTTCTTTTAAAAGCACCAGCTGAGTTTTGCATTAACTAATTATAATTTCTTCCTGAAATTTTCCATTTTAGTTTCTTGATCTGGGGGACTGGGGCTTCCCATGTAAACGTGATCACAGATACTAAAGAGTGTATTGAGAAAAAGGGAGAATGGCTTTGTCATTTTTGGGGTGTGATAAAATTCCTCACTTACCCCTGGACTTGACACTGCCTCAGGAGTCGAAGAAGCTACGGCAAATTACTGAGTGTGGTGGAAGTCCCACTTCTAAAATCAGCCAACTCTAGTTCTCAGAGGAAAAATCAGTGGCCTTCCCACAGCCTATGAAGGGAGAAGAGGTCTAAGATCTTTAAGTCCTTCCCTTGCGCACATGTGTGCAGGGACACACTTTTTATAATCAGCAAATACCAAATGCTCAAAGACAATGGAAACAAAGATTAGAACTGGTTCATCATCAGTAGGAAACGTACAACCTGAGAGGGTTTTGGGATAGGACAGGAGGGAGCAACATCTGTGGTGGAGGAAAATGCTCGACTTGTGGAAAGAGGTGGTGCTGAAAGGTGATAGGTTTTTTTGTTTTGTTTTGTTTTTGTTTTTTTTTCTTTTTGGGTCACACCCGGCAATGCACAGGGGTTACTCCTGACTCATGCACTCAGGAATTACCCCTTGTGGTGCTCAGGGGACCACATGGGATGCTGGGAATCGAACCCAGGTTGGATGCGTGCAAGGCAACTGCCTTACCCGCTGTGCTATCTCTCCAGCCCTGGCCATAAAGTTTTATGTATGAAACTCTATCAGCAACAGCACCATAAACCACAGTGTAGAAACTTATATATTAAAAAGTGCCCCTCATAGAAGCAGACTGGGGGGTGAGAGGCAGATGGAGAGGAAACTGGAGGAGGGAAGGGGACACTGGAGAAGGGATTGGTGTTGAGAGGATGTATGTCTGAAACCCAAGCATGAATAACCCTGTAATCTCACAGTGACTCAGTTAAAAAAAAAAAGTGAATATTTACTTATTTATTTACCATGCCCTGTGGTGCTAATGGTTACCACTTACTTCATACTCAGAGATCACAAGTGGTGGGGCTCTGGGAACTATATTGAATTCTGGGGATCAAATCCTGGCTGTCTGCATGCAAGACTAGGACCAGGCTCACTGTAGTACTCTCTGGCTCTGAGACGCAGGTTTTATTTTTTTTTTTTTCAGCCTTTGGTGGGCTGGAGCAATAGCACAGCAGGTAGAGCATTTGCACTAGGCCGACCCAGGTTTGATTCCTTTGCCTCTCTTGGAGAGCCCAGCAAGATACTGAGAGTATCTCGCCTGCCGGCAGAGCCTGGCAAGCTACCTGTGGCGTATTGCATATGCCGAAAACAGTAACAACTAGTCTCACAATGGAGATGTTACTGGTGCCCACTCAAGCAAATTGATGAGCAACAGGATGACAGTGAGTGAGTGACAGTGAGTTTTCTGGATAACACTGGGCCATGCTCAGTGCTAACTCAGTACTTACTCCTGGTCTTGAGCCCAGGTATCATTTCCAGTGGTGTTTGGGGGGAATATTTGTGGTGCTGCAAATTGAACTGGAGTTGGTCCAGCCCCATGGAACTGAGTTTTAAATTTTGCTACATATTAATTAAATGTGCCATACGCCAATTAATTAAATGTACCACACGCCATAGGTAGCTTGCCAGGTCTGCTGTGCAGGCGAGATACTCTCAATAGCTTACTGGGCTCTCGGAGAGGGGCGGAGGAATCGAACCTGGGTGGGCCGCATGCCCACTGCTGAGCTTAAGACATTTTTCAAGAACTCAATGCCTACATGTTTGTGGATACCAGAGTGGACAATACAGCTGTGTAACATTTTCACAACGGCATAGAAAGTTCAACAGCACAGCGCTATGGAATCTTGGAGAGGGTTGAATCAAACTCATTCAACAAATTTAGAAACTGAGATCTCATTTGTCTCATGACTTGGTGCTGCAAAGCTGGTAATTACACAGCCAGACCTGACACCCTAATTCTCCATCACCCAGTCATCCAACCTGGGTTCAACCTATCCTATCCTATATGGCACTTCAAGCACAGCCAGGAATAACCCCTGAGCCAGGAGCCAGGTGTGCCCCCAAAGGTCTGAGCTGACCATGGTAGGGGACCGGAAGGGGTAGGCTGTAAGGGGGATTATTCTGGTGGATAGTGTGGTGTTGCTATGTGTGTACCTGAAACCCTATCATTCTAAAGCCTGGTGCCCTAAATAAAATAAACACGAAGATTTATTCTTTAGAATGTGCTTTGAGAGGCCAGGTGTGCAGTACTTATATGAATCATCAATTAATTTTCATATTTTAAAACCTATGAAATAATAATTTCCTGGCTTTGATTACCTGTTACTTAGTTTTCAATGCTTCTAGTACTTTATGACTGGGTATACAGCTCTTATCCTTGACTGCATTTTATTTTTTTCTCAGATTTCATCATGTATATGGTTTTCATCTAGTAGAGCAGTTCTCATTTTAGTATCTTATCTCATTTATGTTAGAAACAGATAAATGAAACTTTTTCAAAAAGAGAATTTACAAGACCTCAGGAGTACAGGAAATGAACCTTGGGTTTGATCTTGTCTCATAACAAGAACTTAATGAGTGCTGCCATTTTGATCTCACACAGCCTCTTTTTTAAGAGACCCTATACAAGTAGATTTGTTCAAACATAACACACACTGCAGTTTTTTAGAAGGGGCATTTTGGAAGGACAGACAAAGTCAAGACTTACCTGGAGAACTGAAGCTCCACTATGGAGAAACTGAAGACCACTTTCAGCTGAGTCAATTCCGCCAGTGGCCAAGATGGGAAATCCAGGCAAAGCACGAGCAATCGCTGTCACGGCTCTCAGGGCAATGGGTCTAATGGCGGTGCCTTCAGAAAAAAAAAAAAAAAGATTGGTCAGCACATTCCCCATCTAAGCGCTGTGTCTTATAACCGCCATTATGTTAGGGCTGTGGCACTGTCACTGTCATTGTCATCCCATTGCTCATCAATTTGTTTGAGCGGGCACCAGTAACGTCTCTCATTGAGAGACTTATTGTTACTGTTTTTGGCATATCCAACATGCATGGGTAGCTTGCCAGGCTGGATACTCTTGGTAGCTAGCCAGGCTCTCTGAGAGGGGCAGAGGAATCGAACTCGGGTCAGCCGTGTGAAAGGCGAATGCCCAACCACTGTGCTATCCCTCCAGCCCAGGGCTGTGGCACACTACACAAAACTTTGTTTAATTTCTAATTCTATTTAAGACACATTCATATGTGCTATATAAACTATGTTATGTTTCAAAGTATGTTCATTTGTAAATGAATGTATATTTATTTTAAGTACTGTGATACTATTATTACACGCAGGCTTGTTATGCAAGTGGGTATAGCAACTTTAGAAGGCTAGAATAAAATCATGCATATTACAACTTGATATAGAATGAAATGTAAAACATCATATGAAACACTTAAGCATCTGTTTTAAGAAGAATAAGGAATAGCAGATTTTGAAAAAGAAAACAATCATATACAGTGCATAAATAGACATACAACTCTGTTGTGTTTCTGGTAAGTGCAAGGCAGCTGGTGTGAATAGAGACACTGTAAAAACAAGTAATGTGCTGATGAATATACAGATTCCATATTGCTTTTCACATGCGTTTCCCACAGTCTAATGAAGTGTAGTGAGCCTACCTATATTTTATACACTTGAAGTTTTAATCACATTAAAGAAAATTTAGTACAGTTCAGTAGGAAAGAACTGCTTTTTAAAAAAGAATACATGTATACTCTCATCAGATATTATTAAAACCTTATTCGATAACCATAATGAAAACTACACATGTAGATAGAACATTGTTTTAAAAATGGTTATATTTTACCAAAGTTGTTTTTGAATCTCAGTGGCTAAAACATACTGAGGTAAATTAATTCTTTCATAGCAGCAATAAAATGTGATATTTCTTATGTACACACATAAGTCAATTCCTTAAAGGCATTTTCTAAACTAAAAATAGTTCCATTTGTGCAAGAATTAGATACAGCCTCAAATCAAGGCACCACAAATAAACTGCTGGCAAAATCAGCCACATGTGGTAACATTATCACCTTACTATCACAAATATCCTCACCAGTATTATTGTTTGTGTTTACAGGGGCTCCCTTGGAGGACGTACAAAGAGCCTTCCGTAAAACCAGGAAAGCTACTTAAAATTCTATTCATATCCATTTTTGGTTAAATCATATTTGTGTGATTGATGCTTTTGAACTAAATACCAAAAACTGTTTGTGGAAATGTCCACTTATTGTTTCCACACTGAAAAAAGTTTTCTCTGGATATTAGTAAGGAGTGTTCAATGATGACACTTCAGAATTTCATACCTAATGTTTAGAGCACAAAGTAATAAGTTAGAAACAACTTGAAACTGAATGTCAAGATTCTATTTCTATTTCAAAGCATCTAACAGTGGGATGTTTTAATAAAAAATGTTAATATAGTGGATAGGAGAATGTATCGCATACATGATATATACACACACTTTAGTGATGCTAAAAGAAGTGTTGGTAAGAATAGAAGATAAAAGAAATCCATAAAAAATCTTTTAGAGAGATAGTGGGCTATCAGCATAACAGACATGCGCAATACTTATAACTGATAGCTTCTTTACATACATGTTACTTTGAAGTAATAAAGATTTTTTTTATTTGACCCTGGAGAGCAAAGGAAATTTTGAGCGAGGCAGATAAATAATTTATTTCTAACTGCACCGTTAGAAGACTATCATTAACACTAAGGGGTAAAATTTCAAAGTGGTACACAGGGATTTGGCCACACATTCCAATTGATATTAATGGACATCAAATGGCAAAATCCCGGAGCACAGCTTTGAAATTTTAACCAGTTACATTTAAAGGGCAACATTATTACACAGGTGTTAAAAAATATCAGCAAGTCTGCAGTGGCATTTGAAGATGTTCAATTAGGTCAATAAAACATTTACTATTTCATGTTTTTCTTTCTTTTCTAAAACTTGGCTAATCTACCTAATGAACATGAAAAGCTTTCAGACTAATAAAAATACTTTTTAAAATTTTAGAGCAATTATTATGCTCTTTGTGAAAATATAATTAAAAATGGAGAAATGGATTCTTTTGATGCTACGTAGTAATGAATTATTTTTTTTAATTTTCACTATAAGTTCTATTTGATTGGATTCCTTTGTAAAGCAACAGATTTAATATGAAATATAATCTACAAGTTCTCATTGTATCTTAGAGTGATTAACTTCTTAAAATGATTTTCATTTACTATGGAAGATTTCTGTAAGGAAATTGCAGGTAAATAAGAAAACGACAAAAATTTTGTTAAAATGCTGTTTAAAATAAAGATAACACATTCGGGCATCCAGCAGAATCCGATAGCGATGCACTGGGACACCGAACTGGGCTACAACTCTGTGCTGCCGGGGGTGGATTTTTTTTTCCTCCCCACCCTGTCTTCCTGCACGGAAAGCAGCGGCCCGGCGGCACCCACGTGGCAGGCGCCATCTTCTGTGACTCCAAATGCACAGGTATTCGGCTTTTACTTTAGGGGCTCCCAGGAACTCATGGGAAGGGGGCGTAACTGGCACGCCCTCGGCCCAGATAAATCCGGAGCCGCTGAGCGCGAATCGGACACTCTGCGCCTAAAGACTTTGAATTCAGAGACTTCTTACAGCAATGCACTGGGACTGTGAGCTGGGCTATGTAATTTCTGGCAGAATTTTCCCTGGACTTTATACAGAAATCCAAAACCTTTTACATTAACATTTATAATTGTCAGCAATGTGAAACGGTTCCATTTGAACAGGTCTGACTTGGGGGGAAACTCCAAATAATAACAGTAAGTTTTTGTTGAAATATTGAAGGTTTTTAATGTAGCAGCCACCTCTGGACTGTGAACTAAGCAAAAGCCCCACGCTGGCCGACGTGGCGTGGCGTACACCATACTATGAGGCGCAGGAAGGGGGATGAGGGGGAAAAAGAAAAAAAAAAAGGGAAAAGGAAAAAGGAAAAAAAAAAGAGAGAGAGTTATGTACTTGTAGCAGTGGGGCTACATATCTCTTCATTTCCAGCAATGAAAAACTAATTATCATATGTAGTAGGTCTGTCTCTCTTGATTGGAAACTCTAACAACTATAGTGAGTTTTGTGTTGAATTATGGAATGTAATCAAGGTAAAGAAAAAATGAAGTGAAATTCATTAGTTATACAGTAGGGGGTAGGGGGTGGGGGCGGGGGGTATACTGGGGTTTCTGGTGGTGGAATATGGGCACTGGTGAAGGGATGGGTGTTTGAATATTGTATAACTGACATATAAACCTGAGAACTTTGTAACTTTCCACATGGTGATTTAATAAAAAGTTTAAAAAAATTTTTAAAAAGAGTCAAAAAAAAATAAAGATAAAATGTTTGGTATAAAGAAAATACACGCATTCATACAGTGCCTACCATAGTAGAGTAATTACTGTGCCTCCACAACTAAATCTGGCCTGACTTAGTCCTTTGAGCTTCCCCTTCAGTCAACATAACATAAATCTAAGTTCAGTTAAATGTCTTCAGTTCCATTAGTCCACTCTACTGGATTATGTGGATCGAACTCCTTTTTTTCCAAGATGCCTGTTCTCTAAGAAACCCTAGTCTAGCATTTCTAAAATTTGATCACCACATATATTTTGATGAGTCCTGCTCCCCAAATTTCTGATCCATTCAGTAGACCTTGGAAAAGTTATGTGTTGGTGGGAGGGGCCTGGGGAGGAAATCCCAAGACTTAGTACTTTATCTAATTATCCAAGTGATGATGATGATGATGATGATGATGATGATGATGATGATGGTGATGAGTACTGCACAGAGAGAATCAGGGCAATAGTACTTAACACCTCAACACAGTGATATCCTCAACTCCCTCCTCTAACTTGATCTAAGTACAGTGCTCAACAGTTATGTGTTCTCTGGTGGCCACATCACTATAGTCCTTTATACTGTCATGGTCACTGTCACTGTCATCCCGTTGCTCATCGATTTGTTCGAGCGGGCTCCAGTAACGTCTCTCATTGAGAGACTTCTTGTTACTGTTTTTGGCATATCCAATATGCACAGGTAGCTTGCCAGGCTCTGCCGTGCGGGCTCGATACTCTCAGTAGCTTGCCGGGCTCTCCAAGAGGGGCGGAGGAATTGAACTCGGGTTGGCCGCGTCAAAGGCGAAAGCCCAACCACTCTGCTATCGCTCCAGCCCTTTATACAGTTACAGTTAATAGCAACTGTTTCTAGTTTCAATAATAACTGGAATGAGCTAGGTATTGTGTGTGTGTGTTTTCTTGATGCTATTGGTTTTATGGATCCAAATGCAAAACTTTCATTATGCTTAATAAAGTCATTTTTACTGAGTCTTTAAGTGAGTCTATCCTGTAGGATAGCATTGGTTTGCCCTTCCTCCCTGGGTGCAGGGAGCTTGGGTTTATTGATTGTTCCCCCAGGCTGTAAATTACCTTTGCTTTGGATCAGACTCTGTTGACTTGTTAATATTGTTTTTCACTTCTCCTTAAGTCCTTTGCATAGTTAGTTCAGAGCATTGCCCTTTTTGTATAGACACAGGAAGACAGTTAATGCTATGCTTTTGTAACTTGGGAGTTAACTGACTCCAAATGATATCCACTCTTGGGCATCTGTCCTCTAAACTTATGCCTCAGTTACCCTTATTTCCTATCACCCTGAAAGCAGTGTCCCGCGGAGGGTCTGGATGGACCCAGGAGAAGCAGTGAGCTACCCTGGCATCAAAATGGGCCTGGCCAAAGCAATATAATACTTAACTATAAGTTAAGAGCATGGTCATGGACAAATTCTGTCATTATCCAAAAAGTAAGATCTAGATTAGGACCCTGCTAGGATTAGGAAAGAGAATCCTGCCTGAGCACTGCAGTCTGAGATCTATAGCGAGATGTCCCCAGAAGAGCACCCTACAAGTTCAATGTTTCCCTCACTGTGTCCATAAAAAATAACTAATATTAAGAAGTAGAATTAAGATGTGAATTAAGATGTTAATTAAGTTATTGGACTAAGGAGAGGAGAAACACCCCTACATGGTATTTCTGTCCCTTGAGCCTGATCAGTGATCAGGTAGGGCTTTTGATATGTTGACTGTGCTATCTGAGGGGATATGATTTCTACCTCCAATGCGGGGAGTTGGGGAAAGACTAGAGAGAGATGGGGCAATGGAGAGACTAGCAAGGGGGACAGAGGGAGAAGTATGTAGGGAAGAATGCAAGAGCCAACATGTGGAGAGAGAGAGCCCAGGCTGCGAGAGGGAGCACGGAGAGATGAGCGGGAGAGACAGGAGGAGGGGCAGTGTGAGACTAGAATGAGGAACTTAGTAAGACTGGGACAGGGGCATGGGAAGAATGGAATAAATGGCAACTGATCACCAACCAGCCTGGTGGCCCTTGTTACCTCGTTACCTCCTTTGTCCACCAATGGCGTTGGCCATCCCAGGTGGGTGAGAGGCCCAAGACCACTGAATGCAGGCAGTTAGAGAGAACTGCTCGGGGCTTTCCTTAGCCTCCCGGAAATTACACACTATCAGTCTAACATCGGATAAAGATGTGGTGATACAAACATATGACTCAGCTATTTAAAAATAAGATGCAATCTTGCCAGTTGCGACAAATGCATGAATCTTGGAAGGATCATATTAAGTGAAGTGAGTCATAAACAGATAAATACTGTATGATTTCATTCATATGTAGAAGCAAACAAAACAAAACAAACCCCTATATCCCAGTAGGAAGATGTTGGAGGAAAAGGAAAATCACTATGTCATTTAATAGTGTTGGTTGGTTACTAGACTTTTATTGGTGGCCTAGTTGGTGGTATATACATTGGTTGAGATGTGAAGCTGTTAACTCTTGACTTTTATACAGTGCTGCAGATTGATGTTATTTTATTATTATTATTATTTGCTTTTTGGGTCACACCTGGCGATCACAGGGGTTACTGCTGGCTCTGCACTCAGGAATTACTCCTGGTGGTGCTCAGGGGACCATTATGGGATGCTGGGATTTGAACCCGGGTCGGCCGCGTGCAAGGCAAACGCCCTACCCGCTATGCTATCACTCCAGCCCCCGATTGATGTCATTTTAATAAAAATAATAATAATAAATTAAAGTTGGAAAAAGGAAGCCATCAACAAAAATTAACAACAAAAATTATTGAATTAAAACAGAAAATTATGAAATAACACACCTAGAAGCTAGTTGTAAAAAACAAAAGATCTCAATTAAAAATTTCGAATCAGTGTGTTAATTCAGAGATTTTCTATGACAAATCTCAGTTTGGATTGATTAATGCTGTAGAAACATTTTAAGTAGAGATTTTTAAGAAATTTAGTTAACAAGTCTTATTTTGAAAATTTTTTAAGAAAATGATACTGTAGAGCTGGGAATATACTCAAATGGCAGAGTATAGTTTTTGCAACTGTGAGGATTTAACAACTGTCACTTTGAGTTCCCAACCCCAGTATTGTTGAATGTGGTCCTTTGTACATCAGCAATAACAGCAACAATAAGAGACACTGTTGTGTATAATGCTTAAATTCATATAATTTTTTAAAAGTTTATTAAATAACAGGTGTAAACTGGCAGTTATCAAAAATGCTGCGATACACAATGTCCTGATATATAAGAATTGGCACATTGTGAGTTAGTCAGGATCCCTTCTCAGTCCATACTAAGCCATTTATTTGTCCACTTATCCAAGAAATGTATAGTAAGTAATTATTTGTTTAAAAAAACCAATTGCATCAAGGTCTAAAAAGCTCTTTTAATAGCAATCCTAGTTAAGCAGTTTATGTTTTTAATCCATACTATCACCCAGGGTATATACGAATGGCATTTAGCCCTCATGGTACCAAGACATCTTAAGTTCTTGATAGTCATTCAATGATTGATGCTGTATATGTGTTTCAATAGGTAAAACTTAGATTCATATAAACATTAATCACTTGTTCATATTCATGTACTTCTAGAAAGAAGGCAATTAGAAGATGAACTAGTTATATCAGACAACAGAGTCAAGTGTCATATGAGCTCATATTCCACCTCCACAAAAATAAATCATGTAACTTTGTATAACTATCATCATCCCACTCTGTTCTGTGATCTATAAATTAAAATTAATACTAAAAACTTAATATACTTTTAGGTATAAATGTTTTAATACATATTAAGGGTAGCTCAAAGTAAAATTGGACATACCTGCATTAAGCAGAATAACTATAGAGTGAGTACTTAGTTCACTTTGCAAGTGAATTCTATGTTGGCATGGTGAGGATACTAGTACAATAATGCATAAGTTGTAAATAAAAACATAACACTTAGGAAGATAGATCATTCTATCCTGATACCTTGGGAGAACCATACAAACATACTTCTGAGCTCTCATTTAGCAGTTGGTAAGATTAACTGCCTCCAAAGGCAAAAAATCAAATGAGACATCAATACATTATTTATCATTGAAATTCCAAGATCCATGCACTGAACCAAAGTAGAAGGATTTGAATAACAACATCAAAATTCAGGTTTATTGTTTAAAAAGAGGCAGACTTTACATGACTAGAGAAAAGGAACACTTAATGGGCAAGATAATTTTGAACATATGCTAATTTTGGATAACTGGAATTTTGAATAGTTAGGTTTAATTCTGTTTGTTTTTCCCTTCATCATTTGACTCCTAGGATTGCTACTGTTATACAATTAATTGTTAGCGCTAAGTCCACAATAAACTCCCTGATAATAGCTCTAGCTGGCAATAAAACAGAAATAATACTTGTGCTCACTGTGTATACAAAAAGAAAATGTAGTTTTAATTTGTTTACATTAATTAAAATATAATAAATTAAGCAGATAACAAATTCATTAGGAGTTGAACTTTGGCTGTCTAATCATTAATGGAACTGTTACATCATCAGAAGAAAGAAAACACTACCTAGGCAAGAATATTAGGGATCTAGGAGTTGAGAAAATGATTTTTATAAAATACATGAAAAGCAAGCAGCAAAAAAGTGTACTTTACCAAAACAAGCTTTGAATGCTAAAGGGCCCAATATATCAATAAATGAGTAACAATTATTTAATTGCTTATTTAGGGGTTAACTTTTTATCAAGACACTGTGAGTCACAAAGATGATAATAGCAGAGTTTCATATGAAATAAAATATTCCAACTTTAAATCCATCACCAGGTCCATGTCCCTGAACCAGCAAAAACAGATATTTTAAAATATATCTTTACACATGGATTAAAGTCTTCTGAGGAAATGAGCATAATTCAACCATAAAATGAATGACTAAGAAAAGAAATGGGCAAATGAAAATCAATTGCTTTATGTGTTGTTAGTCTTATTGAGAAATCTGAAATTTTACTTCTGCAAATGTTTAATTTTAGTAAACTATTTCAAGAGATCCCCCACATCTTTGTAACTTTATCACTATATTAATTTGCTTCATAACAATTCAGACGTTCATAGTCAATTGATATTCAATAACAGTACCTAGCATGTGCCTGGTATCTTTCAGAGCAATAGAATTAATATGATTCACCAGTGAAGGAGTCACTTGCCTGCCTCAAAGTGTCAGCTCCTGTTAGTAGAAGAGCAGAAAGGCACATACAGGGGACGATTTCCATTTACCAGATATAGAGATACGGGAAAAGGAGACTTCTGTTTAAAAGTGATAGGCTGAGATCAAAGACCAAGAGTATGAACATGAAAGTTCATACTCTGCAGCTGTTACTGAGATATGACAGTGCTCAAATTGTTAATGTATCTTCCTATTGTTCTTTTGCCTAATAAAACCAATATAAACATTGCCTTTGACATAGTAATGCTAAAAGCACAGTTTCTTAAGTCCAACCAATTTGGTGTGTCAGCTCTATTACTTTACATAATTGTGACTTAAGCAAACTTTCTAAAATACCACTATCCCCTATTTGTGAAACGGAGTTAACAATAATAGCATGGTGACTTAGGGAGTATTAAATGATACAAATCATGGAAGGCAGTTGGCACATTGCCCAGTTCATAGTATGCATCAGCTAACAGTACTGTGAAAGCAAGAAAAGCTGATCAGAAAAATATCTATTCACCTAAAAACATATGAGTATAAACATACATAAAGGTTGTCAATCTTCTTCATAACAAATTGGTAAATATTATAATTCACATTTCATTTCTTAAACAAAAACCTATGATTGTGAATGCATATATTCATGTGAATATTTATTAATTTTATAATGCAATTGCAATATATTAAGTTTATCCAGAAACTACACTGAGATAATTTATTTTAAATATTTCATACGCAGAAAGCTATTATGTAAAATATTGTTCCATAAAGTAGTTCTTATGGTGCTTGCCTTGAATGTGGCCAATTCCAATTTGATCCACAGCACCACATACAAAGAGGTCACGGGTCACCTGAGTACAGAGGCCGAAGTAATCCTGAGCAACAGAGGTGTGGCCGAAATACAGAAGACTTCAACTCCATCTTTCTCAAAAGATAACCAGAACCAATGATAAAGAGCTCATTGTTGGGGCTGGAGCAATAGCACAGCAGGTAGGGCGCTTGCCTTGCATGCGGCCAACCCAGGTTCGATTCCTAGCACCCCATATGGTCCCCTGAGCACCGCCAAGAATAATTCCTGAGTGCAGGGCCAGGAGTAATCCCTGTGCATTGCCAGGTTTGACCCAAAAAGCAAAAACAAAAAACCAAAAAAAATAGCTCATTGTTGATTTTATTATATTTTTATTAATTTGTTATAAATTCAGCAACAGAAGTAAACTTACGTTATAAATTCAACAAACAGAAGTAAACCCCTATTCCTTTAACCTAACTGGATACTAGCTAGGTAGGGCAGAATAGAAATACCTCTGAGCTATTGGGAATTTGGAATTGATGAATTTATTTTAATTCAAAATTTAAGGATACTATGAACTTTGCCATAGAACTTGAAGGAGCAATTTTATAAGTACTGTGATTACCCAAGAGATGGCTGTGGCAAATTTATCTTAGCAAAGAGTCAAGTATAAATTAAAATAAAACGCTAACATTCTAACAACAAAAATATTTAATATAAAGATAATTATTTTTATTAGATTTGAATTGTCAGGTCTTTTTCTAAATGTTTGTGGAAACTCTTTTAATGATAATACTATGGAAACTTTGTCTCCGGTTCTGTAGATGTTTAAACAAGACTCAGCAGAGAAAAATATGTCACTCTCAAGATCTTCATTTACAAAGTGTGGGCTCAGTATTGAATCCAGGTTTACCTGGTTTCCAATAATATGTTCTTAGACTTAGCCACAACAGTAGGAATTAACAGTAATTAGTAATTGCTATACCAAAGAGGAACCATACAACTAAGGCTGTCAGGGAAAGTCCATTTTATTTGCAGCTATAGTAAAGTTATAAATAGTATCCTTGACTCGAAAATGATTCCAATTTCAATGCTAATTAATCCAGAAATTGTGAGGCAAACATAATTAAGGGGAAAAATGTGATATTCGATTTCGAACAAAATTACAACTACAAAGAACCTTAAAACTATTATTTAAGATGCTGAAAAAATAAATATGCTTTTAATTTGTTGCTAGAGAGAAAATATATAAACTTTGTAAGTGATATCTAGGCATAATGTATATATGTTCTTTCTATTTTCAACCTGTAGGTGGCCACCACAAGCTATACTTATTAAACAACTCATTAGTAGCATTTTCAATACTGTCATCTTCAGATAATTAGCAATTTATTTAAATAACCAATTTCTGTAGAAATAATTGCCACAAAATGCCCTGAACCTACTTTTTTTTATAAACTATAATAAAAGTGTTAAGATAATCCCTGACATTTGCAAATGCCATTAGTTCACCTTTCCTTTTGATACTGCTGTGGCATTATGTTTAAACAATTACCCGATAACACAGCAGTTTAATGAAATAGTACAGTAAGCACATTTTTCAATATGGCCAGAGAAGACATTCATATTTAGACAGAAATCCAGAACACAGACAACTTTACGCAGAGGTCTGATACCCAACCAAAAAAATAAAACAAATTATTCAAATTATTTTGTTATTGTTATTTCAATCTTGGTTTAGTTTATCTACAACATATTTTATTCAGAAAAGAGTGTGCATTTTTTACAATTGATTTGTGTAATTGGCTGGTGTAAATTAAAATGTTATGAATCCATGAATATGCAAATTATACTCACTGTGCTATCTGTTCAGTAACCCCCACACAGGAGAAAACAAGTGGAAAATTTTTCTATTTTAAATATTTAAGTATGATGTTACTTACAAAATGGTAAAATTAGCCAAATAAAAAGTATCAAGTTAATCTATTGATGGCTACTAGACCTTCAGTGCCCACTTCTCCCCTAACCCCCACTTGCCTTCCACCTACCAGTCTGTCCCTTCGAGGGGCACTGTGATTTACAGTACTGTTGCGGAGAGGGTCTCATATATAACACTTTACCACCTTTCAGCACCATCTCCTCCATTTCAAATGGACTAGATCCTAGTTCTCATTTTATGCTGTTTAGACCCTATTCTAACAAAACTTATTGATAAGGGCTTAAACAGCATTTCTAATTTACCAGTAATAAAATTCTTTTAAATTATAGGTTTTTAAAATTTTTAGTGATTCTCCCTATGGTTAAATAGAACTAGGATTCAAATGGCAGTGCCATTTTATGGCTAAAATGATTTTGAGAGCCCACTGAATATAACATTCGTTCTGCTCCAAATAATTCACCCATAATTTTTATCTTCAAATTCACATAGGCATTACTGTCCTTGTACAGATGTGTAAGTCCAGACAAGAAGATATTAATAGTGATGTACACTGGAAAGGCATGGGTACAGAGGGAAGGTAAGAGCTCGGGTGTTTGTCTTGCATGCAGCATGCCCATATTTGACTCCCCAGCATCACATATGCTCCCCTGGGCAGTGCCACATCTAAACACAGAGCCAGAAACAGCCCCTCCCATGGCTAGAATGGCCCTCACTGTCCCCCCATTAACATAATTATATTGTAAAATAATGCAATGCAACAATAAAAACAATTATGTGACAGTAATTTTTTTTTTTTTGCTGGGCTTGAATTTGAGGGCTTTCCTTCATTTTCTGATTATGATATGCCTGACCTTCCCAAATAAGTACTTCAAAGCATCCTGCTCAGCTTTGAAATGTTAATGAAGTCAACCTTAAATACCTGAATTATTTCAGTTGCATTAGTTTTGCTGATTTGGTTGTGGTGTTTACACATTTGGCTGTTGTATACTGGGGGCCACCCATTTCATCATGGTGCTTTGTGGTCATATGCTGGGAACAGGGATTGTACCCAGTGGTGTGAAGGCACTTCATTAGCCACGTGTGGTGGTGCTGGATTAGATAGACTCCTAAGCTCCTCATGTACTCAAAGTATGTGAAGCAGGGGTTCTTGCACTGTGGTACATCTCTAGGTCACTTAGCTTTTTGGTGTGTATGCTGAGGACCTCATTTAGTGATGCTGATGGCAAGAATCTTCACTAGGAGATGATCTTTAGAACCACATGGGGCAGAGATCAAATCCATAAGCTCTTTAGCCACTTAAATCTCTGTAGTCACCATTAAACATACACACACACACACACACACACACACACACACACACACACTTAACCAAGAAATTCTGAACCATGACAGATTCAGTGGACATGGTGTATAAATATTTCATGCGTAATTTTGCTTAAGGGCAAATATTATTATACACATAAAATCTCACCAGTTACATGCATTCGAAAATTATAATTTAAAGAAAGATCAATATTATAATAATGATGATAATGCCATAGCCACAACTTCATTTTACCCTTGGAGGACCAGATAATTACAATTACTATTTTCTTCTGAAGAAATTTTCTTTTAGAAACACTCGACATTTTCCTGGATCCTAATAATCCTTTTTTAATTAAAATTAAAATTTCTTTTCATTTTGAAATTTTGTTGTCTGTTTTTTCTTTGGGTAGCTCTATTGACAATGTGTTCAAAAGATAATATAAAATGAAGAAAATCTAAATTTATTTTAGTGTTACTATTTTAAAATTTTAATTTTGGGCACTGTGTTTTGTTATTAGTAAGATTCTATGTGAAATATCCCAGAAAAATATTCTCCACCCACATAATAATTTTTTCCTCAGGAAAAAAAACTAAAGAGAATATGTATTTGATGTACATGTTCTTTTCTATATACTATAAGGCTCTTTTTACTCTGATGAAAAAGAATTATTCTTATCAGACATAAGAGATATGGGTTACATATCAGACAATATGATTCTCTATTTCAAAAATAGAAAGTTCATATAATGGAAGAAAATTCAAGTTCTACTCTGTTCAATCATTCAGGACTTCTTGCCAGTAATATGAATCTTTATTTTCATTCGTGCATTTAAACTTTTAATTACCATTGTAAATATCATAGGAATGCGCAACATGCTTAAATCAGAACACATGATTGAGCAATAAGGAAGAGGAGAAGAACAACATTATGTTACTCTAGAGAAGATCCCCTAAAGCATAAAGGCTCTTTCATTCAGCTCTTCACCACATGACAATGCATCAGTTAGGCAACCTCTTCTACCATACAAGACATCAACCCAAACTGCCTATCTAACCTCAATCTGTGCATAATATTAATCAACCCTCCCCCACAAGCCCTTGATGTTTTAGGTTTTTGGTTCACAATCTAAGATTTCCTTAACAAGTAGGTGGTTAGAAACCAATAGCTATTTGGATTGTTATTGGTGTAGGGAAGAACTTCTAATGGATGTAGATAGAAGCTTGGGAGGCTAAAGAGAGTAGAGCAGACAGCATGCTTGCTTTGTGGTCAGCCTGGGTTAAATCTCTGGAACTGCATGTTGTCCCCTGACCCACGCCAGGAGAGATTTCTGAAAGCAGTTATGAGTAAGGACTGAGCACAACCAACTGTGGCCAAAAATAAAAGTTAAGAAAAGAAAAGAAGGGGAGAAAAGAACAAAAAAAAGTAGAGAGAGAAATGAAGTTTCAACAAGTGATACTGGGGAAGCTGGATAACCACATGCAAAGGAATGGGAATAAATCAGTATCTTACTTGATGCACACAAGTTAACTCAAAATCGAATCAATATGTATTCTTTAGACCTGAATCCATAAAATAAAAAAAAGATGTAATTGGTTAGATCTTCTATGATATTGGCTATTATGGTGTCTTCAATGACTCTGCTCTGTGGCCGAGGGGGAAAGAAAAAAAAGAACTCAAAATTTAAAAAATCAATGACATAACAAGAAACAATTACAACCCCCAAAATTTAAAGACATCAAAACTAAAAATTTAAAGACATCAAAACTAAAAGCTAAAAAACAAAACCAAAAAACCCTACTATTAAAACAAATACATACCTTACCAAGTGGAGAAGATTTACACACCATATACCATGAAAAGGGCTAATATACAAAATATAAGGCACTCACAAAATTCAACACTAACAAATAAAATAAGAGTGAAGATACAAATGTGAATGCAATGAACACAGGATAACAAATGTTGTTTATGGATTAAATTTTAATCAAGGTAATACGGTACTGGAATAAAGACAATCTATCAGACCAATGAGACAGAAATGAGAGCAGATTCTCAGGTATACATATAGCCAATTTTCAACAAAGAAGCTACACATATGAACCAGAACAAGGAAAGACTCTTCAATAATATGTTACTGGGAAAATTGATCAGTAATATGTAAAAAAAAAAAAATGAACTCAGACCCTTATCTCACCACGAACAAAAGTCAGCTCCAAATGAAATAAAAGTCTCAATATCATATTTGAATCCATAAATTATATTAAGGAAAACATAAGCAGAACCTTTCATGACATAGAATCTAGAGTCATAATCAGTGTCTCAATGCCATTAGCCAAGCCAATGGAAGCAAAGATAGACAAATGGGAAGACATCAAATTTACATGCTTCTACACCACAAAAGAAATGAGGAGAATAGCAAAAGATAGCCCACAGACTGGGAGAAAATACATGCCCACCACTCAGACGATATTCATGATATATAAAGCACTCGTAAAACTTAACAACAACAAAAAAGAAAAATCAACCCCATATAGATATGGAGAGAAACAATGAAAAGAAACATCCTAAAACTGCATGCAAGGCAAGAATCTCAATTGTGTGAGCTTGTATTTCAAAGGTTAAAAACAAGGCTAAAGCTCATCACCACAAGTGCATCATGGAAGATAAATTTGGAAAACTATCTTATCCATTGGGAGTACTTGCTTTGATATTGTTGGCCTTTTCAAAGTTTGTAATCTCCATAAAATTTTCTCAAAAGCAATGCTTTTAAAGAAGCATCATATATCACAGAAGCTTGCACATTCACACATATACATGGTCAATGATAAATGACTGAATGTTAAGAATAAGGACACACAGAGTACAAAAATGATGCAAGTACAAAGACAGATATTATGATTGGATCATAGATCTATGTTATAATTCCTGAATTATCCAGGCGTGTAAAGCACCACTCTGTGTATAAAGGCACAGCTTCAGAAAGCGGCAGAAGCAGTTTCTCCCTTTACTGACTGTTGTACTAAGACCCCAAAGCCAAATTTCAAAAAAAGTCACCAACTGATCACAAATATTGTTAGTACATAATAAAAGTTTCTGTTTCTGCACTTTATGCTCAAATTGCTATTTGAGTATGTCCTTACCTCTCCAAAAACATGAGAGCAAGTACTCAAGGGTATTATTGTGATTAAAATATTGTAATCATAAACTTAACTTCCCAAATTACTCTTTGAGAATTTTTGGGCTTATAGCTTATGTCTAAGATAGGTGTGCATCAAAATATTCTCCCCTACTTGCTATTTTTCCAGTCTTGAATGTTTTCTGATATAATATCAGACTTTTGTCAAATTGAGAGTGTAATTTGTTGATTGGCAGGGAATTTTAGGCTGAATTGGCAAGTGTGCAGCCCTGGGTAATTCAACTGCCTGCCAAGTGGCATTCAGCTAACTTCTGCATGTCTGAAAAAGAGACAACCTATTGTCAGGACCAAGTAAGTGAGAAAAAAGGACACATAGTATCTAATGCACATATCGAAGCAGAAATGTGATGCATATGTTTTTCTTCATTCATAGTTGCCCATTCAATTTATATTGTTGTCATAAATGTTTCACCATCCAAATGCCTAAATTGTGCATAATGATTCCAAACAACTTTGGACTATTCAAGATTGGGCAATGAGTATCACAGATGTACTAAATCCAGTCAGAAAGACATTGATTCCTGTACCTCAAGGGGAGAGATATTTTTAGTAATCTTGGCCAAAATCGTAATTCTTTTTAAATGCTTACAGAAATCAAATTATAAAATGTCAGTCTTTAAAAATATTTTCAAGTATATCTGCAAAGGGTACAAATAGGCCAGTAGTAATAATGCATCATTATTATTTTCGGTAACACTAGAATTGTTTTACCTTGGGCATGAAGAATGACGGTGTGAATAAGACATATGGTTTTAGGCATTAAGTGTTTTGAAAAGAGTCTCTTCACATTCTCTGCTGCCCACCACACTATTGTTGATATATACTCTCTGACATTCCTTACATTTTTGAATATAATTCTTTTACTTCAAGGAGCTTCCTATTTCCACACTTTAGAGAGATCTTAATAGAGTTTTTTCTGGAAGTAAAAAGGAGGAAAATGATCTGATTCCCACATGTGCCTATGGAACATTTATATTCATGTGAAGAGTCCTTATGATCTTTAAAAATCTCACTATTACTTGATAGACTTTTAAATAAAGCATAATTACGTAGACCACTTTGAGGAGTTGTGAATAAGTAGGCTAGTACATGGAATTAAACAAGTAATAATAAAAGAAAAGAAACCATTTCTAAACAAGCAAAAAAAAAACCCCACATCTCAGTATTGCTCCACACCACACATTATTTGAAATATCAGAAACAGGGGCTGGAGAGATAGCACAGCGGGTAGGGCGTTTGCCTTGCACGCGGCCGACCCGGGTTCAAATCCCAGCATCCCATATAGTCCCCTGAGCATGGCCAGGGGTAATTCTTGAGTGCAGAGCCAGGAGTAACCCTTGTGCATTGCCAGGTGTGACCCCCCAAAAAAGCAAAAAACAAAACAAAACAAAACAAAAAAACAATTGCAAAAAAAAAGTATTAAAAAAAAAGAAATATCAGAAACAGTAAATTCTCTGTTATTTCTTTTCACACGTTGAACATGAATTTATGGACTTTTTTCTACTTATTTTTGTGCTATCTGATGCTACCCTCAGAAACAGTAGTCAGAGGATAGAGTGAGCCCTCCTTCCAGTTTTCTTAATGAATAATCAAGGAAAGCAATGGTTGAAATTTGGGGGAAAGAAGTTAGACTATCTAAAACTTGGACATTTTCAGATAAAAAAAGGTGTTATGGGTAAATATACTATTGGTTGCTGCATATATAAGTTAAAATCTCCTTTCTTGTGAGTGATTGTAGGAGAGGGAGGTGAGGTTGATCACTCTTGCTCATGAGACGTCTTGTCAGCTTTGGGGTTCAAAGAGAATTGACTTATTCTTCTATATCTGGCCCCTTCATAAATAAATTCTGTCATGTTTGTTCTTGGAGGAGAACCCCTTTATTTTCCATTTCTACTATTCATCTTCGGGCCAGGGACCTCCCCAAATTGTAAAATTTCCTTGGATGTCAAGAGGAAAGTTTAAGGTGACAGTCGTAGTGGAATTTGTGTTGAAGTACTGAGGGCCTATAACAAACAAATCATCACAAACAATTTTATAAACCATGGTGTTTAAATAAAGCGTGACAGAAAAGTTTTACATGTGTAGACCCTACCTATTTCATATAAACTCCAAAATATACTAGCACAGAATTTTTTACTTTTTGGGTCACACCCAGCGATGCACAGGGGTTGCTCCTGGCTTTGCACTCAGGAATTACTCCTGGTGGTGCTCGGGGGACCATATGGGATGCTGGGAATCGAACCCAGGGCTGGCCGCATGCAAGGCAAACACCCTACCCACTTAGCACAGATTTTTTTATTTTTTAAATTTAAATTTTATTTTAAATTTTTTTATCAATTTATTCTTTTATTGAATCACCATGTGGAAAGTTACAAAGCTTTCAGGTTTAAGTCTCAGTTATACAATGCTCGAACTAGCACAGAATTTTTTAAAGTTTTATTAATGACAGGTAAGACATGATTATTATCATAATCAGATCCAAATACAAAATAAAGTCTAATGCAATATATTTTAGATTCTAGAGTTGAAAAGTTATGTAAATGAGATAGGTGTTTTATTATATTGTATTAATGGTTTTAATTTCCTTAGTTACATAGGTTAAATCATATAAGCAATCACAACTTGGCTTTAACTGATTTATTTTATGATCATTATATTTGCCATGTCTTTAAGTTTTGTTGGAGCAAGCAATATGAAGTAAATTTGTTATGTGCCTAAGGGAGCAGGTTGGGTTGGAAAGAAATTGGGGAATTGGTGGAGGGAAGTTTACACTGGTGGTGTTGGAACGTTAAATGACAGAAACAACTATATTTATGAACAACTTTGTAAATCATGGTGTTTTAATAAAAGTTAATTAAAAAAGAAAAAAAAAAGGTTTCATGTTTGTATTCTAAAAGATCATTTATTTATAAACTCCAGAATAGAAATATTAAGATTCCCATCATTCTTATTTACTAAATGATAAACTGTAATAAGGCATCTTTTGAAATGTGACACTTAAAATGGCAAAGCATTAAAAAGTCTTGGAAAGAAGTGATATATATCCCATAGCTAGCATAGACTCAACTAGAGAAACATGTTTGTGATTGCCGAAATGGTCTAGGACTCAAAGATTGTAGGCAAACAAAATTCTAACAAGTTTAATTATTCACCAATGGCACATTTATGGAGAGTATAATGTTGCAATCAATAATTACAAGCCCACATAAATAGCATTGTTATAATTCTACAAGACATGTTCAGAAGTGAGATAATTCAAATTTAAAATCAATAGCATGTATAGTCATTGGAAAATGTCAGATGAAAAATGAATACTGGTATTTATATTCTCTTCTGGAAAAATTTATTACTCAAATTTTAGTTATTACTTAAAAGATTTTCTATGACATGAAAGCAGCACATTATGTCATTTGTACTAATATGTATCAATTAGATTTTAAAACAGATTTATAGTTGTCATTTAAATTCCTCAACAGATTTAGATTTCCTATGTTTTAAACAGGGGGACAGTAGATCTTACAATAATGAAGATCTAAGTGTTGCCTCTGTAATTAATGCCCTTTCTTTTAGTCATCCTCCCTTCTACCCTCCTAAACCTCCTATTTCATAATGTTTTTGTTCCCTTCACTTATAATCCCTCTTTGTTAGTCATTAAAATAAAGGCTTTGGAACAAAAACTCCACCAAAAATATATACTTCTAATTAGAAGAGGCTGGGTGGAAAAATACATAGAAATTGTCATTACTATCATTCAGCTTAGTTTTTAATTTAAAGTGATTCTAAAACCAAAAATATATTTAAAATATACGCATGTCTCTTACACAATACTTGAATTTATGACAAACAATACTATTAGCAACAGTTAAAAAATGTAACCATTAATGCTTTTATCCAAAATTATAAAAATAAAATATAGTTAATGAAATATCAACTGTCTATATTACTTGGGAAAAAGAAAAACAAAATTGTAAATATTTCAAATAATTTTTTTAAAGCAGAGTTTGTAGAAATTTTTATGACATGTTCTTTTTTGATAGAAAATAATAGCAGTGATGATAGTTATCTTTTATTGAGTGGCCTAATGGATATAAAGTGCTCTATTAAGGCTTTTACCTATGTAATTTTATTTTAACTTTGAAAAACCCCCAAGAGATATTTCTTTGATACTCAAAATTATTAAATACTTTGTCTATAAAATAGTAACTAAGAGGCCTCATATTCTACACCAAATCAATGCTGCTTCGCATATTGGCTCCCTTAAAATAGTTAATATTTGTATATACTTATGTTTCTACCAATACTGTTCCAGAAAAAGCTGTTATATATTTGCCTGAGTGTTCAAAAATAACCATGAAAACAAGTTGCTATTAGTCCTAAAAACAAAAGTAAAAATTCTGACAGGTTCTAGTAAAACCTGTTCCAGCTATGAAATCACTTTACTGTCAACTCTAGTCTTCACTGACACTTCAGATTCCTGGAAAGGAAAAAAAGTCTTTAACCATTTCTCTATTAATGGAGTAATGCCCAATCAACTTATGCATCATCAAATTACCTATCAACTGAAAAAGAAAGAACAGAACATTTAATTTCAGGTTACTCGAGAAACTATGGCAACCAGGCTGTTTGGCAGTCAAAGGGTGTAAAATCAAGATTAGATAGATGGATATATTTACATATTCGCTTTTACATTAAACAGAGTAGATGACACATTCCTGTATAAAACCTATTATTTAAACACTTCAAGTGAAAAGTGTTAAAATAAATGGCTCATGACTTATGAAGTGTTAAAATAAACGTTTATTTCAACACTATACATGTCATAAGCCATTTATTTCAACACTTTCCTCTTCAGAAGACTCAACCAGACAAAAAGGAAAGAATTCATTTGCTACAATGTCAGGGGGCCCAAACAAGGCTAAACTCAGGATTGACATGGGAGCACTGGATTTGGAGAAGCTGGGCTCGGAGGTCAAAGCAGCCGGGAGGTTGGATGCTTCACACTTGCTAAAAGCTGATGACTCTTCAAGCTCATGCCAGCCCCACCTAAACTGTTTTATTTTATGCATCACTTTTTTATCTTAACAAATGGTGAGACTTCAGGACAAGTCTGAACATCCAATTACCAATGAAATGTACTGTTGGGGAGTTTATACTATGAAAACATAGGTCTCACTTCATCTTTCCACTTACTAGAAGGGTCCACATAGTCCAAATTTCTCAGGAGACAGGCTTTCAACAATTAAGGCAGCATTTCAGAAAGCTAGATAAGAATATTCTCTTACATAGGGCCTCTTCTTTTTTCTCTTTTTGCTTTTTGGGTCACACCCAGTGATGCTCAGGTGTTACTTCTGGTTCTGTACTCAGGAATCACTCCCAGCATTGCTGGGGGACCATATGGGACGACTGGGGTTGAACCCGGGTGAACCGCGTGCAAGGCAAATGCCCTACCCACTATACTATCGTGCTCTACCCCTACACAGGGCTTCTTAAAGGCCCATCTTGTGTAAAGTGCTTAGGAAGTGTTATTTGATTTAATTCTCACAACATAGAGAGCCTAGACAGGTAGGAATTCTACCATTTGTTGTTGTTGTTGTTGTTGTTGTTTTCAGATAATAGAATCTGATGACTTAGTAAGTAATGGCATCTGGAATTTTAGCTCCATGGTCCAATTATTTGCCCTCTGCCCCCAAACCCACCTTTTCACACCACCCCTCAATCAGGTAATTGTCTTTTAAATTTGGAATGTGGGGCACTTTTCCTCATGTCCTGGAATGGCACTTCTCAATTAGGGGCCATTTGCCTTCCTGTGAATCACCAGAATTCCAAGGGGGCCACAAGAGAAAAGAAAATCACAGATGAAGATGGAGTTGCTGGTAGAAAAGGGAAATCCAGAAACGAAAGGAAGTTGGAAGAAAACCACAGTGAAAAATGGCTTAGTGACACTGATCTAGAAGCTCGGGAGACTGTAGGAGTTGTGAATTTCATCAGTTACTTGGGTAGGCATAGTCCAAAAGGGTGAAACCGCTATTCTTTATTAACAAGATCCCAGTAAAAGAATGATGTGTTTTATATGAAATTATTATTGACGAATGACTAGCAGTTGATTATCCATTTTTTTTAGTTTTGTTGAAGAAAACTAAGTACGTGATATATTATTGAAATGTAATTGATAGCCTGACTTTAGTGATCCTGTACCATATATTACATATTTACAAGTTTAACAGCGGTTGGGCATTTGCCTTTCATGTGGCCGACCCGAGTTCCATTCCTCCGCCCCTCTTGGAGAGCTCGGCAAGCTACCGAGAGTATTGAGCCCGAGAGGCAGAGCCTGGAAAGCTACCTGTGCGTATTGGATATGCCAAAAACAGTAGCAATAAGTCTCTCAATGAGAGATGTAACTAGTGCCCGCTTGAACAAATTGATGAGCAACGGGATGACAGTGACAACAGTGACAACAAGTTTAACCTATTTTTATTAAGGCCTAAAATGTAAGGATTGTTACTACACAACTTATTTGCTATCAGAAATAAATACATACTAGAATTAAAAATGAATTTTATAATAAATTTAAAGTATTTCAACATTTCCATCAAGTAAGTCAACAGAATCTTGTTCAATGCTAAGTAGGAAGTAATGATTACATTAAGAGGGAGCCATATACATTAGTATGTAATATATGCTAATGAAGCCAGTAAAACCTGAGCAATTAACCATGACCGTACAGAGGAAGGTGTAGGGGATGGTGCCAGATTAGGTCATCTTTAATTGAGTAGGCTATGAGCTAAGTCTTAAAAGATAAGTGAGAGTATTCATCTGTATTAGAGAGGAGTCGAAATATAGAGAGGGAAAGAAATGTAGTGGAAGAATAGAATGCAAAGTAATAGGTGAACAGGCATCAGGGCTTGGTGATGGTGAAATACTGGTGATATGCGTAAGTGCAGCCTTATATTCAAAACACAGATTCAACAGCACTGAAAACCTGAGATTAAGCTGCAACCACTGGAACTCTGTAATATGTCTGTCAAGCTGAAAGATGGTGACAGGGTGGGGATTGGGTTGGGGAAGAAATATAGGGACATTGATGGAAGGAAGTTAACAATGGTGGTGGGATTGGTGTTGAAATACTATGTGAACTAAAACTCAACTATCAATAACTGTAAATAACAGTTCTTTAATTTAAAAACAATTTAAAAAAGCATAACTTAGGAGATAAGATAGAATTGAAGTGTCTTGCAAAAAGATCGAGAAGTAGTGGGAACACCAGCTCAACAAGTGGTGGGTGGAATGCAGAGACAAGAGGGAGCAATCTGAATAGAAAGTGAGGCAGCCACGTCACATTCCTCAATTACCTTTGATTTAGCTATAGTTACTATGGACATTTTTTTTGCCAGCTCTAACTAGGCCCAAGCTGGAAGTGTTCTACTTCATGTTTTGCTAGGTTTCTTTTTACTTTCTGTCTCAGGGGCTCTACTGACACAAAACCCTTCTAGGTCTGTACAATTGCACCCATACAAGTGAAGGAGTTAATGGTCCCTACAACAACCTTCAAGGAAGGGTTGCTGGGCAATAGGGAGCAAAGGCTCTCGCACTTCACCTTTCATACAGGCCATTCGTTTAGGCCTCTGCCTTAAGGAAAAGGGAACATGAAGCAAAGCGGAAACAAAAACCAATCTGAGAGTATGTTTTAAGGTCACAGATCATAGTTATGAACTTTGAAATACTGAGATGGCAGTGGCCTTACCCTTACAAAAGGTAGTGGCCATAGTTGTGTTAGGAAAAGGAGATGAAAGTAGAGAAGAAATTGTTCAATGATCACTTAATTAAGCTGCAAGTACATGACTTGAACTGGATCAAAGAAATAGAGATTAAAAATTAGGTGAAATGAGTTTAGACACTTTCAAAGAAGGAGACTACAGGATGTTGTGATTAATTAGACACACAGAATAAAGTGGAGGAGGCATCAAGAGAATGATATTAATTCAGAGGTTAATATAATTAACCATGATAATTTTTATAGCTAGTAGAGGGTAGTACATATTTTATTTGAATATACAGCTGAGGTATTCTAGTTGGAAAACATCTGACATGCTTAACATGAAGTCTAGCCTGATATTTATATTTTGACTTGCCATGTGTACTGGTAACTGGAATTCTGTGACCATCTGATTTACGAATAGTAAACTACAGCTGAGTGGGGCTGTGACAGTGTTGATGAGTGGAAAACATTTGCTAAAATTCTTTCCAACTACAAACCATGCGTGGACTTTTGGGTCAAAATATTCTTATTATAACTTTGCTTTTGACTGAATACCCACCAAGAGCTGAATTTGGAACACTTTAAGACTAAAACTAACACCTCTCTCTCTCTCTCTCTCTCTCTCTCTCTCTCTCTCTCTCTCTTTAGGTCTAAGAAAGAAATAAAATCCTGATATGATGCCAAAACAGTAAGTGTTTTACATCAATATCAGTTACCACACAATTTAAAAAAAATTGAAAACTGATAGATATATAACAATATGTATTATGTTATGATGAAGGTAAGTTTAATGACGGTATTAGCATATAAGCTAAGCAAAATAGCAAAAAGGTCAGTGAGTGAGGCCTAGTATAATAATTGATACATATCAGTGCATTAAGTTATGTTGGTTTGATGAAGGAAAAAACTTTTAAATCTTGTCAACACTGATCAATAATTATTTGGCAGACATAATAGAATAATACCATAACTTTACTAATATTATTTTATTTTTGGGCCACATTGTCTGTGCTCAGGGTTTACTCCTGGCTCTGCACAAAAGAATCACTCCTTGTTTTGTTTTGTTTTTTTGTGAAGTGGGTTTTATTGAAATTTATGTGGACAGATGTGAGGATAGAAAAAGGGAGAAGTCACTACGACAAAGATAATAGGGAATGATCTGGATAAGAACTTTGTGCTGAAAACAGGCAAAGGAACAAACATGGTAATTTCTCAGTATCTGTATTGCAAACCATAGTACCCAAGAAGAGAGGGAGAGAGAGAGAGAGAGAGAGAGAGAGAGAGAGAGAGAGAGAGAGAGAGAGAGAGAGACAGAGAGAGAGACAGAGAGAGAGACAGAGAGAGAGACAGAAGACAGAGACAGAGAGACAGAGAGACAGAGAGGGAGGGAGGGAGGGAGGGAGGGAGGGACAGACGGAGGAAGGAAAGTGTCTGCTGCCATGGAGACAGGCTGGGCGGGAGGAGAGTGTGGGGAGGGAAACTGGGGATCATTGGTTCATTGGTGATGGGAAATGCAGGCTGGGGGGGATGGTATTGGAACACTGTATGACTGAAACCAGGCCATGAATAGCTTTGTTACTCTGTATCTCACAGTGATTTAATTTTTTAAGAAAAAAGAAAGGAAGAAAGAAAAAGGAAGAAAGTTTTTGAGAGCGAACACAGGCTTCTTCAGAGAGAAAATAAGCAAAGACACAGAGACATGCAAGGGAGACACATGTTCAGGGAACATGTTTTTGAAGAATAAGCCTTAGAGTGATCGCTAAGGCTTATTCTTCAAAAACATGATCAGCAGAGCATACATGGCCAGAGATGGAACCCGGGTTAGTCACACGCAAGTGTCTAATCTGCTGTACTGTACCTCTACCACTGCTGTCAATTTTTGATGAAGATAAAACACAACAAAATGCTTAGGATGAGATTCGATGGTAAATCACATGCCTCACATGTGAGCTCCTGAGTTGAATCACCAGAATGGCAACACAACAAAGCAACGAACCAACTGAACAAAATTTCAATAAGTGATGGAATTTTTGTATGTGAGTCTTAACTTTTTGCCACTTTTATCAGATTAGGCTAGTTAGACGGAAGTTGGAGTCTTCAGATGATGGAGAAAGCAGCACATTCAGTAAAACAGATATGTACACATCTCTCTACATATTTATAAAGTTATCTTTCACCACTGCCATTCTTGTGGATAAAACACTATAATCATTCTATATGGGAATGACATAGAATGCAATGAAAGGTCTTCACAGAAAAAAATATTATGTTTTCATCCTTTAACTTTCTTTAGCAGTGATTAGTTACAGAAATATAAGGTATGATCACTTCTCAAACAGAGCTGTAGGTTATAAGATTGCTCCTGTAAAGTTGGCAATATGTAATAAATGTGCTTTATTTCTAAACATCAATCAGTTTCAAGAACAGAAGCTGCTATTAGAATAGTAATAACAGAAATAGTCAGGTATTAAGTACCATAGGCACTAAAACAGTGGAAGTTATCCTGGAAACTTCATGTTATAAAAACACCCTTATGTAATTATGGTTTTATAACTGGATACACCAGTTTCTAAGTATTTGATTTCCCAGGTTTCTCTTTCATTTTGGTAATGAGATTATATGAGATAAACAAGGAACATATAAAAACGTATTGAAGACACTCTCCTGATGTGGGGTCACCTGCCTGCCATTGTGTGTGTGCAATCTCTTTTTTTTTCCCTATGGACTTTTCTCTTCTTTCTCCCCTCTATCAAATTGTCTAAACAAAACTATTTTGCACATAAATACATATGTGTACACACACAAACACATCCAAATATATGTAATTCAAGGACTACAGTGAAAATTATGGATAGTTGTAGTACTTCTGGGTCAGTTGAGAGTATGTTATTTAAATCACTACTAAAATTTTAGCTGTAGAGAATTTTAATTTATTGAAAAAATACTGAATAATGTTAAGGATACATCTTATAACTATTTTGAAGTTAAAATATTTTAAGCAATTGTGGGGACGTCTTAGCAGCACTCAGGGTGTTCAGGGGCTACTCCTGAGTTTATTATGCCAATTTGGCAAGATGGTTCAATGGTAAGACCCAAGGATGCAGCACTGCATGGCCTGGAAGTACTGGGAGCTATGTGGTGTCAAGGATTGAACTCTGGTCCATGCAGAAACAAGGTATGGTATCTGACTACTGAGAAATCTCCCTGGTTTTAAAATATTTAAACTATTTATGAAATTATACATTTATTTATTGAGTATGCCATTTAAGCAATAGCATAATGTACTTTAATGTTAGAAGCAGATTTTAATTTTGTGTCAAATACAGAGATTAAGTAGACCCCTAACCTAGATGGAGTTAGGTTTTCATGGAGAGGGGCTTTGTAGCATGAAGAAAATTATATAATATATCTAAATGCCAAGAGGCAGAGTGGATAGTATCAAAGGAGATTAGAAAACATAGGAGTTTCAGTTTTCTTCTGGGTCACTTGACCTGGGGTCCCCCTGATCACCATCCGTCCCTCTGGCAATCTGATGATGGGTGAAGGAAAGAGGGCCACCAGGTTGGTTGACAATCAGTGGCCGTTTACTCAAGTCTCACAGCATGAATTACAGAGAAATTAAGACGGGTTGGGGGTAACAAAGTTACACAGGTATGGCTGAACATTTTCATAACCAATGAATAGATGCAAAGCTCTTCTATCAGGGGAAGTTTTTCTCAGAGATCCATCCAAGGACAAAATCTCATCTAGGGGCTCTAGCACTCTCGATTCCTACTAGGAGATCCATCCAAGGGTGGGATTCCATCGAAGGGTGCTCTGCTTTCTCCTTTCCTTTGCTAGTAATCCATTTAGACAATCATATTAAGTGTACTTCTTAATAATATTTCTAGTCATTTTGTATGAACATGGTAAGGATATATTAAGCTTAAAGATCGGCTCTTCCTGGGGACACCTCACTATATATCCAGACTACATTCCACAGGTCTCAGGTCAGGTGTTTGTTTTTTTTTTTAACATAAGTAATTTTTTTTCCCTCTGTTCAGTTTCCAAAGGCATCCTCTCTTTATTTTATTATTTTGTGTGTGGACTGGAGTGATAGCACAGTGGGTAGGGCGTTTGCTTTGCATGTGACTGACCCAGGTTCGAATCCTCCATCTCTTTCGGAGAGCCTGGCAAGCTACCGAGAGTATCCCGCCTGCACGGCAGAGACTGGAAAGCTACCCGTGGCGTATTCGACAGTAACAACAAGTCTCAATGGAGACATTACTGGTGCCGCTTGAATAAATTGATGAGGAACAGGATGACAGTGACAGAGTTCTTATCCACTTACTTCTTTATGGATCATAATAGAGTTTGTTCCGTGATTATGCTTAACTTATACTTTTTATGGTGCTTATCCTGTCACTTTCATAAGTCAGGGTAGCTTATGACTTACCTTGGGTCCATCTAAGTCCCTCGGAGTGACTCTTTAGTGGAATGTTAAGAAGTAAGGGCTACTGAAGCTTAAGTTAAGTAAATATGACAGATATCCAGGAGTAAATATTATTTGGACTCTATTAATTCCCATGTTGCAAAACATAGCATTAACTGCCTTTCTATGTCTATACAAAAAAGGATATTGCTCTAAAATAAACTATGCAAAGGACATAAAGGAAAGAGAAAAGCAATATTTCACTTATGTATACAAAACCCAGAGCCCTCAGAAGATTTGACTTTATAATTTACAGCGTCAGAATTGGAGATGTCTGCAATTAACAGACAGGGATAGAAGAACACAAAGGAGAGGTTAAAGATAAACACAGAGGATTAAAAGTGCCTGATGGAATCAGATGTGCCTCAGGAGCACTGTGGTAGTTGAAACTCAATAAACCTAAGCTCCTTGTGAGGAAGGAAGGAGGAGGAAGAGGATAAACCAACATTACTTCTTACAATGCTTAGAACTACAATTTAATGTTTTAGTAAACACTTTGAGAAGATGATCAAAAAATGAAAATATCAGTTAAAGGAATCTTAGACATTCCATACCAGAAATATTTGTAAGATGTGAAGTGAGGAGGCATATACTACTTTTACAGAACTAGGAGATAAATGTTCATTTGTCTTCACAGTACCACACTGTCACTGGTATATAAGTTGGTGTGTGTCTGGTTGCTAATCTGTGGAAACTTTATAAATAATAACTAAGATAACTGAGAAAGAAATCATACACTAACTACACATAGCTTTCTTTTAATGTAGCATACTGAGAAAATTTTGAAGGGGACTTAAATGTTAAGGTGAAGGGAAAGAAAAAGAAAATTAACTAAAATGCACTGTGGGCTGGGAATGAGGATGGACTGATTTGATTTTATATATGCTCTCCCACAATTTGCCTTTATTCATATTTGTGTATAAAATTACATTAATCCAAGATTATTTTGGATATCCAGTTGCAATAATACGGGATAAGTATTAAATGACCTTGCTTGTTCAATGAAGTTATAATGACCTCTTAAAGCAAAAGATGAAAGAACAGGAATGTCAAGAAAAAGACAATTTGTTTCTCTCCCAGCTTGCCAGATGAAGAAAGAAAATGAGAATGGAAATTGTACCAAAGGTGGTAAAGCATACAGATTAAGTTGAGAAGATAAAACCTGTTTTTAGAATTGAGAATTCTCAGCTGAGAATTCTCAATTCTAAGAATATGCTCCGTAACACCGTCAGATCCATTGTTCATTGATTTGCTCAAGCGGGAACCAATAATGTCTCCACTGTGAGACTTGTTATTACTGTTTTTGGCATATTCAATATGCCACGGGTAGCTTGCCAGGCTCTGCCGGGTGGGCGGGATACTCTCGGTAGCTTGCTGGGCTTTCCGAGAGGGATGGAGGAATTGAACCCGGGTCGGCCGCGTGCAAGGCAAATGCCCTACCTGCTGTGCTATCGCTCTGTTCTAATTCTAAGAATATAGAATTGAAAAATAGAGATAGTTGAGCATTTGACATGCATTGTCTCAATTATTTCTCATAACAGCCCTGAAAGACCTGGTTGTGGCTATTTCCTCATAACAGCTCTGGAATACCTGATTTTAGCTATCATCTTCAGTTCTTGAAAAAGACACTGTCGTCATCAACTGTAAGTCATCAGATTCTGACACCCAAACTTACTAAGTTCTCTGTACCATTCACAACAGCCTCCACCTGGTAACTCCTAAACAACCAAGCATCTGTAGGTTCTGAGGTGAAGCTGTGATTTCACCTCACATTCCATATTGCTTCTCTTGTTTTTCTCACTGCCTAAAACATTTTCAATTTCTTCTCTCCCTTTAAGACTCTTATAAAATATGCTTGCGGTATTTTTTTTTATTATCTTCAATCACTACATTTCTTGCTTTCTGTTTATCTGATGGAACAGTCTATTGAATGACAATAATACCCACAAGAAGTACCCAATTGCCTTAACTGAAGGCATACTATGGTGAAGAATAAAAGAGTAATCATTAAGGAACTATCAGACATGGGCAGACAAATTCATTAAGTTCTTTTGAGCTTGTTTCCTCATATGCTAAATGGGGCAAATACAATCATATATACATAGAACAAAAAATAAATTGCAGATAAAATGTTCCATATAGATTATGACACACAGGAAGTCCTTTGTGAAGTGCTGAGTTTTTAAAAATTTTGTTTTGTTTGTTGGTGAAGGATGGATATCTGAAAAGCAGAGCTTGGAAATTATCAGACAACTGGAATTTAATGTGAAGGTCCAAGCATGTGGTGCTACTCAGTCATGCAATCATGCAATGCGGTGCTGAGGGGGCACTAGAACCACATCCAGCCATATGGTACAAGGGAACCAAACCAGAGCTGTCCGAAGCCCTGTTCCATCTTACCAGCACCACCCCCCACCCAGGCCCTGAATCTAAGTTTTAACCACTATTATTACTACATCATCATTTCTGTCATTCACTAAAATTCAGTCCTCACTTGCATGAGAGATAAAAATAATTACATTTTCTTCCAAAGCAATGTAGTTGCTTTTAATCTTCATGAATGCAATCACTGTATTAAGTACTGTGGGTAGGGTGCATCCCTTGCATGCAGCCAATTAGATTTGATTCCTGAGCACCACATATAGTTCCTCAAAAACTGTCAGCAGTAGGCCCTGAGCACTGTCAGGAGTGCTCAAAAAACAAATGAACAGCAAAAATAATAATAATTGAATCACCACTAACAGATTGTAGATTTGACCTTTTACAATCATGATGAAATTTAATTACTATTTTATTCTTTATCTTAATATTTGTTCAATGTTTCAGATAATTAGCAACTAGCGGTATATTTATTTTTACTGTAGAAATGCAAAAAAAATAAAATCATGACTTTTCTTTCCCTTTGGAGATGTAGAAATGCAAAAAAAATAAAATCATGACTTTTCATCCCCTTTTAGGAGATGGAAATTATGACATTTCGCTAGTGCAAAGATAATATAAGAGGTAGGCATGCAGTCAGTTTTATTCAGGATACATGCTGGGTGGGAAAACAATAAATGTTACACTTCATTTATAATTTCCACTGTGAACATGATAAGAACTAGTATATTCTCAAATCAAATTAATCCGTAGTTGTAGCATTTGAGATACAGTGAAAATTCCTAATTCAAGTATACAGTATCACCTATAAAGCCAAAATAAATGGGGTAAGATAAGAGTTCTCAGTCTTGGGTTACAGTGTCAATGCAAGACTTGAGCTGTGTTAATTCAACAAGCTTGATCTTGATTGCCGAAGCATGCTTGTCAATATTTAGCTCCCAGGGGGCATGTCAGGGGCCTTTACAGAAACTAGCTTAAATACAAAATACTATAGCAGGATTTGTGATCCTTTTCCTAACACTCAGATTAAACTGCTGATTTTTTTCTTTTAGCTTTTAAAACCAGGAACGTGTTTTCCATACTTGTACAGTAACAAGGAGTGGAGAAATAAAATAGAAGAATTGTAAATGCTGTTACTTGAGTCTCTTGAAACCCAGATAAAATTCTGTCACATGAAATCACTCTAAGGCTTTTATCTGAGATTTGCAATACTATTCGCTCCACCAATGATTAAAATATGGAAAAAAACCCTTGGAAAATCGTTAATGTCTATTCAGAAACAAATGTAATAGACACAATAATGAGTAATTATTTCTATAAACTTAAAAATAAATAATCTGCATTTTTAACATTTCTAAGTTTTGAATCTTGTGTTACAGTGGTGATTTAGAATTTCTACACTCTGTAGTTATTATTCATACAATTATAAAAATATAGGGGGAGGATTAATTGTATAATGACAATAACCTACATCTACTTAAGCTATTAAGAATAACAAGAAAGTCAGTATTCACCAATAAATACGATTTCTTGGTCATCTAATATCCTGGTTTAATATGCATGATTTATAAATCTATATTGTCCTCTTTATTGAGCCTGATAAAACATTTTGTGAGACTAAGTATGAAGAGAATTATAATAAAGACGTGTGAGCATTAAAAAATTACCCTCTTAACATGGTAAGATCAGATCACACAGATCAAAAAAATTAATTAATTAACTATATATGTACTTAAAAATGGGACTGGAAGAAACAGTTCAGTGGGTAATGCACTTGCCTTGTATGAGGCTGACCCAGGTTTGATCCCAGCGCCTCATATGGTTCCCTGGGCATCACCCAGAAGTTGTCCCTGAACACAGGATAAGGTGTAAGCACTGCTGGGTGTGGTCAAAACCTTACAAATAAGTACGTTATTGGAATGTACTTGATAGTATATGCCTTAATTTTAAAAATCTAAAATATATGAATATAAAATCACATTCATGGTATATCAATGAGAATAAGGCTGAAATAAGCAAAAGAGAGAGACAAGGGTTTGTTTAATTCTGAGGAGTCACAGATAGATACTGTCAACTCTAAATTTGGTTTCATTAATGGCAAATTTCTTATCAGAAATCTTACTATACATAGCACAGTGGGTAGGGCGTTCGCCTTGCACGTGGCCAATCGGGGTTCGATTCCTCCGCCCCTTTCAGAGAGCCCAGCAAGCTATCGAGAGTATCTGGCCCGAAAGGCAGAGCCTGGGAAGCTACCCATGGCATATTCAATATGCCAAAAATAGTAATATCAAGTCTCACAATGGAGATGTTACTGGTGCCCGCGAGCAAATCAATGAACAATGGGACAACAGTGCTACGGTGACAGTGACAGAATTCTGAATTGGAGATTCCAATGACTCTTTGAAGTAGTACTAGTCTTGGGGCCCAGAGAGATAGTGCATGGGCTGAGGCGGTGGGCATGCATGTGGCCAAGCACCACTTATCTCCTGAGCACCACTGAGTGACCTCTGAGCACAGAGCTAGGAGTAAACTACGAGCACCTCTGGGTATGGCTCACCTCTCCCCTCCCGAAACAAAAGATATAAGTTCAATTTTTCTAAACTTTAAAATTTTGCTAAGATAAATCTAGAGGGTTGGGTAGATAGTATACAGGTAAGATGCTTGCTTTGCACTTGATTACCCTGGTTAGATCCCTAGTAATTTATATTGTACTGTGAGAATTACCAGGAGTGATTCCCAAGCAAAAAGCCAGGAGGAAGTCCTGAGCACATCTAGGTGTGGCCCAATCTTCCCTACATAGTTTTTTTTAAAAAAAATACATCTTAAATTTCTATTTGAATTTTTATGTAGTTATGTATTCCCCCATTGTTTCTAACAATGTCATCTGCCCCTCATAATTATTTTTATATTCTAAAGATGATTGGACCACATGGATAAAGTGTCTATGATCCACCATCACACTGCTAATTAAATATTTAAATCAACATTTGCACCTGGGTTGCTAATTATTGTCTTGGTGCTGTCTGTCTTTATTAACAATAGGAGTGTTTTAATCACAGACAAGCTTGAATACCAACATGTTCATACCTTTGGACCTAAATATCTTTAAATTCTTAAGACAAATGTAAAAGCATTGGTGGTGAGTGGAATGTAGTCATATATTTACCATATACGCTTGTAAAACAATGTATCTTAAAAAATAATAAACCTATTTTCCCATGACTTTTCCTCGAAGAGTCTTTTCTCCTCAACAAAAAAATGGCAAAATAAATTTTTATTTAATTTTATCTTTGGAAACCATATGAACACTGAATAAACTTAAAGCCACTGTGTGCTAGCCCCTAAGAAACCAGTTCTTTAAAGATGTGAAACCAGGCATTGACTTCGCTTCAGAATTTATGAATGTCTTCAGACTTTGCTTCCAGAGATTCCTCATCTGACAGTCTTGACAGAATTGAAGAAAGGCCCTTGCACTGGATTTTAAGGAAAAATGGCTACAATGACCTTGTATCTAGAGCAGTAAAACTTTGTGCACATCAGCAATGACTATTTCTGTGTCCACTAACTATAGTAGCACTTAAAATTTCCATCAAGAACTTTAATTTGCATTTACACTTTGGCTAAATGCTTGCCACAACAGACTTTTCAGCCTATCTCAGCCTTTTTTCCTGTTATAAATTCTAATTTACCTTTTACTTTTTAAGTCACCGTGAGGTACACAGTTAGAAAGCTTCATGATTTTGCTTCATTCATACAATGTTCCAAAGCATATCCCTCCACCAATGTACATTTCCTCACACAATGACCCCAGTTTACCTCTACCCTCACCCCACCAGCCTGCGTCTATGTCAGGAACTTCTCTCTCTCTCTTTCTCTCTCTCTCTCTCTCTCTCTCTCTCTCACACACACACACACACACACACACACACTCTTCTTTTGGGAATTATGGTTTGCAATACAGATACTGAAAGTTTATCATGTTTGGTTTGCGATACAGATACTGAGAGATTATCATGTTTGGTCCTTTACCTACTTTTAGGACACAGTTCTTATCCAGAGTGATCATTTCCAACTCTCATTGCCATAGTGGTTCCAGCCCCATAAAGAAATGGGAAGAGGAACATAAAAAAAGCTGTGCATCGCTAATCAATAGGGAGATACTAATCAAAACAACAGTGGGATATCACCTCACACCATAGAGACTGGCACACTTCAGAAAGTATAAGAACTACCAGTGTTGGTATGGATTTGGGGAGAAAGGCAGGAAGAAAAGGACTCTCACTCATTGTTGGTGGGAATGAAGGCTGGTTCAATCTTTTGGGAAAACAATATGGACATTCCTCAAAAAACTAGAAACTGAATTTCCATCTGACCCAGCAATATCATTTCTGGAAATATAACTTGGGGTGCAAAAACACACAGCAGAAAAACCATCTACACTTCTATATTCATAGCAGCACTGTTTATGATAGCCAGAATCTGGAAATAACCCAAATGCCCAAGAACAGACCATTGGTTAAAGAAACTATGGTATATATACACAATGGAATACTACACAGGTCTTAGGAAAAGGAAGTAATGAAATATGCTGATAAATGGATGAACATGGATAGTGTCATACTGAATAAGATGAATCAGAAGGAGAGAGACAGACATAGAATGAATGCATTCATTTGTGGGACATAAAAAACAACAGTATTAAGATTAATGCCCAAGGATAGTAGAAACATGGGCCAGGAGAATTGGTCCTCAGTTGGCAACCTGCCTCAGTTGCTGGGGGAGAGGGCAGGTGGGACAGAGAAAGAACCACTATCCTGGCTTGTGACAGGTCTTCCATGGTAAGCTCAGTCAACTCTAACTTTTGACTTAAAGTAAGGGATATATGACTCTTCAGAAGTCTAGGAGTCATGATGATTGCATTTCTTTACTGTCTCAAAATGTGGGGAGGTCCAAAGATAAAGAGAAGAGTAAGAAAGGGCTAGTTGGTGGAGCAGTCAGAACCCACACAACACTTATGGATCAGATTTGCCATTTTTTATGGACATGGTTTATGGCACCTCAAAACAATTACAAAAGTAGTATCAAGATCACTGAACATAATTTCTGTAACTGTATAGCAATGAAACATGGAAAGATCATAAATGATCAATACATGACATAGATGAGAAGTGGGCGCATGCTACTAGAAAAATGCTGCCAAAAATTTGCTTGATTTAGAGATGCCACAGACGTTTTATTTATAAGAAGCATAGTATATACCACACATACTGAAATTAAGTACAATAAAATAAGGTATGCCTTTAAAAGATAGGCTGATAATGTCACTCAACCAGCATGCTTTGAATGCGCAAAGCTCTGGATTCAATCTCCAGCACCTACTCCATACCCCCACTCCTTGCAACACCAGTGCAGGAGTTTGGGGAAGGTGATACCTCCCATTAATTTTTTTCCCAAGAATTGCTTTAGCAATTCGTGATTTCCAAGTACCATCAGATGTGGTCTACAAAAGGACATCAATTTAATATACAAATTGAGTCAAATAATTGTGTAAGAATCTCTTTACTACTGATGACATATCTTAAAAATTATTTTAAGACTAAATTTTAAGACCACATCTAGAGATTTAAATGCAGTAGAATTTGTGTCACTAGAATTTATAAAACAGCTCAGCATCTAATTTTCTGTTATGAGGGGATTTTTTTACATCAATACTAATTATAAGAGAAACCTAACCCTTTAAACTTCTCGTTAAACTCAGAAATATTTTCTTTTAATAATTCCAAGTCTCCACCTGACTTGATCAATTTCAGACATGTAACTAACTTCTCAAATGTCAGAAAACATTAGAATTCTTCATGGATGATCTGTTTTCCACTTGCTGATCAATGTTTTAAAAATAAATCCAGTTTTTTATTATAGTGTTACATAGTACAAGTTTGATTTCTCCACTAAGAATTTCACAAATTAAACTACAAATTAGATGCAGTCTACAATTTTTTACTGAACAAAGTAACACATTGTGCTTTCAGTAAAAGTGAAAAACACTCTGAATCATATAAATTTCTATATATAGCTCTACTCCATAAGTTATTACAAATTACCCGACTTTACTAGGTAAAATTGGATATATCCAGAAATAAAATCCATTTCTCCAAATTTAGCTCATAATAATTTTAGAATACAAATTTCTGGAAGACTTTATGCCATAATACTTAAATGGTTTATCCCTCTGCCCTGAGAAGGGTATTAATGAATACTCCACGTTCCCAGGGAACAACATCGACTTAGTTTAACATGTTAAGAGAAAATATTAGCTAGGAGATAAAAATAGCAGAGCTATGCTCAGAATGCTCACCTATTAGAAGAAATCTCTCTATCATGAGGAAAATACATGAAAGGCAGAACGAAGAAGCACAAGCCTAATAACCTAATAACCAGGAAAGAAGTTCACTCTAACCTACAGTTTGGGGTCCTGCCAGGACTCTTGCCTCTGCTATGCAATTCAGTTCAACATTTCATTATACTGATCAAATAAACTCTGGTGATTTGAGTTCATCAAAAATTATCTTCATATTTTTAGAGACAATGAGAGACCATATTGACATAATTTTTATTACTGATTATTATTATAGCTACTATAATTTATTACTACTTACTATTATTAATCTCTTACTAATTTATAATTATTCTTACTCATAATATATTACAATAGTCTATTAATTTACAAATTAAAATTTATCAATATATAAAGAAAAATCATAGTATTTACTGTTCCCAATTTCAGTCATTGCCCAGGGATCTTGCCATATATCCCCAATGGATAAGAGGATTTAAGGATGCTTCAAATGAGTACTATGTCATTTATATCTATACATCCCTTTTGTATATTAGTGAGAAACAACAGATTTACTTATGTAACTGCAATGTATCTGACTCAGAGCAGAAAAGTCCTGAAAGCTGGGCATCTCGGTTCTAATTCTGACTTGAAAAGACAGTATCAAGTCGGGAACACATTTTTCTTTTTTGAGAAGGAACAAACATCAAGACATTCTGATAGTGTAGGTGGCAAAGGATTATTATTCCAGATCATTTTTCAATATTGGCGAGTACAAGGAGGCTTATGGTCTGATTTCATATCTGAGTAAGTGCAGAGTCAGAATCCAGCTTCATGAGACTCTACAGCCAGTCTGAAAGATCAGGTGCTGCATTTGTTTCAGCAATAGGCTTTCTGCTCGGTTACCAAGGGAAAGCTTTAATGTTAGCTAGAAAGCACTGGACTGCATTTTTCATGTGCCTTTCAGCCATTTGTATTTCTTCTTTGAGGCAGTTTCTGTTCATTTATCCTCCTCATTTTTGGATGGGGTGGGCTTTTTCCCCCCTAAATTGTAAAATTCTAAAAGTACTTTTATATATTTTGAATATTAACTCCTTATCTGATGTGTATTGCATGAATAATTGTATTGCGTGAATAATTTTTCCTAACCTGTGGGCCATCTCTGTATCTTGGTCACTGTTTCTTTTGAAGTGCCAAGCATCTTAGTTGAATGTAGCCCCATTTGTTTATCTTTTCTTCCACTTGGTTGGTCAGTGGTGTTTCACCTTTAAAGATGCCTTTAGCTTCAGTATATCATAGCTTCAGTATATCAGTTCTGCCTACATTTATCCCATGTACTTTATGATTCAGGTCTGAGATTGAGGTCTTTAATTCATTTTGATCTGACTTTTGTGCCTGGCATTAGAGAGAGATCTTAATTCTTTTTTTTTTTTTTTTTTTTTGCATTAGCTGCCTGGTTTTCCCAGCACCACTTGCTGAAGAAGCTTTCCTTTTTCTACTTCACATTTATTGTTTCTTTATCAAAGATTAAGTGATCATATATTTGGGGGTATGTGTCAGGATATTCAACTCTTTTCTATTGGTCTGTGTATCTGTCTTTATTCCAATACCATGCTGTATTAATTACTACTATTTTGTAGTACAGTTTGAAATTGGGGAGGGTGATTCTCCGCCCCCCCGCATCACACACATGGATTGCTTTGGCTATTGGTGTGGGTATATTGTTCTATATGAATTTCAGGAGAAAGACACGTATCAAAACAACAATGAGATGTCATCTCACACAACAGAGACTGGCATACATCAAAAAGAGCAAGAATAACCAGTCTTGCCACAGATGAAAGGAGATAGGGAATATCGGCTGTTTCAGCCTTTTTGGAAAAGAATATAGGCATTCCTCAAAAAAGTAAAAATTGAGCTTCTATATGACCCAACAATGTCCTAGGGGTGCAAAAACACACATCAGAAATGCCATTTGCAGTTCTATATTCATTGACGCACTATTCACAATAGCCAGAATCTGGAAACAACCTGAGAAAAGTTGACTGGTTGAAAAAAAAACATGGTGCATCTACACAATGGATTATTAGGAAATTTGAAGTCATGAAATTCGCTTATAAATTGATGGACATGGAGTGTATCATACTGAGTGAAATGAGCACGAGAGAGGGACAGACATAGAATGACTGCACTCATTTGTGGGATGTTAAAAAAAACAATAGCATCAGACTAATAGTAGAAACATGGGCCAGGAAGATGGGTCCATGGTTGGAAGCAAGTGCTAGGGGACCACTATGACAATGATGTTAGGAAGTCATCACTCTGGATGGAACATGCATGCTGAAAGTGGGTAAAAGACCAGACAGTATCTTTCAGTATCTAAAGACCATAATGCTCAAAAGGAGAGAGGGGGTGAGAGGGAGAGAGATAGATAGATAGAGAGAGAGAGAGAGAGAGAGAGAGAGAGAGAGAGACGTGGACAGAGACAGAGAGACAGAGAGACAGAGACAGGGACAGAGGCAGAGAACAAAAGAGCCTGCTATAGAGGCAGGCTGAGTTGGGGATGGCAAGAAGGAAACTGGAGATACTGGTGGTAGCAAATATACACTGGTGACAATACAGGTGTCAGGACTTTCTGTGACTGAAACTTGATCATGCCCAGCTTTGTAACTGTATATATCTTAGTGATTCAATGAAAAATAAAGGAAAAAGAAAAGAAAGCACTATACTCAACATCACATCACAATATTTTTCTTTTCACCCTTGTTAGCATACATGGCAAATCAAATTTCCTCTTTAAATCTTGTGTCTCTTATCATGAAGTGGTGACAGGATGAGAGAAAAACCATGAAACTGTGGGTGATATGAGAAGCACGGGAAGGACCTTTTTGCCAATTAAGTATACTGAGCATATAATCCCTGCTAGTTTTGGGGGAACTTGGAACACGTGTGGGGTAAGGACCACACCAAATAGACTATATGGCCCAGTGTCAAATTTTCCTTGAGAAATGTCACTTTTAGTCCCTCTTAGAAAACAACTATGAATGGTTCTTTGCTTATTCTTCAGGCTACATCAGCGAATATATCATGGTTCTAGTGATAGCTTCTCCTGGCTCAATATTCAGGAATTGCGCCGGATGATGCTTGGGGGACCATGTGGAGTTCTGGAGATCAAACCGACTTTGGCCACACGCAAGGCAAACACTATACTGACCTTATCCTCTTTCTGACCTATTGTATTACTTCTTTTATTGGAATTTCTTAAAAGAATTGACCCTAGACTTATGACTTAATTTAGCCAGTGTTGAATACTGATAGTAATACTGACACTGGGGGTTAGGGCTTCAAGTTAATTTTGGGTGAGCTTAATTAATTTCTTAGTTAAGAAATTTATAATCACATTAAATATGAGCTATAGTGCCCCACAATATCCCCAGAAAAAAAGAATGACCTTAAATTTAAGCTCTTAGTAAGTTTTGTTCAATTGTGTAGGACTCTCTCAATAAGCTTGCTTATTTATTTATTTGGTGTTTGGGCCACAGCCTGTGATGCTCAGGGTTTTGTCCTGGCTCTGTGCTCAGGGATGATTCCTGGTGGTCTTCAGGGAACGGTATGTGGTACCAAGAAATCGAACCCAAATCAGTCATATGCATCACACCATCCTGCCCACTGTATTATCTCTCTAGCCCCTCTCCCAATAAACTTATAAAAAAACCCAAAAAATGAACTTAATGCTGATGCTTGGATATTTCATTATTATATGATGAAATTATTTTTAATAAACAGGCAAATAAAGTCAATCTTATCTTTATTCTTGCAAGTGAGAAACTGCAAAACAAAAGGCTTATATGAATCCATTGAAAATTTAAAGGCCAAGATAATTAATGCAAATTTATATGATAAATGAGTAAGAAAAAGTTCAAACTGAGGTAAATTGGTATTTACAGACAATATAAAATTCTTACTGATAAATCACATATGATTTTAATAATCATGCTATCACAAATAGATGGAAATAAAAATGTCTCTGAGAAAACTGCACTGGAGAATTTAAACAGTAGCTTTATTGATGATAAATTACTTGCCAGTGATGTGTATGAGGCTGTGAATGAAATAATTCATAAAATGAATGAGGAAAATATTGACAAGCTAACAATATAATTTATGTATGAAGAGGCAAGGAGTTTAAGATATTAAACATTAACATATCTGAAGTTTTTTCACATTTAAAAAATTATTCAAATGGGTGAGAAACCTGTTATTTCTTCTTCCTGAAAAATGTATTGCCTTATAATTGGAGGCTCATAAACTGCCACCATACGATAGACAATCCTCAAGAATTGTCATATGTATATTACATACAAAATAGTATTTAACACTAACTCAATGGTTACATATTGACATGATAGAGAGAGATACTCATCTAAATGATAGTTTTCTTTATAGCATCTAGTACAATAGCAATTACCTACTAAATGTGTGAGTCATTCCTTTTCTAGATTATAAACACCTTAAAGGCCTGCAGTCATATATATTTCCTTCAACAATTCATTCCAGCTGACTGCCTGGCTTATATATGGTAACTCAATATTCATTAAAAAATAAAGAAGAATAGAAAAGTAGCTGAAATGGCAACAGATTCATTCAACAATATAAAATTCACCCCTAGGCATCCAAGTTCACGACAAATGGAGAGAGGTTTAGCCCTCCTAGAGAAAGGATCTGTGTCCTCATGATGTTGAAAGACATCATGGTATACTGCAGTGAAATGCCTACTGACTGTGGAATTCTTGATTCTTCTCTTTCCTCAAATCTGCCTTTGTGTATATCTAAAGCTGAACCAGTGCTGACATTCCTCCTTAAGCTATTTCTTTGAGCTAAATCATAGCTCTCCAGAAGAATCTAATTAAAGTGTACACACACTCTTCGGAAGTTCATTAACTACATCATTGACACCATTTCTCATTCACAGAGACCTAAATTATGAAGCCTCAAAGAGAATAAAATATAGGACAGTTAATTTCTGCTGTCGGTGTAGGCCCAAAAATATTTGTAAAATAAACAATTGCCATCAAAAAATGGGGCTTAGCTCACAAATATTTCGCTCAAACAAAGGCAGGCAATATAGACTGCGAATTTATCTGATAAATGAGGAGGCAAAGTGAGAAGAATAAAGTTAAACTTCATCTACTTCCAGAGTCAGCCCCATCTATTCTGAAAATTTAACGGCAATTTAGTTATATAAGTACATTCAGACTCTTCAGTGTATTTTGAACAATTTTAGTCAGGAAGATTTCTCGTCTTTTTAAAAATATCTGCCTTTTTTTGTTTGGTTCCCTAAGAATTTTTTGCATACCTACTATTCTATACTATAGACTTTGTTATATGGGGACATATATATGGACTTTGTTTAATGGGGACATTAAACAAATAAAATATGAACAAAGTATTTCCATGCTGAATTTTCAGACTAGCAAGAAAGATAAGCAAATGACAAGGACACAAAATAACTGTCCTTTGATAGAAGCACATGAAAAAATGTGGAAACTCATGAAAGGAACAGAAACAGCTAACTTATTAGTTTCTTCTAGCATCATTTTCTACCTACCGAATTGAATTCCAATATTTCTACTCTCTCTCATCATTCTAGTCACAATAGTTTGGGGTGGGAGTGGGAAGTGTTATCCCAGGCAGTGCTCAGGAGGGTGGGGGGTTACTTCCATTTATACTCAGCCTACCATTATGCTTTCTTCAACCTTATTGTACAGGAGATTATAAAGGTCACATTGGAGAAGCTTGGGGACCTCTAGGGCCCCACCCAGTGCTGTTGGGGTGCTGGGTGCCTATGCAATGCTGGAGATAGGAACCTGTTGCAAGACTCTCGCTCCACTCACTTTCTGGCCTCAGAGTTCTTTTATAAGTGCAAAGTGGAAGCTTAAGATAATTGTGCATCGCTGAAATTATTTTTTTTGTAACTTGAGCTTGGGAAAACATTTTATTAAAGCAAAATAAGAACTACTTTTTTTCTTATTAAAGAAGTCAGGTTTTGAATGTCTTATGAAAGATTCTCATTCAATTTGACTTTCAACCTGGGAATGTAGGTGAGTGGCAAAACACTTGTCTTGAATGTGGAAGCCCCTCCCAGCACCAAATAAAACGGTTTTTCAATCTCACATTAAGTCAGATCTTGGAAGTCTACTCAAGGACTATCACTATCACTAACACTATTATCCCGTTGATCGTTGATTTGCTCGAGCAGGCCCAGTAAATTCTCCATTTGTCCTATCTCTGAGATTTTAGCAGCCTCTCTTTGCTCATCCTTCCCAACAGTGCCACATTAGAGGCTCTTCCAGGATCAGGAGAATAAGACCCATCAATTACTGTATTTGGCATATGAATACGTCACAGGGAGCTTGCCAGGCTCTCCCTTGCGGGCAGGAAGCTCTTGGTAGCTTATTAGTTTCTCAGAGAAGGAGAACTAGGCTATAAGATGTTGCGTGGCCGCTTTGCAGCCAAGAGCTTCCGGGAGCTTGATTATATAGTCTCTGGATGTTGGCTGTTGATGGGATTACACGGTGCCGGTGCCGGGGGCAGTTTGTGGGTGTGACTGCCTAATACCGGAAAATAGGGGATCTGGGTGGAAGAGGTCCAGTCCCGATCCAAGCAGGCTTGCTTATTTATTCACTACTTTTTCTTCAACTTCTGCAAAATATTTCTGGACTAAATAACTTAATAGAAACAAAGCCAAGGACAAGAGCTCACCCATAGGAGCTTATTATTTGAAAGGGATACAGTTAGCTAGAAGTATATTCTAGTTTAAATCTTTATTTACACAACAATTAATCAGCTGTAGTATTTCTTTTATCTAAGTAAATGATCAACAACCCTTTCTTAATATGTTAAGGAGTTCATTTCCATCTGAATTCTCCTGACAAATACTAAAATAGATAACCTTAATAAGGCACTAATGAGATCATTATAACTGTTTTGTCTGTATTTAAAGCACAGATTTTAAATCTTCATTAATGATTAACTACTGAAAAACTTTGTTCAATCCCTTGAGTTATTTTTAAATCTTCATATACTGTAATTACATATATTCAATCATAAAACTTTCCATGGTGCCGAACACAATTGAACTTTGAATAAGAACAAGTAAGTTACAAATCTTGGCTGTTTAAAAGGTTAATCTTTGAGTAGATTAATGATATAGTAATCTTTACTCAGTTCAAGCTTTATTGAATGAAGATATTCTCCAACAATTCTCTCCAACCAGATAAAAGTAATAATTTCTCTAATTTAAAAATCAGCACTTTGAACTTTCTGATATAAAGTATCACTGAGCTTAAAAAAATGTAGATGGACTATCATTGTTATTTCTTTTCAGCCATGCAAAAAAATACACTTTTCTCAGTTTTTGAAGAAAAGTGGCAACTGTAAAATCAATATTTTAATTGAAACCTGTGTGCACATTTTCAACTCTAAAGTTAGTTGGAAGAGTACAAAATGGGGAATTTTAAATGTTGTATCACAAAATCAGAACAAAAGTGTGGGATATTTCCTTTCATAAAATGCACATACAAAAATACAAACAAATGTGCTGAAGAGATGGTATAGTGGCTATTAAAGTAGTACTGATATAGTATTGTGGGTAAGGCACTACTAGCCTTGCATGCATTTGTTTTGAGCATCTTGAATCATCCCCTGAGCCTCAGGAGGAGTAATGCCTGAACACAGAGCTAGGAGTAAGTCCTGAGCACACCTGAATATGGTACCCAAACAAACAAAAAATACATAATAGTTTGCTGCCAGAGCAATAGTTCTGAGGGTGAGGTGCTTTCCTTGCATGCAGCTAACCCAGGTTCTATTCTTATCACTTATGGTCTTTTGAGACAGATCAGTAGTGATCCCTCAGTGCAAAGCCAGGAGTAAGCCCCATGCAGTCAAGTGTTGCCCATAAACAAACAAACAAACAAGACTAATATGGGGGCAAGGGTAGAGACATGAATAGGTGTTAAGGCATTTGGCTCGAATGTACCTTTCCTTGCTTAATACCTGATTCTAAGCATCATTGAGAATGACTCTCAAGGACAGCTGATGCATGGTCCCCAAACAAATGAACCAAAATGAGTTTATTATCTCTAATGAACAAAAATTTTAGATATGTAAGTGTGTATGTTTGTTTGTGTGTCTGTGTGTGTATCTGTGTTTGTGAGAGTAAAGTAGCTTTAGGTAACTTACTAGACAAATGTGAGAAGCGAGAGATACAGATCAAGGAAGGGATTTTGCAGAAGGGGGACAAAAATCCTAGAATAGCTTCTGGGAAAGGATTGTACACAAATTCTGCAAAATCTTGGTCTAGAGTGTTCAGTATACATGAAAGTTAATCTGGGTACTGTCATAGGGAAAGTCCTGTACTCTTTTTTCCCCTTAGATTTTTATTTTTTATTAAGCACTGTGATTCACAAAGTTGTTCATCATACAGTCTCAGGCATACAAGATTCCAACATTTATACCACCGCTGTCAACTTAACCTCCACAGACATCCCTACGTCCTCTCCCACCCCCAGCTTGCCTTATTTTTTTATTGAATACCAGTGAGATACACAGTTACAAAGTTGTTCATGATTTGCTTTAAGTCATATAATGTTGCAAAAGGAGGGAGAGAGAAAGAGACAGAGACAGAGAGACAGAGACAGAGTGAGAGGGAAAGTGCCTGCCATGGGAGGGAATACTCCGGTAAGGGGACAGATGCTGGAATACTGTATGACTGAAGCCCTGTACTTTTGATGGTCCCGATGCCAGTGGTCAGGAAAATGGGGAGCAAGGGAAATAGATGTCAGATGTGAGGAAAGAGGGTTTCTTCCTCTCTGCTCGATTCACCTCAGCCGCCAGTGCCACGGAAATGAGTGAGATGGGACTGGCATGGTCTGCCATGAGCATCTACAGGCACAGGCATTCATGTCCTGCCAGACCATGAGGCAGCCATCAAGCTGCATCTGAAGTTTCTTTGTTGTGCAGGTGTGGGAGCTGGTCCCAGTTCCTGGAATTCTTGGGAAGCCTTGGACTCAGGCTGGAAGGAAGAACTGCTCTTTGAAAGGAAAGTCAATTTTGACCTCGGCAAAAGCATTCCAGGTCCGTTGCCTTTCCTCATAGAAAAGAATTCCAGGAAGAGGTAAAATACTGAGGCACGATAGTCTTAATGAAAACTTACTTAGTAGGATGTGATGAGAAAGAGGAGAAACGTGTTCAAACAAGCAAGCATAGAAACAGACAAGCAAGGGACATACATGTTGACACACAGGCTTGAGGAGCAAAGCCTAGAAATATGATATTAAAGATATTTATGACTCATTTTGCCAATGGACCAATTAAGCCAATTCTATTCCCTGAGGAGTTTGCAAAAGGAAAAAATTGAAAATGAACCCCAAACCACTGAACTTCATCAATACTTTATCTTTACTGTCACGTTTCATAAGATATTGCTTTTTAATTTACTTTTTAATTTTGGGAGCTTCACCAAATGCTTGGGAGTGAAACCCACATGTTTCTGTGTTTCAAACACAGGGTTCTCTTCATATGCAAAATATATGTTCCAGTCCTTTGGATGATATCCCCTGTTCTGATAAAGCTTTTTCAATGAAGTACAACTACCTCTATAGTGACTACAAACTGACAGTTTGCTACTGTGCATTTACTAACAGGACTTTAAAAGTGTAAGAGAGTACTTAGTTAGGTGGCAAACTATTTAGAAACAGGAAAGTTTTTTATACTTATCTAGGGCTGTAGGATAATGTCAATATGTGATTAAGTTACTTTAATAGTTTTCCTGTACTGTACTGGAGGATATATATTTATATTTACTAACATTTACTAACAGGACTTTAAAAGTGTAAGAGAGGACTCAGTTAGGTGGCAAACTATTTAGAAACAGGAAAGTTTTTTATACTTATCTAGGGCTGTAGGATAATGTCAATATGTGATTAAGTTACTTTAATAGTTTTCCTGTACTGTACTGGAGGATATATATTTATATTTACTAACATTTACTAACAGGACTTTAAAAGTGTAAGAGAGGACTCAGTTAGGTGGCAAACTATTTAGAAACAGGAAAGTTTTTTATACTTATCTAGGGCTGTAGGATAATGTCAATATGTGATTAAGTTACTTTAATAGTTTTCCTGTACTGTACTGGAGGATATATATTTATATTTACTAACATTTACTAACAGGACTTTAAAAGTGTAAGAGAGGACTCAGTTAGGTGGCAAACTATTTAGAAACAGGAAAGTTTTTTATACTTATCTAGGGCTGTAGGATAATGTCAATATGTGATTAAGTTACTTTAATAGTTTTCCTGTACTGTACTGGAGGATATATATTTATATATATATATATATATTTATATATTTCTGTAAGACATTTGTTTTTATTTAAGACATTTATGCAGTCCTTTCAATTCTATTCTCTATTTTGTATGAATTCACACTTATTAAAATGCTTTCAGATATATGTCATTTGCATTATTTGAAATTCTGCAGTTCTAAAATCTCTTGATATCTGCACAATTTTATAACAAAATTATTTAGTAATAATATTTGAGGGATAAGGTAATATCTAATAAATAAATACAACAAATTCATAAGCTATCATTTGAATTTTTAATTTCACAAGTAAAACTAGAGAAAATACCTTTGTTGAAGGAGGTTAAGACTAAATTATCATTATCAGAGCCTGTAAATCATTATTTGATTCCCATTCTCCTCACTAGAGACTTTATTTGCCATGAAGTTAAGGTGATGCTTACTTTAAAACTTTGAAGAGTAAATAGGTGTTCTGTGTTTTTTTGAGACACAGCAGCAAAGACTATAGCAGACAACACTCCCTTTTAAAGCACAACCCAAACCACTCATAATTTCTAGAAAATATCACCAGTCCATAGCCTGAATTGAGTGATCCACATATTTGTGAATTTGAAAGCTGGGACTATAAAACTTAGAATTGAAGGCATATGAATATCATTATGGTGGAAGCAGTCATGGAGGTTTCCAATGCATTCTTAAGGATGGGAGAACAAAGACTACCAGTCCCTAGGATCAACAAATCATTACTTGGGAGTGAAATGCTACCCTACTGGTGGAGACTGAGCTTCTGGTAACAAAAGGAGAGTCTTGGCAATTTAGGCTGGTGGCAGCTGAGTCACTGGGTCCTATCCCATGTCCTCTGGGACTTGACTAGGTCAAAGTCTCTTTGTGATCAAGAGATAGAAACCAAGACAAAGGCTTTGAGCACAGAAATGGATATTTGGCCACAAAAACAAAATCACACATCAAACTCTGCCCCAGTCATAGCTCTGCTCTCCATAAGAAACACTGCAATAGTGTTTTTCCTCTTACTCTCTCTCCAACCCCACTAGGCCCATGTATGCAAAAGAGGATTCCAGCCCTAAAGCCACAGCCCCTCCTACAGGAGAACAGGAGGTCAGGGAGATGCTGTCGGAGAAAAATTCAGAAGCAAACTATCAAAGAAGGAAGATGGAATTTAGGGCCTTGGGAGTGGGAGCCTTAAAGACACAGAAAACATAACAAAATTTAAAGTTGGAGAACCTCAGTTTAGCACAGAAAAGCACTACCAAGTTATTGAAAAAAGGCTAGCCACTGAAGTACAAGGAGTTTTTCACCAAAGATAAGATTCTAAAATTTCCAAAGATGTTATGTATAAAGAACACAATGAATGCAACACATTTATGGAAAGAAAGAAAAAGGCTCATTCTTGGAGAGAAAAAATTATAAAATTAAAGATAAAATTACAGCAGTGGCTCAAATGAAAGAGAAGAGAGAACCAAGGACTTTTGGAAAATAAAGAAAGGGAGACATGTTAGCTTCATAAGAAAAGAAACTAGAAGGATTAATACATATAGAAAGTAAAGGGAATAGGCAGATAATGTTAAAGAAAAAATCCCAGACATTTCCAGACCAAAGAATAAATCACAAATGTTCAAGATGCAGAGAAGAAAGAATAAAGAAGGAATATTCCGTTGCTCATCGATTTGCTCGAGCAGGCACCAGTAATGTCTCCATTGTGAGACTTGTTACTGTTTTTGGCATATCAAATATGCCTCAGGGAGCTTGCCAGGCTGTCCTGCGGGCGGTATACTCTTGGCAGCTTTCTGGGCTCTCTGAAAGGGGTGGAGGAATCAAACCCAGGTCAGCTGCATGCAAGGCGAACACCCTACCTGCTGCATTATCGCTCCATCCCATGCTGAAAAAGAAAAGCCAAATAAATTTAAATAACCTACACAAAGTGATATCAATTATCAAAGTATCAGAAATCACTAATAAAAAAAATTGAAAGTTACTGGGAGAAAAATACAAAAGTGCCTCTCCCAGGTCAGATATCTTAATAGAAACACTACAGGACACTATCATTAGGAATGATGCTTTTATAATACTAAAATATAGAGAATTCTAGAAAATAATACTTTATCCTACAAGACTGTCATTCATACATGTTTTAGGAAATATTGTCAAGTAAACCATGAATGAAATGTGAGCACAACCATGTTTATTCCTAAAGAGAAAAGCATGACTCTGAGGTCTTGATGTGGCCAACGGCTCAGGGACAGCACCGTGGCTAACACATTTGTTGAAGCCTCTTTCATCTTTCGCTGGATTCCTGTATTGCATTCACAATAATATCCCTGACTTCATTCTTAGGTATTCTATTCTCTTAACTGCACAACAGCCACGTGCCCTTTTATTTAACAACAGAAATCAGGTAAATTTACCAAGCTAAAAAAAAAATCACAATAAAATCCAAAATTCACACAGAGATTCCATGTTTTTCTGTAACCTCTGCAATCTCATCTACTGATGTCTGCAGGTGAATGGGGAAAGGCCCTCGGCAATAAAACTTAGGTCAACAGAACTCTGGGAGGAAAATCCTAAGACTGATCCACCCTGTGGATCAGAAAACAGACCTGATAAGACCTTCAGCAGACCCTGAGGAGGCTGGACCCCTCCCCATGTAGTTTCTCAAGCCCTCCAACTCTCCCTTAATATGATAAAAATGTGAGCCAGCCCCGAGAAGACTCAAGAACTTCCGGGTCAAGACAACCCGAGAAGAGCCTATAAAAGCCACCTTGAACAAAGGAGTTCTGCTTGGGGTTCCAGAGGTCTTCAGCCGCCGGGGCTCTGCTTGGGGCGGGGAAGGAGACTCAACCCACCCCCCGTGAAGGGGTTCCGGTGAAGATGGCCAGACATCCAGAACCCAGCTGCAGCCACGCTCAAGGCCACTCTCCATGCACTTGGATGAGCCTCACTCATGAAGGAACCAGCAGAGAAACCCAGGTGTGCGTGTGCGGAACCAGGGGTTGAGATCTCTAAGCCTGCTTGGATCTGGACTGGGCTTCTTCTGCCCAGATCCCCCATTTTTCAGTAGCTAGGCGGACACACCCACACACTGCCCCTGGCTCCGTGTAATTCCATCAATGGCCAACATACAGAGACTATAAAACCAAGCTCCTTGAAGTGCACCGCACATTTTAGAGCCTAGTTCTCCCTCTCGGAGAACCTAGCAAGCTACCGAGAGTTTCCTGCCTGACGGGAGAGCCTGGCAAACTCCCCGTGGTGTATTCCATACTTCAATAACAGTAACAATGATGGGTCTCATTCTCCTGACCCTGAAAGAGCCTCCAATGCAGCACCGTTGGGAAGGATGAGAAAAGAGAGGCTGCTAAAATCTCAGGGCTAGGACAAATGTAGATGTTAACTGAGACCGCTCAAGAAATTTGACCATCAACGGGATGATAGTGATAGTGACAGTGAACAAAGGAATGGTGCCCATATGCTGCCTGAGTCCATGTGCTGCCTGTACCCACATGCCTGAGCATATGTGTCACCCACATCTCCCCCTTGAGATGTTGACTTCCTATCTAATGCTGGGATGTGTGTAGGGGCTGTCTCCACCCTTGGAGAGCCTGCATTCTCTCTTGAGGGCATTACTCTCTCACTCTCACTCTCTCCACACCTTCAAAAATCCTCCTAATAAAATCTATTTACTTCACTGCTTGTCTACTCCTGAAATTCATCTCTGCGAGTGAGACAAGAACCCAGTAACCCTGGGTTACAGGTGGCAGAGGCAGATCAGGAGAAAGTGGTCGTCTTTCTCCTCCCTTCTTCCCATGAGCTATCACTGTCCTTTCTCCTCCCCTGAGTTGGCATTAGCTATCCCTTCCGCTGCCATGGAGACCCAAGGGCCTCCACGGTGTGTTCTTCTCTTTAGTTAGAAACATGATTTTGCTCACACTTCATGCCTGATTTTCCTGACCATATTTTAGAAAACACTGAGCATAGTTCCATCTTGTACCTCATATGATCATTTCCTATAGAGCTTATCATTATATTGCATTATTTATAGACTCATGCATGGATTCCTCTATCATCCCTCCTTCTACTCCTATCTCTCCTATTAGTATATTTACTGTAGCACTGTCATTCCGTTGCTCATCGATTTGCTCAAGCGGGCACCAGTAACGTCTCCATTGTGAGACTTGTTACTGTTTTTGGCATATCAGATGGGTAGCTTGCCAGGATTTCCCTTGCTAACAGGATACTCTCGGCAGCTTGCCGGGGTCTCTGAGAGGGACAGAGGAATCAAACCCAGGTCGGCCACATGCCAGGCAAATGCCCTACCGGCTGTGCTATGGCTCCAGTCCAATATGTTTACAAATAATTCTAATTAGTATTAGTAAACACAAGTTTACTAATTAGTATGTCTACTAATCCCTGAATGATAGCAGAGAACTGGTATACTTTGTTCAGTCTTATTTTTTCAAGCCACCGGAGAGCAGACTTACTACACCTTGAAAAAAGTATTTAAAAGATAATAGAATCAGGACCATCAGTATTTAAATAATGTTTCATGTAATGGATCAATTTAGCATTTGAATGCATTTTGTTAAACGTCACATTTTTTTTCTTTCCTGGCAGTGCTTGGAGGACCATGTAGGATGCCAGGAATCGAACCCAGGTCGTTCACGTGCAAGGCAAATGCCCTGCCTGTTGTCCTACAGCTCTGGCCCCTATAAAGGTCATTTTTAACTGCCTTTTTAATGATTTGGGGTGGTGCTGAGGGAGACAAGTCTTTGCATGGTGCCCAGGAGTTGCGACTGGCAATGCCAGGGACCAAATATGGAGCTCTCTCGTGCAAAGCATGCACTCCAGCTCTTTGCATCATTCTCCAGTCCCTGGATTTTCTTTCTATTCAGCTATATATTCTTTGTAATATAATTGAACTTTCGTAGTTAAGAGCTTACCTCCCAGGTTTCCACTCTAAAGTACTTTCTATAATTCATTTTCTGTAAGCAGTACTGATTTCTAATTTAGTTTGTGATCACCCAATTCACCTTTTGCAACAAGCTCTGACTACTATGCCATTTAAGTGTTTACCATAATTCATCCCATGACTCAGCTTATTCCAGGAAATGCAAAAAAAAAAGTTATCTATTTCTGATTGTAGCTTAGCATTTCTTTCATATTCAGAGACAGTTTTCTCTACATCTGGAATAGTACCTGATAGCCAATAATGTCAGCTTAAGTGTGCCTGCCCAGGGACTTCATTTCAGATTTGAAAAAATAAAGGAAAGGTCAAAGTGATATGTCAGTCTATAACTGAGAGTGTTCTTTAAAGTTCCAATTTTTTTAAAAAATTACATTTATGGCCTTAGTCATATTACAGATGGGTCAGGACAACCAGAACTTTCAGAGGTAAGTAGAGAGGAAAAAGAGATTTGCAATTGTTGCTGATCGCTCGCTACCCTGAGATAGACTGTGCTGGTTAAGTATGTCTCGATGTTCATAATGCAGTGCCTCGGTTTGTAATGTCACAGAGAGGCGCTGCAGTGCTCCTCAGTTACCTGATGGTATCACCAACACCCAGCAGGCTTCTGCTGTCGTTCCACTCTAAGATTTCAAAGTCATGTGGAGGAAAATCAAGACAACTAAAAGGGCTGATTTATTTTATATAACTGGAAAGAAGTCATCACCAAAGAATGAAACAATGTTTTATGTCTGTGACAATGATACAAGAACTTATAAAATCTAAAATCTTGAATTCTCAGAATGCAAAAAAAAATTTCTCTTGCACAAGGAAATTAACTATTAGTAATTGATTTTAATTAGGGGTGTGCATGTGTATATACATAGATACAAAGCATATACCTATATTGCATACATACTTAAATATTATACTTTGCTAAAATAAGGCCATTTATCAAAATTCTTTGTCCAGAGCTCTTGGTAGACACTGAAAACAGCAAGGATTTACTTCCAAAATAATACCTGCTATGTTGATTCTCTAAAAGATCAGGTGTATTGAAGTGATTTTAAAAGGGGGGGGCAAGGGAGTTAGGACAGTGGGCAAGGTTCTTGCCTTGCATGTGGCTGACTTGATTTCAATCCCTGGCACCCCGGGATCACCAGCAGGAGTGATCCAGGGGTGAGTCCTGAGCAGGTGTGGCTCAAAAACAAAAACAAAAAAATCATCTTGATCATATCACATGTAATAAATTTCTTAATGAAAACATTGTAGGTTCTCCCTACTATTTTTTCTTCATTAAAAACCCCACCTGAATGAATTTAAGCAAATGTTAAAGAAATATCAGTACACATGCATGGAGACAGAGTTAGAACGGTGATAAAGTTGATCATATACATACATGATAGAGGTCACCACAACCCACTCTGGCCCAGCCCATGTCACAAATCTAAACCAAAGTCAGACAGTGCTTACTAAGAAATACCTGACAATGAATCTCTCAGTCTGTGACTGAAAGGACAGTCTGGGACTGACAGTGTAACTGAGAGGACATTAAACTCTGTCTCCCCGGCAGCTGAAGATGGCTTTCCTGACCCTGCAAGACAGAATCTACCAGTTTCTATGGAAACTTCAGAGCCCCTGGCCTATCAAGCTATTTTCACTTTGCCCCTTATTCTCTCTACAGGGTTCCATAGACTGCCAGGCACTACACTCCTGCATCCATGGATGGTTTTCCCTTGCATAAAGAATACAAACTCATTCCAAACTTGTTCCAGTACTATTGTTTCACAAACACATTTTCTGTACATTAGGAACACAGAAGAAAAGAGATTGACAAGAAAAGACTGACTTAGATACCCAGAAGCTCTCTAGGGCACAGAACTCCCCCAGAGCTATGAAACAGGAGAGTTGAAACAACAGGGTCACAAGAGGCTAGAAAGAGCAGCACTGTTAGAAGATTGGCAGAATCAGCTGGATCTTAGTCCCCTCTCCCATCCTGTGGAGTAAGGTTGCTAATAGTCTACTAGAGACCAAATGTTTTTGGTGAACTGTGCAATAAAGGCACAAGCTATCCAAACAAATAGAAACTGTGACAGAATGATGGAAAATAAAGAAATAATAACATGGAAACCTGTGTACTGAATTCTGAGATGACTATTAACCATGTTTCCCCTTTCCATAAGAAGGAAGATATAAACCTTTATGAAAGGGCGATTCTTGTCTGAGAAACTAGTTAATTCCAACATTCCCGAGCCCCACCAAATAGGACAGTTTGTCATTCATTCACCCTATATTTAGACTTTACCTAATAAAATTTCATTCAATGAACTTCCTCTCAGTTATTTACTATCTCATAGCTTAAAGTATCTCAAAAAAGAGAACTTCAAATCACAAAACACTGAAGAAAGTCTTTTTCATTGACTGAGAAAAAAAAAGTATCAAGATAAATGAACCAATGAGATTCAGAAGAAATGGAGACAGGGTAAGAACTAAAGGAAAAATGGGGCTGGAGCAATAGCACAGCGGGTAGGGCATTTGCCTTGCACGCGGCAGACCCGGGTTCGATTCCCAGCATCCCACATGGTCCCCTGAGCACTGCCAGGAGTAACTCCTGAGTGCAAAGCCAGGAGGTAACCCTTGTGCATTGCGAGGTGTGACCCAAAAAAAGAAAAAAAAAAGAACTGAAGGAAAACTGAAAGAAAAAAATGAAAAAGTTAATATCTTTAGATAAAGTAGAAGACACATTATAGTGACAAGAATGTAAAATTAAGAGATCATTGGAAAATAAGAGAAATGTATATGGAAACTAAAACAGAATCAAAAGCTAGAGAGTTTTAAAATATTTTTAAAAAATTAAATCCTCCAGAAAGAATAATAAAGTTGTTAGTAGAAACAATACTCCAATAGATGATAAAATGATATATGCAAATTAGAGTGACTAAGAGAAAAAATGAAGTAATGAAATCAGAACAAATAAAAACACCTGAAAATTTCTTAGACATAAAGTTGTGAATTTCCAGATGACTCAGTTCAAAAATAAATTTAGGAGAAAATCTTCTCATGGTGAAATCAGATATAAGGAGGATATTTATTCCTCTTTATTTTGTAAACATATTTATTCTTCTGTGTGTATAAGCAAGGAATAGAGAACGCTCTACTAAAAAAAGCTGAAAAGAGATGATTTGTGTGTGTACATACACAATAAAATGTAATAACTATTTGTGTATGTAAACAAATACAGACATCAGACATAAAGTAGATTAGATATTTTTTAAAAATTGATAAATTAAAATCCTTTCTTAAGGTGTTTAAAATTACTTTAATGTAGAATTTTAAACTCTAAAAATTAAGTATGAAGATAGAAGAAAGCATTTTAATTATGCATAAATTTAAACTTTTACATAAAATTTCTCAGAAGTTTCTCAAGCTAAATCTAGAAAAATATATGCTTTTTCATATTTTAGTAAATATACTTAGAAATGAGGACTCCACGGGACTCAAAATAGAGAATCTAATATATGTAGAAAGTTAAGGAACATCCCGAAATGACATAAACTAGGCATATGGGTCATTTTGAAGGAAATATTTCCTTCAAAATTATTTACCAGTTTAATATTCAAAAATAGCTCACTGTTGGAGTGAACGGGCGCCATCCCATCTGCGCCTGCACCTCCTCCCCCTGCGCTGTCTTCCTCGGACCCTGGCTCCACCCTTTCTGAGCAAGCCCACCTAGACCCGAATCACCTTCAGCGCCGGCTCACTGGTCTGCTCCCTTTTCAGTCTGCTCCCAGTTCAGTGGAGTGAACGGCGCCATCCCATCTGCGCCTGCACCTCCCCACCCCCTGAGGTCACCCAGCCACATTGTGTTAGTGGGCGTGGCTTCAACAAAGTGGGCGTGGCCTCCTCCGGAGTGGCGGCCGCTAATTCAGCCGCAGTTATTTTCTTTCAAATACCAAGCAATTTTTTGGTACTTCTCAATATTCATCACCTATATCCCTGAGTATCATCTTAGAGGGCCTTAAAATACTTCCTAAATAAGTTCCTAGCTAATTCCAAATTTGAAAACTACCAATGACTAGAAGCAGCTATTCAAGCCAAAGCTTAGGGACCTCACTCTCAAAAAGTATTGCTTGAAGTTTCACATAAATAATAGAGGAACATCAGAGAGGGACATGTGGTAGAGGGAGTACTGACCAAGCCCATTCAGAATTCTTTTTCACAGCCAGAGGTAAACCTTTTCCATACTACCACAGCAATATGAAGAAACAGCGCAAATCCCCGCCACAAGGGGAGGACGAAGAAAAGAGTCTTGATGCATCAGTAGACCTTACCTACAAACTGGAGCTCTCTGACAAAGAATTCAGAGGTGAAATCCTCAAGATGTTCAATTAACTCAATCGAAAGTTTGACAAGGTATTTATTACATTAAAGGAGGACCTCACAGAAACGATACAACAGACAGCTGAGAAATTACGGGAGGAAATGAGAACAGAAAGAAAAAACCTACAGAAGGAAATGTCACAAATAAAGGATTCCGTAGATGAATTAAAAAACTCAGTGGGTGCCCTCAACAATAGAATGACTGCAGCAGAGGACAGAATCAGTGAGCTTGAAGATCAGCTCCAGGCAGCCTATAGGCAACAACAATCAATGGGGAGAGACCTCAAAATAGCTCTAGGGAGAATTAGAGTCCTAGGGGTTGAATTCAAGAGGAACAACATTAGAATCATTGGGCTACCAGAAGGACAGGGAACCAACCCCAATGAAAAAGCCACAGTCAAAAAAAATCATTGCTGAAAAGTTCCCAGAGCTGGACAATGCAGACATCCAGATTCAAGGAGCCAGAAGGGTACCAGCTAAAAGAGACCCTAACAGAAAAACTCCAAGACATATCATAGTTAGGATGATGGACGTAACAGATAGAGACACATTACTGCAAGCCGCAAGGTCGAAGAAGGAAATCACATACAATGGAGCACCCCTTAGGTTCACAGCAGACCTATCGGAGGAAACCCTTCAAGCTCGAAGGCAGTGGTGGGATATAGTGAAAAAACTCAATGAGATGAATGCTTCACCAAGAATACTTTATCCGGCCAAACTCTCATTCAAACTTGAAGGAATTATACACTATTTTGGGGATAAACAACAACTCAGGAACTTCATAGACTCTAAACCAAACCTAAAAGAAGGGCTAAAGGGGCTACTATAAGACAAGAAAAACCCCTACAAGCACAACAAACATTTACAGAAAGATGGCACAAAACCCTATGATAATGATCTCTCTCAATGTCAATGGTCTTAATTCACCAATTAAGAGACACAGACTGGCAAAATGGATTCAGAGACTCACCCCAACATTCTTCTGCCTGCAAGAAACACATCTGAATAGCCAGAACAAACACAGACTCAAAGTCAAAGGATGGAAAACAATTCTGCAAGCAAACAACTCCCTCAAAAAAGCTCGGGTGGCTTTAATAGTATCAGACAACATAGACTTCAGGTTGAAAAGATTAGAAGGGATAGTGAAGGCCACTTTTTATTAATCAAGGGATATGTACAGCAGGAAGAAATCACACGCCTAAACGTGTATGCACCCAATGAGGGGCCAGCTAAATACCTACAACAGCTGCTAACAGACCTTAAGAAGGACATTGTGGGCAACACAATAGTAGTTGGAGACTTCAACACCGCCCTATCACCTCTGAACAGATCAAGAAGATTAAAACTCACCAAGGAAATAATGGCTTTGAAGGAAGAAATAGAAGAGAGAGGGCTAATAGATCTATACAGGGCTCTATATCCAAAAAAAAAGGGAATACACATTCTTTTCCAGTGCACATGGAACATTTTCCAGAATAGACCATGCGCTGGGCCACGCAACATACCTCAACAGAATCAACAAAAAGACATTGTACCAGCTATTTTTTCAGACCATGATGCATTGAAAATAGAAGTTAATCATGGACAGATGCAGAAAAATAAATCAAACTCCTGGAAATTAAATAGCTCGATATTGAACAATGAGTGTGTCAGGAAGGAAATCAAGGAGGAAATCAAAAGGTACCTGGAAACAAATGAAAATGAAGACACGAGCTACCAGAACCTGTGGGACGCAGCTAAAGCCGTTTTAAGAGGAAAATTTATAGCTCTGCAAGCATATCTCAGGAAGGAAGAAAGGGCCCGCATAAATAACTTGACTTCACAGCTCAAGACCTTAGAAAAGGACCAACGAAAGGAGCCCAAACCAGGCAGAAGGAAAGAGATAATAAAACTTAGAGCAGAAATTAACGACATGGAAACCCAAAAGACAATTCGAAAGATCAATGAAACCAAGAGCTGGTTCTTTGAGAAAATAAATAAGATTGATAAACCACTAGCAAGACTCAAAAAGAAAGAGAGAGAGAGAACACTTATAAGTCAAATCAGAAATGAAAAGGGGGACATCACAACAGAAACCAATGAAATTCAAAAGATCGTCAGAGACTACTTTGAAAATCTCTATGCCACGAAACAAGAGAACCTAGAAGAAATGGATAAATTCCTGGATTCCTATAACCTCCCAAGGCTGAACCAAGAAGACCTGGAGTTCCTGAATAGTCCTATTAACATCAAGGAAATTGAAACGGTAATCAAAAGTCTTCCCAAAAACAAAAGCCCAGGCCCAGACGGATTCACTAGCACATTCTTCCAAACATTTAAAGAAGACCTATTGCCAGTTCTTCTCAAGCTTTTCCAGGAAATTGAAGAAACAGAAACCCTCCCAAACAGTTTCTATGAGGCTCACATCTCCCTAATACCAAAAGCAAACAAGGACACCACACAAAAAGAAAACTACAGGCCAATATCCCTGATGAACACAGATGCAAAGATTCTCAACAAAATATTAGCATACAGAATTCAACAACTCATAAAAAAGATCATACACCACGACCAAGTGGGATTCATCCCAGGGATGCAAGGATGGTTTAACATTCGGAAATCAATCAACATAATCCATCATATCAACAAAAGAAAAGATAAAAATCATATAATCATATCAATAGATGCAGAGAAAGCATTTGACAAGATCCAGCACCCCTTTATGATGAAAACTCTCGCCAAAATGGGTATAGAAGGGAACTTCCTCAATATAGTCAAAGCCATCTACCACAAGCCTACGGCAAGCATCATCCTCAATGGGGAAAAACTAAGACCCTTCCCTCTGAGAACAGGGACAAGACAAGGATGCCCACTCTCTGCTCTTCTGTTCAATATAGTACTGGAAGTACTTGCAATAGCGATTAGGCAAGAAAAAGATATTAAGGGCATTCAGGTAGGAAAGGAAGAAATCAAGCTCTCACTATTCGCTGATGATATGATATTATACTTAGAAAACCCTAAAACCTCTATCAAGAAACTCCTAGAAACAATAGACTCGTATAGTAAAGTTGCAGGCTATAAAATCAATACCCAAAAGTCCATGGTTTTCTTATATGCAAATAGTGAGAGAGAAGAAAGCCACATGATAAAAGCTATCCCGTTCACAATTGTGCCTCAAAAAATCAAATACCTCGTTATCAGCTTAACTAAGGAGGTAAAGGACTTGTATAATGAAAACTACAAAATGCTACTTCAGGAAATAAAATAAGACACAAGGAAATGGAAAAATATCCCTTGCTCATGGATTGGAAGAATTAATATGGTTAAAATGGCAATTCTCCCCAAAGCATTGTACAAATTCAATGTGATCCCTATAGGGATACCCTTGTCATTCTTCAAAGAAAGGGAGCAAGCGCTCCTGAAATTCATATGGAACAATAAGCCCCCACGAATAGCTAAAGCAATTCTTGGGAAAAAGAAAATGGGAGGAATCAACCTCCCCAACTTCCAACTCTATTACAAAGCAGTAGTCATTAAAACAGCTTGGTACTGGAACAAAGGCAGAGCGGCAGACCAATGGAACAGGGTTGAATACTCTGACACATCCCCCCAAATATATGACCATGTAATATTTGATAAGGGAGCAAGAAATGTGAAGTGGAGCAAGGAAAGCATGTTTAACAAACTGTGCTGGCAAAATTGGACAGCTACATGCAAAAAAATGGGCTTAGACCTCCACCTATCACTATGTACAAAAGTCAGATCAAAATGGATTAAGGACCTCAACATCAGACCAGAATCCCTAAGGTACATTGAAGACAAGGTCAGCAAAACCTTCCACGACATTGAAGCCAAAGGTATCTTCAAAGCTGACACACCACTGGCCAAGCAAGTGAAAACAGAGATAAATAAATGGGACTATCTCAAACTAAGAAGCTTCTGCACCTCAAGAGAAACAGTGACCAAAGTACAAAGACAATCTACAGAATGGGAAAGGATATTTACGCAGTACCCATCCGATAAAGGGTTGATAACAAAGATATACAATGCACTGGTTGAACTCCACAAGAAGAAAACTGCCAACCCGATCAAAAAATGGGGTGATGAAATGAACAGAAACTTTCCTAAAGAAGAAATCGAATGGCTCAGAGGCACATGAGAAAATGTTCCACATCACTAATCATCAGGGAAATGCAGATCAAAACAACCATGAGATATCATCTCACACCACAGAGACTGGCCCACATCCCAAAAAACAAAAACAACCGGTGTTGGCGTGGATGCGGGGAGAAAGGGACTCTTCTTCACTGCTGGTGGGAATGCCGACTGGTTCAGCTCTTTTGGAAAACAATATGGACGATTCTCAAAACATTAGAAATTGAGCTCCCATTTGACCCAGCAATACCACTCCTGGGAATATATCCCAGAGAGTCAAAAAGGTATAGTAGAGATGGCATCTGTATTTCTACGTTCATTGCAGCACTGTTTACAATAGCTAGAATCTGGAAAAGATCAGGGTGCCCCACAACAGATGACTGGTTAAAGAAACTCTGGTACATCTACACAATGGAATACTATTTAGCCGTCAGAAAATATGAAGTCATGAAATTTGCATATAAATGGATCAACATGGAAAGTATCATGTTGAGTGAAATGAGTCAGAAAGAAAGAGACAGACATAGAAAGATTGCACTCATATGTGGAATATAATGTAACTGAGAAGTACAAGTTGGCAGTGATGCAGTTTTTGGCAGATATTTCTTTGGACTTAGTTACTAAAATACTAAAATACAGAAACCCGGAACGGAGAGGCCGCTAAGAGTGGTCACTCTACCTCATACCTCTTCATCCTCAGCAATGGAAAACAAATTATCTAATGCTTCCTTTTCAGCAGGTCTGACTTTAGGGGAGAGACTCTCCAAACAATAATTGTGAGTTTTGTTGAAATATTGAATGCAATCAAAGTGAAAGTAAAGTGAAATTTATTAGTTACACAGGCGGGGGGGGCTGCGGGTGGGGGAGCTAGGGGCGTGGGGGGGTTAGGGGTGTGGGGGGTGCGGGGTGGAGCTATACTGGGATTCTTGGTGGTGGAATATGTGCACTGGTGAAGGGATGGGTATTCGAGCATTGTATAACTGAGATTTAAACCTGAAAACTTCGTAACTTTCCACATGGTGACTCAATAAAAAAATTAATATAAAAAAATAGCTCACTGTTACACAGAGTTTTAAAGTTGTTTTTTGTTTGTTTGTTTGTTTAGTATCGTCTCTTTTTCATCCACTGGCCAAAGAACTTTAAAAAATTATCTCTGTTTAAGCAATAACACAGACGGTAGGGCATTTGTCTTGCATGCAGCCGACCCGGGTTCGATTCCTCCATCCCTCTCTGAGAGCCCGGCAAGCTTCTGAGTGTATCCCGCCCGCAAGGCAATGTCTGGCAAGCTCCCCTTGGCGTTTTCGGTATGCCAAAAACAGTAACAAGTCTCATGATGGAGACGTTACTGGTGCCTGCTCGAGCAAATCGATGAACAACGGGATGACAGTGATACAGTGACAGTGATTTTAAGGCAGCAAAAGGCTGCCTGTATTGATCTGGCAAAGGGCTGCCAGCATTGAACTACCCTTGATATCAGGCTAGGAACTGAGGGTGTTTTTTGTACAAAGCGGTTACTGAGGACATGGTTATTATCTTTCACAGTATTCTTTCAGTGAACATTCTTGAGGTCTTGGGTCAGGAAGAAAACTCACCAAGCACAGCGCATGCTGTGGCAGTCTAGCACCTGGCTCAGCCCCCAAGATACTTTTCTCCTGAGCACCTCCGGGAGTGAACCCGAGCACCAACCTAGCAATGGGCCCTGAATGCCACCAGGTGTGACACCAAAATAAAATTTGAAAATGTCATGCAACCAGATCTAAAGCAACTGCACAACATAATGAACACTGCTTTATCTTCACAGCAGCCTTCACGTTTGCTCAGGGTTTCTGACTTATGGCCACCCAAAAATTATGTGCAGTTGAAGTCATTCAATGTCTTCCATGTGATAGTTTTATTCAGTTTTTATTTTCTTTTGAAAAGCTTTTTTTTAACTATTCAAATATAATTGTTTAGCTGTTTTTTTGAAAGAAAGTTTTACATAGAATATTACATTCTTATCTTATCTATAATTACATTCTTATCTATAATACTTATCTTAAGTATCTATCTATAATTTATTTTGCTTTATACTATAATAAAGTGATATGTATCTTATCAGGCCTAATTTATACATCCATTAGAGGCTTAATAAAAATTTTTCCCACAATTGAAAGTTCTTGTTTATAATATGTTGCATTCTTACAATTATAAAGTCTATATGAGGACTCTCTATTATGTTACATTAGTTTTTCTTCTCATTCTTTTGCCAACAAATATTGTTTTAATTTTCATGATTTTGAAATTGGTTTACATTATAGGTTGTCTATTTTTGTTTCCTTCTCCCTTCTGACTCAAAAAAATCATAATTTTCCTCCCATTTTTTTCTTGCTTCTGAACTTTAAATTTGTTTTGTATGTCTTAGAAAAAAAAGTACATTGTAATTTTGTAATTACTTTTACCTATAATAAAATAGAAATAATTATTTTTACAGTGATGGTTTTATCACAAGAACACAGTTTTTTGTCATTTATTCAGATTTGCTTTTCCATATTGCAATTTGCTGTTTCTTTCTGTTCTCATATTAATAACAAATATTTGATGTGTTTCTTTCCTATAAGACTATAAATACTGGAGTGTAGGAAAGCAACTCATGTTTTATGCTTCATCTACAATGCAGGCACTGCTGTTCTAAAAGCATAGGCTTTGTATTTAACAAGAATTATAATTAACAAGCCTCAAAGAACAATCCAACTGAGCTTCTGTTACAGTTTTGTAACATATTAAATGATTATTTGTAAAGGTTGTTTGGCCCAGTATTCTGTACTCCGAGCCTCTGAATAGGAGGTAACTCACAGATTTTAATATTTTGTTTACATTTCTAAGGTATATAATCATCTCCAGATAATTGTATTTCCTACAAATGTATACATATCTCCCTTTTTAGGTTATATATTATAGGTAACATCTAGAAAAGTATTAATAATGTTAATGTATATTATTGTCTTATCTCTTAGGTTTACGGTTGCCTTTAATGTTAAACAATTAAATATGACTTGTACTTCTGAATTATTATCTGTATTCTTGATCATGGTGCTTAAAGTTTAAAGTTCATTGTAAACCATTTTTAGTTTTCTGAGATTTTCTGGCAAAAAATACTGTCTATGGGCTGGAGCGATAGCACAGCGGGTAGAGTGTTTGCCTTGCATATGGCCGACCCTGGTTCTAGTCCCAGCATTCCACATGGTCCATAAGTTAAACTGATGCCAAACTTTTATTTAGTGCTTTCTAGAAAATAACTGTGCCACGCTAGTTCTATAGTGACATTTCCATTCCAAAAATATTCTGGGGGGGGTACTTTTGTAGAACTGGAAAGAGGAAACACCATATAAATGATATCTATTTGTAGAAATAATAATAATTATTATTTGAGATGATTTATGATGATGATTATCATTATTATTATTATTATTTTATTATTATTATTATTTTGAGAGCTCATTCAGACGAGCCTCACACATGAAGGAACTGGCAAAGGAACCCAAGTGTGTGGGACCTGGGGCTGAGATCTCCAAAGCTGCTCGGGTTGGGACTGGGCCTCTTCCACCCAGATCCCCCATTTTCCTACTGCTAGGCAGTCACACCAGAAACTGCCTTTGGCACCATGTAATCCCATTAATGGCCAAGATCCAAAGACTATAAAACCAAGCTCCTGGAAGAGAGCTACGCAGAGTCTCTTGTTCCCGAGCTGGCTGTTTTCACCGGGGTCCCTCAGAGAGTTTCCTTCCCTGACCCAAGCAGAGCCCCAGCAGTTGAAGACCTCTGAAACCCACCCACAGGCATGCTCAAGGCCCCTCTCCATACATTCAGATGAGCCTCACGCATGAAGGAACGACAGAGGAACCCAGTTGTGTGGGACCTGGGGCTGAAATCCCCAAGCCTGCTTAGATCGGGATTGAGCCTCTTCCACCCAGATCCCCTATTTTTCAGTAGCTAGATGGTCACAGCCAGAAACTGCCCCTGGCACTGTGTAATTCCATCAACAGCCGACATCCAGAGACTATGAAACTAAGCTCTTTAATAGCCTAGTTCTCCCTCTTGGAGAACTGGAAAGCTACCAAGAGTTTACTGCCTGCACGGGAGAAGAGTCTGGCAAGCTCCCTGTGGCATATTCATTTGCCAAATACAGTATGATGGGTCTTATTCCCCTGAACCTGAAGAGTCTTTAATTCAGCACCATTAGGAAGGACGAGTAAAGAGAGGCTGCTAAAACCTCAGGGCTAGGATGAAGGGAGATGTTACTGGGCCCGCTCAAGCAAATTGGGATCAGTGGGATGACAGTGATACAGTGATTATTTAGCTTGAATACAGCAAAAATACCCTGATGAATCCATTATTCTATTAAACAGATGAGAAAATTCAGAAAGACAATGTCAATAACATTTCCCAAGGTCTCAGCAATATCAGCTCAAGAGCCCGTTTATTTCACCATTATGTTGCTTACCATGACATTCTAAGTATAATTTTCTAATTATATTACTAGAACACCATTTTTTATGTCAAACCCCAATGCTGAAGTGATTCATTCAATAGTCCCGATGGAGCCAGATACTTAGCAACAGGAGATATACGTTAGGAAAGCAGTAAAACGTATCTCCTCCTGGGAAATTTACACTTCAGGGGGTACAAGCAGTACTAGGAACATAAGAAGTAAATCATAGAATTATGAATTGTGGCTAACTATCTATTTTTATAATACTTGTAGAAAAATTAAAATCTGCTATTTGATATTAAACATAAAAAGTTGAAAGTTTAATTAGCTCTATCTCCACTCTCTACCATATAAAGCAATAGAGGAGCAAATTATAGAAATATAAATAAGGAAATAACAGAATTGAATAAAATGAATAAAAGCTGTAGAAAATCAAGCCCAAGGCAGGTTGCTTGAAAAGATCAATAAAATTAGTAACTTTCAATAAATCTTATTATCTAAAAATGAGAGTAACCAAATTAAAAATATCAGAAATGAAAGAGAATAATATCTACAGATTCTAAAATATTAAAAAGTATGGAGAATTAATACAAAAGTAAACTATATAAGACATGCTTTCAAAAATTTTCACTGCTTTAGAGTTACCTCCAACTTTTTAAAAGGTTATTTCAACTAACATCCATTCTTAAGTTTTCCCCAAATCTATTCATTCTACAACTTTAAATTATCTAAATCAAGAATGTAACTTAAAAAAAATTCTATTCTGTATAAGAAGTTTTGCATAGCTGAATCCCCACCCACTTATCTTTGTATTGTTCATAATTATTCTTAGCTAAAATAATCAAGACTGAGATGTGTTATTTAATTTAATTTTTTGTTAATACATATTAATAATTCTGTTTCCTTTTTAGTATTAGTTTTTTACATAGATACTGTTTCAAATTTTAATTTCTAAAAGCTATTTAAATATAAACATATAACCACTTTTATTTATTTATTTATTTATTTTTTTTTTCATATAACCACTTTTTAAAAAGTTTAACATTTATGCAATGCCCTACTAATTCCTAAATTCATTAATGCAATTCAGTGGTTTTCATATTTTAGTGTGCATTGCAGTTACCTGGAGGACTTGTTATAACAGACTGCTTGGTCCAGCACTTCAGAGTTTCATATTTAGAAAGTCTGAGATTGGACCTGAAAATTTTCCACTTCTAATAAGTTCCCAGGTGATGCTTACAACCAGTCTAAAAGTCATAATTTGAAAACCACTATAGTAATGTATCACTCAGTTATTGAGTATATCTATCTTTAGTAAGACTTTTTACAAAATATATGCTACATCTCCTCAGCTTTTGCATACTTGAGAATTTTCCTTTCAAATTGATACTTTAATATTAACCTAGTTGTGTAATGACTCTTCCTCCAAAATCCTGATTATCCCCTAGAGCCCAGAAGGCTGGAGAGAGACTGGGAGTTAAGATCCCAGTGACCCTTGGACAAGGAGCAAGCAGTAGCCTCTAATGCACCCAATGCATCCCCAAAATAAAATAAAATTAAAATACATATCATTTTGTTTTCTTCTACTTACTGTTGTTGAGACAGTATCTTGGATAGTCTTAGTTTGATCTATTCTTGCTTCATAGAGTTGAAAAAGTCTCTGTAACACTTTTTCCCCCTAATGATCAGATAATTCTACATTTTCCAGGATTCAGAAAGGTCTGATTTTTTTTTTTTACTCTATGCCTTTCATTACAAGTTGACATACAAAAAATGTGCATTAAAGGAGAAAAAAAAATATGGTCTGGGAAGATAGAGTCTGGTACATGACAAGTGTTCACTAAATGATAGGTGTTACTTATATTTTTCTTTAATTATCTGCTGTCCTACTGCTGTGTTATTTTCATCATGAATTCCTTTCTGCATTGTCTATAGGCCCATTACCTTCTCTTTCATTGTTGTGATTTCTGTTCTAATTCTCTACATTTTAGTAAAGATTTCTAAGGCTATCCATTCAACACTAATGCAAGTCTTCCTGGATTCAATTTTATTCTTTCATAATAAATTGAGATTTTATGTATGTGTCTATATTTTTGCTTCTTTTTGTTTTCCCTTTTCTTATTTCCTTATCTATCTGTTCTGCACCTTCATCTCTGTGCAGTGTGAATCGCCCTTATGTATTATGTCTACTTGGCTGGCAAATCCCCTTCTGCAGGACTAAAGATAGACATAACACCGATGTTTGTAGTTCAAAAACAACTTGGCAGAATCTTCCAGACCACGGGACTCTGTGAGAATAAAGTGGGAAAGTTCTATCATTTCCTCTTTGACTTGATCTCTGACACACTCTAAAGATGGAAAACACATGAAACAACATAATTCCCAGTGAACAGATACTGGAAATCTTAGAGTCTCTACTTCTACTTGAAGATTTTAGCTTATGAGGATTAGAGCTCTTAAACATTAGGCATTGCCTCCAGCTACATCTTGCTACCCCTCATTGAAAAAGAGATAAGAAATCTTCATTCTTTCCTGAATTTCTTTTAAAGCACTGGAACACCCACAATCCTGCTTGCCTTTAAGTAGGTTTTATAAGAACTAAATATTTTGCTTTCATTATTTTCTACTGCTAATCCAGGAAAAAATACTAGAGAACTTATTTAAAATATTTTTAATTGTAATAATATTTCTTTTGATATAAACTACCAAATACACAATCTCAGAAATACCTGATCCGAAATCCGGAACAGACAAAGAACATTCTAATGCTCTTTCTTATCAAAGCTTAATACTTGCAATTAAAGCTCACTAAAGAACAAGTGAAAATTGTAGCACAATTAAGTTCTAAAAAGTCAAATCAACCTTCTGTTGTTCTTTTAAACTTTTATCAGTTTTTCTCTTTATGTGTTATAGTTAGAAGTTTTGAATGATCATTTGAGGGTCTACAAACAAATATAAATTCCTATACATGGAACAAGATTTGACTAGATGAAAGTACATTGAATAATTTTATTCTCCCTAAAACAAATATCTCAAATTTTTTATCACATAAAATCATACTTTGTAATAATGGCATTCTCTCTATGAGGTTATTTTCATTTTTCCTCTCAAACTGGAAATAAGATTTCAACCATACTAGGATATTTGAGATTGTTGTTGAACATTATTTCTTTTTATATTTTTTTATTTTTATTTTTTTTATTTTTTTATTTTTTTTTAATTTTTATTTATTTATTTATTTTTATTTTTTTATAATTTATTTATTTTTAATTAGAGAATCACCGTGAGGGTACAGTTACAGATTTATACACTTTTGTGCTTATACTTCCCTCATACAAAATTCGGGAACCCATCCCTTCACCAGTGCCCATTCTCCACCACCCGTAAACCCGGCGTCCCTCCCACCCTCCCCACTCCCATCTCCGCCCCACCCCACCCTGCCACTGTGGCAGGGCATTCCCTTCTGTTCTCTCTCTCTAATTAGCTGTTGTGGTTTGCAATAAAGGTGTTGAGTGGCCGATGTGCTCAGTCTCTAGCCCTCATTCAGCCCGCAACTCCCTTCCCCCACATGGCCTTCAACTACAATGTAGTTGGTGATCGCTTCTCTGAGTTGCCCTTTCCCCGGAACGTGAGGCCAGCCGCGAAGCCATGGGGTCAACCTCCTGGTACTTATTTCTACGGTTCTTGGGTATTAGTCTCCCACTCTGATATTCTATATACCATAGATGAGTGCAGTCTTTCTATGTCTGTCTCTCTCTTTCTGACTCATTTCACTCAGCATGAAACTTTTCATGCCCATCCACTTAACTACAAAATTCTTGACTTCCTTTTTTCTAACAGCTGCATAGTATTCCATTGTATAGATGTACCAAAGTTTCCTCAACCAGTCATCCGTTTTGGGGCATTCGGGTTTTTTCCAGATTCTGGCTATTGTAAACAGTGCTGCGATGAACATACATGTGCAGATGTTGTTTCGATTGTACTTTTTTGATTCTCTGGGATATATTCCCAGCAGTGGTATTGCTGGGTCAAATGGGAGCTCAACCTCTAGTTTTCTGAGAATCGTCCATACTGTTTTCCAAAAGGGCTGAACTAGCCGGCATTCCCACCAGCAGTGTAGAAGGGTCCCTTTCTCCCCACATCCTCTCCAACAGCGGTTGCTTTTGTTCTTTTGGATGTGTGCCAGTCTCTGTGGTGTGAGGTGGTATCTCATGGTTGTTTTGATCTGCATCTCTCTGATGATTAGTGATGCAGAGCACTTTTTCATGTGCCTTTTGGCCATTCGTATTTCTTCCTTGGTAAAGTTTCTGTTCATTTCTTCGCCCCATTTTTTGATGGGGTTGGATGTTTTCTTCTTGTAGAGTTCAACCAGTGCTTTATATACCATTGATATCAACCCCTTATCTGATGGGTATTGTGTAAATATCCTTTCCCATTCTGTGGATAGCCTTTGGATTCTGGGCACTGTATCTCTTGCGGTGCAGAAGCTTTTTAGTTTAATGTAGTCCCATTTGTTGATCTCTGTTTTTACTAGATTGCTTAGTTCCGTGTCACCTTTGAAGATACCTTTATCTTCAATATCGTGGAGGGTTTCGCCGACCTTGTCTTCAATGTACCTTATGGTTTGTGGTCTAATGTTGAGGTCTTTAATCCATTTTGATCTGACTTTTGTGCATGGTGTCAGGTCAAGGTCTAAACCCATTTTTTTGCATGTGGTTGTCCAGTTGTGCCAGCACCATTTGTTAAAGAGGCTTTCCTTGCTCCACTTCACATCTCTTGCTCCCTTATCAAAGATTAGATGATCATACATTTGGGGTTGTGTGTAGGGATATTCCACCCTGTTCCATTGGTCTACGGCTCTGCCTTTGTTCCAGTACCATGCTGTTTTAATTGTTACTGCTTTGTAGTAAAGATTGAGGTTGGGGAGGCTGATGCCTCCCATCATCTTTTTCCCAAGAATTGTTTTAGCTATTCTTGGACGTTTGTTATTCCATATGAATTTTAGGATTGCTTGATCCATTTCTTTGAAGAATGTCATGGGTATACTTATAGGGATCGCATTGAATCTGTATAATGCTTTAGGGAGTATTGCCATTTTGACAACATTGATTCTCCCTATCCACGAGCAGGGTATATGTTTCCATTTCCTCATGTCCTCTTTGATTTCATGGAGTAGCGTTTTGTAGTTTTCTTTGTAAAGGTCTTTTACTTCCTTGGTTAAGCTGATTCCGAGGTACTTGATTTTCTGGGGCACAATTGTGAATGGGATTGCTTTTTTCATGTCCCTTTCCTCTGCCTCATTGTTTGCATATATGAAGGCCATGGATTTTTGGGTATTGATTTTGTAGCCTGCAACTTTACTGTATAAGTCTATTGTTTCTAAGAGTTTCTTAGTAGAGGTTTTAGGCTTCTCTAGATATAGTATCATGTCGTCTGCAAATAGTGAGAGTTTGATTTCTTCCCTTCCTATCTGGATGCCCTTAATCTCTTTTTCTTGTCTAATAGCTATCGCAAGTACTTCCAGTACTATATTGAAGAGGAGTGGTGAGAGTGGGCATCCTTGTCTTGTGCCCGATCTCAGAGGAAAGGCCCTTAGTTTTTCCCCGTTGAGGATTATGCTTGCCATAGGCTTGTGATAGATGGCTTCGACTATCTTGAGGAAAGTTCCTCCAAACCCCATTTTGGCGAGGGTTTTCATCATGAAAGGATGTTGGATCTTGTCAAATGCTTTCTCTGCATCTATTGATATGATCATATGGTTTTTGTCTTTACTTTTGTTGATATGCTGGATTATGTTGATTGATTTCCGAATGTTAAACCATCCTTGCATCCCTGGGATGAATCCCACTTGGTCGTGATGTATGATCTTTTTGATGAGTTGTTGGATCCTATTTGCTAGTATTTTGTTGAGGATCTTCGCATCGGTGTTCATCAGGGAAATTGGTCTGTAATTTTCTTTCTTAGTGGTGTCTTTGTTTGCTTTTGGTATTAGGGAGATATGTGTTTCATAGAAACTGTTTGGGAGAGTTCCTGTTTTTTCAATTTCCTGGAAAAGTTTGAGGAAAACAGGCAATAGGTCTTCTTTAAATGTTTGGAAGAATTCGCCAGTGAAACCATCTGGGCCTGGGCTTTTGTTTTTGGGGAGGTTTTTGATTACCGTTTCAATTTCCTTAACATTGATGGGTCTATTCAGGTATTCCAGGTCTTCTTTCTTCAGTCTTGGGAGATTGTAGGAATCAAGGAATCCATCCATTTCTTTTAGGTTCTCCTTTTTTGTGGCGTAAAGACCTTCAAAGTAGTCTCTAATGATCTTTTGAATCTCACTGGTTTCTGTTATGATGTCCCCCTTTTCATTTCTATTCGATTTATTAGAGTTTTCTCTCTTTCTTTCTTTGTGAGTCTTGCTAGCGGTTTATCAATCTTATTTATTTTCTCAAAGAACCAACTCTTTGTTTCATTGATCTTTCGGATTGTTTTTTTGGTTTCGATGTCATTAATTTCTGCTCTAATTTTTATTATTTCTTTCCTTCGGTCTGGTTTGGAGTCCTTTTTCTGGTCCTTTTCTAAGGTCTTGAGTCGTGAAGTCAAGCTATCTATGTGGGTCCTTTCTTCCTTCCTGAGGAATGCTTGGAGAGCTATAAATTTTCCCCTTAACACGGCTTTAGCTGCGTCCCATAGGTTTTGGTAGCTCGTGTCTTCATTCTCGTTAGTTTCTAAGTATCTTTTGATTTCTTCCTTGATTTCCTTCCTGACCCACTCATTGGCCAACATTGAATTGTTTAGTTTCCAGGTGTTTGATTTGATTTTCCGTGTTTGTGAGTGGTTAGCTTCTATCTTCAGTGCATCGTGGTCTGAAAAAATGGTTGATACAATTTCTATTTTTCCGATTCTATTGAGGTATGTTCTGGGGCCCAGTACATGGTCTATTTTAGAAAATGTTCCGTGTGCACTGGAAAAGAATGTGTATTCTTTCTTTTTGGGGTGTAAGGCCCTGTATAGGTCTATTAGGCCTCTCTCTTCTATTTCTTCTTTCAGAGTCAGTGTTTCCTTGTTGAGTTTTGTTCTTGTGGATCTATCTAGAGGCGATAAGGCCGTATTGAAGTCTCCGACTACAATTGTGCTGTTAGTGATGTCCTCTTTGAAGTCTGTTAGGAGTTGTTTTAAATATTTAGCCGGTCGTTCGTTAGGAGCATATACGTTTAAGAGTGTGATTTCTTCCTGTTGTACATATCCTTTGATAAACAGAAAATGACCTTTGCTGTCCCTTTTGATCTTTTTCATCCTAAAATCTATGTTGTCGGATACCAGGATGGCCACTCCAGCTTTTTTAAGGGGGTTGTTTGCTTGGAGGATTGTTTTCCATCCTTTGACTTTGAGTCTATGTTTACTCTGTTTGTTCAGGTGTGTTTCTTGCAGGCAACAGAATGTTGGGTTTAATTTCCGGATCCATTTAGCCACTCTGTGTCTCTTGATAGGTGCATTTAGGCCATTGACATTGAGAGAGATTATTGTGATGTGGTTTTGTGTCATCTTTCTGTGGGATTTGTTATTCTTATGGGGCTCCTCCTTGTCTTACAGTAGCCCCTTTAGACCTTCTTTCAAGATTGGTTTTGAGTCTATGAAGGACCTGAGCTGTTGTTTATCCGAGAAGTAGTGTATGGTTCCTTCGAGTTTGAGTGAGAGTTTAGCCGGATAAAGTATTCTTGGTGAGGCATTCATTTCGTTGAGTTTTTTCACTATGTCCCACCATTGTCTTTGGGCTCGGAGGGTTTCTTCTGACAGATCGGCCGTAAATCTGAGGGGTGCTCCTTTGTATGTGATTTCCTTCTTTGACCTTGCTGCTTGCAGAATTGTGTCTCTATCCATGGTATCCGCCATTCTGACTATGATATGCCTTGGGGTCTTTTTATTCGGGTCTCTTTTTGCTGGTACTCTTCGGACTCCTTGTATCTGGATGCCTGCCTTCTCCAGCTCAGGGAATTTCTTAGCAATGATGTCTTTGACTGTGTTTTTTTCATTGGGGTTGCTTCCCTGCGGTTCTGGTACTCCAATGATTCTTATGTTGTTCCTCTTGAAGTCATCCCCCAGGGCTCTGATTCGCTCTATAGCCATTTTGAGGTCTTTGGCCATGATTTGTTGTTGTCTATAAGCTTTCTGCAGCTCATCTTCCAGATCACTGATTCTGTCTTCGGCTGTAGTCATTCTACTGTTGAGGGCTTCTAGTGAGATTTTTATTTCATCTACCGATTCCTTTATTTGTGAGACTTCCATTCGAAGGTTTGAAATTTCTGCTCTCATTTCTGCTCTCATTTCTTCCTGTATTTTCTTGGTAGACCGTTCCAGCGCTTGATTCATCTCCTCCCTTAATTTATTGGATGTCTGTTCCATATTTGCTTGGAGTAGGTCGACTCTCCTCCAGATTTCCTCTCTGAATTGTTTATCTGAGAGGTCGTAGATGTTGGGAGCCTCTTTTGAGGTTTCTAGTATCTTTTCTTCTCCCTCTCTTCCTGGAGGGGATTTTCGCTGCTTCTTCATATTGTTATGGAAGTATAGGATTGGAACTTTGTAGGTGTTTATTCCTCCTACCTCTTGCTGGGAAAAGGCCGGGTTGGAGGGAGCTGGGCGGACGGGAAAGCCGGGGCGCTGGGACGTGGGAGGTGGCGGCGGCAAGGGTCCCAAGTCCCGGCGGCCGCGTGGGAACCAGGGGCGCACTCGGGAGGCGTGGCTGGGAGTCTCCTGATTACCTGGGAAAAGGCCGGGTTGGAGGGAGCTGGGCGGACGGGAAGGCCGGGGCGCTGGGACGCGGGAGGTGGCGGCGGCAAGGGTCCCAAGTCCCGGCGGCTGCGTGGGAACCAGGGGCGCACTCGGGAGGCGTGGCTGGGAGTCTCCTGATTACCTGGGAAAAGGCCGGGTTGGAGGGAGCTGGGCGGACGGGAAAGCCGGGGCGCTGGGACGCGGGAGGTGGCGGCGGCAAGGGTCCCAAGTCCCGGCGGCCGCGTGGGAACCTGAACATTATTTCTGATCTTAAATCAGATCTACTAAAATACTTTCTGAGCCTGAAAATGGGCATATTTAACAAGTTTCTTACATGGCTACTATGTCCCTAAAGATTTGGTGATTCCTCCTACGTAAAACTGGTAAAATAAACTTTTGAGAATGAAATAGAATATATATATGGGAAAAAAAAGCATGGTACACATACAAAGGTTATTTTTAGAATCGCGAAGAGTTGACAACCTCTTTTAGCACAAACTTACTCTTTGCAGAAATGAAAGACCTCCCAAGTGAAGTGAGGAGGCAGGGGGCACTTCTGAAAATTCATATACATAATGTATATGTAAGTTCATATACAACTCATAAATATAAGTTCGTATATATCGGTCACTCAACTATGCAAAGAATTAGTACTTCAATTCATTTTTATTATGTTTTAATTCTATGCTTCTTAATAAATTCATAATTCTGCTTTAATATTGAACAAAAATATGACAATATATTTGCAATGAATAAATAAAAATCAAGTAGAGCAGATTTTATCCATTAAAACTTTTGCATCTGCTTTGAAAAGCATGTCATCTTTTTTTGTTATTTCTGTCTCTATTAATATGACAAATGACTGAAGCAATGATGCTATCAGGGATATAGAGAGGTTTGTTAGACCAGCTATAGCCTGCCATCAAAGCAAATTATTTAAAGAGTGATTCATATTGGTGTTATATTTATAGGTAATTTTAGTGTAAATTAAATTTATGAAAAAATACAAAGCTGGCTCTTTGTATTTTTAATTCTTCAATAAATAAGTCTTTATGCATGGCAGATCCTGGCAAGCTACTCATGGCATATTCAATATGCCAAAAACAGTAACAAGTCTCACAATGGAGACGTTACTGGTGTTCACCCGAGCAAATCGATGAACAATGGGAGGACAGTGCTACAGGACAGTGCTATAATGGATATTAGTATGGAATGAATAAGGGTGGGCAAGGCACTATAACACAGAGCTGAAGCACAATCTCAAAAATCAGCAAGTAGCAAGTATGCCTCGGTGCCAACTGAATGGCACTACAAAATTCACCTGACTCTATGTAGGCTTCAGTTTCACTTTTAGTATAAGAGGCCATTAACTAAGCAGGCTCTTGTGTTGACTGAATTACACAATATATATCAAAGCTTCTTCATGGCTGGAGTTTAATATGGTGACCTAAAATCAGAATGCCTTAGTGTTTCCAAGCGCTCACCAGAAAACCAAGGTGGCAACTGATTTCCATAAACTTCTGAACTGCTCACAGCTAGGTATGAGGAACACAATGGTGTTTCTTTCAAGTCGGCCAGAAGCCTCTAACTTGATGAAGCTTCTGAGCAGTAGATCAAATAGCATCAGTAACGGCACCAACTTTTACAAGTCTATAATCCAGGGTCAGAGCGATAGCACAATGGGTATGGCGTTTGCCTTGCACGAGGCCAACCCGGGTTTGATCCCCGGCATCCCATATGGTCCCCCAAGCACTTCCAGGGGCAATTCCTGAGTGCAAAGCCAGGAGTAACCCCTGAGCATCACTGGGTGTGACCCAAGAAGAAGAAAAAAAACTAGTTTATAATCCATCAAGTCATTCTTTAACTATGTGTGCTAAATGATCTTGGGGTGATTTGGGAACATTCCTTAGACTTCTAACTCTGATCCATACACTTTAAAAAAAGTAAATTAACTCACAATATCATACTTCTCATACCTGAAATGTACTAAGAAAAGTTCATCTTCTTTTTATTGAATTTAATTTCTATTTGATCTCATTTTGTACCAGAGAAACTGATAAATGGTATCATTTTCCTGCTCTCTTTCAGAAAGGACTTAACATGGCTTTTTGACCCAATTTCTTCCCACCTAGCCACCTTCAAAATGTCCTTCTCTTTCTCCCCACCTAATGAAAAACTACTGTCTCTGTATCACTTAGTAGTGCTTTTTGCAAGCTCAGTTGAAATTATAAAGGAGATGATACCGCTGCTGGCCAAAAAGATGGATCTGTCCAAAATGAAGGTGAGACAGTTGCAGGAACACATGGTCATTTGTAACTGACTGAAGATTACAAAGAAGAAATTAAAAAGGACACCCAAAGTTTGTTTTCAGCATCAGAATTGAACCAAGATCTTGGACAGTTTATCTAAGTCAGTAAGATATTAGGTTATTTATTGCTATATTGATGACAGTTTCATTTCAAGCTAACCCTGTGTGTTTACAGTTTAAAGGTTTAAAAAAAATACTCAAAGGTACCTTGACTTTTTTTTGTTTTTTAGAATGAATTCAATGTTGTTTTTTCATTCCCCTCAAATTTGTACTCCTGATTCACTTTTCCAACATGGAGATGGTGATAAAAAAAAAGAGACCATGACATAGACAGTGGACACAAAGTTTCACAGATTTTCAAATCCAGACAATACAATAGATTAGCAAGTAATAACTATAACAAGTTAGAATTTAGTAAGAAATTCCATAATTTACAATTTACCATGGCAGAGACAGAATTAAAATAATTAATAAAATGCCTAGTAGTTCCTTTACTGAGACAGATCTTATTTTGTGTCCAGACCACTGTATGATCTGGCCTTGTAAACTCTGTTGCTTAGCCAGCTATCATTTGAGTTTCCAAGTCAGCAAAATGGGCTCAATGATATCCACTTCCTAGAGTTATTTATGTAAGAAAACTTAGGCCTTTCCACTGCTGCACGAGCATGATCCCGGAGGCCAACTGAACTACTTTGGACACCAGCAGTTCACAGAAATGCCTTTAGACTGTGAGCTGAACCCCTGCCCCAATTGGCGCCAGGGGGGTAGGGTTTCTCTCTCCAGGATTTTCCATCTTATGAGCACCACAAAAGGGAAGTAAAAGCTTGCAGTGATGCAATTTCTGGCGGAATTTCCCCAGGACTTAATACAGAAATCCAAAACCGTGAGGGTGCGACCTAGTATCTCTTAAATGTCAGCAATGTGAAACGGTTCCTTTTTAGCAGGTCTGACTTTGGGGGGAAACTCCAAACAATAATAGTGAGTTTTCTGTTGAAATATTGAAGGTAATCAAAGTAGCAGCCATTTCTCTAGACTGTGAACTAAGCCATAGCCCCACGCCGGCTGAGGAGAGGAAATATCCTTCTTTCTGGTTCTTTTTTTTTCCCCTTTTCAGGGAGAAGTGGTGTGGCGTCCACCATATTATGAGGTCTATTAAGCAGGTATGAATTTGGTGGTTCAGGAAGGAGAAAAAAAAGAAAAAAATATGTACTTGGAACAGGGAGACGCTTGGGCAGTCTCGGGCCGGGGCCAATACAAGCGAGATCCGCTGAGATTAGATCCGGGTGGCCACACTTTTGTGTGGCTGCTTTGCTGCTGATTGACCAGGATCTAGAGGCCAACTAGACTACTTCTGGTCCCAGAAACTGCTTGCAGCCCTGTCTCTAGACTGTGAACTAAGCCATAGCCCCACGGCAGCCGAGGAGGGGAAATATCCTTTTTTCTCGATTTTTTTTTTCTTCTTGGGGAGAAGCAGTGTGGCGTCTGCCATATTATGAGGACTATTAAGCAGGCACGAACTTGGTGGCACAGGAAGGAGAAAAAGAAAGAGTTTTGTACTTGGAACAGCGGGACTTCATATCTCTTTTTTTGTAGCAATGGAAAATTAATTATCAAATGCTTCCTTGGCAGTAGGGCTGTCTTTTTTGGGGGAAACTAGAACAACAACAGTGAGTTTTGTGTTGAAATATGGAATATAACCAAGGTAAAGAGAAAATGAAGTGAAAGTTATCAGTTACACAAACGGGGGTGAGGGGGTGGGAGGGTGGGAAGTATACTGGGGTTTTTGGTGGTGGAATATGGGCACTGGTGAAGGGATGGATGTTTGAGTATTGTATAACTGAGACATAAGCCTGAGAACTTTGTAACTTTCCACATGGTGATTCAATAAAATAAATAACTTTTAAAAAGAGAAAACTTAATATAATATTACACAGCAGGTAGGGCATTTCCCTTGCATGCAACTGACCCGGGGTTCAATTCCTCCGCCCCTCTCAGCAAGCTGCTGAGAGTATCTCACCCGCACGGCAGAGCCTGGCAAGCTATTCGTGGTGTATTTGATAAGCCAAAAACAGTAACAAGTCTCACAATGGAGACCTTATTGGTGTCCGCTCGAGCAAATCAATGAGCAACGGGATGACAGTGACAGTGATAATATTTGCATATATCATAAATTATAGCTAATATTTTTTAGTAATACAGGATAAAATTTTTACCATCTAAAACCTCATCTCAGAATTATTTTTAAGAGTTAATTTACAAATACATACTGTTTGGCTCCAGCATGGAGCTGTGCGGCATCACAGTGAGTGGATTTGAGCAGCCCTGAGCAGATGCATTTGCCTCATCTATTCCAATCCTTTCTCTATCTATGTCATCATCTCTTATCATTTTGGCATAGACACTTATGATGCAAAAATGCTACATAACTATGGTTCACTAGTTCACTACAGTTCACAGGTTCACTACAGTCACAATCGAAAGTTTCCTTGAATATGGTGTAGAAGTCATTATCAGGCTTTGTACAGTACTTCTCTGTGTGGGCTGGCCACCGGGACATTCCTCTCAGAGGAAGATTGTAGCTATTTTGCATATTTAATGAAAATAATCCTAAATTGACTACAAGCATGACTTGGAAAGTTTCTTAGTGAAAAGTGTAAATCTGCTACGGGTAGTAGAAATAGTGTATACTGCAACAACCTTACCCCTCATAAATATGACCTTTCCACTTCACTGAAAATAGAAAGAAAAAACTGAAAGGAAATGACAAGAAAGAAGCAAATAAGGAAAGGGGAGCAGGCAGCTACTCTCAGCTTCTGCCATATTTTAAAGTTTGAGAAAACATCTAGGTTCATTCATATTAAAATGTTTGTCCTGGAAGAGCTATTATTAATCTATATAAATTGGAATTTGCACAAAGTAAAAAAGTTTGCAATCATGAGATTAATTTTACTCTGCTCTGATACCTATTTCCTTTTCAAAGAATTGCTAATATTCATAAAGTGTCTTCAGTGACACTCAGAATGGATAATGCATAAAGGATTGCTTGCATTCAGCATTTAATCATAAATAGAGTAAATTTTGTGTCTGCTTGTTTCAGGGCCATAGCTTACTGCACTCATGGTCTACTTCTGGCTCTGCATTCAGGAGTCACTCCTGGTGGGACTTGAGTGACATATGGGATGTTGAGAATTGAATCAAGTGTCAGTGTCAGGCCACTACAGCTGTACTATCTTTCCAGCCCCTGGAGTTACATATTCTTTCTACTGAGACCTCAAACACTGCACTATATGACTCCTAAGAATGAATTCTGATCCTATTTACTATAATTTGTTTCAGATGCTGAACTGTGGGCAGAGCCTGCACTTATTAAAAATCCCAGAATTCTTTAATTTTACCAAAGATTAAAACCTTTATCATTATTGTAGAAATGTTATTTAAGTCAAATGTTTCAACACTCTGATTTTTTCCTTCATCTACCATTCATTACACATCTTTAGGCTTTTCCAGGCTTAGGGCTGGAGCGATAGCACAGCGGATAGGGCGTTTGCCTTGCACGATGCCGATCTGGGTTCGATTCCTCCATCTCTCTCAGAGAGCCAGGCAAGCTACCAAGTATCCCACCCACATGTGCCAGGCACAGCCTGGCAAGCTACCCGTGGCATATTTGATATGCCAAAAAAAACAGTAACAAGTTTTACAATGGAGACATTACTGGTCCCAGTTGAGCAAATCGATGAGCAACAGGATGACAGTGATGACAGTGATGATGACAGGCTTCTTTTAATCACCCTGAGATCCACAGTTACAAAGTTGTTCATGGCTGGGTTTTAGTCATATGCTGTTCCAACATCTTTCCCTTCATGAGTGTATACTTCCCACCACCAGTGTTCCCTCTTCCCTCCTGCCACACACATGTTCCCCCTGTCCCCCACTCCTTGACCCCCCCAGAAGGCCTCTATGCCATCCAGAATTATGTAGCAGAAAACATTGGTACAGGTGTTCCTCATGTGGATTTTAATGAATCTTCCAGATTTTGGTGCACACTAACGTTGGCAAAGCACCAATCTCCTGAAATCTCACCTTACTCAAAGGACATCAGTGAAACAGGCTACAGTTTAGACATTAAGTCAAGACATTTCCTTTACTAACATACATGAATTCCTACACTTTTATAAACCATCATTATCTTTTTAATCTCCAAATTAAGAGCTATTCTGATTTTTATTATGGAACGACACACTTGCTTCTGGAGGTATCAGTGTCCTCAGCTTCTGAGAGCCCATGACTTTTTGATAGTTCTCTAGATGCGAGGAACAAATGTGCTGACTGTATAGTCAAAATCACACTGGAGAATTAGGTGTGATGCTTAGGGATTTAAACGGATGGATGGATAAAGAAGGTGAGGAATCTCATTCTAGTCATGCTCTCCTTTCCTAATTTCCCTTTTCACTATTTGGTCTTCTTCCTCTTTTCCTCAGGGAGCCAAGTGATTGATAGCCTAATCCAATGACTGTATTACAGCTGCCTCAACTAGGGCTCTCTTCCTTATCATTAGCAGTTAGCCTATGGTTAAATTCACAGCTCACTGCTTGGTTCAGCCCCTGAGATTTAAGGGTCTGGCCTTTAGAAAATATTTAACATAAAACTGAAATCTTGACATACTGAGAACTCAGTTCTCTGCAAGGCTTCTTTAATTAATCCAATGTACTGTACCATTGTTCTGTATGAGACTGTGACATGGTGAACTGTTTCTGAAGCTTACAGAGATGTGTAGTTCTAAATTAAACAGTCACTGATGTGCACCTACACTGATTTTTTTTAGCACAGTAGATATGCATGAATCTGTGAATATTTAAATTCAAGCTGAAACAGTGACACAATACTCTCTAGTTTTACTTTCATAATAGAACATTTTTGATTAATTTCAAGCTTGAGATCATTCTTTATGAAACACATGCACGCACACACATATACACACAGAAGAAAGAAATTTAATAATTCATTACCACTGCTGCAAAGGTAAGTTTTCTTAATATGCCTGTCAGAGTCCTTTGGTTTACTAAGTCTATCAAATATTTTTTTAGGAGCTGGTATAAACATTCATTTATTTTCCTAATTGTGAATGAAAGAAAACACATATAGTATCCAGGTAGCCATGGATTTTCTTTTTTTGGCTCTTAAATACTATTTGATTTTGTCATTTATCTGCAGGACAATAGTTATTTTAAAATCCCTAAGGAAAGGGTGCAGACCTTGATCTATGCTTTAAACCTTTGCCCTTGCTCCAGTCCATCGATGAGCTGTATGCGTCTATGAATATGGCAGCTGAGTCCCTGATGAAAAATTATGCATCTCATAAACTGCTATTCTGCTGAAATGTCAAGCCAAGGCAATGCTGTACCTCAAACTCAGCACTTGGCATTTTCCTTCTGTCTGCTTTGTTGCCATGAAGCAAACATGAACAGTGAGGATTTGTGTAGGGCAGGTAGCAGGCGAGCTTACTGTCAAAAATCTATTATTAGGGCTCTGATCTCCTGCACAGCCAACGATGGCCAAACACTGAGAAACTAGGGCTCCAGGAAAGGCAAGAGAATGCAAAAGGGGATTCTTTGTCAATCTGTACATGAATATATTCAAATGAGCATGATTTAAATGAGAATAGTTCTAATGGTGAGCTTCTCTCAACCAAACTGATAATTTATAATGAAAATTATAATTCAGTAACTTTATTTGGTATGCCTACTTTTGAATGTTATGCAAATAAAGAACATATATTTATATAACAAGATATTAATAATTTGATCATTTAAAATTATGATAGTGTAAGAATGTTTTTACACATGTAAATAACAGACTAGAATTTTTTTTGCATTCTTTTGGTAACTACATAAAAAGAAAAGGTTTGAGTAGGAAGGTTTTCCTTTTAATTATTTTCTGGCATGATTTATCTCTGATATTTTTATTCACCTAAATTTTATCTGTTGGGTTGTTATAGACATTTAAGTATTAAATATTAAACCTAAGCTCTTATTGATAAAAATTAGTACAATACATTACAATAGAAATTTTGACAGAGAGTAGGCGTGATTTTCCAAAAGGATTTTATGCATCAATAATTACGTGACTGACATAACAAAATCCATCCCATTAGGAACTACATTTACTAAAAGAATACCAAGAGTGCTTTAATATTATGTAATTGCAAAGCATTGTGTGAGAACTTAAATCAATTCTGACCAAATCTTCAGTTGCTTACATGTATGAAAATAGTTATTCAAGGAAAATGTAACTGAAACCTCCAAGTTTCTAATTGATTGTATATATTGTAACCATACTCATTATTCACAGTCACTAACAGAAACATAAAAATGTATTAACATTTATGACTGAAGGATGTCATATTGCATTTATACTTATCTGAGAATGTGAGGCTAACCCCCTACGTCATTGCATGGTTCCTATAATTCATGTCTAATTATTTTTAAAATGCTGTGCTTACTGTTCCTTTTTAGAGCTGCTATACTGATTCACAGTTGTGTAAGTTTTCTAAATTATGCACTTTATAGTCATTTCCTACACCACTCTGGTACATAGTTAACAAAAAATAGCAAATTTCTATCCTTTCGTCTTTTATTGGTATTTGCCAAGTTGATTTTACAGTGAAAACATCTCCAGGAGTCATGTAACTATAATAGCTCAATTGGAATTCAAGTCTAGGATATCACAGGCTGGTAAATTTCAGACCATCGATTAGTTATTTGTGAATGTAGGGGAATTTATAGCATATGGGATAAAAACACGATTATTTATTCTTATTCAGTATCATCTGATACCTGATTATAAAATTCGGGTTCCTGACATAGAGATCAAATATTGAAGGTCAACTTTGATAAATTTTTCAGAAGTCAGTGATACAGTTTTTAAGTACTAATAATGAAAATATGTGCACGCTGAGAATGATAGTTACTAATTTCAAACAACTACCCAAAATTTGAAACTGAGACTCAGAATTTCATCTTTTGACCAACTGTCACTGTCATTGTCATCCTATTGCTCATCGATTTGTTCCAGCGGGCACCAGTAATGTCTCTCATTGTGAGACTTATTATTACTGTTTTTGGCATATCCAATATGCGATGGGTAGCTTGCCAGGCTCTGCCGCAGTGGGCTCAATACTCTCTGTAGCTTGCCGGGCTCAAAAAAAAATTAGCAAACAAAATAAATTTTTAAAAAATCAGTTGATAGTTCAAGCTTATAGAAAACAAATTATATTCAGTCTAAAGTATCACTTGGAGGACAGAGACATAGTATAGGAGATAAGGTACTTGCCTTGCATGCAGTGGACCTAGGTTCAGTCCTTGTAACCCCATGCGGCTAGCAGAGCCTGTCAGGAGAGAGCCCTGAGCACAGAGCCTGGAGTGAGGCCTTAGCAAAGACTCACGTCTTTCTTTACCTCCCCAAAAAAGTGTCAATCATTTCAATAAATATTCCTTCTGTGCAGAAATTTCAGAATTTTTCGTGTGTGTGTGTGTGTGTGTGTGTGTGTGTATAACAAACAAGCACTAGGCAAAGGAATATCCTAACAAACTGAAAGTATTTGACCATTCTTACTAATGAAAGGGAAAAAAATAAAGCATGATAAGGAAAAACAACAAAAACTCCTTTAAATGAGTTTACCCCTTTGGAAGTTGTTTGATTTCTGAGTCTCTTGACGCCTGCTATAAATAAATAAAGGTTATCCTCATAAAATAATCTATAATAAAGACAAGTCTTTAGTTATGCTATGCAGAACTTATTTTTAAACATCACTAAAAGAATAATATCCACAGGAAGAACTTCATATGAAAATGTCACACAACAGCCAGATAACACTATTCAGATAGGTGATACTAATTATTGCAGGGCTATCTTAAAATTGTCCTTATTATTTAGGGGCAAATGTGAGGAAATAGTTCAACATTTTAAACCGAAATCTACCAAAATAAATGGAAGTATGAAAAAATGATTTACTCACTCATGGATGGAGTTTTTAAACAGTAACTATTGAAACCAATGAAATTAATGTTTCTTGCAACAAAATTAAGTGAAGAATCCACTCCCTCCCACACACACAATGCACACCAAAAATAAAATATCTAATTGTCAACTTAACTGTGGTGTGATACATTAACTAATTTGATATTTGACTTTAACAATTATTCTGGATGGATTTTAGAAAAAGGAAAGGCAGGTGGTAATAATTCACACATAGTATTTGTAATACTGATATTATGACTTACAATAACTACATTTTAACCAAAATGAACCATGATTCAGATATTATTGCTTATACATATTTCTCATACATATTGGTCTTCCAGCCACATTTTCCAATGAATAGTGCCTCAAAGTTCTGAAATTTCCTAAACATGGAGAATGACAATGGTATCTCAAGGAGATTAGTGGGGAGACAGTAGAGAAATATCTGAGGTGACTAGTTTTTAAGGTAGAAGATTGTGTCCCTAGAACAGGTGAATGAACACATGCAAAATTAGGAAGAAGGATGCTTTGAGGACAGGAAGAAATTTCTCCTCCTTTCCCCCAAACCTAGCCCTGTGTCTTTCTTCCATTGGTTGTTTCTGAATCATTCTTTATAATAGATCACTAAACTAGTGAATAGGCTTGTTCCCTGGGTTCTGTAAGTCATTTCAAGCAGTCATCAAACCTGAAGAAGGGATCCTGAGGATGCCTAATGTTAAACCAAACCAAACCACACAAACAAAACAGTAGCACATAGTAAGCACCTGAAATTTGAAGAGGTTCTGAGAATCTCTAATCTGCAGTTAATTGGTCAGAAACCTAAGAAAGAGCTGAGTTTGTGGATGGCATCTAAGAAGAGGATGGTGTTGCGACACTGGGCCCATTCCTGGTGCAACCTGATGCTATTTTTACTCGGAGGCATCCAAGTTAAGGAGAAAAGAGTTGAATATTTTGACAATAGCGCTTGCTGCTGCCAAGTGGCTGTATAAATGCTAGGCAGTCTTTCCTGTCTAAAGGTAAACTATGTTGACATGTTGATTTTCTAGTCAATGGTTTACATAGAAAAGAATCTATAGTATAGAAGTTAATTAGTAATTTTAGTTACATGAAAATTTTCCTTGTACTGAACACATTCCATCCAATGTTATGATTATGAAATCACTTTTAATTCTCTAATTCACTCTTTATTATCAGGCTATGATATTGCCAGCTGTTTATCCCACAACTGAAATCCAGGTTTATAAACTGTACCTTACTCTAAGATACTAATTATCTACCAGTGAGTTGCAAAATTTCAGTTCTAAAAAACAAAGCTTAGAATGACTAATTGGAATGAGGTTCCTAACTCCCCTCTTGTATAAATCTTAAAGAGTAACATATGTTTTTCTTTTGGTGATCTATTTGACAAAGCATATTTTACCTCAAAGTGCATAAATTTATGTACACAAACATATTAAATAGATACCTGAAAATTATGTTGTACTAAACAATATTTATCCCAATTTGTGTGGAAGAAATTCTGGCAATTCTATTTGAATTAAAAAAAATACAATGGGTTGATCTGTTTACTTGACTCCATTGTAGACTCATGATCAGGAACTAAAATTTGAAACACGTTGCTTTAGAATGTTCCAGAATTTGGGCTAGTGACATCTGAAATAGCTCAAGTGACATTTTTTAGTAGAGGCTCCATGTCTCTGATGCCAGTCTATTCCCCTTCTTAGCTAAAACGTTTTAACAGTTTATTATTACATTCTGTGATAAATTTTTTAGACTGATTGTGATACCCAAAGTATCTCACTATTTTTCCATTTTAATAAAGCATCATGGCTCAAATAGAGATTTTATACTGAGGAGAAGAAGAAAAAAGAAAAAAACTAAAGAACACTGAAAAAACGGAAACTATCATTTCTTGGCAATGAAAAGTATGTGTTGTATAGCAATCTAAAATTGAATTCTATTTAGTTTTCACATTAAAAAAATTCTATGATTCAGGTTGCTCTTCTAAATGTAGACATTCCCAGGCTATGAGAGCATACTTGGGCCAGTATTAGCACTGTTCTGTGGTGAAGATTTTTTAATCTTGCATAAATATCTGGCATATTTTTGTGTGAGTTTTTTTTTATATTTTAATAGCATCTGAAGTCCTGACAGCCATATTTGATAGAACTAGGAATGGAATTTTTCCTTTTTGATATTCTCATAATTCCTAATATTTGAATCCATTATCATTTAATACAATTTTTCTAGGCTAGGTTTTACTCTAACTCATTCTGAAGGTACTTCATTATAGAATTTGCTCTGCTCTAAAATATATTATCACTGTCTGTTTAAACCATTTTTCAAAATCTACTACTTTGAGTTAAAACAAACATGGCTTTAAAGAAAAAAACTATTATTTTTTGTCAATACGAAGAAAAGCTATTTTTAAAACAGATCGTTTAATGTGTAAAGACTTCATCTTGTGCCTATTAGAAATGAGGTACGAGCTCTTAAAAGTGTTAGGGACTTTTGTTGTTTAAAATGAAAGTTTTGCCCAAGATTAGCTGAGCATATAGCCCAAGTGAATATTTATATGTGAATTTATAAATCTTAGAAATGGAGTTTTATGGAAATGTTAACAGGCCCTGAGGTATAGCTGGACTTGTTTTCAGGTACAGCTATAATTTCCAGTGTGTGTATGCTTAAAGACGGCAACACAAAAGACTTTTTTTCTAATGCTGTAATTTTGTAGTTTTATTAGACTGAGTTATAGTATGGGAGAATATTCAGAAATTGCAGCTTAAATGAGAAAATGTGAATGGTGTTACTTATATAAAATACTACTGCAATAGTTCTTTTATTAATTTTTAATGTTCAGCCCCCTCTGTGACCTCCTTTATTCTCTTGCTGTCAACATGGCAGGCTGGAAAAATTGAAATGGGCTGACAGAAAACATAGTGCACGTTACAGCCCAAATGGAGTCTCTCAACTCCATTCTGTGGCAATGCTAACACAGCCACCCATTATTCTGCATTATAATATTGTTTAAGGCCCGTTTGATAGCTCCTGGTAAAAGAGAGCTGTGTCTACATCCTGAGTAGATGCTCAGATGCTTGCCATCAGCTTTTCTCTTTTTGACATTGTGGGAATGGCGTTTGATTAAAAGCTGAATTTCATCTTTTTATTGTTTTAGTTACTCCTGGCTCATAGACACATCTCATGCTCTCAAAATTCAACTCTGCAGTATGGACAGTGCTTTATTTGTGTCTACACAGGCTCTCTCAAATGCAGAGGTTGGTCTGAACATTGGGACACTGGTAAGTTAGGTATATTTACCACTGTCTCTGTCACCAAGGAGACTAATCCCCACACCAGTAAAGTCAAGAACCTCACAGCATTGTCTCTGCAAGACCAAATTACTGTTATCACAGTAACGAAGTATATAGGGCAAAACTGCTGAAGGGGACTTTGGGATTAAAACTCCTTCTGTTTTAAATGCTACTGTTTGATGAACAGACTGCCAAGGTGTGAGGTCTGCAATATCTATTGAAGCTATCAATTGATGTTTTAATGGATCGGTCCAAACAGTTGTGAAAGCAATCATTTCTTCTGAAAGGTAGATGTCAAGACTCCAGGAAGAGTGGAAACTGTTTCAGACTATGAAAGAAGGGACCACAAGCAGCATGCCTCTCTTTCTCTTCCAAGTCCCTGCTATTAGTTTTTACTCGTGAGAAGACAATGGTGACAACAGAAATTCTGAAGTAAGCAAGAATCACAAGAGAATGGAACTCATGTAAAGCACCATCTTTGGGATCCTATCATTTTGTGCAACCTGTTATTTAAGCATTTCGCATTCAACCTGTTACATTTGGTATAACTATTCCAAATATTGATTGGAAAGAAACTGTATGAAGTTGAGACTATACATTATTTTAGTTTGCAACACAACCTCCAAGTTTTTCAGTAGACTCCAAGGATTGGATGTCACCTACCGGACACTCCTCCATAAGTAGTTCTCTTCCCGAGGCCCACTGCTGGCCAGGGTGTACCATCAGCTTTTAATCCCATCAGTCCTGAGACAGTGTTGGTGGCTGTGACACCATCGGCGCCTCCTATGAAAAATACATCAACAATTACCTGTAGCTCTTAAAGGCACAATGGTTAGACTCCAGCAAACCCCCAACACCCCAGTTTTTTAAAAAAGCTGAAATCAAACCCACAGTGTGAACATTTTCTACCACTCAAATGCATCCACTAATTTCTTTCCTACAATTATGTTTAAAATTTAGACATAAAGACTTTTAATTGCCACCCCTTTTTTCAATTATTATGCAGATTTGTACATTTTAATTATGTTTCTGTCTTGTAATTTTCCAAATAATTTACAATGTCTTTACAAATCAGTATACAATTTCCATTGGATACTTACAAACATACATGATTTGTAAAATCATACTATGACAGCATTATTATCCATTCGATAGATATTTTCGAAGCGTATGTTTGAAAGAATCTAGCAAGCTCCCTGTGGCGTATTCATATGCCAAAATTAGTAACAATGATGGGTCTCATTTTCCTGACCCTGAAAGAGCCTCCAATGTGGCACCATTGGGAAGGATGAGTAAAGAGAGGCTGATAAAATCTCAGGGCTAGGACGAATGGAAACATTACTGAGGCTGCTGGAGAAAATCGAAAATCAACGGGATGATGATGATGATGATGTTTAAGGCAGAGTACCAGACTCTATTAAATAGCAAATGAACTCAGAAGAGATTTCACCTTGGGGAAACTGCTATCATTTATACTTTATTGAAACTTTAAGGTGCTGTAGCAATAGGGCCAGGTTAGGGCGTTTGCTGTGCACACAGCCTACCCAGGTTGGATCCTTAGGATCCCATTTAGTCCCCTTAGTACTGCCAGGATGATCCCTGAGCACAGAGCAAGGAGTTACACCTGAGCACCACAGGACATGGTCCCCATAAAACAAACAAAAGCTGCAACAACAAAAAGTCTTAATTGTTACTGATAGATGATAACAAGTGCTTTGGATGAACTTTATAAGGTCCTTAATTGGGAGGTGGTTTGTTGTGACTGTGCTTTTGTTTAACAGCTATTATGTATTACAGTTACTTATCCAGAAAAATTATAAATGTTCTGTCTTTTTCCAGACTAAAATGCCAACCCCAGTTACTAGCTTCAGTCCAGGTATGAGCTTAGTGCATTTGTGAAAGCAAGTGCTCCATTAATACTGTTTAATACTTCATATAATACTCCAGGCAGACATGCCTATAGATTTGTGGATAAATATACTGGGTAGGTATGACTGCATAATTCAGGAACCCGCCAATTTAAATAACCTTGGAAGCATGATTTTCTCTTACCTTCCTTTGCAGCCTTTGCGATGCTTACGATATCAGTGACATTTGGGGTCAACTTGGCAAAAAAAGGAATCCGAACAGCTTGCCTCACCCAGCGGCAGATGTTGCGCACCAGCTCTGGATCCTGTTCAAATAAGTCCGTTAAATATAGAACATAATTAAAGAATTGGGATCAAATGTGTACTGCAACAACAGCAAAGCTGGAGATGTGCAAGACAAATCCAACTTGACAATGAGTTACATGATACATTTCTCAAATTCTTCTTCAGTATTACACCTAGACTCATTAGAGAACTAAGGTTAACACACTTCAAGTCAACTGCAAATTCATCACATAAAGGTTAACTTCCTCAAGGGAGTCTTTGGAAAATGAAATTACAGAGAGCCAAATGGAAGAAAGTGTTTCTCACTTCCAATTAAATAATATCAGAAATAAAATATAAAGTTTTGGTGCTAAGTTCGGACAGCATTACAGAATTTCTAGTGAACTCCCTGGTAGCGCCTAATAAAAAATATTTCAAACTATTATAACTTTGGACGGAATGGTATCCCATCTGAAGCCTGTGGTTTTAATTATTGGAAGAATATATATTATTGAAATATATTCAAAACTTATTAAATGTAATTATGACATAGTTTATATGCTAATATGTAGTAATTCAGTATTGGAGTACACAAGAAGTGATCAGTAATTTTATTTTACTTCTAGAAATGTTATCTTGATCTATGCAGCATTTTTCAACATTAATTTACTTGAAAGAATTGATCAAATGACAAATAAAATATCAAATGCTCATTTTCAAAAGCAAGGAACAGACATTTACCTGTTCCTGTTTCTTGTGATTTTTCAGGCTTCTGTTTCCACATGGGATAAGAATCATTTAGAGGGCAATCATATCTTTCCATTGAAAATAACTTAGCTGTAGGAATGTTCTTTGCTTTTTAACACATACAATAGTCCTTTTTTTTCATTACTTTTAGTTCAAAATTTATTCTGACAGGTACTGATAATGCACTTTGATAAATTACCTTAAAATATGCAACAGCAATTCATTATTGAACATGGTAATGTTATCCAAGAAAGTTAAAATGTTTTTTTGAATAAAAGGAAAAGCCAGAAAAATACAGACATATTCAAATGATGAAACGGTAGGCAAGTATATTATTTGTAATTAGTATTTTCATATGTAATAAAATTGCTTTTTGCATTTTAACCTTTGAAATTATTTTAAGATGAGATTTCTAAAGTTAAACCTTTAGAAAGAACCTTTTCACTTATGTGTAATGTGTCTTGATCTGTCATTCTGTATTAATCTACAAGTGAGGCATTTGTAAGATATTACAATGAGGTGATTTCTGTTGATCATTATTGTCTCCATTCAGCAAAACTAACAATTTTAACAAGAATCTTTGGCTTGTCTTGTTCTCTTTTCAGAGCAGTAATTTCTTCATTAAACATAAATATTAAAAAAGCACTATATGGAATGCTCTACAGGGCATACACTGCATTATGAATAGTAAAATCTGGAGACTTAGCTGTACAAATTCTAACTCATGAAAATGGAGATCTGCCCCTGCCCATGCAGTGTTCATGAAATATTTATAACCACTGCATTGGCATTATGAAGGCAGTTGCATCTTTGTGACTTTCATTTTTAAGTTATGAATTTCCATGGGACTTAGCCTAGAAATGACAGTAACTCTAAATGATATGAATTGCATGTCCTTTGTGAAAGCTCTCTTTAAGGTAGAATTTGACAATAATTTAAAGATCACTTGAACTGCATAACGCAAGTTGCCTGATAAGAATTAGCAAAATGAATTTAAAAGATTACTTGATTCCAATGGAGTAAACAGTAGAAGCCTGATCTAGGTTTCCAGTGCTCTTCAAAACTAATAATAACTGCATCATCCTAAGTTACTCTGAATGTTTATCATACTTATTTTGTTAACTGATCAGTTAGAAATGAATGGATTTTATTTAACAATTGTTAACCATTGTTTAACAATTACTCCTGGCAGTGCTCGGGGGACCATATGGGATGCTTGGAATAGAACCCGGGTTGGCCGCATGCAAGGTAAACGCCCTACCCACTGTGCTATTCCCCAGCTTCTAGGAGATTATTTTATAATTTTATATCAACTAGAAAACTGGTGAAACTAATAATATAATAATTTAATTTTTATATTATGGGAACTAGAGGAGAAATAACTTCTCAGTTTTTTAGTTTCCCCACAATTTTAATATGAGTGTTTAAAATCTAAGAGCAATGAACAGTGTCTCTGCATCTTGACCTTCTCATTTTCTAGTGACAGCAATGCATGACACTGCCTGTCTTAAAAACAAGTCAGTTTTAGAATCTTACTGAAATCAATTGTAGAAAATGTTAAATTAATCCCCAATCTTCAAAACATAAGATATTATATAAAGATATCATCTCCTAGAAAATTAGAAACATTAGCATAATCCATTCACACAGAGTTAAAAAAACAGATATTTGGGGGCTGTTTTACTACTGTAGGAACACTACATTATAAGCACAAAATAGAAGAATGAAAATGCAGTACTCTTAATATACATCAAAATATAGACTATATCTAGGTTTAAGAAAAACTTAGATATATTTAGGTACAGAAAATATTTTTTCATTTTTTAAATTTTTTATTACAGAATCACTGTGATGTACAGTTACAAACTTATGAACTTTTGTGTTTGCGTTTCACTCATACAGTGATTGTTTACCTGTCCCTCTACCAGTGCCCATCTGATAAGGGGTTGATATTAAGGATATACAAGGCACTGGTTGAACTTTACAAGAAGAAAACTCCCAACCCCATCAAAAAATGGGGGATGAAAATGAACAGAAATTTTCTCAAAGAAGAAATCCGAATGACTAAAAGACACATGAGAAAATGCTCTACGTAACTAATCATCAGGGAGATGCAGATTAGAATAATGAGATATAATTTCACATCACAGAGACTGGCCCACATCCAAAAGAACAAAAGCAACTGGTGTTGGCGTAGATTTGAGGAGAAAGGGACTCTCCTTCACTGCTGGTGGGAATGCCAATTGGTTTAGCCCTTTTGGAAAACAATACGGACGATTCTCAAAAAATTAGAAATTGAGCTCCCATTTGACCCAGCAATACCACTCCTGGGAATATATTCTGGAGAGGCAAAAAGGTATAGTAGAAATGACATCTGCATTTGTATGTTCATTGCAGCACTGTTTACAGAACATTTTTTAAAGCATAAAGATCCAAGAAAATTTCTTTACAAAACATGGGACAATTTCCAAGAAAATTATGGATGATTACTCCCAAAAAATCCTTAACATTGTGTTTGAAAGTTAAATTCACAAAAAGTACACTTGTACCACTAAGAATTCTACTTCTCTTCTTATTTGTATTAATAATTTTCATCTCTGGGCTGGAGAGATTGTACAGGGTGTCAGGCATGTGACTGTGTAGAATAGTGGATGCTGTGATCCTGGTTAGAATCCCAGGCATCACACATGGATGGTCCCCTGAGCAACACCAGGAGCCATTACATCTGTGTACTCCTGTATACAGAGCCAGGAATAACTACTGAGCACTGCTGGCTGTGCCGCCTCTGACCCCACTGCCTGTAAAAATAATGTCTATCTCTCCAATCAGCACAGCAGGTAGGGCGTTTGCTTTGCATGCGGCTGACCCAAGTTCGATTCCTCCATCCCTCTCCAAGAGCCAGCAAGCTACCGAGAGTATCCCTCCCGCATGACAGAACCTGGCAAGCTCCCCGTGCTATATTCCATATGCCAAAAACAGTAACAAAAGTCTCACAATGGAGACATTAGTGGTGTCCACTCCAGCAAATCGATTAGCAATGGGATGACAGTGACAGTGACAGTGATCTCTCCAAGCAGCGACTCTTTCTATATATTCATGTGTGTGAATTGTTAATACCTGTTATTCTCTCTTTTACATTTATATCATCACCAAAATAAACTTAAGGAAGAATTTGGGATTTTTCTGAGGGAAGTATGGTACAGCATCAGGAATGAACTGATCATCTTAATTCTGATAACTAGTATATCTCTGGTTGCACATTGAGGGGTCTTTACAAATACGATGCCTTGCTGATTTGAGGCCCTTAAAATAATATCTCCATTGTAGGAAAGACATTTCAACCAATTACCTAGGGCATCAAAGCTCTTTGTTTTCAAGACCTGTTCAAAGGAACAAAGGAAAATGAGACTGTGAGGATTTCTTGATAAGCTAAATTGCAAGTAAAATTTTGACTTTAAGAAACATTTCTCTTCCATTTACTTGGTAATTTTCACTCAGTACATTTCTATTCAAAATGGTTTTTCTAGAAGGTGGCATTTCAATGAATCCACTGAAAAATTTTACTTGTTATAAAATGCTTTCCACTAGGGTATACTTAAATCTTAATTCACAAAATACACCGTGAAACAGCCAGCATTTTTATTATGTCCACTTTTTCGATAGAGACAACTATGGTCCAAAAGATCAATCTGAGCACCTACTTCCCTTCCTAATTCTCTTTCCCATTTTCATATCCTAAACCATAATCTTCTTTGCCAAAACTGCTCCCTAAAGTTAAATTCAGCTATCAATTGTAAACTATAGCTATAAAAGGAACCTACTTTATTTATACCTATAAGATTAAATGTACCTTCATGGTAATAAGTTTAAGTGATGATTTTATCCTTATATGCCAATTAAAAAAAAAGAAAGTGTCAACTACTCAAGGTAGTTAAATACTATAGTGCAATTATTAGTAAATGCAAAGATTGTAAACAGGAATGGAAATTTTATTATTTTTATGTTGGGGCCTAATTTGGTTGCATCCAATGATTACTCCTGGTTCTGTGCTCAGAAATCTCTCCTGGTAGGGGTCAAGGGGGCCCAGTGAAGTGCTTAGGGGCTGAACTCAGGTTGGGTACAAGGTAAGCACCTAATCCACTCTACTATCTCTCTAGTTGCTGGAATATGAAAATGTTTTAAATTAATTTATGTTTTAGCATGTGTTGCTTATGTATAAGTTTTTCTGATTTATGAATTCTAACAAAAAATCACTTTGGAAAATCCTGACATCAAGGTACACATACCCTTACCAATGAACTCACAAATTCTACTTTTAGGTGAAAATTCCATTTTTGCCAAGAAATAAGGAAACATATCAACAACAAGACTTAACGGCAACTTAAAAAAACACCCATATAAGAATTAGGCCAAATATTTATTAATATATGAAAGTATGAGCAAATTGTGGTTTATCTCCACAATAAACTAACATTCAAAAATAAAATAAACAAATTCAAGCATTATTCAACAACTTGGAAATAAGAAAACATTCTACTGTTTTAAAGAAGTATATACATAAAAATGTATATGCTCTCTAAACGCAAAAATTCCACAAAGGAAAACTGATGATACTGGAAAGAAGGCATTGGTTATGGGATATGTTTTGGATATGTTTTTTGGGGGAAAGGGGAAAAAAGTAGAAGATGCACAAAATTTTTTCCAATAAAATGGAAATGTCCTATATTTATATCATGGCTATGATTATCTAAGCAAACATTTGCCAAAATGCATCAAATTTTAGAGTTAAATAGTAATTATTCCAAAAATTTCATTTATAGTTAAAAATATACTAAACATATGTATTAAAAAGAAGTACTGTGACATCCCAGGTAATGCAGCATTTAGTCTTTCAACAAATATTTTCTGACCACAAGACATTCAGATTTGTCTGTGCTAGATTCTAAATTTAAGAAGCAAGAAGATTTGACGAATCTGTCAGAAAATACAAGGCAGTCACAAAAGTAAAATAAACGTTGAATACAAAGTAAAAAAAAGAGATTCTTTATCCTATAATTGTGACACTTTATCATTTTAGATCATTTTAGAGCATGCATCCCAAGGCTTGACACATAGTAAGAATTCAAAATAAAATTTGATTTGATAAGGCTCTTACTGTACAAATTAACCCTGCCTTATTTCTATTTACTTAAGTAACCGTATTCAGCAAGAACTAGTCCTCATGTTAGACAAGAGGGATTTTTTTTGTGTGTGTGTTGAGCATAAGATATGGAGTATTTTTATTTATTTTTATTTTATTTTATTTTATTTTATTTTTCATTTTTTTTTATAATTTATTTATTTTTAATTAGAGAATCACCGTGAGGGTACAGTTACAGATTTATACACTTTTGTGCTTATACTTCCCTCATACAAAGTTCGGGAACCCATCCCTTCACCAGTGCCCATTCTCCACCACCCGTAAACCCAGCGTCCCTCCCACCCTCCCCAATCCCATCTCCCCCCCCACCCCACCCTGCCACTGTGGCAGGGCATTCCCTTCTGTTCTCTCTCTCTAATTAGCTGTTGTGGTTTGCAATAAAGGTGTTGAGTGGCCGATGTGCTCAGTCTCTAGCCCTCATTCAGCCCGCAACTCCCTTCCCCCACATGGCCTTCAACTACAATGTAGTTGGTGATAGCTTCTCTGAGTTGCTCTTTCCCCGGAACGTGAGGCCAGCCGCGAAGCCATGGGGTCAACCTCCTGGTACTTATTTCTACAGTTCTTGGGTGTTAGTCTCCCACTCTGATATTCTATATACCATAGATGAGTGCAGTCTTTCTATGTCTGTCTCTCTCTTTCTGACTCATTTCACTCAGCATGCAACTTTTCATGCCCATCCACTTAACTACAAAATTCTTGACTTCCTTTTTTCTAACAGCTGCATAGTATTCCATTGTATAGATGTACCAAAGTTTCCTCAACCAGTCATCCGTTTTGGGGCATTCGGGTTTTTTCCAGATTCTGGCTATTGTAAACAGTGCTGCGATGAACATACATGTGCAGATGTTGTTTCGATTGTACTTTTTTGCCTCTCTGGGATATATTCCCAGCAGTGGTATTGCTGGGTCAAATGGGAGCTCAACCTCTAGTTTTCTAAGAATCGTCCATACTGTTTTCCAAAAGGGCTGAACTAGCCGGCATTCCCACCAGCAGTGTAGAAGGGTCCCTTTCTCCCCACATCCTCTCCAACAGCGGTTGCTTTTGTTCTTTTGGATGTGTGCCAGTCTCTGTGGTGTGAGGTGGTATCTCATGGTTGTTTTGATCTGCATCTCTCTGATGATTAGTGATGCAGAGCACTTTTTCATGTGCCTTTTGGCCATTCGTATTTCTTCCTTGGTAAAGTTTCTGTTCATTTCTTCGCCCCATTTTTTGATGGGGTTGGATGTTTTCTTTTTGTAGAGTTCAACCAGTGCTTTATATACCATTGATATCAACCCCTTATCTGATGGGTATTGTGTAAATATCCTTTCCCATTCTGTGGATAGTCTTTGTATTCTGGTCACTGTATATCTTGCGGTGCAGAAGCTTTTTAGTTTAATGTAGTCCCATTTGTTGATCTCTGTTTTTACTAGATTGCTTAGTTCCGTGTCACGTTTGAAGATACCTTTATCTTCAATATCGTGGAGGGTTTTTCCGACCTTGTCTTCAATGTACCTTATGGTTTGTGGTCTAATGTTGAGGTCTTTAATCCATTTTGATCTGACTTTTGTGCATGGTGTCAGGTCAAGGTCTAAACCCATTTTTTTGCATGTGGTTGTCCAGTTGTGCCAGCACCATTTGTTAAAGAGGCTTTCCTTGCTCCACTTCACATCTCTTGCTCCCTTATCAAAGATTAGATGATCATACATTTGGGGTTGTGTGTAGGGATATTCCACCCTGTTCCATTGGTCTACGGCTCTGCCTTTGTTCCAGTACCATGCTGTTTTAATTGTTACTGCTTTGTAGTAAAGATTGAGGCTGGGGAGGGTGATGCCTCCCATCATCTTTTTCCCAAGAATTGTTTTAGCTATCCTTGGACGTTTGTTATTCCATATGAATTTTAGGATTGCTTGATCCATTTCTTTGAAGAATGTCATGGGTATACTTATAGGGATCGCATTGAATCTGTATAATGCTTTAGGGAGTATTGCCATTTTGACAACATTGATTCTCCCTATCCACGAGCAGGGTATATGTTTCCATTTCCTCATGTCCTCTTTGATTTCATGGAGTAGCGTTTTGTAGTTTTCTTTGTAAAGGTCTTTTACTTCCTTGGTTAAGCTGATTCCGAGGTACTTGATTTTCTGGGGCACAATTGTGAATGGGATTGCTTTTTTCATGTCCCTTTCCTCTGCCTCATTGTTTGCATATATGAAGGCCATGGATTTTTGGGTATTGATTTTGTAGCCTGCAACTTTACTGTATAAGTCTATTGTTTCTAAGAGTTTCTTAGTAGAGGTTTTAGGCTTCTCTAGATATAGTATCATGTCGTCTGCAAATAGTGAGGGTTTGATTTCTTCCTTTCCTATCTGGATGCCCTTAATCTCTTTTTCTTGTCTAATAGCTATCGCAAGTACTTCCAGTACTATATTGAAGAGGAGTGGTGAGAGTGGGCATCCTTGTCTTGTGCCCGATCTCAGAGGAAAGGCCCTTAGTTTTTCCCCGTTGAGGATAATGCTTGCCGTAGGCTTGTGATAGATGGCTTCGACTATCTTGAGGAAAGTTCCTCCAAACCCCATTTTGGCGAGGGTTTTCATCATGAAAGGATGTTGGATCTTGTCAAATGCTTTCTCTGCATCTATTGATATGATCATATGGTTTTTGTCTTTACTTTTGTTGATATGCTGGATTATGTTAGACAAGAGGGATTTAATGCTTGCCACTATTCTAACCCTATTCTTAAAAGTCAAACAAAACAACTTTTTTGGCATATGGAATATGACACGGGTAGCTTGCCAGGCTCTGACGAGCGGGTGAAATACTCTCGGTAGCTTGCCGGGCTCTCTGAGAGGGATGGAGAAATTGAACACTGGCCAGCCATGTGCAGGGCAAATGCCCTACCCTCTGTGCTATTCAGAAAAATTGCTCACATTTGTTTTAACTTTTTTATTAGAGAATCACTGTGAAGTACAGTTACAAACTTATGAACTTTTGTGTTTGCATTTCACTCATACAGTGATCGTTTACCCATCCCTCCAATAGTGCCCATTCACCTCCACCAATGATCCCAGTATCCCTCTCACCACCCCCACCCCATCACCCACCACCCCACCCTGCCTCTGCGGCAGGGCATTCCCTTTTGTTCTTTCTCTGTTTGGGTGTTGTAGCCTGCAATAGAGGTATTGAGTGGTCTTCATGTTTGATCTATAGTCTACTTTCAGTTCGCATCTTCCAACCCGAATGGGTCCTCCCTACATCCTCTACTTGGTGTTCCCTTCGCTCACATGTTTTTTTAACCAGCTAATGGGAACTTGCATTTATTTATTTCTTATATTTTTAAGTGCCATTTCCTATGAATACGATATTGTTTTTCTTACTCTCAGACAGCATTTCCCCAGCATACTATTTCTCTGAGAATCAAAATTTTAACTTTGGGGCTGAGATCTTCAAGGCTGCTGGGATTGGGACTGGGCCTCTTCCACCTAGATCCCCCATTTTCCAGTAGCTAGGCAGTCACACCCAGAGACTGCCCCTGGCGCCATGTAATCCCAACAGCCAACATCCAGAGACTATAAAACTAAGCTCCCAGAAGTGAGCGACACAGTCTCTTGCCCCCGCGCTTGGCTGTCTTCACCAGGGCACCTTGGAGGGGACGGATTGCATTTCTCTCCCCGACCCCCCACTCCCCCAGCATAGCCTCAACAGTTGAGGACCTCTGGAACCCAGCCATGGCCATGCTCAGGGCCACTCTCTACAGGTTCTGACGAGTCTCATGCATGGGGGAGCTGGTGGAGGAAGCCAGGTGTGTAGGACCTGGGGCCGAGATTTCCAAGGCTGCTGGGATCGGGACTGGGCCTCTTCCACCCAGATCCCTCATTTTCCAGTAGCTAGGCAGTCACACCCAGAGACTGTCCCCCAGCACCATGTAATCCCATAAAAACCAAGCTCCTGGAATATCTAATAGCCTAGTTTTCCCTCTTGGAGAACCTGACAAGCTACCGAGAGTCTATTGCCCATCTGGGAGAGCCTGGCAAGCTCCCTGTGGCGTATTCATATCCCAAATACAGTAACAGATATATACATACCTCTCAGAGAGCCCCGCAAGCTGCCAAGAGTATCCCGCAGAGCCTGGCAAGCTACCCGTGGCATATTCAATATGCCAAAAACAGTAACAATAGGTCTCATTCCCCTGATCTTGAAAGAGCCTCCAATCGTTGGGAAAGATGAGTAAGCTGGCTAAAATCTCAGGGCTGAGTGTAATAGAGATGTTACTGATGCCCGCTTGAGTAAATCGATGAACAACAGAATGACAGTGATACAGTGATACTTATCATGGGTTTTCCTTTTTCCCCGCACACATATTATCAGATGTTTAAAACATTTTTCAAACAGACAAGACTTTCTATGCACTCACTGCTTGATAATTCCTAACTATCATGTATTATTTGAGTCACTATTTTATGGCTTCTAATTCTCCAGCTACTTCATCAGCTCCCTTCTCTACTTCCAAGTGTCTAATGGAGGATTTCACTTACAAAAATGACTTCAATTTCGAGTCCTCCCTTACATTGTCTGCCCCAGATGTAGATTTCCAAGGATTGTCCCTTTCATATCAATTAATCCCAATGGAGAACTTAATGTATTCTTTGGTTTGGTAATAAATTTGAAGATATGCCTGTCAAATTCATTAGTTCAATAGACATCACCTGTTCACAATTTTATGTGTTACCTGATGTGCATTTTAGAGACAAGCCAAGTAAGTGCTGGACACATATCAACAGGTGTCAACACTCACTGGCGTCCATATCAGGGAAGATGGTATTCACTTACATGCAGTCATTCGTTTCTACATCTTAATGACTTTTCTTTGCATTTGCTATATATGCATTTGCATTTCCCTTTCTTAATTTTCATCATCTTTAATTTCCTCACAGGCAAAAACATGGATTGTGAGGACATATATAGTTTACAGAAATTACAACACTCCAAAATATTTGACATTAAATTATTTTTTAAAACAGACTATTCTTTTTAGCATTTTTTATAATGGGTTCCCTGAAAGACCTTGCTCTCTCCTTAAATATGCCATGCTACTTGTGTGTTCATTCAAAGGCTAGCATTACCTACCATGCTGTGCAGTTTGTCTACTAATCAGGCTATGCAGTGTAACCTAGAAAAATCTAAATATAAGGAAAAACAGAGTATGCACATTGTTTACTGACATTATCAGTAACATTGTAGCACTGTCATCCTCTTGTTCATTGATTTACTTGAGTGGGCAACAGTAACATCTCCATTGTGAGACTTGTTGTTACCATTTTTGGCATACCGAATACACCACAGGTAGCTTGCCAGGTTCTGCCTCAGGCAAGATACTCTCAGTAGCTTGCTGGACTCTCCGAGTGGACTGAGGAATTGAACCTGGGTCTGCCGCATGCAAGGCAAATGCCCTACCCACTGTGCTATTGCTCCAGACATCTTCAGTAGGGGTTTGAAAGTGCAGCCAGCTGAGCCTAAGTGAAGATTAGCAGGTTGCCCAGCACTACTCAGAACCCACTAAAAGAGAGTGCAATGCATAATGAAATGAAGACCGTCACTTTTTCTTTGGATTTATTATATATATATATGTGAGTATTTAATATATAATAAAGAAATTTTATTCTTGGGGCCTGAGCCATAGTACAGCAGGTTGGGCCTTTCATGTAGCCCACCTGGTTTCAAACTCGGCATCCATCTGTTATGGTCTCCAGATCACCGCTAGGAGTTAATTCCTGAGTGCAGAGACAGGAGTAACCTAGCATTCCTGGGTGTGACCAGTAAAAAAAACCAAGCTAGGAAAAAAAAAAGTTTTTATTCTTTTCAGACTTCAGACAATTTGGCATCTGTTTTCTTTATCCAACGCATTTGTGTAAACATTGTAACCGGGATGGTAGATGCCTGCTGAAAGTAGGCAATGGACCAAACATGATGGCTGCTTAGTGCCTATGTTGCAAACCACAACACCCAAAAGGAAAGAGAGAGTAAGAGGGAATGTGTCTGCCACAGAGGCAGGGGGTGGGAAGAGGTGGGGGTGGTGGGAGGGACACTGGGGACACTGGTGGTGGAGAATGGGCACTGGTGGAGGGATGGGTACTCAAACATTGTTTGACAGAAATGTAATCACGAAAATTTATAAATATTTAACTGTATCTCATGATGATTCATTTAAAAAAAGAAGTTAATAAATCGTTTTTCTTGAAACACTATTATCAATATTAAATCACACTAAAATAAAATTTAAGCAAATTAAATAAAAAAAAATTGTAACCATAAATATTCTATATGTATTTTGGCCTAGTCCCTTCATCTTTATTTTCTAGTGCTGAGCTAGAAAACTACCACAGACCTAAAATCTTGTTATCCTTGTAATCCCAGGTTGGTGCGAATGATTAACCCCCATGAGGAGCAAGCCAGAGTACAACAGTCCTGTGCCCTAAAGCGCCCACATTAAGGATGAGGAGAGTCTAGGGAAGTCGGGGATCTGTCCTGGGAGGTTTATGAAATCCAAGCAAGAAGGAATCATTCTGAGGTGGATTTTAAATGACGTAGCAAGGAAAACCTCAATCCCTGGGCAGGGAATGTTCAGCTAAGGGGAACTCATGCATAACTCGTTGGTACAGTTCCTTGAGGGATTTCTTCCCCTGCTGTAAGAGCTAGAAATAAATATTTAGGCCTTTGTTTGCTCGGCCAGCTCTGTGGACACTTTCCCCTCTGAGCTGAAAAGGATTTGGAAATAGTAAGACCAGGGCGACTTTATTGAAAAGTTTTTGTTTGAGAACGTTTGGTGAGGGAGATATTAAACATGACCTTTGGCAAGCGTGCTCATTTAAAGATGCTAGATTTTACCCCACATTTTGAGTAATCTGAATCAAACTTGATCAGTTAACTCATTCACACCTGTGCAGTGGTTGGTACGAGAGATAAGAAATATTATGTCAGTGTCTGTGAATGGGTTAAAAAATGGGCTCTCTATTTTCAAGGACTTTGAAATATCAAAGAAAAGACCCATAATAAGGTTATTCCTCAGGAAGGTGGCTTATTACTAATATATAAGGAAATGTAAGAAAATTAGTGAAAAATTAAGGAAAAGTCAGAAAATAAGTTTGGTAAAGGAAAGCCAGTCCTCTAGGGTCTGAAGAATCTCTGATTTATCTTGTGGGATGAATATAGCAGCTCTGCCAAGCCAGTGAAGCAGGTGACAATGATCTGCCCTTACTTTCTTGTTGCTCTTTTGAGCATTAGTGTCTGAATTTTAAGGATTCAAAACTCTATGACACTAATGAATGAATTCTAAGCATCTGTTTTCCCATTCTGACTCTGTCCTTTCGTAGCTTGTCTTTCTGGTTCTCCAATTTCTCTACCATCTATGATAGAATTTATATGCTTCAGAATCAAATGCATAAAGTGAGAAGGCACAAAAAATGATAATCATTAATTTTTTTGCCATCTGACATTTCATTGCAATTTCTTTTTCCCCCCTTTTTAATTTCTTTTTCTTTCCTTTCCTTTTTCTTTTTTTTCTTTTGTGCACTTCTTATTTAGTGAACAATTCCCAGCAGAGGAAATATATATTAGCCTCACTTTGTAGCCCAGGGGAGAGACTTTTCCTCTCTATTCTTTTACAACCATGACACACATACATAAACCAAGGTAAGACTAACTGAAGCTTCAACTAAAAAAATTAATCTTAGAAACAGAAAAGAGATGAAAATGTATTAGTGGGGATGGAGAGATAATACAAAAGTTAAGGCACAAGTCTTGTACATAGCTGACACTGGTTCGATCTCTAGCATTACCTATGGGTTCCCGGACACCTGCAGAAACCATTCCTGAGCTCAGAGTCATGAATAAGCCCTGAGCCTGGCCATGGCAAAACTCATGGCAAAACTGGGGATAGCAAAACTCCCTCCCAACTTTTAATTTCTGGTGGTATATGGCACATGTCTCCAGTGGCAGGTATTGGAAGAAGTTGAGTTAGTTGACTGATTTGGTTCCCATTGTCTTGATTTCTGATCCTTTGCTTTCTTATCCTTTCCCAAACTGCATCTTTCTGCTATCCCTGATTGTAAGCCATTTTCCCTGCTTGTTAAGTTTCCTTTTAGCTTATGACAGTAATCATTGGTTTCAGTTATTTGGAACTGGAATTGCTAAGTCATATAGGTACTAGCTACCTTGTACTGTAGTGTAACCTTCCAGCCTTATTTGAGGGATCAACCTGACATGCTCACCTCTTTCTGTAGTTACAGGTGGTTACTTTCTGAATAAGATACTACATCCTAGTCAAGGTGCCAAGGACAGATGCTTCTGTGGCAGCTTGTATAAAATATATTGTCTCCGGACACTGTATGCTTAAAGGAATTTGGGGGATGACAGCTTTTTTTGCTTCATGTTTGCTAAGTAGGGGAATGTCAAATGTTGGTTAGCATGTTATAATTACCCTGAAACTTTTCACAAAATGTGGGAATCGTAAGTACAGCATCAGCTTTGTTCTCAAAAAATTATAATCAAATTACAACCACCTAGGGTACTCAAATTTTTCAGGGATTCTCTCTCTCTCTCTATATATATATGCGTGTGTGTGTGTGTGTGTGTGTGCGTGCACTGGAGCGATAGCACAGCGAGTAGGGCATTTGCCTTGCACACAGCCGACCTGGGTTCAATATATCCGCCCCTCTCGGAGAACCTAGCAAGCTACCGAGAGTATCTTGCCTGCATGGCAGAGTCTGGCAAGCTCCCTGTGGTATATTGAATATTCCAAAAACAGTAACAACAAGTCTCACAATCGAGACGTTACTGGTGCCCACTCGAGCAAATCGACGAGCAATGGGATGACAGTGACACAATGATATATGTATACATATGTATGCATATATATACACATATTATATATATTGGCCATATATAGACAGATGAATAAAGTGGATATACTATAACCCCAAACTATATATATATATGAGGTTTTATATCTATGGTTTCATTTATAGATATATGTGGTTTGGGGTTATAATATACCACTTTTATCTATAAATCATTTGGCATTTGAGCACAAAAATGAGCATGCTCTCCTATTATCCAAAAAGATCCTTGCAGAAAAAAAAATACATATATATTCTTTCTGCAAGGATTTTTTATACACACACACACACAAACACACACACACACATACACACACACTTCTCATCTAGATCCAGTATGGCTTGATTTGAAAATGCATTAAGCTTAGGTATGATTTCTTAAAAATGGAATATGTAAACAGAGAATGGTAATATAGCCCACAAGAAAAATATCTTGAGGCACTAAAATTAAATTAAAATATGATCTCCCATTCACACTGTATACCTGTATGATTACCAATCCGACAAGGATCTTTCATTTATCCCAACTCAACTTTACAGGAAATGCCTAAAGCACACATTGTTGATAAAACAGTTGATGAAGCTTGCATGAGGGAGAAATCTTCAAACTGCTTGATAACATAAAATCATATTAGTACTAAAAAGACAGATGGGTATTTACTTTTGCAGTGCTCAACAAAATCAATGCTCCCAAATGAATGCTAAATTTAGATAGTTTCAAATTTTATAAAGGGCTGGAGTGATGACATAATGTGTACGGTACTTGACCTGTGCATGCTGGCCAGGGTTTGATTCCAGGTCCCCAGGAGTAAGCCCTGAACACCAATGGATGAGTCACCAAAACAAAGAAGCAACAGCAATAACAACAAACCTCTGCAAATGTTTTCCTTAAAAACAGCTTATTATGGAAAGTCTTGCACTTTCTCCTAATAATCTCATAGATTCTTCTATGACTTCTTTTCTTTTTTTTGGTGGGGGGGGGTTACATCCAGTGATGCACAGGTGCACAGGGGTTACTCTTGGCTCTGCACTCAGGAATTATTCCTGGTGGTGCTCCGGGGACCATATGGGATGCTGGAAATTGAACCCAGGTCAGCTGCATGCAAGGCAAATGCCCTACTTGCTGTGCTATCACTCCAGTCCCTGTCACTTCTTTTCTGAGATCTCCACAGGGCTTCTCTGGGTGGGATCTTGGATTTCTGCATCTGAATGGTACCTCTCCAAAGAATTCAGGAATTGCAAGTCAAATAGATGTGGCTTTCATTGGGCTACTTCAAAGCTAGGCTTTAATTATTATAGGCTTAACTATTTTCCAAGTACATTACTAGGGTTCCTCTACCCATCTGCCTACAGCAAGGAAATTTAAGGGGGTAGAAATATGCATAACAATGTGTTGCAGAGTGATGGGGGGGGGGCATAAAAATTTTCCGGCTAGAAGTGGTCAAAAGGCATGAAGGACACTTCCCTTCGGAATGCAATTCCTGAGCTCTTTAAAGATGGGGAAGCTGAGACACACCCAAATGCAGAAACCAAAAAAGGGAGGACCCTTAAGGAAAAGAGAAGCTATAGAAGAATCTAAATATTATAAATATTCTAACAAGAGTCTGAGAGGAGGGGCTGGATAGATAGTAAAGAGGGTAGGACACCCGATATGGTTCCCTAAGCCCTGCCAGATGGGGTGTGCCCACAAGTCAAGGAAAGAAAAATGTATGAAAGGACCATCAATAGAGCAAGGCCTTCACCTCTGACAATAGCCCCACCGCCCCAGTTTCCCCAGTCTCCCCACTTCCAGTTCCAGACCAAGACCAAGCAATTTGGAGGAATTGTTTTTCAAGCCCCTGTTCTCTCCTGAATAGGGATTTCTCTTTCTGCTTTTGCTGCTCTAGAGAACGCTGTGTCTTCTCTTGAGGACAAATCTCTCCCTTCACATATCACTGAATTTCTTGCTCTTTCTTTTTCTTTCTTTCTTTCTCTCTTTCTTTCTCTTCCTCTTTCTTTCTTTCTTTCTTTCTTTCTTTCTTTCTTTCTTTCTTTCTTTCTTTCTTTCTTTCTTTCTTTCTTTTCTTTCTTTCTTTCTCTTCCTCTTTCTTTCTTTTCTTTCTTTCTTTCTTTCTTTCTTTCTTTCTTTCTTTCTTTCTTTCTTTCTTTCTTTCTTTCTTTCTTTCTTTCTTTCTTTCTTTCTTTCTTTCTTTCTTTTCTTTTTCTCGTGACAGCTCAGGGCTCTCCAAGAAATCATGTGGCAGGGATTATCTCCCATGCCCTACAGAATAAGAAGACTCAGTTGCAACTGGGAAGCTGCTTTGTGGGGCTGGCAAAACTCATGCATCAATGCAAGTAGTTGCTTTCAGCAGACTTTGCTAGTCCTAATTGTAATAGGTACTTCCCTGGGTGACTCAGTTGGGTCGAGAGAGAGGTGAGAGCACTCTATTCTCAAAGCTACCTCCCTTCCTCCGTACTTCACCAAGCATTGCCAAGAATCACAGCACAGCAGTCTTCCTGTTGTTCACTGATTTGCTTGAGCAGGCATCACTAACGTCTCCATTGTGAGACTTGTTGTTACTGTTCTTGGCATATCCAATACACGACGGGGAGCTTGCCAGGCTCTTCCATGCAGGTGGGATACTCTCGGTAGCTTGTTGGGCTCTCCCAGAGGGATGGAAGAATCGAACCTGGGTCAGCTGTGTGCAAGGCAAACGCCCTACCTGCTGTGCTATCTTTTCAGTCCAAACTAAAACCTTCTTAAGCTTAGGACAAATTGGAGCAGGGGTAGGACAATGAAGAAAACAATTCTGTACTGTGCAATTTGGGAGTGGGGAATAACAATTCCCTTTGCTAAGTGAGAAAACTGAAGATATTCACCTTTGGGGAACACTTGTATCTGTGAGTTTAAGGTCACTGTAGACTTTTAATTTAATCCTGCTGACTGTTTATAGAAATCCAGATCATAGGAGAAGTTTTGGAAATAAAGATTTATGAGTCATTCACAGGTGGATGAAATCTTTGAATAATCAGAAAGAAAACACATAGGAAAATGCAAGGGAGAAGAGAAACCTAATAAAGAAGTTATACTTGTAAATCGAGATACAAAGTATTTTAGAGAAACAATGTAGGATGAGGGCTAAAGTGTTGGTAATAGATTATACCCCTGTCCTCTGAACCTTCTATGATACAAAGATCCTGTTAAGGGAGAATGTGATAATGCTATTATTCTGCAGCCATGGTTGCTTCTAAGTAATGAAATAAACAGACAGCAACATAGAATATACATATAAACTCTGGCATGCAGTCAAGATGATCATTATATAATGGTCAAACAATAATGTAAGCATGCTTATGTTTCCTTACCAGAACAGGATTTATTCTTTCCTCCATCTTTAATCTCCCTCCCCAATTATATTACACAATACCCCCAGTCCTGGAGAGCATTAAATTTCTCATTTATTATCCCACAGATTTTATATATATTTATATTTTTATTTTTCAATAAAATATATTAAATAAAAATTAATTCATTATAGAACTGGATAATAGGACATGAAATATTTGAAGCATACCAACATTTCCAAAACAACACTAATTTAAAAGATAACAGAACAATGTATTATTCAGATTAAAGGTCAAACAACAACAAATACTGCTTTATTATTTTTTTTATTTTTTATTTTTTGAGGAGGCACACATGGCGGATTTTAGAGGCTACTCTTGGTCTAGCGCTGAGGTGGTGGCTACACTCAACCCAGCTCTCTGACACCTCCCTGTGCCTTAGTTTACTTGTATAAAGGATCCTCATGCAATGTCCTAATAATAATCTGAGTCATATATTTACTTCTATATAATTAACTTTATTTAAAATTTGCTGAAATCTTATTATTATTATCAATCATTATATGAAAGAGCTCTCATTTGTGAATTTAATGATCTCATGTAGTTCTTTACAACAAGTAGATTTTTAGTTTATATCTTTTATGTCACATTAAATGAAAGCTAACAATTTGTTTATAGTGTAACAAATTAGATAAAATGTTTCTCAAGGTGAGTGGGAGACAACTTTAGAATATTACTTTCTACATTTCTGGGCAATTTTGTAGAATGAATGTAATATTCTTAAAGGGGCTATTAAAGAAAATGTAAAGAAGATAAAAAATGGTAGCAAATCAGAATTTTGTTATGACTGCATGAAGAGAAATGAGCATTAACAAAAATATATCTTAGGATCTGGAATTGCTGCTAATTTGTTTCCTGAATAAATTCATTTTATAGTTATGCCATTAACTCTGAATTATACATACTAGAGTGGTTAAGAGCTATTTCTATTATTAGCACATTCATAATCAAATATATTTCTCTTTGGGATGCAATCAAGGCTGAAAATACACACTTTTAACCTTCGCTATTTCTGTTTTTCAATCTTGGATTAAAGCAATACTTAATAAGTTTTTTGTGGAATAAACTATATTTAAAAAGAAAAAATTCTTTGAGTAACCACTGGATAAATGTCTACTTTATACTTAAAACACAAATGTACACATTCAAAAGATACCACAAAATTATCTTTAAGTATACCCATGAGTTTTGATCAACGGTAACATTTATGAAAGAATATTCAATTTCTAACATTTTACCTATTTCCCATAACTTCCCCCAAACTAAATTTATATAATGCATTTGAAGAATGTCTAACGATATTCTTCGACTTACTGAAAAGTGCAAGTCCAGGAGCTGGAGTGATGGCACTACAGCTTTGCCTTGCGCACAGCCATCAAGGATCAACTAGGTCCCCGGCATCCCATTTGGTCCTCTGAGCATGGCCAGGCATGATTCCTGAGTTCAGAGCCAGGGGTAAATCCTGAGCACCACCAGGTGTGCATCCCACTTAAAAAAAGTTCTAGTCCAATATTCTGTATAGTTTTTTTTATATAATAATGAAGTCTTACTAAGTGAACATTTTATTTGTAGTCCCATAACTCTCTCTGAAAAGCAGAAGCCATGTTCGACAGTGCCCAGAGGTCACTCCTGGTCATATTGAGCTTGGAGGTGGGACCTGACTGCTCAGTGCCTCGTGCTGTGGTACTTGGGGCCTTGCAGTGCTGGGAGCCACCAGGGTGACCGTGATGGGGACTGGACTCCATGCAGCACTGTGGTTCAATTTCAGGGCGTTGTGCATGCTGTAAGTGCTTTATTACCTCGGCCTCATCCTATTAGGGAATAGACAACTTTTGTATATTAAATATATTTTCATTCACCAGGATAAATATAAAATGTAGATATAAATCTTTTCATTTTTTTAGATATAGAACAAAATCAGTCTCATTTCAATAAGTAAGAAACAGTCTTACTTTTATATAATTTTATATGCTTGCATATAATTATATAATTTTATAAATATATAATTATATCACACAGTGTGTACGGCATTTGCCTTACACGCGACTGTCCCAGGTTTGATTCCTCCATCCCTCTGGGAGAGCCCAGCAAGCTGCCGAGAGTATCCCACCCACACGGCAGAGCCTGGCAAGCTCACCCTGGCGTATTTGCTTTTTTTTTTTAATTTATTTTATTGAATCACCAAGTGGAAAGTTACAAAGTTCTCAGGCTTATATCTCAGTTACACAATGATCAAACACCCATCCCTACACCAGTGCCCCTATTCCACCATCAATAAAAACAAAAACAAAACAGAAACAATAGCAAAAACAACAAAAACAAAAACAAAAATAAAAAGTATACATCCCACCCCTCACCCCCCAACCCCCCCCGTGTGTGAGTGATAATTTCACTTCCTTTTCTCTTTACCTTGATTACATTCCAGACTTCAACACATAACTCACTATTGTTGTTAGAGTTTCAAAACAGACTCACTATTTTTGTTGGAATTTATCCCCCAAGAATACAGCTCTATTAACAAGGAAATATTTGATAATAAGTTTTCCACTGATGAGAATGAAGTGATAAAATGTCAATGAAGTGATAAAATACAATTTCTGTATTATAGTAATTAAGTCCACGAAGATTTAAGTTGGAAAATGAATCATTTCCCTTCCTGGAACAGCATGTAGCCAAAGTTAGTTCACAGTCTCCATATATGGGTGCAAGCACTTGCTAGTACCCCAAATCCTAAAGCTGTCTCTGGTTCCCGCTCGTTCCACATCCACGGGCTGTGCAGAGGCATGGGCACCCGGGCTGAAACCCAGCCGGAGCCGAGCACCGGCCCCGGTTGGGACTACCCCGGTATCCCGCGGCTGTTTCAAGTTCAAAGCACACATTTTTTTTTTTTCCGCGCCAAAAGTTCATACCTTCTCCAAGGACCCACAAAATGTCGGACACCACGCCTTCTCCCGGAGGAGAGAGAGACCAAGAAGGAAGGATATTTCCTCGTTAGCCAGCGTGGGGCGAAAGCTTAGTTCACAGTCTCCATACATGGTGCAAGCACTTGCTGGAACCCCAAATCCTAAAGCTGTCTCTGGTTCCCGCTCGTTCCACATCCACGGGCTGTGCAGAGGCATGGGCACCCGGGCCGAAAACCCGGCCGGAGCTGAGCACTGGCCCCGGTTGGGACTCTCCCCCTGGCATATTTGATATGCCAAAAACAGCGACAACAAATCTCACAATGGAGATGTTACTGGTGCCTGCTCGAGCAAATCAATGAGCAATGGGATGGCAGTGACAGTGATATCTTATTTTTTATATAATTTGTGTGGCTGTTCATTGTTGTAGTTACTTCATAAAGGTCTATGCTTATACAGCAACTAGAATGTGTCATGATAAAGAACAAGACATCATCAGCCAAACTTTTTGAATAATAGTGACTGGATGCTGTTTAGTCAGTTTATGATGACTTTTTCATTCATTAAATTATTCATGCAACCAACATCTACAGAAAACTGTTACCTTTGGTGCTAGGTCTGTAATAGTAAAATAAAATTGTTGTTCTCAGGGAGTTTTCAGTCGAATGGAAAACACAATGAAGAAAAAAAAGAATATATACGCAGTTCAATTTCAAGTACACAATTAAAAGTACAGAATAGGGGATCAGGCAAGAACAAGCAAATGAGGTTTGTGGGTCGAGCACTGGAGGTAAGTTGGTTGGGTTAAGTCTGATGAAACCATATTTAACTCAGTAACATAGTCAATAGTCCCATCAATACTCTATGTAAGCACAAAACAACTTCTTGCTTTTTAGAGCGTCTTAACATTATTTTATTTTTTTCAGAGACATAGCTCCAAAGGCTAGCATGCACTCCTGGCATGCAGAGGCCTGGGTCTGATTCCTGACACACAAGTCTTACAAGTACCTCTAGAGAGTTAGCCCCCAAGGACAGAGCTAGCAATAGCCCCAAGCACCAATATCTGTGATTCTCAAGCTAAAAACAAAAAGTATTTATTTCATGTAGGTAATTATCCTCCCTCCCTCCCCCTCCCCACATCGCCAAGTTTCAGTTGTTCAAAGTCAGAGACCATTTTTACTATCATCTTGTAATATCATCTATAAGAACATTTACAATTGTATAATACTGGTATGAAACTGGCACAGTAGTGTATTAATCTTTGACTAGATATCACCTTAAAACTTAATTAAAATAAAATGTAAATTCAGAGCAAATGCTGTGGTATGTTTTATAGATCACTGTCTATTTCTATTTTCCAGTTTTATATGTAACAGTAACTGTCACTACGTCACTGTCATCCCGTTGCTCATCGATTTGTTCGAGCGGGCACCAGTAACGTCTCTCATTGAGAGACTTCCTGTTACTGTGTTTGGCATATCCAATACACACGGGTAGTTTGCCAGGCTCTGCCGAGCGGGCGAGATAATCTCAGTAGCTTGCAAGGCTCTCCGGGAGGGGCGGAGGAATTGAACATGGGTTGGCTGCGTGAAAGGCGAAAGCCCAACCACTGTGCTAACAGGAAATTAAAATTCAGGTGTTATCTGGTAGACAGTTTATAAAAGTGGGGCTAATTTTTAGGCAAATGATTTAGTTACACCAACCTCAGTGTGTAACTCAAACCTCTTGAAACACAATGAATTATTGTATTTCATATGAGGAGAACCAATGCTACCTGAAACTGCAAATGTCATGGTCAAATGGGCCATGGGAAGGTAGTCAGGTTTTTTCCTAAAGGAGGAAGGGAAGAAAGGAAGAAAGGGAGCTACTAAAGAATCAGAGAACTACCAACCTCAAATAAATCCTCCAAAACATTATGACATTTGGTTTTTGTTACAAACAAAATGATACTGCCATATGTTTAGAGTATCTTAAGAATAATGGACAGTTTTTTTTCAGACATATATATATATATGGGATAATATAACTATAATTCAATGTCTGTACTTTATTAAGAATACAACTGTGATTACATTTCTAGTTAGTTATATAGTGCTTATGTTACAAAAGAAATACAATTCCATAGTACCAATGGAATATTTTGGGTTACAATCATTCTGTTGCCTAGTAACATTTACATTAGAATAAAGGTAGTTTTATTTCTCTTCTTTTCAGGGTTTATAGTTCCAGGTCCTTTTTAATTTTTGAAATGTACGAGGCAACCACTGCTAATTACCTTCTAACTGTGCACCTACTAAGAATGTATGTGGTGTGTCTCGCTCTGGATCTACTGCTGAGAGTCACCCCCTGCTATTTGGGGCTTTGGGACCTGAGCAACTTTCTGAAAATAGCATCACATTCTATTTATTTATGAGGTTTATTGGTTAATTGTAATGTTTCCATTTTTCAAGTTACACATTTTAAAGGGACTTTCAATAATTTGAAACAGGGTAGGAGAGACAGTGCATGGATTGATTAAGCTGCTCACCTTTCACTTGGCTGACCTTGGACGGATCCCTGGTACCACATATTCCCTGAGCATCCTGAGAACTAAGTCCTGAGCACTGCTGTGTGTGACTCAAATGATTTTAACAAATTATAACTAAATAAAAATGTAAATATATAAAATAAAATTTACATATTTTATGTAACACATGGGCTGGAGCCATAGCACAGCGGGTAGGGTGTTTGCCTTGCATGTGGCAAACCTGTGTTTGATTCCTCCACCCTTCTCAGAGAGCCCGGCAAGCTACTGAGAGTATCCTGCCCACACGGCAGAGCCTGGCAAGCTCCCTGTGGTGTATTCGATATGCCAAAAACAGTAACAAGTCTCACAATGGAGACGTTATTGGGGCCACTAGAGCAAATTGATGAGCAATGGGATGACAGTGATACAGTGATACAGTGATGTAACACAAATCCAGTAAGTTTAAATTGTATGGGTGTGTTCAGTGTATACACCTGATTTGGGTGTACAGTGTATATATGCATAAAAATATGTACATGTGTGGATGTTTGCATATATGTTTACAAATTATGTAAGATAATTTAAAAATTTTACATAAATATATGTAGATACATACCTAATTTTAGTATATTTACACATACATACATAGTAAATAATTTAAGAGTGGTAGTACAAATGTAGGACTAGAAATAATATCACTGTAAATAAATATTTTCACTTGGAATTCTGTCCTGGAAGATTTGACTATTTTGTTCTAAGCCAAATACACTATTTCCATGCTTTAGCATGAATATAACTCAGAGTACTTATCAAGATATGGTGCTGGTGGCACATCATTTGTTAAGAGACTAAATATTTATCATGTAGTGAATGCCTAGGATACTATGAATAGTATTATGAATTAAAGCACTGGGAAAGTAAATTGAAATTACTAGTCAATAGATAATTTATTAGACTTATTGATACTAAAACACACACATGTTAAAAAAAAAGCTTTCATCTAATCAATTTGTAATATCAGGGCCTGGAGAGGTAAACAGGTAATTTAGCAGGTATGTCCGTTGCCTCCACACCGCTGACCTGGGTTTGATCCCCAGTGCCGCATATGGTCCCTGGAGCACTGCCAGCAGTGATCTCTGAGCATGGAGCGAGAAGTAAGCCCTGAGCACTGCTGGATGTGGCCCCCCCAAAAATTAATAACATTATCATATTCATTGACTCTATGTTTACCGTTCCAACTATTTGTGGCTGATCTTTGAGAATAATATTTGCTAAACTGTCAATACTACCTCCAAAGAGTTTCTGGAACAATTCAGTGGTCTGGTGGTAATCTAAGGTACGATGGGGGTCTACTTTCTCTTTTCTGGCTTATAAAAGAAAGATTGGGGGCAAGGGTGCTGAGCTTTTTTTTTTTTTTTTTGTAAAAGGAAAAACATACCAAATGTATTGGGCTATATAGGCTTTTGGGGATTGAAACTGGGTAGTCCTTGTGCAAGGAGTATTAGCGCTCATGCATTTTTAATTATGAGGCACACTGGGGGTCTGGCACTGTATTTTTTTTTTTGGTTGTATTTTTTTGCCTGCGGTGATAGCTTCAATCAGCTGTGCTCAGAGCTTACTCCTGGCTCTGTGCTCAGGGATCACTCATGGTAGAACCAACAGGGGTGCTGGTGCTCAAACCCTGGTCAGATGCTTGCAAGGCAAGTGCCTGAGTCACTGTACTATCTTCCCAGACCTTAACAATAGTTTTGATGCTCACACACATCTCTGGTCACTGTGCTCTAGAGACTGCATTCTGGGCTGCCATGCTACATGCAATATTAGGACCATGAGTTGTCCATGTGGGCAACTCTGGAGATCAAACTCAAGGCTTTATGCCTACCCAGCATATTCTATTTGACACTGAGCCATTCCTGGGCCATTAGCACATATTGATATATGATTTTTTAAAGAAATCTGGATTAGGTAGTCAGGTTGCTATTGTTCACTAAGCTCGAGCTATGCTAAACTTTCCTATTTTTCACCCACATTGCATTGCAGCACTGACCTTTATTTCTTACTTAAAAGTATAAAATAATTTTGAACTAATCAAAAACCTCTGTCTAAAAATGACCTCTGAAGAAAGTCAATTTCTAATTCAAAATGATGGGAATTAAGAAAAAGTGAAGCATATTTTTAAAAAAATGATGGATCTTAGAGACAGACATTCTGGATAAATTTGGTGGTGACTCAGACAAAAATGAGCGCACCATATGCTCTATAAGGGAATCAAGAAGAAGTGATGTTTGAAAATGTTTCAGCTAGTTCTCAATTCAGAATTTATGTTAATAGCATTATAAATGACTCCAATTCTATTTCTATAGAATTATTAGGGGTCTACAGGGATTATTTAAATATTTCAGTTATACTTTACTGCTTTTTATGAGGAAATTATGTATTACAGTGATACTTAGGGATTTGAGAAGGTCTTAGGACAGATCCCTCACGACTAAGTCTTGGCACTAGTAGATTTATTTTTCCTCTTTAATTTCTTGTTAATTCTTCAGTAATTAACAAAATTTGGCTTACTTAGATAATCATACAACTCTTATTGAAAATGTACCTTTTTGCAAGTTACTGTTAAGTTTGATGGCAGAGAGCATGGAAATCCAGGATTCAAGAAACATTAGTAAAGCAGCTCTCCAGATGCCCCCAGGAGACCAAGGGCATATTAAAGATAAACTCTCAACTGAAGCTATTTCTGCTTCTTGGGCTTTGCTGCTATTTATGCTTTTTTTTTGTTTGTTTGGGAAGGGGAGGGGCACACTCAATAGTTCTCAGGGTTTTCTCTGGCTGATCAAACCCCGTCAGCCATGTGCTAGGCAAGCACCTGACCAACTACCATATCCACAGCACTTCTTGATTATTATCACGATCACAAAATCCCATTGATCGTCGAATTTCTCAAGCTGTCTCAGTAACCTCTCCATTCATCCTATCCCTGAGATTTTAGAAGTCTGTCTCTACTCGGCCTTCCCAACGATGCCGCATTGGAGCCTCTTTCAGTGTCAGGGGAATGAGATCTAGCTTGTTACTGTCTTTGGCATATGGATACACCATGGGAAGCTTGTGAGGTTCTCCCATGTGGGCAGGAAACTCTCAGTAGCTTGATAGTTTAATATTATTATTAAACTAAAACAATTGGGCTGGAGCAATAGCACAGCGGGTAGGGTGTTTGACTTGCATGATGCCGACCCGGTTCGATTCCTCTGCCCCTCTCAGAGAGCCTGGCCAGCTACTAAGAGTATCCTCCCCACATGGCAGTGCCTGGCAAGTTACCTGTGGCATATTGGATATGCCGAAAACAGTAATAAGTCTCACAATGGAGACACTACTGGTGCCCACTTGAGCAACTCGAGAGCAACGGGATAACAGTGATACAGTGATGATGATGATGATGATGATGATGATTTTTCTCTTTTGCATCACACCCAGCGATTCTTGGGGGTTTCTCTTGGCTCTGTACTCAAGAATTACTCCTGGCGGTGCCTCGGGGTTCCATATAGGATGCTGGAAATTGAACCCCGGTCAGGTGCATACAATGCCCTACCCGCTGTGCTATCACTCCAGCCCCTATTGGTTATTATTTTATTCACTTTGAACAGCACAGTATGCACTATGGAATATCTAACAGGCATATTAAGTGACCAGTGCCTATACATAGTTTATAATCTAAGGAAGATCCAAGTAATCACAGCATAATAAAGACACATACACAAGCACACACATAAACACACACATACAGGGTTAAGGTCACTGAAATACGCTTTCTAGTTCTATCACTTATCAAATATATGCTAGGCATCTGGTATATACCTATGCAGATAGTAGTTTTTAAAATAAAAATATAGTTTCAAGATAGATAAGCAGTATACACGACTACAAACCTTAGAGAAAAGAGAGGTTACTTTGGACAGCAATGGTGGGTAGAAATATTCGAGTCCATCCTTGAAGGACAACAAATGAGCTCTTGAGAGGGCAAATATTGAAGGGGAATCTGTACTCCACCCACATGAATGGAGAGACAATGGGAAGGAGACAATCTGGACCATCAATGGGGAGCAAGTTTGAATGTTCCAACACAGAGCTTTGTCTAGAGGGATGAGAATAAATCATACCCAAACTGCAGGATTTTACATTTTGTTCCCGATTCTGTGTTTGCTGTCTGGGGGGCCCTAGGGCCATACCCTAAAGTTAGGTCCTAGCCATTCTGGGGCTCAAACTAAGGACTCTGAATGCACACCTACACCATCACTCAGAACTATCTTCCTGGTTCAACAAATAGATGTTTTAATTTTTACTATTTTTATTTACTTATTCACTCATTTTTAGTTTATACCCAGTAAGGCTCAGGGACTACTCACTTCTGCTATACACTTGGAAGTTGATCCAGAGGTTGCTCTGAGGACAGACAGTGCCAGGGATTGAACTTGGGCTGTCTGCAGACACTCAGGACATTGAGCATCTGCTCCCTGCAGGTTTGTTTTAAAGAAAAACAATGCCTGTCAGTGATAAGCTTTTAGGGAGAGTAATTCCTGCATTTTCATCTGCCCTTTGCAGCCTAATTGGGAAACTTTGACATCGAGTTTTGTAGAGACTGCTTCTTAAATTTAATTAGAATATGCAAGTATATTATTGAATATCTGTCTCCTAATGTGAAAGCAGAGCTTCTACTCTCTATCTGGCTGCAGTTTATCGAATCAAACTCAACTCATCAAATTTCCAGATTGTATCCATAAAATTCTCCATACTTGGGGGCTGGAGCAATAGCATAGCCGGTAGGGCGTTTGCCTTACACACGGGTGACCCAGGTTCTATTTCCAGCATCCCATATGGTTCCCTGAGCATCACCAGGGGTAATTCCTGAGTGCATGAGCCAGGAGTCCCCCTGTGCATTGCCGAGTATGACCCAAAAAGCAAAAGAAAAAAAAATCTCCGTACTGGCTGAACATTACAATCAGTGAGGAAGTTATACAACACACACACACACACACACACACAAACACACACACCAAGGACCAAGGCCCCGATCCCTAAATATTCTCAGGGAAGAGGGGGGTGTATATAGATTTTTTTAAATTTTTTTTTATTTTTTTTTAAATTTTTTATTGAGTCACCATGTGGAAAGTTACAAAGTTTTCAGGTTTAAATCTCAGTTATACAATGCTCGAATACCCATCCCTTCACCAGTGCTCATATTCCACCACCAAGAATCCCAGTATAGCTCCACCCCACCCCCTCACACCCCTAACCCCCCCACGCCCCTAGCCCCCCCACCCTAAGCCCCCCGCCGCCTGTGTAACTAATAAATTTCACTTTACTTTCACTTTGATTGCATACAATATTTCAACAAAACTCACTATTATTGTTTAGAGAGTCTCTCCCCTAAAGTCAGACCTGCTGAAAAGGAAGCATTAGATAATCTGTTTTCCATTGCTGAGGATGAAGAGGTATGAGGTCGAGTGACCACACTTAGCGGCCTCTCAGTTTTGGGTTTCTGTAATTTAGTATTTTAGTAACTAAGTCCAGAGAGATATCTGCCAGAAGTTGCATCGTTGCCAACTTGTACTTCTCAGTTACATTATATTCCACATATGAGTGCAATCTTTCTATGTCTGTCTCTTTCTTTCTGACTCATTTCACTCAACATGATACTTTCCATGTTGATCCATTTATATGCAAATTTCATGACTTCATGTTTTCTGACAGCTACATAGTATTCCATTGTGTAGATGTACCAGAGTTTCTTTAACCAGTCATCTGTTTTGGGGCACTCTGGTTTTTTCCAGATTCTGGCTATTGTAAACAGTGCTGCAATGAACATAGAAATACATATGCCATCTCTACTATACCTTTTTGCCTCTCCGGGATATATTCCCAGGAGTGGTATTGCTGGGTCAAATGGAAGCTCAATTTCTAATTTTTTGAGAATCGTCCATATTGTTTTCCAAAAGGGCTGAACCAGTTGGCATTCCCACCAGCAGTGAAGAAGAGTCCCTTTCTCCCCGCATCCACGCCAACACCGGTTGCTTTTGTTTTTTGGGATGTGGGCCAGTCTCTGTGGTGTGAGATGATATCTCATGGTTGTTTTGATCTGCATTTCCCTGATGATTAGTGATGTGGAAAAAAGATCATACACCACAACCAAGTGGGATTCATCCCGGGGATGCAAGGATGGTTTAACATCTGGAAATCAATCAACATAATCCATCATATCAACAAAAGAAAAGATAAAAATCATATAATCATATCAATAGATGCAGAGAAAGCATTTGACAAGATCCAGCACCCCTTTATGATGAAAACTCTTGCCAAAATGGGTATAGAAGGGACCTTCCTCAATATAGTCAAAGCCATCTACCACAAGCCTACGGCAAGCATCATCCTCAATGGGGAAAAACTAAGACCCTTCCCTCTGAGAACAGGGGCAAGACAAGGATGCCCACTCTCTCCTCTTCTGTTCAATATAGTACTGGAAGTACTTGCAATAGCGATTAGGCAAGAAAAAGATATTAAGGGCATTCAGGTCGGAAAGGAAGAAATCAAGCTCTCACATTCACTGATGATATGATATTATACTTAGAAAACCCTAAAACGTCTACCAAGAAACTCCTAGAAACAATAGACTCGTATAGTAAAGTTGCAGGCTATATAGATTTTAAAGGAGAGCTTCACTTGAGGCCAGAGAGAGAGACATTTCAGTGGGTAAGGTGGGGCTGGTAGGGTATTTACCTTGCCCATGGTCAACTGAGTTAGATCCCCAGAACCCTAAAAAGACCCACAAGAGACCACCTCCAGGAGTGGTCCTGGAATGCAGGATCAGGAGCACTGTGGGATGTGGTCCAAAATCATAACAAAACAAAACACACTTCACAGGTAATACCTTCCGAAACTGAGAAAGAACTTTTAGCTCACATTATTCTTAGCAATTCTTTAAAACAAGGTGGAGGACAAAGTAGACTGTTCAGATATGATAATATCCTTGCTTCCCCTTGCACGGTTCTCATTAAATAAATATGCTACCATATGATCCTAATTATGAAGAAGTCACTGCTCGGTGCTAGAGCTCTCTGGGCCTCTCTTTGGTCCCTAGCTTTCTGCATTACCTTCTCAATGGACCGATTCAACAAATGACTCCAAGGATCAATCTAAATTTATTACGTATTTAAATAACACATTGGAAAACACGATGTACAGCTAATTCATTACCTCAGTGGAGGTCACATGCCTTTTCAAGGTAGAGACAATGGACTCCATTTGTGTGTATGTGTGTGTGTGCTTGTGTGTGCACATGTATGTGTGCATATCTGTGTGTATGCATGTGTGTATGCCTTAGATGAAACATAAGACTTCACATCATCTTCATTGAGCATGTACTCTTCACTGAGCCATGTTATACCAAGCAATTCTGCCTTCTCTTTCATTCTTTTATTTTTCATTTCTCTATATTCATTTCAGTAGCTACTTTGACTTCCCTCCCCTTTTAGACAGACAGATAGATAATGTTTTTGAATTATAGTAAGATACACAGTTACAAAGTTGTTCATGATTGGGTTTCAGTCATATAACTGCACAACACCAGTCCTTTCACCAGTGTACATTTTGCACCATTTATGTCCCCAGTTTCCCTCCCACTGTCCCCTGGCCCTATAGCAGGCACACTTCTCTTTGTCTCTCTCACTCTCTCTCCACCATGAGTTATTTTTTTAATCAGTTCAGAACATGCCATCTTATAGCTCATTCTTTCTCTCTGTCTCTCTCCCATTCCCGCCCCCATCTGTATCTGTGTACTGGTGTCATAAATTTGTCACTAAGTTTTTCTTATAAAAATATTCACATTTTAAAAAGAGCTCCAAAAGCAACAAAGTAACAATGTAGTAACAGTGGGAAAGTGGACCCTATAGCACAACTGTAGAAAAGTCACACATTGCAGCTCATTCAAAGCCTTACCATAAAAGATTTGGTGACCTGTCTAAATCGACTGGAACACTCTACAGGAGTGTTCTGAAAGCAACACCAAGATATTTAAAGAACCAAGGACCATAACATGAGTAGTAATTAAACCTGCTGGAGTTTATCCCAAGTAGGTGCCTCAATGTGTAAATAAACTAAAATCAATTCAAAGAGACAGAACTGAATGGGAGGAGTAGATGCCCATACTCTAGTTCTGACTCAGAAATAAGATGAAAATGGAACTAGAAAAGGGAAGATGACAAGTACACACAGAGATAGGAAACAAACCATAAGAGTCCAATTTTTATAGAGATCATAAATAATTTCCATATGAGATAATAAATAAGGTCAACTTGTGTGTATGAGGGAAGAGGGCAGAAGATTGTAAAAACATATTAGTGCCAATTTTAGTGTTTTGAAGTAGGGTGGGAGAAAAGACGAAAGATTTGGGGGTCGGTGAGTGAAAAAGAAGATAATTTATAAACGGCACGGGAGGAAGAGAAAAATGAATATGTTTATTGAGAGGGTGGTAGGCCGAGAACAAGGATTAATTTAAGATTTTGATTATGCATGTGAAAGGGTGACAGGAGGAAATAAAGACAGAAAGAATATGGAGGAGAGAAAGATGTGAAAGAGATGGTTAGATTAAGCACATGAGCAGGCATATTTGTCCTAGAAAGAGAAAGAATCTGTATCACCCTAATGCTAAAGGACAGTGCCAATGAGAAACATTTTTAGAAAAGTCAGAAGAATGAAGAATTGGAATACCTCAGGATTCTACCAACTAATTCCTGTTTTACCCTTTTTAAAGATGAATACTAGTTGTCTCCTACCAGGCTATCATGCAGGCCCAGCTCTGTGGGATGATGTATTTGTTGTATTAGGTCCCTCTAAAGCAGATTGACTTCTGACTTCCCGGATGCCCTGAACTCCTAGGCCTCCTCCTGAAAAACTACTAGAGTAAATCTAAAGTGAAGCTTATAACTCAACATCTTTTTAAGAATTGGCTTCTAAGTGAGAAAGGTACTGAAGTGCTGGGAAGATAGCTCAACAGACTGAGGGGGTGCTTTGATTATGACCTTTATCTTTTTATTTTTCTTTTTTGGTCACACCCAGCGATACACAAGGATTACTCCTGGCTCTGCACTCAGGAATTACTCCTGGCGGTGCTCCAAGGACCATATAGGATGCTGACAATTGAACCTGGGTTGGCCACGTATAAGCAAATGCTCTACCTTCTGTATTATTGATCCAGCCTCTAAAATATCTTTATATTTCAAAACACACGTACAAAATTTTTCCAATTAATTTTGGCATGTCACTATCTCCCCAGAACCTAGAATTCACTCTCTATTTAAGTATTGTGGATAACTAAACACCATTTTCCTTCTTCTCTTTTTCTAAATTAGAAGTACGTCCATTCCTGTTTGTCAGTATGTTCATTACGGTATAGTACACATGTTACGGAATTCTGGAAGCAAGGAAACAGGACGCCACGTTTCCATTGTTTGTATATTTTATTTCAACCCCAATACAATCTGCTGAGACACTAGGAAGATGAGATTTGGGAGAAATAACCCAAACTAAGTAAAAGGTGAAAGTGAAATACGGCAAGACTAGCCTTTTACATGCTATCATACTATTTTCAAAAATAAGAAAATCAATTCTGCAAAGATAGAATATTGTTTCAATAACTCAACAGTCTAAATAAAACAACCACAACTTATTAGGTTTCTTGCTCCTCAGAGAAGAGAACACGAATGAGGCCTCATTAATCTCGGGGGTGAAGAAAAACAATGGTACTAGCAGGTCTGATACCAATATGCCAGATTCATTGCCCTGTAGAGAACTGGGTCAATATATGCAGAGTGCCCCAATCATGTGGAGAAGAGCACTGAGGCCTTTGCTGCATGGAGTCCTCTGGGATGGCTAATTAATTATGCTGAAGTAGAAAACTCTAGCAAAGTTGGAGGGTGCTGTAAAGGTGGGCCAGAAATAAATACTAAGTATTAATATTTTTGGAGAAGCTGACTCTCTTCTATCTACACCAAGAGGCTTAGGACTTGGCCTCATTCTCTCCAGTGAAAGGAGTGGGGTATGCCAGTGCATACGTCCCAGCCCAGAAGACAGAGCTATGGCATTATATACAAGCCTCCCATTTACCATAGTTTAAGAGAATCTCAAATCATAGTCTGGTTTGGGTTTTGGTTTTATTAGTGTGGTGCCAGGGATCACACTTAGGGCATGTACTCTATTACTGTCTCACATCCCCGGCAGCTTTTGTCATATATAAAGTCAGTATTTATGTGACAAAACCTATATTACAAATAAATCTAAAAAATATTACCTATTCATGAGCTCTGTGAATTGCAGGAAGAAGGTCAAGCTGAACAGGTAGCTACTGTTTAAGAAGAGCTAATGAATGAAATCGCGAGTGTTAATTTAAATGTAATGAGTAATCTCAAGGAGATGCAATTACAAAATAAGAATAATAATTACTTGAACTGAAAATAATGATTTTCAGAATACGAAATCAAATAGAAGAATTGAAAGGAGAGTAGCCACTGCTGAGAACTGAATTTGTTGTCTGAAATAGCATTTTTAAAGGAAATGGAGGAAAATAAGTAATAAAATAAGAGACTAAGATGAAGTTCTAGGTGACATAATATGCAAAGAAGCAGAATTTTAGATGGGGGAAATTCAGCATGGGATGGAAGTGATAATCAAGAGAATAATGGAATAAAAAGTCCCTGCACTAAAGAAAGCCTTGTGCTTTCTGACTGAATGGGCTTGCTAAGACTCAGACAGGATTAATTTTACAAAAAGCCACACACCTAGACATAATCAGGGGAAATGTCTGACCTCCAATGCTAATGAAAAATTCTTTCTTCTAACCAGAACAAAAAATAGTTTTCTTACAAAAGGAAGATTATCAGACTATGCTATTTATAAAAAAGGACAGTGATCCAAGAATCTTTATTTCAGCCAATATAATACTCAAATGTTAAGAAGAAAGGACAATGGCTCTCGACAAGCAAGGGTTCAGAAAAATGTGCCACCCATGCACTGATATTTTATCTGAAGAAAATACTAAAGGAAGTACTCCCAACTTCATAAAAATTCAATCAGAGGCAAATCTCTTCCTAAGAAGAGGAAAGAAAAGTACAATCAACAGTGTTAAGCAAGTTGTTTTAATTTGTTTGACAACAATTCCTTAGCTAAGAGTTTGAAATTATAAAACAGGGTACTTATAATTGAAAGCATAGTATGGAGAAATTATCTATCTATCCAACTACCACCTACCTATCATTAATAAATTTTGGTAAAGACCTGAGACTAAAAAATTAACTATTCAACAAAACTATTCAACAACAGGAAATATGCAGGGAAGAAAACTGTGGGATTTTTCAAAGAGTGAACCTAAAAATCTTGCAAAGAACATGAGGAGGGATTAGGGAAAATGAGCAAGAAGAATGCAGCATAGCAGGGCCGAGGAGCTGCCCTAGCCGGCCACCTTCATAATCTGACAACATATAAACTGGGGAATTTTTGCTTACCTATACTCATGAGCAGCATATTAAATGATTACTTTTAATGGAGTAAAAAATAACATAAAAATAAAAAAATCCAACAAAATACACGAGACAAAATGAAATACTATCAAAAAACATGACTTTTGAATGTGTAAATTAGTTAAATCACCTATATGTTTTTTAAAAGGCATACAGATTATGTTCTGAAAATCAAGTAGCAGGGAAAGAATAAAACCAAACTTGTAGTTGCAATTTAATGTTAAGAACAAATAATTAGGTCAAACTTAACAAAAAGTGCTATAAAGTAACAAACAAAATTCCCAGCACTATATAGCAAACCAGGTAAGAACCAAATATAATTTCAAAGTCTAAGGCTTACAATTGGAGGAAACAGAACTTGTAGATAATGTGAAGACTACAGTTAAGAGTAATTAGGTAGAGGCCTTTCCACTGCTGCAGGAGCATGATCCCGGAGGCCAGCTAAACTACTCTGGGCACCAGCAGCTCGCAGAAATGTCTCTAGACTGTGAACTGAGCCACTGCCCCATGATGCACCAGGAAGGGAAAGGTTTTTCTTTCTCGGCTTTTCCATTTTATGAGCACCACAAAAGGGAAGTAAAGCTTGCAGTGATGCAATTTCTGGCAGAAATTTCCCTGGACTTAGTTACTAAGATACAGAAATCCAAAACTGCACGACCACATATCTCTTAATTGTCGGCAATGCAAAACATCAAATGGTTCCTTTTCAACAGGTCTGACTTTGGGGGGGAAACTCCAAACAATAATAGTAATATTTTTCAACAAAAATAATATTTTTGTTGAAATATTGAAAATAATCAAAGTAAAGTAAAATCTGTCAGCTACACAGGCAATGTGGGGGTGGGCGGAGGTATACTGGGGCTCCTGGTGGTGTAATATGTGCACTGGTGATGGGATGGGTGTTGAGCACTGTATAACAGACTTAAGACTGAAAGCTCTGTAACTTTCCACATGGTGATTCAATAAAAAAAAAATAAGAGTAATTAGGTAGATAATTGCTGGGCTATTTTACATGCTCATGTAGGACATGTATTCTTTTCATATACTCTGGAATATACTGGACATCCAATGGGTCACAAGAAAGTCACTTTAGTAATTCATCTCCTGCCCTAAATGGTGATTTATTCACTGGATTTTTTTCTTACTAGAATCCAATAAATTAATGCATCAGTCACCAAACATACAGTCTACTTGGCTCCTTCTTCTACTGCTGATATTTTCAGGAAAGTGACAGTCAACTTGAGTTAGAGAGAAAACTTAGTTCAATGGGATGAGATGGTACTGATGCATCAGACTCCCGTCTCCCCTTTCCTGACTCAGCTGAGATATGCTGGAGTCAACAGTTTCCCTCATCCACTTTAGTCTTCCTTTTAATATTTTATAAGGCTTATATATTTATAAGGATTTTAGGCGGCATGACCTTATAGTCTAGCCCACTGATATGCCGAAAGGAGCATACCTGTGTTTGGTTTTAACATACTTTCTTGTATTCTCTGATATACATTCTCCATCCCTCTTGGAGAGCCCGGGCAGCTACCGAGAGTATCCCGCCCGCAAGGAAGAGCCAGGCAAGCTCCCCGTGGCGTATTCGATATGCCAAATACAGTAACAATAACAGGTCTCATTCCCCTGACCCTGAAAGAGCCTCCAATTGTTGGGAAAGACGAGTAAGGAGAGGCTGCTAAAATATCAGGGATGGGACGAATGGAGACATTACTGGCACCCGCTTGAGCAAATTAACAATGGGATGACAGTGATACAGTGATTTTATATTAACAGTCCCCAAATAAAAGATCCGAGTAGTCCAAGGTGTTTCTGTCTGTCTGTCTGTCACGGTCTCTCACTTATATAAACACCTGCAATCTGCAGTTAAATCATGATAAACTGTGGGCTCTAGCTGCAGACTGATATTTTTTGACATATAAAACCTTATATACATTTGACAAGTTAGATTTTTCTCACGAACCATTATTTTCCTCAAAGTAGGATAATTTAAAGAAAAATATTTTCAGTATAAAATATACATAACAATCCAGAGACTTTTAAAGTTTCTAAGTAGTTTTACTGAACACAGATTAAAAAGTTGATGATGACTATTTGAATTCTCTGTTTTTCACTTAAGTAAGTGAAATTTACCTGAAAGGATTTTTAGCTTTATCTAAGGACTTAATGGTTCTCTTTCCCTTTATCTCAAAGCAGAAGAGCATAAAGTTTTGATAAGCATACGGGATTCTTGGACAGCTACTCTATTATACTGTTTTCATTGATAAATACTGGCACATTCTTTTCTGTTCCAGTATAAGGAGGAGCTGCAGAACCATATCTTTCATAGATGCAGCCTAATTATTCTAGTTGGTGGGATGAAGCAATGCTACATTCAGTGATTTGAGGCTGAAGTTAGCCATGGTAAGAATGCTGCACAGAAACTGGTAAATGTGACAAATCAGGGTTCATGAGCACACTACTAAATTATGCCCAGTTACACAAACATTTGTTTTTGTGCTCTATATATGTAATTACTATTACTTATCCTGTTTTTTTGTGTGTGTATGTGTGTACACTTTCCAAACTTTTCTTAGCATATTCTAATTTTTGTCACAATCAGTTGACTTGACAGTCCAGTATCACATACTCTAGTGGGAATAAATGAACTCAATAAAGTCCCATTAGGATCTGATTATGTTCACAATTCTTTGAGGGAGGTGTGAGGCTGGAGAGATGACACAGTGGGTAGGATGCTTTCCTTGCATGTAGCTAACCTAAGTTTGGCTTTTACCTCTGGCCCCCTGAGTCCAGCCAGGAGTACTTACTTAGCACAGAGCTAGGGGTAAACCCTGAGCATGCTGGACGTGGCCTAAAAACAAATAAACCAAAATCTGATTATACTCCACTTGAGTAAATTACTTTATTTTAAAGATATCTGATTTTGAGTTAGGGAGATAACAATGGACTGAGTGCATGTTTTGCATGTATGGATCCCAGGTTCAAATTCTGATACTATATGGCCTTTGAAGTCTTAATAGAGATTCCCAGATACCTACCCCACCCCCCAAAATAGAAATTTAATTTTAAAAAGTCACAAGATCCTTAAATTAATAATTGGGGAAATGTTAAATCTGAAAATGCATCTTATAAATTTATAAAGAATAAAATGTATTTTGCTTAAGTCAAGTTAAAATGTGATCGTGTCTATATTTTCATAGTACTGAATATTTCTAACTTCTACTTTCAAGAACAACTAATTGAATTTTCAAAGGAATGTTGGAATGGCATTTCAGTGAATAAGTATTTTCCATATCATGCCCTAATAAAACTTGGAGACCTCTTATTATATAAAAACATATTTTATTAAGGATTTTTATTCCTGATAAAGTGCTAAAACATTCTTGCTATTGCATACAATTTAACACTCCTAAGCAGGAGCAGACTTAAGTTCTTAATGGAATTAATCAATGTCCGGCAGATTATAGCCAGTCTTAGGTTTAGAGCTGGCAAATATGCTTATCAGAATCATGTGTAGGAACATGAACTGAAATTCCTTCATTTGCATCCAAAACATATCCAGAAAAATAATAAAGGCAAAGACAAGGTCAGAAACCAGCAGCGTAAGTTGAACACTGATGGATGTGCAGAAGTCTAAAAGATGGATTTGTGTTGGGAGTTGAAATCCTGATAAGGGGGTTGTCAGAACATGTGGAGTCTGGCTGGAAAGTTTTTAAGTTGTTTTTGGCCTTTGCAATTACTGTTCTTGCCAGCTCATGAAGGGACTTATCTTCCGTCCCCCTACCACTAACTCTCCCTACTTCTCTAACGACAATTCAATTTATTTTTATGACAGAGATCAGTTTCCGAGATTTGAATGAAGTCAGCTATCTGTCCTGTATTTGACTTACAGAAAAACACTATTTAAACAAACAAGCCCAAACTCCCAAATTATTCTGATTTAATACATTTCCTTAATGCCATGTATGTCTGAGATTATGTGTGTGTGTGTGTGTGTGTGTGTGTGTGTGTGTGTTTAATTTTCTCAGCTACCTTCTATGAACTGAGAAAGGCCTTCTTTTGTTTGAATGTGACAGATCAGTTAGAACTCTGGCAACTACCATTTACAGCTATTGATTTCAATGTGACATTAAAGGCCCCAAATTCAACCATTATTCTCTTCAATTGTCACAAACAAAGGTTAATAATAGTTGAGTTGGACTGAAGAAATCAAGTAAAGATTGCCAACTGAAATTAGCACGTCATTTCTCTTGACTCTAAACGTCAGTGTTAGGGTCTATGCTCCTCAGATTATATGTACATTATCATCATTTAAAAAAAGTGTCTTTTCCCAAAGGTAATCTGAAATCCCAGAAAAGAAAATGTAGTTTCATAAGAAATCATGCCATTTAAAATAATAAATAATTTAAAAATATACTTCTTCTTGCACAGAGTAACAACATTTCGTTTTGTTGCCTCTACTGCAGTAAAATAGTGTTTCTCATAACTGTAAAAAGTGGTATGTAGCATGATTAAACAATATTTCAACCCTTTAGTTCATTCAGAGGTTACCAGCTAGAGGGAAGAAAGGTTTGATTAGGTTTATGTCTTCCATGAGGAATTTTAAAGGAAAGCATAGAACTTCTTTAATATATGAGTGCTGAAGCTGCAAATGGCTTTCTCTCATGGGCAGGTATGGGAAAAACCAAGTCCCTTTACTATAATAAATAGGCAGAAAATAGCTGGTGAGATATTATAAATCTTTACAAAAGCAATGGCAAATTTTAAAAGTCTACAAGTCTTTATAATTTTAACTTGTTTGTACTTTTATCATTATTTACTACTTATTTGTCCTATTGGCAAGTGGTAACTAAAGTTTCATATGCTAGAATCACTGTAAAACTTTTAAGAGGTATTTTTAAAAATTTTCCTTTTAACCACTATTGATCAATACATTAGCATTTCATATTTATAGAACACTTTAAGATTATGCTTCTGAATAGATAGAAACCATTTTGGAGATATTTCCTAGAAAGGAAATTTAGAGCAAGTCAATGAATGCAAAATAATTCATTACCAATCATTATTTCTTTTTTCATTTTTTGTTTTTGCTTTTTGGGTCACACTCGGTGATGCACAGGGGTTACTCCTGGCTCTGCACTCAGGAATTACTCCTGGCGGTGCTCAGAGGACCATATGGGATTCTGGGACTTGAACCTGGGATGGCCGTGTTCAAGGCAAATGCCCTACCTGCTGTGCTATTGCTCCAGCAGCCCCCCCCCCCCGATCATTATTCCTAAGCATATGATCATTATTTCTAAAAAGAAATCAAAGAATGAAATAAAATTTAACCTGTACTTTCAGGAAACATTCTAAGGAATTATGGACGTGGGGCAATTTAATTCAAAACAAACATGGTTTTTAATTGGGATGAACAGACCAACATTTGGACTTGAATTTATATTACATAATAATATTTTCTTTTATAATAATTAAAGAAAATCATTGTGATTATAGAGTATTGTCCTGTGAACTCTATTATAAAAGTGTACATTCAAAGGGCTGATGAGACACTGTAGCACTGAAGGTTCTTGCACGGCATTCAGCTAACCTGTTTGACCTCTGCTATTGCTTATGGTTCCCTCAGCAAACACCAAGAACAAGCTCTGAGCACAGCAAGTATGACTCAAACAAAGCAAAGTCCTTTCCGATCTTAGTTATTGGTATAATTGATATATTTATCATACATGTAGTCAGAATCAAATACACATCACATACTGCTTGTGATCTTTTAACTTTTCCCCTGATTACGATGCATAATTATCCTCTTAAAAGGTGGCAAGCTATCCTGTCTAAACATATACAACTTATTCAATATTTTTTCTTCAAAATGAACTGTATGTTTCCCTTTTTTGTGTTATTACAACAAGGATTCCATTCAAGTACACTATATATGTAGGTGCAGATATTATACTTTGTATAGAATGAATTCTTGGGTATAGTTGGTGGACCTGTTTATTCTCAAATATTTACTGAAATAGGCAAAATACTTTACCAATGATTACCAGGTTTTAATGTAAATGTTCCTGCTTATTATCAATAGCATAGAAAGTTATAGACCCTTTGTCAATTTATTTGGTGAAAAACTGAATTAAAGCAAGACTACTGATCTCTCCTTAATTTTTATTTCTATGCTGGTCATTTGGGTTGAATGTCATTTCTTATTTACTCAGCATATAAAAATTCTGCTTCATGGAAAACCCTGCCTACCTTTTATTGAAATATCTGTATTTTTTACAATTATCTAGAGATCGTTTTCTAGCTTTTTTTAGGCAAATAGAAGATGAAAACTCCCTATACTTTCTACCTACAGAGAGACAATATTTTTGTCCTCTTATTAATAACAATGAGGATGTAAAATAATTTCTCCATTCTTTATTATCACTGCTGCATGTCATTCAACTATCTGGGCTTTACATTTCACTGTATCTTTAAATGTTCATCCACAACTATAGTTTTAGCACTTTAATCAAAATAAAATGGAAATATGAGAAAAACTGATATCCTTTCACTAAGTAAAAATTGACCTTGGATGTTCAAAATAAGAATGAAATTACAGCAGAGCTTCTCAGTCAGCACTGGATCATGAAGAATGTATGAGTGTGAAAATACCTTTCCACTGACAATAAAAAATCAGGACAAAAACAATGGTACCTCAAAAACACTTGGATGTTAAATAACTCTATTCAAAGAAATATGTTACATGGATTTCAATTTTGTAAAATCCTGAGATGAATTCTATAATTAATTACATTTTATACAGGAGAAAATAATTATGTTATTTGTGTAAAATATACATATGTGTATGTGTGTGTATCAGCACAACACAAATATATCTAACATAAAGAATGCACAAACCTTGAATCAAACAATATAGTTGTGGAGCCTATTCTTTTAATAATTGTGAAACCTGTTTATGGAAAATATAAAGTTATAAATGATTTGCATTTAAGATATAAGCTATTTGGATAATATTCTTCCAAATCCCCTGCCTTCAACACAATGTAGACATTTTTTTCATTACACAGACAGAATAAATCAAATTGAATGTTTATAAAATTTTGATATTAAATTCTTATATTTGTTATTCCTTGCTTTATTAAAGTTTATTGCATATATTTATATATCAAAACATTATAATTTAACAAGAAATAATTTTGTATTGTGAGCCTGACAAGCTATCTGTATTCGATAAGTCAAAAATAGTAACAACAAGCCTCACAATGGAGACGTTACTGGTGCCCGCTCGAGCAAATTGATGAGCAACAGGATGTCAGTGATACAGAGATATTGAATAACACCTCTTTTCTATAAGGTATTTCATTTCCCTAAATATCATGTTCCTAATATTAATTTATATACACATACACACTGCATATATGTGTGCATATATATATACATATGTGTATACATATATATATACACACACAACTAATATAATGGATCCATATACCATTCCTTTTAATACTGTATAGTATTCCACTACATAATCATACTCATGTGTCACTAAACAGAATATATTTTCAGAAAGGTGTCACTAAGGGATTCTGTTAAAACATCATAGTTACAAAAGATGAGATAACACATTCTACTAGATTCCTAGGCAATACAGCACAGCCTATAGGAATCATAGTTGTGTATATAATTCATTGTCACTTAATATCAAAATTCAACACATGAGTGTGTATTGTAATTTTTTTAATGTAAATTGAGCCTGGGTCAGGTGCATACAAGGCAAGTACCGTGCCTGTTGTAATTTCTCTTTAGCCACACTGCCATTAGATGTTTTTGCCCATTTTCCTATTTACAGATTTTTAACTTGAAAAACTGCATGCATCAGAAATATTACTTCTTTAACTGTGATTTGTTGAAAAAATTACAAAGAAGAAAATATCTGATTTCCTTATATTTTCATATCTATCTTTTCCTTTCTGATTGTGCTTTTCTCCCTTGTTGAAGGAATGTTGGCAGATCCTGAATTTGTTAAGAACAAATTCTCCAACATTGTTTCCTAAAAGTTTATAGGATTACTTATCACATTTGAAGACTGAACTACTTGTATTTGACTTTTTGCTTATATAACAATTTTCACAGAATGTTTAATTATTAGTTTAACATGGCTGTACTTGTTGGCAATTACAAACACTGTATTCTCCAATTCTGCCCAATTTATCTCAGCCTCTGCCAAAACCACTTCTAACAATTTATAAGTATTGCTGACACCAGTTAAGGCAATATCAATGCATATAAGTGATAAGAACAATGTCTAATACAGCACAAATGCCATATGAATATTTATTAAAGGCATCACTACTAGAATTTAATACCATGGCTAGTCTTATCTCTTTATCATACACATACATTTTAGATTAAATTGGTTTATTTCAAATATAATTCTCCTGGGCTTTTATTTGGATTTGCAATAAATCTAGAGATCAATGTGATAAAAATGAAAAACTTCATATTTTATATATGAAGATATATATTTTTCAAACATAGGGTTCCATTTTCATATGTAGAATAAATATGAAAGTATAGTTGTACTTATCTTTTTTTTTTTTTTGCCTTTTGGGCCACACTCAGAGATGCTCAAGGGCTACTCATGGTTCTGCACTCAGGAATTACTCCTGGCAGTGCTTGGGGGACCATACAAGATGCTGGGAAACAAACCCAGGTTGGCCGTGTGCAGGCAAATGCCCTATTCACTGTACTATCTCTATGATCCCTGTACTCATCTTAAAGCCTTGTCTATCATTTTACCCATAAAGATTAATATATTCTGCATTCATTTTGCATGGTTGATAACTTTAAGAAAATCCCTTACTATTAATAGTGGTTTTGAAAATTATAGATATTAAAATTTGTAAAATAAATCCGTATTTTAGGTGATTATATTATTTTTTCCTGTTTTCTGTTAAATAATGAGATTTTATTTTTTCTTTTTGGTTTAAAGCAGCTTTCAATTGTTTTATTGAACAATTAAACTTTTAATTGTTTGCCACACGTGGTATGGAAAATTCAACTTTATGTGTTGCTGGATTAAATATGATAATCTTTTATTTCAATATATGGGTTATGTCTATTTCAAAAAACGGGTTAAGGTGGCATGCCTGTTTCACTACGATCCAAATATTTTTAATCTTTTCTCTAGTAATTATGATTTTCTAAAAATATCTTTGGAAGGCCTGATGTTTCCTATGCACTCAAGATCAATCTTACTCCAATGTTGGTCGGTCATTCTAGAGTTAAAATGGAAGTTAGGAATATTCTTGACTAATTAGGTTTCAAACTGTTTTTTCTTGTATAGTCCATTCATGGATGTTAAGAAGTCATCGTCATAATTAAGATTGTTGAAAAAATTCATTTCCAAGAGAATATTTTCCATCCACAAACAGAGGCGAAATTAAATGCCCGATTAACAAACATAATGTCCTCCTTAATAATTCTCAGCACTCTGGTAATTCTGTTAATACTGCCACGCTATCTACAATTCTTTCCTTTTGTTTCATGTTTTGAATAATTCAATTAAAAATGACAAAGCAATAACAAGGGATTAAATGTTGTTGAACTGTAATTCAAAATAAAAACATAAGCTCTTTGGGAGTATTTATGAAAAATTCTACACAACCTTTCCAAGTATCTGAGATTTTTGGATTGTATAAAATAAACTGTAAGCTACTTAACTTAGTTATCCTGCTTCCTCTTCCTCTGTGGTACTCAATTCTATGAATAAGGAAAATAAATCTATGAAGCTGAGTAAAGTTTCAGTAAAAGATACCATTTAGGAAGGCTCTGCAAGATATCTCTAGCCGCCATCAAAGAAAGGGTGATGTTTTTCCTCCTTTTCCCTCCTGTATTGTAAAAAAAATAATTCCAACAAACAAACAAAATCATTTGCTCTAATTTGAATAATGAACAACTGAAATGCCTGAGCAAGGTCATGTGCCAATATCTATAATTGGCCTTCCATCTGGAAACTATTAACCATCAGGGCAATGTGACATATATGAGAAGAGCAAACTTTATATTTAGGAAGTATTTACTCAAATAATAGAGCCAGGACATAAGTTACTATTATGCACCACAAACTCATGTCATGCACAGAGGAATTTTTACAGCAAAAGTAATATTGATCCAGAAGTTAACCTGATGTAAATGGTGTTTGTGTTCTTATCAGAAGTAATTATGAGGAAAAAACACAGTGAGAAAATCACCTATTCTTCCACCAAGTTCCAAATTCTTTAGCAAACAATATGTACCCTTTTCTAAGAAATGATTTTCTAGGGGCTGGAGAGATAACACTTTGGGTAGGGTGTTTGCCTTGCACGCGGCCAACCCGGGTTCGATTCCCAGCATCCCTTATGGTCCCCTGAGTACCGCCAGGAGTAATTCCTGAGTGCAGAGCCAGGAGTAACCCCTGTGCATCGCCAGGTGTGACCCAAAATGGAAAAAAAAAACCTGTCAGAAATGATTTTCTAAAAATCTAAGAAATGAGCTTCCCTAGCACCTAGCAATTCTACTTTTTTTTTCTTTTTGGGTCACACACGGCTATACACAGGGGTTACTCCTGGCTCATGCACTCAGGAATTACTCCTGGTAGTGCTGGGGAGACCATCTGGGATGCTGGAAATCAAACCCGGGTCGGCCACAGGCAAGGCAAACGCCCTTCCTGCTGTGCTATCGCTCCAGCCCCAGCAATTCTACTTCTTGGTATCTATCCCAAAAGTCAAAAATCACTCTTTTGAAAAGAAATTTGTGTGTCTATGTTCATGCAGGCACTATTCATCACAAGCAGAATGTGGAAATAGCCCGTATGACCAACAACAAATTAACTGAATAAAAAAACCTAATATACACATAATGGAATACTACTTAGCTATAAGAAAAGATAAAATCATGCAATTTGTTCTGCTAAGTGATATGCTGAGTGAAATAGGCTAGAAAGAGAAAAACAGATAAACATAGTAAGGTGATGAGAATACCAAAGGTAACAGAACCTGAGAACTATTCTTAAAAAACTGAGTTTCTACAGCTGGGTAAGAGGGGTGTATGGGTCAAGGAAGAGGTGCGAATGGGAGGGGACCTGGGATAATGGTGGACGGACTCCAATACTCTGGTAGAGAAACCCTATACTAAGCAATATTTTAAATTACAGTGCCTCAAATAAAGAAACAACAATAACAACACACACACACACACACACACACACAGGTACAGGGCCCAGACCAGCAGAGCAAGTGTTAAATTACATGCCTTGCATATGGCCGACCCTGGTTTGATTTCCAGCACCACATATTGGCTGCCAGGTGGATCCGAAGCACATTCTTAGGCCCTTACATTTGGCACAGCTGGCTGAAAATCATCAGCATTACTGCTAGTAACTACACCTCCCACCACCACCAAAAAATAAAAAAGGAAAAAGAAAAAGAAAAAAGGAAAATCACTAAGAAATAATGATCGAACCCAGCATCATTTACAGCTATGTAGTAGAGGTAAATGATGCAGGTTTGTGGTCATACACTCTATCATGACTGGGATTTCTGACAAGCTGTTTAAAATTTCAATGCCTGGTTTCTTTATCTGCAAACATGAGGAGGATGGTAGGGCTAGCTAAGGGGTTGTTTGAGAGCTAAATAATATAATCTCTCCCTAATATATTGGCATGTTTCCCAACATGTAATAAGCCCTACAAGCATAAGAGTTGTTGCTAGAAGTACTATAAACCAATCTTACATACTCTCAAAGACAATCATAAACCAAGGATAGATTAAATAAGAAAATAATAGCACACAAGTGAAAAAGAAGACATAATTAAAGATATAAAAATACAAAATTATATATTTTAGTCATTCACTTTTTAATTTAAAAGTAAAAAAAATCTCACATTCTAAGAAATTTTTTTTCCTTCAGTGAAATGTAGTTTCAAACCTGAGGGCTACTGCTCCTAAGAACCAAAAGAATTAAGTATGATGGAGAGCGAGGGGAGTGAGAGTAGGGCTCTTGATTTGCAAATGTCTGGCCCAGATTGAAGCCTCATCATCCCATAAGGCCCCCTTTGCCTCTCCAAAAGTAATTCCTGATGTCAGAGCCAGGAGTAAGCCCTGAGCACAGCTGGGCATGGCCCCAGATCAACCAACGAACAAACAAGAATGACAAGAGAGATATCCAAAGAGAAAAGAGAAGAAAAAGAAACTCACAAGGAAACTGAAACCTTAATTCAATAAAATGAAACTTTATTATAAAATCAACTGAGGTGCCATTGGTAAAAGGGAAGAAATTACCTCAAGTCATAATATTTGATTCAAAGATTCTCACAATATACGACCAATTTCTAAAACTAATAACTAATCTAGCCCTGGGACTGGAACAGCGGGTAGGACATTTGCCTTGCATGTGGCCTACCCGGGTTCGATTCCCAGCATCCCACATGGTCCCCTGAGCACCGCTAGGAGTAATTCCTGAGTGCAGAGCCAGAAGTAACTCCTGTGCATCACCAGGTGTGACCCAAAAAGCAAAAAACAAAAACCAAAAAAACACCTAATCTAACCCTCCTAATTTGCCCACTTCACTTTTTTAGGTTCATAATGTATACTGCAATATACCAACATATATGGTCCTCTAAATACTGCCAGGTGTGATACCTGAAGACAGAGCCAGGAATAAACCCTTAACCCAACTGGACCTAGCCTCCTAACTCCTCAAATTAAATTAATAAAATAAACTGTGTGGCTTTTGTAGGAAATTCTGAGGTAATTTAAACTTGGGGTAAAGGATAAATACCTTGTTTTATAGATATAACAGGTTAAAAAAACATATTTGTTTCTATTGTTTTATTGTCATTTGCTGGGGCTATACATGGCAGTGCTCAGGGCTCAATCTTGGCTCTGTGCTCAGAAACCACTCCCTGTGGTGCTGAGAATTATATGTGGAGCCAGGGATTGTACAGATGTCAGCACATGCAACCAAGAACATTAACCTCTGTGCTATCCCTCTAGCCCCAATATTTTGTTTTGAAAGATGACACATTTTATACTAAAATTGGTACCAATTGAGACAGAAAAAAATTAAGCTTCCATTAGTAAAGATATAATAGGTCACTAAGTCAAGAGAGTGATTCATGGTTATTTTAGATGACCCCATAGATTGAGTTTAAAAATGTTTTCCTTGAATTACTTGGTTTTTGTTGTGGTGGTGGTTGCTTAAAATGAATTTGGTTTATAAACAAAGGAATAGAAGATCCACGACAGATTAATACTCATAACTCTTCAAATATACCAAAGTAAACAGACTAGTAGCAGTGGTTTATCAAGTCAGAAACAGGAACAACATGAATAAAACCTTTGTAGGGTGAACTAGGTAAACTCAAAACTCCATTTTGTTTTATAGAATCAGGTGTAAAAGTCCTGCCCTTTAGAAATAAATCTGTGGCAGGGTTTGTGAATGCCTCGCTTCTATTCTGTCTGCATCCACAATTTTTTTCCTGTGACAGATGATAAGATCACAAGTACCTCACTTACCATGTCCACTTTTATTTATTTATTGACTTTTAGGCCATACTTGGCAGTGCTCAGGGGTTACTCCTGGTTCTGTACTCAAAACTTAAGTCACAAGAACAAAAGAAGAAAGTCATAAAATTAAAAACTTCATTTCAAATTTTGGGACATAAGGAAGAATGTGTAAATTTCAAATATGAGCAAAAGGAGCATAAATATAGGAGGTGGCATTTTTTGCTTGTTTTTGTGTTACAGGCAAAAGCACCAAGGGTTTATCTCTGGCTCTGTGCTTAGGGGTCCTTAAGGCGGGAGACCTCCTTTGAGTGGGAAAAATGTGTAACTTATATTAATTGTCATAGCACCACTAATAAAAATAACAAATAGAACTGCAAATGGCAATAACTGGATACAATAAGTAAATTAATTAGAAAGAAAAATTAACAAAAATATGAAATAACAGAGATAGAAACAAATCATAGGTGATTCAGGAGAAAAAGAATTAAAAGAAGAAAAATTTTTATAAAGAGAACACAAATTCCAAATAAAATAAAAGTGAAAGGGAAACATTTAAAAGTAACAAAGAACTAGATATTGCAAAGGGAATAGTTCAATTGTGGACTTTTATTTAATTCATTGATAGTTGTTAAGTAAACATATTAATATAAATTCAATTACTGCGGATATTACAAAAGTCAATACCAAAGAAAAACTGAGATTGCTGTTTCTATTATATTTTTAATTGCAACACAAAAGTTGGAATGAAGAATCTGTCAAATGTGGGATTTCACTGCCAAGATATGATCATTCTAGTGCACTAGTGTAAATTTATGTAGAAAAGCTGGAATCCTTTTGCAAATAATCTAAATAAAAAACCAAAGTACTCGGTCCAAAGGGATCAAGAAAAAAGTGAGATGGCAGGGGAATAAATATTAGTATGTGATATGTCAACCGAAAAGGAAAAAAATAAGAATAAGAAACTACAGAATGCAAAAAAGCAAGGTAAAATTGATTATGCTAAGTGTCCCCAACCTCTGCAAGATTCCAGTCACATAATGGTTGCTCAATTAATAATAAGTGACTGAACTGAGTGAGCAGATATTGCAGTCACGACAACTATCTTCACAGGCTGTGTTCATCAATAAGAAATCACTAGAGGTTATAAAAAACAAGATAAGTTTGCAAGGAAGAATGTCACCAAAAAACACTTTGGAGCTAACCTATTCTTGGAGAAAAGTTGACACATTTAATAATCTGAAATTGGGAGAGAAAAACTCACATGCTCTATGTAAAATGATCTACTGCAAAGAAATGGAGCTGTTGCTAATAATTTCACTGTTTGCTGTGAGTGCTTTTCATTGCCATCATCCTTGGCACTACTCAGGACACATGTCTGGGAATCTTGGAACCAAAACGAGCTGTGCCCACAGAAAAGCAGAGCTATCCTGAAGGGAAAATGACAACCATACAACACCATGTAAAAGAATGTCAACAGAAAGAATTTATTTTATTTTACTTGATGTTTCTTTCTATGAGACAATACGTTGAAAGGGAAAGAAATATGAAGCAAATAACTACATGCCAGAAAAGGAGAACAAGGCTCAGAACACACAGGCCCAAGAAAGCGGGGGTGGGGAGCCCACACAGGCAGAAACAAGGCAACAGAAAGGACAAAACCCTCAGCAGAAAAGAACTGTCAGACACAAAACCCTCAAAAGATGGTGGAGGGGGGCCAGGGACAGGGGCAAGATGACAGGATGGAAAGGCATGCAATCTGGTAAGACAGAGAAACCAAAATTTCAAGTAATGGATATCTTAACACCCCTGCTATTGCACCAGTGTATTGTGTGATGGTCTTACGGAGCAGTGCATAATTTCTTATGGCCACTCACAGCCAGGCTGCTATAAAGGGCGGCAGTGGCAGCACCCTTTACTTCGGTATCCCTGTCATCCAGTTGTTCATCGATTTACTCGAGCAGGTGCCAATAATGTCTCCATTTGTCCCAGCCCTGAGATTTTAGCAGCTTCTCCTTGTCTTTCCCAACGATTGGAGGTTCTTTCAGGGTCAGGGGAATGAGATATGTTATTGTTACTGTTTTTTGCATATCGAATACACCACTCTGGAGCTTACCCAGCTCTGCCGTTTGGGCAGAATACTCTTGGTAGCTTGCTGGGCTCTCCGAGAGGCATATACTCCCCACCACTGGATGGCTTAATGATCTACCTTTATGGAGGAGCAAGGCCATGGGATGGTAGGGAAGGACGGAAGCACTCAGGACTGGATGGCTCTCTGCATATTTAGTGCTCTCCACCAGTTGCAGAAAAATGGATTAACTCTCAGGATCCCTCTGTGGGATTTTTCTCCTCTCTTCAGCATCTTCAGAATAATCACCAACTATTAGGAAAACTTAGGGATACCCAACACCACACGTTGCCTCCTTGAAGGAAGAAGGGACGTCACATGTAAAAAACAAGTGAAAATTTAAAATAAATTTAGGCCTTGTCCTATTTGATCACATCTGGATATTTCAATACTTGATACGTTTCTCTATAGAAATGAATATAGAAACAGAACAGTAAAATTACTAATGAAAATTGAGATACTTTTAACAACTATTTTCAGAAACCTAGACTTTCCCATGGTATGTCTATAAAATTGCTTTCATTAGTTCCGTAATTAACGTTTTCAAACATATACATCATTAAGATATGTGGAGATAAATTTGATAGTTAATTGTTTTAAAGTTCTTTGAAAAACAACTGAACTGTGGATTAGGAGCACAGTCTCTTAAACGGGAACAAAACTGGTAGACTTGGAAGCTGAGGCTGCCACTTCCTTGTATGACTGGCAGATTACCCTTGTCGTCCTTGAATTTTCCAGGGATAATATGGAGATATAAAAAGCACATTAAAGAATTGGGATGAGAACTGTGTGATGAATTAGACCTTGAATTAGAGCCTGACAAAAAGGAAGATCATAGTAAGGTGAGCTATCATACCTTCTCTCAAACAATGGATGAGAGAAATTAAGAGGATGTCCTTAGTCCCACTGGAAGCCAGGCTGAGATGATGTATAAACTTTTTACTCCCTTCATCACGGAGTGAAGACCTTATTAACAGGACCAAGGGTTCAGGTTTTGCCTTGCATGTTGTTGACCCTGTTTTACTACCTGTCAGCATACATAGTTCCACAAACACAGCCAGGAATGATCCCTGAACACAAAAGTAGGTATAGGCAATGAGCACAGCCTATACCTACAAAGTAAAATAAAAACAAAGTAAAATAAAAACAAACAAAAAAGACATAAAAACATAGCATGGCAAATTTATGAAAGAAGTCATAGTTAGTACTATAATTACACCCTTTCTCCTCTAAACTACCTGTGAAAAGTGTTAATCCTGTATGTGTGTGTGTGTGTGTGTGTGTGTGTGTGTGTATCTGTGTTTGTATGACAGGAATGATTTACTTCCCCCAGAATGGAATATTTTATTTTATTTTTATTTTTTTTATTTTTTTTAATAGTTTATTTTTAATTAGTGAGTCAACGTGAGGGTACAGTTACAGATTTATACATTTTTGTGCTCATGTTTCTCCCTTACAAAGTTTGATAACCCATCCCTTCACCAGTGCCCATTCTCCACCACCAGTAAACCCAACATCCCACCCCCCCTTCCCAGTCCCGTCTCCCCCCACCCCACACTGCCACTATGGCAGGGTATTCCCTTTTGTTCTCTCTCTCTGATTAGGTGTTGTGGTTTGCAATAAAGGTGTTGAGTGGCCATTGCGTTCAGTCTCTAGTCTATATTTGGCCCGCATCATCTTTCCCCCACATGACCAACAACCACATTTTACTTGCTGTTCCCTTCTCTGAGTTGCCCAGAATGAGAGAACAGCCTCCAAGCCATGGTGACAACCTCCTGGTACTTATTTCTACTATTCTTGGGTGTTCGTCTTATAGTCTATTAGAATGGAATATTTTAAATGGAGATAGATTCTTTTATAGGAATAAGTAATTGTGAGTAAAATTCATTTATGAGTTCTGAACGAACACATTTAGAATGTACTCAAAAGAATATATAGGAGAAATAGGACCCACAAAACCAAAAATAGCTAACAAAGAAATACAACCAAAGTCTGGAACAAGTATTTAAGGGAAAAAAAGTTATTTGAAATGCAAGTTCTCAATTTACAAAAAAAAATTAAAATTCCCTTACTGACACAACATGACACTCCATATGGTTTCATTCATTGATTCTTGCCTCCAATTCCAAAAGTTGTCTACAGGACCTTCAGTGTAGCAGAATACATTTCTTTCTGCAGACACAGCATGAGCAACTGTGGCCTGTTACTTTGTCTATAATAAGAAATTTATTCTATCTTCCTTCTCAGAAATAGTGAGGAGAGAATGTGATTCCATGTACAGAATGCCTACTGTACAATGGGAATAAATGAATGAATTAAATTTCTATTCTCCATAAAAATATTTTAGGACATTTCATCTTGGGATAAATCTCTATCATAGTAGTATCGATACTTTTTCCCTAGCCAGCGCTATAACATAAATCCTATTATTAGCTACTGGGAGAACTGTATTTCACTTTATTTCCCCTAAATCTATCACCTCTGTAAAAATGGGATAATGGGTATGTAGTATGTTTAATAGTCAAATGTGTGTGCATGTGCGTGTGTGTGTGCGTGTGTTGTGTGTGTGTGTGTGTGTTGCTGAGGACCTCATATAGTGATTCTGTTGGTCAGAGCCTTCACTTGGAGGTGATCCTCAGGATCTCAGGGGGCAGGAATCAAACCCGTAAGCTCTTTCGCCACATTAGACTCTGTGGCCACCACTAAACACACATTAAACTGTTTAAGGAACACTCAGTGGGGAAAAAATAAAAAGGTTTTACCAACCGGTAAATATTCGAAGTATGCTAAAATACCAGAGTCATAAAAGAACAGCAAACAGTGGAGAAAAGGTGGAAATACACTGGGGGAAGGAAACGGGAACCATGGATTTGTCTGAGGTTAGGTTATCAGATGAATAAAGAATACTTATTTGTCATAGGTAAGAATGAGTCATCCGCAGCACAACAGAGCCAAAAAGACAAAGTTAGAAAGAATGGTGATGCTGACGACATTATGTTAGGTAATCATGAAGTCTCCGGACTCCGCGCCAGGCTGATTTCACTTGGGGTGCCCAAGAGGGGGGTGGGTGAGAACCCTCCCCGCCCCCAGGGACCCAGCCCCGGGAGCCAACCTCCACTACCCAACTGCCACCACGCTCCAGGCTGCTTTCTGGACACACTATAAGATACTTCCTACCTATTTTCCATAATTACCATATTTGATGCAGTTCAGACAGAAGGCAACAAATTATATATATATATATATATATATATATATATGTGTGTGTGTGTGTATGTATGTGTATGTATATATATATATATATATATATGTTAGTGCCAGAAGAACAGTGGAATCGAAAAGATGTGCCCGGAGTCGGAGGTTCTTCGTTCTCTTAGCCACCTCTTTGACGCTCTTGAATGCATTCCACGCTGCTATCTTCCTCCTGTGCAGTTCTGGCACCAAGTCATTCCTCATGTTGATTTCTTGACCCAGGTACACATAGCTGCTGCATTCAGAGATGTTCCTTCCATTGAGAGCAAATGGAGCTTGAGGGACCAGTTCATTTTTCATGAACACTGTCTTGTTGAGATTCAGCTGCAAAGCAACCTTTCCAAACTCTCGGTCGAAGTTGGCCAGCATTTGTGCCGCTTGGCTAATGTTTGACGTTATGAGAATGATGTCATCAGCAAAGCGGAGGTGGTATAATTGCCGACCGTCTATCTTCACTCTCATTCCTTCCCATTCCAGTCGTCGCATGATGTTCTCAATGGCGGCACTGAAGAGTTTCGGTGAAATGGTATCATCCTGCCGCACCCCCTCTTTACATCAATGATCACTTCCTTGTAGAATGGTGAGATCCTGGTGGTGAATCCACAATACAGCTCTTGGAGGATTTTGACATACTGAGTTTGAACACCCTGTTTGGCCAGGGCTTCGATGACCGCCTCAGTCTCAATAGAATCGAAGGCCTTCTTTAAGTCGACGAATGATAGACAGACCTGGGCCCTACACAAGCAGGATGAGAATGCTATTAGGGTATCCCAAAGAGGAATTGAGAGCTATGCTGGGAATATCATGTCTCACTCAAGTGAGAGAAGGAATCCGGAGTTCTGACCTCCGTCAATGGTCAAAAAACAGGGATGCTGTCTCGTTTGCCAGGGCAACAAAAATCAGATGGGCTGGTCATGTAATTCGATTCAGAGACGACCGTTGGACTAGAGCTGTTACAGACTGGATTCCACGGGACGTCAGAAGGCCTTGTGGCCGCCCTCCATCTAGATGGTCAGATTTCTTCGTCAAATCTCTGAATGAATGATTTGAGGCTCTTTCTGTTCCTGGAGCGAGCAGGTATCATTGGGTTACACTAGCTCATGACAGGGACAAATGGAGATGTTGCTGGCGCCCGCTCGAGCAAATCAAAGATCAACGGGACTACAAGTGATACAAGTGAGAGCCTGTATGAGAGCCTGGCAAGCTACTGAGAGTATCCCACCCTCACAGGCAGAGCCTAGCAAGATAACCGTGGCATATATGAGATGCCAAAAACAGTAACAATAGGTCTCATTCCCCTGACCCTGAAAGAGCCTCCAATCATTGGGAAAGACAAGTAAGGAGAGGCTGCTAAAATCTAATGTCTGGGAGGAATAGAGACATTACTGGTACTCACTCCAGTAAATTGATGAACAACGGGATGACAGTGATACAGTGACAGTGAATCATGAAGTCAATTTCAACACTTCTCTTCTATTTTGTGAGCTAATACTTCTGTCTTAATTATAGAAGTTTAAATTTTGCTCCATCTGTTAATAATGAAGAGCTAACAGCCATCTTGATGCATGTTTCTTCTTCAAAACCTTAATCAAATCTACCCTTAACTGCTTTGAGATATACTCTAATGTCATGTGAATTTCTTTACTTCCATCATCTTGCCCCAAATCAAAGCTAGAAACCATCATTATTCTTTAGACAGACTACTTCAAGGGCTTTTTACTGGGAATTTCAAGTCCACTCATATAATCCTGTCTCTATTCTCTCATCTCTCAACATAAAAAAGGAACCAGAAGATAGTAGAAGATAGTACATCCAATAAGGTACAGGCCTAGCATAAGCCTGACAGAGGTTTAGTTTTGAGCACCACATGGTCTCCTGGGGCATTACCGGGTACAGTCCTGGGGCATGACCAGGCTATTCCAGTCATCCCAGCATTGTAGGACCCAAGAAGTATCTCATCTTCAGACCCTTGCATTGAATTGCTGGATGGTGGCCAATAATCACAGATAGGGATCCTGGGTATCCGGAAAATCCTTAGGCATGGTCCCAACTTCCAAAACTTTTCTAAAAAGTCATTTCATTCCCATCATTACATGCACGACTCACACGTCTATGTCCATGAATGCTAAATTGATGAATATACATGGTACTTCAAGAAAGCTTCCCACTACATTTTTAATAAGATCGGAATGCATAACAATTTCTTACGTAAGTTGTCTCACATATTCTAACACTTCTCTCTCCATGTCATCTTATGCCATGTTCATCTCCTCTTATCACCTTACTCTTTCTACTCTTCAATACACTTCATTTCTATATTTGCACAGATGTTCTAATCCATCCTGGTTAAGTCAGAAAAAACACATCTAAATATTTTAGTTACCAGTTCAAACAGCATTTATCTAAATAATCCTTCTTTATCCCTTTAGAACGTGGCAGAAGCTTTTCATGCTTTTCAAGTACAATAAACCATAGCTTCATTGTTACTATGCCAGTTATACCATATTTATGATGGAGAAAACTGTTCTGTATCCATCTAGTCAACTAGGAAAATAAGTCATCCACCACATCATAGAGCAAAGACAATAAAAGTGAGGATAGAGGGTAGTCATTATTTCCCATCATTAAGTCCCATAATTAATTCTTCTTTTTTATTTCATACAATTCTTGGCACATTGCAAATACTCCTAAATATTTTTTAGCTGAATTAAAGTAGAGAACTTTTGATGTTTTTGGCAGCATAATGTATACATACAAGACTAATTCCTTTTTCTAAAACAATGAGATCACTATTCTCTAAGAGTCTCTCAAAACTAGATAAAAAACATATAAGAAGAAAATCAAGAATGACTAGAGGATGGAGGAATATAAAATAAACACTAGAAGTGAAGGGATCCAATTATTCCTCCAAATAACAATTTCTTCCATATTAGAAAAATACAGTGAAAATATTCAGAGAAAAACAAATGTGACCTGCCTATGATATCACCACACAATTTTCTGATTTTTGTCAAGAGGAGAAAAATGGTGGCAATGGAGAATATTCAGAAGATAATTTTGTTCCTTTGATAGTGATCTAGAAAACTTACAAATAAGAAAAACTATTTTCTTATGTTTTTTTAAGGCTGGGTCATGAAATGGATGTGGATTTGCAACTGAGGACTTTGAAAACTGAATCCACCTAACATAGGTAACAGAGGAAGAAGAGTGAACACTTAAACTCTCAAGGTAGAAAAATAAAGAATAACTAATATGAGGAAAGATGTAAAGATACATCTGATGTCTCATAGTGGCTGAAATTGAAATTCATGCCTTAAGCTTATTTCCCCTTGAAAATTTTTCCAAAGAACACATTTCTTAATCACATAGCTATTAATAATGTGAGCTATTAGTGAAGGAACTACTAAGCATACTCGTTATTAGATCCTGGCTCCATCATTGATATCAGTACAAATGACCTGGTGATTGCTAATGGCTCAACCTCATGAACTGGTCATGGCGCTGCAAAATGATGAAGACAAAAGCCACAGATTATTCAATATTTAATCAAGATAGCTAGACTTTAAAAGCCATAATTGCAATGATTTTATTTTCCTTAACTAATTTTTTGAAGGGTAATGGAAATATTTTCTTCTTTTCAGATAATGTGCCTTCTTCCTGCATGACTCATCAACTCCTTTATGGAAGCCTGAAATGGAGAGATGTTGAAACAGGACACTTTTTCTGACTTGCACTCTCATTTCATTCCTGTACCTCCCAACTCTGCTCTTGTCCTACTGATTGTCCCATAGTCTCTTCCCATGCGGCCCCACAATTTTTGTGATTTTTACCCATGGACTCTGTGAAATGACTTGGGGTTAGAAGTCATGAAATTTGCATATAGGTGGATCAACCTGGAAAGTATCATGTTAGGTGAAATGAGTCAGAAAGAGAAGGACAGACATAGAAAGATTGCACTCAGTTGTGGAATATAAAGTAGCAGAATGGAAGACTAACACCCAAGAATAGTAGAGATAAATACAGGAGGATTACTCCACAGCTTAGAAGTCGGCCTCAAATACTGACTTGGGAGAAAAGGCAGCTCAGATAGAGAAGGGACCATCAAGTAAAGAGTGCTGGGAGGGCCTGCTCGGGATGGGGGATATAGGCTGAAAATAATAGACTATAGACTGAACATGATGCCTACTTAATACCTCTCTAGAAAACCACAACACCCAAAAGGAGAGAGAGAGAGCAAAAGGGAATGCCCTGCCACAGAGGCGGGGTGGGGTGGAGGGTACAGGGTGGGGGTGGTGGGAGGGCTGCTGGGACCAATGGTGGTGGAAAATGGGCACTGGTGGAGGGATGGGTACTCGATCATTGTATGATTGAAACGCAAGCATGAAAGTTTGTAAGTCTGTAACTTTATCTCATGGTGATTCACTAATAAAAATAAAAAAAAATAAACAGTGGTCAAATGGCCCTGTTTTGGAAATGCTGCTTGAAAGACTACTATCTTCAGGAGAATTGTGGAAAAACAATTTTCAGAAGTTGCTTTAATTTTAAGGTCACCCTGAAAGTTGCTTCTTTTGCCTTTGTCTTACTCCTGGTCCCATCTTGTGCCTGAGTTCCCCTGCCTGTGTTTAACTGGGTGCTTGCAGATTCTAGGTCTGATCTTGTTTTCTAGTTTTACCTCTAGGGTCTTTGACTGCTGAATCTTTCCAGCCAGGTTCTGCAAATACTCTAGTCCAGTTGGATCTCAGGCTGCATCCTCTTCCTGGGATCTAACTTTTATATTTATATAAACATGAGCCAATATTTTAATCTTAATATCTGGGTTTCCAACTTTATGACTCTCCAAAGATAATACTGGTTACTTGGCGTGACATAATGCTATTGAATATCTCCATAGTATTATAGTCAATGGCCATAGCTTCCACCCTACTTCTTTGCCATGTGCATTACTATGTGGAAGGAGACACTTTTTATTCATCATATGTTACAGTCAACAGTCATATTATGAAAAAATTATATTTTTCAAACTCAATATTATGTGATCATTTGAGACTATTTAAGAACACTTACTACATAATTGTTGCTTTATGTGGGGAAGATAATAAGTACAATAAAAATAATATAGTTGAAAAATACCTTTAGATATTCATCTGCAACAATTTACCAGATGACCTATTTATTTGTTACTGCATATCATTTTTAATCTTTTCATTATTGTGGTCTTAGGGAATGAAAAAAGAAAAGGTATTTCCTGAACTCAGAACTAATTTTTGTTTGTTTTTTTTGTCTTTGTTTTGGGTGACACCCAGCTGTGCTCTTTTTTTCTACACTCAAGGATCACTCCTGGTCATGTTTGGGGTACCTTATGTGGTGCCAGGTCCTGAACTAAGTTGTCCATGTGTAAGTCAAATGCCCTACCTGCTGTATTATCTCTCTGGCCTCTAGCACTGATATTAAAGTCCAATTTAAATTGAGCTACTTTCTATTATAATTTTAATTCAAAACCATCACTTTTATATCATTAACCAAACTAGTAAGTAAATTTTAAAACTCATTGAAAAAGTAGCTCATGGCAAAATATTGGCAATTATATAATGCTACTAATAATTCTCTTATAGTTATCTACTCAACCCCTTATTCATGTTTATACAAATGGTAGAGAACAAAAATCCAGTAAAAGTTGGCCTGCATGATACAATAAAGGAAAATACTTCTTTTTGAGCTGATATGCTTTTTCTATAACAATATCATTTTAAAACATTACTAAAATTATAATTCTAAAAATAATATGAAATAATTGAAAAACATTCTGCTTGAAAAGATAAAAAATAGCAAAAGTCAAATGTATATTAATACTATATTTCAGTTAGCTTTTCAGGATCATATACCATGCAGCCATTTCTCATACCTCTTGATATATTAATGTTATCTTTCAGTGCATTACTTTCCACATGCGTAAATGGGGTTTAACACACTGAAATTAACTTCGTCTATCCTACAAAGACCCAGTCAATTCACAAACTTCAAGTTGCTATTTGGAATCAAATTGATCTATGGAGATAAGAACATGATTTAAGCATTATATTCAGGGCAATGTAGTATTTTACTATACTTGTATCATAAGAAACATAGGGGCCACTATTTACAATGCAAATCCAACTCAATGATCCGTATTTAAGATTCTCCCTGATCAAGGTGGTTTCCTAGTATTTTCCTTTAATGGGGTTCCTATGCTTCTTTCTCTATCACTGAAATCTCACATTCCTGAATTTTTGAATTTTACCCATTGGGGAATATACATAAAACTACAACTTGCCAGTTGTTTGATATTTAAAAATCTTGTCATTGTCCCCTCCACAAATCACCTAATGGGAACTCCATCTAGGGAAGGCTGTGGTCATTGCTTCCTGGATCCTGAATTGCAGATGAGAACGAGGTTTGGTTAAACCAGCTGCTAGAGGGAGGTTTTATTTCCCAAGGGAAATGCTAGCACATCTGGGCTAATGTGGTCCTCACACTTGGTTTTGGATTCTCTTACTGTGACAGACGTCTGCTCTCTGGCAAGGGTAAAAGTAATAATCTGTGGTTAATGTTTTATGAAAAATGTTGGCATGCTTTAACAGAAACAAGTGCTTCTCTATTTTTAAAAAACAAACACAGAGTTTATATAAATTGAATTTGGACACAGAGAAGTGCTCTTGTAGGACGTATCCAAGTATTCTTTGGGACAATCTTAATTTAAGTCAATAGTTTTTAAAGATCACTGAACATTTACTTCTTTCAAATCCGTTTTGCTGAAATACTGATGAAAGCTGGACTGTATATGTATTTAGCCACAATAAAAATTAATGGTAATACTGTTTGAATTGAACATTTCTCTGCTTACAAATCTGGTGCAGAGCATGTATATAAATAAACACAGCAGATAGAAGCTAGTGAGATGTTGCCGATGATAACTGCATCACCATCATCTTTATTCATGGCATGACTTTCCCTAGGAAAGCATAAGCATTTCCCACCTCCAATTATACTCTTGTGCTGGAATTTTCCATTAAAAAGCCATTACTTATAAATAGTTGTGCACTATTCAGCAATCACACTTATCATTGGATAAAGCCATCCAGTGAACACTGAGAATTCTACAAGGAACAAGGGTCAGGGGTCTAACATCTTCACAGTCTCCTAAAAATGCCAGGGAGAACCAAGCAGATAGCAAAAGAGGAAAGGCACTTGCTTTGCATGTGACTAGGCCAGTATCTTTGTTTGAATCCCTGTCATCCCATGAGGCTGGAGTGATACCACAGCGGGTAGGGCATTTGCCTTGCACCCGGCCGACCCGGGTTCAAATCCCAGCATCCCATATGGTCCCCTGAGCACCGCCAGGGGTGATTCCTGAGTGCATGAGCCAGGAGTGACCCCTGTGCGTTGCTGGGTGTGACCCAAAAAATTAAAAAAAAAATGAATCCCTGTCATCCCATACAGTCACTTCGAGCACAGAGCTAGGAATACTGTAGGTGTGCTCCCCTCTAAAAATAAAAATTGCTGAGGAAACTAATCCAGATTCATTGTGGCATAGTCTCTTTTTACCTGTTTACAGTTAATATATTCTTTTATTTTCTCAAGGAAAGTATGCCTGGTTGACTGGTAAGACTTAAGCAGTAGATGTCATTTGGAATAGAGTGAAGCAGGTGCTTTCTTTGTTCCATGTTTTGCCTTGAGACTATGCATCAGAGTGCTGTTGACTTGGTGCTAGAGAGTCACTCCTATAGGTGCTTATGGGACCATAGATGATGCCAGGAATTGAACCCAGGCCTTCTGCATACTAAGTACAAGCTCTATCTATTGAGCTTCCCCAGGTAATTTCAATTTGGATCATTTCCATTGGAAACATAAATTCCAGACTGAGGAACTGATAGTATACAAACAGGTACAGCAGGAGTCCCTGTGTCACTGTACTGAGTTACTCAGTTTCCTAGGATCTGGGCTGCATCCAAATGACCCTGTGGGAGATAGTGGGCAGAGATTTAGGTGGGACCAGTGATTTATGGACCAAAGTCCAGGGGTCTTGTTTTTTGGTGGCCTCAGAAAAGTTAAATTGTGCATCTTCCTTGTTCCTAATTACTTGCCTTTATGTAAGAAAAATGAATTGGAAAATCCTAAAGGTTCCCATTGTGTTTTAAAAATCTGTGTTTCATGATGCCAAATCATCAACTCAAAACAAGGAAGCAAGCAGCTTAAGAAAAGGCTTTAAACATTTATGTTTTCTGATGGCAGGAGAAAATCATTTCAAGAGGATTACATAACTAAGACTGAGAAGTCCCATGGTGCATATTGTCACTTGCTTCAAAAGAAGAGCATGTGGCCTGTTGGTTTCTTTTGGTAGCTGGGGGAGGGTCTAAGACTTAGAGGCTGTATTAATTGAAGAAGGCAGTCAGAGATTCTCCAAGGTTCCCGAAGGTCAGAAAGAAACCTTGGTAAAGGTTAGTTTTGAATATGATAGGCAGAATCATAAAGGCATACACTCATAAAACCTGTACTTGAAGAAGAGCACTTATCCTTGGTCAAATGTTTGCTGCTACTTCCATGAATCAGATAAAAATTTTAAAGCAGCTTAATTAAACTCTAGTTTTTCATTATGGGGCACAGGTCAACTGTGGCCACATCTTATTCTTTCAAGAGAAGAAAGAAGCAGATCTTTCTTACAAATCTTCCTACTTTTAAAGTGTCAATAATAATTTCAAAACCAAAACGACAAAAATTAATATTTACTGTTTATGGGTTAGAAAATATTCTGTCAGATGGAAATAAAAATTTCCATTCTAAGTACACCAGGACTAAAGAGGGTTACTCACTCATTGGTATAAGACTAGTAAACATGTAGGTAAAGGAGATGTAAAAGAGATGTCAGTATATTTTAAACTGAATTTTATAGAAGTCCTTATTAATCAACTGTTTATAAAATAATACTCAGTCAAAGGAAATGGTTTACTAGACTTCAGGTAGACAAGTTTAAATCTGAATGTTATGACAATAGAGATGTTCCTTTATTACCAAATAATAATACCTTAATAACAGTTGCTGCTTTGCTTATATTTCTAAACATTTTAAGAAAGAGAATTTATAACTATAAGACTTCAAAGTTTGGTCCTGCACTTGATTTTCACTTTCTCTATATTCAGGAGTGGAGCGACAGCACAAAGGGTAGGGCGTTTGCCTTGCACGCAGCCGGCCCGGCCAGGTTTGATTCCTCCATCCCTCTCAGAGAGCCTGGCAAGCTACTGAGAGTATCTCGCCTGCATGGCACAACCTGGCAAACTACAGTGGTGTATTTAATATGCCGAAAACAGTAACAACAAGTCTCACAATGGAGACATTACTGGTGCCTGCTCGAGCAAATTGATGAACAATGGGATGTCAGTGAGAGTGACCTATTTATTTCTTATGTGATGAAACTCTGACTCCTCTTTGGAATGTACACAGTGACACCAGACCACATCTTCACTTTTGCAGAAGGAAGGTTAGTAGGGGTTCCATCAACTAAAGTAGCAATATCAGGTAGATTTTTAAAATTTGAAAAGAACAACATGATATGTATTATTCTACTAGATATTCATTCTTATAATATACCTGCCCTTGTTTTGGTTTCATCAGTGCTCTTTACAGGCAGTTTTAAATGTACATAGTAGCTTGTTACTTAACTTAAAGCTGGGAGTGGATTCAAACATCATTTCTCTCACTGCCGTAGTTTGGAAATAGAAACTAATATTTCAGTATTAAAGTGGCTGGATAAAGTGATATTGATGGCCGTAGAAAAAAAGCAAAAAGAATGAGACTGAACTTACATACTCAGCTATACCAAGAGGTTAGGAGCTTACTTGGCTTCATTTTGCAAACAATTAATGCAACTCAAATTCTCAATTTCAACTGTTTTAAGAAAGTTTTACAATTTCTGAAAATAAGTGATATTTATATTAAGTTGTCGGATAAAGGTGATTTCATAACTTTTAGTTGCCTTATTTATGTGACTCTAAAGAGCTTAAACATACTGGTATATGTTTAAATATGTGGGTGTTCACATGTATGCAGAGTGAATTTAAAACATCTAAAGTCAAAGGCAGCATTGCATTTTTAATTTATAAAATATTTATAGGCATATATCTGAGATGAAGGAGATGTAAACAAATGCTTAGAGAGGAAGAGGTGGTAGAATTTCGCTTTTACCTTCTGCTTTCTAAGTATTGTTCTGAGATGACAGGTGGTCAAACATGTTAGTGGTGATTCTCACTCATATGCTTTCCAAGGCAGCATTTTTTAAATTTTGGTGCTCCCACACTATCAGTGCAGTAATAAATAAATAAATAAATAAATAAATAAATAAATAAATATAGAGGAGCTGGAGAGATAGGATAGCAGGTAGGGTTTTTGTCTTGCATGTGGCTGGCTCAGGTTCAATCCCTGGCACCCCATATGATCCCTTGAGCCTGCCAGGAGTAATTCTTGAGAATAGAGCCAGGAGTAGGACCTGAGGACTCCAAAACTAAAGAAAACTCAAATAGAAAAGGAATGAAATGAGGGAAATGAGGCAATCCCAGAAATCTTGTCCTCTTCGGAGTCAGTCACAGAAAAGTTTTCCTTACACCCCCAAACCCCACCCACCCACCACCTAAAATTAACATGCACTTTCTTCTATTTAAATATTAAACTTTCACAGGTCCAAAGTAATCACATGTGTTTCTCAATTGTTTCTGCTTTTGGTGCTACACCTGGTGATACTCAGGGCTTTCCTCTGGCTCTGCAATAAGAGGCTACTGTGAGGGCAGCAGGAACTCAGGAACTGAACCCAGGTCTGCTGCATGCCAGGCAAACACCCTGCCCGCCATAGCATGGCTCGAACTCCAAGATCTTAGTGGCGATTTTGACTTCAAAATAGTAACAATCTCTATCTTCTTAATTGTATGGAGGTATTTTTTGTGGCTCAGCATGTGGTCTGTCTTAGGCAATGTTCCATGCATACTTGAGAAGAATGTGTATTCAGCTTTTTGAGAATGAAGTGTTCTGTATATATCTACTAGGTCCCTTTCTTCAATTTCTTCCCTCAGATGCCATATGTCCTTGCTAAGCTTGAGTCTGGCTGATCTATAAAGAGGTGATAAAACAGCGTTGAAGTCTCCCACTAGTATTGTGTTGCTATCAATGTCTTTCTTCAAGTCTATGAGTAGTTGTTTTAAGTACTTTGCTGGTCCCTCATTAGGTGCATATATATTTAGTATTTTAAGTTCTTCCTGTTGTACAGATCCCTTTATCAATAAGAAATGTCCTTCACTGTCTCTTGTGACCTTCTTGAGTCTGAAATCAATGTGGTTTGATAGTAGGGTGGCTACCCCAGCTTTTTTATGGGAGTTGTTCGCCTGTAGGATTGTTTTCCAGCTTCAACTTTAAGCCTGTGTTTGCTCTGACTGTTGAGATGTGTTTCTTGCAGGCAGCAGAATGTTGGGTTCAATTTTCTAATCCATCCTGCCACTCTGTGTCTTTTAATTGGTGCATTTAGCCCATTGACACTGAGAGAGATTATGGTTCTGGGGTTGTGTACCATTTTTCTGCTGAAATTTTGTGTATTTGAGGGGCATGTCTTGTCTTAAAGTAGCCGATTCAGGTGGTGGGGAATGTGCACTGCTGGAGGGATGGGTGTTTGAGCACTGTGTGATTGTAACCCAAACATGAAAGCTTGTTACTATCTCACGGTAATTCAATAAAATTTTTTAAAAAATGTAACACTTGGGATTGTAATTCAGCTAAAGAGTTGTGCAAAATTTTATGCTGGCCTAAGTGATGCTTTGGAGACAAAACACATAAGATGCTTAACAGCTAGACTGGGTTCACAGAAAGAAAGAAAGTCAAATCTTAAAAATCAAAACTGAGAATGGGAATTGGGCAATGTTTTCAGAATAAAGGACATTGTTTAACTTTTAATCCTGTAACTAAAAAAAAATTCTTGAGAATGAAAGGATGAAAGGATGAGAAAGGAGACTTCCTCTGACCCTGTGTTCTGGATGTCTTTTTATGATCTTTCCTCATGTTTGTCTTTACATTAAATTGACATACTAACATCACATGATGCACTTCATTAAAGCCATGACTTAATGTTTTTCCTCTCCATAGGGCAAGTATGGGGTTTGGTTCCTTTATTAACTTCCTGATCTTTCTTTTGTGTAACTAGTTGTGAGTAGAGTGTGTGTCATGCTTGAAAACATTTGACTAGATCGCTCTCTCCTGCTGCTCTAAAGAATGTTTCCTCATAAGTCACAGATCTATTCTGAATGTTAATTAAATATTTACAAGGTAAATTAAAATCCTCCCTGCATGCTAAGGTAATATGAAAATAGCAGCCTATGTTCATTTAAATAAGTGGATTTTTTTTTTTTTGCCCTTCCAAATTAAGGACTCCCAAGTTTAATTCCAATCAACTCAAAGATTTGGGGAAGGAGAAACAGTTGGGGATTAACTAGGCGGACTGAGCCCTATGCCTGATATGGAGATAAAAGTAAACTTTCTACTACGAGGAAATTTGTCATAAATTTTAACATTTCGTATTAGTTAATTCACACCTTTTCCCTCTGGGATGGAAAGCTAAATTAAATGCAAAGCACTCACCTTTTTAGCATTAAGCTTTTACATTGCTCCTTAACATACAACACTGTATCTCATTACATGAGGTGCAATATTTCTACACATTAACATATCTTTTCGCATTTTATTCATTAGACTTTTTGAAAGTATTTTCGCATGTAGGTTCCATTTATTGTACCCCCAAAATAAAAATAGCATCAAAGTCTTTTTGCAACTCCCAAAACACAGTTCGGGAATAATGATCATATGCTAAAAAATGTAAAATGCAATTTGTGCTGTGCCCCATTTACTACAAAATCACTACGAACAATGCATTTTGTACAGTATATTGCTCCAGGGAAACTGGATCAGCATCAGGAATGAATAAAGAACATTGCATTTGAAATCAGCTAATTCTGCTTCAGCGCTTTTAAAAACTATTTGTTATGATATTACTTCCTGTCAAGCACATAATGTGATATTTTCTTCAATAAAACTAAACAGTTGCCATAATTTCAGCTTCCCTCATTTTCCACTTTTTAAGCACTAAATATTTAAACAATGCAGACCTGAAAGCCTCCATCCAGTCATCTGAGCCTCACATCTCCTTGCCTAAGGTACAGTAACTAGCCAAATGGGAAGCTCTTCTAGGACTCAGAGCGAACGGGAGCAGCTGGCGTGGTCCTTACCTGCCCGCAGGCCAGGCCCATCCCTCTTTCTCCCATGCCGTGTGGACACGATAAATTTAACTCCAGGGCATCTGCTCCAGAAGCCTTTAAGACGTGGAAGGGAAATGAAAGAAAAAGCAAAGTATTATTTCTGGGCTGATAGGCTTTCACCACTGACATTTTCACCTAGGTCACATTTATCAAATTTTAACAGTTCTGTTTTCCCCATCACAGCTATCTTGTGAGATGTATTCTGACTCTATAATTAGACTGTGTATAACAACAGCTATGGCTATAACAACAATAAATATTTATTGCATGCTTATAAGGAGAACTCAAAGTTTGAAGTGTTTTATTTTTCTCTCTTTACCTAATAATCTTGGATTATTATGATACCAATATTATAGACGAGGAAACTGCAATGTGGGGCAGTTAAATAATAAGCCTGGTTATTTAGTGGCAAGGCAGCGATTATAATTTAGATATGTTTGACATCACATTTATCTACCCATAGCTCCTATTTTTATAGAAACAAATCTTACTAATTCTGGATAACTGATAACAGAAACAAGAGAGCAAAGAAAAATATAGCTAGCTTGCTAGAATGAATACAAATAAAACTTTAAATGTTATTAACTGAACAATTTTATTGATTCAAAGAACTCATGATAAGAAACATGAGGTAACAATATCTCTGCCTTACTTTTACAATTAAAAGTAAACCTTCCTCATTTAATTCAGCAATTTGTTAGTTGATAAATGATTCCTACAAAAAGTGAACAAAAATAGCTCATTCTAACTATTCTTAGAAAATCTGAAAAATCTCTCAAGTCATCTTCAGTAAAAAGCAAGACAAGGGGCTAGAGCAATAGCACAGCAGGTAGGGAGTTTGTCTTGCATGCAGCTGACCCGGGTTTGATTCCCAGCATCCAATATGGTCCCTGAGCACCACCAGGAGTAATTTCTGAGTGCAAAGGAACCCCTGTGCATTGCTGGGTGTGACCCAGCAAAATAAAAAAAGCAAAACAAAATAAAAAACTAAGAACCAGAAAGATATTTTTATGTTTCATTATTATTTTTATTACTGTTTGGGGACCACACCTAGTGCTACTTGGAGGTTACAGCTCAGTGGTTAGAGGTCACTTCTGGTATTCTTTGGGGAACCATGCAGTGCCAGAGATCAAGCCTGGAGCTCACACGTGTAACACATGTACTCCAGCCTCTTGAGCTATCGCTCCTGGCTAAAGTAAAATACTTTACCTCAATAATTTGATGTGTTACTTTGAAGGTTGGAGGATTAAAGTACATGACTCTTTGGGAACTGGTCCCAAACAGTGCTTTGGGGCCTGGAGACCACTCCCGGTGAGGTCTCTGGTTCAATGCAGAAGCCTAAGGATGCTTTGTGGCTTTGGTCCTGAGATGCCAGCGATTGCCTCACACAAAGCAAAGGTGCTCAGGGAACAGGATCAGGGCCCCCAGGTCTATGCCAAGAAATGCTGGGCAGGGTTAGGGAGCCAGGGGAGCTGGGAATTAAACCAGATCAGCAGCATGTAAGATTTGAGCCTCAATTCTGGTAGCACCTCCTAGGCCCTTGCATTTTTTATTAAAGTAAGATCAAAGGGAAGCTTCAAAAAGTTTTAGTAATAAGCTAATATGGCCATGGGAAGGCCTTTCATAGAATATGTGAACACTTAAAAATATTCCTATTTTCCAAGAATATTAGAACTTCCACAGCAACGGATTTTAACCATTGTTGTTGCTTTTTTCCCTGAGTGAATTATCAGTATAACTTTAAATAAAATCACAAAGAATTCCTGTTAGCCATTTCATGATCAATTTTCCTGCCCATCTTCATTCCTTAGTGAGTCTGGATTTTTACTGCACGTTTGTGAAAGTTAATTTGATTACCAATCTGTTTTATAACACAGTTACCTTATGGCTTTTCCTTCGCTGATTTAGTTATAAAATACATCATATAATTTGAGAATGACCATGAATTATGTAACTTTTTTCCTCTGCTGATTTGACAGTGAACACTGACAAAGCAGAAGCCCGTGAACTCTGGGTTTTAATCCTGGGTCTGCTAAGGGACTGAGAACCATGGGCAAGTCAGTTAACCTCTCTGTCTCCATGGGCTCAAGTGCAAACTGCAGATAATATGACCTGTTTCAAAGCCAGGTCATGTGGGCACTAGCAGCTTAATTAAAAGATTACACATTACAATTACAAACAATATTGTACTTTTCTTATCATTTCTCAGAGATTTCAAATATTTTATATATATTTCTTAATTTTGCTGAAAGAGAACAATTAATAGCAAGTTGCCTCAACAATGCTTTGATTAAAGAAGATTTGGGTAACATTTGTATACACTTCTTTAAAAAATGTAAATGTGAGCATACAATTAGTTATGATTATAGATAAAAATAATTAACATTTATTGATCACTTCCATTAGGCTGCACAGAGTGTGTGTAGCTCTCTGTAGTAGATATATCATCATTTCCATTCTTCAACCGATAAACTGAGGTATAAAGAGTTAGTGATTACCCAATGTCCCATAACTTATACATGAGACTGGGATCTTATATCCTAAAATGTTTAATGCAGAAAAGAATATTTCTACTTACTAGAAACTTCCTTATTAGAAATAATTTACTCTATATGTGTAGTTAATATAATATGTTAAGAAAATCATAACATGACAGCCTTAAGCTTCTAATCTTGATGTAAAAATTAAAATCTTGGGGCTGGAGCAATAGCACAGCGGGTAGGGGGTTTGCCTTGCACGCGGCCGACCCGGGTTCGATTCCCAGCATCCCATATAGTCCCCCGAGCACCACCAGGAGTAACTCCTGAGTGCAAAGCCAGGAGGTAACCCCTGTGCATTGCCGGGTGTGACCCCCCAAAAAAAATTTAAAAAATTAAAATCTTATACAACCACCTAATCAATATCAAATAAGTGATGAATTATTAAAAAAATTTCCCCAGTGTTATACAAACATTCAATTCACCAAAACACTGAAAGGCCTATTAAAAAAACTATAGCCTTTAAATAAAAATCCTGAGATAATTCTGTTCATGATAACACCAAAAGATCAGGAACATTTATTTAGCTTCTGTTTAAAAATCCTATCACTGGTGTATACTACCTTCAAAGGCAGTTAATTCTATTTCCAATCAACTAAAGGCATTCAAAAAGTCTTAGGTGCTGAATTAGCATGAAATGTTAAATTAATTGAAACTGGGCATGCATTCTTATTCTTGTTGTTCACAAGCTTTTTAGTTCAGTCACCTAGTCCAAAGTTTATTCTACCTGACCTAAATGATTACACAATAAAATAAATGCAGCGACAGAAAATTTGAAGTTTCTGTTATCATACATTATCTATTTATTGACCATTTACCTATTATAAAGTATAATTTGTGGATGGATATGGTAGACATTTGAGCCACATTTTATGGCTTTGAATCTCACTTACATTTATGTACCAGAAGTTGAACTGGGTATTTTATTTAGCTATGTTTTGTCTTAGTTTCTTCATTTCTAACAAAAAAGGAAGTAGGGCTGGGAGATATCTTAAAAGTTTGGGCCAGAAGTTTAGCATGTGGCAGCCTTGGGTTCAATCCCCAACACCACTTGGTCTGAAGAGCATTCCAGGAGTACAAATACACTAGTAGCAGTCCCCAAGCATTGCATGGTCTTCCCCCCATCGAAAGAACAAACTAGTAAAACTCAGTTTTAGTTTTATAAACCCTAAAGGAATAATAAAACATGACTGAGAATAATATCTGGACTATAGAAAATACATAGATATTTTAAAACTGCTATTTATCCATCCATCCACATTTTCAACTAAAAATCTCCAACCGGACAATCCTGAGCTTTGATCTGAAAAAGATTTGAAAGCAATGCTAAGTATGCTGCAGTTCTCTACCTGGAGAAAAGTAGGAGACAAGAAGACAATTCTGGCTACCCTCAAAATAATGATAATGGTGCAAATTTAAAAGAATTTATGAATCATGTTACAAAAATTCCCAGAAAGAAGAGTAGCACTGTAGCACTGTCATCCCATTGTTATTCAATTTGCTTGAGCAGGCACCTATAACGTCTCCATTGTAAGACTTGTGGTTAATGTTCTTGGCATATCAAATACGCCAGGGGGAGCTTGCCAGGCTCTGCTTTTTCAAGGTATACCAAAAAATCAAATGCAAAATCTTCTTTTCCTAACTTCCCTACTGACCACTGTAGTTCTAAATCACTGTGTGGGGCAACTAAACTTTGAGGACTTGAATAGTGAGTTCTCAGTGGCATATTTTGGAACTCCAGCACGTGGGGAGAGTTTTCTTCCACATCAGGGCCCGTGGGTGAAGTGCAAAGGGACCCACTTGGGGAGAGTTGCCCTTCCACACCAGGGTATGTGGGTGCTGTGCAAAGGAACCCACGTGAACAGCAAGTCTCCCGCAGGGGTAAGGGGGTACAAAAACCCATCAGAGCCCAAACAGGGTGGGTGAGAGGGATTTCTGAGTGGGGTTTGAAAGGCAAACTTTCTAGATTTTCTCGATTTCTTCTCTAAAGAAAGAGACCAGAACTGATGTTATCTATAGAGCAATGCTGACATCTCACAACAACAACACAATGTGAGACACACCAAGGCTGAGGGACACTGTCTTGTCTGAGGTGGATCTAGGATGGAAAAGGACTGATTGTTCTGCAGCTCCAGGACAGAGCTGGGGCTTGGAATGGCCTCCTCAAGGAAGGCCTTGAAGCGTGTGCTTCAGCCTTATGGTAATCTGGCTGCTGAAAACAGCTTCTTAGTAGATTCATCAATAACCGAACTACTCAAAGACCTTAGATTAGGGGAAACTCCTTCCAAGATGAGAGATCAGCCATACCTCTGAGTAGGATTGTGTTGAGAATGAAAGAAGTCAGTGGAACTAGAATGCAGAGAACAAATTTTGGGAGGTAGCAAATCAGACCAGGCAAAACTTATTTTCTTCTTTTATTTGATCCTTTTTTTGCATTTTGGGCCACAATGGATGGTGCTCAGGGCTTACTTCTAGTTCAGTGCTCAGGAATCACTCCTGGAGGGCTCAGGGGACAATCTGGGGTTTGGATCCTGGCCAGTGGAATGCAAGGCAAGTGCCCTACCCTCTATATTATCACTCTGGTCCCCATGCAAGATTTTTAAGTTAAAGTATTCTGGCTTTCTAAGCAGGTGCTCCCAAAAGGCAGGGGAAAGTAAAGTCTCCAGAATATAACCTGGAGAATATGTCCCTGCATGCCCTCAGTTATTAGTTCAGCAAATGAGCTGATGTCATGATGGATAGACATTAAATTTATGAAGTCCTTCCCATTGGAGCAGTTTATTTCCAGAGTTGCACAATTGTGAATTTCAGAAATCAGTGTTCAGTTCTCTAACATTTGAAAATAGATGGAATATGCATGTCAAGAGCAGAACAGATTCAGTTGCAAGAGCATGAAAAATTAAAAATAAGAAATTTTTTATATCAGAATGAAAATTAATATAAACAGTGCTTTTTAGAGGTTATTATATATGCTAACAGTTTATATTGTAGCACTGTAGCAATGTCGCCCCATTGTTCATTGATTTGCTCGAGCGGACACCAATAACATCTCCATTGTGAGACTTGTTGTTACTGTTTTTGGCATATCAAGTACTATTTTAAAAAATAAATTTTGTGCCATACCAGTGATGCTAAATCCTTACTCCTTGCTCTAAGCTCAGGAATTACTTTTGGGGGGCTCAAGGGACAATATGTTGTGCTGGAGGGTTTAGCCCTACCTGTACTATATCTGCAGGCCTTTTTTTTAATATTTCAAAGAAACATTAAAAACCATATAGATTGTTAAATTAAATAAAATCTGGGTGCAGTTTTAAACTAGGCTTTATTCAAGTAATTGCTACTTTCAAAGTGAATGACTAATAAACTTCTAGTCTTTATCATTTATATATTTTTCAGAAAACAAAGTTTTTCCCTGGAAATAAACCACACTGAACTAAAATCTTTCTTTTTAGAAAGAAAGATTTTAATGATAGAATACTCCACACACTAAATCATTCTTTTATGCATTTCTCAATGGCTAGAATTTATTTGTTTATTGTGTACCATCAGAGAGAGACAGAGAGACAGAGAAACAGAGACACAGAGACACAGAGAGAGGAAACCTCTGGGAAATTTTCTACAATTCTATGTCAAAGTAGTTACATTCTCAGGTTTTGCTCATTTTTTCGGGGCGGGGGGTTCAAGAGTTGAAGAAAAATTCCTACCTTTCTGGCATACTGATAGACTATTTCAGTTTCACACAACACATATTATTAAAAAAAATTTTTACTCTGTGAATAGGTCCTGATCACTCAAAACAGGAGTGAATCAGATACAGCCCAGGTCGCCAGCCCTGAAATGTTACTTCTGTTGGTGTGGGGTAATGTGGGCTCTTCCATTTGAAGAACATCTGTTTTAATTGGTTTTGAAGAATGTGCTCATAAAACAAAGCCCCGTATCCACCGAGCCAGGGCATCAAGTGGAGGCAGCTGTGATGGGATCCCGGCGCTGAATGCCGCATCAGCGGGGCACGAAGGCCTGAGGACGGTTTCTTCATGTCCTATCACTGAGGTGGTCCATAGTTTACGACGAGAGGGAATAATTTGGGGTTTGCTTTCATTGACACCATTTACAAGAGTTGTTTTGATTCTTGTAAAAGCAGATTTGTGCTAATCAGAAAAGTTAGTGCCTTCGAACTGACAGTGGTTTTCAGCTGCAGCTTCACTGACCTTTGCTGGTCCCCTGGAGTAAAAAGGTTAAGAAACCACTGATTTATAGAATGACCTTCTTGATATGTAGATTGCTTTTCTGTACAGACAGCCCACAGTCTATTTTGATTGAAAGGAAAGCATAACTTTTTCTTCCTTTATTCTTTTAATTTTCCCCCTTCCCTATTATTTTTCTATCAGCACTTACAACAGAGATTGAAAAAAAAAAACTACAGGTGAAGAAATAGATACACGGCCTGGAGCAATAGCACAGTGGATAGGGTGCTTGGCTTGCATGCTGCTGACCCGGGTTCAATTCCCAGTGTCTCATATGGCCCCCCAAGCACCTCCAGGAGGAATTCCTGAGTGCAGAACAAGGAGTAACCCCTGTGCATTGCCGGGTATGACCAAAAAAGCTAAAAAAAAAAAAGAAATAGATACAGTAGATACAGAACATGAGAAACATGAAAAATACCTCTCAGCAGACATGTTGTAACCAACTTTTACAAAAACATATTAAAGTATTTAAAAAATTACTGTTATTACTAAAAAAATAGTTGAAAGTATTTTATGCTACAGAAATACTGAGAAGCAAACAATGTGATGAAGTCATTTATCAAAGTCAGCTTAAAATTGGCAAAGCTCATGCCAAGCATGGACTGTGTGGAAGATTTCACGGTCAATTAGGTAAATACATGTATAAAATGGACCCGGCACCAAAGATCAAGAAACCAATTACTGATTATCTTTAATTCCATCCCCTTAAATTCCATAAGTGATTTTTCCCTCCTAGTTTTAAAATATCCAGGTAAGATGAATGAACAATACTTTTAGACATATAAAAAGCTTTATAGAATTTTATAATGGACAGTCATTAATTCGTAAGTATTGTCTCATTTAGTCTTCTATATTTATTTCTGAGAGGCTTTCAAGAAACCCCAACTAAGGCTTTCTAGGTTATTTTTCATGACAGCATGATGGACATAAGTGCACATTTTTAACTATGTATTTTTCTGTTTGAAAAATAAATTTGAGGAGCACGGTTAGTTGTTTGCATTTGTGCAAGATTTGATTTATATTACAGAAAACCTGCTGACTAGCGTTCCATATACAGGAGCACTCTGTCCTACCATTTTATGCATGTCTATATTCAAACTAGAATAGTATTAAATGAACCTTTTATATTTTAAATATTCAAGAGCTTTATATTCAAAATTTCTTCTCTCACTGTCAAACTAGTTTGCCTAAAGGCAAGGTAAGATCGAGTTAGACTCTCAAAGGTAGAATTAAATTTTATCATGACATCCATCAAAATATACAGTTGGCTTAATATGCAAATCAAGAATATATGGATATAGAAAATAAAAGGTTTTTAGGTAGTGTGTGAAATCCAAGGGACCACTTTTATAGAGTAGATTCCTTTTAAATTTACTTTTCCATCATTTTAATGAAAACACAGGGTAAACAAATTATAATAGAAATATTTTAAGTTATATTTTCCATTCAATTTTATTTCTACTGTGCTATTTTTCATGGCAGCACTTTATTTAAAACTAATACAAAAAGAAGAGAAGAAATGAAATAAATATACACTAAATAAATCATTACCTCAGCCTTTTTGGAGAGTTCCATCCAGTCATTTTTGTTGTAAGTGCACATGATGCTGGCAATCACAATCTTCAAAAAGAAAAAGAAAAGAATCTCAGTTCATAGCAATGCCTCTGTACATAAAGTTATATTAATATTTATATACATATGTTTATAATAGCACATTATATTATGAAAATTGATTGTAAATTGCTGAAAACCAACTGATTTTTAAAAACAGCAGGGTCTTAGAGTGAAAATAAATGATTAAATAAAAGGCTTCAAATTTATAGTAGAGACGTTCTTATTTACTCTCTTTGAACATTTAAATACATTGCTTAACTTTTCTGATCCCTGGGCAAGACACTGAGTTTCTTAATTGGTTAATTATGGATTGATAACATTAACCACTTAGAAATTAGTAATAGAAATTGCTAAACTCATACAGTCTAGCAATGTGCTAGGCACTCATTTATTGGCTTTTGTTTCAATGACTTAGTCACCCTCAATATTATTTTCCCCACTATGTAGAAAGACTGGGACTACAGGACATGAAGAGCACATGGCTAATAAGAAGCAGAACCCAAAATCAGACCTAGAAAGTGTGACCGAGAACCTGTTCTTTGGGGTTGTAGAGATAGTACAATTTGTAGAGCATTTGCCTTGCATCTTTCATCCCCAGCATCCCATATTGTCCCCCAAGCACCAATTGGAGTGATTCCTGAGTGCAGAACCAGGAGTAATCTCAAAGCATCACTGGGTGTGACCCCCAAACAAAACAGAATAAAACAAAGAAGACTAAGCAGAAATTAATATCATGAATTAGAGAAGGCAAAATAAAGTGTTGGTGGAAATTGTTGGCAATAATTATGATAAGTTGGAATAAAGACCTATCAGGGATATACTGGGTAAAAATAAGATGGTCTGATATTAAAATACAAAGGGCTGGTGCACTGGAATAAATGGTTTACATCAGGGAATCAAAGTGTAGTCATTATGGCAAAGCATATGTAGAATAGTCAAATCAGGTGGTATCAAAGAGGTTCCAGTGGCTTAAAGCACCTGCATGGCAAGCATGAAGCTGTAAGTTCAAATCCCAATGGTGACAATATAAAAAGAGACAATCTAGTGAGCTCTCTCATAATTTGGCTCAGTGGCTTAGAGCACCTAGGCAAGCATAAGACTAAGAGCTTAACCTCTTGCTGAGGTGACCCTGACAGCCCCACAGTCTGGCAAAACCAGCAAGGCAGAAAATATCCATCTGATATAGTACCCTCTTTGGGATATTTACTTTAAGACAGGAAAATAACTATTCAAAAAGATATATGCAGGTCCATGTACATCAGAGTATTAAGCACAATAGTCAGTAACTTGAAACAATCTAAGCGGCCACTGGTGGCTGAGTGGGTTATATGCACAATGCAATATCTGCTACATTAACAGATGAATCCTTGCTACTTGACATAACAGAGATCAGTTTAAACTGTATTATTCTTAGTGAAATAAGACAAAGAAAAACACTCATTTTACTAACGTATGGGAAGCAAAGAAACACAACTAAAGAATAAACAAACAAATCAGCCAAATATTTAAGGTACAAACAAAAGAGTGGACACAAGAAAAGAGTGTAAAATCAGTACACAGATGAAGTGCAAAAGCAAGACTTTTAAAATTGAACAGAACCCATTATCTAAAGATGCTGTTTCACAATGTTGTATAGCTGAACTCATAACAAATCAGTGTTATTGAACAATTAATCTTTTAAGAGAGGAAAGAAAAAGATATGAGTATCTGAATCTGAGTGACCAAGAAATTATAGACTATAAATCAGATGAACTGTAGCACTGTCATCCTGTTGTTCATCAGTTTGCTCAAGCGGGCACCAGTAACGTCTCCATTGTGAGACTTGTTACTGTTTTGGGCCTATCAAATATGCCACAGGGAGCTTACTAGGCTCTGCAGTGCAGGTGGGATACTCTCAGTAGCTTGGGCTCTCCAATAGGGACGGAGGAATCAAACCTGGGTCAGCTGCATGCAAGGCAAACACGCTACCTGCTATGCTATCGCTATCGCTCCAGCCCAAAGAAATGCAAAATACAGGAAATTGGTCTTGGAGTGTCTCACTAGCAAAAAATATGAGGCCAACAGTTTCATGCCCACTGCTGCCCTCATACAGCAAGAATAGTCCCAGCTGAGCGGGATCCCTGGTGCTACAGGAGAATGTGTGATCACCAGGGTACTGCAGCAAGGTACAAATGAGCACCATGACTAAATTGTGTAGCCACTGATGAGGATCACAGCCACAAGTGAGTGAGCACCATGAACAACGGGTCACACCCGGTGAGCAGGTGTGTGTCACAGGGAAAGAGTGTGTAGCCCTTCATAAGCATGCACACAAGCACTGCAACATAGAGTGCAGAACCCCAAGGAAGCTTTACAACCAGAACATATGTGAGCACTACACAAAGACATGTAAGCTCCAGTGTGCACAGCAATGAGGAGTGTGTGTGTGCCCTTGTTCTTAAAACCACAGTGAGAAGGGTAATGGGAGACGAGTGGGTGGGGGACAGGGGAGGATGCATTGATTCAGATGTATTACTTTTTTCCCGCTTTTGGGGTCACACCTGGCAATGCACTGGGGTTATTCCTGGCTCTGCACTCAGGAATTACTACTGGAAATTCTCGGGGGACCACATGGGATGCTGGGAATTGAACCTGGGTTGGCTGCGTGCAAGGCAAACACCCTACCCGCTGTGCTATAGCTCCAGCCCCAGGTTCAGATGTATTACTCTTGAGAGGGCAACAAAGGAATGATCAACTAGATGGGCAGAGGAGGAAAGTAAAAAATGCCTAGTCATTTTCACATGGAGTCCAGAATTCAATCTTTGTGCACGGTGGAGATGGAGTTTTTCTGAGCTTAGGGGAAAAAAATGTCAGAATGCTTCATGACCATTTCTCTAGGGACATAAGGAAGTGAAACATCAGATAGAAAGCTTGCACTCTCTCAAGCAGTAATGGGTCGCTGATATAATTATGCACCTTTTTTCTGCTACTGCCACATGATTAACCCCTCTGGGAGGTTTTGCACCAACATCACAGAGAGAGAATTTCATTCTGAAATGGAACTCACGCCTAGGAACTGAGAAATCAAACATGCACCCTCAGAAGAACAGAACTGCAGACCAACACCGATTTCCCATAAATGTATGATTTATAGAGAATCAAAAATTCTGTCCAGCCAATGAGCATCTTCTTGAGAATATCTCTCATCTCAGGTCAATGGATTTTCTGCTTGGACTGGGTTAGTTTTCTTTCTTTTTAGTCTCCTTATCCTTAAATACAGTAGGACCAAAATCTAAGCTTTCCATGAAATCACCTATAGCTTGGGCCAGCATATATTCTCCCAATGGTAATTCCCCTACTATTCTAAAATTAATTTATTTTGAACATTTGACTCTCCCTCAGTTTACTCATAGTGTAACATTAGTTTTACAAGGGGATTGGGAGAAATAACCTTGGGACAACCAGATTAAAGACAGAAATGCACTTGGTGAGTCATCTTTTCATGAAATAAGCAGACAAAACTCCATAAAAGAAAAATCCATGGAAACCCGAAAGTGCGAAGCAGATTCTATTTGTCTTCATTGTTTCAGTCAGGGTCAAGTAAGAAAACAAATAAAACAAAAAGAAATAAACATTATTTGAGGTGGGGGTCACACCTGACTGTGCTCAGACATGACTCTTGTCTCTGTCACAGCTCAGGGATCACTTCTGGACGGGCTCAGGGGACTCATGTCAGATATTAAGGATTGAACCTGGGTTGTCACATGCAAGGCAAGCATTTGACCTGCTGTACTATTACCCAGGCCCCACAAACACATGAATTTAAGATTGTTAATGTTGGCGCTGGAGCAATAGTGCAGCGTTTGCCTTGCACATGACAAACCCAGGTTCGATTCCCAGCATCCCAATGGTCCCCTAAGCACCGCCAGGAGTACATGGCTGAATACAGCTAGGAGTAACCCCTGTGCATAAAAAATATGAAGGGGATACAAGATTAACACCACTTCATGCTTTCCTTTTGCACCTTCTCCAAGCTTCATGCTTGCCTTTTGCGCCTTCTCCCAGAGCACCAAAAAAGATGAAAGAAAGAGATGTCTCTTGTTGCAGGATTCAATGGGGCTGTTGGCTGACAGCAGAAATGCAATGCCAGGAAGTAAGATTTACCAGCACTGACAGCAGGCTATGATACATGCTCTCAACTAAACGAACATGGTTCCTTTTTGCTAAATGGCACTTTTAATTTTGATAAAGCTGTTTTTGCTTCAAATATATATTGATTATGCCAGGGTTGGTTAAAATCATCATTTGCTCTATAGGTCCTAGGGTTCATGAAGAGCTCAAATTGAGCTTGATAAAGAGAAATAAATATCACCCAGAGAATTGCACTGAATATCTAGAGCATCAGAGTATCAGTGCCATATAATGCCTGGGGATGCAGTGACAGAGAGGATCTGAGTTATGTTCTCACTTGTGGGACCCAGAAGGAGAGAGACATAAGGTAAAATAGAAGCAGGTGTTATTTGTGTGCTGAGAAGACACATGACCTTGTTTTCCCTCCACAATTTTCTAAAAACATTTTTTTCGCTCAAAAAACTGTGCAAGTATTCCAAGCAGAGCTAATCATATTGTTGAGCTCACATCCAAGTCCATCACTAGAATTAAAAAAGATAAAAGCTTTTGCTCTGATTGGTTCCAAAGCTGGAGTGACAGAAGAGCTGGTGACCACTAACTTATTCTTCACATTTCCAGCCTCATAGCTCTCTTCAACGCTAGTGTTCTAAGGAAAAGTAGAGCAGAGATAGGAGAAAGGAGAGATGCATGAAGGGAAGAACCAACACGGCAGCCACTTTAAGTCAGGTGTGCCACTAACATGCCTGCACATGTGAGCTATTAAATCAAGCTAGAGTCCAATTTCTGTCAGGCACAGTCTTGATTATTACTAACTGCAAAATGAAAATCACTGTTTTTGAAGTCACTTCTTGAGAAATTCTTTAGTAGTTAAGGAAAAAAAATAACTTGATACACTACAGATGGTAAATGGTCTAAGCAATCTGAAGGTTTTTATCTAAAACTAGGAAAGATTCATATATATATGTATATATATAGTAGCACTCTATTTCTGAGGTATTAAAATGATCCCCACATAGTTTTATCCTTTATTAGAAGAGATCAGGATTTTTCAAGAATTGGGCTAAAAGATACTAACACTAAAAGGATACAGGACATAACTGAATCTTTGATGATTAGAAAGCCCTTCAAGTGTTTTTGCTGTGCTTGGGTTTTAATCAAGCAAGAGAGGACAGGCAATATTTTTCCTATGGAAAAAGAATATTGATGGGTATTTTATATTGTGAAAAACCATGCATGTTACTAGGAATGAGTGCCTTGTGAAATATATTGTAAAATTAGTACCTTTCCTCTATATTTCACTTTATTTATGTCATTTCTAGTGATTCATATTTTATGACTCATATTTTAAAACACTATTGGGTGAATTTATATGACAAAGCTAAATTCTATATAGTAGTTGAAGTACAACTACGCTTTATGGTAGCTTGCCAGGATAGTCTAACAATTAGTCAATTAATTCACAAGAAAACTGAGCACCTGTGTAGTATTAAAAAGCATTCAAATACAGGTTAATGCATTGACTTGGAGTCTCTGTGTATTCATCAACCTTCGACTATTATTTATTTTATTTAATTTTTATTTTTAGTGGACACACACACAGTTGTGCTCAGGGCATACTCATGTTTCTGCTCAGGGTTCACTCTTGTACATAGTTGAGGGACCATATGCAGGTCCTAGAAGTGAACATGTGTTGGCTGCATGTAAAGCAAGTGCCTTAACCTTTGTTCTATTTCTCCTGTCCCTATCAATATGTAATTTTTTCCAAACATAAGTCAGATTTTTTTTCTCATCTCCCTCCTTACTGTCAGCGACACCTCACTCATTATGTCTACAACAAACCCTCAAATCTTACAGGATTCATTTTCCAAAAGAGGTCCTGCCTGATTCTTTCTCCTTACATTCACTCACTTTTTTCCCTTTAGCAAAAGCCCATCCAATATTTTTAAATATCCCTTGATTAATATTTTTGGGTTTTGTTTTGGGGCCAAACCAGGCAATGCTCTGGGGTTAGTCCTGGCTCTTCACATCAGGGATTGAACTCGGTTCAGCCACATGCAAGGCAAGCATTCTACCTGCTGAACCAGTTCCATGATCATATATGTATCCTAAGGCTTTCCAACATAGTTTCCTCTACCTAAAATGTGCATTTTTACCCAAATTTTCCACTTAGGACCCAAAAGGAAAAGAAGAAAAAGAAAAGAAAAAGAAACGTGCTCTGATTACTCAATAGGGACTGGAATAAGAAGATTTCAAGGTGAAAACAAAGCATCTAGTTATTTTGAAATGATCTGAGTTGTATAATACTCAGGAAGACGTAGAGAAATGGATAGTTCTGTCTATACCCCACAATACTGGTCAAGGGTTCTAGTTGAGGATATTAGAGAAAACATATTAAGGAGCGTCCTTAGATGGTTAGCTCGAGCTACTTATTGGGTGGAATAATGACCCTTGACTTAAACAAAGCAAAGTGAGTAAAGTAACATGTGGATTAAAATGAAAAGTATGAATTTTACTATACAACATATAATGCATCTCGTACACTGAACGAACACCTTACTTATGCCACCAAATACATGAATCTAGCACTCACTGACGGGATTAGGAATGAAGATGTAAAGTTTAGGGACCTCAAATTTAAAGTCACCTGACTTCATAAAGGAAAAAGAAAACATAAAAAGAGAAAGGGCTTGTGACAAACTTAAACTACATGAGAATGTGGAGTGACCCTGCCAGAAAGTGAGCTAAATGTCCCCAAATGAAGAAGCCATCAACTATGAATGAATGGTGCTGACAGTATGTGAAAGAGAACAGTAACCAAAGATAATTGGGTTTGGCAATGTAACAATCACTGACCACTTTTGCAACAAGGGGTTCAGTGAAACAAGGGTTACAGAAGTCAGCCTGGAATATACTGAATGAATCAAAAGTGAAGAGTTAGATGATATACAAAATTTCTACCAAAAAGATAGTAAGAGATGGCATCAAGGTAATGGTGCTTCCCTTGCATCTGGCTGGCTCTGCTCAATACACACGCAACATAGGGCCCCTGAGCACGACCAGGGGTGAATCCTAAAACAGAGCCAGAGTAATCTTAGAGGATGGCCAAATGTGCCCCCATATAATGGCCCTCCGTCCCAAATCAGAGATACAACATCCTTCTACATATACCTTTACTGTAGTTGAAAGAGATAAAAGGCAGCAGGCAAGGGGTTATGGGAGACTTAGTGAGACATGATTTTTAATGTGTGTGTGCGTGTTCTGCATAGCATATTTGAGTATTTCTGTGTATATTTTATGCTGGTCACACCAAGCAGTACTGTTCACTTGAATCACAATTTACCAAGTGATCGGTAGTGCAAGGGCCTGTGGTTCTTGGCAGGACACTCCCAGGGATGCTCCAGGGGCCACCAGGGTGATACCAACATTTCTGTGGATCAAACTCTGGTATTTGCATAAGCAAGGAATATACAATGACCATTAGAATTAGAATTATTTCTGAATCAAATTTTATATGTTGCTTCTCTGGGGGGAAAATCGTCTAATGGTAAAACAATAAATCAGTTACTTTAAAAAGAAAAAGTTTGGTTTTTGTTGTTGATGTTGTTGTTTTGCTTTTTGGGTCACACCTGACGATGCACAGGGGATACTCCTGGCTCTGCACTCAGGAATTACTCCTGGCGGTGCTCAGGGGACCATATGGGATGCTGGGAATCGAACCCGGGTCGGCCGCGTGCAAGGAAAATGCCCTACTGGCTGTGCTATTGCTCCAGCCCCAAGAAAAAGTTCATTTATATAACTTCCAATTTTATTCTTCCAAAGTTTTAAATTGAATGATAATGTTTCTTGGTCAATTTTTCTTATAATTCCATTTTCTTAGGGAGAGAATGACTTTATAAAGTATTTTTAAAATTGCAATAAAGTTTGCACATAAGAAATTGAGAAACTGGGGCTGAGAGATAATGGGGCTGAGAGGTAAGGTGCTTATCTTAATCATAGCTGACAGGAGTTATTAATCTCTGGCACCCCATATTGTCCCATGAACACCTCCTGGCATGATCCCTGAGTGCAGGAATAAGTCAGAAATAAGCCTTGAACACTTTCTGGTGTGGCCCCTAAACAAACAAAAATATAAATATAAATGTAAATATAAATATAAATAAAAACAAAATAAAAGCAATCAAGGCATAGGACAACATAAAACTTCCAACTGGCAATATGCAGCCTATTGCATCAATTTTCATTTGCTTAGTGTCTGTGATTAAAATATGCCTTGGCAACACCATTTTTGTATGCTCTAGCCATAGTGTGAACTACATTGTAAATTCAGTCAACAATTCAGCTTCAAGACAACCTAAATTTTTCAGTAGGGAAAAACTGCCAAGTGACAAAGGTGAACAACTGTAAATTACAAGTAGCTGAGTTAGGTTTTGTCAAACAATTTAAGAAAATGATTCCTAATACTACTGGGATTATATTAAGAAGGTGGCAAGACATGGAGCATGTGATATTCAAAGATATTTAAATAAAAATGTGTTTATTAAATATTAATTAATTGTACAACATTCAAATTTTAAATGTGCTTTATGCCTTAGTACAAAGAAAGTGAGATTGGTCTTAGTTTTCTGAAATGCACACAATGAATGCAAGTAGAGAAAAAACAACAAACAACAAAACCTCATAAGCTCTTCAGATTTTATATGGTCACTGATTATTTGATGGGTGAAAATTGGAATGATATTCTGTTATTGTCTTTTTATGTTATTTTTAAATTTATAATATTAGTGTTTACTTGAAGACTAGTAAATGTCTTGCTATACAATATTCCTATAGGGAATTCCATATTCTCTATAACAGAAAACCACCAGTTAGACAACTCAAGAATGATACTATCAGTGTGTTTCACTGCTTTGACCATTCCTATATACAGTTTAATCAATTTTTGCCAGCACTCTGCCTAGTAATTAGCTCATCAGTGCCCTTGTCAAACAAAACAGATATTGTTCTGCTTAAAGTTTTAATGGAAATCGCTTACAATTTAATTCAAACTCTCTTTAGCACATAAACTATTAATGGCATCCACTTTCCTGAAAACAAATTTCATGAATATTATATTTTTTAGATAATCTTAAAATTTTTGCTTTCTTTTATTTATTTGTTGGCACGTGCCAGTGGTGTTCAGAGCTTACTCCTATCTCTGTGCTCACGAGTCAGTCCTGGTGGGTGTCAGAAATGTTATGTGAGGGGCCTGGGATCAAACCAGAGTCAGCTTCATGAAAGGCAGCCGAGTGCCTTCACTGAGCGCTAATTTTCCTATTTTTTGGTGTCTCTTTTTGTTGAATCTTTCTGTTTGTGTTGGTGGTACTTGAGGACTATTCTTGGTTTTATTTATAGGCATGGTTCTGCCCATGTGGGGGAACTACAAGTGTTGCTGGGCATTCAAACCAGCGTCCATAGTATTGAAGGCACGTGCCTTAACTTATACTATCCCTCCAGCTCCAGTTGAATATTTTCATTGCTCTTCTATCTCTGGCCACCGTAGGATCTACCCTCAGGATCTACCAGATTCATAATGATTTCAAATAGAACATATATGCATAAAATTCAAACCATGCAGAGAGCAGAGAGATAGTACAGTGGATATGGTGCTTGTCATGTACACAACTGACATGCGTAAGACACTGGTGGAACTTACAAGAAAAAAAATCCAGCCCTATGAAAAAATGAGAAAGGAACAGAAACTTCCTGAAAGAAGAGATACAAATGGCAAAAAGACACATGAAAAAATACTCTACGTTGCTAATCATCAGAGAGATGTAAATAAAATAACAGCGAGATAGCTCACACACTGAGACTAGCACTCATTAAAAAGAACAAGAAAAACCAGTGTTGGCATGGATGTGGGGAGAAATGGACTCTCCTTCACTGTTGGTGGGAATGCTGACTGGTTCAACCATTTTGGAAAACAACATGGGTATTCCTCAATTTCAGGAAATTGAGCTTCCATCCCACCACCCAGCAATACCACTTCTGGGAACATACTCCAGGGGCCCCAAAACACACAGCAGAAATGTCTTCTTTACTTTTATGTTTATTGCAGCACTAGTCACAGCAGTCAGAATATGGAAACGCCTGATTGCCTGAGAACAGATGATTGGTTAAAGTAAGTAATGGAACACTAGGTGGCTGTTAAAAATGATCTCATGAAATTCTCTTGTAAATGGATGGACATGGAAAGCATCATGCTGAATGAAATAGTTCAGAAGGAAAAGGACAGACATAGAATGACTGCATTCATATGTGATCTGGAAGAAAACATAATATGAGACTAATATCCAAGGATAGTAGAAACAAGGGTCAGGAAGATGCTCCATGATTGAAAGCTTATTTCCAGTGCTGGGGGAGAAGGCAGTTGGTATACAGAAGGGACCACTATGAAAAAGATAGTTGGAAATGATCACTCAGTGCTGAAAGTAGGTAAAGGAACAAACATGATAACCTCTTAGTATCTATACTGCAAACCATAGTTACCTAAAAGGTGGCGAGGGGGAAAAAAAGAGAAAGAGAGAGAGAGAGAGAGAGAGAGAGAGAGAGAGAGAGAGAGAGAGAGAGAGAGAGCCTGCTATGAAGATAGGCTCGGTATGTGGTAGGGCATAGTGAGAGGAAACTGGGGGGAATTGTGGTGGTAAATGTACACTGATGAAGGATGGATGGGCGTTGGAACATTGTATTACTGAAACCAATCATGGACTGCCTTGTAAATGTGTATCTCCTGGTGAATCAATAAAATAGAATAAAAATAGTTGGTTTTGAGAGGTCAAAAAATAAATAAAAAGATGATCATATATTTTGGGTTGCATGTAGGGATATTCCATCCTGTTCCATTGATCAGCGGCTCTGCCTTTGTTCCAGTACCATGCTGTTTTAATTGTTACTGCTTTGTAGTAAAGTTTGAAGGTGGGGAGGGTGATGCTTCCCATCATCTTTTTCCCAAGAATTGCTTTAGCTATTCGTGGGCATTTATTGTTCCATATGAATTTCCGGAGTGTTTGATCAATTTCTTTGAAGAATTTCATGGGTATCCTTATAGAGATCACATTGAATCTGTATAGTGCTTTGGGGAGTATTGCCATTTTGACGATGTTAAGTCTTCCTATCATCTGATCCTTGATAAGGGGGCAAGAAATGTGAAGTGGAACAAGGAAAGCCTCTTTAACAAATGGTGCTGGCATAACTGAACAGCCACATACAAAAAAATGGGCTTGGACATTGACCTAATACCATGCACAAAAGTCAGATCAAAATGGATTAAAGACCTCAACATCAGACCACAATCCATAAGGTACATCGAAGACAAGGTCGGCAAAACCCTTCACGATATTGAAGCTAAAGGTATCTTCAAAGATGACATGGAACTAAGTAATCAAGTAGAAACAGAGATAAACAAACGGGACTATATTAAACTGAAAAGCTTCTGCACCGCAAAAGACACAGTGACCAGAATCCAAAGGCAATCTACAGAATGGGAAAGGATACTCACCCAATACCCATCCAATAAGGGGTTGATATCAAGGGTATATAAAGCACTGGCTGACCTCTACAAAAAGAAAACATCCAGTCCCATCAAAAAATAGGGTGAAGAAATGAACAGAAACTTTCTCAAGGAAGAAATACGAATGGCTAAAAGGCACATGAAAAAATGCTCTTCATCACTAACCACCAGGGAGATTCAGATCAAAACAACTATGAGATACCACCTCACACCACAGAGACTGGCACACATCCAAAAGAACAAAAACAACCACTGTTGGCGTGGATGTGGGGAGAAAGGAACCCTCCTACACTTCTGGTGGGAATGTCCACTGGTTCAGCCCTTTTGGAAAACAATATGGTCGATTCTCAAAAAAATTAGAAATTGAGCTTCTATTTGACCCAGCAATACCACTTTTGGGAATATACCCCGGAGAAGCAAAAAAGTATAGTCAAAATGACATCTGCACCTGTATGTTTATCACAGCACAGTTTACAATAGTCAGAATCTGGGAAAAAAATAACGAATGCCCGAGAACAGATGACTGGCTAAAAAAACTTTGGTACATCTACACAATGGAATACTATGCAGCTGTTAGAAAGCATGAAGTCATGAAATTTGCATATAAGTGGATCAACATGGAAAGTATCATGTTGAGTGAAATGAGTCAGAAAGAAAGAGACAGACACAGAAAGATTGCACTCATATGTGGAATATAAAGTAGCAGAGAGGTACAAGCTAGCAATGATGCAACCTCTGGCAGAAAGTCCTCTGGACTTAGTCACTAAAATACTAAAATACAGAAATCTAGAACCTCTCGGCCACTACTGTGGCCACATGACTTCATATCTCTTCATTCTCAGCAATGGAAAACAAATTGTCAAATGCTTCCTTTCCAGCAGGTCCGACTCTGGGGGGGAAACTCCAAACAATAATAATGAGTTTTTTTGTTTGTATGTAATCAAAGTAAAGAGAAAGTAAAATGAAATTCATCAACTACGCAGGTGGGGTAGGGGGCTGGAGGGCGGGGAGGGGTGGAGGGAAGGTCTACTGTGGTTCTTGGTGGTGGAATACATGCACTGGTGAAGGGATGGGTGTTCGAGCATTATGTAACTGAGACTTAATCCTGAAAGCTTTATAACTTTCAACATTGTGATTCAATTAAAAAAAATTTTTAAAAAATAAAATAAATAAATAAATAAGGTTGAAACTTGCTTTAGTGGCAAATAAGTGTTTAATAATTATATTAAATAATTATTTAATTAATAGCAATAACTTCCCCCAATTTAGCATTGCAATCTCCTAAAAATTATAAACTAATTAATAAATAAACCCGAGGATTTTGAGTCATTTGTATATAGTTAGGTGATGATATTAAGGCTTGTCCAACAATATCCAAGTTCCTCTAATTTGAAAGTTTCAGAAGTAGTGCACGAGTCAGCTTCATAAATATCTCTTCTAACACTCATATGCTCTGCTTCATGTCTTAGTTCAGATCTTCACTATTCTTTCTCTGATTACTTAAGTAGACTCATTATTTCCCTTATCTCTGATTTCCTCTTATATAATTTTCTAAGTTCTTCTAAAGAAACAAATCAAACCATATTACACTTCTGCTTCCCATCCAACTTCAGGATCAAATCTAAGTTTTTAAATATTCTACTCAAGAACATGACACAATTTTTGCTCCAGCCACACTGAAATAGTTCCCTTCCTGAATGGAACATGCATTCTTCATTCTGGACTGAATAAATAAAATTGGTCCTTGTGCTCAAGGAGCATCTGGTATGATAAAAGATGTATATGCAAACTCACATAAAAATAACATATATGAACTAGGACAGTTTGAGAGCATAGAGGAAAAGGAGATCATTTGTACCTGTGTGTATCAGGGACGGATGAAATAAATGACGACTGATTTTAAAATCACCCATGGCTATTTGTTGAAAATAAATTAAAAATAAAAGAGTATTCTGGGCAGAGCCCACAGCTGGAGCAATGACACAAAATGCTGTTTTTTAAAGGAATATTATGTTGTTGGTGTTGTTATAGTTTGGGGGCCACACCCAGCAATGCTCAGGGCTTACCCTAGGTCTGAGCAGGGGGATCACTTTTTTTTGGGGGGGGGCTTGGGGAACCACATGTGTACCAGGGATAGAACCTGAATTTGGGGACTATCAAGGCAAGCACCTTACATGCTTTACTAACTTTCTGGCACCAGAAATATTCTGGTTTGTTTTGTTTTTGGTTGGGGGTCATAGCTACTGTTGCACAGATCTTACTTCTGGTTCCCTCCCCACCCCAAGCAGAGCTCCCAGCGGCTGAAGACCACCGGAACCTAGCTAAAGCCATGCTGGAGGCTCCTCTCTACACGTTCAGACAGGCCTCATGTGTGAAGGTACCGGCAGAGGAACCCAGGTGTGTGTAATCCCATCAACGGTCAACATCCAGAGACTTAAAAACAAGCTCTCAGAAGAGAGCGATGCAGAGAGTCTCTTGCCCGCACTCCTGGCTGTCTTCCCCGGGGCCCTTCAGAGGGGATGGGCTTCAGCTTCCCTCCCCACCCCAAGCAGAGCTCCTGGTGGCCAAAGACCACCGGAATCTAGCTGCAGCCATGCTGGAGGCTCCTCTCTACACGTTCGGACAGGCCTCATGCATGAAGGTACTGGCAGAGGAACCCAGGTGTGTGTAATCCCATCAATGGCCAACATCCAGAGAGAGACTTAAAATCAAGCTCCCAGAAGCGATATCTTTAGCCTACTTCTCCGTTTGGGAGAAACTGGCAATCTTCTGAGAGTTTCCTGCCCAAATGGGACAGCCTTGCAAGCTTCCCATGGTGTATTTATATGCAAAATCCATTAACAAGCTGGATCTCATTCCCATGACCCTGAAGAGCCCCCAGTGCAACATCGTTGGGAGGGCCAAGTCCAGATGGACTCCTAAGATCTCAGGGAAAGGACAAAATGAGATGTTACTGAGCCCGCCCGAGAAATCGGTGTTTAACGGGCTATCGTGATCGTGATCTTTATTTGTGTGTGGGATTTGGACCACACTATCCTCCTCTCTGTGCTCAGGAATCACTCTTGAAGGTGCTTGATTTGGGCCAAAATAATAGTACAGCAGGGAAGACATTTGCCTTACATGAGCCGACCTGGGTTCGATCCCTGGCATCCCATATGGTCCCCCAAGCACTGTCAGGAATAATTTCTGTGTGCAGAGCCAGGAGTAACCCCTGAACACTGCTGGGTGTGACCCAAAAAGCAAAAAAAAAAAAAATGCTTGATTCGGGTATGATTCTGCCAACAGGCTGACCTGTACCTACAGTGTGAGTGCTCAGCAGCCTAATGGTGGCTTAAGGCTTCCGGATACCCCAAAATTGCCGCTACACCTTTGGCAGGACACCAACAACTTGGGACCAAGTTTACCAAGAAATTAAATGGGTAAAATTTAGGTATGTGGGAGTCATGCCCACAAACCACCTCTATTTCAGCTATAAAAGCTCATTTATTAGCCTTATCTCAGAGACCCATAGGTAAATCTTGAAAGAGACCAAAATCCACAGTTAATCTCAGACCCGTGTATGGCTGAACAGACTGGGGTAGATAGGAGGGGGCAGGTTGGCCTGTGCCTGCCCAAGCAGAGCCCCCAGCAGTTGCTTGCTGCACAATCCAATTATAAGGTGATAAATGTTGTTGGTATGTTTTTTAAATGATAGTTGGTGTTTAGTAACAGGATCCAATTTTTCATTTATCTCTAGCACTTAATACTGTACTTTGTAATTGAGTCAAAGAATATTTGCTTCTAATAAATATTAAGGTACAACCTAAGAAACTATAACAAATACACATTTTCCATACAAGTCCTAATATCCTATGTAAGAAATTTTCTTAGATTGTAATGTAAGAAATTTTACACATCTTAGAGAAAAAATGAGGACAGGTAGGTGGTAGAGTACAAGTGATTTAAGAGCCACTTATAATGTAGAAAGTATAATCTATGTTCAAGAACAATATTTCATTATGCTTGTTTATATATTTACACTTAGTACACATTTTCACATACACTATTACATTTATTCCATGCAATAACTTGTACTATAGGAATGTGTATAACTAGAATAGGGAGCACAGGAAATTTAAGTTATTTTACCAGGGTCAAGATAATCAATAGCAAAAGGCAAGGATTAAGCTTAGGTCTTTGAACTTCAAGTTATTCTCTATTACATAAAGACTATACCATATTGATTTCCTATCCCTTCAATTTTTGTTAAAGATTCTAATTGGCTTTACATCCTCATATCCCTGTGGCAGATGATTTGGGGGGGAAGAAAAGTTTTTTGCTCTCAGTATTCATGTTCCTTTGCAATGTTTCTCTGTAGTAACTGCCATTAAGTGGGTAATCTATTTTCCCACTCCTGGGAAATCTAGGCTGACTTTTAAGTTTTTAAGCAACAGAACTTGGTAGCAATGATGTTATGTCAGTGATGAACCAAAGCATGAAGAGGATTTGTTCCCTTCTGCTTTACTCTTTTTAAATTATGCATACTAATATGATCCAAGTTGGAATTGTCTGTTGAAATGACCTTGCCACCGAGATAGACCACTTCGATAGAGCCATTAATGCCCAGTATTTCTCCAACCTACCTAGAACTTAACCACAGATGGAGTGATACATTTGGGACACGAAGAGCAAAAAGCTGACTATAAAGATTTTTGATTAAATTAGTAGTTACTTCAGTGCAATGATTTTGGTACTTCAAGCAAATACCAATTTATTAAGAAAATCAGTAATGTCAATAAGAACTAGCTGATATTGTATACCTAATGTGCCAAGCATCATGCAAAGTATTTAATCCACACTGTCTGTGAGTGAGCCAGGCCTGTGGCCCCAGAAGAACCCAGGAGTAGGTGGAGATGGAACACCAACCGGGAACTGTCCGTCTCTGGAGAACCGCCAAAGAACTATGGCAGGGATCCTGCACTCTGTAGTCCAAAGGCCCCCTGGCCAGAGTCACTCTTGTGTTCGGATTGGATTTATTACAATTTTACCAAGTCAAGAATTCCTGATAAAATGTTTTAGCCTTCATCAGCAGATCATGAAAAATTTGGCAGGGATCCACAGCACCCTCATAAATTGCATATTGTTACCCAAATAAAAACTACAAAGATATATCCAGACTGGAGAAAAGATGTAATTAAGATGCTTGGATTAGAAAAAGCACGCACACCTGAAGTTCACAGAAATGTCCCTTCAGTGGCAGCAAAGAAAGTGGTTAAACATTCGCTAAGAATCCAGCCCCTGACGTTGTCACAAGGACCCTCGCAGAGGGCAGCAGAGCCCACCGATGTCTCAAGAGCATGGGGGAGCTTGTTACACTGGCACCCAAGGCCCTTATGTCAGAGCAGCTGCAGAATTAAAAATTCAAATAGCATTTATTTAAACATGGTGAGAATGTTCTTATTAAAATGTACTTTATGGGGGCTGGAGCGATAGCACAGCGGGTAGGGCGTTTGCCTTGCACGCGGCCGACCCGGGTTTGATTCCCAGCATCCCATATGGTCTCTCAAGCACTGCCAGGAGTAATTCCTGTGTGCATAAGCCAGGACTAACTAACCCCTGAGCATCGCCGGGTGTGACTCAAAAAGCCAAAAGAAAAATGGGAGGGGGCAGAAATAAAATATACTTTATGTCATTTTCACTGGCTGAGCATAGTAGGATTTTTCTTTACTAGAAGCTTGAAGATATTTGTACTCTTGGGTTGAATTCTTTCCTCTTCCTCACTGATGCTCTCACTGTAGCATGGGTAGGGCTGGCGCTGTCTGAACACAGTCCAGCCCTGGTGGTGCTTCTGAGCCTATGTTAGGTTCCTGCTTGAGGATGGTCCCAGAGGTACTTGGGGGAGTGGCTGCAGTACCAGAGACCAAGTCAGGACCCTCCAGATAAACCATGTGCTCAGCCCATCGAGCGATCTCCCTAGCCCTATGACTAACTTGTTTTATTTAGTTTTCGGTGTTGTTTTGGGACTACGCCCAGCAGTTCTCAGGGCTTATCCCTGGCTCTGCACAGGGACCACTCTGGTGTTGGCCCTGTGTGATGACCCAGAATAAAATTGGCGAGCTTGGCCTCATGGGAGACAAACTCCTTAACTAAAAAAAAAAAAAAAAACAGAAAAAAAACAACTATATTATCTCTGATCCTGAGAACTAGACTAGCAAAGATTTTATAAGACCCATTTTATAGCTAAAACCACAATATTACAAACCCAATAACTAATCATGGTCATTCAGCTGATATTTTTCTTTAAGTGTTTAGCACTATTTTTATCTACAAATACTTACTGTGCTCCTTATTCATAATTTATACAAAATATGTGGATTTTACACGCAGTAGATTTCATATAATGTGCACCAAGTTTTGTTAATTTCATTCTCTAAAGTTTATAATCCTTTATAATCTGGCCCTAAATCATACTGTTGTCCCTTATGGAAGCATAACATGTAAGCTTCCATCCTATTATCTGCAAAATTTGTGGTTACTTGAATGTGAGGCAAAATGGCTCCAGTTCCTCTCTTACTGCATCATAGATGTCTTTACATCATTGCATTATCTTATTTTATACATTTGTGGCATAAAATGTTTTCATCATTTTCTTACCATATGTATCAATATTGGATGAAACCTAATGTGAATTTAGTACATGAAGAACCAGGTTTTTGAATTTTATTATTTTAATAATTTTCTGGTTCATCTCTGTATTGCTTGATTTAAGTAAAGAGAAAAAAGTAAATATATGAGACTACCATAAGTGCCATAAGTACTATATGATTTTATACCCATAAGCCATTTAGCATTTTCCTAGTGCAACTCTGGCACTGACTTTAATCTATGATGTCTAACTGGAATTGGATTGTTGTTCTATCACTGTTGACCCTTCACAGAAATTGTAGTAAGTCAACTGAAGTCATGAGGTTTGTATTTTCTGTATACAAGTAAAAGAGTGTTTTCTATACAAAACTGATGTGAGAGATTTGACTTTGATTTCATTTGAAAGGTCATGAAATGTTTCCTGTATTGATGTGATTCATTTATGGACACAGTAGCCTTTCAAAAGTTCATGAATAGGCTGATATAAAATATGTAGTGTCTAGTTTGTATTCCAATTTTAAAAGTTTGTTTTTTAATTTACTGGCTAGAACAAATAGCCATTTGTTGAACTTCCTCTACAAAATAGTAAAAAATATATACAGTATAGTGTTAAAATATGATATAGGAATTTGAAAACAGTAGAGATTAAAAATAGTACAAAATCTCTCAAGTCACCATATGAAATTTTTCTCTACTTTACATAATTTGGGTATTTCTTCCAACAACACATGCATAGCACCAAGGTACTGTAAGGATTATTGAAATACTTTCTGAAATGACCTTAAATTCTTAAATGAAAATGTTAAGCGGTATGGTTATTGTATCACTTGTCATCCCATTGATCTTCGATTTGCTAGAACAGGAACCAGTAATGTCTCCATTCGTCCCTGTCACGTGCTAGTGTAACCCAATGGTATCTGCTTGCTCCAGAAACATGAAGAGCCTCAAATCATTCATTCAGGGTTTTGACAAAGAAGACTAACCATCCTGTAGGTGGGCGGCCACATGGTCTTTTGATGTCCTGTGGAATCCAGTCGGTAACAGCTCTAGTCCAGTGGTCACCTCTAAATTGCATTACGTGTCTGGACTATCTGATTTTTGATGCCTTGGCAAACAAGATAGCATCCCTAATTCTTGATCGTCCACAGAGGTCGAAACTCCGGATTCTTTCTCTCACTTGAGTGAAAAGTGATATTCCAAGCATAGCTCTTTTGATTCCTCTTTGGGACACCTGAATAGAATTCTCATCCTGTTTTCGTAGGGCCCACGTCTCTCAGGCGTATGTTAGTGCAGGAAGAATGGTGGAATCAAAAAGATGTACCTGGAGCTGGAGGTTCTTCATCCTCTTAACCACTTCTTCAAAGCTTTTTAAGGCGTTGCACACTGCTCTCTTTCTCCTGTGCAGTTCTGGCGTCAAGTCATTCCTCGTGTTGATTTCTCAACCCAGGTACACATAGCTGCTGAATTCGGAGATGTTTGTTCCATTGAGAGCAAATGGAATGTGAGGGACTAGTTTGTTTTCATGAACATTGTCTTCGTAAGACTCTGTTGCAGTCTGACCTTTCCACACTCACGGTCGAAGTCAGCCAGCATTTGTGCCACTTGGCTAATGTTTGATGTTATTAGAATGATGTCATCAGCAAAGTGGAGGTGGTGTAGTTGCCGACCGTCTATCTTCACTCCCATTCCTTCCCATTCCAGTCGTCGCATCATGTTCTCGAGGGTGGCACTGAAGAGTTTCGGTGAAATGGTGTCGCCCTGCTGAAGCCCTCTCTTTACGTTGATGATCGCTTCCTTGTAGAATGGTGAGATCCTGGTGGTGAATACAGCTCTCAGAAAATCCTGATGCATTGAGTTTGAACACCCGGTTTTGCTAGGACTTCAATGACCGCTTCAGTCTCAACAGAATCAAAGGCCTTCTTTAAATCAATGATCATTAGACAGAGCAGCATCTTGACCTCTTGAAAAATCTCAAAGAGCTTGGTCACCGTGTGGATATGGTCATCATGATGAATCCTTTTCAGAACCCAGCTTGCTCGCATGGTTGTCCTTTGTCTAGTGTTTTGCCTATTCTATTCAGGATGACTAGAGTGAACAACTTGTAGACGATGGACAACAGTCAGACTGGGCGATAGTTGCCGATGTCTTGGATGTCTCCCTTCTTGTACAACACAATAGTTCTGGTTTTCCACTGGGACAGAACCCTGAATTGGGACAGGTAGCTTGTGAAGAGCCGAGCCAGTATATTGATGAGTACTGGTGACATATGCTTCAGGTGTTCAGGTCTGGCCTTGCCTGGAATGGGTGCTGTATGTGTCTTTACCGATGAAATGGCATGTCAGATTTCAGAAGGGAGAACGTTGGGAACGACATATCCATCCTGCAGAATTTGGTATGTGGGCAGGTAGACATGGCTATCAAAGAGATCCGAGTAGAAGTCATGGATAACCTTTACCATTGCCCTTCTGAAAGACTTGATAGATCCATTAGGATGTTGGAGGGCAGTCATCTGGGTCCTGTAGTTGGCAAAGGACAGGTGAGCATTGTGAATACTTTTCCCGGCTTCTGCCACATTGGCCAACGCTGCTGCTCTTCTCTCTTTGAAGTCTTCCTTTATTGCTTCTCTGCGCAGTTTTGGAGCTTGGACGTTAGCTTGTGATTGCCTGAGCTCGTGCCAAACCATGCTGGTGAATAGGCTCAAGAGTTTCCGAAGACAGGCGTCTGTTTGTGGCTTTCCCACTCTCGGCATTCCTTGCACAGTCATGGAGGTGCTGAACAAGTTGATCGTATTCCTTGTTGATGTTCTCAACAATAGCATCTTCCCACTTTGCCGCAATAGTGCCAAAGATTATTATATTTATTTTATAAGATGTTTCTCCTTTGATCTCACTAGCTATTATTATGTTTAGTTTATATTCAAACAGATCATCTTGTCATATATGTTTTAGGTACTGTGCCTTAAAAACTGGATGGTAAATTTTTGGAGGACACCAGATGAATCTTTTATCCTAGTTTATACATACTGCTTGTGGGCTGGGATTGCATGTTCTGTTAACTGATGCATCTAATACATGAGAAGGGCTAACAATAAGTCCTCAAATGAAAAAATAAGATATAAGTACAAAATAAAGTACTACTCAGCTATAAAACTATATATAAAGCCCTGCCATTTGCAACCACATGGATGGATCCTGAAGGAAACAAACTAAGTTGGAGAAGACAGTGTATGATTTCATTCATATGTGCTAGATTAAGAAAAACTGTTTATAGATCCATTGCAGTATCTTAGACTAAGAAACAAAGGAGAAGTCAGCAGAAGGACAGAGGAAAGAGTGTAGGTAAACTGGATAAATGAGGTCAAACTAGACTTTCAGTGATGATTATAATATAGCATATACAGACACTATATATATAAATATACATATATATAGATACACTTGAAACCTATGCAATATGTTAAGCCAAGGTTTTTACCCCAAAATAGTTATAATAAATACTTGCTAAATTCAGTGTTTTAAATAAGAAGTTATTATAATTCATCAGCTTATGGAAGTTTTAAAAGAAAGTTTAAAGTCAATTCACTGAATGCCACACTGATGCTCTGAAGAGCCTACCCAGGTGCTTCTTCAATTTCACATATTCTTTCACTTATTTGTTTTTGGCCATACTGAGCAGTGCTTAGTAGCTAGCTCACTCTCCGTACTTAGGAAGCACTCCCTGTGAAGCTCTGGGACCAGGTGATATTCGGGCAGGGCCCCGGCCTCTAGTATCCGCAGCAGTCCATTGCACTAGCTGTGTAGGCCTCAAATTTCCCTACCCTTCCCCAGATAGCCACAGATACTCTTCATGCCTCCTTCTACTTTGCTCAAATATTATTGACTTAGTGTCACTTTACAGAAATTGCAGATCCTATCCACCCATAATTTTAAATGTAAGATATTTAATGCAGTCCACACTTTCACTTTAACAAAAATAAATCTTCCTGCTGTTTTCAAAACGGTTCGGGCAAATAGTAAATACCTCATCATGATACTAACATATCATTTAAATATCTTTCTGTATCAGATACCTGATCTAAAAAATAGGAATGATTTATTTTACCACACGTATTTCATAGGGACTATTCTGAGAATTATATGGCATTATACATTTGACATGAAGTGTTTTTCAAGGAAATGCAATGATTGTTTTTATGACTAAGAAAATAATGTCATATTCAGATTTGCCATTTTCTACAATTTAGAGTGCAAACAATGACATTTTGAAATAGAGCAATACTTGGGTTTTAAAATTCACAGATAAGACTTTTAAAAATATGTCACTGAAAAGAGTAAAAGGCATCGTCTTCATAAGCTCTCTTGATCTTTCAGTAGCATCAGATTGTGGGTGCATTTCATTTGTAAATTAATTAAAGGGTGGATTTATAGAGTCGAATTTTATATAGAGATTAAAATCTTACAGATACTTAGAAGTATATTAGTCTTCATCAAAATGCTAGAAATCCATTCATACCTAGGGCCTTTTATATTTTTTGTTTCCTAGTTTGCACTCCTTTATCAGAATTTAATTTTTAAATTTTTCTATTTACTAAGGAAAACAGATGGACCTCTAAGAATTTTTAGCCTCATACCTGTGTTTTCCTGAGCTTGGAGGAGGAGGGTGCTGGGGCTGGATGCAGTGCAAGGGAAAAGAGGAACAAAGAGTTGATGGGAGTTTTATTATTACCTTCTTCCTGAGAAGTCTAAGTATTCTAAATCACAAAACTAGACACTTATCCTCTCATCCATGCTCAGCATGAGACGTAAATATTGCCACCATTGGGGGCCAGAGACATAATATGGCAGAGTGTTTGCCTTGCACACGGATAATCCAGATTCGATCCCTGACATTCCATATCATGCCACAAACACTGCCAGGTACAATTCCTGAGTACAAAGCCAGGAGTAGCCCCTGGGCATTGCCAGGTATAGACCCCCAAAACAAAATATCCGGTTGTACTTTTACTTCTCCTACACCATTTATAAACACTCAGCAACTAGGTCACCTGAAATTACTTGCTTCTGTACCATGCATTGAGACAGACACAGAAAAGTTGAATGAACACTGTATTAGTGAACATAATAATGATCCTGTATACTCTTCTTGCACAAATGATCTCAACTTCAAATTTTTTAATTCTCCTTCATTGTATCCCTCACCCATCCACATGTTTCCTCATCTCAACCAAGCCTTTCTGTCCAGGGAACTGTTTACATGTTGGCTTTCACAAGAACCTCTTGCATTTTTAGCAGCTGCATCTGACGATAGGCACCCTGCTAAGCGGTGACTGAAGTAAGACCTTTAATATGTTTAATTTTCTAGTATAATAATGAATGAAACTCAACTAGTAAAACATTCTTTGTATAACTGAATATTGAAAATTATACCTCTGCCTTAATAGGCTATTGTTACTCCAGAATCAACCACAGATATTTCCACCTCTTGTAAAAAATCTTTGCATTTCATCTATATTCCAAATTTTAGTTCACAATATTCCTGACTGGTATAGTGATTTACAATAGAAATAATGACAAGACCTTTTTCATAGTGATTGGATATTTCTGGTATAAATTTTATACAACATAATGAATGTGTTGGCATTTGGTCCTTATTTGCATACTATAAAAGTGTACAACAAAGTCCCTGTTAAATTCATCTTACCTGTTAAATAAAGATATTCAAAAGACAACATAACTTAATTAAAACAAAGAAATGGCATTAAATCATACTTACATCCTTCTAAGAATATACCTATGCATCAATAATATAAAATGCATGGAAAGGGTATACACCTCATTAAGTATCCTAGAGGGGATATCCTAAAATTTCTTTAATCCAATTAATCCATAAAATTTTTAAAAATATGAATATTAGCTATTTCAATTACTAAGCTAGTTTTAGATTTTACTATAATCAATTCATTGGCAGGTCAATTTTAACGCAAACACAGATGGATGTTTTTAATGTAGGCTTAGTATGCCTTTGTTTTTCACAATATATTACAAGTTTAAAATCAAAAAGTTTCTTTAAAAAATAGTACCTTCTCATTGTTTATACTTTCTGACTGGCTCATAAAGCACAAATGTTGACATCTGTACTGTTTTTAAGCAACAACAATGAGGTATTTGTTTGGTAATCTTCTCTCTTCTGTCTCCCACATATAATTATACGGTCTTTGAAACTTTCAAAGCAAATAAAAGAAAAGTAGCCTTTGAAAATGAAGTAATTGTACATTTGGGGTTGGTAGTTCTCTAAATTAGGGTAAATTAAATATTTATGCTACTACATGAGATTTTCCATTTTAAAGTTTGCTTAAAAATAAATTTATAAGCGTAAACTTGTCTTAGGAATTACCATATAAAGAGATACAATTATGAGTTAGGGAAAGCATATAAAACTGCAATTTTGGGTCATCTAATGCTTTCTGTTTTGATAATTACTGTATATTTTCAATGAGTATTATAAAGCCTACAACACTGATTATTTTAATTAGTATAATAAGGCAAAGAACAGCCTCTAGGAAAAAATTTGACTTAAAAAACAAATTCTGATTCAGATGCTTTTAAATGATTTATAACCACCTCCAATTGTTCAATCACTTAGCAAAGGAGAAGAGTTCCTCCTCACCAAAAAAATGATATAGCAGAAAACTATAAAAGCTTTTGATGAAGGCTTTAGTCTTATATGCAGCCACGTCATCACACATTTCACAAATAGTTCAACATCTTTTTCACATGTATGATCGTGAATATCTATTTGATGTGAATGTTTACCATATGCTACATTTTTCAACCATCAATAACAAAGGGGAAGGAGTCCCTGGTTTTGTATTTGGAACAAAGTGGACAAAAATGAGATATATTCCTATTTTTATCTCTTTACCATCTAACTAAAAAAAAACAATAAATGAAAGCACATTATAAAGACTGAGTAGAAATTTCTTTTGACATTTTGTTCTTTCCCTGAGACCGAAGTGTTGAATGAAGAAAGGTAGGCACAAATGTTTTAAAGAATTATGTGTTTTCTACTAAGTAGACTGCTATAGTATAGCATTAAATATTTTCTTCCGTATACTTTCAAAGTAATAGGGAGCTCTGCTATTTCTTTAGGAAGAATTTGCAATACAGTGTACAGCTATTTGGTATAGATTGTTGTTCTTCCTTCAAGAACAATGTAAAATATATTCTTCCAAATATATGTAAAATAGGCAGAGAGTCTCTTGTCCTCACGCCTGGCTGTCTTCCCTGGAGCCCCTCGGAGGGGATGGGCTCCAGCTTCCCTCCCCACCCCGAGCAGAGCTCCCGGCAGCCTAAGACCAGTGGAACCTAGCTACAGCCATGCTCGAGGCCCCTCTCCACAGGTTCGGACAGGCCTCATGCATGAAGGTGCCTGCTTGAGGCCCCTCTCCACAGGTTCAGACAGCCTCATGCATGAAGGTACCGGCAGAGGAACCCAGGTGTGCGTAATCCCATCAACGGCCAACATCCAGAGAGAGACTTAAAAGCAAGCTCTCAGAAGCGATATCTTGTAGTCTATTTCTCTCTCTGGGAGAAACTGGCAATCTTTTGAGAGTTTCCTGCCCCCATGGGACAGCCTTGCAAGCTTCCCATGGTGTATTCATATGCTAAATCCAGTAACAAGCTGGATCTCATTCCCCTGACCCAGAAAGAGCCCCCAAGTGGACATCGTTGGGAGGGCTGAGTAGAGATAGACTTCTAAGATCTCAGGGAAAGGATGAAATGAGAGGTTACTGAGCCCGCCGGAGAAATTGGTGATTAACAGGATTTCATGATTCGTGATTCGTGATATGTAAAATATATTCTTCCAAATTTTGTGAAAACAATAGAACTAAACAAATTGTATCTAGGTTACCTATATGCATTTATGGACTGTTTCTCATCAACACTCTATTCCAACAGACATCTATGAGGTTAATTACTCAGGTTAATTACTCAGGTTAATTACTCAGGCCCACTAATATACTAAGAATTCTATAAATTAGAAGAGAATTTTATAGCCTACAAATTTACCCTTAAATTTTGTCCCATTCAGCCAAAGCCCTTTTCAAGCTGCAGCTTATTGCAACTTATCATTCTATAAGTTAGTTATCAACTTTGGTTAAGTTTATATGCAATTCCTATTAAAGGACTCACTTTTACAATACCATAAGAAATAAACTGCAGGTGCTTTACTCTTTATATGAGGAGTTACTTGTCTTATAACTACCTTCTTTAAGAAATACCAAGAGAACTGAACTCAACTTAAAATGATGGCTACATTTCACATAGTAAAGGGTATGCATGTATAGTATTGATCTGTGTTGGTTTCAGAATGACATTTCTCTGATATCCATTAAAAGGGTCCCAGAGTAGAGAATTAACTTGGCTCTTTAAGTTCTAGTTAAAATGCTGATATTAATATTCTAAAAGTACGCATGTCTTAATAGAGTTTTTTCCTTTAATATAGAATTACTTTGCCCTCTTCATTTCCCACTGCCCTTTTACTTAACTTGTCAAGAAAGTTTCATCCTGAATTGAAAATGCTGTAGCTATATTTCAAGTCTTTCAAGCCCCCAAGTATTCTAGTTTACAATAAGTATCTTATTAAGCTTTGAAACAGCAAGTGCTACTGAAGCACTTTCAAAGGTCTGTTTTGACTTTAAGTCTGATCTGAATAGTCCACTTTTTTTGATCACTTTGTCATAAATAATTTGTACCTGAATATTTTTAGAGCATACAAAAATTCTTTATTAGACTTGACATCCCATTATCTTTAACAAAATCCATTAACTTTTTTTCTCCTCCCACAACTGGCTATGCTCAGGCCCTACTCCTGGCTCTGCACTCAAGAATCAGCCTTGCGGGCTCAGGGAACCACATCGGGTGCTGGGGACCAAACCTGAATCTGTCATGTGCCAGGCAAACACCCTGCCCACTGTGCTATCTTTCCAACCCACACTTTTCCTTTAGCAAACTAAGACTGTCAGCATCACTTTGTTTCACTTTTGAAGAAGTCAGTTTCTCAAGATGAGAAAATTACCATTAACAGTAATAATGGTACATATATTACTGTTAAACCATATGTATACATATATACATATATATACACACATATGTTCATGTTTTGGAGCAATACCTTGTACTATTCATGGATTATGATATTTATTGGCTTCTCCTGGGTCTGTATATATATACATACATATATATATATATATATATATATATTGCATGGCAGAGCCTGGCAAACTACCTATGGCATACTCGATATGTCAAAACTAGTAACAGTAATGGGTCTCATTCCCCTGACCCTGAAAGAGCCTCCAATACAGCAGCGTCAGGGAAGATGAGTAAGGAAAGGCCGTAAAATATCAGTGCTGGGACGAAGGGAGACGTTACTGGTGTCTGCTCGAGTAAATCGGTGAACACCAGCATGAGAGTGATACAGTGATATATATATATATATATATATATAATTGTCACTGTGATATATACATATATATCACAAATGAATACAGTCATTCTGTATCTGTCTCTCTCCTAACTTATTTCACTCAGCATGATACTCGCCATGTCTATCCATTTATAAGCAAATTTCATGACTTCATTTCTCCTAACAGCTGCATAGTATTCCATTGTGTAGATGTACCAAAGTTTCTTTATCCATTCATCTGTTCTTGGGCACTCAGGTTATTTCCAGATTCTGGCTATGGTGAACGGTGCTGCAATAAACACAGGAGTACAAATGGTGTTTCTGCTGTGTGTTTATGGACCCCCAGATTATATTCCCAGAAGTGGTATTGCTGAGGCAAATGGGAGCTCAATTTCTAGTTTATTTGAGAAACATCCTTGTTGTTTTCCAAAAAGGCTGGACCAGTCAGCATTCTCACCAATGATGAAAGAGAGTCCCTTTCTTCCCACATCCACACTAGCACTGTTTGCTCTTGTTCTTTTGCATGTGTATGAGGTGATATCTCATTGTTGTTTTGATCTGCATCTCCCTGATGATTAGTGGTGAGGAACATTTTTTTCCTATGCCTTTTGGCCATTTGAATTTCTTCTTAGAGAAAGTTTCTGTTCATTTCATAACTCCATTTTCTGATAGGATTGGATGCTTTTATCTTGTAGAGTTCAACCAGTGCCTTATTAATAACTTTGATATTAAGCCCTTATCAGAATGGTATTGAGTGAATATCCTTTCCCATTACATAGGTTGTCTTTGTATCCTGGTTACTGTTTATTTTGAGGTGAACAATTTTTTTTTTTTGCTTTTTGGGTCACACCCAGCGATGCTCAGGGGTTACTCCTGGCTCTGCACTCAGGAATTACTCCTGGCGGTGCTTGGGGGACCATATGGGATGCCGGGGATCGAACCCGGGTCGGCCGCGTGCAAGGCAAATGTCCTACCCGCTGTGCTATCGCTCCGGCCCCTGAGGTGAACAAATTTTTATACCCATTTTATTGTGGACATGTTCCTATACTCTTTATTTTCAGAAATATAGTGTCTTACATATAGTAGGCATATTCCTAATTTGTAGTTGTGGCAACTACTCCATATTAAAAGGGGGAGTAGTTATTACTATAGCCAAAGCAATCAATACTGATACTTAAAGACTACTGACTTTCTAGATTTTGCTTTGTCAGAAATTGGTATTAATTCACTTTCTCTTAAGAACCGAAAAAATGTCATAATATAGGATGCCTTACAGAAAGCCAACCTTATAGAATTTAAAAGATTTTCAAAAATTCTTTCAAAATAAATAAATAAATAAATAAATAGTGTCATTTTATTTACCTTCATGGTTTAAATTCATATGAATTAGTCTCTTACTCACGGCAGATAGTAAAGAAACCCATGTCTTATAAATGGTTCATGTAGAGCTATAATTTGGTAAACTTGAAAATGTTTCCCATAACTATGCATGTTGCTTGATTCTTTCAAAATCCTGACTAAGTATATCCCTTCTCTGTAGTACTTTTTTAGGAGTTGGCAATTGTAAGCTGTTTTTCATTATTGTTGGTCCAATGGCCACAGAAAATTCTATCTGGAAATTATTAGGATCTAAGGGTTATACCATTATTTGACAATCATACAATTTTAAATACATGTGAAAGGTTGTTCCTTATGTCACTGACATCACAGGATTAATTAACCAGTAATGCTCATTGACTTCCCTTTTAGTTAGGACCTGGCTTAAATTCTCCAGTCTAAAGAATTTATTATTGATTAACATTTATTAACATTTAATGGATATTGAATATCAGCATTTATTCTCAGAGGCATTCTTTATATAAGTATTAATTAATTTAAATTTTCTAAGAAATAGATACATATCCCCTACTGACTGGGCATTTAGCTATTTACTGATAAGAAACTGATACCCTAATCCCTACAAGATACATTATGTGATGTAGTGAGACTAATACTGGCTTCTACATTTATTCATGGTTGAATTTATTACATAGTATCTTGAATAAATTTCTAACACATTAAACCTCAGTCTCCTTATCTGTAATGTGGGATTAATGATAGCCGCTTACCTGCACTGCTTTTTAGAACATTTTAAAATTTATTCCTACCCAGCTGGGGCTGGTGCTTGGCTCCGGCCGGCCGGGTTTTCGGCCCGGGTGCCCGTGCCTCTGCAGAGCCGGTGGATGTGGAACGAGCGGGAACCAGAGACAGCTTTAGGAATTGGGGTTCCAGCAAGTGCTTGCACCCATGTATGGAGACTGTGAACTAACTTTGGCTACATGCTGTTCCAGGAAGGGAAATGATTCATTTTCCAACTTAAATCTTCGCGGACTTAATTACTATAATACAGAAATTGTAAACCGCACGGCCGCGGTTTACAATTTTTTTCTTCATTCTCATCAGTGGAAAACTTATTATCAAATATTTCCCTGTTAATAGAGCTGTATTCTTAGGGGATAAATTCCAACAAAAATAGTGAGTCTGTTTTGAAACTCTAACAACAATAGTGAGTTATGTGTTGAAATCTGGAATGTAATCAAGGTAAAGAGAAAAGGAAGTGAAATTATCACTCACGTACGGGGTGGGTTGGGGGGTGAGGGGTGGGATGTATACTTTTTTGTTGTTGTTGTTTGTTTGTTTGTTTTGTTTTTGCTTTTGTTTTTGTTTTTATTGGTGGTGGAATATGGGCACTGGTGAAGGGATGGGTGTTTGAGCATTGTGTAACTGAGATATAAGCCTGAGAACTTTGTAACATTCCACTTGGTGATTCAATAAAATAAATTAAAAAAAATAAAAAAATAAAATAAAATTTATTCCTATTTCTATGTCTATTGCTATCTCCAACTCTACATTTTAACCTGTGTTTATAAGTGATATCCCTAGAACACTAGGTATATGTTAGCTAATAACTTCACATCTGTAGTCAACTGAAAATAATATTTAGTTCTTACATCATTAATTCAAATATGTAAATTTCAATTTCACCAAATAACATACTGCACTGTATGCCTTAAACTGAACTCTGTTAGTAGAATGCTTAAAGAAAATATAAGACGTGAATTTTTTTTAAAAAGAGGTGAGATAGAATGAGTAGATTCTTCCTTAAATACCCTCACTGCATTGCCTGGCATATCTGATTTTTATTTTATTTTATATTTTTTCACTTCATTTTTTTCATTATTGAAATAAAAATATGATTCTTATTAAAAACTACCTAGAACATCAAATCCCATGCAATAAGAGTGTTAACCATTGTAAACCCTGTCATGTCTCTGAGAAGCAGAGGAATTATCTTGTTATCAATTTAATAATGGAACATTGAAGTAAATGATGCCATCCACTGACACCAGCAACACTGTCCCTCTGGGGAAATTCATGTCTGTGAGAACTGTCAATCTAAATGGATACGGACATATTGAACCCACTCCCTTCAATCCATAAATCTACCCTTTCTGAGATGCCTTAATAAAAAAAGATTCCTTATTTTGATAAAGACAATCGTGAAGAATACCTTGACATTACTGATCTATAATCCCCTCATTTAAAACAAATCTTCATATGAAAGGTCAATAGACAATATAACAAATTATCTGTTTTTAGAGGAAGGAAGTATGAATAATTATACAATGATGTAGAAAGAATATATAAGACATTGATTCAACTGTTTGCTCTGATAAGATTTCTATGAAAGAAGTGTACTTTAAATGTTTTGTGTTAAAACTACATCTTATTTTAATTCAGAGGAATATATTTTCTTATAAGTATCATCTATTTTTTCATGAGAATATATGACTAAAAGAAAAAAAGTTTAATATTTCAATCAAATATTTGTAGTAGAAATTAATAAAAATCTTCTTGATACATAAGTACAATAAAACAAGGATAGTTCAAAAAATCAATTGGGTAGCTAAAAAATGTTGCTGAATTGCCTAGAAAATTTGGTGTCTTAGATTGTGCACTTTAAATTTAATAATGGGCATATATTTTAGGACATAATAAGGAAAAATTATATCCTCAGCTCCGAAGACTTGAATAAGGATTAATGTATATTGGATAAAGTCCTTTAATTTCTCTGATTTTATTTTAAATTGCAAGCTGGGTGAGAATATAGTTTCTCCACTTAATATTGCTGTGTGATACAAAAGAATTTTTAACTTTGCCAATCATTATGCCTAATATAGAACACTCAAATATTGGCCATTAACTTTTTTTTTTTTTTTGCTTTTTGGGTCACACCCAGCGATGCTCAGGGGTTACTCCTGGCTTTGCACTCAGGAATTACTCCTGGCGGTGCTTGGGGGACCATATGGGATGCCGGGGATCGAACCCGGGTCAGCCGCGTGCAAGGCAAATGCCCTACCCGCTGTGCTATCGCTCCGGCCCCAAGGCCATTAACTTTTTAAACTCCAGGATGTATATATTCTATCAAGTCACCAACCATCCTATTTCCAAGAGATTCAGGGAAACTACTTCCATGAAAGTCCTGATGATTTACCTGAAGAAATGTGAAAAAGTTTTGTGCCAACCCTAAAAATCCTAAGTTAGATCAAGTTAATAATTTTTGAGAAAAAAATTTTATTACCCTAAATCTCTGGGTGATCAAGAAACAGAAAGATAAAATTTTGTCTGTTATTTTCATGATAGAGTTCATAGCATACCAGAGTTGGGGGGAAAGACTTTTCCATGATTGGAAAGAGACCAGGCAAAAAAAATCTTGCCACACTTTCAAAAGACTGCTACCTCTGGTAAGAAATACTTCTTCAACTTTGAAGACTCATGTCAGCAACAATAGCAAGAAAGCTTTCAAGAACAAAAGCAGAAGGTATTTCTGTTAAGTGAAGTTCTGGCATAGTAAGAGAGAAGCGATCACATATTTAAAATAAAACACTAACTCCTGAAAAAGGACCAGGAAGACATAGAAAAGAAGCAATGTTGATGATAATTCTACGTTAATACTGATTCTGAGGCCAATATCCCTGAAATTGTGATTCAGGCCATTTCCTTGTTTTACCATTGTGAAAATAAGACCCATGGAATTATCCTCATCATTAATCGTAAGTGGCACTGAGTCAACAAAATATAGAATTTTATTATATTATAAATAAAGTTGGACTGGAGCGATAGCACAGCGGATAGGGTGTTTGCTTTGCACGAGACCAACCTGGGTTTGATTCCTTCATCCCTCTCCGAGAGCCTGGCAAGCTACCTAGAGTATCCCACCCGCACAGCAGAGCCTAGCAAGCTACCTGCTCGGATTCAAAATTCCAAAAACAGTAATAACAAGTCTCATAATGGAGACGTTACTGGTACTTGCTTAAGCAAACTGATGAACAACGGGACGACAGTGCTATGAATAAAGTTATAAATATCGAATATTGAATTATTTTCAGTTTAGAAAATGTACACGGAAAGTAAGTAATACATATTTTAAGAACATATTTTAAGTAATACATATTTTAAGAACATATTTTCCATTAAAGTGAGCTTTCAAAGTCTAACTGTTTAGTCCTTATCCAGGGACAATGAAAATTACAGAATAGAAGATCTAAGGGAATACTGGGTAAATAGCATTCCCTTAGATCCCACATATTGTAATGAAGAACTAGAGAACATGACAGGATATTTGGATATTTAATTCACTAAGCACCTATTACATACCAGGGTTTATGCTATGTTCTAGGTAGTGGTACTAGTAGTGAAGAAAACATAATGGATATATGCATAGTCTTCAAGGGTTTGCTCAGTGAAAATGAGAAACACTAAATGAACACAACAAAATGATACGTGAATATAGACTGTGATGAGCACAATAAAAAGTTTCCAAGTTGATTAATTAACAGGAATTTTATGTAGACTATTCTTTCAGAAAATGACTCTCATAGAAGTTACTTGTAAGTGGGACTCTTAAATGAATTGGAATTCCTTGGGTGAAGAATGGTGATTTTTTTTTTTTTTGCTTTTTGGGTCACACCTGGCTCTGCACAGGGGTTACTCCTGGCTCTGCACTCAGGAATTATCCCTGGCGGTGCTCAGGGGACCATATGGGATGCTTGGAATCGAACCCGGGTCGGTCGCGTGCAAGGCAAACGCCCTACCCGCTGTGCTATCGCTCCAGCCCCTGAAGAATGGTGATTTAAATAAAGTGAATTTCATACATCAAGGCATAAATTCAGTAAGAATTAGGCATATTTAAATACATAAAAGAGAGTTAGAGTTGCTCTTTTGTAATAACCAAGGAAGAAACAGAATGAGATGCTCTCAGGGAAGTAGATAGTTGCCATGGTAAATTGTTGGTTCTAGGAAGATACTCCATATTATGATCATTTTGCAACATTGGGATGAAGCTGAAGTCTCTTCAACTCTTTCCTGCTGTCTGGATGCTGTTAACTTTGACTCAAGGATAAAATAGGACAGAACTGAATTCTTGATCTTATTCACGCTGGCAGGTAAACCAGAAACCCACGCTCTAAGTTCCTTCTCGGTCTGGTTTATAGTCTGGTCAAGTGGGAGGAGGGTATGATTATGGCTAAGCAAGGATGGGGGGAAAGAAAGCAGCTATGTCTTTTGTTCCTTTTCTTTCAGATCTAATGTTATCCTAAAGAAGCAAGTACAAAATGGCATTGCATCCCTCCCGCTGGGGAGAGTGCAGAATTGGTCATGGGCAATTGTGAGCACTGAGCTGACATTGTACCCTGGTGACCCGAATGAGTTAAGGCATTGTCCAGTAGCTCTAATTTACAACCGAGAAGAATTTGGGGTATTTAGAGGCTGATTGAATAGGTCCATTTTTACCCATTGTGATGGCAGTGACAGGTCCAGTTCGTTCAGTCTACACTGACTCACCAAATCATGCATTCAGACAATTAAATCGCCAATCCTCTGACATATTGTAAAATCTCGCAATGACAGAGCACTGTCACTTCAGGTTCCAGCTTAATGTGCCCTTGACTCCCTCTTCATTTCTTTCCAGTCATATTGCCCTGAAAATCTTTAGCACTGATTTTAAAATAACACATTGTTTCCTGACTTTCTTTTAACCATGAACACTGCTTGCAATAAAACTAGATATATAGTCAGAAATCCAGCTGATTCTGATTCTAAAACTTTCATCATTTCAGTACCCCAACACAATTTCATATTTGTTCATATTTTCTCACAGAATTCAAAGTAGTTGATAAAATAAAAAAATGTAAAAATAAGAATATCAGGTAAAAAAAAGTGGGAAAGAGGTCCCTATTATAAAGGCAGGCAGTGGTTAAATGTAGAAACTCCAGAAATTCAAAAGAATAATTTATGATGATACTAAATTTAAAAAAAAGATGAAAATTGGACTTTCATTACTGAGTATAAAATTTCATGGGAGTGATATCAGAATAGTACTGGCAACACAGAAATATTGCTCAGATAAGGAAGAAATATACAGTATAAAAAGAAGATCTGCCAAACTGTAAATGAATAACATTTTGCCCCCATTGATAAAACTTGTATTGTGAGTCATGATAAAGACAAAAGGAAATTTTATTATAGTACCACTATATATTATTTATAATATAAATATTTATAATAAAATCCTCTATAACATTAATACAGAGTTGGAACCCAATTATTCTAAGGGACTCTCTGTCGACTTATAAGATAAATACTAAAGAAAATTCCCCTTTTCTGCCACTGATATTAGTACATGAGCTATTAAACCTTTAACAATTATGTTCTATAATTGTGTGCACACAGTGAACAAAATAGGTTCTTTCCAAATGCTAGCTTTGTAAAGATTACGTCTAGAATTTTCTATAATGTACAAACTCAAGAATTTAAGTTCCTGAAAGGATCATTGCCAGTTTCCCACATTACTATTTCCTAATTATGAGAGTATAGAATAAACAATCCATTCTTTCAGATTAGACATATTTGGTAAATTAAAAATGAAAATGACAATAATATCATTACAATTACTGAATAAAAATTATATAGACAAGCAGGCTTCCATAAAAAATCTAAGCATATGACTATGTTTAGGGTACTACACTTATGAAAAACTGTTGAAAATTTTTTGTAAGAAATTCATTATTTTTATATCAAGGAGAGCAAATACATATACTTTGGGATACACATTTATTTTTATTAAGTATAGATTAAAACAACAGAATAACTGTATATTACCAAAATAACTCAAGAAAATTTCAACTCATGAAAGGTAAATGCAAAATATTTGGCTTTTTCCTTAAACAACACAATATAATAAATTATTAAACTTTTTTTAACATATAGTTTTGTTTATTTAGGCTCTGTGAGCAGAGTGCAAATACATAAATCTGGATATTTCAGAAAATAATAATTCTTTCAAAGAAATAATTATTAAAGATTGAAGAATGATTCTATTGTCTCATTAATTAAATGCTAACCAGAAGTATTTTGTTACTTAAAAATCAATTATAAAAATGTAAAATTGGAGATTTCTACTTTCCTTTCATGACTACTGTTTTGTTTTTTTATTTGTTTGTGGGCTACATCTTGTAATGTTGAGGTCTTACTCCCAGCTGTGCACTCAGTAATCACTCCTGGCATGCTCCTGGCTGTGGGTGGGGAACCATATGGGATGTGGGAGATAGAGCTCGGGTCAGCCACATGTAAGGCTAGTGCCCTGCCTGCTGTACCATCTGTCTGGCCTTATCATGACTATAATTTTTTTAATCCCCAATCTCCCTCAATGATACAGCTCTTTTTAATGCTAGAGGAAAATTTAGAGCGGGCATTTAATAGAAACCCGTTTCTACGAGTGATGTCTTATACATAATTACACATTTTTATGACAGGTAAATTTGAATTGAGATAAAAACACAAATTTTACATTTCCCAAAATCTAAGCACATAATGGCTTCCCAACTCTGCTCAAATCTTCCTGCATAGTATCTAAAACATATTATAACTTGAAGCATTGCTAACATTCTTTTATTCATTATCCCAAACAATTTTATTCCTTGTTTGTATATTAACTTCACCACTTCATACATGTTGTACATGTTGGCTCAGTTTACTAAAATTAAAACTGCACCTTATGATTTCTTTATAGTCATAGTCAAATAATTTAGTCAACATACACACATCTTCATAGATGAGTGGTATGCAAAGATACTGCTGCACTAATTCCTATATTTGTCATTTCTGAAATTAAAATAAAATCATTCACTGAAATTAGTGTTTGCTCAGCACAGACTGGACAAGGGACGATAGAACTCTAAGAAGTGCCCTGAGAGACAGAAAGAATGTAGAGGAATTTAGAGGCAAGATTTCATGGGCATATCCAAAAGAACTTGTGGTGGGGGACACAGAAGGTATTTCTGTTCTAAAAACAGGCGTTGAACTTTCAAGATAAAAGATGGCATAGTTCTCTGGAAAATAAAACCAGAAACTAGTTGCCTATGGAAGAAAGATAGTGAGACACAAACAGTGAGGTGACCACAGGCTTAAAAGTTACGCATGTCCACAGAGGTCACAGATGTTGAAAAAGTTATCTAGGCTGAGGGCAGATGAAAACTGAAAGGCATATGCTAAAGTTCTCATGAATATTTTAAGTTGAGAGAAATAAGAGAAGGAAGGCAGGGCGATGACCCATGAGTCAGTAGAGAGACAGTGTGTGCTTTAATCTCATGGACCATCACTCCATCATAAGGCATAGTTGACTAAATAAATAGGAAAATGCTGGCTGCACCTACAGGTGTAGAACAGAGATATGGATTATCATTGAAGGGCAAAGGGCAAAGAAAGGAGGGAATCAGAAAGAAGTAACCTCTATTTTGAAAAAAAAATCTTTTTAAGGGGAAGAGAGTAACTTTATTTCAAATGAAGGAGATAAAAGAAACCAGGAAAATATTAAAATTATGCGGATAAACTATGAGACAAGAGTTTTACAGAACAAACTAGGTAGAAGGAAGGCACCACCATAACAACACTATCAAAGCCTGCTGGGTCATAAGAGATTGGAGAAACTCACATTTAGTAAAGCAAAGGAGCTAAATCAGTTGATGCCAATAATTATTTAGAATAAGCTAGAAACTTGCTTATCAGCATCCCTAAAATGTCCTACAATATGAAAGGTTTCAGAGTCAGAGTTGCATTTACTCTGAATGCAACTCTCAGCATTTACGCAACATTTACTGTTTGAATTTAGTTGCTTTGTTTTGTTTTGATATTTTGGCTTTTTGGGCTACACCTGGCAGTGCTCAGGATTTACTCCTATCTTTGTGTTCAGTAATCATTCCTGGCAGTGTTCAGAAACTTTATGGAATGCTGGAGATCAAACCACAGTCAGTTGCATGCAAAGCAAGTGTCCTACCTGCTGTAACATTGCTTTAATCCCTGAATTTACCTGTTTTGATCTTGCAGTAATTCTCATTTAATCTCAAATACGTTATTTGGGAAATTTCTTATCAAAAAACACTAAACTGGTGATACTATAACACAAAAGGAAGGGAATAGAGGCTGGAGTGATAGCACAGCAGGTAAGGCGTTTGTCTTACACTTGGCCAACCCGGGTTCAATTCCCAGCATCCTATATGGTCCCCTGAGCACTGCCAAGAGTAATTCCTGAGTGCAGAGCCAGGAGTAACCACTTTGCATTGTCAGGTGTGACCCAAAAAGCAAGCAAGAAAGCAGGAAAGAAAAGGGGCTAGTCTAGTACTCCACTTACCTAAAATTCTGTTAACAAAATCTATCTTTTTCTCCATTGAAATCAAGATTGGAGTATAATTGTATACACAGTATTGAAAGGAAATTATTGGTATTCACATTAATATACTTACAACACTATATAGACTCAAAAATATTAAGACTTGATGGATTTGGGAAGTGTTCATTTTCAAAGTATGAGTCATTTATTCATATAAGAGATAGTACAAAAATTACTTATTTAAAAACTCTTCTGAGAGCTTTTGTTGTTTAGCCTTTACTGTTTCTTTGAGAGTGGATTAAAATTTTCAGTCTAGCTGCCTGCTAACCTGTGATCTCCTTTCTGCTCAATTATGAATACAAACTCTGGAATTTTCACTGAATAAAACCTAAGGCCATCCTGCCTGTACTGTTTTCAGGCTTAGTAATTTAGTTAGACAGTAACTGGCAAGTTGTGGTCTCTTAGATAAGCCTTTATTGACTACTAACTTTTGTAATCTTTTCATGTTTATAAGCTTAAGAATGTGTCTAAAATCATTGCACTTACATCTAATGGCAGTTGCAGTTAGAGAAAGTGAGAAGGAAGAATGAGTGTGCGGGAAATTATGGATTTTTTTGAAATAAATGAATCCTGGACAAGGGTCTGGGAGAGCTACCATAAGAGGTCTGTGGCTATGTGAACCTGTCCAAGTCTCATCTATAAACAAAGTATTTGGACCAAGTTCAAAGCAGTTGGACCAAGCACTGCTCAAAAGACACTATAGTTCTGACAATGATTTGATTAAATGGATTTCTCACTGAGGCTGAGAAATCACTTTCGTAGCATATAACTTACATGGCAGTAGTATTTGTTGCAGTGGCTATTGAATAGTAGAAGAAAAACCTTTTACATTTTAACTGAACCATAAATACTAACTCATTTTTTTGGGGCATCTTTGAATTGCTCATAAGAGAAGTCAGTGAGATCTCATGCTCAGAAAATATATGAGATCATTCCAGAGGTGAATACATACTATTTTCTATTCCCTACTCCATTTTCGTCATACGTAATGAAATGGTTTGATGGGAGCAACATAGAAAATTACCAAGAATTTTTATATTCTCAAGTTCTTTGACTATTGGCTGAGTGGGCAAAGGGGCAGGATTAATATCTATTTCTGGAAAAAAATTTGAAATGAAAGTACATTTTCAGAGAGAGATTTTTTTCTTCTTCTTGCATCATTGGACAAGAAAGCTTTATCTTGTTCTGTGAGGTTAACTATGGGAACAGGCCTCTGCTGGGAGCGGGGAACACACACGGGAGCAAGGAAGGGAGAAGATGCTCTGTTAGTTTCCTGGCTAGACAGGTCACATTGCACTTTGGGGCATGAAGATGAGGGTAAGAGTTTTAAATCAGCTGTGAAATTATTTTGGTACCTAGTGCAGAGTGAAGGATTGGGGTTATGTTTTCTTAGTCATTTCCTAGAATAGGCCAACAGGAGTTTGTATTATAGCTTGTTTGTGATGAAGGGATATATTTGGGGGCCCGCAAAAATCAGTCATTTTACCAAGCAGAAATACAAATGAATTTACATTGATTCTTAAAATAATGACTCAGAAAAAAATCAATGAGGTCATTTTTGCCTAATCTCAAGACTTTCAATGTCAATATTGAAATATTTCAATATTTTGGATGACTAGATAGTTAACTTCAGAGTAAAAAAAATGACACATATATTGCTATATTCTCCTCTTCCCTTCCCTTCCCTTCCCTCCCCTCCCCTCCCCTCCTCTCCCCTCCCCTCCCCTCCCCTCCCCTTCCCTTCCCTTCCCTTCCCCCTTTCTTGCTTTCCTGCTTTCTTGCTTGCTTTTTGGGTCACACCTGACAATGCAAAGTGGTTACTCCTGGCTCTGCACTCAGGAATTACTCTTGGCAGTGCTCAGGGGACCATATAGGACGCTGGGAATTGAACCCGGGTTGGCCAAGTGTAAGATGCAGTTTTGAAGTGACACCTCAGCTTGTGGTATGACCACACCTCCTAGGCCACACTCTTTAGTTGTGATTCTCTTGCATGTTCTGCTTGGAGTGCTCTCTGGGGCTCCCTACAGTGCTCACACACATGCTGGCCAGGGGCCACACTGCTGGCCACATCACTCACTTATCTTTTCCGTTTATGGCGCTGGCATGGAGTCTCGTCCTTTATTTTCCTGTGCACACACCTGGCTGTGGGGTGAGAGGGGCGACTGGAGACAGTAGCCCAGGGATCTGAGATGTCACACTCTCAGGCACAAGCAGCAGTTGTCAGGACCACACTCAGTGCACGTGGCAACGGGGAAGGAATTCAAGGCTTCTCGCTTGCAAGCCAGGCGCTTCACCACCAAGTTTGATCTGGCTCCAACTCTCTGGCTGGGGCTGGTAATTAACTCCAGAGACCCAGGCACGAGAGGCATGATCCTTATAACTGAATTACATCCTTAGTCCTTTAAACTTTCTATAGCATTTAGAAATCTTATAAGGGTGTAAATGACATCAAAATATCAGTTGAGGAAAATTTAAGAGCTTAGGTAGCAAATCAGCGAACAACTCTCAGAAGCAGATATTAGATATCAATTTGAGCTTCAGGAAAAATGATATGAATTATTATGTGGCTTTTAAATACAACTCAAACAATTCATCAATGGATTATGACATATATATTGATAAATCTGAGTTAATGAAGACAGTAAAACTATCCTACATGTATGACTCGAAAGATTGATATGCCTTATAATTTGTTTTAGTTCACAGTTTGATTTTATATTTTACTTAATCAACTTGTAAGCTTATTAAAATTTTAGTAAATCAGTAATACAGTGCCAAAGTGTTTTTATAACAGAAATAAATTTAAAATAAAGTGTAACTGTCTCAATGCTAAGCTAAAAATATATCACACTGGTGTAATTTCCCAAACCCCCTTTTTCTTTTTTTCTGTCTGTGTCTCTCACTCTTTCTCTCTTGGCTGCCACTATAACTAGGCAGACATTAATTTAATGAGTTGTGAACAGAAGACTGTAATTTTGGAGTTTAATTTTCGGTATTACCACCTTTTTTTTAGAGTTTATTTCAGTAGGTTACTTTCAAGTTTTGGGGATTAATATCTGTATCTGTAAATGAGGAAAATAATATCTCGTCTTTGAAACTGTGATGAGAATACTTAAATATACATAACCTAAAACAGCAACTGGTACAATACTGAGTATCACTGCTACTATTATTCTACTGAATTTGGTCATAACTAATTATCACATCATTACTAAAATACTAAAACCACCTGGGATTTAATTCTATTTTTTCAGTGTTTTATTTTATGGGAAGGAAGAGAAGGATTAGCTTTAACCAAATTAAGTATTGATAAATGTGAGGAAACTGAGTGATATTTTATACAATTTTAGGATTAAAATATCTAATCTTGAAATTTTTCCAAGTAATATAACAGATTGAAGCAGATGACACTTGATAATTATCTGAATATTCTGTGATATTACAAGACTACAGTTCAGTTAAGTTTATTTAAAATGCAAAAAATGGCCACTCCCATTTTTTCTACTATTATTATATTTTTCTCTAAAATTTCCAGGATCTTGCTCTGTTGACAGAGAGTAAATCTTAATATAAATCAGACAACTCTCCAGGAGATGAACAGAGAAGTTCCAAAGTTCTTCAGGAACAATAAAAATATAAAATATTCCACTTGGAGAATACCAATGTGTGAGTTGATATCTGTTATTAAAAAACAATTATTACAATTATTGATAAGCTTTGACAGATTTAGTCATTTGTGGGATCATTAAGTAAATAATTCAAATGGAAGACAGGTAAAAATGCAAGACCAGAAATATGAAGCAAACAGAAAACAAAGGATAGAATATCCATAATTAGCTTCATAGATCAATAATCACCATAAATGTTAATGGTATGACTTTACCAGTCTAAGACACAGAATAGCCAGATGAATGAAACAGCAGATCTATCCAAATTATACAAAAGAGACCCACACCGAATCTAAAGACAATCATAGATTACTAATTAAACACTGGAATAACTATTTCAAGCCATTAGCACATACAAAAAAGGCAGTAAGTAGCATTCTTATATCTAATAAAAAATAGACTTACTGTCAAAAATAAGTTATAAGAGACAAAAACAGATAATATACAATGATCAAGGGGAACAATTCAACTATATATGTCATTAATGCACATGTATATAAAAAGGATGTGCCATATATGTACATTTGTATACACATGTGCATGCATCTGTTTATATGTATATAACATTTTACACATGTTATTTATTATATATGCTCTATATATGTAAAACATTATTACTAGCAGTTCTAAAGAGAAGCATTAGCAGAAACACAACAACTTTGAGAAATTTCAACAGATCTTACATCAAGGCAAGAATTAATTTCTTGGTGATTCTGCCAATTTTCATTTTTTCTCATACATGACTATTTGGATCATTTTGTAATGTGATTCTATTAAATTCTTCACCTTTTCCTTCATGTAAATGAATCTAATCATAATTTTTGTTCTGCAGCCACAATTGGAAGTTTATCAGACTTTCTGTATCTAAGGTAGTTTATCATTGCTCTGGTTTATTGATGAATCATCACTAGAGTGAATATATTCCATATATTCTATATATTAAAATATTTCTACAAAATATTCTATATATTCTTTATATTATTCTATATATCAAAAGATTCTATATACAAAATATTCATTATTTTAATACATAATGGAAAATTAAAATAATAAGCATCTTGACATAAAATTAGATGAAACATCATGGTGCTATATATTAATCAGAAGCAGTTCATCTAGGCTTGGTACTAGGTATACCAAGAGACCTCGTCTAGAGGGCAAAAAACTCTTTGAAAATACAGAAATATACAGATACATGCATTGGTAGAAATGTGATTATCCTTCTCACACCTGGTCCTTTCATCAAAATTTAATTTACATCCATATGCTTTAATGTATCTAAAAAAATCACCTCTATGCTGAGTAAATCCTCTTGAGAATTCATAAAGACATAAAAATAGATGTAATAATAAAATAAAGCTTTAGAGATGACCCATTCATGTTTATATTTTTCTTGGAAATATCAATTTAGGTTCAATTATGCACTAGTTAAGCTTCTAGGAGATGCCATTCAGACTAAGTTGGGGGCGAATGGAAAGTCCTTACTAATTCTTGGTAATTCATTTTCTGTTATTTTGTTTTTTAGTCACTTCCGGTGGTTCTCAGGGCTTGTTCCTGGCTTTGAGCTTAGGGATCACACAACTGGTGGGGCTCAAGGAACCACATGAAGTGTCTGAGATGGAACTTGAGTTGTTATTGTGCAAGACAAGTGCTCTACCCACTGAACTATCTTCCAGAACCCCCTGCAAGAAAAATGCCCTATCTGATGTACCTCTCTCTCTGTTCATATAAAAATGCTAGAAAAAAAAGTTTGCTGAGACAAGAGACTTTTTTATAGCTCAAAATTTTATATTTTAAAATGCTTCATGGTACTGAGTATATACTTGTTTGTCATCAATTGAATAAAGTAACAAAGCAACAATTTCTATATTAACAAAGTATTCTTGGAATTTGAGACAGGGGAGAGTACTTTCTGTAGAATGATAAGTAAAGGCAGTACAGGCTACTGTAAAAGGGTTTATTTCAATAAATAACTATGCCCAAATCTCCCTCATTTCTAAAAAAAGAACTGATTATGTAAACAAAGCATTTGATACTGTTTCACAGAGATATGACACTATACCATGTTTTTCTTTGATCTTTCAGTTTGGGCTGTTTCTATTACTTTTTCTTAAACTTCACTGATTCTTCCCTATTCTCTGTTCAGTTTTCCTCAACTCTAGTAAAAAAATCACTTTGATAGAATACTCTTTGCTTATTTCCATTGGATATTTTAAATAATTTTCTAAACACTCCCAGGTTTGATCCTTAGCATCCCATGCATCATTTGAGCCTGCCAGGAGTGGTTCCTGCATGTAGAGTCAGGAATCACCCCTGAACACAACTGGGTGTTCAGTCACCCCTGAATACTACAGGCCCAACACCATTGCTCCCCAAAAAACAAACAAACAATAATTTTCTAACACCTTAGAAAATGAGAAAATGCCACAGATTTTAAGAAGTGTTTTCCCACAAAACCCTTTTTTCCCTCATATACATCATGTAATTTTAAAGTATCTTCATTCAAATTTTATCTTTGGTTCAACTTCTATATAAAACTCACAACAAAACTCTAAACTCAAAGTCCAAAGCCACTGTTTTTGTTTTGCACGTCTTCCCATGAGAATGCCAAATAGTTTGAACAGAAAAACATTATAGAATTACATAAACATTAGTGTGTGACATTACCTCTAGAAGACAGTATATTTGTTCAATTATTAGCTGCTAATTCAAGAATCTGAATTGATCAAATATGTAGTTAACGATGACTTTGTTTTGGCTTTAGATCTAATCAATTTTCCACTGGTTTCACATGTTTGGATCCAGAGACTCCTTTTCAGCAGGATTTGGAAACTGAAGCTAAGGAAGATGCCTGAATCTTTTCATAATAATCTTTTTATGATAATGAGCCTGGCCACCAACATTCTAAATCATAGGATTTTCTCATTGCTCATACACCCACTGCTTTTTTTATGAAGCTGGAGTTCTCATTGTTTTGTATCTAGTATCACAGTGCCTTTCCATGCATCAGAATATCTCACTGCTGAGTGTGCCTTCCTCAAGACTTCAAAAGATCTAGAGGTTGACAAGGGACTGGAATGCCTTGAAAAAGTTTGTTTCTCAAATGGCTTCTTTCCTACCCCAGTACCAAGGCTTTTAACTGGAGAAGGTGCTGCTTTCCTCAGAGAGGGTTTCCTCAATATTGTGCTCCTGACCGCACAATGAATAGACCACTCAGTGCAGTCTTACAGGAAAGAGCTGGTTGGTAAATGCTGCGAAGTATCTGCTTGAATTCCTTAGGGTTCTCATACAAAGGGCCACCCTAAACATCCACAAAGCTAAGAGCTGTGAAGGTTTTTCCGTGAGGTTTTCCTTACCTTCTCAGTCTCCTCTAAGCACCAAAGCAGAGCTTCCCCTTTCTGGAGTTTAGTTCAGAAAGATTTTCACGGTCTCAGAATCCCAAAGTTTGTGTTTGTTTCTTCATTTTTTGGGGGGTGGGGGGTAACACTTGGCAGTGCTCAGGGCTTAGTCCTGGTTTTGTGCTAAAAGTTCATTCCTGGTAGTGTTCAGGGGCCAAAATGTAGTGCCAGGAATCAAATCTGGATGAACTAAATGTCAAGTGCCTTATCCACTATACTACAACTCTGGCCCTGAAGTTATTATTTTTTTTAATAGTTTTACACTTACATGACTTGTTCCAATTAGAATGGGACCAAATTCTACATCCTAAATGCAGAAATTCTGTCCAAATTTTAAAATCATAATTTAACCATATCTACTCAGGTTTGGGATGTTTGGGATGTTACATAGAAATAAAACAATAATCCTGAGTCATGTAATGGATTGTAGAACCTTGGAGTTGAACAGTATTTATGAATGTATATATATATAGTACTTGAGGTATAATTATAGCATGGTTTGCATGATTCATTACTGTCATTTGTGTTATAAGTCTTTAAAAAAATGAGGGGTCCTAGAGCTCTCAATAAATTCATTTAAAAACTTACTGTATACATAGTCTTTCTAGCCTGTGAATGTATTCATTACCAATAAAAGGAAACCCCTTCTTCCCACCTTCTATGCAAGAGTTAACTAAATTTACTATCTAAATGAATTCAATCACAAAACAGTCACTGATCATTTCAATATTTCAGATTTTACAGAATTAAAATGCAAACTGCAGCACAAAATTAAATTAAATTAAATTATTTATTGTGGAAAGATTAGTCAATCTAGTTACTTTCCAAATTTTGCACAACTAAAATATTGCAGAAAATTTCCTTTTGGGTGATGAACAGAGAGAGATCAGAAACTCCTCAATGAAGCAATGCTAATAAATTTAACTCATTCTTATGAATGAATGCTCTGGGCATTTTAACAACATATAGAGTGAAATATTTCCTTAAAGTGATTTTAATGATAAGTTATTTCTTTGTTTTATGTACACAATAGATAATTAGTCCAGGAAAAAATCTCAAAAGGAGAAAAAAAAAAGTAACCCACTGTGAAATTCACAAAGACTTTTCTTGGATTGGGTACAAATGCTATTCAGGCCAATACCAGGCATGCATAAAATCTTTCTATCCTATTTACAATCCAGCCTTTTAGTTAGGAACTCATTTTCCAGCTTGTGAATTATCTAGGTCTTTGATTCTTCTCTTCCCTCTGGCTGATTACCTTCCCATTTCTCTTCTCATTAGTACCTTTACCAGAAAGGGAGAAAATCCAAGTGAAAAGAAAAAGTAAACCAAATATGAATATTCTTAAAAGCAGCAATGTTTAACTTTGAAAAATGGGCCAGAGATATAGGCAAACATAGAGCTCAGACTTGCATGTGTGAAACTCAGGTTTGATTTTTGCTAGTAGCAACACATATGGAAAAGACATGTTTATCTCTATTGCATGTTTAAGTTACATAATGCTTGCTGTCAATTGGAATTATACCACCTAAAGTTCTGAGAAAAAAACAGTAAATTATTTATCTTCATCTAAATATAAGATTTCTGTGGAAATTATTTATATTCATACATTCCTTATAAGAATATTGTGAGACCAGCAGAGAAAAATATTAATGTGTTTACTGTAAATGGTTACAAAATTATTTTTTTGCTTTTAAATTCCTAGGACATCTTTGTCACTTCTTGCTTTTTTTACTTTAGACAAAATTTGGATTTTGTCCTGATAAAATCCTGGTAAAAAAGTCAATGATAAAAAACATGATTTTACATTTTTCTTAATTTCTTCTTTTGAAACTCTTCTCTTTTTAACATGATTATAAATTTCACTCTGCAGAAGAGTCAAAGTAATTTGTAAAATTATGAATGTACTTCCAATGTTCCCTGTATCCACTTATATTAAAGAATCAAAACTTACCTATATATATATATTCTTACCCAAATGATCCTTGTTCTAAAGTGTATGCCCATCTCTTGTTCTTAAAATGAATACATAGCCCATAGACAATAATTTTTGTAAAATAGTATATTCTTTGCATATATGTTTTTCTATCAAAATCTGTATGATTTTTGATGTTTTTTTTTTTTTTTTGCTTTTTGGGTCACACCCAGCGATGCTCAGGGGTTACTCCTGGCTTTGCACTCAGGAATTACTCCTGGCGGTGCTTGGAGGACCATATGGGATGCCAGGGATCGAACCCGGGTCGGCCACGTGAAAGGCAAACGCCCTACCCGCTGTGCTATCGCTCCGGCCCCGATTTTTGAAATTTTAGAAATATGTTTACTTTGCTAACTAGAAAACCCAGTGCCAGCAGACATTCTTTGTGTCTGGTTTGTGTGGTTTTACTTAATTAGATATCCATCCCACAAACTTTTAAAAGAATATTGTTAAGTTTTATTTTCAATTGGCGGAGACTCTTGCCCCCTGTGCCTGGCTGTCTTCACCAGGGCCTCTCTGAGTGGGTGGTTTGAGTGTACCTCCCCGGCCCTGAGCAGAGCCCCGGCAGCCGAAGACCTCCGTAACCCAGCCACAGCCATGCTCAAGGCCACTCTCCACATGCTTGGATGAGCCTCAACACATGAAGGAACCGACAGAGGAACCCAGGTGTAAGGGACGCGAGGTCAAGATCTCCAAGACTGCTCTGATCGGACTGGGCCTCTCCCACCCAGATCCCCCATTTTCCAATAGCTAGGCAGTCACACCCAAAAACTGCCCCCGTTACAGTGTAATCCCATCAACGGCCAACACCCAGAAACGAAAGCCAAGCTCCCTGAAGTGCGAAGCCAAGTTCTCTCTCTTGAAAAACCTGGCAATCTACCGAGAGTTTCCTGCCTGCATGAGAGAGTCTGGCAAGCTCCCCATGGTGTACTTATGTGCCAAATATAGTAGCAATGATGGGTCTGATTCTCCTGACCCTGAAAGAATCTTTAATGTGGCACCATTGGGAAGTACAAGTAAAGAGAGGCTGCTAAAATCTCAGGGCTAGGACGAATGGAGATGTTACTGGTGCCCGATTGAGAGAATCAATGATCAACGGGATGATAGTGACAGTAATAGTGATTATTTTAATCGTTTTTTTATTTTTAATATTTTAAGTATTATTTTTTAAATTAAAAAATAACATAGTATTTTCACAGCCGGTAGGGTGTTTGTCTTGCACACGGCCGACCCAGGTTCGATTCCTCCGTCCCTCTCAGAGAGCATGTTAAGCTACCTAGAGTATCCCGCTTGCATGGTAGAACCTGGCAAGCTACCCGTGGCATATTTGATATGCCAAAAACAGTAACAACAAGTCTCACGATGGAGAGGTTACTGGGGCCCGCTCAAGCAAATTGATGAACAGTGGGCTGATAGTGCTATAGTGCTGCAGTGCTATACTGTCTCCTATTAATAGTACCATTTTAAACCAGAGGTGCTTTTTTCCACCTGATATTGTATCTAAACATAAATTAAACAGAACCTTAAAATATTAGCTTGAAACTTTGTGTGTACTGTTGGAGAGGACTGGAGATTTTACTTAATCCTTTTTCTTCCTGCTTTTTCTAATGCTTGAGAGAAATTTGCATTAGAGTTGATTTCTTCACACACACAAAAAAACAGCAACTTGAGTAGCACGTAATAGTACCAGCTTGATCTGAAGAGAGAACACTGAGCAACCCTTTTCACGAATTTGAGCATGAACTTGCTTTTTATTTTATGATCTGTTCTGATTAGGTAGCAAACATATACAGTTCATAAATGGATTTTATTACCTCTCTCCTGAGCAAGAAGGAACCTACATTCAATGCATCATCATCCCTGGAGTCTCTTTCAACATGGTTCAGTGTGTTCCATGCTTTACTTCAAATTAGAGAGGCAGTATTGTTACCTAAAAGGTAACCTGAAAAATTACAGCATTAAGGGGAATTTAGGAAATAGTATGCTGTAAGCAGTTAATGCTTTTATAATATAGCCATTTAAAAAGGTTTGATGCATTTTGTTAAGACTCTTCCTTTACTGAACTTTTAATCTCCCACAAAGAAGAACCTTGAAAAATCCAACCAACACTTCTGCTTTTCAAAAACTGGATTATATTGTATTTTACATGAAATTAATTTCCATAGTTCAGTAATAACAAATAGTGAGAATTTTTTTAAAGCAGCACAATTTTATGGAAGATAATAATTGGTTAGTGGCTCCAAATATGAAATGGGATGAAGAGTAGGAAGACAGGGGGTGAGGTATTCAACACAAGCTGGAATTATGTCTATATCCCATTAAAAATTATTAAAACTTTAAAGGGAACTACTTAAAAACAGATTTGTTGAATGATAGTTCTATATCTGCTGTATGTTAATGTTATATGAAGCATAATATGCAATAAACTTTACTTAAAGCTTACAAAGTTTAATTTTGACATGTATGTACTATGATGTACTACATCATGAACATATCACAGCTAAAATTCCCATTTTACTCTTTTTTTTTTTCTCTCTTGAGTCACAATTGGTGATGCACAGGGGTTACTCCTGGCTTTGCACTCAGGAACTATTCCTGGTGGTGCTCAGGAGACCATATAGGATGCTGGAAATCGAACCCGGGTTGGCCAAGTGTAAGGCAAACACTCTACCCTCTGTGCTATTGTCTAGCCCACCCATTTTACTCTTGATGATCATTTTCTCAAACTCCTCCTCTATCTGCCCTCAAGGCACCACCCATCTACTTTTTGTCACAATAAGTTAGCATTTTCTTACAGTTTCGACCTAAAAATTGTAATTTTATCTTGTATACCTTATTTTGCTCAGTAATTTGAGATTATCCCACACTATTATATTTACCAAAAATTTATCCTCTTTAATGTAAGTGATGTTTCACTCTACGTATATACCAGTATGTGTTTAAAATTAAGCCATTGGTGGATATTTGAGTTCATAGTTGTGTGGCATTATGAGACTACTGTCAAAACGTTCTGTAACAAGTTCTTGAATAGATACACATTCTGCTTTTTCTCAGATAAATATCTAAAAATAGAATATGTGGACCACTTGTTATGTGTATGTTGAACTTTTTACTCACCAAAATATTTTCAAAGTGATTTTATCAACAACAAATGTATGAAAGTTTTCTTAGCTCTATATCCTTGCTATCTGTGGTATGATCAGTCCTTTAAAATTTAGACATTCTAATATGTATAAAAGTGGCATCTCACCTTGGTTTCAATTTGCATTTCTATTATGACTAATGATGTTGAACACAGTTTGATGCTCTCATTTATCATTCATAGTATTCCTTGGTGAGGTGTTTCTTCAAATTTTATGCTCAAAAGAGGGGAGGATTGTTTGTTCTTACTGGGTTTTTAAAAATCTTTAAATATTCTGAGCACAATTACTTTATCAAATATATCATGTGCAAATATTATCTTGAAGTTTGTGGCTCATATTTTAATTTTGTGAACTATGAGTTTTAATTTGGAAAAATTACTTTTTTTTGGTTTTAATAACTGTACCTTTGGTATATATCTGAAAAACATTTTGCCTACCCTAGATTTACAAGTCTCTTTATCCTCTATCTTTAAGAAGAAGTTATGTAATTTTATTTTTTATTTAATATGGGTTTACAAGTATTCTCAGTTGATTTTTGTAAATCATATCAGATACAAGTCAATATTTGCCTTTTTGATTACATCATTTTATTAGTTCTATTTATGGAAAACACCACGTTTATCTACTGAATTCCCTTTTTAACCTTTGTCAAACAAAGAATTATACATAAAACTATCTTGTGGGTAATTCTCCAACAGGACATTTGCTCCATTCATCTTCTCTAACTCTATTATGCCATTACCACCATGTCCTCATTACTGTAATTTAAAAATATCTTGTAATCAGAGTATTGTTCCTTTTAAATGTTTTGTAATCAAACAGTTGTTCCTTCTAAATTGATTTGTATTTCCATAAGAACTTTAGAATTATTTTATTTAATGTTATTCCAAAAATTCTAATTTTTATGCTATTATAATAATCTTGGACTGATAGAAACATGAAGAACCTTGACATTTTAATTGACGGTGACCTTACTGGTTATTTTGTTTCATTCCTATCAACAATATATTATAGTTCTGGGTGCTCATGACCTTTATTTTGTCATATTTATCCTTATATTTTTGACTATTGGTATACTATAGTTATTTTAGCTTAAATGTTGCTAGCTTATGTATGCTAGCAACATATAGTTTCAAAACTATAAATAACTTTTGTTTAAGGGTAATATCCAGCGGCTTTCAAGGCTCACTCTTAGCTCTGTGTTCAGGAATCACTTCTGGTGTTACTAAGGGGACCACATATGGTGCCAGGAATAGAATCAGGATTCATAGGTTTGTAGTCTTCATTTTAAAATCAAATGGTTTTCACTGATACAACTAATTATATTTCTTATATAAATTATATTTCATTTCTCTATTTTCTTCTTAACCCCTGCCCCATTAGATTTTCTACAGAGTCTTCATGTGACCTGTGAATAAGGACAGGTTTATTTCTTCATTGCATTTTGCACACATTTTATTTCATTCATTTTCTTTCTCTTTTATTGATCAGAGGCAATCTAATACAATGTGGAAAAAAGATGAAAATTTATACTTATCACATGAATCTAAGAAAACTTCAGTCTTTCACCATTAATTTTGATGTCAGATACAGGGTTTATTCTTTGGTTTTTAAGTCTAAAATCAGATCAAAACCCTGGGTTTTATTCCCAGCATATGCACGTGCTCGCGCGCACACACACACACACACACACACACACACACACACACACACACACACAATTATGCTTAGTTTGATGAAGTCACTTTAAATTTAGGAATCTGTTTTGGGACTTTTTCAAATCTTGTTTCTTTTTGTTTGGTTTATCAAGATTGTCATATAATTAATACTTCTTGCTGTTGGTATTTAGTTTGCATCACACAAATTGCACATTTTCAAATGTTCCTGGAATTCCTTGGAGGAACTCATTTTGTTATGATTCATTGTATTATTCATATATTGTTTATTGAATTTGTGGTCCTTAACTTGGTGAATTTCTTCACTTCTGATATATGCATTTGTTACAATACACTTTCTTGTCAGTATTGCTTTTGTAGCAAACCACATATTACTATAAATATATTTTAATTTTTATTGTGTTCAAGGTGCTTTTCAAGTTTTCTTGAAATTTCTTGATTCAAGGATTATTTACACATTTTTTTGTGTTTATATATAGATGTACATATATGTGTCTATTAAGTATTTGAAATTTTTCAAACATATTTTATGAATGATTACTATTTTGTCTCATCTAGTCAAAGTACTTATTTTGGAATATTTGAATTCTCTGAAATTACTATTTTTTTATATGTGCATTTGAAAAGATGGTGTGTTCTCATTAGAAAATGTCATATCTTATATGTGATGATTAGACAATTAGACAACCTGATAATTTTTCAAATTTTCATTAGTCTATTATTTTATTAATTATTGATATGGAAAATCTATCCTTATGGAGATGATGTAGTTCTACTCAATGTTTGCTTTATGAATATTGAAGTTTCATTACTAAGCATAAAAGCATTGGTTGTTATTATTTCTGGATAAATTTATAGTCCAGTCATTTTATGAAGTTTTCTTTTTGTTATGGTTGTGTTCTTAGCTTTGAACATGAAGCAGTCTATAAAGACTGGTGCTAATATGAGATTTTATTTTATTTTCACACTGCTTCATTTCTTTCTATCTGTGTCATAATTTATTATTTTTTCTGATAGGCTGGCAAGATAAGACAGTGGGTAAGGTGCTTGCCTTGTGCACAGCCAACCTGGGTTTGACTCCCAGCACTGCATCTGATTCTGCAAGCACCAACAGGAGTGTTCCCTGATCACACAGTAAGGAATAAGCTGTAAGCACTGCTGGGTGTAGCTAAAAAAAAATAACAACAGAAATAAAATAAATACTTTTTTTTCTGGTTAAAGCATGGGATTACATTTTTGTAGATTGTGTGTGTGTGTGTGTGTGCGTGTGTGTGTGTGTGTTTGGTTGGCTGGACAGGGGGTAAGACTGGTAGACTCCAGTAAAACTGGAAAAGTTTGGGCCATTATTTCTTTAGATTCTGAAAATTCAAACACATGATACACTACTTGAAGTTGTCTACAGACAGTGGTGATTCATTTTTTCTCTCTTACTCACATTAGATCATTCTTACTGATTTGTTTTCAGGTTTATTAACCATTTGTTATGTGGAACTTTAAAATACTATTAATATTTCAGCAGGTAAGGTCACTGTCATCCCGTCGCTCATCTATTTGTTCGAGCGGGCACCAGTAATGTCTCTCATCGAGAGACTTATTGTTACTGTTTTGGGCATATCCAATACGCACAGGTAGCTTGCCAGGCTCTGCCAATCAGGTAGGGTATTGATATTAAAATACTGTTTAATATTAGTGTTGTGACATTAAAATACTATTTTTCTAACAGTAGTAGTGATATTAAAATACTGTTACTATCACTGTCCTTTCACAAAGCAGACCCAGGTTTGGTACCTGTCATCAGACAGGTTCCCAGTCTGGCCAGGAATTATCAATGAGTACAGAGTCAGTAAGTGAGTCCTGAGCACCTCTTGAGTATAGGTGCCCTCAAAATAAACAAAAAATACTATTAATAACTTGCAGTTTGTTGTCTTTTATCTATATTCCATGTCTTAGCTTTTTTTTAATATTCTGAACATTTGGAATATAGGTTGGTTTTGTTTTTTTTTCTTTTTTGGGTCACACCCGGCAATGCATAGGGGTTACTCCTGGCTGTGAACTCAAGAACGGTGCTCAGGGTTGGCTGCATGCAAGGCAAACGCCCTACCCACTGTGCTATCACTCCAGCCCCCAGAATATAGTTTTTATGAACATTTGGAACATTTGCAATACACTTTTAATGTGACATACTGCTGTTAGACATGGAGCAGGGCAGGAACAACTCCATCATGCCTGGTTCCTACTTCACGTTTTGTTTTACTTAAACTTTTTGTTCTCCCCGCTGGCCATCTGTGAGGGAAGGTCAACTGGGCTGGAAACTCGGCCTTGGCAAACAGTTTCATCACCGCTAGCCAAATATCTGTAGAAGCCACCTAGACATGGGTGGGACAAACAACCGCCAGGATGTTCTGAATCATGTCAAAGTGACCTGTCTGTAACTGTCTGTTTGTACTGTTTGGGATGAGTGATGAAACTTGCAGTTTTCACTTTCATTTCTGTTTGAATTTGTAAATGCAGGCTGTGATATAAGCAATAACTATGAAACTAGCAGCTTTTCCCTTGTTTGGGGTCATACTTGGTCCTACGTGCCAATAGGCTTGACCCTAGCTAGCTGGCTTAATAAACTCCGCTTTTGTGTTGCATTACTGGCTGAATAGGCTTGACCCTAGCTAGCTGGCTTAATAAACTCCGCTTGTGTGTTACATTACTGGCTGAACTACTTGTGTGGATTAAGAGGGGGAAATTATCAACCCCAGACACTAACACTGCTAATTCTAATATTGTATTAATCTGGTAGAGTTTTATTCATTTTTAATTTTCTTAATTTATCATTATTATTTTTATTATTATTTTGGTTTGTGGGGGGCAACACCTGACAATGCTCAGAACTTATTCCTGGCTTTGAGTTCAGTGATCACTCCTGGTGAGACTGGAAGAATCATATATGATGCAAGGAATATAACCCAGGTACAACTGCATCCAAGACAAGCAACTTACCAACTGTACATCAGATCCATTCATTAATTTGAAATAATTAACTTTCCTCTAGTTTGAGGATAGATTTTTCCTATTCCTTCACATACTGAACAGTTTCAATTGGATGTCAGGCACTGTGAAATTTATGTGCTTTGTTACATATTCTTATAAATATTCTTGAGTTTTATTCTGGGTTTCAGTTACATTGGAAATATTTTAACCCTCCCCCTCTGGCTTTTTAAAATTTGTTCAACATGATCATGCATAGCCAAGCCTAGAGTTGATTGTGAACCATGAAGTAGTTTATTCTGCCTGGCAGGAAGAGTCAGTGTCCCAGACTTCTGTAACAACTAAAAAATGTGTCCCTGCATTCATTCACAAAATTCTTTATGCAGTCTCTACCAACTTATTGCAATGTTCTGCAATGGGAATGCATGCAGTGATGTACTCTGCTGAACACTACAGAAGTTCTTTGCACATCTCTGGGGGTTTCTATTCTAGTGGATTCTTGCCACCGTCTTATCTCTAGACTCACCTCTATCTTCTCAACTCAAGGAGAACCTGGGTTCTGCCTGACATCTGTTTCCTATAATGTGACTTAAAACTTTCTAGGGGTCAATAATAGACAAAAAAGCATTTTATCATGTCAATGACCATATCAAACATAAAATACTGTCTTTAATGACAGATATTCTAGGTCTTAGATTGTTTTATTTATTTGTATAAGACTTTTCATGAGGGTTCGATGCTGTCAGTAGGTCAACCTGTACCCACGGGGTGAGGACTGATGGTATCTTCAGGCTTCCTGATGCCCCCAAAATATTGCTATACCTCTGGTCGGACCCCAACAACTCTGGACCAAGTTTCTTGAGAAATTAAACTGCCAAAAGTTAGGTATGTGGGAACCACACCCACGAACCACCTCTGGGTCCACTATACATGCTCATCTTTCAATCTTGCTTCAGAGACCCATAAATAAATTGTAAGAGATCAAAAGTTGCAGTTGATATTGGATGACACAAAGCTGAAGAAACCAAGGTAAATTGGAGAAGGGGGGTTAGCCTGGTGCCTTGCACAAGCAGAGACCCCGGCAACCACTTGCTCCCACAATCCAAAATCTCTGCCATGCCCCAGCCAGATCTCACCATCTTGGGATGGACACCACCAAAATATTAACCTGTTGAAAATTTGGAGAGGTGAGTTTTGTGACTGAGATCTTCAGGCTTTCTCCGGGACAAGATGGGCTACCTCCCCTCACCTCTCTGTACTTCTGGAAGCCTCGGCAGTCACCAAGTCCACACCCCAAAGCTGCCACTCAGTCTAAAAAGCTACTCCAGCCTTACCTTCCCAATAAAAATACTAATCGTCCTGAACAAACATGATAACCTCTTACTACCTGTATTGCAAACCATAATGCACAAAAGGAAAAGGAGAGAAAGAAGAAAAGAACCTGCCACAGAGGCAGGCTGGGGGTGGGGGACTGTGGCATTGAGGGTTGTTGGGAGGAAAACAACGAACATAGATGGTGGGAAATGCACACTGGTGGAGGGATGGGGGTTGGATCATTGTATGAATGAAACCCAATCATGAATAGTTTTGTAATGGTCTATCTCCCTGATATTCAATGAATTTTTTTTTAAAAAGTGATGTGGAGTTCATGCCACTTCAGTCAGCTTTATAAGTGGATGAATAAACAGCAGTACTCCTACCCTTAAATTAAAAATAAATAAATAAATAAACAAGAACTTTTGATGTGACTGCTTCGAATGGGAATATAATCTTATCTAAAACACACCTAGGTTGTACCAAATGTTTACTTTAAGAAATTAGGGATATCTTAAGAAAATATTTCACAACACAAAGACAGAAATTCATTATATAACTATGAGCTATATGTTGAATTCCAACTAATTTTTTTCTGACCTGTTTTTCAGAATTCAACATATTTTAATTTTTCTTTACTCCTGTATTTATATGAAGATAATTACTGTCATTATTTAAATTTTATTTTAATTGAAAGATATTAAGTCAAATGAAATAATAATTTGAAAGCAGGGAAGTATAATGAATAAAACATTCGACCTTACATGCTATTTGACATTATGAATTCAAGTTGAGAAGAATCACCAAAAGGCATAGTGAATTTGTCTTTAATTTTTAATTGGTAATTATTCATAAAACAGTGTCTTTCAAATTAAGTTTAGGTCACAAATGTTTTGAAAATTTACTGGGAAATAAAATTCAGTAAAAGTTTATTTTTACCTTTAATTGTGCATCTCAGATAGTCATGTGAGTTTAAATTTTGTTTTTTCATGAGAATGAAGGCCAAATGCATCAAAGTAGTCCATGAAGTATAATTTTAGGTGTCAATATAAATTATATACATGATAGTTTTATAATTTATAATTTTATATTATATAGCTATGTACAATATAATTTAGGTGCTAATGTAAGTTATATACTATAAGTTATATACTTACAATATAAGTTATATACAGACTAGAAAGTAACATGTATACCACATTCCATTTAATATTTGTGACTACCTTAAACATAGATTGTTATCTAAGTTATGACGTAGATTGGTATGTTGATACCAGTGTTGTTAAAGAATAACAAAACAGAGAAAAGGCTAAGATGCAAATCCACTCTGACTCTTAATCTTCTACCTTATTAATTAGTTTGATTTTACACTTACAAAATCTTTAAAAAATTTGTCAGTTATGATCAATTTTAAGATTTTATTTATTTATTTTTTTGGCTTTTTTGGGTCACACCTGGCAATGTACAGGGGCCACTCCTGGCTCTGCACTCAGGAATTACCCCTAGCAGTGCTCAGGGGACCATATGGGATGCTGGGAATCGAACCCGGGTCAGTCGCGTGCAAGGCAAAGCCCTACCCGCTGTGCTATCTCTCCAGCCCCAGTTATGATCAATTTTAACTTTTATTTTGTGTATGCTAAATGAAACTTTTTAAAAAAATCAAGAAAAGAGGAAACAAAGTATCTACATTCTCTAGAATTCCTGAATGCTATTAGGAAATCACTATCTAAGCTCTAATAGAAAAAAAGGATAGAGTGTTCCTGGGGAGATACTAGCCTTCTTTTCAACATCTGTTCTAGCAGTTTCATAATTTATTTTAAATAAATCAGCATGGGAACAAGTAAAAATGGACAGAATCAGAAACTCGACAAGCTAAAAGAAATTCAGAGGTAACAAAGCAGGTGTCCTTCTACTGCAGAACCCTAAGGAAATTCTTAGGGTGTCTCTCCTAAGAGAGAGAGGAGTCATGAGATATGTGTGTCTTATAAATTTTTTGATAAGAAAAAATGAATTCAACCTTGTACTGGTCATTGAGTTTAAAAAAACACATACGTGCACACATACGTATATACATCTACACAGAGAGATCCATGCCATCATTTCTGAAGCTATAAAACCATAATGTGCCTCACATATGCTTTCTAAAGCTTCCCGGAGGCCTGTAATATATTCAGAATTGAGAACCACTGGATACAGGATTTTCATCTAAGTGAATCCAACCCTTGCCAGATTACAGATACAATAACTTGGATGGAAAATAATTAGATCTACTTCATTGAGCTCCAAGCAAATGATGGGATTTTCTTAATCACAAAGCAACAAGTCATAGAAGCAAGATTAATGCCATTAACTTTGATTTTGTCTTGGAGTCACCCTCAGCGGTGCTGAGGGCTTATTCCTTACTCTTCTCAGGAATCATTTCTGGTGAGTTCCAGGACCTCATATGGTACTGAGGGCCAAACCTAGATCTTCAGAGTGCAGGGCAAGCACCCTACGCACTGTTCTTTTTAGATTTGGTTTTGACTGACACTAATTTTGTACCAACAAATAACAAAGAAAAGCATGTAGACTTCCTGAAGATATCTCAAAGACACTATTATATACAACTGCAGTGTTTAGAGGTCCAATTAGTAATTTACTGGAGATATTCATTATTATATTGTTTTTTCAAAGTATTTTCCATGTTACAGTAATTCTTTATAACTTATTGAATTTTGTTTTATGCCACATCCTGAATCAGACATACTCCTGGCTTACTGCCTCTTTGGTAGGAAGGAAAAAATAAATAAATAAAAAACAAATAACCAGTTACTTAGTAAGTCCATTAAAAAAAATAATAATAGGGGCTGGAGCCATAGCATAGCGGGTAGGGTGTTTGCCTTGCACGTGGCCGACCCACGTTCAATTCCCAGCATCCCATATGGTCCCCGGAGCACTGCCAGGAGTGATTTCTGGATGCAAAGCCAGGAGTAACCCTTGAGCTTCGCCAGGAGTGACCCCCTAATAATAATAATAATAATAATAAAGATACCTTTTTATTTTTTTATTTTTTGTGTGTGGAATGGTGAGGGGGTGGGAGTTGACACTCCCATCATTTTTCAAGGCTTTATACCTGGCTCTGCATTCAGAAATTACTCTTTTTAATTTTTATTTTCTTAATTTTATCTTTCTTTAATTATTTTTATTTTGTAATTGAATCATTGTGAGATACAGTTGCAAAGCCTTCATGATAGGGTTTGGAAGGCACTTCTCTTTCTTTGTTTCTCTCTGTCTCTCTCTCTACTGCTGGGCATAATGGTTCGCAACCCAGATACTGAGAGGCCATTACGTTTGGTCCTTACCCATTTCAGCACATCTCACATGCAGAGGGATCCCTTCCAAACTTCATCATCCTGAGGTCGCTCTCTACCTCACTCCCCTCTCCTCCAGCAGCTCTTGGGGCAGGTTTCCAATCATGGAACAATACTCCTGGTCCTTATTTCTACTGTCCTGGATTATTAGTCTCATACTCTAGTTTCTTTTCTTTTTTTTTTTCATATCCCACAAACTTGCCATTCTATGTCTATCTCCCGCCTTCTGATTTATTTCTCTCAGCATGATACTCTCCAGGTCCATTAATTTTTTTCCTTTGCTTTTTGGGTCACACCTGGTGATGCACAGGGGTTACTCCTGGCTCTGCACTCAGGAATTACTCCTGGCGGTGCTCAGGGGACCACATGGGATGCTAGGATTTGAACCCGGGTTGGCCGCGTGCAAGGCAAATGCCCTACTCGCTGTGCTATTGCTCAAACCCAGGTCCATTAATTTATAAGCAAATTTCATGACTTTAGTCCCCCCCCAACAGCTGTATAGTATTCCACTGTGTGGATGTACCATAATTTCTTGACTCTGCAGTGAGGGGCTTGGGATTGCCAGGAATGACCTGGGTTAGCCTTGTGCAAGGCAAGTATCCTATACACTGAACTATTTCTTCAGCCTGAAAATCAACATTTTTTTAATGAACAAACAAATATCTGTCCAACTGCATCTGGGGATACCACTGCCCTCCTGTTGGCCCAGCTTTCCCCACCATCCCTCAGGGGTGATATTTCCCTCTTTGGGAATCACTGTTCTGTTTATAGGCTCATGGACATAAGACTCAGCCAAAGAAGCTCCTGGTTCATTATGGCAAGAACTCTGTCTCTGAAAGTTGCTGATCAGGAGACTGCTATCAGGAATGCTGAGGACTGGACCTGAGCAACAGTAAAACAAGTAGGGCACCTGCCTTTCACACAGCCAAATGCAGTCAGATCCCCAGCCTCCCATATGGTTTCCTGAGCACTGCCAGGATAAATTCCTGACTGCAGAGTCCACAGTCAGCCCTGAGCATGTCAGATGTGGTCCAAAAACAAAAAGTAAAAACAAAACAGGAATGCGGAGGAAGAAGCACTTTTACAGAGTCATTTGAACTTGAATGTGAGCAGTGCTTATCTGCTAAGCTATAATGAACTGACAGGCTGTTTTAGTAGAGCTGCATATCAGAAGTATATTTCCATATTCATCCTTTTTATTAAATGAATTTTGCTAAAAAAGTTATCACTCCCTTTCTATAGAATCTTCACAAGTTGATTTCATTTTTGGTTAAGATTCTGTTGTCAAAGCCATGTTTGTGGCAACAAATAATATATACATGTAATATATGTACATATATATGTCTTAATTTTTTAGGACATGAAGACCAAAATATAGAATGCAATTTTTGGTAAAAACTTTTTTCTAATCCTGAATTATATAATTTCTGCAGTTTTTGCAGTGAGATGAAAGGATTCGCCTAAAATTGAGTTCAGTAAGCTCTAATTAATGAGTACATGTCATAATGAGAATCACAAAATCTTAACGAAGAAATAAAGGATAACTTAGTAGAAAAGTACCATTATAATGATCAGCATGCTACATCTAAATCCCATAAAAGGACATCCTGAAAGTCAAATAAAAGTCTAACAAAACTATAGGCTTAGTTGAACTGTGTTGATAGCTAAGGAACAAATCTGTACAGTATATTTCAGGATGCCTTGTATTTGAAGAACGTGAAAGATGACCAATGTTTCTAGAAACAGCATACCAGCTGCTGATATTAACTGATCAAAATGTCCCACAGCACAATTTCTTTTTTTCAGAAAAGTTAGCCCTTGCTTAAAGCTGCCACAGTAGCTGGAATTATCTGATCCCTGTCATTAAAGGTGGCAGCCATGCACGTGAGAATGATGTGGGAAAAATCCAGTGAGAGTGATAATTAAACTTGGAAAATGAAGGGTCACCTTCTTTTATTCAGATCATTGGGTTTGGCATTAGAGTAATTCTAAAACAGTAGGGAACATTCTACTCTCAGCATGGTAATATCTAGGTGCACACACATTATTCTTATGGGTTAAAATGGGAATGCCATTTTAATTGTATTTAAAATGTTATCCTTGGTTTGAAGAAAAAAATATTAAGAATTATTCCTAAGAAGACAGAACAAAAGGGAATGCCCTGCCACAGAGGCGGAGAGGGGTGGGGGGGGAGGATCTGGGGGTGGTGGGAGGGATGCTGGGATCACTGGTGGTGGAGAATGTGCACTGATAGAAGGATGGGTACTCAATCATTGTATGACTGAAATGCAATAGTGAAAGTTTGTAAGTAACTGTACCCCACGGTGATTCACTAATAAAAAAAAATTTAAAATTATTCCTAAGAATGCAAAAGGTAGTAATAACGGATGCGATCTAAATGGTGAACAAATCAGAAACAAGAAAAACACACATTGCTTTAGCAAAGAAACGGGAAACTGTTCCTGGGAAAATTAAAAAGAACATTTAAAAGTGGCTGTTCTTTCTACTTGGCTAAGGAATCACAGGGCAAAGATTTCATCTCAGCGTTTTTGTCTACTTTGGTCAATCTGTGGGGATCAATATTGTGATCTCTTATCTTCTTCATAACAGAAGATAGAAAATATCATGTGAGTTTTAGACCAGCCACTGGTGAAAGTATTTGTCTAGGGCAAGTTATTTTATTTTTCAGCTAAACTGGCTAATTTAAATACCACTGAAACAATATGTGGGGAATTACATGCTATATAGTACTTACAATGGATTTTAAAAAGCTAAACCTGATCCTATAAGGGCCTGAAATAATGCTGCAATGTGAGGTATTATACAGTAGAACACTATTATTAAACCTGAGCACGATGCTAAGAACAAATTTCAAGTTAAAATTCTGGTTTTACCATATAATAGTTGTGTAACCTTTGGCTGTTCTTAACCTTAGTTAAGCCTTAGTTTGGTCATCTGTTAAGTCAAAACCATAGTGTATCTGTAAGGTTAACACAAGTTTATTAAAAATTAATAAAGGTTATTGAAAATTAAGTTTAATTAATAGATTTCAAATAAACAAACAGAATCTATAGCTCTTGTTTAAATAATTTGTTTAAATAAACAGCATTTATAACTTTATAATCATGGACTGAATTGAATATGAATGCTTTTACTTATTATGGTTTTATACCAGATTAGTACTTAGCATAGGTCTTAATACTTATCACACTGTAAACCAATTCACTGTCATCACTGTCATCACTGTCATCCCATTATGATTTGCTTAAGCAGGCACCAGTAACATCTCCATTGTGAGACTTGTTGTTACTGTTTTGGGCATATCAAATATGCCACGGGTAGCTTGCCAGGCTCTGCCATGTGGGTGAGATACTCTCGGTAGCTTGCCGGGCTCTCCGAGAGGGGCAGAGGAATCGAACCCACAGGTCGGCCGCATGCAAGGCGGCCATTACATGCAAGTAGTAAATGCCTTACTACTGTGCTATTGTTCCAGCCCGTAAACCAATTACTAAAATAAATATATTATTTTTGGTTGTTAGTATGTTTTGGGGTAACACTCAGCATACTCTTGGTTTTGTGCTAATAAGTTGCCTCTGGCAGTGTTTGGGGGATTCTGCAAACCAACAAATCCTGGCCCTCCCCCATCAAAAGCCAGTACACAGGCCACTGAGTTCTCTCTCTGACTCCAAAGATTCTATCTGTAATTACTTTTTGTTTTTGTGATTCTAAGTTTTTCAAGTGACACGTGTTCTCTAAAAATCAAATAGTTTCATACATAATGTTACTAGAGTTCATTGTGTAATACTAAGAGAAAACTACAACACTATAGTCAGAAAACAAAAATGACCTGATCTTGTTGCGAGAAAGAGGAAAGGTGTATGTGTGTGCGTGTACATATATGTCCAGTGTGAGAAGAGGTGAAAAAGAAAAAGTAAGTGAATAACACTATGGACAATTCTAATCAAAGATTGGAGTAAAAGTATTATCTAGATTAAAAAAAATTGCTAGCAACATAAAACACACACACAAAGGGTATAGTATTTACGTAAGCCTACATTTATAATCTATGCCGAGATCTTGAAAAGAAAAGAATGTTTTATAAAAACAGCTTACTTATTTGTGTAAGAGTATTAAAAACATTTGATAAATTATTTCCCAATGAAAAATATAAGGAAATAGTACACAGAGGCATTCTGATCCTGCCTCAGGTTTCAATTTTAAATGATTTATAGTCTACAATTTTTTCCTAAGGTCATCACCTTCATAAATACTAGCCCTACACAATGAAAATCAACCCAATAAAGTGAGTATTTCATTTCTCTTCCCCCTGCTTATGTAGATACTTCTTCCATCTACATGGCACCCATTTATAACAAAGCCTCTCATTGTGCAGATTTTATGAGTTCTTGGGCTTTTCTTTCTTTTTTATCTTTCTATGCATCAGCAAAGCAACTGGCAGATTCTTTAATAAAATATATTATGCACATTAATATTTATAAGCCTATGAATTGGATGTTTAAATAAACATTTTCCAACTTATGCCAATTCTTTTGTTTTAGATGTTAAATCACACTTACATTGTCTGGAAAATCAGCCTTTAGTTCAGTGACACTTTGACACCAATATGCGGCTGTTTTTTCACTGATGAGCTCAATATTCAGGAAGGAACTCTGTCCAGGGCCATACATGGGGCCAGAGGTGGTACCCCGAATGATTCTGGGTGAAACATTTGTCACAATGTCCTGGTGAAAGAGGAAAGACATTAGATCACTTAGGATAAAGAAAATAATATGATCTCTATTTCATGCTCATTTCCATATAATGACATTTGCCAAGTCCTTCTTAACATCTTTATAAAAAAACTTTTAATCTATTAAAATGTAAATTTTCACATGAAGTAGTGAAAGCAAATATTTGTTAGCTTTATTTAAACTATATCATATAACTAAAATTAATGAACTGAAAATATAAGGATATGTAAATTAGTTTACACTGGTTTGTGTATGCACATTTTAATTTGTTTACAATTAAATAATAAATAAAAGCATAAGTAGAATGTAATAATATTATTCCAGTCTACTTAATATAAGTATTTTCAATCAAATTTTTACTCCAATTAGAGTTAATTTTATTTAAAGAAAAATATTTTTCCTAAAAAGTAATTTAATATAAATTGGTCAAGATAAATGTACTAGTATTAACAGCTCATTACTTTTTAACCATACTCTCACAAACTGGTTTAATGCAGGTTTAAATACTAACTTCAATTCATTCAATGAGAACACGCTCTTCCCAAGACTAAGATGAGGATATCAAAAACTTCCTGATAAGTATAAACAGTAAACAGTCAAATTAAGTTGCTTGTTAAGTATAATTAACAATCTACAACTGCTTCTAAAGCTGTATGAACAAAAAGAATAACATTCTTGCATTCCTAAAAACTAAAAAAGAAACAAAGAAGGAATATGTTCCTTTAGCCAACTTCCAATTAAAATTAATTTTGAGTAAAGGTCATTTAGCTAAGGATTTATCAGAATTAGCCATTTAAGTACCCCTCCTCACCATCTTGTCACTTTTAGTGAGATAACATGAACCCCCATTAGTATATAGCAATTAAGGTCAATTTACATATTTTAATTAAGAACCACCCCATATAAAACAATTAGCGTAATAGGCATACTAACTGGATTTCATAACATTTGGACGTTTTTCCAACTAGATAGACAGGAAACCTTAATTAGCATTAATTAGTGCTGATCTGCATATGTTTGATAAGGCATACCCTTGCCACAAAAGATTATTTATTCCTGAATCTGCCAAATGCTACAGTTGCAGAGAGGATAAAAGGACTTTTCTTCACGTTGCATGTTAATTTCTGGTAATTTACATCCACTTTTACATTTGAATTAGTATATTATAAAATAAATGGTATAAATGTTACAATAAGCCTCTTTAAATATGTACATTTTTACTTATAGGAATCCTGCCAGTTAATGTTTTACTAATTAAGCCATTCTACTTCTATTGTATTTGTGGGCAACATCACTAGGCTTCCTTTGATTTGCTATTGTGAAGCTATGTTACAACACCATCTTAATGGGTAAAATGACAAGCAGATGCACCCCAGGAAGCTCACACCTTGTGGGTCAAATTTGTCTCTTGGCAAAAGCTTCTCTGTGAGCTCTGTAGCCCTGTGGGTGGTTTCCCAGCAGCTCACACCCCAGTATATCCTCACTGTCACAGTCAGAATTTCCTGTATTCTAAGTTTTAAGAGTCATACAGAGTTCCTTCTTTCCTCTACTCTAACCCATACCTAAGCCCTACTCTAAATACTCCTGAATTCTTGAGTTCCTTCTTTCCACTATTCTAACCCCTCCCCGAAATATTCGTAGAGTTTTAATCTAAGCCAGCTGTATGGTCCTGCAGAGAACTTGACCAAGAAAGTGATTAGTCCAGAGAATACCTTAAATCCTATGACTGACACTGGGTATGTCTACAAATAAAGGGGACCCTGTTTTAAATGACCATTTGGCCTAAAGCAATAGTACAGTGGTAAGATGATGGTCCTGAGGTCACCTGGTGCCCCAGACGGTTCCCTGAGCACCATCAGGAGTGATCTCTAAATTCAGAGCCAGGAGTAAGCCCTGAGAACCACCCGGTATGGGCAAAAAAAAAAAAAAAAAAAAACTGTTCTATTATGAATTTTCCCCAAAGTGACATTTTGTTTAGTCAACAAATGTAATTCATGTGCTAAAAGTGTCTTTGTTCCTATCTGGTTTTCAGTTCTTACTTTTTACTTCAGTTTCTTTGGGAAAACTTACTATTCTTTTCAATGATTAAGCCTAATAAGACAGCTTTTCTTTCTTTCTTCTTTTTTTTTACTTTGTTATTTTATTTTGTGAGACTTGCTGTTACTGTTTTTGGCATACTGAATGTGCCATGGGTAGCTTGCCAGACATTACTTATGCCCACTCGAGCAAATTGATGAGCAATGGGATGACAGTGATACAGTGATACAGTGATTTTATTTTAGGCATCAAGATTTACAATACTGTTTATGGTAAGGATTCTTGCTTAACTATTTCAATTCAACCCCCCACACCAGAGTGCCCACTTTCCTCCACCACCCAGCACCCCTGCCCTAACCCCAACCTTGATCAGTTCTCAGTTTCTGTTGCCTTGGGGCATGTGTTGTAAATCATAATGCTTAATAACATAAAACAGATTATTTTTAAAGAAAACAAACAGGAAAAGACTACAGTAAACCTAGTTAGAAAGTGAAAAGGAGATGTCACAAAAGACACCACAGAAATTCAAAGAATCATCCAGAATTACTTTGAAAAAAAATCATGCCATAAAACTAGAAAACCTAGAAAAATGAATTTTTTGACTCCTGTAACCTTCCAAACTTGAATCCAGAAAAAACAGAGCACCTGAACAGAACAATTTCTATCAACTAAATTGAAATGTAGTCAAAAGTTTTCCCAAACACAAAACTCCAGGCCCAGATGGGTTTACTAATGATTTCTGTACCCTTAAAAAAATCACTACTCCTGATCCTTTTAAGACTCAGAAAGTTGAGGAGACAGAAATCTTCCTATTTTCTATGAAGTAAATATCACCAAAATTAGCCAGAGACATCAAAAAAAAGAAAACTACTGATCTATGTCTCTGATGAACTCAAAGATTCTTGACAAAATTAGCAAACCAAATTAAATAATATGTCAAAAAGATCATTTACCATGACAAAATATAATTCATTTTAGATTCAACCATGATTTAATATATGCAAGTTGATCAATATGATACAGCAGATCAATATAAGGAAATATAAAAGTAATATGCTCATATAATGAGATGCAAAGATGGCATTTGATGAGATTCAATTATCCATTTGGGATTAAAAAAAACTCTTAAAATAGAGGTAGAAGGACTTTTCAATACCGTTAAAGTCAGTTATTACAAGCACACAGCAAACATAGTTAATGGTAAAAAACTTAAGCTTTCCCTCTACTATCAGGTACAAGACGAGTTTGCTCACTCTCACCAGTACTTTTCAATTCAGAATTGGAAGTTCTTGCCATATCAATTAAGCAAAAGAAAGATATCGAGAATACATATCTGATAAGAAGTAAAACTTTCACTCCATGCAGATGACTCCATAATAAGGAAACCCAAAGACTAAGAAAAGGCCCTCAAAACAATAGACCTGTATAGGAAAGGGGCAGGCTACCAAATCGATGCACAGAAATCCACGCTTTTCTATATGACTGGGAGAGGTAGTTTTTATTAATAAACAATTGTAGCTCAGAAAGATCAAGTATCTATACATTAGCATAACAAAAGAAGAGAAAGACATACAAAGAAAAGTAAGAAATGCCAAATAAGGAAATAAAAAAGAACAGGAAGAAACGGAAACATATATCATGTTTGTGGATTGCAAGGATTAATATTGCCAAAATGACACTATTGCCATTTACAATTGTACAGATTGAATGAATTATTCAATGCAGTCCCTATAAAAGTATCCATGGCATGTTTTGTTTTGTTTTTTTGGATATATCAAACACTATTGACATTGAAGGTTTTTTTGTTGTTGTTGGTCTTTTGAGTGACACCCCATGGTGCTCAGGGTTACTCCTGCCTGTGCTTAAGTATCACTGCTAGAGGGACTGAGAGACCATATGGATGCCAGGGATCAAATCCAGGTTGTTCAAGTGCAAGACAAGCAGACTATTAACAGTACTATTGTTCTGCCCTCTAATACCACTGGAATTTATGTGGGGTCCTAAACCGCCCTGAGTAGCTAAAGTAATCCTAGGAAAAGAAAAGATGGGGCTTCTCTTTCTCAACTTCAAACTATACATTAGACCACCATAACAACACAACAACAACAACACACACACTCATGTATCTGGCACTTTTATGACTATGTAGTCCTATTTTCTTGTCTGTACCTTTCACAAGAATGAAAATTTTAGAGTTACAATTACAGACCCATTTCCTAACCTGGTCTTTAGTAGGTGTTCAAAGGATGCTTTGTGAAAGAGCATAGATGGAGCCTAGAATATACCCGTGAAATCAGAACAGTTATTAACTTGAGACAAAGGGAATCATATACATCTATTTTTATCAAATTATGTTGTTAAAAAGGTGAATTTAGGTGTCTATTAAAAAATTCATGTGCTCATTTGTGCTTATAGTCTTTCTCACTAGTTTATTGCTAGAACTGGGTTGTTGTTTCTTTCCATTCCTCAGGAACCATCCACTCCTGTTTGGACCAGAGGTTGGTACTAACAAGGAAGTTGTGATATTAATTGCTTATTTCTCCAATCCTACCCACAACAGACATCCTAAATCATGTCTATCTTTGAATTTCATCAGCGTATTGTTTCTTAGTCTTATTTTTTTTTGGCGGGGGGAGCACACCGGGGTGCGTTCATGGGTCACTTCTGGTTCTCTGCTTAGACATCACTCCTGGAAGATTTTACAGAACGCTGTGGGTCAGCCATGTGCATTGCAAGCACTTTAACCACTGCACTATCTCCCTGGTCCCTGGTCCTGACAATGATTTTCTCCAGCAATTCTCAAGAGGCCCAGTAATCCCACTTGAAATCCTTGTGAGGTGGCTGATGCTAACTAAGGCTTGAGGGTATGATGCTGTTTGAGTCCTGTGGTACCAGGGATTTCTCAGGCCATCCTGGCATGCACAGGGCCTCCAGGATTGCAATCAGGGATACTCTAAGGATTCCCCTGGTGCTGTCAAGGATAAAACTGGGCTGAATATATGCCAGGCATTGCCCCTAATCACTACACTAATTTTTTGTAACTCCTTAGGGGCTGGTCCTAATGCTTAGTTATCTAATTTCGGAGGTCCAAATTGAACTATTTAGTTAGAATCCAGCTCTCATGCTTTTCTGGTGGAGGTGGTCCACAGTCACTAATCCTAAATAATCCAGAGTCAACAATATACACTGGCAAGGTTTACCCGGAGAAGTCAGACAAATGCTTCTAAATGCTTCTTTCTAAAAAAGCAAGCCTCATTTCCTCCCCCATCTACTCCTTTCTTCCACAGTAAGGTTTATCCTTCAGAGCTGTGAATTTTATGTTATTTATCTAGGATCCTGAATATCAACTTTAAATATACTATGGGTAGATTATCAATGTTCTCATTATCTATGACTGACCAGAACTCAAAGCAATTCAAATTGAAATTTTAGCTCATTCATAAGATTGTTTTTTCCTTTATGTTGACTTCATGTTGAATGTTTCTCTAAACCAGTATTTCTCAACTCTGTTCTGATTATCCTTAGTTATCAGAACTTGTTTTCTGCCTCTCACCCACCTGTTCAATAGGTTAGCTTACTAATTTCATGACATGGTCCCCATTTATCTGATTCTAACTTATGTCCCTCTTCTAATATCCTGGGCACCCCCACCAGGCCATATGACTCCACTGAGAAAAATGTTCTAAACTGATCTTTTTTCCTCTTTCCTAGAAGCAAGAAAAGAGTTTGTTAATAAAAGTACCAAATTAAAGAAATTTACTGTGCAGAACTTGTCAATTATCAGTCAACTGTTACTATCATAGCAATTAAAAATTTTAGCATATTAAAAATTCAACCAAAATTCTAAAATGGTCATACAGTTAAAAATTGGCAATAGAACCTGCATTCTAGGTTTCCTCCCTCAGTCAAAAATAAAAAATCTGGAACATATCATCTACTTTGTCAAAAATCTTCTCCAATCACTTGAGACTTCTTAGAATAATTAGGTAAAAAAGAAATGAAAACTTGGGTCAACAAATTATCCTTGATTATATGATCAGAGTTGGTGCTGCAATAATTGGACAATAACTTACTAAAACTTTTGACCTGGGAATACTGGAATTTGAGCATTATTTTATAAGATAATAGTTTGCTTTAATATTTACTAGGTAAATCATATTAGCATTGCTTAAGGGAGTTAGTATAACCAAATAAACATTCAAGAATAGAATGCAGATAAGGGTTTATTCTCTGTAACAAAGAAGATGAATTACTGTAGTTTTAATCTTCAGTGCATTAACAATATTCAGATTCTAAACAATAGAATTTTATTAGATAGGGAGGTTTTAGGCATGGTTCTGCTTTGTGTGCTGTTGTAACTACTATTATAAAACCTGGTATTAGTGACCTCTTAACATTTGAAGTGATGATAATGATTTTTTTCAGCATCAGTAAAGAGATGTGAATGGTAAACAGACTGATTATATTTGCTTAAGTTCATTTACTTGACCTCTCTCATTCTAAAAATAACTATAGAGTTTCCATGACAACTGGATTAAGGTAGTCACAATGTCCTCAATGAATAAAAAAAGAGGAAACCTCAGAGATGACTTTTGTTTTGTCTTGCAGGCACACCCAGGGATGCTTAGAACTTACTCCTGCCTCTGCACTCAGAAATCATACCTAGCAGGTTTGAGGGTCCTTCAGGGGTGCTGGGTATCAGACCTGGGTCAGCAGCATAGAAGGTGAATGCCCTACCCTACCCTATTCTGGCTCCAGACCCAGAGATGACTTTTCAAAAAACCAGGAAAAGAATTGGGGACCTAGAAAGTTAGATGAAAATTAAAGCAGAAAGAACACTTCTAGAGTAAACCACAGCCACTATACCATCAGATTAATTTCAGAAATAAATTGTTGTGTGACAAAAAGTGGCAACTTAAAAACTATATTGAGGGCCAGAGAAATAGCTCAACCAGGTGAAACACATGCTTTATAAGCAGAAACCCTTGGTTCAATTCCCAACATATCATAATTTCCCCCAAGCATGACCAGGAGTAACCTTGAGCACAGAACAGTGAATAACCTCTGAGCATCATCAGGTGTGCTCCTAACAACAACAACAAGAACAACTGAGTATAATATCTGCAACAAACAAAGCAATTCATTGTTTAGTGAAGCACATTTATAAAACAGAATATAAATAAAATTAAGATAACTGCAAAATTCTTTAGGAGAGCAGGCTTTTTTACAAGGTTTTTTATGGGAGTCACACCCAGGAGTACTTCAGACTTACTCCTGGAACTGTGCTCAGGTACCACTCCGGCTGGAGCTTGGGTAACCACATGAGATGCCTAGGATCAAACTTTGGCTGGCTCATGCAAGGCAAGCACCCTACTCATTGTACTATTGCTGGGGCCCTGGAGAGTAGTTCTTGAATTATTAGAGAAAAATTAGTAACAGGAAGAAAGGATGATTTTATAAAATATTGCTTATGTATAAGTTTAAATAGTTTTATTCCTGGCCTGCACGGGACTGGAGCGATAGCACAGCAGATAGGGCGTCTGCCTTGCATGAGGCCGACCTACGTTGGATTCCTCTGCTCTCTCAGAGAGCCCGGAAAGCTACTCAGAGTATCCTGCCCACATGGCAGAGCTGGCAAGCTACCTGTGATGTATTTGATATGCCAAAAACAGTAATAGCAAGTCTCACAATGGAGACATTACTGGTGCCCGCTCGAGCAAATCGATGAGCAATTGGAGGACAGTGCTACAGTGCTGGCCTGCAGGAAAACATAGCAGAATGAGAAATCTATTTAATTAGCACTGCCATTAACATTGTTACAATTTTAAATGTTATATAAAGTTTTCCTGATTTATTACAATATTCTAACTTAAATCGTAGAAATAATTGTTCATTTCTATTTAAATTCCAAGGTTCCTCTGTAAACTGATTGGTTTGTCAAATAGATATTTTAATCATTATTTTAGGCTAAAACTTCAAAACTGAAATGCATTACTTGATAAACTGCTTTCTATAATGCATCACCAAATGATGTTTAACTATACATCATTGAATCAAAGAGAATCACTGAGAACAAAACTAACAATATATATTTTGTATATAACATGATTCTATCACTATAAATCTGGCATACTGCTACCATGGAAAGAAATAAATTTAATTAATTTTTCTTTAGGAACTAAATATAAGAATATCTTATTGGCTCCCCCAAATAAAACTATTTTTTGTACTTCTCCCCCAAACAAAACTTTTTTGTTTGTTTTGGGGCCATACTTAGTAGTACTCAGGGATTACTCATGGCTCTGCAAGAGACCAAATGGGATGCCAGGGATCAAAATTGGGTCAGCCTTATGCAAGGCAAGTGGCCTACACACTGTACTATCTCTAGAACCCTACCATGAGGAATTTTAGATCTGTCTCTCCACACCTAAAACACAGTGAACAAGAAAAACTATGTTACCCTATAAGTATAATATAAATTGTTAGAGAAACAGTGGCACTGAAATTGCAAAAATAATAATTTATATTTTTTATAGCATAGATTTTCCAAATACACCATCTCATTTGATCTTCACAACTTTACCATCTAGCCATTGATTCTAAAATCGGAGCTTTAAGAAATGAGTTACTAGTATCCTGCTAGTGCTCTAACAGACATTAGAAATGAGGCTATTACTTAGATTTCTGTATGGATCATGTAAGATATGAGGCCATATTTGGGTTTTAGTTGCCAGAAAAGTCAATCAACTTGAATAAGATACATTTTCAGGGGTTGGGGGGCACTCAGCAATGATTTTGGCTTATTCCTGGCTCCTCTGCACTCAAGGATCATTCCTAGCAAGCTTGGATGGTGATACCGGGATAGAATCTGTGTTGCTGGTGTGCAAGGTAAGTACTCTAACCACTGTACTACCTTTCCAGCCCCATGAACACAATACATTTTTTTAGTAGGATGTGGTACATTTAGTTTAAATATATGAATGCTTTATATAATGCAATGAAGAAAATAAATGCATAGAAAAATGTAGCTAATGGCACAGGTGTATTCTCTGCTTCTTATGGCATTATGTCCTCATTTTTTCTCTCTCCATTTTTTCCCCACAGTTACAAAGTTGTTTATGATTGGGTTTCTGTTAGTCAATGTTTCTAAACCTGCCCTTTTACCAGTGTACATTTCCCAGCACCAATGTTCCCAGCCTCCAACACGCTTCACTCTTGATAGAGGGTTTTTATTGCTTCAGTTCATATGCCATTATAGAGCTTCTAGCAGGGCTCACATTTACATTTTATAAATCACTGCCAAAACTTGAAAATTTTAGGCCCAATTCCAATATAGATGGCAGAGACTAGGGCAGGATTAACTTGGGCTGGTTAATCACCCCTTGTCTAAATGAACAATACTTAGTGTTGAGTTAATCAAATTCAAGTAGATGCTTTTGTAAGCACACGAGAAAAGCTGAGTGGCTCATTGTCAAGAATTCTACCACCAAGATGAGTCTATGAAGGTTCATCTAAAGGATACTCAAAAGAAAAAAATAGTATGGGCATTGATAAAGTGCAACAGACTAAGAAAATGACTATTATCTGGTAAAATCATTAACTTACAATGGAAGTAAACTCTGCCCATAGTCTTGAATCAGTCGCAATTCTATCTCTGCGCCTCAAAACTTTACCAAATGAAGGCCTTTGATAACTTCAAAAGGCCTTGGATAACTTTCCATGATTTAGTCTTCATCAGAGATAATGTAATTCCAAGTTCATGTCAATAAGAAATGGCCCATTTTATACTCAGCCGGACTTGGGCTAGAATGATCTGAGTGGATTTATACTCTATGTAAGAAGGGGAAAATACTAAATATAAGTAAAGGGCAATAAACTACAAAACACCACAATCTGAGATCTAGAACAAATAAGAAAAAGTTATAATCTGATAACTTTAAATATTGGCTGTCTTTAGGTGAACAGTGGGACCAGAGAAATAGTGCAGTGCGGAGGAAGGGGGATTGACCTTGCACAAGGGTCATGGTGGGTTTAAGTCCTGGCACCACATTGTCCAAACAAGTCCCTCACACCAAAAAAAAAAATACAAGTTTGAAATAAACAATGAAAATTGAATATAAGGGAAATATACACTCTACCAAGAATATGCTGGATCTATACTCTAGACTAAAGAAGAAATTGCATTGACAAACACTTCAGTGCCCACCTTGGGTCATACGTCCTCTACCCTTGGGATAGGGTCAAACATCTAGAGAAGAACTCCTCACTCTTTTCCCACTAACTTTTTGTCAGAGAAATCTTTCACACCCCTAGTTTATACTGGCATTAAAATCATAAAATTTAAGCTTTAACTGATAAACCATAATATATCTGAAAACATGTTTAAAAAGATTCTAGCTTAAAAGCCAGAATCTGGGGCCCGAGTGACAGTACAGCAGGTAGGGTGCCTGTCTCTCATACAGCCCTGCAGGGTTCAATCCCAGCACCCTGTTTTTCACCAGCAGGGATCGATAAACACAGATTCAGAAGTATACCCTGAGCATAGATGGGTGTGCACCCTACCCCCTTCCAGTAGGATCTAGAGCACATGGGGTCTAAGTCTGAAGAAATATAGATTAGGGTTTTTAATTTTATTTTTGTTTGATACCAAATTCTCGTTCACAGACTTGTCCAGTCGATTCTCTTTACCTTGTTCTTTTGCTAACAGTTATGTCTTTGCAAACAGGCCACTAGAAAATATTAGCTGCTTTGCTCTTTGATTTTTCTCATCATTCAACTTGGACTCCTCACTACAGAGATGTAGGATAACAGTGAAATAATATATCAGATGTCTGACATGTGGTATTTGATAAATCCCTTATTTATTCTTTCATCAATTTGCCAGCTTCAGAAATAGTCAACATGGTAGAAAGTCAGATTACTAGCAAAAATGAGAACTAAGGTGGAGTTGGGTAAGCAACTGAATGAGAGAAATAGAAAGCATGTATTGGGTGGGTCAGAAAACAGAGTTTTATATTTGGGACTGCGATAACACAGAGGGTAGGGGGTGTGCTTTGCATGTGGCCGACCTGGGTTCAATTCCTCTGTCCCCCTCAGAGAGCCCAGCAAGCAACTGAGAGTATCTTGCCCACACGGCAGAGCCTGGCAAGCTCCCCGTGGCACATTCAATACGCCAAAAACAGTAACAAGTCTCACATTGGAGACGTTACTGGTGCCCATTTGAACAAATTGATGAACAATGGGACAACAGTGCTACAGTGCTACAGTGCAGTTTTTGGTCTACACCCAGTTATGCTCATTGATCACTCATGTCTGTTTCTGGGGGAGGAATATACAGTGCCATGGATTTGAACCTGGGTCAGCAACGTGCAAAGCAAGCACCTTAACCCATATGCTATCTTTCTGGCCCAGATTATAGACTCTTCAGTGACTGTTTTAAATAGTTTAAGGAGTTCAAACTTTTTCTGCAGCCTTTAAAAATCTATTGTTTTCTGTTTCCAATTCAAGTTATTAATACCAATAGCTCATAGCAGCTGTACATTTATAGAGATAAGTTTTACAAGAAACAGATGAAGAGCTCTTTCAGTGCTGATATCAGATGGATTAGAACGTGATTAATCAACAGACAGACTGATTAAATTATTGAGTTCACTGTTCAGATAAGAGGTTTTGGATACACTCTGCCAAACTGTAACTAACTTAGAAATTTCTGCTGGCCTGCTTATAAGATGATCATGTGATATGCTTTGAAGAAATCTTTTAAGGCCCAGAACAGCAGCTGTGAAGGTATAGGCATGAATCAGTTCTAATAATTATTAATTATCTCAAGTACTATAGCAAAATTTTTGGTGAAAATGATAATTCTTTTTAAACTTTAACTTTTTAGGAAGTTAACAAATCCTCTGGCTTTACTCTAGAAGATATTATAAAAGAAGTGGCTGTACTGAAGGAAGAAAATGTCTAAAATCATTAGATAAGAGTTTTCCATTTCGGCAATAAGTTGAACACTAGCAAGGAGGCAAAACACTTACAATATAGCTCCTTAAACATACCTACAGCTTATGAAAAGACAAAAATACATATACACAATTATGCTTTTCTCAAAGTAAGAAAGTTTCCCAAAGATTAGAAATGACAACAAAGCAGAGATGTACAAGGCCAAAATCATTATAGTGTGATATTTGCATTCAAGGTCCTCTCTGACAGTTCTTGTAAGCTCAAACTGAGTTTTTAGTGCTTACAAATACCCGGCGGGTCAGATAAAGTCACAGATTAGGTATAGTGACAAGGAGGGAAACCACAGAACAGCAGGCAAGGAAAAAGTGATCCTTTCCATTTGAGCTCTAATAAATAATGAGAGCAATCTAAAGTGCATGTTCAGTTTAGCCTTAATTAGGGTTGAAAGGAAAATAAGTCAGACCCTGGATTAGGTCCTGCATTTCATTCCTGGCCTAGCTTAGATTCTGAGCTTCACTGATGAGGTCCTGGTGATCACTGAACCCAGCCTGGCAAAGGGCATCACCTCCTGCATGTAGCACTGTAGCAATGTCATAGCACTGTCCTCCTGTTGTTCATTGGTTTGCTCGAGCAGGTACCAGTAATGTCTCCCTTGTGAGACTTGTTGTTACTGTTTTTGGCATATCGAATATGCCACAGGTAGCTTGCCAGGCTCTGCCGTGCGGGTAGGATACTCTCGGTAGCTTGCCAGGCTCTCTGAGAGGGACGGAGGCATCGAACCTGGGTCGGCCACATGCAAGGCAAACGCCCTACCTGCTGTGCTATCGCTCCAGCCCATGTACAAGCTCCATGTACAAGCACCAAACTTCCAGGCCTTCAGAGATGGGTTTGGTGTCTTCGGAGGCAGCCCCACCCCTGGACTCCCTGGAGCACTCTCTTCCACACAAAAAAAATCTCCCTAAGAATGACTACCTAAATAGGAACCAAAATACTGAATTCAAAATTTTGTTTAAAAGGAGCTTCTGTTTATGGTAAGTAGAAAACAGCAAGGAGATACTGTAGGATAACATTGGTTTGCCAAACGTTGGTTTGGCTGCTGAGAGCTTGTGTATGTTGACTGCCCCTCCAACTGTCAATTATCTTTGTCTCCTGATCAGACTCTGACTTGTAAATATTGTCTCTCTTCTCCTTCCTGTCCTTTGCAGGGTTAGCTATTTCAGAGCAATTGCTTCTTGTATGGATACAGGAAGACAGTTAAAAAGACAAGCCTGTGGCTTGGGAGTTGATTGACCCCAGATAATATTACTTCTTGGACATCTGTTTTCTTGACTTCAGCCTCAGTTGCCCTTACTTCCTAGATCCCCAAAAGCAGGGTCCCAACAAGGGACTGAATGGGCCCAGTGTGAGCAGTGAGCTATGAGTTACCCTGACATCTAAATGGGCCTGACCAAAGTGCCCTAATGCTTAACTATAAGTTAAGAGCTTGGCAATGGACAGATGCTGTCATAATCCAAAAGTAATAACTAGATTTCGACCCTGCTGAGGTTAGGAATGATTGATCCTGCCTGAGCACTGTAGTCTCATTCTGGTGAGATATCCCCAGGAGAGTCACACTACAAGACTGTAAATGTCTATTACTGTGTCCATATAGAATGGTAATTATAAGGAAGGAGAATTAAAAATGTTAATCAAGTTGCAGGTCAAAAGAGAGGTGAAACACACCTTAAGGGCTGTTTGCCCATGTGGGCCGCAGGTGGTCAGGAAGTCTGGAAGAACATTTTTTGTGCTTTCCATGGGGGTACGTGTTTGGGGAAGTGTGGTGAGAGGATAATAAAGAGTGGCTGCGGAGACAAAAATATATGTTTGTATGTATGTATAGATAGTGCCAAACTCAGGTGAAGACTGACGGTGTAGACTGATGGTGACAAGGAGCAAGAGGTGACTAAGAAGAGAGAGCAGACATCGAGGAGAGAGACAAATGAGAAGCATTCCCCTGCCCCCACTTTCTTTAAACACTGTGGTTTACAAAATTGTTCTTGATGATTTGTTACAGGCACTCAATATTCAAACATCAAAGAATTCCTGCCACCACTATTTTCTTCTCTCTGCCATTTTCTCCATTTTCCCAATCACCCCTAAAGCCTGCCTCATAGCAGGCCCACAATAATTTATTTTATATTGCTTGTTACCACTAAAAGAATAATGTAATTATATATATATATTTTAGTAAAAGGAAATTTGTGAAAATTGTTGTAGTTTACCATGGAGATATCGAGTACTTGTGTGAAAGTTTACAAAGCTGTTGTTGTGAATTAAGTCTCCTGTGTTAATGGTTTTGTTGGAGAAGATCAGTTGGCTTCTAAGTTGCATGTCCATCCAATCTGGTGTGCTACTACTAGGATTTTAGTATTGTAGACTTTGAAAATGGCATGTGACAACAAATGCAAACAACAAGAGGAGCATTTTTCTTGCTTAATCAGAAAATTGTGAGTTTAAGGCTTTAGAACAAGAAAATTTGGGTAGATTACTGTCCTCCATACATGTCATAATCTACTTTTTATAAATGTAATCATTCTGCTAAGATATTAAATAGTAATATATTAAAAAACTAAGAGTCCAACAGATTTCTGAATAACTGTCACTGCCATTGTGTTGCTCATCAATTTTCTCGAGCGGGCACCAGTAATGTCTCTCATTGTGAGACTTGTTGTTACTGTTTTTGGCATATCAAATATGCCACGGGTAGCTTGCCAGGCTATGCTCTGTGGGTGGGATACTCTCAGTAGCTTTCTGGGCTCTCCGAAAGGGGTGGAGGAATCAAACCTGGGTCTGCTGCGTGCAAAGCAAACGCCCTACCTGCTGTGCTATCCAGCCCAAGGTAATACAAAGTCTGACAGGAAGGTAGGTTTAATAGTGAATGTCTCAAGACTCTAAATATGCTGAAGCATATCCTAGATCCCCAACACAAACTATTTGTTGGTGTTTCTTGAAGAAACTGTGTTGGGGGCTAGGTACTTGCCTTGCATATGGCCAACTCGGAGTCAATTACCAGCACCTTTCATCATCTCTTGATCCCTTTTGAGAGAGATTCCTGATCACAGAGCTAAGACTTAACCCTGAACAACACTGATTTGGCTAAAAAAAAAATCAAAAAAAGGAAAAAAATAATGTGTCCATAGAACTTCCTATCCAGTTTTTAAAAAATAATCTCAGTAAACTGAGATTTATTCTCAGTGGAATGAACATCTCTGAATGCAGCAGCTTTGTGTACCTGGGTCGAGAACTCAACATGATGAACAACTTGGCGCCAGAACTGCGCAGGAGGAAGAGGGCAGCATGGAACACCTTCAAGAGCATCGAAGAAGTGGTTAAGAGGACAAAGAACCTCCAGCTACGGGCACATCTTCTCAACTCCACCGTTCTCCCTGCACTGACATAGGCCTCAGAGACCTGGGCCCTACACAAACAGGATGAGAACACTATTCGGGTATCCCAAAGAGGAGTTGAAAGAGCTATGCTAGGATTATCACATTTCACTCAAGTGAGAGAAGGAATCCGGAGTTCCAACCTCCAACGACAGTCAAGAATCAGAGATGCTGTCTTGTTTGCCAAGGAGTCAAAAATCAGATGGGCCGGACATGTAATGTGATTCAGAGAGGACCGCTGTACTAGAGCGGTTACCGACTGGATTCCACGGGACATTAAAAGACCACTCGGCCACCCACCTACAAGATGGTCAGATTTCTTCACCAAGACCCTGAATAAATGGTTTGAGGCTCTTCATGTTCCTGGAGCGAGTAGATGCCATTGGGCTACACTAGCATGCAACAAGGACAGATGGAAACATTACTGGCACCTGCTCAAGTGAATTGATGAATAGCGGGATGACAAGTGATACAAGTGAATCTCAGTAGACACTCTTGAAAATTTTTGCCATGTCAAAGGATGTTTCAGTGTTATATTTTTTTATGCATGTGAATGTAGAGATGATAGAGCATTTTGCAAATGTAAGCTGTCATTTGAATATGTTCTTATCAATCTGGGCATTTACAAGAGCATCAACAAGAATCAATCACTTGCTACTTAAAATATCCAGATTATTGTTATTGATGTTAATTAATTTTGAATATACTTAAGATTCAAATATGACTATTATCCAAAGAAAAACTGACCCCTTTTGCTTTTTTTGGGTCATCTAATGATTTCTAAGACCATTCCAGCAAACTAAGGAGAAAATGTCAAATCAATTTCCTAATCAAAAAGGACCATAAACTCGAAAATGTGTGAATCTGTATTTATACCCTCATGGTGACTCACTAGTTAAAGAATAAAAAAAAAAGGACCATGAGATTCTGATTGTAGCGTCTTTTACCAGAAACAAATCCTGTTGTAGGTATTCCTATATAGGAATATCTATTTTGCAGTTATACGTGTTTCAATTATATTTCTATTTTTATTTATTTTTTTGGTTTGTTTCTTAGGGCCACACCTGCTGGTGCTCAGGGCTTACACCTACTTTGTACTTAAATATCACTCCTAGAAGTGCCCAGTGGATCATGAGTAGTGCCGGGGGTAAACCCCTGGTTGTCTGTGTTCAAGTGTCTGTGTTCAAGGCTAGAGTTTTATGCACTGTACAATCTTAGGTCTATAATTTTTTGCATTTATTCTTGAGCACACCGAAGCTTTATGATATTTGAAAACATAAAGAACAGGATATTGTTGATAAAAGATCTGTTTTAAGTACAAAATGAAGATAGACCTGTAGAGAGAAGAAGCCAGAAATCTGCCTTAGAAAAATTGTAGGAGGAAGATTGTCCTCAGCAGAGTTTGGGAAGCTTAGAATTTTATCTTAAATAAAGGAGAACTAAAGTTCCAGTTGCTTTGCAGGCAACATGCAATAGGCTCAACTACCCAACTAATCACCCAACTACTCAACTGCCATTGCTACTTGAAGCAACTGTTGGGAAATCTAACAAATGAACTTTCTTGTTACTAGAATAAATTGTATTAATGGGCATGGAAAATTTGAATTTTATATGGTATGTATTAGATAGCTGTTTATTTCTTACTGCTGCCAAAACAAATTGCATAGAATGTTCAAAATGGGCCTCGTCCTCCCAGACCTGCCATTTTCCAACAGGTTAGCAGCCACACCCACAAACTGCCCCCATCAATGGCAAACATCCAGAGACTATAAAACCAAGCTCCTGGAAGAGAGTCACGCAGAATCTCTTGCCCCCGCACCTGACTGTCTTCACTGGGGCCCGTCAGAGGGGGTGATTTGAGTTTCCCTCCTCGCCCCGAGCAGAGCCCCGGCAGCCAAAGATCTCCGGAACCCAGTCACAGACATGCTCAAGGCCCCTCTACACATGTTCGGACAAGCCTCACACATGAAGGAACCAGCAGAGGAACCCAGTTGTGCGGGATTGGGGCTGAGATCTTCAATCCTGCTCGGATTGGGACTGGGCCTCCTCCTTCTCCACTCAGACCCCTCATTTTTCAGTAGCTTGGCAGCTACACCCACCAACTTCTGTATAATCCCATCAATGGCCAACATCCAGAGACTATAAAACCAAGCTCCCAGGAGAAATATAGCTTAGTTCTCCTCCTCAGAGAGTCTGGCAAGCTCCCTGTGGCATATTCATATGCCAAAACCAGTAACAATGATGGGTCTCATTCCCCTGACCCTGAAGAGCCTCTAATGTGGCACCTTTGGGAATGACCAGTAAAAAGGTTGCTAAAATCTCAGGGGTAGGATGAATGGAGATGTTACTGGGCCTGCTTGAGCAAATCGATGATCAACGGGATGACAGTGATACAATGACAGTTCAAAAGCCACAAGTATTACATTTTTATTTTTACCCAATATTGCACTGTAGCACTGTCATCCCGTTGTTCATTGATTTGCTTGAGCAGGAACCATTGTGAGACTTGTAACTGTTTTTGGTATATCAAATATGCCATAGGTAGCTTGCCAGGCTCTGCCATGTGGGCAGGATCATCATTGTCATTATCATCATCATCCTGCTGATTGTTGATTTTTCTAGAGCAGTCTCAGTAAGTCTCCATTCATCCTAGCCCTGAGAGTTTAGAAGCCTCTCTTTACTTGTCCTTCCCGAAGGTGCTGCATTAGAGGCTCTTTAAGTGTCAAAGGAATGAAACCCATCATTGTTACTGGTTTTGGCATATGAATACACCAGGGGGAGTTTGCCAGGCTCTCCCATGTGGGCAGGAAACTCGGTAGCTTGTCAGATTATCCGAGAGGGAGAACTAGGCTATAAGATGTCCAAGAGCTTGGTTATATAGTCTCTGGATGTAGACGGTTGATGGGATTACATGGCACCGGGAGCAGTTTGTGGGTGTGGCTGCCAAGCTACTGGAAAATGGGGGGTCTGTGTGGAGGAGGAGGAGGCCCAGTCCCGATCCGAGCAGGCTTGGAGAACTCAGCCCCGGGTCCTGCACATCTTGGTTCCTCTGCCAGTTCCTTCATGTGTGAGGCTCGTCCGAGTGGCCTTGAGCATGGATGTGGCTGGGTTCTGGAGATCTTTTGCTGCTGGGGCTCTGCTAGGGGCGGGGTGGGAAACTCAACCTGCCCCACTCTGAGGGGCCAGGTGAGGACAGCCAGGGCTGGGACAAGAGACACTTAAACAAAAAAATACAAAAATGCCGAAGGGGCCAGAGAAATAGTACAGTGGATTGGTTGCTTGCCTGGCATGTAGCCAAACCAGTTTTAACCCCAGCATCCCACATGGTCCCCCAGACCCACCAGGAGTGATCTGCACAGAGCCAGGAGTAAGCCCTGAGCATTATTAAGTGTGACCCCCCAAACCAATCAAACAAAAACAAAAACAAAAAAACAAGATCATGGGAAATACTCCAGGGATTAAGGCCTTTCATGCTCTATCTACTGCATATGGTTCCTGCCAGTAGGACAGAAAGAAGATACAAAACCAAAACTGAAACCTTCCTTGGGCTAAAGGCACTTGGATTTGCATCCCAAAGACAAGGCTGGGCCAGAGCCCAGAATCTACATTGTCAAAGATCAGGCCTGGTTAGCACCTGAGATCTGCATGTTCAACAAATATCAGCCTGGCTTCTGTGAGAAAAGGAAAACTTCTGTGAGAAAAGGAAAACTGCCCCTTACAATATACTGAAATTATTTTCTGAAGGCGGTTTGAACGGGAAAAATGCAGTTTGAAGGGGGAAAATGCTCAGCTTCATATGAACACATGAGAAATCTCACCCATTTTCATGGGTCCCTCTGTTCCTGCCCATTGTATGGTACAGTCTGCATGGGCTCGCTCTGATAGCTCAGTCCAGCCCCAACAGTTTTAGGGCCCCACTTTGTGGTGCTTGAGATACCTTGTTGATGCAGGATACTCTCAGTAAATTAAAAAAAAAAAAAAACTTACTTATTTTCACCCAAATAACCAAAAAAAATTCTAAGAAACAATTTTCCACTTAGAGGTTCTACAAAATCATGTGGCAGTTAGTTTTGGCCAGTTAACTGTAGTTTGTACTTTCTGTCTCCTGTGTAAAGAAGAATATTATAATGTAAGCCAAGGGTGGTTATAGAGGATAGAGTAAAATGTCATTTTTGTTTTTCCATCTAAGACCCAGGTATGAAAAACGTTAATTCATAAACTATGTTTCTCAAGAGATCAGAATAAGAGATATATAACTATTTGAATATAGATAACAACAATAAAAATTAATTAATCCAGTGTATAAGGACTTATTGAAAAATATAAATTTATACAGGAGGTATTTCAAATACTTTTCAAAAATTGATGTTTTTAAAAAATTTCCAGGAAAATCCAAAATTAATCAGAGTTGGCTCCATAGGCATTCTGTTCTTCTGTGAAGTCAGTATTAATGTTTATCAGCAGGAATTGTTTTCGAAATAAAGTATAAGGAAATTTCCTTTTAATATATCAGTCTCATTAGGAGCAAAACGCAGTGCTAATAATCTGCAATGTTTCACAGCACTACATATAATTATTTTCAAGTTTAGGTGAGGGTCATATAAACATCATAGATCTCCAGGAGTTTTTTTATCTGATAAATTTAAATGTAATAAAACCTCATAGTTCTGATTACCAAGGGCTAAAGAATAAGTAATTTATACAGTTCAGGCCCACAGTGGTACAATTTATCTGCTAAAAAATGCCCTAAGGGGAAGCTAAAATTGAAAAGATAAAAGAGAGCTAAATAAAATACCACAATTTCCTCAAAGACATTTTGGGTTATGGTTGATTTATTTTTTTAAAAAATATCAATAATGATTTTTTGATAGCTAAAAATAAAAACAAATCGAGCACCAATGTCTGATACTTGCAATATAAAAGAGTACTGAAATTAATTTACTAGAATATTGATGTTTGTTTCTTGAACAAAATTAGCTCTCCTAAAGGTTCACAACTTAGACTTTAGATATTTACCATAGCACATGTTATGAAATTATAATTGAATTACAATGTCTTGAATCAATTTTCTAATGGAAGTAATTTTAAAATAATCAAATTTTCCTTTGGATATGGTTACACATCTAATATTAAGAGAAACTGAAGACCCTAGGTATATGTACCATAAAAATTGAGGCAACAGCTTTCTTCCTTACATAAGATTGCAAAATACTACCAAAGACAATACTTAAATAATAGCTTATTCACGTGGAAAGAGCATTTTAATATACAAAAGGAATTTACCTCTAGCCATATATTCATCACTGTTATAAATAGCCAATTGATAGCTGCACAATAGCAGAGTATAGACAATTCAGAGAGATATTCATTAAATATGCTGATAGTACTAAGGGCAATTATTAAAAGGCAGTTCTTTGCACTAAAACAGTATTTCTCAACTTTTTCACTGACCATAGCTCCCTTCTGATATTTTCTTTTTTGGATAACTCTCTCATATTAGTCTCATGGGCTGGAGCGATAGCACAGCGGTAGGGCATTTGCCTTTCATGCGGCTGACTGGTGTTCGGTTCCTCTGCCCCTCTCAGAGAGCCCAGCAAGCTACCGAGAGTATCCTGCCCGCACTGCAGAGCCTGGCCAGCTCCCCGTGGCATATTGGATATGCCAAAAACAGTAACAATAAGTCTCACAATGAGAGACGTTACTGGTGCCCACTCAAACAAATCGATGAGCAACGGGATTACAGTGACGATGACAGTGATTAGTCTCATGCCATGGCCCACTTTATTAAATTTTTACTTATGGTTCCCTCGGACTATGCTGAGGGCCCACAAGGTTTATATGGTCACAGGTTGAGAGATGCTGCACAAAAGTCCAGAGATATAAGTGAACATCACCGACTACCCAAGCCTACTTAACGCATACTCTGCATTCTTGTCAACTTTCTGTTAAAAAGAGGTGATATGGCACACTGATGAAATAAAATGAATTATCTTCTATGGGCTGAAGCAAGGGGCAGTGAGATACTTAGAACAGTGTGTGATGAATACTTCCATACTCTTCTGTGATCATAGTTTTATCCTATCTATAGCTTTAATATATGCAATATGATGCCAAAATGTCACTTATCTTTATTAATGCTGGGTGTTAAGGCTGTTTTGTTCAGATAAATAGTATACATGCATTATTGTACTCGCAGAACTCTGGCCGCTGGGGGGCTTCCAAGAGATTCGCTGAAATTTCACTTAACAATAAAAGAACATTATTTAAACGATGTGCACAGTAATTTCCTAGAGTAAAAAAAAGTAAATAAGCAATCCCAATATTAAAAAGGTGCTGAGAATTGAGTGTTGGTTCCCCTGTGGGAATTATTCCACTTTGAGTGACTCCTGACTCTTCCCGCTGGGGGAGTGAAAACTCCACCCAATGAAAGCAGTGTCTGGGCTCCAGACTCATCCCAGCATTGTAGTCACTTCAGATTATCTCCCACCTCTGAGGATTTAATCTTCACTCTCTCTTCCTCCCCAAATTTCCAGCCAGATCTGATGTACAAGTTTCATTATTAAATGAAGACCAGAAGAGCCTTCTGGTATTTGCTACTAAACTCTCCTCACTGCACAAATGCTAAACTCAGGGAGGGGATAGAATTAAAAAAAAAAGTATTCAGCCTTTACTAGTAGTTGCAAAAATGCATGATCGCCAATAGATACCATTATTTGCCCGTGGATTTTGCAATAGTGCAGTATGTTTCAAAGATCTGATAACACTTATTGATGACAATGTGTCTAATATAGTCATTTGTAAATATGTAATCATTATGTGTGTGTATATAGGTGCATATATTGATATTTATACGTGTATTCCAGATATCCATCTATATAGTAATGTTTTATATATTTGTTAATCAGCATTTCTTATTAGGAATTTATAATTATTAAGAGCACAATCACCAAATGCAAACATTTTCTAGAAACATAAATTAATAAAATTCAAGTGCACATCAGAAAAAGTCAAGTATATTAAGCTATGTATTATTCAAACTCTAAGAATTACTTAGATATTTTAAAACATAATGAATAGAACCAATAAAATATTCACTTTCACGTGGATTATCTTCTACTCTGAAAGACAGACAACAATCTGATAAACCAATTGTGTTAATATAACTTTTATTAGAATCTTAAAATTTTAAGCTAAAACATTTTTAAAAATCCACAGATTTTTGTTTATATTCAACTAATTGGAAGTCCCTGTCCCTGTCACTGTCACTGTCATCCCGTTGCTCATTGATTTGTTCGAGCGAGCACCAGTAATGTCTCTCATTGTGAGACTTATTGTTACTGCTTTTTGCATATCCAATATGCCACGGGGAACTTGCCAGGCTCTGCCATGCAGGCATGATACTCTTGGTAGCTTGCCAGGCTCTCCAAGAGGGACGGAGGAATTGAACATGGGTTGGCTGCATGAAGGACAAACACCCTACTGCTGTGCTATCGCTCCAGCCCATCATACAAATTAATATTTTCAATTATAATCTCCTCTTGGAACATCTTATGAGTTCAACTTTCTCCCTTTGTCTTTGTGTTTGCATCTATATAAAAATACACAGAGAAGTATATATGTATACATCTTCAGAATTATATGAAGCACTCATAGTGAAATATTAACCTCTGAGCTAGTTTTTTTCCTCCATTTTGCTTAAGACATATGCACTCTGGGCACAAGGGAGAGAAAATGTCTATTATTAACTGTAAATATTATAAAGAAGATATTACATGTTAACTTTCCAACTTAAGAAGAAACATAGGGCTATTGTTAAAGGGAGAAGTCTGGGACTATGACAAACATTCTAAATAAGAATTTGCAGTCAGTGAGCTATGCAGCTATTATATATATGGATATTTTCAGCTCTTCCTACTATATTGAGCTCTCTTAGTCCTCCCTTAAAGTGGTTTTACCCACCTGAACCCATATTCAGTTACATTTTTCACTAAGGAGGAGCTGATAAAGTCAATGTACACCTCTACACACCCCTATTTTTCTTTCTGTGTTGAGTAAAGATTGCTACAATTCTATAAGTATTGACTAACATTATTAGATTATTTAGGGTAAAGAATTTGAAGCAAAGATACTGTTTCCATGTGACTACTCTAATAGAAAATACACACTTCAATCCTACATTACTTTTTCTTTGCATAACAGCTGGACCAAATTTAGATACATATCACTAGCACAATTGTTTGGAGTAGGGGTGGAGATAGGGGAGGGAGTATGTATGAAGACCAGTATCACCAGGGATGAAAAGGGAGATTTTTTTTAGCACAGCGGTTGGGTGTTCACCTTTCACGTGGCCAACCCGTGTTTGATTCCTCCGCTCCTCTCGGAGAGCCCGACAAGCTACTGAGAGTATCTCGCCCACACAGCATAGCCTGGCAAGCTACCTGTGCGTACTGGATATGCCAAAAACAGTAACAATAAATCTCTCAATGAGAGACGTTACTGGTGCCCGCTCGAACAAATCAATGATGCAAAGGGATGACAGTGACAATATCTGAAATCAAGCAGCAAATTTAGATCTTATAAGTGATAAAAGATACAAAATTGATGGAAAAGTACACATTTCTAAGTTGAAGGGCAAAAAAGAAGTCCACAACCCATCTCTGCCTTCTCTCTAAATACCTATTACAGAAACTAAGATTTGTAGTTCTTTTAGAAAATATATCACACAAATTTATTCTCCGCCAACCCTTTAATAGATCTGAATGCTCTTGGTTAAATTTGCAATCAGCATTTTGATGCTTATGACTATGTAAATACCGGTTACTTATGGAGCCTACTACTGGTAGTCCTCAATCTACTTTCTTTTCTTCTGTAGCTTTTTCATAAAACTCCTATCTGAAGTTAAATTGTCTTTTTTTTCATTAGCTTGGATTTTATGAATCAATACACTTGTCTCACATCCCATAATACTTCTCAAAATGAATAAAAAATCTGATTTCTTAGAGTCAAGCCTCATGCCTGGCAATTTCATCTGTTTACTAAAAAGTTCCTCCAAGAAGCTCTTGCCAGTTTGAGCTTAGATTATTCTCAAATTCTATTATACACTATTTATTTATTCATTTATTGATTGATTTTTAGTTTGGGGCCATGCCCATTGGTGCTCAGGGGTTTCATCCGACTCAGTGCTTGAGAATCAAACAGAACTACTGCATGCATCTTGAAGTTTTCCTTTGTATACATACAAGAAATTCCTTTTCTCTTCAGTTTAGTGTTGATTCTCTTCATGTAATTCCCATTTAGATGCCACAGACAGCAAATTCTCCAGTGACTTCCTGAAAATAAGCTCATGGAAGTGAAAGTATTGTCTTCCTTTATATCTGATTGATATTTTGATTGGTGTAGAATTCAATACTAAGACCAATTCCCTTAGACTTTTAAAAAATATTGTATTCTAATTTCTATTATTTTTTTCTGAGATTCTCATTCCTTGACATATGATTTTCTTATTTCCCCTCTGGATTCTCTTAAAATCTTCCTAATTCCATATTCAGAAATTTTATAATAATAAACATTAATGTGAACTTATTTCCCTGTGCTCTGGTGAACCCCAAGTTCTTAATTTCTGAAACATTGTCCTATATTATATATATTTAAAACACCACTGTCTATGCAAAAATCTCTGCTCTTGGAATATTGAGTCTACCCGTCACATTCTTTAATGTTAATATATATATATATATATATGTTCTCTCTCTTTTAATTTTGCTATTTTAATCTATTTTCTGGTAGATATTCTAAAGTTTGTCTTCACTATTCTATATTCTAACACATCTTTCTGTGATCATGATTTTAACTTCTAATATTTGTACTGTTCTGCAATGACAGTTTTTATTTCTCTGCTCCTTGTAATTACTTTATTCTAATTACTTACATTTTCAACGTTTGATTATTGTGATCTCTGTAATTCATGTTATCATTTATTATCCGGTTATTTTGGGTTCTTTCCTCAAAATCAGCTAGAGCAATGGAAAGCTCATTCATAGAAATTTAACAAAGAAAAAATGGCTTTAAGTGAAATAATTAATGAAATGTATTTGAAAGATAACTACAGAAATTTCCAGCCACGAAAAATATACATTCTTTTTAATTGCATAAGGAAGAGTTTTACAGTTCGGTTCTATGCTTACAAACAAAGCAGCCTTAATAAACATCTGAATATTGAAACTGTATTAGCCAGATATTCTGCTGATAAATGTATGACAATAGAAATAAAAAAAAGAAAACTTGAGAAACTAGAGACTAAACTACTTCTAGATCAGACTTGGGTAAACAAATAAATCAAAGGAGAAAAAAAATTTTAAAAACTTTCTGGAGAGGGGCTGGAGCAATAGCACAGTGTGTAGAACATTTGTCTTGCATGCGGTCTACCCAGGTTCGATTCCCAGCATCCCATATGGTTCCCTGAGCACCACCAGGAGTAATTCCTGAGTGCAGAGCCAGGAGTAAACCCTGTGCATCGCCGGGTATGATCCAAAAAGAAAAAAAACTATCTGGAGAGCCAGAATATTAAGAAATGATACAACAAATCCTATGGGATATAGCACAACTCAAATTAAAAGGGAAGTTTTTTTTTAATTTGAGCCCACACCAAAAAATAAGAATTGTCTCAAACAAATTTTACACTTGAAGAAACTAGAAAAAGAAAAACAAATAAAATCAGGCATCAGCAGAAGGAAAAGAATAAAAATGTAGAGAAGCAATAAAAAGAAACCAAAATGAAAATTCAAAGAATGTTTTGTAAGGATCAACAAAATCTATAAACCCTTCACTAGACTGACAACGAAAAAGAGAGATAAAACCTTGATGAAGAATCAGAAATTAATGAGATGATGTTATAATGAACAGGGCAAACATACCAAAGATCATAAGAAATGGCTTTAATCATTCACAGGCAAATAAGTCAAACAATCCAGAATAAAGATAAATCTGCAAAAATCATATAAAGTTCCAGAACTGATTCAGGAAGAAATAGAAAACTTGAATAAACTAATAATTATATAAATTAAACTAGCAATCAAACAAAAAAAACAATCAAACAAAAATCCCAAAACAAAAATTTCCAGAAGTAGAAACAAGCTCCAACACATTCTACAAGTTCAATATTACTCTGATCCCCAAACTAGAAAAGACAATTCCTTAAAAAAGAACTACAAAATCTCAAAAAAAGTAAGACCAGCTTTCACCCAAAGATCCCACTTGCTTGGTATCTATCCCAAAAGACACATAAACATTCATTCCATATATAGATATATAGATATAGATATACATATATATATATGCATGCCTCTGTCAATTGTAGCTTTTAGTGAAAACCTTAGGGTATGAAAAAAATGTAGATGTGCAATAGCAGAAGTGTAAACAATAAAGTGGTAGTAGAATAATGGGTGCAGCCACAAGTAATAATGAAACCATGCAATTCACTGCAACTTGGAAGGAATTGGAGAATTTTATGTTGTTAAGTAAGTCAGAAGGAGAGGGTCAAACACTGATGTTCTCACTAATCTGTGGTATATGTGTAATAACATTACTAGAAAAAAGAGTGGTATCCAAGGTGGGAAAGACATTGTCTCTAGAATACAGAAATAAAAATTTCAAGGGAGAAGAGAAATGAAGGGGTGAAGCAAATGGAAAGAGAACTTAAAGTAAGAGGGTCAAGAGTCATGGGTTCTGGGCTCATCTGTGGCAAGGTATCTTGATAAATCTAAATTGTAGACCAAGGTTTACTGAAATTATGGGACCCAAACGGCAATAATTAAACTTAAAAGTGCATATGTCAATGGGGCTGGAGAGATAGTACAGCAGGTAGGGCGTTTGCCTTGCATGCGGCTGACCCAGGTTCAATTCTGAACACCGCCAGGAGTAATTTCTGAGTGCAGAGCCAGGAGGAATCCCTGTGCAATGACAGGTGTGACCCAAAAAGCAAAAAAAAAAAAAAGTGCATATGTCAAAAAGTCAAGTTCAGAGTTGGGAAGGAACTGAGTTCATTGATGGAGAGATAGAGACACAGGGTGACGAAATTGGAAGTTGAAACATTGTTGGACTGAACCATTATAATAAACAACTTTGTGAATCAAAGCGTCAAAATAACATTATAAATAAAAAACAAAACTATAAAAATATGTCTGATATACATAAATACAAAAGTACTATATAAAATCTTGGCAAATCAAATACATCATACCTAGAGAATCATGACCAAGTGAGACTGAATACAGGGCTGGAGCAATTGTTCAGTATATACATATAAATCAATGTAAAATGAAAGTTCAATAAAAGTACAGATAAAACTCATAAAGTCATACTACCACATAATACAGGTCACACATTACAATCTTAGAGCTAAAATCATACTCAATGGCTAAAATCTTAACATTTTTGCCCTAAGAGCAAACGCTACATTATCACTACCATTTATAGATTTGGGCAGCCCAGCCAGAAAATTAGGCAAGAAAAAAATACCTAAAAGGAGTCCAAATAAGAATAGAAGTAAAATTATTTTTGCAGTTGCTATGATAGAATACATATGAACTGCTAAAATAATTTATGGGTGCAAAAAAGTGGCAGAATTCAGTTATGTACTCAATATATATAAATATGTTGTATTCCTATACAAAACAATGAGGAAATAAAAAATCACGAAAACTGTCCCACTTACAATTTCATCAGAAAGATAAAATACATGGCACTAAATCTAACAAAGAAGGTGAAAGACCTGTCTCCTAAAAGGTCATTACTGAAATCACAGTAGGCATTAATAAATGGAAATGCACCCCATGTTTATGAATAAAAGAATAAAGATTAATGTTATCACATTACATAAATCAATATGCATATTCAATATAGTAACTATCTAAATAGATAGGCCACTTTCATAATTCTGAAAATAAATTATAAAATTTGTATGGAACCACAAAGACCCTAAATAGTGAAAAGAATTTTGAGAAAAAAAGTAAGGAAAATATGTCTTACACTGATTTGTAAATATATTACAAAGTAATGGTAATCCAAATAGCATGATATTGGAATAAAAACAGGTAAATCACTCAATGCAATGGGACAGAAAAGTAAAAAATAATCTATCCATAAATGTACACCTAATCTATAATATAGGAACCAAAACCATACAACAGACTTTCAGTGGAAACTCTCTTCAACAGTGCTTTTGACACTGGACAGGCATATCCAATTAAAAAAAAAAAACAGTACAAAATAATATATAACGAATTAACTCTATATGACAAAATTAACATAAAGTGCATTAAATAATTGAATATTAGGCCCCAAACCATAGAATAAATGAAAGAAATATAAGTTTTTTGGAAGTCCAGGCACATTAGGACCTTAATATGAAAGATGTACTCAAAAATCTCAACTCCATTAGCAAGTGAAACAAAAGTAAGAATAAATAAGACTATATAAAATTTTAAAGTCTCTACACAGCAAAGAAAATTGACACGAAAAACAGAGGCATCTTAAAATTGGTATAAGTTTGACATAGCTGAAAAGAAGTTTCAAATTTAAAACAGTAAAAATGTAAGCAATTCAATATTTTAAAAATGCATTAAGAAAAGGACCAAACACGATAGCCTTTTCGTATCTGTATTGCAAACCATAATACCCAAAAGTTGAGAGTATGGGGGAAACTACCTGCCATAGAGGAAGGGGGAGGGGTGGAATGGGGGGCAGTGGATACTGGGTGCATTGGTGGTGGGAAATGTGCAGTGGTGGAGGGATGGGTGTTTGATCTTTGTATGACTGAAACTCCAACATGAAAGCTTTTTAATTGCTGCTCATGGTGATTCAGTTAAAAAAAAAACTACCATAAAAATGCATTCAGAACCAGACACTTTTCAAAGAAGACATGATGACCCAGATACACTTGAAAAAAATGCACAATATCATGAATTATTAGGGGAAATCATTACACCAGTGAGAATGACATATCAAAATGTTTAGAAAAGAGTGTTGCTGTGCATTTTGCAAAAAAATGCACTCTGGTAAATTGTTGGTGGAGTTGTAAATTGGTGCAACCTTTATGGAAAACAATATGAAAATTCTGTTAAAAAAAAACTAAAAATAGGGGGCTGGAGCGATAGCACAGCGGGTAGGGCGTTTGCCTTGCACGCGGCCGACCCGGGTTCGAATCCCAGCATCCCATATGGTCCCCTGAGCACCGCCAGGGGTGATTCCTGAGTGCATGAGCCAGGAGTGACCCCTGTGCATCGCCGGGTGTGACCCAAAAAAAGAAAAAAAAAATTAAAAAAAAAAAAAAAAAAAACTAAAAATAGACTTGCCATATGGCCAGCAATGGCACTCATAGGCATTATCTGAAGAATACGAAAACATTTAATTTTAAAGGGCACTCATTCCAAGTTCATAACACCATTGATCATACTGCAAGGTGGATAATTGGAAAAGGATGCATAATATAATTACATGCATTTACACACATGTATGCACATATATATGTATATATATGTATATATATATATCACTGTCACTGTCATCCCATTGCTCATCGATTTGCTCGAGCAGGCACCAGTAACGTCTCCATTGTGAGACTTGTTAGTTTCTGGCATATAGAATATGCCACGAGTAGCTTGCCAGGCTCTGCTGTGTGGGCGAGATATTTTCGGTAGCTTGCCGGGCTGTCCGAGAGGAGCTGAGGAACCGAACCCGGGTTGGCAAAGTGCAAGGCAAACACCCTACCACTGTGCTATCGCTCCATATGTATGATTATATCCACATTTGATTATATAAGGAATATTGTCTTGCAAGTCAACAAAATTACATTGTGTCAATTGAGGAACAAAATAGATGAAAGTTGAGGTAACTATCCCATGTGAAAAAAAGGGAAGAAATGAAAGTCAGCTATGTGGTGGTTTTACTCTTACGTAGTATATGAATCATTAAAATGAAATGGAGGGGGGAAGAAAAACGGTCTTGTAGAGCCGAGAAGTGTTTTCTAGAATAGGAGATGCAGGGCCCCCTGCTGCCCCGGGAGTGTTGGGATGATTTACAACTGCTGAGTTGCTTCAGGTGCAATTGTGTGTGTGGGACATGGGAAGGGTGAGATTTCTGTTCACTAGAGTAAGGATTTATGGGGGGTGGAGGGTCTGAATTATTTTTTTTTTCTGAAAGGTGGTAGGGAAGTAAGTTTCAGAAAAAAAACAGAGGAGCAAGCAGGAGTGGAGAGATGGGGAGTGGTATGCGCCATGAGTGCCATGCATACATCAAAGGTAACGCTATACATCATTATGAGTTCTATGGTTTTGTTAATCAGTAAGGCCATCAATGCAAATATAAATAAATCATGTAACTATATTTTATTCAAAATAATCTGAAGTGGGGGAGGGAGGAGATAAAAATAAAATGAAAGAATTTTAGTTAGTAATAATAATATTTAATTTGGAGATGAATGCATTCTTTGTATAAATTTTCTGAAAGAAGACATTTTTAATAAGACAAAATACTGAATTTCTTTAAATCAGATTGTGAAAACACATCTAAGACTTTGGTCTCTGTCCAAACATAGGTAATCATAGATTTGCACATTCCCACCAATCACTCATCTTGATTATTATGAAAGACAAAGAAATAATCATCTATGTTAATTCCTTCAAGATTATTCCACATTCCACAGTCTGTTTAAAGACCACTGCCAAACAAATGAAAATTTTCCAATAACCTAAGGTTGGTTCTGTCACTTCTCACTTTATCTTTTTTTTTTTTTTTTTGCTTTTTGGGTCACACCTGAAATGCACAGGGGTTACTGCTGGCTCTGCACTCAGGAATTACTCCTGGCAGTGCTCAGGGGACCATATGGGTGGCTTTGAATCAAACCCAGGTCAGCCAAGTCCAAGGCAAACGCCCTACCCACTGTGCTAACACTCCAGCCACTCCTCACTTTATCTTTTAACACTGCTTTGGACCTATCTGTGATCGAACACACATAGACAATATCCTTATTTGTGGAAAGGTCTTGAAAAATGCTACCTTGATTAAAAGGCAGCTGGATCAGGAAGGCACTTGCCTTGCCTATGGCTGGCTCAGGTTCGATCCCCAGCACTCCATACGATCCCCAGAGCATGGCCAGGAGTGGTCACTGACACAGAGCCAGGAGTAACTCCTGAGAACTGCTGGGTGTGACCCCAGATCAAAAATAAACAATAGCTGAAATAGTTCTTGGTTAACATGTGTAACTGTTAGAAGTCACCACTTTTCTGTGTCCTCATTTTATTTGTAAGCTGTTTTTGAAGCCATTTTTAAAGTAACATTTTTAAGTGGAAAAGGAAAACGGTGGTGTGTAGTAGCAAGTCATGGTTTCAGAGCTAGAAAAACTTAAGATCTTTGGCTTTACCACTTAATAGCTTTGTGACCCTGAACCATTTACTTAACTCTCTGGGACTCTCTCTTTCTTAACTGTGATATTATAAAACATCATAAAAATATAGAACTTTCTTGTTATCCAGAGCTGCTATCATAAAGATAAATGTAAATAATCTTCATGATAACAAAAAATTAGTTTTAATCATGTATAAACTGTTCAAAAAAGAATTTGATCCTAGGGTCTTGTACCTTCAAATGGAACATTTTACTTTAATGTAGAAACATCAGCATACTCTTCATCCAAATTCCAAGGTGGCACAGCCAGTGGGAAGCCAGCTTTTGTTATAGCTGATTTAAGTATCAATAGGACTTATTGTGGATACATCCCAGATTTACCTCTTATGTCCCAATGTCTCAAAAATATTCCTCCAATACTGGATTTGTAATTCATTTCCATGAGCCAGGTAGGAATCTCGGGTCTTATTTCAAATTTATGTCATCAAATTGCTGTGTGATACTTGACATCACAAAATATGATGCAGCACTCCACATATTAAGCTGCTACATTCATAAATTTGCCCTGAAAGCCCTTATTGACTTCAACAGGGCTTTGACTTGTAGAATGATTGCAGATCAGGCCATTTTGATATAATGTAATTTTTTAAGTAGCTTTTCTCCATAAGTAGAAACATGCTGGGAATAGCAAACCACCTGCACAGCATACACACAGCAGTCGGCAATCCAGCTCCTTGTCAAAACAGTTTCTGTTCCTATGTGAGAGTGTTGACTGTGGTGAGAGACTCAAAAGATTTTAAAGAAAATCTCTGTAGCCACCCTCCACTACCGATTAGCATAATACACTTTGAAGCGCTTCATTAGAATACATTCTTACAAAGCCACATCTTGCATGTTTTCTGACAATAAATTAGCTATCAATTGGACCACTGACCTCCTATGTATGCACTCATAGTATGTTTTTCTTCATTTTAAAATCAGCTTTTGTTTCCACATAAAAATATATTTTGCCAATTGATCATCTTCTGAACATATACCATAAATCACAAAAAGTAGAGTCTGCACATACATGCCTCACACTCAAGCAACAGTGACATGCAACTTATATTCCTGAAGACAATAAACATTTTTATCCAATCAAGCAGAGTCTAAAGAAATTCAAAGACTGAAATATCTTTGAAATATATAGGCTTTTGGATATCAAATTGCCTTTGAAACCCGTACCACCTACACACACACACACACACACACACACTCAGAAGAATCTCGAACAAAATTCATTTGAAATACTGCTTCAATATTCTAAAAAATCAATAATTTAAACCCACAGGTTGAACATTGTTACTGCTTCCACTGCAGAGTGTCATTTTTCGAAATGAAAATGCTAATGACACCGACGGGAAGAGCACGAAGCAGAAAAGATGCATGAATGAAACCCTGGATTTGATCTCTTTCTTCCTCACTCATCTGTGACAAAATGTCTTTTAAAATCAACAACTTCTATTTCAGTGTTTCTAAAATATGCACTTCTCCGTTGTACATTACATGCTTCTCTATAGGAAGTTAAGGAATATGCTGTAGCAAGGCATTTTATTGTAAATATGAGCACAGAATGTCATACCAAGTATGCTGTATTATTTCAGCATAATCTCTAAGATAGAAACACCTTATAATATTGCCCAAAGCAGTAGGGGGAAGATAATCCTGGAGTCCTACCAGTTTTCATATTCAGAACCTGAACTAAATCACACGCAATAAAGGAAGACATAAAGTTGAGATATTGGTCCTCAATTCATAAGAAACTTTCCCCTGGCCTCTGAAATTATGTGGAAGGTTCAAAGGATGAATAAATGAAGGTGTGAGTTGAAAAATCATTCTGTGCCCTGTTAAGAACCTGGATTTGACCTACTCTATCTAATAAATAGTCTAATAAAAATATCGAATAAAAAGTTTACTTGATGAACAGTGAGTCAGAATCACTTTTGTCTAAGAACTGAAAAGTGTGATATGCGTTTTGTGAAGTAGCTTATTGGAACAGAGGACCAGGGAGAGAACTCAAATGAAAAGATGTATAAGATTGTATGTCTAACATGATCTCAAGATCTGGAGCTTAGCAGGGGAAAAACTTGCCTTGTAAAGTAAAATAGTTAAAAAGATTCCCATAACAAAACTTTTAACAATATTCTCATTTATTTTCTTAAATCACTGTATCACTGTCATCCTCAATTTCCAAAATTTAAATTGCAGTCAAATAATACTAAAAATATTACTAACAAACTTCTCTCACAAGATAACTCACTTCATATTTCCATTTTAAAGAAAAAATATCATAACACGAAATAGTAGAGATGAATTAAACTTTTAGAATCTACTGCCTTTGTGGCAAAGAATGATGACTGTTGGAGGCATAAAACATAGGAAGTCATAAATTGTTTAGCATCTCTTTATCTATGAAGTGAGGACTATAATATCTACAAGACTGACTTCTAGTAGTAAAAGTGGGGAAAATGACATAATGTAGTATTGAGAAGGAAAAATCTGTTTCCTCATACAATAAATTATATGAATGCTTCTCTTGCTTCTTCTGTGCTCATTCTTTCCCTCAAAGTTCAAAGTCAAATTTGAATGTACAAAATACATGAAGGAATTGTTGGAAAAATTCAAAACAAAACATGATATTGACTTTAGTGGTATCTCGGAAGACACAAACAAACAAACCAAAAACTCTTGATTCCATTAGCCAGAGTCAAAAAAGCAAACTAAATCATTTGTACTACAGAAAACTTAAAACTTTTTTCACACAAAAGAAAATCAGTTAAAATATATTTGATGGAGATATAGAACTTACTTGTATTTTATCTAAGGTATATAACAATGTAATAATCCTCAGTAACAAGAACAAAACAAACAATCCCACCAAAAAGAGATAATTAAACACTGTCCAAAGAAGATACAGAGATGGCCAAGAGACACATGAAGAAACGCTGAATATAATCTGAGAAATGCAAATAAAATTATAATGCATGCCTGTGAGGAATGTTGGTATCACAAATAATGATTGGTGAGGTTGCAGGAGAAAAGGCAAAATTAATTACTGGAAGTTTAAACTGCTCTATTTGGAAATCATATAAAATTTCTCAAGTAGCTAAAAATAGACTTGCCAGACAAGTAGGTAATGTCACTTCTAAGTATCCTTTCAAAAAATATATTAAAAGTACCAGTTTAAAATGAGCATAACACTTCTACATTTATTTCAGTTCTAATTACAATATCCAGCATATAAAAACAATTAGTACTCAATGAGAAATGTGTGGATAAATATCACTGTATCACTGTCATCCCATTGCTCATCAATTTGCTTGAGTGGGCACCAGTAATATCTCCATGTGAGACTTGTTAACTGTGGATAAGTGTGCGGTCTATATACACAATAGAATACTACTTGGTAATAAGAAATGATAAAGGCTTTCCATTTGTGACAGTGTAAATAAACTGGGAGGCTGCAACAAGGCTAAGTGAAATAAATCAGAAAGAGAACCCAATCAGATGATGTCATATATGGAATATAAAGAAACAAAGTAAAGAAATAAAAGGATGAAACACAAGTCAAAAAACCTCACACACCTTAAATTCAGACTATGGACTAAGGCTCTATAGTGGGATGAGACATGGGCAGAAAAAGTGAAGGTGTTTTATAGAAGGTTTTAGAGGAATTTTAATGGTAGCTGTCATGTGACAACTTTCTTTCACAAGGTGTCAGCCAGCAGCCACTGAATGCATACAAGAACGTAACTAATGGGGCTGGAGCGATAGCACAGTGTGTAGGGCATTTGCTTTGCACGTGGCCAACTCGGGTTGGATTCCCAGCATCCCATATGGTCCCCTGAGCACCGTCAGGAGTAATTCCTGAGTGCAAAGCCAGGAGTCACCCCTATGCTTCGCCAGGTGACCCAAAAAGAAAGAAATAAAATGTAACTAATGTCAGGGAGTTAACAAATTTATAGGTAGAGATAGATACCTAGAGAGATAGACAGATATAGGTATCTATCTCTACCTATATCCCCAAAAAGAAAGTTTAAAAAAATTTAAACATTGACTACAGTGCATGAACTTGTGTTTTGGTTCTGTGAACTAATGTGAACTAAAAGTTTTAGCATATTTTCCTTTGCCAGGCACAAAAAGAATTGTTCCATTGCTGTTTTATTATTATCGATTATCTTATTATTACATTAGCATTTGAATCTGTGAAGTGCTGGAAGACAGTTTGTTAACAATTTGTCATGACACCTCTGCTGGGTGGAAGGATGACACACATCATTATCATTATTATTAAGATTTTCTTTTACAGCTGGTATCATGATAAATGATTTACAGATAAACATAGCAATACTCAAGTTATTTATATCAAGGTAATTAATCATATTGATTTAACATCCTGTTCTGTTATTTAACTTTTCCCCTTTAGATGTGAGTTTTAAATCTAATCTTAGAATAATTAAATTGACTTCAGACTCCAGAAATCTACCTCAGAGTCCCTATACCTTACTGAAAAATTGTTAACATTTTTATTCCATTTTAATAATTGCATTTCCTCTATTAGAATGACCTTTTCCTTCCAAACATTTGAAGTAATTACAGTTGGAGAAGAAAAGTACCCACTGAAAGCTTTCTTTCCATATTAAAAAAAGGTGTCTGTTTTGATGACTGGCTTTGGACCTAGAAACCTCCACCAGAGTCTGTGCCTTCTCCCTCTACATCTCTCCTATCCTCTCTTGCTCAACACAATCCATTTCCAAAACTACTTTTAGTTCCCTTTATATATTTTAAATAGGATCAATTTATCCACAACTGTGAGCCAAAATCAATTATCTGGTACTCTATACCTGCAAGTTGTATGAAGATGCTCTCTGCCACACCACCCTCAGTCCCCAAGCATGCAGTTTGTTATTTTTCTAACACCGCTGTGGAATACCTTGACCTTCCACTCTTGCATACCTATTTTTTTTTCTTTTTGGGTCACACCCAGCAATGCATAGGGGTTACTCCTGGCTTTGCACTCAAGAATTACCCCTGGAGGTGCTCAGGGGACCATATGGGATGCTGGGAATCGAACCGGAGTTGGCCGCGTGGAAGGCAAACGCCCTATCCGCTGTGCTATTGCTCCAGCCCCTGTATACCTATTTTAATAACGTGAAATACCTTTTAAAAATGCACATCTGATCCTGCCTTGCCCTTTTTAATAAAGTCAACTCTACTCATCATTCTTTAACATAAGTTATAGGCTCTGCTTAATACACAGTTCTTGATTATCTGATTCCAGTTTAAGTCTTCCTTTTCTCACTACATCATGCTCCAAGTGATGTGAAACTGCCATTTCACATGGGATCTCTTCCCCTGCCTGACTTAGCACGTATCTCTGCTCCCAATATGCTTCTTTTACCAGAGGTGGTATTTGGGACTTGTAATAGAGATTATCTTTTACCTGATAGCCTCTCTTGCTTTCAGCTCAGTCTGGTGCCTCTTTTTGTTTTTTGTAGTTCCTTATTTTTTCTCCTAGACATGTTCCAAAAATACAAATTGGCTACTGGTGTATTTCACCACCAGATTTATGTCCTCTGAGAGTAAGGATGGTGCCACAGTTTTACAACACACGAACCACAAAAATGAAACCAGAAGTATAGAGTTGAGAAAACACCATAAAAGATACCCTGGGAACTGCTAAGCATATAGATTGAGAAGACCTTATCATCATCTAAAATAACGTGGCAAAGTTATCATGTAAAATTTACTTGACAAAACAGTAAATTTATACTATTTCCACACACCTAAGGGGAGCTCTTAGGTAACAGTTACAGCTCAGGCAAATCTTTTTATCTCTCATGATCTGGATCTAGAACAATAAAACTACCAAGCAGATGGGCAGAGAAAAGGAAATAACTTATTCTGATTTCTACAATAATGTCATTTATTTTTGCTATTATATAATATGAACTGTTTTCCCTTAAACTTTATATTATGTCAAAAATCAACTTGTAACATTCATTAATTTTATCCAGATAAAAAATACAATGGACTGGAGCAATAGCACAGCAAGTAGAGTGTTTGCCTTGCATGTGGCCGACCCGGGTTCGATACCTCCGTCCCTCTCGGAGAGCCTGATAAGCTACCAAGAGTATCCCACCCGCACAGCAGAACCTGGCAAGCTCCTCGTGGCATATTCGATATGCCAAAAACAGTAACAACAAGTCTCACAATGAAGATGTTACTGGTGTCTGCTTGAGCAAATCGATGAACAATGGAATGACAGTGCTATGGTGCTATAAAACACAATGAAAAACTACAGAAGCCTGAAATATGACGCCAAGTCCTAAAGTGGCTTAAAGTGCTTGAGAAATGCAAGATTTTCTGTTTAAGCTCTAGAGCATCTGCACAGGATGAGGTGATGCTGACAGCCCAGCTGTTAGCTATCCCCTGAAAGAAAGAGCCTGGAGGATCAGAGAGAAACCACAGCAGGTAAGGCACTTGTCTTGCACATGGCCAATCCAGCTTTGATCCCCAACACTGTGTATTGTTTGCCTATCCCCTCTGGGAGTGATCCCTGAACTAACGGTCAGAAGCAAGCTTTGAACACTGCTGAGGGAGGAGGAGGAGGAGGAGGAGGAGGAGGAGAAGGAGGAGGAGGAGGAGGAGGAGGAGAAGGAGGAGAGGAGGAGGAGGAGGAGAAAAGGAAAGAAAGAAAAAAAAGGAAAAAAAAGGAAGAAAAAGGTTTATGGGCAAAGAGACAGTAGAGGAAATAAGACACCTTGCAAGTGTGCCCCTGAATTGTACATGGCCACCACATTTGGTCCCCTGAGCACCACCAGGAATGATCCCTGAGCATAGCATACAAATGAGCTATTCTCAAAGCTTGCTTTTACCACACCCCTGCTCCACCACTATGTCCAGATTTGCTGGTTGTTGTTGGTGTTGTTGTTGTTTTTGCTTTTTGGGTCACATCCAGCGATGCTCAGGGGTTACTCCTGGCTCTGCACTCAGGAATCACTCCTGACAGTGCTCAGGGGACCATACGGGATTCTGGGAATCGAACTTGGGCCGGCCATGTACAAGGCAAATGCCCTCCCCGATGTGCTATCTCTCCACAGCACATCAGCTTTGGAGAGCAGTTTGACAACTCGTCAAAGAATGAGAGAGAGCTGGGAAAATACTCAGGGTCAGGGGCACATACTCTGCCATTGTCAGCCCATGTACGGTCCTGGCACTGCATGGTCCTTGAGTGCCATAAGACCCCTGAATACCTAGCCAGGCGTACAGCTGAACACCACCAGAGATGGCCCTAAGAAAACAATGAAACCAAACCCAAACCAAAACAAAAATGGTAAACCTCATGTTACCATGCCCCCTGGTAATTCTACTTTAATGCATATGCTCAAGGAAAATTAATACTTGCGTCCACTCAAAACTCCACAAGTGAATATTGAAGAAAACAATATAATAAGAAAAAATGCCATAAATAAAAAATTACAGTGAATGGGTCCAAAATATATCAAATATAGGCTTAAAAATAAAGTTTTCAGAGGCTGCAGAGATAGGACAGTGGGTAAGGCCTTGCATGCACCCAACCCTGGTTCATTTCCCATCATCCCACATAGGCCCCCAAATACTGACAGAAGTAACTGCTGAGTGTAGAGCCAGGGTATACCATGAGCATTGATGAGTGTGGATCAAAAACTTAAACAAAAGTTTTCAGCATAAATGATCCCAGAAAATATTATGCTAAGAGAAAGCAGTCAGACCAAAAGGTCACTCATTAGATGATTCCGTTTATAACAAATGTCTTAAATAGATTTCAGCGATTGGAAAATAAGGGGAATGAAAGCTATTTTTAGTAAATCTAGGATTTATTTTCTAATGAGAGAATGTTCTAAAACTAGTTAGTGGTGATAATTACACAATTCAGGAAATATACTAAAATCCATAAAATTGTTTAAGTGTGAGTTTTAGAGTAAAGGTATAAAAGAATACAGGAAGTCTAGAATTAGCCAGTAAGGGTTGCTATATTCATTTATTATAAATTATTTAAAGTTCAGAAACAAAATTTCTAAAAAGTCAAAAAGAAACGGAGATTGCAGTACAAACACATACACATGTTATACGTGCACTTTTTTAAAAAAATAAAAGTATTACCAGAATCTTTCAGTAGATTAGTATATTATTATTATATTATTAGTAGTATATTATTATTAGTATATGGTCTGGGAGTTTGTTTTGGGATACCTACATACTACTGAGGAACACTTAGATATTGACTTGATAAAAACACATGCTTTCTAATTAAACACAAGTTTAATTAGAATGGTAGACAGAATTACTTCATTTCTTTTTGTACATTTTCTACCACCTAATATGAATAAAATGCAAGAAATGAGTAGATAAAAAAACAAACATAGAATGGTTGAACTATATTCTCAACACTGACCTCTATCTCACCTTTATATCCCAACGGAGATATGTCTTTAAATAAGCAATTTCAATCTTTAGATTTGTAGTTCTTTATAAATTCACTTTTTTATTCTATCTTGCATTGCTTCTTTATAAAATCTACCACAAAATCCACGATAAATGACAAATAGAATAATATTTTTTAAACTTTTGAAATAAATAATATTTTTACACTACATTTGTATCTGTGACTTAACATTTTAAAGTATTATTTTAAAATAAGTAAAAATATCTTTTGTGTTAAAATAGTAAATATTTTTATTCACCCTGAAGATATGTCCAAGGCTTAACAAATACATTTTGTAAAGTAAATAATGTGTATTCTCTTTCTACTTAAAAAAATACACAAACATACAGCCTCAGATACTTCATAGAAAATAGTAGGAAAAACAAACATAAAAACCCATATAATTATATCTAAATAGAAAGTTTATTTAGAATAGAAAAATACTTTAACTGCAATTCACCTTATAGAAATCTAGCTTTGAAATTCTGAAACTTTTCTCTTTACTAATTAATTAAAGTTATGAAAAAATTTAGCTACTTGTTTCAGTTGCAACCTATGTTCTATTCAAAATAATATTTATACATTCTCAAATTAGAATAGAAAATGGTAGCAGAAATGATTGCTTTTATACAGGTTTTCTAAAACATGGTGATGTGTGTGTCTAATTTTGTTCATTAAGTAATTGTTTTCTGGGGCCAGTCAAAGGACTAAGCCAAATGCTTCACAAAGAGAAGGGCAAAATTCAACCCCGTGGTACCTTATGGTAACAAGCACAGCCAGGAGTAACCGCTGCCTTCTAAGTCAGGAGTAACCCCTCAGCACTACCATGTCTGGCCCCCAAACCTAACTTACTAAACAAATGAAGGAACAAATGAATACATAAGTGATTAATTTGTTTACAGGAAAACTTTCGTATTGTATTTGAACAGTAAATACCTTTTTGACATGAAAAAATCTAAGCTATAAAAAGGAAAAAAAAAACCCAACTCTATTCTGAGCTTAAGAATCACTGGTCCCAGGTATGGGGGGGACCATGTATGGTGCCAAGAATTGAACGCAGTTTGGTCACGTGTAAGGCAGGCACTGACCAATGTACACTTTCCACCCCCTCCCCAGGTCTTTTATTTTAAAAGCTACTCTTTTTTCTTTTTTTCAGATAATCCATCAAACAATTTTTGCACTCAGTCTTAAATGAAATGCACTTAATTAAGTACTAAAATATTCTGTTCTTAATGTATACTTTGGCAGAGCCTGGCAAGCTCTCCGTGGCATATTTGATATGCCAAACACAGTAACAATGATGGGTCTCATTCCTCTGACCCCGAAAGAGACTCCAATGCAGCACAGCTGGGAAGGACAAATAAAGAGAGGCTGCTAAAATCTCAGGGCTAGGATGAATGGAGACGTTACTGGTGCTCGCTCGAGAAAATTGATGATCAACAGGATCACAGTGATACAGTGAATGTATACTGACTTATAAACATAAGGCCATTTTATGGTATAACTATATAGGTAGTGAAACTAAAATTATCTCATTATTTTTTTCATGTAAAGAATTATCAAGACATACATTTGTATTGTACCTAATATTGCTTGGGTCATAGTGATACATACATTTTGAATTAAATGGTGTCTCAAAATTAATATTTTAAATATTTTCCATAGTCTTATTGTTGCCTTTGCATATTTTTATAAAGGCACATTATTATCATTTTTCCCCACAGGAATACCAAATAGCATATGTTAAAAAGAACTGTAAGGATACAATGTGTATATTAATATAACATGATATAGTTATATCATGTTATGCATGGCAAGCAAGCAGCATATTTCACTTGAGGCACGTTTTAAGCCATCTTTAACTCATGTAATTTAGGCTTCAGATGTATTTCTCAATTGCTCACTGCAGAGTGGTTGCAAAACTGAAACAAAACCTTCAGTATAAAAATGACAATCCTTTTGCTTCCACTAAATCCTTATTTTGTCATCCACTAGCAGTGAGCTTTCTAGCCATGTTCTCTGCCAGCCCTTACCAGTTTGCCAATTACACAAGCTGCTTCCCAGACATCAGACACAAATTCCACAAGACTGCTGTGCAAGCGTACCCTAATTAACCATCAGCTTAATTAGACAATTTACTGTGTAATTAGCAGGCAATTAGTCAACACCTCTCAGATCTTATTGACTGCTGTGACAGCTCTTCGTCTCTCTACATTCCAATACACACAGCGGCCACATTTCCAGCACTCTTCAGCTCCGTGCAACGTGGCTCCGGATGGAGGAGTGGGTAATATTATATAACAAAACAAAAAATCAATATGCAGCCTGTCTAATTATTGAGCTGTTTATAAACGTGTCTTTTATTTAATACTGGAAGTCAACTCTTACAGATACTAAGCACCTATGCAAACTGGGTCGAGAACCAACTTCTTACATGTACTGCTTCACGTTTCAGTGTGAAATGCTTTACATGACATGTGCTGTGGATCATATTTCCTGACTCATTAAGCCTACAGCAATTCGGGGAAATTTTCAGATGTGGCTGTAAGGACCTACTCAATTAAATTCCATTAATGTTAACAGCAGTTACAGATATCAAACCCACGTGTACTGATATAAGTTTCTCTAACTGGAGTGTACTTGGTGGGACACAGAACAGGCTCTATGCCCAACTCCCTGGTGACATTTCCTGGCCCTGCATTGTCCTATAAGCAGCCCCGGACCAACCCCGACTCCAGCACATAATCAGGGATGTCCCAGCACCACTGAGTAGCTGAGTATGGTTCCCTGCGCCCCACAGCACCCCATATGGTGCTCTAAGGCTGGAAAACATATTTATGTAGTTTTCTTTAAGTGAATTGAGAAGGTTCAGATACCCAGACTCACTAACTTGGTACTTTAGCATGTGCATGAATCCTTATTCGTTTGAATTGGTAAAAAGAAACATTTAAGAATGCTTCTCCTGAGCTCGTGTGGGCCCAATAACGCACAGGACTCCTGGCGGTGCCACTTCTGAACCTCGCAGAAACACCTGCCATTTCTGGGACCTGGTCATAGGCAACTAATGAGATTCTAACAGCTAGAAGAAGAATCATTTACCTTTTTTGTCCTTTTCAGGAATATAAGAGAAACTATTGAATTTTGTTAAATGATTAAAACCAAATCTGGTGCTAATATAATGGACCACAAAGGGGGGAAAAAAGCAATACTGATCTGAAGAAAAAAATTTAGGTGGTTGCCACCTAAAATTTCTGTTCTCAAATAAGCTATAATAAATATAAATTTCAGAATAACCCTCTATTATTTACACTTTCTCAAAGGAACAAATTTCCCTTGGCTTTCTCTAATCTAAGGGCCAAGCAATTGCAGATCAGGAGTGGCAGTTGTGAATTAGGTCCGAGGTAAGAGTAAGGCTGACTTTTGGAAGGGACCCAGTGAGGAATATTCTGCCTATAGCTTAACTGGCACAGAACTCAGAGTAAAATTAAAATGAGATGGGATCTGAGCAACACGCAGGAGGCTTAAGATAAAATTGTTTGTATACGAATATTTCATCTTATTATAGAGGCTATGGGCCATCATTTGGATATTTTAAGCAAAGAAAGAATCATGATAGGATTTAATTTGCATTCCTCTGTGAGGGCTGGAACACAGGCTGGAGAGAAAGGAAGTAGGAATGATCTTGCAGGAGACTGCTATAGCACTTAGCGAGAAATCACGAGGGTTTGGAAGTGGTGAAGAAATGTGCATCAGTGACAAAACACCACAATTTTTGACTTCAATAAATGATTAGACAACTATTAATACTTTTATAGTTGGATATACAAATCATGGTGAAAAGGATTACTTTTCTTTCTGATATGGTATTTTGTAAACAAATAATTTGTACATGTTTTATTTTGAGTTTGTGTGTTTATGTGTGCACCTACATTTTTGTTTTTACTTTGCTTTAGTTTTGGGAGCGACACCCTGAAAACTTAGTTCTGTCTCTGAATGCCAGAATTATTCTCAGTGGTGCTAGGGGGAACATATATGCAGCTATATGGATTATTGAACTGGGGTCAGCTGCATGCAAGACAAGATCCAATTTCTGAATTGTCTCCCTCCTTTCCTTCCTCCCTCCCTCCCTTCCTCCCTTCCTTCCTCCCATCTTCTTTTTCCACAAGATTTTTTTTCAGTTTAGCATACTTATTTAGAAACATGTGAAGGGACAGAAACAGAGGAAATAATGCTCAACAGAGAACAAAGGCTTATTCATAAAAATAAAAGCAAGCAAGGAGACACAGAGACAAGACAGAGAGAGAAGAATTCAAGGGATAACATGAACTTGAAAAACAAACCATCTTAAAAAATCAATACACTGTAACAAAAATGTATTTAAAAGACAAATTAGTATTATTTTGTAAATGAAAAATACATAAGATTTATAGAAACCCAATAATTTATTGGAAGTAAATTTATTGAAAGATGACCAACCAAACTATAGCAAAACCTTTACTATGTTATATATCATATATATAATAGCAATAAAATTTTTCTGTATTTTTCTAATTTTGTTGATATATGTATTATATGTATGTATGTATTATATTATATATTATAATACACATATCATGTATTATATTATACATGATATGTGTATTATATGTGTAATCACATAAATGACCAACATCCAGAGACTATAAACCAAGCTCCCAGACATCTTATCACTTAGTTCTCCCTCTCGGAGAACCTGGCAAGCTACCAAGAGTTTCCTGCCAGCATGGGAGAGCCTGACAAGCTCTATGTGGCGGATTCTTATGCCAAAACCAGTAACAATGATAGGTCTCATTACCCTGACCCTGAAAGAGCCTCCAGTGCAGCACCATTGAAAAGGACGAGTAAAGAGAGGCTGCTAAAAAGCTCAGGGCTAGGATGAATGGAGACGTTACTGAGACTGCTCAAGAAAATCAATGATCAACAGGATGATGATGATGATGATGATGATGATGATGATGATGATACATATTATATGTGTATATATATTAAGTGTGTTCATATTACACCTAATAGTGACATTTTACTTGATTACATTTTTAGAGATTTTTAACTTTAATTGAGGATGAATTTGGCATGAGTACTGTTCCATAAATATACAATATTGAGGAAAATTTGAAAATGAGTTAATATAACAGGATGAAAGGGCCTTACTGAAGTAATGAATGCAGTTTGGAAAATGAAGGAAAATGACATACAAAAAAGGAAGACTTGCTGAGTATTTCTCTAGTCAAATGGTTAGTGTATTTAATCACATCTTTTTTCAGAAGTGATAGTGCCTATATTTGAACAGTAATGCAAATTATTTAGGGAAAAGGAAAACTTCAATTTTAAAGTAGTATTGTCATTCAACATATTACAGTGATGTTATTACTAGTTTTATGCCTAAGGCATTTTAGTGAAGTATTGAGTACTATACCTATACAATGATTAGGTCACATAAAAATCAATAAAGGGAATGCAAATGGTATAATGAGATTCAATCCTTATTAATTTCAACCAATCTCATAAATAAACACTATTCAAACATATGAATATTTTAAACTAGCTAAACTTAAAATCTGAAGAAATAATGAAGTGAATTAGAATAAGGGTGAAATTGATTTCTCTAATAGCATGACTATGCTTTAAGGAAATTTCTATTAGCCACAATTATAAGAATTTTCCATTAACCTTGACGCCAGTTGCTTAAAAAAATGGAACTGAATAAGAGGTATTTTTCCATGACAGATTTAGGTTCTTTTACCAGCTAACCAAGATCAAAACCGCACACATCAATTTATATTATTAAAAAGTCTATTTGAGTCTCACCTTGTCCATCCTACCAAAATAATTAACTAATTAACAAGTGTGAAATCACAGCCTGAAATGGAAAAGAGGTGAAGATGTAATTATATTGGAAAATTGATTGGTCTGCTTCATAGTCAACTAGCCCAAATTGTGAAATGATAGTTAAAAAGATCTAGAACAATTTAAAGAACTATGAATGGACCTGTTAATGATGAATGGACTTACATTTATGCTTCGAAGTATGAATATTATCACATGTTCAGAAGCATCATCATCTAGAAGCATCTATATTTTGTATTAAGCAAATTAAGTCTGGTGTAGACAGGAATTTGGAACTTGTGAATTTAGGACTTTGGAAAGACATTGAGTGCATCATTTTTAGATTTTGCAATTTTCAGATATGGATAAGCAGACTCACAAATTATTTTGCTGCTGAAACTATTACAGAAGAAAGAGTATGCTAACCTATTTTGATGAACATTAGGATAAGATTTCCTAGAATACTACTACATATGAATTACAGTTTTTAAATAAATGCCTACTTAATTTGTTTTTGGGGAGCCACACCTGGCTGTGTTCAGGGCTTACTTCTGGCTGTATACTCAGGGGTCATTTCTGGCAAGTCTGGGAGACTAAATGGGGTCCCAGAGATCAAACCTGGACCAGCCACATCCAAGTCAAGTGCCTAACCTGCTGTACTAGCTCTCTGAACGTGTCACCCTTAATAATTTGAAGAAGAGTCAATTTCAGGAAATTCAACACAATTAATCTAAATAAATAATGCCAGTCTATAGAAATAAAACTATTAGCATGGGGAAACCATTTATAGTTTTAATTATCAAAATGTATTAGGGTTTTATATTGAATTTATTTATTTGGCTCTTATTAATGTTTCTGTTAACTTTTAATATGTAGGTGTATAGTGGGAGAAAATGTTGCATAAGAAATAGAAATAATAGCTTATATACCAAAATTGAAGCTTGACTATCACAATAAAAATAATGCACCAGACTATTATTTATTTACTATCTCAGATACTTTAACAATGAAGCAACATAGCAATAGCAATAAAAGAAGACTATAACTGATATTTTTAAAAATCCAGATACTTATTTATAACAAGACCTGCCAAAACAAGTTACCACAGTGAATTTTTATTATGTTTATTGTGATCTAAAAAATCCAGAACTTAAAATCTTATGTAACCTATTTAAAATATTTTTATGATCTGAATATTATTTTTAGCATTTAGTACCTTGACAGAGTTATTCCAAAATTACTGTCTGGTTGATATGTGCTAGCAATTTGTGCAAATGTAGGCAACTTCCTCTCAATTAATGTATTGTCAATTGAAAGAAATCTTGAAACCCACATGGGAGAGAGACAACATGGTAAAAAGTCTGCAAACCTTATTACAGGAAAAAAAACAGAACTATTTAGTAAGGGAGGAGGGTGGGAGCTTCTGGATAATGCATAAGAGCTGTCTCAAAGTAACTGAAGAGCTGTCATGCGGAATTGTGGTTCAAATTAGAATCCCATAATTATTTGTTCATAACAAGTACATATTACATGCTTCCTATCTGCCAGACCTGATTCTTTTACTGGGCATACAGTAGTGAACAAGAAAGACCATTTCTTTATCCTCAAGGAGCTTAATTCAAGTGTTTAAGGTAAAAAGGAAACAAGAAAAACAAATAGAAATGAAAAGCATGGTAATTCCATATGGTGTTAAGTGCAGTGGAGAGCAAATTTGGAAAAAGGTGGCAGAGTAAGACTGAGTGGTCAATAACGACTGTAGAAGGGGATAGTTTTCATACGTGAGAACGTAATGATAGGTAAGAACAGCCACAGAAGGATCTGAGGACAGGGCACTGGGGACAGAGCAGATCTAAGCCAAACACCCCCTAAGACAGCAACTATCTCAGCATCTGGAAGGCTTGGTACAGGGCTGGATGGCAGAAAATACTGGCCTCGGATGACAATGGAGTCTCAGAAAGGGGTTTCTGTTTGTTTATATCTGTTTGTTCTGTTTGTCATTTTGTTTATTTTGTGTATTTTGGGTCCCATTAAAAGTATTCAGGGATCACTCCTGGTGGTGCTCAAGGAATCATATGCAGGGCTGAGGTTTGGAACCTGGGTTGGCCACATGCAAGGCAAATGTCTTTTCCCTATACTTTCTCTCTGGCCTTCTCGGAAAGTTTTTGATTAAAGAAGAAATATTTTATATCTCTCTGCCTATGTATATCTACCTCATATTTCTCTCTCCTCACTCTCTCCTCTCTTTCTCCTCTCTCTCTCTCTCTCTCTCTCTCTCTCTCCTCTCTCTCTCTTTCTCTTTCTCTTCCTTCCCTTGCTCCCAGCCCCTTTTCTCTGCATTGGTCTCCCTCTCTCTCCCAAATTGTACACAGACTGCAAAATGAAATCAAACTATGCACACCATTCTGTTTGAAGTAGCAAGTGGCAAGCTTTCAGGATGCTTGCTAAACTCAACTCCAGATCTCTGCCTAAAAGTGATGATGCCAAACTGTCTTCATTTTAGATATAAAGTAATGGTTTTTAAAGAATATAAATTAGAACATATCATGGTATTGAAGAACTATCCTGGATGATATCAAATAAATTTTGGTTCAAATGCTAAACAAGCAAATTATAACCTTGAATGAGAGGAATCATTGTGGGCTTTAGTTTGGCCTTGTGTTGCTTTAATCTTCAGAAAACAGTGAAAATTAGACAACATGATTCAAAACCATCAGTCTCATAATGTCCCCTACCTGTCTTGCTAAAATTTAATTTGATTTTTTTTAATTGCATTGCCATCCGTGAAGTCCAGGGGCAGGTTTTAAGATAAAAGTGTAAGTGTATGCAGTCCCAATTATGCCATCCCTGGTCACAAGCATTAAGGATGAAGGCAGCAGAACCACTCTATTTCCAAAGAGTCAATCAACTAACGACAAATGAACAAGTCAAAAACAACGAACAGAAGAAAGGCAGGTAAACCCAGCTGAGCCCTGACCGAACTGACAAAGACTAGAGACTAATAGCAGATTAATAATTGTTTTAAGTCATCAAAATGGTGGTATAACTGGATATGCAACAATATATTAAAAGAGCCAGAAATACTTGTTTACACAACAGAATCTAAAACGTGTCACTGGGTTTTGAAATAAGAGACAGGCAAAGGTTTCACCAAATCAAGTGTAGGCTGTGAGCAAAGGCTGGAGGAATGAAAAATAAACTGTTAAAGGATGCTTAAAATGCTGTGTGTAAATTGCTACTAGAGACTTAAAAAAAAGAGGGGCCTGTTTTATTTAGTGACAGTACTATTGGTAAGAATGTTCACGGTGCATTGTGGATCTAAGGAAATCTCTAGACAGAATATTAAAGGAGTCAGCTGAGTATTTTAACTGAAGGATAATCACTGTCACTGTCACTATCATCCCGTTATTTATAAATTTGTTTGAGCGGGCACCAGTAACATCTCTACTATGAGACTTGTTGTTACTGTTTTTGATATATCAAATATGCCATGGGTAGCTTGCTAGGCTCTGCCGTGTGGGTAGGATACTCTCGGTAGCTTGCAGGGCTCTCCAAGAGGGAAGGAGGAATGGAACCCAGGTTGACCACATGCAAGGCAAACCCTCTGTGCTAACTGAAGAATTTAATAAAAGAAAAAATGATTTGTAAGAGAAAAATCAAAGAGTTAAATTAAGGATATATTTAATTTTCTAAAAAATTTTGAACAAAAGGCCTTTGGCCTTGCTGGATCAGACAATCCACCTCACTTAGAAAGAAAAATAAAAAAGACCTTAAATTAAAAGCCACACCAGGAATGTGGTTATACAATACTTTGTTAAGACTCAAGAAAGACTTAAGCTGGTCTTTGAAGATTCTGATAGACAACAGCAATTCTATGTTCCTCAGGGTCATTGAGCCACAGCAGCAAAGTATATCCAAATTGGAGGGAAATATCCGAAAAAGGAATAAGGGATGTGGCTTTGGGATAGGCTGTCCAGCTTAAAAAAATTAACATGCATAAAGATTAAGAAAGTTTCATGACAGCATCAATGTGGACTAGAGCTGAAAGGGGACAATTCATTATAGGGGGCAGGGATAAGCCCTGGAGCTTCTTAACAATAGGCCCATGGAACAGGCTTTGATCAGAATCAAGTTACGTGCCCTGTCATGGGTTAAGGCACCTTGATATTATATGCTCAACGAAATTTCAAAATTATTATGGACAAGTGATGCCTGTTTATATTTCTTCCATTTCTTTGGTTTCAGTACACCCTGTGATTCTCTTGACTATATCATTTTGTCATGGCCAGATGGAGGCTAGCCAGCAAACTTGTCTATTTCACAGAATCCTGGCTAAAAATAAGATGGATACCAGCAGCTTCAGATGCATTTATATCTGAGGGAGCTCATGCATATTTAACCTAATGTCACAATTCAATGACATTTTGGATATCTTGGAAAGGAGGATGAATCCTACGTATAGGAAGGTTGAAAACTGAGACTAGAAGACTAGTTTGTATCACTTAACATCTATACCCTATCAGCAAAATATGAATACAGACCAGGAGATTATTCTATGTGAACACTAAACAAATTTTAATATTCCCAGATAAATGGAGCACTCCCTGCTTTGCATGATAGTTTAGCTTTAATTAAGCTTGGCAGATTGATTTCCCTCCTATCTTTCTTTATTTAACTTGAATTCAACATATATTTACATAGAAAAATAATTCGTAATTGTGTCTTCAATAATTTATGATGATACTTTAAATATCATCTTTATACACCATAGACAATCTTAAGAAAAGCAATCATGGTACTTTTTAGGCAGAATAGGAAAGACTGATTTGAAAAAGACGAATAGAGTTAATAAAAGCCATCTTCGATGTCATTTAACATAAAAGCAAACATAGATGTTTTTATATTTGACATTAAAAATATGATCATTTGCCTCCCTAAAGAAAGCACATACAGCTTTTCTACAAACCGCACAGTAAAGAATAATAATATTTCTGTTTACTGAGATATCAACTGGCATTTCACTGTAAGTCAGCGGTCTATCGTTGCTACAGCGTATTAGACCTCAATCTGGCATCTACAAATGTCAAGAGTATAAAAAATATATATAGAATGAAAATCATAAGCATGTTCTAAACGTCCAAAAAATAAAAAATGGGAAACAAAGTTCACCTAAACATATTTGCTGCAGACATCAGTGCAATATTCAGCTGTCAATCTAGAAAAACAACGAGGGAGTCACACGTCAGTAGGACAGGATAATAAAATTTCCAGCAGATGTTCAGGCAGGGCTCTAATTTTTACTGAACTCCCTTGATAAGCATTTAATTTCTCTATCATATGCAGGCTTGGCAAACTGTACTTCAAAACTATATTGTGAAATATTAATATTTCATATAATAACAAAACTCCATAGAATAACCTGTGTCATGCTAAAATCACCCAGATTTAAAAGGTCAAGATTGTGAATTTCAATATATTTTAAGTAGATTCTAGGACTGAAATAGAAATTAGAATAAAGCTAATATAAACTGCTATGCTATAATATCATGCCTCTATATAATGCAAATAATATTTTAACAGATGTCTTTAGTAAAAGGCTCGGAGGAAAAACGTGTTTTAACTAGTGACTTTTATACTACATTCATTGATTAGGAAAAACAGAAGTTCATAAGACAAAGATATAGTCAAGACAGACTTAATCATTAATTAAGGGCAAAAAAAGAGAGCACAAAAAGTAGCTCTGTGCTTTGAAAATTCATGTGTTATATAATCATGTTTGGAAAAAATGGCAATAAAAAAATCCAAGGTGGCTTTATTTCCTATTATAATCTGCACATATATGAAGAAAACAGACCTTTCACAAATATTTTGTTGAAACTAGCATCAAAGTAAGTAAAACAGAGCTTCCTAAAGCCCCCGTCATTATGTCTTATGTGCCAAATTTAATTTGCATTTGTTCATAACTCTCCTTTTGAACCAGCATCACAGACTTCTGAATTGATAGATTAAATTTAAATTGAAGGTTTAGAAGGAAGTTAGCTTCCGTCTATTCCTGCCGGTGATTCTAATAAAGGAAACTGCTCCTAGGTTACTCAGAGAGGCTGCATCACAAATCAATGAATGTCACCCGAGAGTAAAGACAGATGTCGCTGATTAATCAGAATTCAATTTTTTCAAGCAAAGAAAACAGCTAATTCAAAGCAAAGACTGTTTCCTATAATTCTTGACTTGTAGCTGACTTCTGTTTACATATAATTTTTAAAAATAACATAGCTAATGTAGTTATTACATTCTATCAGAGACACAGATTTTCCCCAGTAGGTTAAAGCATTTGATTACAGTTCTGAATAATTTTAAAATGAATTGAAACAATGAAAAATATACTATCAATATTCTACAGGCTTGTAAACAATTGATGAATTGTATTCTAAAGCTGAACCCAGCATGTTCTGTTTATTTTTACACTTTGTTTAACCAAAGTACTCCTAAATATTTAGCCAGTGTATTTGAAAGATGTAAACTTCCCCTTAGCTATTTAAATAAATGTGCTTTTTTAATGCATTGATTTTTCTAACTTTTGAAGATTCTCTGTATTTTCCTGTCCACAGTTTCACACAGTTTCTTGTAAAGCTGTCAGAATAAGACAGCCGTAATGTTTTAGCCATAATATGCCAGCTATTGATTCTAGGAAAAGGAGAAAGAAGGAGAGAATGTGCTTAATGGGGCATATTTGCTCTCTATTATTTTCGTTGCCTAAGGATAAGGGCGATTTCAATAATGATCCTCTTTTCTTAGTCACTGGGTTCTCACACATTCTTATACATTAATTATTACTAACCACCAGTTAGGACTAAACACATCAATAGGTTTAACATTTAAAATTTTCTCAATCAGGAGTCTGAGAAATTTTATATTTTGTTGCTCTTTTCTAATTAAAAAGCACATAAGAAAGCAACCCTCTACTGCATAAATTATTCTACTTTTAAATCATGCATGTATTTGCTTTGTGTACTTTTAAAGAATCAATCTCAACTTTAATATGTAGTTTGTTTTCTACTAACTGTGTTCCCTTAACAGTGTGAGTGCAAATAAAAGTGTCAAATTAAACTAAAAAAATATGTATTTTGGAGAAAGTTTCTGTATTAAAAATTTCAAAATCAGCTTATTTGCTCTCAGATCATGAGTTATGTTGAAGGAATCTTTTCGACTTCAAAGAGATCTTAGGATAACATGCAAATCAAAACCTCTATCTTGCTGAATATGGCTTGAGTCAGAGGTTCAATTCACATTTACCAAGAAATCATAAAATAATAATATAAGGTAAGAATTCATGTATTTGTGATTAGTAAATTATTCACTTGTGTACTATCTATATTTTTGATGCTCCCTAATCAAAGAAAAAATATGTCCTTCCCTCTAACACTTCTTTATCAAAATATATTTCCTTTTATGTACTCATACCCTGATTAAAATGCATGACATCACAGTGATTCACTAATAAAAAATTTATTTTAAATGCATGACAAACATCTAAACGTGACTTCAAAATGTTTTCTTACCTTATCAAGAGAGAAAGTTTTAGTCAGGGCGAAACCCCAACCTGCTTCAAAAGCTCTTCGAATCATTGAGGTGCTAGTAGCTGGGGTTGCGCTCGCAAGACCAAAAGGATTGATGAACTTCAATCCAGCCATTTCCACGCTAATGTCCACCAGATCAATAGGAGTATAAAACAGGGGTAGCTCAGGCTGGGCAGAAACTGATGCTCCATACTGAGACTGCAAAAAACAGCCAGACATTACTTGTGTATTTAATTTTATTTTTTCCAAATAATAACTTGATAGTAAAGCACTTCACTATTCGGATTGATATAGATTCCATTGCCTGTTAATACTGATTAAAACTGGCAAAAAGGCAGTTAGTAGCAAACGAGATTCACATATCCTCATTTTCTATTTTGAAAGTCAGTACAGCATGTATTAATAGAAGAAAAACAATCAAACAAAGAAACCAAAATCACTACACAAACATACAAAGATTCAAACACAAAGGAGAATCATTTCAGAATTTATTTTCATGGTCCCATTAACCCTGTTTTGGTGGGTATTTAATTTGTGGAAATGTTGAGATGTGGGACACAAGAAGTCAGAAGGCCTAAATTCACTTGCTAACAATCTCACTACTGTTTCGGAGATGGTAGGAACACCACCTAGTACTCCCATGCCTTCTCTATTCTACCATTTGCAGAAGAGTAGAAGGAAGGCTGGAATTCTAATTTCCTACCCAATTGGGATATTGTAAAGCACAGGAGTGCACCATCTACAAGGAGACATCTCATTTAAGAAGTAGGTAATTTACAACTCTGCCTTAGGGGGCTTTGATTTTTCAAAAACACAACAAAAAATGTCACTAAAATAACTTCATTCAAAGATATTAAGATGGCTCTCAAAGCTAGACATTTCATTTTTGTTAACTGATTATTTTAATTATGTTACTTGCATTCCTTCAACCCTCTCGGAGAGCCCGGCAAGCTACCGAGAGTATCCCGCCCACCTGGCACAGCCTGGCAAGCTTCCTGTGGTGTATTGGATATGCCAAAAGAGTAACAACAAGTCTCACAATGGAGACGTTACTGGTGCCCACTCGAGCAAATCGATGAACCACAGGATGACAGTGATACAGTGCTACTTGCATTGTTAGGAAAATGTAATGGAAATACTTGTGCAAAGTGTATGGCATAATGAAGCCCTGTGAAAGCTTTCATATTCTTTTTCACCTAGAGGTTATTAAAGATCTCAGAACACCTTTTGTTTGTAAAGTTTGTTTCTTTCTCTCTCACTCTCTCTCTTCTCTCCCTCCCTCCCTATCTCTGAAAAGGAATACTAAGAAAATGAAAAGGATGGATTTTCTCTGCCAAAGTAGTTTCTGAATGAAGGGGGCTAGTTAATTCCCAAGTAAGAACTTCTTTCTCTTGTGAATCATCACTCAAAAGAAGTTATTTGAGCAGAACTTTAATTTTACAGGAATGTGTCTTGGGTAGATAAAGATGGCCATGACTTGCATAAAAATTATTTCTGGCCTTCCTCTACTAGGAATGCAAAGGGAAGTTCACTTTATATGGAAAAAAGGCATCAAACTCATCAATTGAAAGACTGAGTGGCTCTGAGACCAGCAAAGAACAGTCAGATGGCATCTGCACTTTAGCTATGACAGTCGTCCTCTGCCATTGAATGTTCTGACTTCAAGGTATATTTCTAAATATTAGACAGTCCTGTTGTAAAGATACTTTCTCTTGCCAAAACATGGGATTGCAATACTATGAACAGAATTGTCAGCAAAGGCAAAGGATATAATACAGGTAAATGGGAGACTACTTGATGCATGTTAATTTGAGGGGTATGTGCATGTGATTATGTACATGCGAGCATTATGTCTGCATGTGTTTACAAAGATATATAAAGGAGCAAACATATATTTTGATGAGATACTCTTAGCACTACATAACTAAAATTCAAATAGAGTCAAGTTTTACATATGACTTAAAATGACTTCTGATACAAGGGATTCTCAGAAAAAATAGAAACACTTTTCACATCTTAGAAATCTTAGAAACTTCAAGAAATTAGAATCTGCCCTGCGCTGCGCGGCCCTGCGAGAAACTGCCCCCCAAGTCGGCTCTCTGCCGGCTTGGGCTCCTCTGCATCCTCTCCCCCACTTTGCCGCCGCCAATGCCTAATCAAGCCCAGCGCCGCCCCATCTCACGCGTCTTGACCAGGTAACAACGACCGACCAGGAAGCTTCCCAGCGCTGCACGGCCCTGCGAGAAACTGCGACCCCGCCAGGAAGATACTGGGGGCGTGGCTGTATCTCGGTGGGCGTGGTCTCAAAGTGGGCGTGGCCTCCTGTCTGAGCAGCAGCCACTAACAGGGCCACAGATATTATCTTTGACCTGAGCACAATAGGTATTGTCTATTTCTTTGAAAATCACTTGAATCATCTCAGCCACCTATGCAAAATACCCATTAGCTTAGTCTAACTTTATAAAACCTATCAGTGAATAAGGGAAGCTTAGCACAAACAGAGACCCTCCTTCCCACAACAAGAGGGAACAGGAATAAAAAACTACAAAGCTCAGACTCTACACTTCCATATCAAGATGAAGAAGCAGCGAAAATCCCCTCCACCAAGACAGGGAGAAGAAAAGGTTCCAGAAACATCATCAGGGGCTACTCACATCTACGACCTCTCAGATAAATAATTCAGAGAGGAAATCTGGAGGAGAGTCGACCTACGACAAGCAACCATGGAACAGACATCCAATAAGTTAAGGGAGGAGATGAATGAAGCACTGGAACGGTCCACCAAGAAAATGCAGGAAGAAATGAGAACAGAAATTTCAAACCTACGAACGGAAGTCACACAAATAAAGGAATCGGTAGATAAACTAAAAGTATCATTAGATGCCCTCAACAGTAGAATGACTACAGCCGAAGACAGAATCAGCGACCTAGAAGATGAGCTACAGAAAGCTTATAGACAACAACAAATAATGGCCAAAGACCTCAAAATGGCTATAGAGCGAATCAGAGCCCTGGGGGATGACTTCAAGAGGAACAACATTAGAATCACTGGAGTACCAGAACCACAGAGAAGTAACCCCAATGAAAAAAACACAGTCAAAGACATCATTGCTAAGAAATTCCCAGAGCTGGAGAAGGCAGGCATCCAGATACAAGGAGTCTGAAGAGTACCAGCAAAAAGAGACCCGAATAAAAAGACTCCAAGGCATATCATAGTTAGAATGACAGATGCTATGGATAGAGACACAATTCTGCAAGCAGCAAGGTCAAAGAAGGAAATCACATACAAAGGAGCACCCCTCAGATTTACAGCAGACCTGTCAGAGGAAACCCTCCGAGCCCGAAGACAATGGTGGGACATAGTGAAAAGACTCAACGAAATGAATGACTCACCAAGAATACTCTATCCGGCTAAACTCTCACTCAAACTCGAAGGAACCATACACTATTTCTCGGATAAACAACAGCTCAGGAACTTCATAGACTCAAAACCAAACTTGAAAGAAGGTCTAAAGGGGCTACTGTGAGACAACTAGGAGCCCCATAAGAACAACAAGTCCCACAGAAAGATGACACAAAACCCCAACACAATAATCTCTCTCAATGTCAACGGCCTAAATGCACCTATCAAGAGACACAGAGTGGCAAAATGGATCCGGAAATTAAACCCAACATTCTGTTGCCTGCAAGAAACTCACCTGAAGAAACAGAGTAAACATAGCCTCAAAGTCAAAGGATGGAAAACAATCCTGCAAGCAAACAACCCCCTTAAAAAAGCTGGAGTGGCCATCCTAGTATCCGACAACATAGATTTCAGGTTGAAAAAGATTAAAAGGGATAGCAAAGGTCATTTTCTGTTTATCAAGGGATATGTACAACAGGAAGAAATCACACTCTTAAATGTTTACGTTCCTAATGAACGACCGGCTAAATATTTAAAACAACTCCTAATAGACTTCAAAGAGGACATCACTAACAGCACAGTAGTAGTCGGAGACTTCAATGCGGCCTAATCGCCTCTAGATAGATCGACAAGAACAAAACTCAACAAGGAAACACTGACTCTGAAAGAAGAAATTGAAGAGAGAGGCCTAATAGACCTATACAGGGCCTTACAACCCAAAAAGAAAGAATACACATTCTTTTCCAGCGCACACGGAACATTTTCTAAAATAGACCATGTACTGGGCCCCAGAACATACCTCAATAGAATTGGAAAAATAGAAATTGTATCAACCATCTTTTCAGACCACGATGCGCTGAAGATAGAAGCTAAACACTCACCGACACAGAGAATCAAATAAAACACCTGGAAATTAAACAATTCAATGTTGAACAATGAGTGGGTCAGGAAGGAAATCAAGGAAGAAATCAAAAAATACTTAGAAACAAATGAGAATGAAGACACGAGCTGCCAAAACCTATGGGATGCAGCTAAAGCCTTGTTAAGGGGAAAATTTATAGCTCTCCAAGCATTCCTCAGGAAGGAAGAAAGGGCCCACATAGACAGCTTGACTTCACGACTCAAGACCTTAGAAGAGGACCAGAAAAAGGAACCCAAACCAGAACGAAGGAAAGAAATAATAAAAATTAGAGCAGAAATTAATGACATGGAAATAAAAAAGAGAATCTGAAAGATCAATGAAACAAAGAGCTGGTTCTTCGAGAAAATAAATAAGATTGATAAACCGCTAGCAAGACTCACAAAGAAAGAAAGAGAGAGAACCCTAATAAATCGGATCAGAAATGAAAAGGGGGACATCATAAAAGAAACCAGTGAGATTCAAAAGATCATTAGAGACTACCTCGAAAGTCTATATGCCACAAAACAGGAGAACCTAAAAGAAATGGATGGATTCCTTGATTCCTACAATCTCCCAAGACTGAACAAAGAAGACTTGGAATATCTGAATAGACCCATCATTGTTAAGGAAATTGAAACTGTAATCAATTGAAACCTTCCCAAAAACAAAACCCAGGCCCAGATGGTTTCACTGGCGAATTCTTCCAAACATTTAAAGAAGACCTGTTGCCTGTTTTCCTCAAACTTTTCCAGGAAATTGAAAAAAACAGGAACTCTCCCAAACAGTTTCTATGAAGCACACATCTCCCTAATACCAAAAGCAAACAAAGACACCACTAAGAAATAAAATTACAGACCAATTTCCCTGATGAACACCGATGCGAAGATCCTCAACAAAATACTAGCAAATAGGATCCAACAACTCATCAAAAAGATCATACATCACAACCAAGTGGGATTCATCCCGGGGATGCAAGGATGGTTTAACATTCGGAAATGAATCAACATAATCCATCATATCAACAAAAGTAAAGATAAAAAACATATGATCATATCAATAGTTGCAGAAAAAGCATTTGACAAGATTCAACATCCTTTCATAATGAAAACCCTCACCAAAATGGCGTTTGGAGGAACTTTCCTCAAGATAGTAGAAGCCATCTATCACAAGCCTACGGCAAGCATTATCCTCAACGGGAAAAAAGCTATGGGCCTTTCCTCTAAGATCAGGCACAAGACAAGGATGCCCACTCTCACCACTCCTCTTCAATATAGTACTGTAAGTACTTGCAATAGCTATTAGAAAAGAAAAAGAGATTAAGGGCATCCAGATAGGAAAGGAAGAAATCAAACTCTCACTATTTGCAGGCGATATGATACTATATCTAGAGAAGCCTAAAGCCTCTACTAAGAAACTCTTAGAAACAATAGACTTATACAGTAAAGTTGCAGGCTACAAAATCAATACCCAAAAATCCATGGCCTTCATATATGCAAACAATGAGGCAGAGGAAACGGACATGAAAAAAGCAATCCCATTCACAATCGTGCCCCAGAAAATCAAGTACCTCGGAATTAGCTTAACCAAGGAAGTAAAAGACTTCTACAAAGAAAACTATAAAACGCTACTCCATGAAATAAAAGAGGACATGAGGAAATGGAAACATATACCCTGCTCATGGATAGGGAGAATCAATGTTGTCAAAATGGCAACACTCCCCAAAACATTATGCAGATTCAACGCGATCCCTGTAAGGATACCCATGACATTCTTCAAAGAAATGGATCAAGCAATCCTAAAATTCATACGGAACAACAAATGTCCACAGATAGCTAAAACAATTCTTGGGAAAAAGACGATGGGAGGCATCACCCTCCCCAACTTCAAACTTTACTACAAAGCAGTAACAATCAAAACAGCATGGTACTGGAACAAAGGCAGAGCCATAGACCAATGGAAAAGGGTGGAATATCCCTATACACAACCCCAAATGTATAATCATCTAATCTTTGATAAGGGAGCAAGAGACGTGAAGTGGAGCAAGGAAAGCCTCTTTAACAAATAGTGCTGGCACAACTGGAAAACCACATGCAAAAAAATTAGCTTAGACCTTGACCTGACACCATGCACAAAAGTCAGATCAAAATGGATTAAAGACCTCAACATCAGACCACAAACCATAAGGTACATTGAAGACAAGGTCAGCAAAACCCTCCACGATATTGAAGATAAAGGTATCTTCAAACGTGACACGGAACTAAGCAATCTAGTAAAAACAGAGATCAACAAATGGGACTACATTAAACTCAAAAGCTTCTGCACCGCAAAAGATACAGTGACCAGAATCCAAAGGCTATCCACAGAATGGGAAAGGATATTTACACAATATCCATCAGATAAGGGGTTGATATCAATGGTATATAAAGCACTGGTTGAACTCTACAAGAAGAAAACATCCAACCCCATCAAAAAATGGGGCGAAGAAATGAACAGAAACTTTACCAAGGAAGAAATACGAATGGCCAAAAGGCACATGAAAAAGTGCTCCACATCACTAATCATCAGAGAGATGCAGATATAAACAACCATGAGATACCACCTCACACCACAGAGACTAGCACACATCCAAAAGAACAAAAGCAACCGCTGTTGGAGAGGATGTGGGGAGAAAGGGACCCTTGTACACTGCTGGTGGGAATGCCGACTGGTTCAGCCCTTCTGGAAAACAATATGGACGATTCTCAAAAAATTAGATATTGAGCTCCCATTTGACCCAGCAATACCACTGCTGGGAATATATCCCTGAGAGGCAAAAAAGTACAATCGAAACAACATCTGCACATGTATGTTCATCGCAGCACTGTTTACAATAGCCAAAATCTGGAAAAAAACTGAATGCCCCAGAACAGATGACTGGTTGAGGAAACTTTGGTACATCTATACAATGGAATACTATGCAGCTGTTAGAAAAAAGGAAATCATGAATTTTGCATATAAGTGGATCGGCATGGAAAGTTTCATGCTGAGTGAAATGAGTCAGAAAGAGAGAGACAGACATAGAAAGATTGCACTCATCTGTGGTATATAGAATAACAGAGTGGGAGACTAACACCCAAGAATTGTAGAAATAAGTACCAGGAGGTTGACTCCATGGTTTGGAGGCTGGCCTCACATTCTGGGGAAAGGGCAACTCAGAGGAGGGATAACCAACTATAATGTAGTCGAAGGCCATGCAGGGGGAAGGGAGTTGCGGGCTGAATGAGGGCTAGAGACTGAGCACAGTGGCCACTCAACACCTTTATTGCAAACCACAACAGCTAATTAGAGATAGAGAACAGAAGGGAATGCCCTGCCACAGTGGCAGGGTGGGGTGGGGGGAGATGGGATTGGGGAGGGTGGGAGGGATGCTGGGTTTACTGGTGGTGGAGAATGGGTACTGGTGAAGGGATGGGTTCCTGAACTTTGTATGAGGGAAGCATGAGCACAAAAGTGTATAAATCTGTAACTGTACCCTCACGGTGGTTAACTAATTAAAAATAAATAAATTAAAAAAAAGAAATTAGAATCTAATGCTGATCACAAAAAATACATATGACCCAATATGCTTTAGTAGGTGACATGAATATCACTTCAAGTTTTCATCTTATTTGTAGTTTTAAACTAAAGTATTTTACATCTTTATGTTATAGGTGAATTTTAGCTTGTTAATAATTACAATTATAAATGACACTTGGCAATAATCTAAATAGACAAGTATATATACATATATAACATTTATATGATTACATTTGCATTTACTGATTTATAAATTCTCTTCTAAATTATGCCACTGAAATTCTTGAGCATGAATTACCTTATGAAAATGATCTGAACCTTACTTTCTAAAATATGTCTTAAATTCAAAACAAAACTAAAAATCAAACAAGCCAGAGCAAACCTCCAATATCAAAAATAAACAGCCTCAGCCAACTAACTCAGGGAACTCAAGCATACAAATTTCAGCTATGCCAAAGGCTAATTCCTCTCAAGAGCCAACAGCCATCTCCAAACCAGATTACCAAGAGATTCCAAGACCTTTGGATATGGATTCTTTGCTCTGTGTTCAAACTCAATTCCCTCACAATGCATATTTTCTTCTAAAAAATATGTTATGTAGATTTTTCAATTTTACACAACCATCAAATAGTGTTGTAAATAACAGGTATGAGAAACAGTCTAGTGGCTGAAGAATGAGGATCAGCAACTCAACAATACTTCTGCACACAAACACACAAGCCTGTTATGTCAGCACTAGAAATGATACAGTATGAAAAAAGAATACATTGATATGAAAGAGTATTTATTCTCCAAGTCAAAAACATAGAGTGGGCTAACAACAGACATGAATCCAGAGCTTTCAGTAAATCTGCACTTCTATATATATGCATAATATATAATATATGTTTTGTATGTATTATATATCTCTTCATTTGTCCACCTACTTAAAAAGGTAAGTGTGAACATAAAAATAAGTTATATCTCGGGGCTGGAGCAATAGTACAGCGGGTAGGGCGTTTGTCTTGCACACAGCTGACCCGGGTTCAATTCCCAGCAACCCATATGGTCCTCTGAGCACCACCAGGGGTGATTTCTGAGTGCAGAGCCAGGAGTAACCCCTGTGCATTGCCAGATGTGACCCAAAAAGCAAAAATAAATAAATAAATAAGTTATATCTCAAACTTGGGATATTAGATGTCCTTTATTTTTTAAATGTTTGTTTATTAAATTTTCTAATTTTCAATAAAGAGTGTATTTATTTTATATTAAACAAAAAGAATTAAAGGTAGCATATTAAGGTAGTATTAAAAAAAGCATTAAAAAATAAAAGCAATGAAACCACTCTAACTGAAGATCAAAAACTAGAGACTACTCTCATTTTCTTCATGGTACTCAATGTTAACCTTCCCCCTTTTACCCCTTTTATTTATTATTTATAAAACTTGTAAAACTAGTTAGAAATATAACAATGAAATAGATCATTAAGGTCAAAGTAGATTGAATACCTGTGAGCTACTAGGTGGGAATGACACATAAAATATGATAATGTTTTGTTAGCTAGTCTTTTTTTCACTATGTTATCCATCCTTAAGATGTTTATCCCTAAGATAAAATGTTCGAATCATTCCTCCTCAGAATATTTGGTACTTCTCTACCTCTGCAATTTTTCACATTCAGATCTTTAATTCTCCACTTATTAAAAAATAACCCACCCTAAAGTCCTTCCTGTCACTGTCACTGTCATCCCGTTGTTCATCAATTTGCTTCAACGGGCACCAGTAATGTCTCTATTGTGACACTGTTACTGTTATTGGCATATTGAGTATTCCACGGGTAGCTTGCCAGGCTCTGCCGTGTGGGCAGGATACTTTCAGTAGCTAGCTGGGCTTTCTGAGAGGGATGGGGGAATCAAACCTAGGTTGACCGCGTGCAAGTCAAACGCCTTTATCACTGTGCTATCACTCCAGCCTTAAAGTCCTTCCTAGATATTATAAATAAGTGACTTTCTATAGGCTTAGGAAGTTAAAAAAATCATTCTCTTAATTTTCTAATTTATTTAAAAACATACAATTATTATGATTATCAGTTTCAGCAGCAGTATGCTTAACTTCTCCATAACTTTAGGAACCCACATTCAAAAATTTTTATATGCGCATTCACTGTATCACTGTATCACTGTCATCCTGTTGCTCATCGATTTGCTCGAACGGGCACCTGCAACATCTCCATTGTGAGAATTGTTGTTACTGTTTTTGGCATATGAATTACACCATGGGTAGCTTGCCAGACTCTGCCCTGTGGGCGAGATACTCTCAGTAGCTTGCCAGGCTCTCCAAGAGGGGTGGAGGAATCAAACCCAGCTCAGCCGCATGCAAGGCGAATGCCCTACCCACTGAGTTATCGCTGTCTGAAAAACTATTTGCTCTGGCACCTCCGCTGGCAGTGCTGGGAGTATGACTCCAGGTGTGGTGGTCAGGGTCAACTGTGGGGATCCCACCTGCAAAGCATGTGCTTGAACCCTTCGATTCAACATCCCAGTCGATGGACAGTATTCTTTTTGTTTCTTTGTTTTTATTTTGTTTTGTTTGGGGGCCATACCTGGCAGTGCTTCCAGGTTACTCCTAGTTTTACACTCATGAATTACTCCTGACAGCTCTCAGAGGACCAAATGGGATTCTGGGAATCTAACCCATGCCGGCCAGCTGCAAGGCAAGCACCCCACCTGTTTTACTAGCTCCAGACCCTAGGCAGCATTCTTGTGTATATGTGTACATAAGTATAGCTAAAATCAAACTTTTATTTTCACATCATAATCAGAGACTACTCATGCCCCTGTGCTCAGGATTCAATCCTAGGAGTGCTCTGGGGACTACAAGGTGCCCTAGAATCAAACTCACTGCTCCCATATGAAACAATGTGCTCAGCTCTTGAGCTTTATGTCCCATTCTATTTTTCTTTCAATCATTTTTTTAAATTGGGGTAACATTGGTTTAGAAGAGTATATACATTTATGCTTCAGAGATACAATTTACTACGGCATGCCTATCATCAAAGTCGGCACAGCTCTTAGCATTCTTCTAAAACTGTTTCCATTCAAGAATTTATTCAACAGAAAGACCTTGGGGATACAGATGTGAATAAAACAGGCAAGGTCACTGGAGCTTATTTACATGAAGATAATAGTAAGTAAAGTTACACAATAGCTACTCAAACACAAGATGAAAATCAGACTTCATCATACCCTCAGCTCCATGCATTATCCAATACATTTCCTCTGCCCTAAAATATAATCTAACATTTTCTTTGTCCATTGAACTCTTAATCATCCTTCAAAATTCAGTTTATCCAATCAAGTATGTGCTTCCTGAGACATTTCCTTAATATACTGAACAAGCTTGTCTGACTCTGCTATTTATAATTTAAAATATGCCTCAGACTCAGTGGTAATCACACGGGGTGTACATGTTGGTTTCCACTTCAAATAGAGTATATGTCAAAGAGTAATCATAATTCATATCATTAAAATTATTGACATAGATATATGTTAAATCTAATATGTGTTACATCATGTTTATCTATCTCTTGCTTAAAAGCAAGCATCTTATTTGTTCTATTCTCTTCAGCCACATAATAATTATTAAAATACATTGTTCTAGTCCTCCTTATGTCTCTTTTATTTTGTATGCTCTGAAGTTGAAGAAACAGCTAACATCATTGAAAGATTTGTAAATAAGAACTTGAATTTCTGCTTTCCCTTCTCATTTCTAAAGCAAGATTTATCTTATAATTTGAATACCACTATCATCTCTGGTTCTTCAAAATGGACTTAAAACATGAGAAGAAAACTACAGAATCAAAATAGAAAGCAATGAACTTAGATAAGGATAGAAGAGGAGAATAAAAGTAGAGCTTAAGAGTCTGGAGCAATAGCACAGTGGGGAGGGTGTTTTCTTTGCACTCGACTGACCTGGGTTGGATCCCTGGCATCCCATATTGTCCCCCAAGCACCACCAAGAGTAATTCCCCAGAGCCAGGAATAACCCCTGAGCAATGCCAGATGTGACCCAAAAGGTCAAAAAACAAACAAAAAAATAGAGGTTAAGGACAGTTAGATGCTCAGCATACTTTTAAGTACAAAAGGTTATAAAACACATATCTTTGTTTTATACACAACCACATGACACATTGAAAAATAGGTTGTTTAAAGATGATGACTTATTTTTCTTTTAAATTTTTTCCTGGGAGTGTCCCAAGCCTTCTTCTGAGGGCTGGGTTGCTCCCAGAAACACTCAGTCAAGCAGGCAAGTGGTTAAGTTTAAAACCCTGGAGATGCTGCGGCTTGGATACTGCAGGATTGTGTGGGCTGCTGGAATGGTGCTTAGGGCTCTTCAGATCCACAGCTGGAGATTTTTAGGGGAGCCTGTGGTGTTGGTGATCCACCTGCGTGTGCTGGGGTTAGCGACATGCAAGCCATGCACCAAAGCAGAGCATCTGCCCCAAAATGGCTTCTTTTTAAATTCACTTTGCTCCACTCAGAATTTTCAGGGAAGACAAAGTAAAGACTTTACACTAAAACTTCAATTAAAAAATAACTTCTTGACATGCATTGACTGTGAGTACCAGATTTATGTGGGTTGCACTTAAATTTATTATTTCACTTGCACATATAAAATCCTTCAAGACTCTACCCAAAGAATGCAGCAGGAACTCATCAGTGTAATATATCCTAGTTCAGAGCTGAATTTCTGTCTTCTCCATCTATGATCCCACCTAGCATGCTTTTTTCTCTCCTCTACTAATGCTAATCTCATATTCTGCTTTGATTTATAAAACTCTTTTTTTTCAAAACAAACAGTAGAATTTATGAATCCATCTATGCATTTGACTTGATTTTTTTATCTAAATTATTCCTTCCTCATCTATGAAGGAACCCCCAGAAAACGCAGGTATACAGGACTTTGTGACTGAGAACTCTGGATTCCACTGGATCGGGAATAGAGACCCTCTGCCTGTCTCTGGCAACTTAGCAGCCATGCCCATCAGCCACCTATGGCTGGCACCAGATAATCTCATCATCGGCAGCCACCCAGATCACATGTCCTTCTCTCCCGGAAGGGAGCAAAACATGAGACTTGTCAAAATCATGCTGCCAGACTCCATGCCAGGCCATTTAACCTGGGGCACCTCAGAATGAATATGTTCACTCACTCACAAGTGAACCTATTACTGGGCCATACGCAGCCCTACAACACTTCATACCACACATCTAACCCATAATCCAAGCGTACTGCACCACATTTGATGGGGTTCAAAGTAGGAGGCAATCAATCTTAGAAGAAAATATTAAATATTTTTACACACACACACAAACACACACATATAAGAACTGAAAGCACTGAATGCTCAACTTCTAGCCACATGTTTTGTTGTTGTTGTTGTTGTTGTTGTTGTTTTGTTTTGCCTTTTGGATCACACGTGGCGATGAACAGGGGTCACATCTGGCTCTGCACTCAGGAATTACCCGATGCGGTGCTCAGGCAACTATGTGGGACTGTGGGAATCAAACTTGGTCGACCTTGTGCAAGGCAAATGTCCTACCCGCTGTGCTATTGCTCCAGGCCCTCAACTTCTAACAACATGTTAGTGATCTCTTATAGAAGGGCTTATGATCCCTGGGTGGAATACAACAATCCTCACCCTCTTTTCCTCTAAGGAAATATTTATGTAGCATCTTTAGAGGTTTTATATAACAAACAATACAAAGTATATGATTTCAGTTCTGCTTCAGGCTGGGATTGGGGTTCAGGATGGAAACACCCAAAATATGGTGGTGGGAAGGTGTAATGGTGGTGGGATCGGTGTTCGAATATTAAATGTAATAAAATATTGTGAACTACTTTATAAAATAAAAAAATTACAAAAATTAGCACTGTAGCACTATCGTAGCACTGTCGTCCTGTTGTTCATCAATTTACTTGAGCAGGCACCAGTAACATATCCACTGTGAGACTTGTTGTTACTGTTCTTGGCATATCAAATATGTCACAGGTAGCTTGCCAGGATCTGCCGTGTGGGCGGGATACTCTCAGTAGCTTGCCAGGCTCTCCGAGAGGGACAGAGGAATCGAACCCTGTCGGGTTCCTGGCCAGTCAACCCCGGCACACTGGAGTATGAGCCCCGAAGTCACCGAAATTACTCCCTATAGGAGAGGGAGTGGGAAGGGGAGAAGCCTCTGCCCTGGCCGTCTGCTCACTGCAGGATTCCTACTGCCGAGAAAGAAGCCGACCAAGAAGGTCACCGAGCAGAGCGGGGAAGACTCCGTTTATTGATTCTTACACAGGGGATCTGGGGTGGGGGACATTCCACGCATGTATCACTTTTACCCCGTGGAGCTCAGTACAGATGCTAGTTAATGGTTTTTATTCCCCAATCTCAGGGCCGGGTTAACCAGCTCAGGTAAATGTTAACTGTCACACCCCTTATCCCATTGTCTCCTCAACCAGAGTGCCTGTGTGTGGAATGCAGGAGTGTGTGGAATGCAGGGCCCCTGGGCCCCTGTAAACAGGGCCGACTCTTGCTTTCAGGGGCAGGGGGTTTAGTCAAAGTCTCAGGCCAGCTACTGAGACGCCAACAGAACCCAGGTCAGCCGCATGCAAGGCAAATGCTCTACTTGCTGTGCTACTGCTCCAGCCCATTACAGAAAGTACATTAAAAAAATTATTCCTTCCTGTTGATTTTTCAACTTTGAAAATTCCAACCTATCCTGAACAGTTAGTCCTGTTTTCCTCTACATCTGAAAAATTTCAGTCTCCAAAATCAAAGTCACTCCTTATCTTACCCTATACCTATCAGCTTACAAACTAATATGTCTTCTTTCTTTTACTTGGGGGTGTAATGGACTGAGTTTTAGGCTCAGTGCTCAGGGGATATTCATGACTCTGTGCTCAAGTCTTCCCCTGACAGTGCTTTGGAATAAGTAATGCTCGGGATTCAAACTGGAGTTGAACACACAGAAGTAAAATACATTGCCTACTGCACTAACTCTCTGACCCATGGATGTGGATATCTCTTACTTCAGCTTTAGTACTTTGCATATAATTGTGCAGAAAAATATTAAAAGTATTTATTGAATGCATCAGACTCATATCGAGTATTAAACCTCATATCGTTTATCAGACAAATGATAATTTTTCATCAAAATGTTAATTTTTTGCATGAAAGAATCAACCATGTTCTAGATCAGCATTTCTCAACCAGGGCAGAGATAGTTCCCTGCAAGCCCAAAGGATGTTTAAGTTGATCACAGGTGAAAAATCACATGAATGGAAGTCCAGAGCACAAGACCAGGCGCCAATTGGTAGGATGGGAGGTAGGATGGAAATGACTTCAGAAGGAAAGCAGAATCCTAGTTGGAAACTGGTAGAGAAAGTTTGGTCTAGAGAAATGAAAGTCAATCATTTTGAGATGAAGAGATAGCTCCATAGCTGGAGTTTCTACCTGGCATACATGACACCCAAGTTTGAGCCCCAGCAGTAGGTGGCCCTTCAGGACTGTCGTAGTCTTGGTGGCACTCAGCATCAGCTGGCCCAAGCACCAAGAGTGTCAGCTCAGTTATACATTATTAGGTTGAGTAATCAAGGGCTGGAGCGATAGTACAGCAGGTTAAGGTGTTTGCCTTGCAGGCAGCATACCCAAGTTTGATTCCGGCATCCCATATGGTCGTCTGAGGACTGCCAGGAGTAATTCCTGTGTATTGCCCATATGAACCAAAAGCCAAAAATGAATTTTTAAAAAATAAACAAATAAGGTTCATCCTTCTGTAGGGCAAATAGAGGCAAGGTCATTTAACTCTGACCTTTCTCAAAGACTGAAAAACTCTGGAAAGCTCTGGAGCGAGAGCACAGCAGGTAGGCGTTCACCTTTCACACGGCCGACCCATGTTCAGTTCCTCCGCCCCTCTCAGAGAGCCCGGCAAGCTACCGAGAGTATTGCACCCACACAGCAGAGCCTGGCAAGCTACCCGTGGCATACTCGATATGCCAAAAACAGTAACAATAAGTCTCACAATGTTACTGGTGCCTACTCGAACAAATCAATGAGCAACGGGATGACAGTGACAGTGACAGTGACAGTGGAGTGGTAAAGGACAGCTCTGGGTTAAGTAAATCACTATGTAAACTTACATATTCTAAAATCCAATCCTATAAAAAAATAAAACAGTGTTCTGCACTTCACAATGTTTTCAGATCAAAATACAGTATTTTTCTGATTTCTATAATTTTTAGATCCCAGCTCAGAATAGATTTAAGTATCAGAAACTAGATATAGGGCTGGAGATGAGCACTGTTCTTCAGTGGATAGAGTACTTCCCAGGCCTCATTGGACTCCTGGCATTGTGTGTGGCCCCAAGAGCCCCTGCAGAAGTGATCCTGAGCACAGAGCTATGAGTAAAACCCTGAGAATCACAGAATGCGGTTCCAAAACAGAAAACAAATAGATTATAGCCAAAAGAAACTAGCTTCAGACGGAAAGCGAATATCAGATTTCCTAAGAATCTGTCCAGATTTGGGCAGGAAGGTAGGGACTCCCAGAAATAGCTGGGGACTCTTGGAGCAAACTAAATAGGACCCTCCTTCCCATTCTGTTTCAAGGCTGATAATCACTATTTTAGCCTAATTTTTAATTCTCAAGTGAAACATTTATTACCATACAATGTGTTTACCATATTCATATCCACCACTATGAGGACAGGGCCTATTCAAGAGAATAACGTATTATCATTAGCTGTGCAGCTACGCAAAATCGTGTGCAAATGGAGAACTTTATAAACTTTTAAGGTTTTGGCTCTGACAACCATCCAGACATTGTCCAAATGCCAGCATCTACTGCAACACAGGACACTAATTTTATTCTGAATATCAAAAGATACTTGTCTATTTGCAAACAATATACCAAATTCAGTGAAAAAAATATTTTGCACTAATTCTCTTTTTAATCACAGCTATTCAAAGTTAGAAGTTTTTCTCCATTGAAGATAGAAAAGCAAGGTTCAATGAAAGCAAACAACCTGTCCCAAACAAAATAAGCTGCAGATAAGTGAAGAGCAAGATTCAGAATCAGAGATTAAAATAGCTGTGTTAAATCAAGCTGCCCTATTTACATAAATATATTTCTCAATTATTTATATTCTCAAAATAGAAAAAGAACTAAAATTTACAAACAATGACTCGATTGAACATTTATTCAATAGCACACATAGAAAAATGCACTGAAATTATCAAGAATCAAAAATTAAATTTTAGATGTTAACTTATATTTAAACTAGATATTAATAAGATAAGTTATTTCATGTGAGGATAGAAATATAAGCTAAATATAATATTTGCTAAAATGGCCTAGTAATTTATCATTCTATTATTACTTGCTACCACTGGTATTATTACATTTTACTTGTCTTTGCCAAGGATTGTACATGGAGAAGTTCGCATGAATAGTTGTTATGTGGTGGAGTAAAAACAAACCACACAAATTGCATCGTAACTGTGTAGCCCAACTGTACTTTTTCCTAAACTGATTTTCTAGGAAGAATTTTTTAGACACACTTAAAAACTACACTATTAATAATTAAATGTTTGACTCCAGAGGAGAATATAACACTGCTAGTTTCATCCAATTGAAAATCATCAAATAGCATCACTCACTCGTTTTGCTTGCATGTCACTGGGTCATGACTACTGATGGCGCCTGTCTTGGGGTACAGCTGCATTATCCGTTCTGAGATTATTGTAATGGAAAAAGTAAGCAACATCGTGAAGCTACCTATGGTGAGATTCATTCATAGACTGGACTAATGAATTAATTATCTCCAGCTCAGTTACTCTGCACTTTGAAAAGCTATCTATTGAGAGAAAAACTTGCAATGCAGAAATTAATTTGGATTAGCTGCTTCCATGTGGCAAAGGTGTAAGCACAATGATTAAAACTGCAATATTAAGTATCAGATTTCACTTCATTTTGGAGAATTACTATTTGCAATAAAAATTTGAGAAAAAATATAAAGGCTACAGAAAAGTTTTGAAAAAATAATGACTCAATTTATTCTCTTCTGTGGAAGATTATATCTACATTGCTCTTAAGTTATTTGCAACCTGCATATAGAATAAGACTACAGAATGAAATGGATCAAAGAATATTAACCATAATCTAAGTGATATTCTTGTCTCCATCTAAACTCTAACTCCCATCTACAACTTATAGCTCTTTAGCACAGTAAAGTAGTAGCAGGGAAGAATCCCTCTGCTTCAAAAAAAGAGACAGACTCCTCCTCCTCCACCCTCTGTTTCCTCTTATTTTATGATACTAACATTCATCCATCTTAAGCCAAAAGTCCATTTCATCCTTGATATCTGCTCTTTCATTCCCCTTCCATGGATTGGAGCAATAGCACAGCGGGTAGGCCTTGCACGTGGCTGATGAGAGTTCAATTCCTCCATCCCTCTCGGAGAGCCTGGCAAGCTACCGAGAGTATTCTGCCCACATGGCAGAACCTGGCAAGCTCCACTGGCATATTCGATATGCCCAAAACAGTAACAGTAAGTCTCACATTGCAGACGTTACTGGTGCCCACTCGAGCAAATCGATGAACCATGGGATGACAGTGTTACAGTGCTACAGTCCTTCTCCATCAGCAAATCTAATAGCAAATCTTCAAAACATGTAGCATTGCACTGTAGCACTGTCATCCCATGGTTCATCGATTTGCTCAAGCGGGCACCAGTAACATCTCCAGGGTGAGACTTGTTATTGTTCTTGACATATCGAATACACCATGGGGAGCTTGCCAGGTTCTGCCATGTGGGCAGATACTCTCGGTAGCTTGCCCGGCTCTTCAAGAGGGATGGAGGAATCAAACCCAGGTCGGCCATGTGCAAGGCAAACGCCCTATTCAAAACACATATCTATGAAATACATATAATTTTTTAAATTTGGGGGCTACACATGAGAGTGTTCAGGGTTTACTCTGGTTCTGAACTCACAGATCAATCCTAGAAGTTTCCAGGGACCATAAAGGGTGACGAGGATTGAAATGGTGTTGGTCACAGGCAAGGCAAATGTCTTACGTACTGTGTATCTACAAGCCCTCAATCTGTGAACTTCTATTCTTTCTCTTTACCACGACTATTTGTCACTGAGACAATGTCTTATATTTCCTCACCAAGTTCTGGAATTCACTCCTTACTAACATCAGGGAAGACTTTAAAAACCACAAATTTGTCTATTTTAAGCTTTAATTTTGTTTTTCATTGTAGTTTGTTTAAATTTTTATTAAATCCTTCAAGATCTAATCCAAATTCTCTTATTCCACTATATGAAAATAAATGTAACAGTCACATATAGTATTCATTGAACTCTGACTTTCTGTGTGTTTGCAATTGCTAGTCTTTCTTTCTCACATTTTATGAATCTATTTCTATCTAATCTTTACTCCCACAGTCCAGTTCTAGTACCCTATTATCTCCTTTAAAGTGAAGATTTTGGGAGTTGAGTTCCTTATGAGCTATAGATAGATGAGATGATTGGGTGAGGTTATCGCTGATGAGATTATTACCCTTCGAAGAACACAACAAATAACTCTCTCATTCCTGTGAGGGCACACAAAGAAGATGACCCATTATCAATTAGGAATTGAAAGTCATCAAACTCTCTAATTCTGTGATTTGACCTCACAGTTCTAGCTTCCAAAAGTGAGATATTTAAAATAAGTTTCTGGTAAAGAAGTCACTTCATGTGTGGCATTTGTTGGTGGCAGCATGAGCACCTGATATTTCAACCTAAGGTAATAGAACAGAGCTAAGCAAGTTTGCTAAATGCACTTCCCCAAATCTCGTGTGTCCCATGATCTAAAATGTTTTCATGGCATATTCAATTTTTCAACAATATTTATGAAGTGCCTCTGTATAATAGCCATTGTGGCCAGGTGCTGGAAACACAGCAGTAAACAAATTATGTTTTCACATCTCATAAATCTTCATCATACAGTGATGATGGGATAAGGGAGAAAAAAACAAAACATAGAAGTCTGTGTATGAAAGAGAGACAGAGATAGAAAGAGAAAAAGAGAGAGCGAGTGAGCAAGAGAGAGAGATTCAGTGACTTCTCAGCAAAAGCAAGTTGAGTATTTGAGTTAGAAGGCATGTGACTGAGACCTTGAAACATTTTCTCCATCTGTTACCCACTGGAGACTTCTTTAATAAAATGACTTATGAGCAGACACCATAAGTAGGTGAGCAAAGAAGCTCATACATATCAGACAAATTCTACTATACACTTTAGTTTTAGTATGATTCGTTCAATTTACCAACTGGGTCACAGTAATATCACTGCTTTCCTTAGTCTTCAATTAATCCTTAATCCCTGTATTAAGAAAACAGTAGAAGGACTCTTACTCAAAGCCTACACTCCTTGCAGTCCAAAGGTACACTGAAAGAATAAAAACAGTCAACTAACATTGCTGAAAATTAAGAGATATTAGGACAGCGGCCATGCAGTTTTGGATTACTGTATAAAGTCCAGGGAAAATTCTGCCAGAAATTGCATCACTGCAAGCTTTTACTTCCCTTTTGTGGTGCTCGTAAGATGGAAAAGCCTGGAGAGAGAAACCCTACCCCCCTGGCGCTGCATGGGGCAGTGGTTCAGTTCACAGTCTAGAGGCGTTTCTGTGAGCTGCTGGTGTCCAAAGTAGTTTAGTTGGCCTCTGGGATCATGCTCGTGCAGCATCGGAAAAGCCACACACGCATGGCAGCTGCGCTTAAATCTTGGCGGAGGGAGGGGCCGGTACCCCCACCCCCCGTCCCCTGGGATCTCCTGCGCATCCCATAGCAGCCGGCTGGAACCTTCATTTTGTGCTCAAAAAGCGGTGATCACCGTGCTGTGCCCAGAAAGGAAGGGTTGAGAGAGAGAAACCCTTCCTCCCTGGCGCCGCATGGGACAGTGAAACGGTTCCTTTTTAGCAGGTCTGACTTTGGGGGGGAAACTCCTAACAATAACAGTGAGGTTTTTTTTGAAATATTGAAGGTAATCAAAGTAGCAGCCATGTCTCTAGACCATGAACTAAGCCATAGCCCCACACCGGCCGAGGAGAGGAAGTATCCTTCGTTCTCAGTTTTTTTTCCCTTTTTAGGGAGAAGCGGCGTGGTGTCTGCCATATTATGAAGTCTAGTAAGCAGGTATGAACTTGGTGGCACTGGAAGGAGAAAAAAAAATGATGTACTTGGAACAGCGAGATGCTTGGGCAGTCTCGAGCTGGGGCAATACTGGTGCGCAATCCACCGAGACTTGACCCAGGTGGCCACACTTTTGTGCGGCTGCTTTGCTGCTGATCAACCAGGATCCAGAGGCCAACTAGACTACTTCTGGTCCCAGAAACTGCTGGCAGCCATTTCTCTAGACTGTGAACTAAGCCATAGCCCCATGCCGGCCGAGGAGGGGAAATATCCTTCTTACTCATTTTTTTTTCCCCACTTTTGGTGAGAAGTGGCGTGATGTTTGCCATATTATGAGGACTACTAAGCAGGCACGAACCTGGTGGCACGGAAAGGAGAAAAAAAAGAGTTATGTACTTGGAACAGCGGGACTTCATATCTCTTCATTCTCAGTAATGGAAAACTAATTATCAAATGCTTCCTTGCCAGGAGGGCTGTTTTTTTTTTGGGGGGGGGGGGAAACTCCAACAACAATAGTGAGTTTTGTGTTGAAATATGGAATGTAATCAAGGTAAAGTGCAAATAAAGTGAAATTTATCAGTTACGCAGGCGGGGGTGAGGGTGCGGGGGCGGGGGATATACTGGGGTTTTTGGTGGTGGAATATGGGCATTGGTGAAGGGATGGGTGTTTGAGTATTATATAACTGAGACATAAGGCTGAGAACTTAGTAACTTTCCACATGGTGATTCAATAAATAAATAACTTTAAAAAAACAAAAATAAGGAAAAAAAGTCAATTAAATTTAAGAAATAGTTTGCAAGTTAGCCCAGAATCTCCTCCTCCCAAATCATAAATAACATGTTGACAAATTCTCAAAAGTGTCCATCAAGAACGTAACAATTGCCATCCTCACAGGCCCAGGGGCAAAGGTGGTGGCACTGCTGACAAGATGTCAGTGACTAGTGAAAGAAAAGCCTGGTGACCAGCACCGGGCAGCACCTGACAGCAAATCCTTGTCACACAAAGCAGCCAGTATGATCAAGGTAAGAATGATGATGGCAAATAAAAGCAGCTGACATTTCAGAGAGGTGACAACAGTGATGTTAAATATTAAGACTTGGCATAAAAAGCTTGAAACAAAGTCAACAAGCTACCAGCCAGTAGTACTTACTTCTAGGTTAACTCTTGTCCTATTTAACTCATGTGTGTCTGGAACTGGTGACAATGCAGAAAGAGAATCAGTGTAGTAGTTCATAGGTCGCTTTGTGTTCCTACAAAAGTCACTTAGACCTCATTTGCATTATTTTTAAAATACCCATTGCAAGGATGAAATGAAAAAAAAAATACTATAATACAATGATATGCTCATTTACATCCTGTGTTTCCGTGAAATCTGCACAACTCCCTTCTCCGCTATTTTTGTGCATTCAAAGTCAGGGCCTGTTACCAGTAAACTGCTTATTAAACCTCATGTAGCACTGTAGCACTGTTGTCCCATTGTTCATCGATTTGCTTGAGCAGGCACCAGTAAGTAACATCTCCGTTGTCAGACTTCTTGTTACTGTTTTTGGCATATCGAATACACCATGGGTAGTTTTTTGGGCTCTGCCCTGCATGCGGATACTCTCCGTAACTTGCCTGGCTCTTCGAGAGACGGGAAGAATCAATCTCAGGCCAGCTGTGTGCAAGGCAAATGCCTTACCCGCTGTGCTATTGCTCCACTCCTATGCATGCAACTGAGTTATCTGTCGACGACTGGTAGCATTACCACTTTGTTATACTCCTAACTCATCTTCAACTATTATCTAGCACACAAACTCCCATTGTTTTGCATGATTATTATTCCTGTTTGATTTTTCCCTCTTTGAATCCGCAACATACACTTTTATTTCAAAATATCTTTCACAGTATACTAGAGTAGTTTTCTCCTGAATGAATTCTCCATTATTTGGGGTTTTTGTTGTTTTGTTTGGGGACCACACCTGTTAGACTCAAGGTCTCTTCTGGGCAGTACCCAGGGGAATTTATCTGGAGGTGGTGATTTAATTGGCATTGGGTACATGCAAGTCAAGCACCTTAATCTTGGTACTGTCTCTCTGAATCTGTTATTGTTCCTCTAAGGATGGAGAGGTGCTATAGTAGGTAGGTTGCTGACCCAGGTTCGATACCCGGCACCCCTGTTGTTCCCAATCCCTTCCAAGAGTGTTCCCTGAGTGAAGGACCAAGAATAAGCCCTGTGCACTGCAAGTAAAAAAAAAATAATAAATCATAGTATGTTTCTCTGCGTCCTGACCCTTATGTTAACTGTTTGAATTAAGTCATTTTAAGGACCCATATTAACTCATTCTAGATCACTAAAGGATTCCTAATTTGTAAAATGGAGAGATATGGTTATTCCAGTAGTAATTTTGAGTAAATATGAATTTGTCCCTTCCAAAATATAGTAAGTATATAAAATTGTGAGTAATATAGGTTCCATATTTTATTTGGAATTATATACTTATAAATATATTTAGATTTAAGAACCATAAATTATAATGTCACCTTTTCTGTGAATAGAATTAGATTTATGACATCACAGCCAAGAGTGTTGAAGTCTGTGAGTTGGGCAATCTACCTCTTCAAGCACACTGGTTGTCTCCAGACCAGAAATGATAATACCAAAAGGCAATGTGACCAATTCCCTGGTGTCTATAGGCAGAATTAACAATTAAGTTAGGATTTGAATCCTGGCTTATTGACTTTTAAGTTTCCAATATACCTGTATCTAGCTATTTTTCTGTCTGACATTTTACTACTTGTATAGGGCAACCTAAATATCTCATGAATACAGAGGAATACAATTCTACTAAAATTTTTTAATTGAGTTATTTTATTTTTGGATTTTTTAGAAAACTAAAGGATCAAATGCTTCATTCTACTAGGATAGTGTAATTAGCATTAAGAGTGCCTGTCATTGGGGCTGGAGAGATAGCACAGCGGGTAGGGCGTTTGCCTTGCACGCGGCCGACCCGGGTTCAAATCCCAGCATCCCATATGGTCCCCTGAGCACGGCCAGGGGTGATTCTTGAGTGCATAGCCAGGAGTAACCCCTGTGCATCGCCAGGTGTGACCCAAAAAGCAAAAAAAAAAAAAAAAAAAAAAAAAAAGAGTGCCTGTCATCAGGCACTAGAGATCTAGTATAGCATTATTAATGCACATGTGTAGTCTATTTGGACTAAGAAACACTATGATGTCTAATATACTTCCTCCTCCAACAGAATACAATAATCTCAGGTCCTCTATGGATCAGAATTTTAGGTTTTTTCCTCCCTACCAATTCTTATCTTGAGTTATCTGCCTGAAGTAGCAATCTACTGTTATCTTGGTAAGAAAATATTCAGCCTTTATGGAGACAATTTTATTTTAAATTACTTTTCAGGTCAAACACTGCCATTTAATAAAGGTTTGAAATTCTATGAAAAGTCAATAAGAAGCATTAAAATTACTTACTAGTCATGGTATTTTCTTCTCTGACCAACTAGATTGTTTTGTTTTGATAGCTCCATTAGATATAGATTCATTTCTCAATCTTTCTTGACTTCCTTTGACAACATATATATGTGTGTGTAATATAAATAAATCCTTCAAAATCGAAACATGCATGTTACTACAAATTAATTTTAGTAGAAAAGTACCAAATTAAATATTATCTAGGAATTATCCTTATATTCAACATGAATGTACCAATAAAGAGGCAAATTCTATTAAGCATCTTTTAGGGCTTATTGAATGCTTATTTATGAGAAATTGAAGTGGACTTCATTTTACAGTGACTGTGAGCAAATATGAGATGACCATTTTCCACTGAAAGGGATAAAAATGAGATCCCATGCATTTTTTCTTTTTGCTCTAGTTCCCCTAGAGGTCCAGCTTCCCAATAAAAAACTGGGTTTAAGTCATCTTAATACTGTCAACCTGACCAAGTGGAAAAACTCAGCATGGAAACAGCATTTAAGCCATGACAGACTTCAATTTAGTTTTTTTAGGCTATCACTATCTCAAAATGAATCTATTATGATTTAAAACTGTCCTTTTATTGATATTCATTGGTTTTCAACTTGACGGTTACCAATGATTTATATCAATCTTCTCTTAGGATTGACGGTTACCAATGATTTATATCAATCTTCTCTTAACATAGGAATTAAAGAGTTTGCAATATATCTTCAATTGAAGGGCACATTTTCAATAAGTCTCAATATTTTCATACAGAAGGGTATTGAGAAGAAGATGCCATTTCTGTTGATAAGATTAGTTTTATCTAAAGCACTGGATATTCAGAAATTAGTATGACATATTGATGATGGCTTGTTCTTTTGTTTTGTTTTGTATTTGCTTTCTTATGTTTTGTCCCCCTTAAGTGCAAGACAACTGAAGTTGGCTGTCAGTCATCAAACCATGAAAAGAAGTCCTTTGCTTGGCTGGAAGATTTGCAATTATACCAAATGCTGGTAAACTAACCACCAAATTACAGTCTTTTCCCCTGCCTCACCCAGATTTCACAGGGGCTGCACACCCAAATAAATGCCTCTTGGCTACCCATTCATCTAACAGCTGGAAAGATGACACTTGACATTTGGAAACTTTCCTGTGAAGATTGCTGCAAGGGTTTCCCATTAGCTTCCTGGTGAGATTGTAAGGTCGAATAAGCTGCCTCAAAACCTGCAAAGGGTAACGGAAATACTCTAATATTAAGTCTGTGCAATTTAAATTTCTAATTCTCAAATTATAATTCTTCAGATATTATAGAAACCACTGGAATATTCAAGAGACATAGGATAACTTTGAAGATGTGGAAATTAAAGTAATATTTTAAGCAATGATAATGACAACAAGAATTTTTTAAATTTAAAGTTGGTACTGAAGGCTGTATAAGCAACAGACTAGATGAGTCAAACAAAATTCTTCAAAGTTTGCTTGCTAAGAGCTCAAACTGATATATTTTTAGCATCTTTTTATCTTTGTCCAAAATAGAACTCTTTAATAGAAGGCAAAGTTCCTACCATTCTTTAGGTAATATTTTCTCTTTCTAAAAAACTTATATAGTTTTAAAATTATGATACAATGTGGTTTTATTTTTATTATTATTTAGCCCAGTTAAAATTAAACTGTGAATTCTTCACTCTTAAGAAAATTCTGTGATATTTTAAATCTTTCAAACGAATGACACCCTTCAGCTTCTCTTCAGGAAGATAATTCTTCCTAAAAAGACTGCCAATAAGTAAGTTTTGATAAACTAACTATGCATTAAATATATTAGAAAGACAAAATGCCTCACATTAACTCAGACCCTAAAAATGACAGACAGTGAAATAATTCAAGTGATATAAATGCACATTACTGATGGAATGATTATTTTGCACCACTCAATTTTGAATTCCACATCACCACAATGTCCTTACAATTTTCTCTTCTTGTTTGTTAACTCAGTATCTCTCAACTTAAAGACTGACAAGAATGAAGAGCATCTCTAAGTGTTCAGTCATATGTCCAAGTGTAGATAAACTAATAATATGATTAAAATGGAAAATGAAACATTTCAAGGTATCTACAGAAGAGCACTGAAGAAACAGGAGACACGAATGATGCAACTTTCAATCTTGAATTAGTCACCATCTGGGTCTGAAATCACTTCTGAAAAGTCAATTCTGTGATGCTAAATCATATCTGATTAGCAAGAATGACAAATAGAAATTCCTATAGCTGTGCGTCTCATGGCCTCAAATCCAAACCAACATAACCACAACCCTAACTTGACCATATCATTCCATCGACAAATCTATCGAAAAGAATTTCAGCTTACAGGCAGAAAATGGAACAGTGAGTCAGGAACTCCTCATTTCTCTTCAAATCACAAGTAGCATTTTGTACTCATTCAACTCTATGGCAACAATTATAACATGAATCTCTTTCTACTTGTGCTGAAATCACAAGTTTGTTTCATATACCCTATTGAACTGACATCAGATGGTAATGACTTCCTGTCACTCTAGTCCTGGAGCAGATGTGAAGTAGTGACCAAGAGGCTAAAGGCTCTGTATCTCATTACTAATCCCTTGAGATACTAGTTACCAACAACTAGTGATTCTTTTGTGCCTCAGCAAAACCAGAGAAAACACACAGAATCATTGAGCTCTATAAAAATTAGGCCATCGAATGCAAGAAATTCAGAATAGCTTAGAAGAAATTTAGTAGCATCTGTCACTGTCACTGTCATTCCATTGCTCATCGATTTGTTCCAGCGGGCACCAGTAACATCTTCTCATTGAGAGACTTATTGTTACTGTTTTTGGCATATCCAATACACATGGGTAGCTTGCCAGGCTCTGCCGTGCGGGCTTGATACCCTTGGTAGCTTGCCAGGCTCTCCGAGAGGGGTGAGGAATTGAACTCGGGTCGGCCTCGTGAAAGGCGAATGCCCAACCGCTGTGCTATCGCTCCAGCCCTAGTAACATCTACTTCAAAATATATCCATTTGCAATATACATACAACTGAAGTGAATCACAGTAACTATCAGAGAAATTAATTAAAATATCCTATGTGATTTACGTAAGATGAAAACCAGTACAGAAGCAAAACTTAAAGATATTTGTGCTCTGTGATCTTATAGGATTAGGAAAGACCCATTAGATCTAGTAAGACACCATATTAATTACAATTGCTTATTTTACCCTTTTCATTGCTTTAAAATGAATGTTTTAGATTTAACGAACTTCTTTTCAATGATGTTGTGAATTTGTTTTCACAAGTTAAATATCTTAATTTGGCTTAATCATAGCAAGATGAGTTAGCTGTTCCTCTATTTTATTGAAGACATGTCTAGTTTATAAACTTGTAACTTTTCTATTCATTTAGTTATACTGACAAAGGTATTTTATATCATAACTAATAATACACAAGATATAGGATCCAATTTAAATATTTTAATGTCACCTTCAAACAATTAAGGGATACTCAGGCAAAGTTCTAACAAACTGTTTAAAATGTTTAACATGTAATGTAGTAGAGAAGAATTCAAGGATTTCTCTGAATTGGAAAGAATAAGAACCCAGGATAAAAAGTGCCAAAGCAGTCATTCAATACAGGGAAAAATAATAGACAGACATACATTCTAATTCTGACTTATCTGCTATCAAGATATTTATTTTAAATAGATTTATTTATAAGTCCAGACTTTTAAAATCTGTAGCAAAGATTTATTATGTCTCTATTTGTTCTTATCTTTTATTTGAGGTACTGCAACTTACAAGATTAGTTATGATAGTTTTATGCATATATTATTCCAACACAGCATTAAGATACCCTTTAAATAGGGCACTGTAACAAAAATAAAAGATTTATTTTTTAAATTAGACAACTGTAGCTATCATTACCATAATGGACAAGTGAACATAAGAAGCATATTCTAAAGAAGAGAAAAATCATATACCATTTTGTAAGTCTTCTCCACTAATTTTATTTCACATTGATCTTTACTCCTTGAGCACTTCACATATTGGTTGTAATAAAATTAAGTTTTCATTATGTTTCATAGTTTTGCACTATTTGACATGAATATTTTAAATTTATACATCATTATGTTATTTAAGAAAATTAAGCTTTATGGGTTAATATGTACAACTATTTTCACACATGCACCCTAAAATAAGACAGTAATAGTGCACTATATTTAAAAAAACAATTTTTCCTAACACCTATCCCTTCACTAGTGTACAGTTCCCTCTAGCAATGTGCCCAGTTTTCCTCCTGCCCCCAACCACCCCCACCTGCCTCTATGCAAGGTACTTTTCTCTCTCTCTCTCTCTCTCTCTCTCTCTCTCTCTCTCTCTCTCTCTCTCCTCTCTCACTCTTCTCTCTCTCTCTTCTCTCTCTGTCTCTGTCTTTCTGTCTCTGTCTCTGTCTGTCTCTGTCTGTCTGTCTGTCTGTCTGTCTGTCTGTCTGTCTCTCTGTCCCTCTCTCCCTCCTTTCACTCTTCTGTTCAGGTATTTCAAATACTTTCAAATCTTGGTTCAGCCTTGGGAGGTTATAGGAATCCAGGAATTTTTCCATTTCTTTGAGGTTTTCTTGTTTTGTAACTTAAAAATTCACAATCTCTGATGATCTTGGAATTTCCCTTGTTTCTGTTGTGATGTCCCCCACTTTCATTTTTAATTCAGTTTATTAACGTTCTCTCTTTCTTTTTGGTTTATCAATCGTGGTTACTTTTTTCATAAAGCCAGCTCTCAATTTTATTGATCATTTGACTTGTTTTTTTTGGGGGGGTGGGAATTCCAGTTCATTAATTTCTGCTCTAAATTTTATCATTTCCTTCCTCCTGCCTAGTTTGGGCTCCTTTTTTTTTTTTTTTTTGGTCATTTTCCAAGATCTTAAGCTGTCAATTTATTTGTGTGGGCCCTTTGTTCCTCCCTGCTATATATGTTTGCAGAGCTATGAACTTAAAACTGCTTTTGGTATGTCCCATAAGTTCTGGTGGCTCACATCCTCACTCTCATTTATTTCCAGAAATCTTTTGATTTCCTGTGTGATCTCTCTAACTCACTGGTTGTTCAGTAGTGAGCTGTTTAATTTCCAGGTATTTGATTTGATTCTCCATTTTCGTGTGTGATTAGCTTCTAATTTCAGTGCCTCATGGTCTGAAAAGAGAGTTGATACTATTTCTATCCTTTTAATTTTATGGAGGCCAGGGAAAATGGTCCATGAGGACTGGTCAATGGTTGAAAATTAGCACAAGGGTGTGGAGGGTGGGGGGTAGTTAAGATAGATGAGTGTTCATTATAACAACAATAGTTGGAAATGGTCTCTCTGGACAAGAAGTGAATGTTGAAGGTAGGTAAAGGGATATTCATAATAACCTTTCAGAAACTGTATTGCAAAACCTGATGCCTAAAATGAGAGAGAAAGGAAGAGAGAGAGAGAGAGAGAGAGAGAGAGAGAGAGAGAGAGAGAGAGAGGAAACATGCCTGACAGAGAGGCAGGCTGGGGTATGGGGGTGGTTTGGGGTGGCTGAGAGGGAAACTGAGGACACTGGTGTTGGGAAATTACACCAGTGGAAGGATGGGTGTTGGAACATTGTATGACTGAAACCCAACCATGAACAACTTGTTACAAAGAGCATTGCAGCTCTATCTCACAATGCTTCAATAAAATTTAAAAAATATTTAAAAATATAAATAAAACAAAAGATGAACTGTGGCAAAATAAATTAAATAATGCAATCCAACATTCTGTTGCTTACAAACAACACATTTGAGTAGTCAGAGAAATCACAGACTCAATGGCTGGAAAATAATTCCTCACATAAACAGACCCTTCAAAAAAAGCCATTTTGATCATACTAGTACCTGACAACATATCAGAAAAAGGTCACAAGATTTCTTAATAATCAAGCGATACACACATCAAGAAGAAATTACACTCTTAAATGTCTATGCACCAAATAATGGAACAGCAAAATACTTAAAACAACTGCTAATAGACCTGAAGAAAGACATTGAAAGCAATACAATACTAGTTGGAAACTTCAACACAGCCATGTCACCCCTTGATAGATCAACAAAGCTAAAACAGCAAGGAAATACTGGCTTTGAAGGATGAAATGGGAAGAGAGGGGGCGAGTAGATCTATCCAGGGCTTTAACCCCCCAAAGCCAAATAGACATTCTTCTCTGGGGCATGAGACACTCTCCAAGGCAGATCACACGGTGGGCCATAAAACTGCACTTTAAATTTTATATATATTTTGTTATATATTATTTATAGTATATATAGCCATTCATTCAATTCTATACTCTTTTTGATTATACTGTCAAAATTATGTTTGCTACAAAATAACTTTTGTTCAAGTGGAAGAAGTAAACTCAAATATGTCTGAACCCCTCAACAAGATTAGGGTACATAAATAATTAAGGTGAAGTATATTGGATCATTTTTTGTTTTCTTCCATCCCTGTCCTCTATTGTTGTTATGATAACAGATGGGGGTGGGGTGGAGAGGGAGGGTGGTTTGGGATCTACACTCTTGGTTTCAGTGCTCCCTGGGGGGTGCTCCAACACCCAGTCACAGTGCTCTCATGCCTCATTTGTGCTGCTCGAAGATCCTGTTCCAAAGGGCAGAGGTTCTTGAGCCCACATGGAATGTTCCTGGGCCCAGCCAGCGGGCAAGTGGGCTCAATCAATCCCAGTGTGCCAGAAACCAGAGGCAATGTACCCAGCAACCACAAGCCTATCGGAGTCCAACACATATCCCAGACACTTGCCAAAGCACCTTGTTTAGTAACCAAGTCAGGTTTTTCTGAAATGATAGGGTGTGCACTGCTTATGTAACCAAACCCTATATAAACTGCTTGCTGCCTGAAGTCGGGGTCGATATCAAGAGACCTCTCTGTGGGTGAGATGGCTGATCACAGTATACTGGAATAAAACTCGTACTGCATTTGCAAAAAAAAAAAGACAGAGCAGAGGTTCTGGGATCACCTCGGCATGGGGGGTGGGGGTGGGATGGGGCTACAGGCACTACCACTCAGGCCTTGTGCCTGCAGCAGGAAGTCCTCAGGAACCCTCCAGTGAGACTCAGAGCCTGAAAGACACCCCCCTCCATACACACACCCATGCTGCACACAGCCTCTCATGCCTACACACATGGAAAAGTGACACTGAGGGGTTGTGGTCCACCATCACACAGGTCAGATGGGAAGAAGGAGATCCCAGGCCTTTTAATTGATTCTCTCACCCTGCCCCATCTCTGCCCACTCAAGACCAAGAAGCAGCAGCAAATGGAAAGAAGTAGCCGCTGGGCAGGAGGGGCTGGCTGGCTGGCTGCCGTGACCTGGGAAAGAACTGGGATCCCAGGGGAACCCCAATCTGTAGTCCATGGCATTGTGCGTTGTTTTGTTTTGCTTTGTTTTCCACATTTCAACAAGAAATGGAACATGGGTAGGGACACTCCCTACCCATTTACCATAAAATCATAGAGGTAAATATATATATTTATTTATATATATATTTACCTCTATGAGAAATATATATATCCCATAGAGGTAAATATATATGTATATATTTGTATTCATTTTATATTTATATTCATATTTATATATTTATATTCATATATATATATATACCTCCCAAAGAGCCTGGCAAACTACCAAGAGTATCCTGCCCACACAGCAGAGCCTGGCAAGCTCCCCTGGCGTATTTGATATGCCCCAAACAGTAACAATAACAAGCCTAATTCCCCTGACCCTGAAGGAAGCCTCCAATCATTGGGAAAGACTTTTAGCAGGAGAGGCTGCTAAAATCTCAGGGCTGGGACAAATGGAGACATTACTGTTGCCCACTCAAGTAAATCGATGAACAACAGGATGACAGTGATACAGTGATATTGGATCACTTAATACAAGTAAAGAATACTACATTTTAAATGATTGTATATTGACTTTTCAGGATGGAAATGTTGACAAGTTAAAAAACTGTTGTCTTTGGAGGCTGGAGTGATAGCACAGCGGGTAGGGCGTTTGCCTTGCACATGGCTGACCTGGGTTTGATTCCCAGCATCCCATATAGTCCCCTGAGCACCGCAAGGGGTAACTCCTGAGTGCAGAGCCAAGAGTGACCTTTGTGCTTTGCCGGGTGTTACCCAAATAGCAAAACAAAAAGCTAAAAACAAAAAAATACCTGTTGTCTTCATATTAGTACCAGATATGAATATATACACATTTATATATATGTATTTTGATATATATAAAATATATATTATATTTCAATCTAATATATACACATTTTATATATATATATGCATTAGGGTATACCACACTCATCATATACCTTAAACTATATAGTCCTAAACTGGGTAAATAGATCAAGTTTTAGCCTCAAAATAATTACATATATTTTCTGTTGCTTTTCTGTATAACATCAGTGTTCACAACTTCTAAGCCCAAAGACACTTTTGGTGAAATAAAGAGAAGCTGTGGAACAGGTACATGGTTTAACGGGTAAGAAGAAAGCACCTCTGTGTAAATTCAAGGAAGGTCACCATCTGCTCATTCAACAAAATGTCCTGTTGTTTGTGAGTGCAGCTTGGTCTGAACTTCAGCCAGCTATACCCTTATCTGGATACTCCCTACACAAAAAGAAAGCCCTAACATTTTATCCAGTGGAACTTTTAAGTTCTAACGATTCAAAGCACTCGGCATTCTTTCAAGTTTTCTTATCTTCTACTTTATATCTTAATTTTTGTGACGTCTTTTCTGAAGCCATATTTAGAAATATCATATCCAAATAAAAGCTATCATTATTTCTTCCATGCTACCTATGTCTTTATATTTTTAATGATCTCATTCATAATATTATACTAGATGCATGTTTCTATTACTGTCATTCCTCCTAGATCGTAAGGTTATTAATGGAAAGTTTCACTTAATTTCACTGTCACTGTCATCCCATTGCTCATCTATTTGCTTGAGCGGGCACCAGTAACATCTCTCATTGTGAGATTTATTGTTCCTGTTTCTGGCATATGCAATATGCCACGGGCAGCTTGTCAGGCTCTGCTGTGCGGGCCTGATACTCTCAGTAGCTTGCCGAGCTCTCTGAGAGAGACAGAGGAATCGAACACGGGTCAGCCACGTGAAAGGCGAATGCCCTACTGCTCCAGCCCTCAATTTATATTGATATTGATAAAACTACTTACTGGTGTTGTACATAAAATATAGCATTCAGAATTTTATTTGAACACTGCTCAATGAATTCCTGCAGCTTTGCCTACCCATATAAATGAACAAATATACATGGATAAATAAATGATTGGGCAAATTAAATGTTTTTCTAATTAACTGAAATGACTCCTTTTAACTGTGGTCTCTCATAATCCATCCACATTACTTTTCTTTTCAAATCTCCTATTTTATAATTTTTCTGATACCAGTGTAAAAAATCAAAAGGAACAATCTCTAAGAACTGAGGTGTAATACAAACAAAAATATTTATACCTCAGATATTTTACCAATTTCATAATTTCTTTTATAAAACATTTTCTGTAATTCAATAGGGTACCAACTGCAATCACTATGGCCCATCTGTGAATATATAGTTTACCACTTAAATAACTTTGTGGGGGAAAAATAACTCATCCCAGATCACACAGTCTACTAGCCTAGTGACTGGTTTGAAATCTGGTGTTTATTTTATTTTATTTGTTATTACTTTTTTGAGCATTTTGGATCACATCTGGTGATGCACAGGGGTTACTCCTGGCTCTGGACTTAGGAATTACTCCTGGCGATGCTCAGGGGACCATAATGAATGCTGGGAATCAAACCCGGGTCGGCCACGTGCAAGGCAAATGCACTATCCGCTGTGCTATCACTCCAGCCCCTGGTGTTTATTTTAAAGGTCAGGTTTATATCACAGATATATGATACATCTTCTCATTTATCACTTTGATACCCTCCAAAACTCAATGGCTCGTACTCAAGAAGTGGTGATTGACGACATTAATTAATGAAATTTACATGAAGCTCTCTTCAGAATAAAAAACTGAAATCACAGAAATCACAACATTGATGTCTTTAAAGAATTATATTTAACTGTAAAAGTATATTATGAAAACATATTCTCAAAACACTAGCTATCCAATTACAAGGTTTTGACACATAAATTCAGACTAACATATACATTAAGTCATTTTAAAGGACACTCTCTAAAGTTCGTATTTTCCTAGAATAAACTAATGTAAACATACTATAGGTATTACAAAGCTTCACTCTAAAAAATACTTTATAAATTATAGAACACTTTATTAATGAATGATACATTTATAAGAATACTATTTCTTTTCAATGCTATGAAATTACGTCACACATCAGTTTTGTTAACTTCATATTCTTTCAAATGAATTCTTACTGTTTGTATTTTTTTTTGGCTTTTTTGGGTCACACCTGGCAATGCACAGGGGCCACTCCTGGCTCTGCACTCAGGAATTACCCCTGGCGATGCTCAGGGGACCATATGGGATGCTGGGAATCGAACCCGGGTCGGCCATGTGCAAGGCAAATGCCCTACCCGCTGTGCTATCTCTCCAACCCCTCTTGTTTGTATTTTCTTAATTGAGAGATGAGTAAACTCTATTCTGTATATAAATAGGTCGAGCAATATATAAGCTTGGTCACTAACTTGTGGACAGTGAGTCTAGTAATCAGGCTTCAATCAGGGAAATAAAGTGCAATAGAACCTCCAGAAAAAATTACAGTCCAGAGAAGGAGGCAGGTGCAGAATCTAAAGTACAACTTGGAACCAGAGAGATGACACAGTGAAATGGGGGACGGATGGTTCTGGAGATATACTGCTGTGTTGGGAGAAATTCGCATAGGCATCACCATTTAAAGACATTAGGCTTTTTTTTTCTTTAGTGCAAGAAGGAGCCTCTACAGGGTTTTAAATTAAATTGCAATCAAATTTGAATTCTAGACAGATTATTCTGGCTATAGTGTAGAAGCAATGGATTTGACAGAGGGAAAGTGGAGGCAATTTTAAAAGGTGATAAAAGCCAGAACCAAGTTAATGACAGTGGGGAGAGAGAAAATTCCCACTTTGTCTATATATTCCTTTCTAGACTTATCACTGCTTAGCACTCTGCATTCAACAATGTGGCAGGAAAGTGGAAGTGTTGATTTTCCTTGACAGAAATTTTACCTGCGTTCCATTTCTACTCCATTTTCAAAACGCAGTTCAACACTTTGACAAGTCTGAGTTCTTCAGCCAAATTCAAAGTTCCTACTGGTCACAACTTTTTAATTTATATTCTAAACACTATCATTTCTAGTAATATGTATTCTCAACATGTGTGTACTACTGTTTTCAATCACACCTAGAAGTCTGGTGCTTTTCTTTTATCTGTATACAGAACTAAGCAAAATTGTTGCTCAATTTTTCAGCAAACATCAAATTCAGGGAAATAAAAAGGTAACAGTGCAGTCAAAAAGTAAAACATGTTTAAAAATCCTTCCGAGAGACAATGGTGATGATTAACATTATATCTGATATATGTTCTCTATGCAAATTTCAGTTATAAATTGATTTAAATATCCAGAAAAATTAACAAAAACTCCTATCTTCAATCCATGTTCAAGTTCACCTTTCCAATTCTCTTCAGCATCTCTGTATTCTCAATATTTTCACTATTTCAAACTAAATTCACACATACGCTGGATACCATCTGGTCCAGCACAAGAAACCTTTTCTCTTCCCATAACCAGATTCCACCTTTATATCTTCAAGAGTTTAACAAGCTGGTCAGTTATATGTCTCATGAACCAAACACACACAGTTATTAATAAATGGATGAGAGCATGCACAAACCTTGGCTTGAACAAATTCATATATATGACATATTATATATATATACAAATTTAGATAAATAGGTCATATATATGACATATTATATATATATACAAATTTAGATAAATAAATGCTATACAGAGGTGTATAGCATTCTTGGGGTTTTTTTTTGAGGGGGGAGGGTAGCTCCTAAGCAGTGCTCAGAAGGCCCAAAGACTCCACAAGAGATTTTTTCGGCACCCAGGCTGGTGGTTCAATGCAAGGTTCTAGGATGGAACGCTGCTCTGGCCCTGCAGTGCTGGCCACAATGAAGCCTGCTCAAGTTTCCATGTGATGCCAGGGCTTCAGTCTGGGTTGGCTCATGCCAGGCTTGCACACTAAAATATGTATTATCTCCCAGCTCCAGGACTGCTGTTTGATATTGAAAGATATATATTTCTGAGTAATCTAGTCCAAAACTTTCAACTGCCTTGTAATGTTCCAAAACTATGCTATTATTTTCCCCAGAACACTGTCAATGTTTAGTAAATATTATAATTTTATGTGTCTGAGTGTTTGTTTCAGTGTTGTTCAGTCAAATAAGAAACTGTTAGCCCAATCTTGATTTTCAAATTGATTTTGAAAATTCAATTAGTTCTGCCTAATTTGGAAGGCTAAGGACCACTGGTTGAAAGAATTTGAATAGGGAAACAAAAGTTCAGTATTAGAATTAGAATAGGTTTGGGAGGGAGTGACTGGAGGAAACAAAAGTGAATGTGTTTCATATACATGCAGTTTGGACATATATATGAAGATGTCTAGTAAAAACTGGTTGATATGTTACTAAAATATAACATTTTAATTAAACTTAATAAAATTGCATTACTTTTCTCATAAGCCTGGCTCCTTTTAATTTATGATTTGTAAAACATTCTAAATGTAGGATTTGTCATCTCTTCAAAACATTACCTCTTATATCGCACCTCAGTATCTATGTAAAACACAGAGGAGTTGCAGTGATTGGTAGGCACTGAATGGCTGTGATACCACTTATGATCCCAATTAAAACATCTCAAGTTCTACTGCTCATAGGCTCCGTGTGGGCATGCACAACATAAAAAATATGAAACATCAGCCCAGTCCAGTCCCTATTGAAATAGCATGACTATATCACACTATCAGAATGACAGGACAAAAAGATCAAAATAAATGTTCAAGGTACAAGAATGAAATACATTTAAAGAAACACTAAAAAAATACTCATTTTTTTTATCATGTCAAGAGACAAAAGAAACCTAAAGACCAGAGTCAGGAAACAGTGAATAGAGTCTTTCTTGAATAGGAAATAAGAGTAGAACTTTATTAATAAAAACAAACACTTCCAGAAAGACGTCATGCAAATTAGGCCACTAATTTTAATTAAATTATAAAGCTAGATGAAAACAGAACTTTTAATCAAAAAGTAAGACAACTGAGACTTGGTGGTTATGACTTATTTTTCCCCAGACTACAGAGTTATTTTGCCAGAGTATATTCAACTTTGCATTTTGTTATTTTTACATTTTATATTCCAATCATAAAACTAAATAGTGAAAAGTAATTATAACTGAAATTATAAAATATTTGTTTTCTTGTCACTGATTTAAAAAGAGAATAGGGCCTTATCTGATTCAAATAACTAACATATTTTTCTCCACTATATAATAACATAACAAATATAAATTCCATCTCATAGCATATTAAATATCCATCCGTACTGGATGAATGTACTGTCCTTAAATAAAGAAACATTGAAAGGGATCACACGTGGCTTCTCTCAGGGGTTCCCCCAACTCTATACTCATGGCTTTCTCTGGATCTGTGCTTCGGAATCACTTCTGATAGGACTCAGGGAACCATAAGTAGTACCAGGAATAAAACCCAGGTAATCTTTGTGCAAGGCAAACACTTTTCCTACCATCTGTCAGGCCCTATAGTTACATTTTTCTAACAGATCAGGAATAATGGTTTCATGATATTCCATTGGTAGAAAAGCATAATGAACTTCTAATCAGTTAAAATACTGTCATCCTGTCCATATTTTTAGAAATTTTATCTAAGTCAATAGTGACATATTTGATGTAGCTATTACATACCTTATTAAAATTCATATAAGTGAGTAAAAATATATGATAAAGTACTTAGCCATTGGGTGAAAAATTAATTCAAACTGAAGGAAAAGTCCTACCTGTATATATCTGTGAATGTACCAAGAGGCTTGCTTTCCATCATTCACGGATTCCACGGTAGTGTTAGCCATACCAACAATATCACCACCTGCAAACACCCATGGTTCACTGGTTTGCATAGTTTCAGGATCTACTTCTGGGAGACCCCATCTGTTAAATTTTACAGGGTTCAAGGCTTCCTTTACTGGAAAAAAGAGAGAGAGAGAAACAACAGGTGGTGACTAATCTGTGCATCACATAATAATAATATGAAAATTAAGAAAAATTACAATTTAATTATTATTCTAGGGATTCAAACAACTGTTTTAAATGAACCATAAAAACAGAAAACTAATGAAATATGTGAGTTAACACATTTGAAATATAACCAACTCAAAATATAATTTAAGGCCACAGATATGAGTCACATTTCTGATCTGGTATTTATGTTTAGGAAGGATGCATCCATCAAGAAGAATAGTATAGCCATTTAACTATTCTAATGTATATAAATTCCATTTACAATTCTTAAAGTTTTACAAAATGTATTTGTCCATAATCATAGGTTCACAGGTTTTATTGTGATCATACTTCAGATGATCCCAAATTTTATCCTGAGTGAAATGTATAAATAATGTTAGTTTGGCCAAGAGTCAATTATCCCTTTTATAAGAAGCTGTATAATAAAAATAAGGAACAGCTTTCTACATTTTCCACAACTTGGTATTATTAAATTTAAACAATATGATTTCCGGAGCCTTAGCCACAGCCATGCTCAAGACCCCACTCCCCATGTTTGGACAAGCCTCATGCATGAAGGTACTGGCAGAGGAACCCAGGTGTGTGGGACACGGGGCTGAGACCTCCAAGTCTGCTCAGATCGGGACTGGGCCTCTTCCGCCCAGATTTCCCATTTTCCAGTAGCTAGGCGGTCACACCCAGGGACATCCAGGGACTTAAAAGCAAGCTCCCAGAACATCTTATAGCCTATTTCTCCCTCTGGGAGAACCAGCAACCTACCAAGAGTTTCCTGCCCACATGGGAAAGCTTCGCAAACTCCCGGTGGCGTATTCATATGCCAAAACCAGTAACAATGCTGCGTCTCATTCCCCTGACTCTGAAAGAGCCTCCAATGCAGCATCCTTGGGAAGGACGAGTAAGGAGAGGCTTCTAAAATTTCAGGAATAGGACGAATGGAGATGTTACTGAGACCAATGGAGAAATTCGATCATCATCATCATCAACGGGATTATGATGATGATGATGATGATGATGATGATGATGATGATGATGATGATGATGATGATGATGATGATCTTTTGGTTGGGAGTTGAGAGTGCCCAAGTGTGATTATTTGGTCAACCTGATAGTGCTTCAGTATAAGACCTTCGGTGGGTGCTACTCAGGTCCCAGGGGCCTCTGTGATACATCTAGATAAGTTAATGGAATCATGGGTTTTGCTGTATGCAGGGCATGCACTTTAACCCATGCACTTTCTGCCCAGTTCCTTAAATTTAAGCAATTTTAATTGATCTGAAGTATGTTAGATTTAGCCCCACATTTTACTTTGCTTATTTATAATATTTTTGCTTTTTTTAAGAAAAAAATGCAAACATTATCATTACTTCCTTATAAAAGTGCTCTGTAAAACAAGGCAAATTTATTTTCTGTGACCCTCATCTGGGTTCCACAAAACACTGAGTTTCTCCAAAAAAAAGACTGAAAGGAAACTGGACATGTGGTCCTGACATTTGTAAGAGAAAAAAAGACAGTAAATTACAGAAGGATTGATCAAGAGTAGCAATGAATGAATAAAACCACTGAGAATGGGCCACTGTCAAGGGTCAGATGTTCTCTTCAGATATTTAGGTCGTAAATTTGTGTACATTATTTCAGAAAATCTATTAACTCTCTACTATAGTCTAATTAAAAACTGATTACAAAAAAAACTATAATAGGTTAGATGATTTTGAAGCAAAACAATTTTGTGGAGGAAAAGATTAATAAAAAATAAAATAACAAAACAATGGGCTAAGAGATAGGTAAGTTAAAGGACTATAGCACGTTTCATTAGTAGAATGTCTGTATTTTATCCTGGAACCACAGGATTCCACAAACACTTTCAAGAGCGTACTCTAAGCAACAAAGGGCATAGTACCTGATCACTCCCAAACCAGAAGTGGCCTGTTCAACTACCCAAAATTAATAATAAAATAAAAACACATAACATTTCTTCTTCTAAAACCTAAGCAAATATATTTATTTTTCTGTACAAGAACAGGACTGTATATATTTTAGAATCTTGGTATGGATTAGTACCTTACTACTTAAAGAAAATTATAATTTTAGAGAACTCTTAAGGGGCTATTCTTGACCGCCTGTTTTTCTACAGGACATAGTTTCCATGACAGGGATGAACCCATTCTATTCAGATTATGTCACAGATCTTCACTCTATCAGAAAGCATACGAGACTCTTGAATTAATGGATGACTAAACAAATAAATAGATCAATGCTATCATACTTAGGTATTTATCTTTAAAAATCTGCCTCTATTGATACCTTTGATCTTGTATCATGAATAAAATTAAATATTCATGTGATTATTTTCCATGTAGAACAACATTCTTAGAAGTTTTTCTTTTAATTCTTTAATTTTATAAAGCAGTTCATATTATTTGATTACATTTAATATTCAAATACCAATCCCATCACCATTATACTTCCCACCACCATATTTTGGATGTTTCCATCCCTAACCCCAACCTCTGCCCCAAAGCAGAACTGAAATAATATATTTTGTATTGCTTGTTACGAAAAACCGCTGAAGATGCTATAGAAAAGTTTACTTAGAGGAAAGAGTGTCAAGATTGTGGTTTTTCACCAAGGGACCAGGTCATAGAAAGAGACCATAATCATTTTTCCCCACTGCAAAACGGATCATCACTACCATCTGTTGACAATTGTCTGAGTTTCGAGAAAGTCAATAGCAAACGTGGCTTGTCAATTCAATCAATTACAATGGCAAGGGTAGTGTATCCTTATCACTAAATGGCTTATCTAAAGGGATATATGAATACACACATATATGTATACATATGTATGTAGAGGCAGATACATATTTATGTATGCATACATTTATTTGTACATCTGTATGTATGTATGTATGTGTATCATTTTCAAAAATGACCTTGCTTTTCCAATATGTTGACACCACATTGTCCAACATAGATATATGAAATAAACATATCTATATCAAATGAATAAAATAAATATATGAAATAAATAGTTCATTGTTTTCTGGGGTGCTTAGGGAATATTTTTAGTTCAAGGTTTGCACTCAACAGTAGTTGGGTAAACCATATAACCATATTGTGATAAGAATAGAATTCAGAGCAAGCAAATGCTCCACGACTGAGCCACATCCCTAGTCCAATAAATATTTCTAATGGGAAATATTTCAAAATTATAGAAGGAGGTCAACCTATTTTATATATTTTCTCATATTTAATAGAAATTTCCTTAAATATTAAAACAACCTATTTGAAATACAGAAGAAATTATGCCTTAGTTTTCTCATTCCCATGCCAGCTATGTGCATGCACATGCATGCATGCATGCGTGCGTGTATTTGTGTGTATTTGTGTGTGTATGTATGTGTGTGCAGTTATTGACAGTTTATGGGCCTCTTACTTGCATGGTCTTTGACTGTCCTGTGCCAAATTTTAAGTTTTTAGTTTCTCTAGTTTTGTAGAAGATTCCTCTAATTATATAAGCTAAGGTCTCACAGATCTTAAGTCTTCCCTTGACTAAAATGAATTATATTTAGTGGGTATTAAAAAAATGCTTACTGAATTAAATTGAAGTTCTTGAGTAATGCATTTTATATTTTATTATTTTTTGCCAGTCTCTGTCCCACCTGTATATCATTCCAAATTGTAGTTAATTTCACTTAAATATGAGAGCTCTATCTAAGTTAATGAGCAGTTAAAAGACAAAGACTCTTTCATATTTTAATATAAGATAGCCACCAATGAAGACATTCTGGGACATCTATTTGTGAATACAAAAGCGCTAGTCTACTAATAAGTCTTTTCACTGAATACATATTATGTCATTTTATGTCATTCATTTATATGATACCCTTCCTGTGGAAGCTCTGGCAGCTGCACCCACCCACGCCCCACCTCTGCAGCCACATCAAGTGCTGAACTTCACTGCTTCACGGATACTCTCTGCAGAGTATGCAAACTGCCAATAATTCCAGTTACTCTTCGGTATTCGGTGCCCAGGCTGAGAACTTGGGTGCTTTTTCAGAGTTGGGGTAAGAAGACTCCTCTAAACCCCCTCGCAGCGCCCCCTCCCCTTCTCCGACCACCGCCCCCCCCCCCCCCGTCAGAGTTCCGAGAGCCACACCCACCTCCCATAGCCACCACCATGTCAATTCAATGGCCCAGACAACCACAGATCTTGAAGTCTTAGGATTGACACCTCCAAATTCTTCAATAGTGAAATTCCAGTAGGAGCACACTAAATTAGATCGAAAGGTAACATCAAGGTTGACTAAACTCAGTAAAAACAGTAATAGAAGGCTGAACTAGCAATCAACAGCTTAATAAATTCTTAGTCAAGGACTTAAAATCTCCACGATCGTATATAACAATTTTCACAAAAATTTCTTTTATATTTTTGATTTAAATATTGAAATTGGTTACCTAATAAACTTTAATTCTAGAATTGTATCAACAGTTGTGGCGTTTTTCTACATTAAGATACATTTGAAATTTAAAGAAATGTGCTCTTTGAGGCAAAATATGTGTTCAACTGGAGGGGAATGTCTTTCATGTACACGGGCACAGATTCAATCCTTGCATCCAATTGACCCGATTACTACACAGTGCAGTCCCCACAGCAGCAGAAACAAATTAATTTTCTATTAATTTACAATATTCAATCAATGGGCAGAAACAAACTAATATTCTATTATTTGACAGTATTCAGTCAATTTATATTTGAAGTCTTAATTTGAATAACTTATGCCTTAATTATTTTATGCAATTAACTCCACTTACTAAATAGCTCATACTAAATCCCAAAATATGAAAGAATTTTCTTCCATATGAAAAATTATCACAGGCCCCTTTTGAAATTACCTCCTGAGTTTCCTCCCTAGTTTTTGTAGAGGCCTTTATGTTAAACAGGTTCGCATAAATAACTCTAAATGGCCAACCATCTAATTATGAGAATGTAAACATAGTAATAGCTACATAAATCATCATTATCATCATCATCATCATCCGTTGATCATCAAATTTCTTGAGTGGTCTCAGTAATGTCTCCATTCATCCTAGCCCTGAGATTTTAGAAGCCTCTCTTTAGTCGTACTTTCCAACAGTGCCGCATTGAAGGCTCTTTCAGAGTCAGGGGAATGAGACCCATCCTTGTTACTAGTTTTGGCATATGAATACACCACGGGGAGCTTGCCAGGCTCTCCCATCTGGGCAGGAAACTCTCGGCAGCTTGCCAGGCTCTCCCAAAGGGAGAACTAGGCTGTAAGATGTCTCAGAGCTTGGTTTTATAGTCTCTGGATGTTGGCTGTTGATGGGATTACACAGCGCCAGAGATCTCAACCTTGAGTCCCACACACCTGGATTCCTCTGCCGGTTCCTTCATGCATGAGGCTTATCCGAATGTGTGGAGAGGGGCCTTGAGCATGGCTGTGGCTGGGCACTTGAGGTCTTTGGCTGTGGAGGCTCTGCATGGGGCAGGGAGGGAAACTGAAACCCACCCCCTCAAGGGGCCCTGTGAAGACAGCCAGGCGCGGGGGCAAGAAACTCTCTGAGATACATCAATTAAAATAATTTTTCTCTTTCGATACATAATGGTTTAACTAGTCAATTTCTATAGAAAATAATCAAAAGAGTAGAACATATACAAATTACAGGAAAGTTTGATTAGTGCCATAGTAGAACAGTAGTACTTTCTATCAGCAACACTAAGCATTTAAGGCAGAATGTTTCACAACTTGAACATCAACTATTCAAGATTATTCTGATGATGTCATGAAATTTGCTTTTAAGTGGATAGACATGGAGAGTATCATGCTATGTGAAATGAGTCAGAAAGAGAGGGACAGATATAGAAGGACTGCATTCATTTGTGGAGTATAAAATAACATAAAACGAGACCGACACCCAAGGACAGTAGACAGAAGGGTCAGGAAGACTGCTTTATAGTTGGAAGCCTGTCTCTTGAGCGGAGGAGAGAAGGCAGCTGGAACAGAGAAGGGATCACTAAGAAAATGATGGCTGGAGAAATTGGTCAGGAGGGGAGATGTGTGCCGAAAGTAGGTAAAGGACCAACATGATAACCTCTCAGTATCTGTATTGCAAACCATATGCCGTAAAGTAGAGAGAGAGTCTGGGGAATACTGTCTGCCATGGAGGCAGGGGGAGGGTGGGAAAGGAGGGGGCATACTAGGAATATTGGTGGTGGAGAATATGGGTGTTTGATCATTGTGTGACTATAACTCAAACATGAAAGCTTCTAACTATATCTCACGGAAAATTAATAAAATAAAATAAAAAATAAAAAACAAACAACAACAACAACAAAAGACTATTCTCCTGAGGAAATAAGCACTACATTGTGTAAGCTTTGGACTATAAGTAGAAGATGTAATATCTTTAAATTACTTAAAATCAGGGGTAAAATATTTCCCTGTAACTAGAGCCTGCATAATAGAAAACAGACTCTGATCAAGCAAATATTATATATAAATAAATACTTACATATATACATATATGTATATATTATGCAACATATTAATTACATTGAGACTATTTAGCAAATTCAACAGATTATGGATCCAAACAGCATTTTGAATGATTTTACTGATGGTTTACAATATACATATGTTTATTTGTATATTGTATACAATAGTGTATATTGTAATAATATTTATTATTTAAACAACTATTTGTACATAGTTGTTAAAATAATACATATTATTAATAAATAATACTTATACTATTTTATAGTGTATTATATTATACTATATATTATATATTATGTATTATACTATAATATAATTATATTGTAATATAATTAAATATTATAATATAATTATATATTATATTATATATAACATAATATATTATATTATATATTATATGTTATTATATTATATAATTTTATATTGTATTGATTAAAATAATCTAATTAATAAACACTATTTTAAACTTGCAATACAACAAAAATTAATCTCTGAAGCATATATTCTGCTCTTCCTTTATCAAACTTGGAAGGAGTGAAGAAAGCATAAGTTGATGAAAAATGTATATTTACATTTGCAAACCAAATAACTGCTTGCCATTTCCTATGAAGTGTTAAATGAATATTAATAGAAGGTTTGTATATTTTTGTTCATAAAATAATGGGGGCTGAGGAGAGGGATATGCTCTTATAATGGTGCAGTTTCCCTAGTCTTCCTGTGAGATTCCTTATTGCAGGAAACTAGCATATGTCTTAGCAATTCCATAGCTGAATAGAAAAAGATCTTCCAAGAACCCCCCAACCTCAAATATGCTTATTCACAGTCTCTATTATTCTGAAAATGGAGAGAAATATGTTAAATGATATGGTGCCTGTAATTTTATGCAGTCTTAAAAAAGAATGAAAACATCCTTAATTCATACCAAACATTCAAGATTTATGCTAATTGTCTGTTTTAATTACTACTGTGTTCAAATGAGCTTATTTAAAAAACAAAGACACTCTAAGGTAGCTTTAAAACAAGAAATCGTTGTGAAATAGGAATTTTTAGTCAATTTAATGTTATGCATGAAATGATTTTTTTATATAGACTTAATTGTATTGTGACACACAAGTTCTTCAATAAGCCACAGCTTAAAATGGCAGAAACCGTCCCTCAGGGACACATCACTAGCAGATGCAGATTGCCAAGGTCAATTAAACTGATGTAGCTGTGCTGTCATATATGTAGAAGAGAAACCCAGAAGCATATGACAAGTATATTTCTCAGTATTTATAAAAAGATGTCAAGAATGTTATATTTTAGTGCATAAATATAAATTAATTCTCCATAAACCATAAAACAATCCAGTAGAAGTCACGATGAAGGATTATTAGAATTTTTAAGGGCTTAATATGTTACAAAATAATGGAAGGGATTAAAAAATCAACCTTTGTTATAAAATATTATATTGAAAATAGATAAACTCATTTGTGTGCTTGTTTAATTTCACAGAACCTATTATCCAGTAGGACCAAAGTACCATGAAACAAGCAAGCAAACAAACAAAAAGCTGAGGCAATAATCTTGATAATTCATAGCTGAAAGCAAAATCACCACAAAACAAACAAATTCCAATTTTAGAACCAGGATCTCAAAAGTTCTGTTTAACAGAAAGACCTGAAAAAGGAAAAATCAGAATCGGAAAATGTCTTCACCAAGAATACCAAGTCCTGATGTCACGTGGCATGAGCCTTATCTTCCATCTCCGTCTGCCTCTTTCCGTATTTGAATCAATTTGCTATTCAGTTCCTCACACAATGGAGCCCATAGATTCGACCTTCCCTTCTGTAAGCCCTTCAAAAGTTAACCTTGATTCTGTGTCTTCCTGTTCCTCTTGAACTAAAAATATCAACTATAAATTTTCAAGTATATCTCTCAGGTTCTCTCTTCTCATTTTGTATTTTGAACAACTTTGTTTTTCCACATGGTTCTATTTTCTCACTACCATTCCTCTACCTTTAACTAATTCATTAAAATAATGGATGGTGACTGTCTAATTTTTTTATCACTCACATGTTGTTCCAATCACATCTTTAATGAAAATATGGTCCCCCTGCCCTGGTGACCAAAATTTGTGATCATAGACCTCCTCCCTTTTGGGTTTATGTAGCATCAAAAGTTAAATCACATTAATTTTAATTTCCTTCCTAACTTTAAAAATGCTACTCTAACTGGGCTCTCCCTTTTAGTATATACTCGGATCCCTATGCCTTCTTCCTAATATCCAATTGTTTAAATTCCTAGCACCAAAATTCTCTCTAATAAAATGCATAACATTTCTGGGTCTTTCATGTTCTTTCTACAAAAAAAGAGACCTCAAAACTATATTCATTTTTTCACTTTAGCACATCTGCCTGTTAAAAAGATTTAACCTAAATTTTCTGCTATTCCTTCTAAGTACTCTCTCTGCAAACTGAATTCACACCTTCTTCTGGCTCTTATGCCAGTTCTTGTTTGATGAAGTAATCTTGTTTATCCTATCCACTGTGCCCACCATTCATATTTTGTCTACTCTCTTGAAAAGGATACAGAAGCTATCATATGGGAAGCTGCTTATCTTCTAACTGCCCAAACTACAAATCCAGTGGGTTTGTTCACACTCAATTTTCCTTATTATAACAAACAACTCTCACTCTAATTAAAGGTGAATCTCTACTAATTGCAAAAAGAAAGGAGTTCTCTTAACTTGTAGGAATTCTGCTCCTTAAATCAGATGTTACTTCTTCACAATTATTAGCCATCACCTCTAAGGAGATTTTTTCCTTATCTGTACAGTATTTCATTTTTAAATTTTATAGACCTGTAATCCCAAACTTTCAAAGAAACACTCTTGATAACATGCTGATTAGCTTTAAAGATGTTAAACCTAGTGACTTGATGTAATCATCGCTACTTATAAAACAGGACGTGAATGAAAGGTTTAAGTTCACAAAAAATGAAATTTAAGATTGTTCTAAAACTCAGTATCTTACTAGTGGGTATTTCACTTGTCACCCTCTTATGGCAATCTTGATCTTACAAAGTACCCAGAAATGACCAGTCCATTTTTATAAAAGTTCCATATTGTTGGCTTCAATAACATCATCTTTTCCACAGCCCTCTATAATCATTTTTGAATGTTCTTGATTGTTTGTCCCCATTCTCTTTTCTCAAATTAATTAAAAATGTATACTTAAATTACTATCATCTTTTAATTTATTCTCTCCATTACCTCAACTTTCAATTACTTTATTCCACCAATTTACTAAACAGACACTTTCTCCCAGTTATTTTTTATAGCCTAATTCTGAATCCCCACTACGGAGTCAGAAAAACGGTACAAGAGTTAGGATGCATACCTTGCATACAGCCAACCCCAGTTCAAACAACACCAAATGGTCCTCCCAAGCATCATTGGACTGATTCCTGGAGGTTCCCCAAAGCACTGGAGTGGCACAAGTATCTCTTGGTACTCTAGAATGTCTGTGATCCTTGGTTCTTCAGGGTTGAGTAGCACCATATCCCTGAGCCTTGCATCAAACAAATCTCCATCCTACCTGGCTAAGAATTGCTGGGATGGATTCCTAGATTCATTTATTACAGTTTGGGAAGCATCAAACAAAGAACATGAAACATATCACTAAATCATGAAAAGGGACAAAAAAGTCCAGCACCTATTGATCCCTAATCTAAAATGAGGAAGATAGTGAACATTTCAAACACAAATCTTACTTAGAACACCAAATAACTATGTGAGATTCAGTACAGACACAGATAGCAGATTCAGTATGTAGTAATTCCTTTTTCTCTGGCTCTAGGGCTTTTCTTGATACTGGCCTTTGGGGTGAGGGCAAGACAAATCCAGAAACAGCAGCAGTTTCAGAATTCCACTGGTGGGGAGGCCATCCAAGTAACTCCCTCCACTTCTCCCAAACAAAAGCCAATTCTAACTGAAGAGTCCGAAGAGAATTCTGGTCAAGACCAGATTAACAGATAGATTCTTCAGGTCATATCCTTCAACAAAATCCCTCTTCTTCTTTCTGTGACAATAACTGCATCTACTCTCAGCTCACTGGTAACCACATGACTGTAGGTCAGCAAGGGTAGTGCTCCCTTCTCAGTGGGGGATGGAAGCCACAAGAATACTTTGCTTGGTAACACACTTGATTGTGCCCCAGGACTCTGTGGGATTAGGCACTTTATGTGTTCTTTCTCCACAGAGCATAACAGTCTGAGTGTAAGAGGGAACTCAATAAATGATTTCGGTTGCAAACTATGAGTTGTCTCTTCCATTGATTTAGCTGGCCTGTGTGTCCATCAACTGACTAAGATTCATCTAAGTCTTATTTCCACAATTAGAACCTGCCCATTGAAAAAAAAAACCCAGATATTTTCCTTGTCCTTTTAAAAGTGGGGTTCCAGGTGACCAGAGATGTGGCTCAGGTGGCGGTGCACATAAATTGCCTGGGTGAAGACTGGAGCTCTATCCCTCTAGTCCAGGCCTCCTCCAACCCTGCAATGTGTAACTGAGTAACACAGAGCTGCAACCCCCACAACTCGACTCAGTATCACAAGGATCAGCCATAGGCCCCTGGGCACTGCTGGGTATGGTCCCCATAAGTAGTAAATAATTACATACATAGCACAATGGGTAGGGCATTCACTTTGCATGTCACCGACCCAGGTTCAATTCCTCCATCCCTTTCGGAGAGTTCAGCAAGCTACCGAGAGTATCTTGCCTGCAGGGCAGAGCCTGGCAAGCTACCCCTGGCGTATTCAATATGCCAAAATCAGTAACAATAAGTCTCACAATGGAGACGTTACTAGTGCCCGCTCGAGCAAATTGATGAACAACAGGACAACAGTGCTACGGTGCAATCCTGATTTACATACATGTAATAATTGGGAAATAAGAACTAATAAAAAGCTCTTGCATTAACAAACACACTGAGTTGAGAATAAAAGGCACTTAGTCAATTTCTTTATTTAATGACTTGAATTCCCTGCAGCACAATAATGTTAGATTTAAACAGTCATCTAGAATACAGGTAGTTTAAAAGTACAGCATTATTTTTTCCCCTCAATACTCAGGACATGCTAAGGCTTCCCAAGTTAGATACCAAGGATAGCTGTCAATAAAAGCCTGTCACAGGTCCTTTTGTTTTACTTGTAGTCTACAGGGAATTTCTTGTTCCATTCTTAAACTGACCAAGTAACCAATTCAGAATGAAAATTGTTGAAGCACTTCACCTTGATTTGCTTATTTCTCTGCAATAATTCCATCTATTTAAAACTCTAAACTCCTTGAAGATTTGATTTTATTTTATCAGAAAGTCCCTCAAGAAGGTTTGTGTCCTTGAAGAAAATTTAGAGGAATTGTTTTCAAATCCTCTGCTGGATTCCCAAATGCTGCACTTTTATTTGCTTATTCATATTCAAAGATACCACCAACTGAAAACGACAAACTCACTGAAGAAATAGAGCATCCTTAATCTGATCTGGACTATAATCATCATAATTCTATGCATACTGGTTGCTTAATACTTCTTGATCAGTAGATCTTTAGATCTTTCTACTAAAAAAATAGAAAGACCATGGAAATAGTTTATATTTTCTTCACAGGAAAAGAACTTTAAAAACATTTAATGATAACATCAAGTGATATAAGCAACTACAGAAAAGGGTTAAGAAAAATGCTTAATATAAAATTCCCATTTGTTGCATTTAAGGCAGAAATGAAAACAAATAGAAAGCCAGTAGTAAATTGTACTACTTGTGAAAACAATATTATTAAAATATAAGTGAATACTGAAAAATATTTTAATTAACAAAATAAATCAAATGGAAAAGATTCCCTAAATAGAGCTTTAAAAGTAAGTCTATGTGTGTTTGACTGCCATGACTAATTATGTATCCATGTAATGTGTGTTCAATTTGGGCTTATTTAAATAGCAGAAATGCTCATTAGCTGCAGTATATCTGTGAAGCTTCAGTAAACAGTTTAATGGTTTTTATGTTTAACCAATTTCATAAGTTCCTGTAATTTTAGCTTTAGCAGCTCATTAATGTTATTTTTGATATCCATCTTATGACTTTTTTTTGCTTGTCAATCTGCTGTAGGCATACTTTAATGCAAACTTTAAACACACACTAGCGTTCCTTTAGAACAATTTTAGTACATATGTAAATGTGTAGTTCAAAAGTATAGTTTCTTTTTACAGAGCACAAGTTATATTAACATGAAACCAGAATTATCCTTAGAGTTGGCAAAGAGTATTTTAAATATACTTCATAATGACAGTAATGACAAATATTTACTGTGTCCATAAACTTGTGACTGGTTCTGGTCTAGGCATCATATACTTTCTTTCTTTAGCTCCTCATAGAATCAGTAATACTTTCATTTCACCATTGAGAAAACTGAGAGTGGGGTAAAGTATCCAGTTTACAATCTCAGAATTTGAGTCAAATTACTAGCTAGAATTTATCCAGTGGGAAAAACTGGAGCTGAAGTTTCATGATATACTCTTACATCCTGCACTTGGAACTTAGATACAGTCATATAGATAAATAAAGTACATTAAAGAGACAAAAACTCCAAGGTGAAAAAAAATAAACCACCTATTTTTTTATGACATTGAAAACAAGTGCGGAGGAATCATCAGACCTTCATTTGAATAAAGATATTTCTGAGTCATACATGCCACAAAGGGATCATTTCAAGATGATGTTTTAAGCACAAGACAAACATCAAGGTAGGCAACTAGGTTTAGCCATGTAGAGATCAAAAGTTTTGAAAAAATCAAAAAGACATTTGCAAGTAAATGAGAGTAAAAGGCAGAGAAATGAGGACTGAGGAAAAAAAGACTGAGGGGAATAAAAGGACCGTGACAAAGCAGTGATGGTAAAATATTCTTCCTAGGAATCTAATCATTCCTTTATATTCCTGTCACTGTCACAGTAACAATGAGTCTCACAATGGAGAAGTTACTGGTGCCCGCTCGAGCAAAGCAATGAGCGACGGGAAGACAGTGACAGTGACAGGAATCTAATGATTCCAAAGGACAAAATTAAGGCACTAGCTTTATTTTATTAATTTAGAAAATATTTATTGATTATTCTATATTATCACTATAGTAAATCACAGACAAAGCTAATTTTCCTGTGGGATATACACATTAGTGTAGCAAGGATAAAACATAAAAAGTAAAGCGTAAATCGTGAATTGTGTGATAATGAAACATATCCTGAAGATAGTTACATTCAACAGTGTCTGAAGGAAGGTGTTGAGAAGGGGGACAGATGCCTGAGAGTCATAGGGTGGAATGAAAGAACTCAGGGGCTTTTGGATGAAAATGAATTTAATATAAAGAAAAACTGTAAAAATGAGCCTCCTGAGCTAAAAGTGATAGCATACTGGGTAATGTGCTTGTCTTGCATGCAGCTGATCTGGATTCAACTTCGGACACCTCATGTAGTTTTCTGGACATTACCAAGGGTGATCTCTAAGCACAGAACCAGGAGTAAGTACTGAGCCCTACCACATACCAAAACAATCAAATCAAATAAACAGTGCACAAATACTCTGATATAGAGAATGCTATGCAAGGAGAATTGTTGCTGAAGCTATAGATAAACACAGTGAAAAATAGAAGAAAGATTTGAATATGAGTAGGAAGAAGCAAGCAAGGTAAGGGTTTCAAGACCTAAGAATTAGGCAGACATCTGTCTGATAGGGACTTTCTAAACTGACTATAGTAAGAATTTTATCCTAATAAGAGTAGGGAAATGCAGAGTTTGGAACAGTGAAATACTTTACTTTCCATTTGCAAAACATCTCCTGGTACAATCACACAAAAGCAAGGCAAAACCAATCAGGAAGCTATACTTCTCAATGCAAGATAAAGTATCCAGAATTTGGCCATTCCCTCAATGGTAGGAAGACTTCCTGACCCTCAGGATACTTCAAATAAATAATAATTTCATATGCTCTCATCTTTATTGTAAAATTTCTGCAGTAACATTTAGAATAAAGCAATTATTTGATTCACTTCTACCCAACATTCCCACCTCAATGCTTATTCGTCTCTTAAATTCATTTATTCATTAATTCTTCCATCCACTCAGTGAATGCTTAAGTCAGTGCTAGATATTTTTAATTCAAATATAAATAAACTACACTGTAATCTTAATGCCAAAAAACAATCTATAACTTATGATGAATTCAGGAAATAGGAATAAATCAATAGACAAAAAAGAGATACATGTCCATTACATTAAATATTCCCTATATATATGTATGTATATATATATATATATGATCAGGCCATAGGAATCAAAGCACCAGTTTATATTTCTAATGCTCAATAAATTTGGAATAAAATTTAGATACTTTGACCCAACACTAAAAACATTTTGTAATTCAGAAAAATTCTTTCACACCTACTATACTATTTTTCATGTGTATCTTATGATCTGAGCACTGTTGCACTGTCGTCCCGTTGTTCATCATTATGCTCAAGTGGGCACCAGTAACAACTCCATTGTGAGAATTGTTGTTACTGTTTTTGGCATATCGAATACACCACGGGGAGCTTGCCAGGCTCTGCCATGCAGGCAGGATACTCTCGGTAGCTTGCCAGGCTCTCTGAGAGGGATGGAGGAATTGAACCCGGGTCTGCCATGTGCAAGGCAAACACCCTGCCCACTGTGCTATCATTCCATGATATCTTATGATTTAGTGAAAGAAACTGCTTCATGGTATAGATAAATCTATTTACTGTGCTGAAATGTACTTTCCAAGTCTCTCCTTTTATTACTTATCCAGCTACCATATCTAGTATATATGATGTTGCCTATACAAAACGTTCTTTCATCATAAGCTTGGTCATCTTGCAACCCTATATGCTACAGCAGAGTAAACTCTTCTCCTTGAGTCCCTTATAGTTTAATGGCAGTTATATTTATGTGCCTTTTTGTTCCTCTATAAGACTGCAAGATCCTGTACACAAGGATAATCTATCCATTTGTGTATAACCACAGGAATGTAACATAGAATGGTGTATATCCAGTAAACTCAGAAGAATGTAGAGTGGGCTCCACTAAGTGTATAGGGGAACATTTAGAAGGGATATCAAAATTAAATTTGGAACCAGAGACAGTGTGAAGGACACTTGCCTTCACGCAGCCAACTTGTCACATCAGCATTCTCAGTCTGCCATGAGGATTTTTAAGCAGAGAGTCAGGGGTAAACCCTAAGCACTGCCAAGAGTCCAGAACAAAACAAATTTAAAATGAGACACTAGGTTTAAATTCCATCACTGGGGAGAATAGCACTGTAGCACTATCGTCCAGTTGTTCACTGATTTGCTCGAGTGGTCACCAGCAAAGTCTCCATTGTGAGACTTGTTACTGTTTTTGGCATATCAAATACGCCACAGGTAGCGTGCCAGGCTCTGTTTTGCCATGCAGGTGGGATACTCTCGGTAACTTGCTGGACTCTCCGAGAAGGAGGGAGGAATTAAACCCAGGTTCGCTGGGTGCAAGGCAAATGCCCTACCTGCTCTGCTACTTCTTCAGTCCATCAAGGAGAATAGTTAGATTATAATATATGAGACCAGTGTAAAAATATTAGTCATGTGGAAGTTTATTTGGTGACATTGGACAAATATTTGTGAAAGTATTGGGCCACATTCAGTCATATAAATTGTTAACTTTTTTTTTTGAATGTTGATGTTTTTAGAAACATCCTTAGATGTTTCTAAAACATGCACTACAAAATACACTAGTATGGGAAAATTACTATTTAATAAAGTCTTTTGAAAATTCTTTATGACTCTTCATAATATTTCATATTGGAAACAGAGATAAAATGGGGGAAAATATTAACTATAACATTAAAATGCAAAATGTTTGGAAAAGTTTCTTGATTGAATATTAAAGTTAATGTTGACTTCCTTCCCCAGCAATCCCCATATATTTTGGACATCTAATAAATTGCATGCAATGTTATACATGAGTTGGGGAGCATTTACTTTTAGAATTATTACTTATATTAATGCATGCCAATGTCTAATTTAGCCCCCCAAAAAACACTCATTAAACAAATTTATTGGTATTTTGAGATTTGTTGTGTGAATAACTCCTGGCTCTGAGCTCTGGAATCAGTTCTGGAAAGGCCCTGGGGAACATATGTGGTGTCCAGAAATGAAGCCAGGTAGGTTGCATACAAGAAAAGCTCCTTACTTACTGCATTATCTCTTTAGCCCCTACACTGTTAATTTTGAGATTTGATTGAGAAAACACAACTGGAACTTAAAATAACAATATGCAACACAAAAATGCATTTTATTAGAAGTATTATTATTGCTATCATTCTTTTATAACTAAGTTCTACATTCTGAATCTTCATATCATAAAAATTTAGTGTAGTTTTACACTTCAAAGCAATATTCAGTTTCAGAATAAACTTTTAGTATACCATAATCTAATTAGTATTCTGAAGGCAAGAATAATAGACCATGCTCAAAAAAGCTGAAGACATCAATTGCACTCATTATAAGTAGACTAGAATTGATTATGATTTCTGTTCTCTAAAATTACTATTATTTTTCCAGTTTCAGCAATTTCTCCAGCAAACTTGTTACCACTGCTCTACTTCTTGTATGGAATCTTTGTCTTAATAGAAAACTACAGATTTATCCACTGTCTTTCTGTAAGAATGCATATATCAACCACTAGTGAAACCTGGAAAATAAAGATAAGGGAAGACTCTGAACAGAACTATACACTAGGGAAACAACCTCTTCCTATGCAGTTATTAGAGGGAAGTAAAATAATTACAGAAATATCATTCTGTGCCTCAAAAAGATGTCTACAGCAGTTGTAAGTGATGTGATGTTGATTCCAAATCACTCTCAGCACTGTTATCGGTTTGACCTTCCTACTCATCATTTCTACCATTTAAAAATAATTTTAAAAAATCTGTACAAAGATTCCACATATACTTAATATGGTTAGTCTGCTTAAGTGCCAGTACTTACATTCAATTCTGCCACTTTTTTTTTCTTATTTTGCACTTGTTATAATAATAAAACAACTCTTTCATCCACGAAAAAAAGAGGTTTCTGATAATTAGGGCAATATATATTTTTTTGGCTTTTTGGGTCACAGCCAGCAATGCACAGGGGTTACTCCTGTCTCATGCACTCAGGAATTAACTCCTTGTGGTGTTCAGGGGACTATATGGGATGCTGGGAAAAAATCCAGGTCAGCCACATGCAAGGCAAATGCCCTACCCACTGTACTATTGCTCCAGCCCCAATTAGGACAATTTTTTTATTTAATTAATTTATTTATTTTTAATTCGTGAATCACCCTGAGGGCAAATTTACAGATTTATACACTTTTGTGCTTATGCTTCCCTCATACAAAGTTCGGGAACCCATCCCTTCACCAGTGCCCATTCTCCACCACCAGTAAACCCAGCATCCCTCCCACCCTCCCCGATCCCATCTCCCCCCACCCCACCCTGCCACTGTGGCAGGGCATTCCCTTCTGTTCTCTCTCTCTAATTAGCTGTTGTGGTTTGCAATAAAGGTGTTGAGTGGCCACTGTGCTCAGTCTCTAGCCCTCATTCAGCCCGCAACTCCCTTCCCCCACATGGCCTTCGACTACATTATAGTTGGTGATCCCTTTTCTGAGTTGCCCTTTCCCCAGAATGTGAGGCCAGCCTCCAAGCCATGGAGTCAACCTCCTAGTACTTATTTCTACAATTCTTGGGTGTTAGTCTCCCACTCTGTTATTCTATATACCCTAGATGAGTGCAATCTTTCTATGTCTGTCTCTCTCTTTCTGACTAATTTCACTCAGCATGAAACTTTTCATGCCCATCCACTTAAATACAAAATTTGTGACCTCCTTTTTTCTGACAGCTGCATAGTATTCCATTGTATAGATGTACCAAAGTTTCCTCAGCCAGTCATCCGTTCTAGGGCATTCGGGTTTTTTCCAGATACTGGCTATTGTAAATAGTGCTGCGATGAACATACATGTGCAGATGTTGTTTCGATTATACTTTTTTGCCTCTCTGGGATATATTCCCAGCAGTGGTATTGCTGGGTCAAATGGGAGCTCAACCTCTAATTTTTTGAGAGTCGACCATATTGTTTTCCAGAAGGGCTGAACCAGTCGGCATTCCCACCAGCAGTGTACAAGGGTCCCTTTCTCCCCACATCCTCTCCAACAGTGGTTGCTTTTGTTCTTTTGGATGTGTGCTAGTCTCTGTGGTGTGAGGTGGTATCTCGTGGTTGTTTTGATCTGCATCTCTCTGATGATTAGTGATGTAGAGCACTTTTTCATGTGCCTTTTGGCCATTCGTATTTCTTCCTTAGTAAAGTTTCTGTTCATTTCTTTGCCCCATTTTTTGATGGGGTTGGATGTTTTCTTCTTGTAGAGTTCAACCAATGCTTTATATACCATTGATATCAACCCCTTATCTGCTGGGTATTGTGTAAATATCCTTTCCCATTCTGTGGATAGTCTTTGGATTCTGGTCACTGTATCTTTTGCGGTGCAGAAGCTTTTTAGTTTAATGTAGTCCCATTTGTTGATCTCTGTTTTTACTAGATTGCTTAGTTCTGTGTCACCTTTGAAGATACCTTTATCTTCAATATCGTGGAGGGTTTTGCCGACCTTGTCTTCAATGTACCTTATGGTTTGTGGTCGAATGTTGAGGTCTTTAATCCATTTTGATCTGACTTTTGTGCATGGTGTCAGGTCAAGGTCTAAGCCCATTTTTTTGCATGTTGTTGTCCAGTTGTTCCAGCACCATTTGTTAGAGAGGCTTTCCTTGCTCCACTTCACATCTCTTGCTCCCTTATCAAAGATTAGATGATCATACATTTGGGGTTGTGTGTAGGGATATTCCACCCTGTTCCATTGGTCTACGGCTCTGCCTTTGTTCCAGTACCATGCTGTTTTCCAATTAGGACAATTTTTAACTTGTGCAGTTTCTCAGAATATTCCTTGCCCAATAGATGAAATAAGGCAATATGCAGGTAAACTGAAAAGTCCACATTAACATCATTAGATCAAACAAATACAAAGTGCACATAAGTGCTTTATTTTTCAGACACTGTAAGATGAAGTTGTTGCATAAGGTATCACATGCATTACTAATAAAGGAAACGTAGAAAATTATGAAAGAAAATATTTCTTTATGTCACATTCTCAAGATATTTACCATATGAAAAGAAGATAATAAGCTTGTCATAATATGGTAGATGATATTTTCTGAAGTTCAAGAAGAAACACCAGATAGATTCTATTTTATCACTTTAAAGAACTTGCTATGTGTATCATAAGCTACTAAGCAAACTGAGTTAGGGGAGAGACAAATGTAAGAAATCTCCTTATGGTGGATTATCAATGTACAGGAAAATATGAAATTGGTAAATAGGTAAATTCAAATGAAACCTAATTCAAATCTGTGGATAGAGCTGAGAGCAAGGTAAGGAATGTGTGGGGACAGGAAAAGGTACCTAAGAGGGTGGAGGGATATTGGTTCTCTGGTGGTGGGTGTGGTACACAAACATTGCAAGCCTCAGAATATTAATATGATTAATATAATACCTCAATAAAAGAAAATAAAGAGAATAAATAGCCTACTATGGCTATCACATATCAACACTATCAGTTAATGACTGATATTGTTTTAGATATTATATTATGGCAGTGAAAAAACAAATTTGATGTAATCCTGGCTCATGCACTCAGGAATTATCTCTGGCAGTGCTCAGGGGACCGTATGGGATGATGGGAATAGAACCTGGGTTGGTCGCATGCAAGGCAAACGCCCTACCTGCTGCGCTATCGCTCCAGCCCCAGAAGTGTACTTTTGTGTACCACATTCTCTCTAAGTAGAAAATGCCTATTCAAGCTTTAAAACCCAATCAAAATGCAATCTAAAATTAGTAAATTACATCATAATGTCTTTACACACTTGCTTATTCTATTGACCCATGAGCACCTGAAGAGCAGAAGCTCTCCTTCGGCCATGTAAAGATGTATGCAGTGCATTATAAAAAACAAAACAGTCCACGATAGGTATCATAAAATAAGAGGTACAAATTTAGAAATAAAATGGGAACCCAAACCTTTACTTATTAACGATAAGAACACACATGATATAAGTAGGCTGATGACAATTTTCTAAAGGCAGGATTTTATGTATTTATATCGCTCTTTTAAGTGACTGAAAAATGACTACTTAATCTAACAGTGTGGTGTTAAGCGAGTTGCATAATTTCTCTGTGGCTCCCTCCCTCCCACCCACATTCCACCTGGAAACTCCTACACATCACTCAGATTTCAAGTTACAGCCCACTTCCTCTGGGAAGCTTCTCTGAATTCTTAGATTGTGCTCTGTATTTCCAGAGGACTGTAATCTCACAGAACAATTGATTGAAGCCAAGAGTTTCTCCTGTTAAACTGCATCCCTGAAGGCACTGTTTGGATGTTCTTCTTCATTGCTTTATATCCCAGAATTTAGATCATTGCCTAAAATAGCAGAAATTATTAGTGGTGGGTGGAGGCGGGAAGAGACTGCAAAAATAAGAAATAGAGGCCTTGGGGCACTGTGGTGCTGTTGAGGTGTGGTGACTTCACTACCAACATTAAAGGTCATATTATAGTAAAGATATTAATTTAAAAATAATCAATTTTGAAAGAAAAAAAGATAATTTTTAGCCAGGAAATAGCTTAGTATAAAGCACATGCTTATTGCATGCCAACACACACACACACACACACACACACACACACACACACACACACACACACACACCCTCAACCCTCAAAAGCATGCATAAGCACGCACAATTAAGTATTATTATGGGGCACATCACATATTTCATCTACTGCTCACATTAAAACATTTTCACTAGATTTATTCATCATCCAAAAAATTGAGGTAGACACATTTGGAAAATTCCTGAATGTCTGCATTAACAGGGCCTCAGAGAGGCATTTCCAGCTTATCAATTTAGTTCTGATTTAGGCCCAAACAAGACAAATTAACCCATGGTCAGAACCTTTTCTCTGTATGGGAGCAAGTGAATTAAAGCTACCCTTGAAGCAATTATTGACAGAATCTTTGATTTACCCCATGAGGCTTTTAAAAACTTTACTATGTTCTTCTAAAAAAGAGGAACTGGTAAGTGATTTTAAACTTCACCCCTTCCCCCAAAAAACATTTCTCAGGAACTAATTGCAATTAACTGTACCAAGAGGCTGGGTTTTTGAAAGATACATTAAAGATTCAGAAAACCTAGGCTTTGTATTATCTTGTTATCTCCAGTGCAATGGCCAGACTGAAAAATTAACAATGCGGCAGAAGTAAATTACATAAATTTCTTTCCTAGAAAAAGGTTATGTATTCCCTTAATCTTGAAAAGTCACCTTGTCATTTGCTTTCCCGAGAAATGTCATATATAATTATACTGAATTAGTTTTACTCTTGCCATTTATCCTAACATAGTTCTTAAACTTAGTTAACAGCCTCCAATGATTTTTACATTTTTAAAAACACAAACTCAATGTCTTCAAAATTGCTTTTCTTTTTATTTCTTAAGATATAATTCAACAATCATTTTGGATTAAATAAAACAAAATGGTTGAGCAGATATCACCATGTTCAGAGGAAAATATTAAATTATTTATAAATCATTTGTTCTTTTAAATATCTTTGAGGGGATATTCAGGTGGAACGGTTGACTAAAAATTAGTTGAGAGAAAATTTCTTTTAATGCTATATCTGGATTGATACTCAAACATTTTTAATTATATAAAACAGCTACAAACTATCATGATGCGATGATATTTTCGCAAATAAAAATTCCACATACATCAGACATTTTCACACTTCAAAATGATAAATGCAGGCCAGAACAACTGTACCGCGAATAGGCATTTGCCATGCGTGCAGCCAACCTAGGTTCATTCCCAGCATCTCATATGGTCACCTGAGCACCACAAGGAGAAATTCGTAAGTGCAGAGCCAAGAGTAACCCGTGAGCATCTCCAGGTGTGACCCAAATAAACAACAACAAGCTCTACATGTAAGAATATCTGCTTTGCTGATTTATAATCATGTAGTTTCAAAGATCCTCATGGAATTCTACCTTTGAAATGCTTTTATTTCTAGCAATAGTCAAATCATCCTAATGATGAAATATAACTCAATTTACTCATGAAAGTTAGTAATAATTTATTATGCTTTAATAATTAAATATTATACAAGGATAGTATGTCTAAAATGTAAGAGGCACTAATGTGTAACATATTTTGATAGGTACCTAACATCTACATTTTAAAATGGATTTGCTTTTTAACTCTATAAAGTAGGTTCTGTGACTGTCCCACGTAAAGAAATAGGCCTCTGGAGTGCAAAAAGACAGTTTTCCATCTGGGCTGAGTCCTGTTATGAGTTACTTTGGCACTAAAACTCAGGCTACTACAAAAATCATTCAATTATAAAGAATACAAAAGTTTATGCAAAAGCAGGGAGAATTTCCACAGGCCTCTCTGAAAATAAACAATGACTAAGTATACTGAGATCAATATATTAATAGAGAATTCTTAAAATAAAGAACACATAAATATGAATATAGTGTACATCTAGTATAGGTATTTTAATAGGTTGGCTAATATTGGAAAGTTAACTCATACAAAAATATAGACTTTCCTCTTGGGGCTTACAATTTTATGTTAATTTACAACAGACTATTTTTTTCAGAATTCAGTAAAAGGTTTTATTTAAAAGAATTCAGGAGGGAAAGGGCGGAAGCCTCCCATTTGAGAGACGTTCTCCTAAGCAGTATTCCTACAACAGGTTCTGCAAGATGACAGAACATAACTCTTCTCCGAGTGGCCATTTCAAAATATTGGGAGGATGACTGAGGTACCATGTATGGAAGAGGTACAGAGCTCCAGCATGAGCTACTGTGTCTTCCAATGGTTCTCTAAAAGCGTAGTCAGGGTACAGATACATATTATGGTATTAAGAACACCTAGGATAGTGAGGACAGGGACACCAGTGATTACCCCAGTTGGAAAATATCACTTTGGGGGAAGCGAAAATGGTACTAGATTCTCCTTACTAATTCAAAATTTTAAAAAATGCACACTTTCAGGACTAGTAGTTTATATCCAGACAGAAAAAGAAAAAAAATAGGTTCTTAAATAAGGAATAAATTAAAAGTCTTACCATTCACTATGTCCAACAAAAATCAAGAGAGATAAATTTTTTTATTAGTTTATTTTTAATTAGAGAGTCATCGTGAGGGTACAGTTACAGATCCATACATCTTTGTGCTCATGCTTCCCCCATACAAAGTTCAATAACCCATCCCTTCACCAGTACCCATTCTCCACCACCCGTAAACCCAACATCCCTCCCCCCCTTAAATTTAATAAACTTTGACACTGGTATTTAGCCAAGATTTCCTATGTTGTAAAATATATACCTTAAAGGAAATCTTGGCTAAATACCAGTGTCAAAATTAATTTATCTCTCCTGATTTTTGTTGGACAAAATGAATGGTAAAACTTTTTATTTCTTCCTTATTTAAGAACTTATTTTTTGCCTATAAGTGGATCAACATGGAAAGTATCATGCTAAGTGAAATGAGTCAGAAAGAGAGAGACAGACATAGAAAGATTGCACTCACCTGTGGAATATAAAATAATAGAGTAGGAGACTAACACCCAAGAATAGTAGAAATAAGTACCAGGAGATTGGCTCCATGGATTGGAAACTATTCCATGGGCTCTGAACATTGTTTTAGAATAAAGAACTAGTCACTTCTGATGAGAAAAAAAAAAGTGTTTCTTAACTTTTCTCCCTGTCCTTATTCTCTCACTCCCTATCTAACCTTTATTTCATGAATTTGTTAATAGTTACAGGACAACACAAAATATTTAACATTGCATTGGTTTTGTACTTTGTGCTTTTCAGAAACTGGCTTATTCATCCAAGACAGTACTTATCAAAGTGGATATTAGAAGTTGGGGGTTACAGGAGGTTTGCTCTATGACTTGGAAGCCGGCCTCACATGCTGGGGGAAAAGGCAGCTCAAATAGAGAAGGGGACACCAAGTAAAATGTGGTTGGAGATCCCAAGCGGGAAGGGAGATGTGTGCTAAAAGTAGACTAGAGACTGAACACGATGGCCACTCAATACCCCTATTGCAAACCACAACACCCAAAAGGAGAGAGAACAGAATGGAATACCCTGACACAGAGGCGGGATGGGGTGTGTGGGGGGACAGGATTGGAGTGTGGGAGGGATACTGGGTTCATTGATAGTGGAGAATGCGTACTGGTGGAGGGATGGGTTCTCGAACATTGTATGAGGGAAACACAAGCACGAAAATGTGTAAATTTGTAACTGTACCCTCATAGTGATTCACAAATTAAAAACAAATAAAATAAATATATATATACCTTAATGGTGAATAAATGTTCATAAATTTCCAAAATCCAATTTTAAATAAAATCATTCAAGTACTTCACTTTATTAAATTGAAGACATATTTGTAGAGTACCCAATATGACACTGTCTATGCTTAATTTACTGGTATCTTTTAAATAAGTTTAGAATGATACATCTAAATTAAATGTCTTTTAGAATCTTACACAAAGGGAACAAACAAGAATTTTTAAAAGGTGGAACAATTTTAAGGATTTCATAAAAATATGTCAAATAAGGGTAAGCAAAATTATAAACTGACCACACAATAAAATTATAAGGTGCACAGCACACTTTAAATTTTTGACAATAGTCAACAAAAGTTCAATTAAATTGTGTTTATAAGTTCATATATATACACATATATACATGCATATATATAAATATGCAGCTCATTGAAAGGGATGCAAAATGTGTCATCTTTTGTTCCCAATTTCTAATGTCTCAAAAATTATGCAAAATTTAAATCTACAATAATTATTAAAGCAGCAATAAAACAGAGGGCAACCATATCCAAAAAAATAATGTGATTTTTTTGTATAAACTTGATGCTCTTATCTTTTCTATAAGCTGCTGTAGCATTGACTAATTTTAATGGGAAATATTACACAGATGTAATTGGGATCTATTACAGTTAGAGGCCCTTTATACCCTCCTTTGTGAAACACACAAAGTAAGGGATTTAGGAAAGAAAATTCAGTCTAAGGTTTGGGAGACAGCTCATAGGACTGGATTATAAATCCTCTACGCAGGAGTTCCTGAGATCTATGTGAAGTAGTGCAGGGTCCTGACCCTGTGAGCTTCACTGGGCACCTCCCAGACCCCAGCACTGCCTGGATCCTTCTGCACTGCACAGCAGGTTCAAACATGGCTCTGGCTACACAGCCAGGCCCAGAATTATCACTGGGAGAGGCCCCCCAGCTCACTGCCGTTCCTCTTTCACCCCCAAAGCCATGAGAGGCTGTACAAGTGATAAAAGGACAGAAAATATCACTTTAATGTCATGGGGTCAGAAAGATAGTATTGGGACTGAGGTAACTTGTTGACCCGTGTTCAATTCCGAAACTACCTGTTCCCTTAGCATTGCTCAATGCACCATCTCTGGATGGCTCAGAAAATTCCTGGTGACAAAAGACCCAAGCAACACCACAGTTTTTAGCTGGAAGACTGACAGATTAGAGGGGTCCCTCCCCAACCTCCTGAGAACCTCTTGTGAGCACTTCTATCACCCCCACGCCCTCACTCACAGACATAGAACCCTGCACTATGTAAACATTCCTTCAGATTTCTGAATTCAGGTTGCCTTTACAAATACATATCACTGACATATCTGAGATGTTCCAAGTATTTTCCTTTAAAACACTATATTTAGAAAATGCTGAGATTATAACTTGCCACTATACTTTACATGAACCATGTCAAATATATTTCATTCCTTGAACTCCATAACATCTATTTATATAATAAATTCATCAATATCTCATCTGAATTACCATTAAGGAAACCTATGGTAGATACTGGGAGGAATAATTCAACAGGGAAGAGTAGAAAATAAAGTTTAATAGATAGAACATATAAAGTCATTTGGTAGAGTTTTCCAGTGTTAAAGAAAATGAACAGAATCCTAAATTCAGGGTAACACCGGTGAATTTAAAGAAAAGAGAAGATGGAATTGTAAATTTAAATCAGTAAGAATGTTCTGAGAGAACTTTGGCACCATTTGTTTGTCTGGTTTTGGGCCACACCCAGCAGTGCTCGAGGCTCACTCTGGACCCTGAAATCAAGAATTACTCCTGGTGGTGCTTGAGGGACCATATGGTATGGCTAGGGATTGAACCCAGGCTGGCCACATGCAAAGCAAACACCCTGTCCACTGTACTATCATTCCAGCCCCTGAACCATTTTTAATGGTATCATATCTGAGAATAAATCTAACTTAGACCTGCTAAGATGACTTTTTCTCAAAAGTATTATTCTTCAGTGCATGAAACAATTATTTTTCATATAGGTCTGTCTTCGACGTTCTCAAAAATAGTAAGTACACTAAATACCTCTTCATGTTTGTAACTCCCTCAAATCCTCTTTAATCTGGCATTCAATCCTCAGTAACTATGACTTGTGCATAGAATAAAATTTCTTCTCAGAAAGAAAGGCAGACAAAAGAGATTTAAGCCATTTTACACAGAAATGAAAGAGTGTGTATGGTAGAATTCCAGCCATTAGCACACAGAAGTCCCTTCAGCATCTTTCACATGAAGGCATGCATATGTAAATAAATTATTAAATATATGGAGTAATAAGGTCACTGAAGGGATGTAGCACTGTAGCACTATCATCCCGTTGTTCATTGATTTCCTTGAGTGAGACCCAGTAACATCTCCAATGTGAGACTTGTTTCTGTTTTTGGCATATAGAATATGCCACGGGTAGCTTGCCAGGCTCTGCCATGTGGGTGGGATACTCTCTGTATCTTGCCAGGCTCTCCTAGAGGGACGGAGGATTTGAACCAGGGTCGGCCTCGTGCAAGGCAAATGCCCTACCCGCTGTGCTATCTCTCCAGTCCAACTGAAGGGATAAATATAATAAAACTGAATTTGGGGAAGGTCTTATCAAAAAGAAATAAGGCAAAGGAAGAAGCACCGAAAATGACAGATTTGCAAGGAACATTAAAAGAAAAAAAGCAAGAAAAATAAGATGTATTAGTTTCATTTCAAAAACAATTTCATATGCTTTCATTTTAGCAATCCTGAGAAATTGGAAGAATAATATTTTTGTGCTATTTTCTTTTAATAGTTTAGTGAGCTGGAGATCAGAAAGGTTAACTGACTTGGTAGAGAATGTTTTAAAAAGAAAGAAATGTTTAACATTGCGAATGCACAAAATATTAAATGGAATAAACATGTCACTGAGTTTGACATGCAGTTCATTGGACACTGGACCTACTGAAGTTGGGGAGGAAATAGAGGGTTGCCAAGACAGCTAACTGTGAAAAGAGGTACTAGAGAAAGAATGCATAGAATCAGATATGTGATTATCACAGATGTATCACATAGAAATTGCGTAACATTCATGCTAAGATTAGAAAAGATTTAGGGTAAAAGAGAGAAATCGTGATACCTTCTTTTTACCAAAACAGACACCCTGAATTCTGCAGTGATTTTAAAAACTTATGTTCATCAAAAATTTAAGGTTGACATGCACAAAAGTCAGATCAAAATGGATTAAAGACCTCAACATTAGACCACAAACCATAAGGTACATTGAAGACAAGGTCGGCAAAACCCTCCACGATATTGAAGATAAAGGTATCTTCAAAGGTGACACGGAACTAAGCAATCTAATAAAAACAGAGATCAACAAATGGGACTACATTAAACTCAAAAGCTTCTGCACCGCAAAAGATACAGTGACCAGAATACAAAGGCTATCCACAGAATGGGAAAGGATATTTACACAATACCCATCAGATAAGGGGTTGATATCAATGGTATATAAAGCACTGGTTGAAATCTACAAGAAGAAAACATCCAACCCCATCAAAAAATGGGGTGAAGAAATGAACAGAAACTTTACCAAGGAAGAAATACGAATGGCCAAAAGGCACATGAAAAAGTGCTCTACATCACTAATCATCAGAGAGATGCAGATCAAAACAACCACGAGATACCACCTCACACCACAGAGACTAGCACACATCCAAAAGAACAAAAGCAACCACTGTTGGAGAGGATGTGGGGAGAAAGGGACCCTTGTACACTGCTGGTGGGAATGCCGACTGGTTCAGCCCTTCTGGAAAACAATATGGACGATTCTCAAAAAATTAGAAATTGAGCTCCCATTTGACCCAGCAATACCACTGCTGGGAATATATCCCAGAGAGGCAAAAAAGTATAATCGAAATGGCATCTGCACATGTATGTTCATCACAGCACTGTTTACAATAGCCAGAATCTGGAAAAAACCCGAATGCCCTAGAATGGATGACTGGTTGAGGAAACTTTGGTACATCTATACAATGGAATACAATGCAGCTGTTAGAAAAAAGGAGGTCATGAATTTTTTATTTATGTGGATTGGCATGAAAAGTTTCATGCTGAGTGAAATGATTCAGAAAGAGAGAGACAGACATAGAAAGATTGCACTCATCTATGGTATATAGAATAACAGAGTGGGAGACTAACACCCAAGAATTGTAGAAACAAGTACCAAGAGGTTGACTCCATGGCTTGGAGGCTTGCCTCACATTTTGGGGAAAGGGCAACTTAGAGGAGGGATAACCAACTATAATGTAGTCGAAGGCCATGCAGGGGGAAGGGAGTTGTGGGCTGAATGAGGGCTAGAGACTGAGCACAGTGGCCACTCAACACCTTTATTGCAAACCACAACAGCTAATTAGAGGGAGAGAACAGAAGGGAATGCCCTGCCACAGTGACAGGGTGGGGTGGGGGGAGATGGGATTGGGGAGGATGGGAGGGATGCTGGGTTTACTGGTGGTGGAGTATGGGCACTGGTGAAGGGATGGGTTCCCGAACTTTGTATGAGGGAAGCATAAGCACAAATGTGTATAAATCCGTAACTGTACCCTCATGGTGATTCATTAATTAAAAATAAATTTATTATAAAAAATTTGAAAATTCTGGGACTGTAACAAAAGTACAGCAGGTAAAACACTTGTCTTACACACAATAAACCTGGATGCAATTCTTGGCATCCCTGCAGTCCTCTGGACCCCACCAGAAGAGATTCCTGAGTGCAGAACCAGGGAGAAGACCTGAACACTGCTGGGTCTGAGTACCCCAAAGTTTAAAAGGACATAACACAAAGTTCTCACTCAGTTTCCCTCCCTGAGTGTGTATACACATGTCTGTGATGGGGGGGTGGGGCAGGGAAGTAGGTGGGCGGACTCCACCTCTGCACTGACTCCTTGGTAAAGTACCAGGGACAGTGATATATATTAAGTTATAAGAAACAGAAGAATCCTGTAACTATGACATGGAAAATATACAGAATCGCTGAAAAGATATTGAATAAAGAGCACATCATTTGTTATTTATTGGAGAGTTTCAAAGAAATTATAATGAATAAACCCAGAAATGGATCATGAAGAAGTAAACTAGAATGTACTTTCTTCAAAAACATCACATTATATGGAATTTCTATGGAATATCAGTACTTAAATTATGTTTTTTTAAGCTGTACTCACTGCAGACTCTTTCATCTACTTATAGATCTGTGTTACATTTCAAAACTTTAAAACATGTTTGATGGCACATATTTAAATAAAATTATGAAACGGCATTAAAAAAAATTTAAGGTTGATTATTTGAAGATGCTAAAAATCATTTAAAAAATTATATTGATCAATTTCTTACAAATACAAAACTTCTCTATCCTTTTTTAAATGTTTTTAATCTATGTAATATAAATATTCTGATGGCAGTAGAAAATAAGTATAACATGCCAGTTCTTTGATTACGCCTCTTACTTACAGTAGCTTCTAATTGGAAATATAGAAGGGCCTATATGAACAGCTAATTCTATCTAAGGATCATTTTCCAGGCAGTTTATTATTTCAATTCTTGCTTATGAGAAGGAACAAAATAGAGTATCTTCAAAATTTTTAACTTCCTATGGTGCAGTACATGAGAAGAACTGAAATACATTAATTATAAAATTAAAAAAAAAACAAAGACAATTTTATTCTAATTGGTATTTTAAAAGCTAAGTAATAACTTTTTAATACATATTAGAATTACTTAAATATATATATAGGATGTAAAAGCAGTTTTATATGATATTCAAAGTCATAATTTATGCCTTTTTCAATAGGCATATTTATATGATATTTATATGATATTCAAAGTCATAATTTATGCCTTTTTCAATAGGAAAATAGATTCTTTTCTAAATATTACATTTGTTACTAGTGGAATATAGAACTAGGTGGGAAACTAAACTATTTTTCATATGGGTCAACCACAGAATTATTAAGTATTATTCAACTTTTTACTCAGTTACCCAACTGTTCACTCTGTTTGAGGTGATATGCAGAGTAGGAAGAACAATATTTTTATATTAATAGAATGAAATTTATACATATTCACTTTTTCTTTCTGAAATTAGTTAATGAATTAACAAAACATACTGTGACTGTGTCTACATGTTACATACACAATTAGATGAAAAGTGACAAATTCAGGCCATCATCCAGCTATTTGAAAACATTTATCTTGATGACATTAAACATCTGGACGCTTCCAAATACCAAGATGTTTGATGTCCTGCAGATAAAACATCTTGATGACTGGCTGTCTGTATTTTTTTTCAAACTTATCTGTTGCATAAAAATACACATTTGCATGCATATATCTCTTCTTATTTCAGACAAAAAAAATACAACTGTAACATGGACAGAGTTTCTTGTGCACACGCCTGTCTTCCCCAGGGCCCCTCAGAGGGGATGGGCTCCAGCTTCCCTCCCCACCCTGAGCAGAGCTCCGAATCCAGGTGTGTGTAATCCCATCAACAGCCAACATCCAGAGACTTAAAAGCAAGCTCCCAGAAGCGATATCTTATAGCCTACTTCTCCCTCTGGAAGAAACTGGCAATCTTCTGAGAGTTTCCTGCCCACATGGGACAGCCTTGCAAGCTTCCCATTGTGTATTCATATGCTAAATCCAGTAAAGCTGGATCTCATTCCCCTGACCCAGAAAGAGCCTCCAGTGCGACATCCTTGGGAGGGCTGAGTAGAGATAGACATCTAAGATCTCAGGGAAAGGACAAAATGAGAGGTTACTGAGCTGGCCCTAGAAATCGGTGATTAATGGGATTTCGTGATTCGTGATCATGGACAGAGTAGAAAGTCATGGAGAGCAACTATCAGGTTTTGGTTTCTTTGAGTACTAAACTTAATAATTTCTGACCTAGAGAGTTGTTTTTTCCTACATTTTAGTAAGTAAGAATTAATTATAACATCTAGTGTGCTGAACCAAAAAAAGGATTTAGAGAATGAAAACACAGCATTATCTAGCTGTCACCTGCAGTGGACCACAGTTACACTATTTGTGGAGGAACATAATACAATATAGTGTCCACTGATGGACTTGTTCAGTAGAAATTCAATGAAATATTTTTTTCTCTTTTAAAGGATTTTTTTGTCTTTTTTAATATGTCTATTTATACTATGTAGATTAAATAGCATGGGTTCCAAATATCTAATAGGATAATTGTGATGTCTATAATCATGGCTTGGCATGAAGACAGAAGCAAACATGAATTCTATTTGCCTACTCATTAGACCTAAATTTGTCTCAATCACTGAAGATGAGCTGTTTCAACTTCTCTGTCACATTTGTTATTTGTAGGTCTTATTAAAGAAAAAGTTCTCATGAAGGAAACAAGGTATTACAAAAGAGAACATGTGTTTTGATTATTCAGTTTAAAAGAAAGATTAATGTTCCTTTCAATTTTCATCACTTTATAAAAGTAATTCTATATAATTATTAAATATCACTTCCACACCTTTGAATCAAGACTGCTTGAATCCCATACCAATGAATGCCTCCATGAAAAACAATTTATTGAAAGTCACAAACTATGATGGCCCTAACAGATGATCATACAACACACTTCAGCTCCTGAGCACTCTTACCTTTAGGATCACTCAGAATGGAACCAAAAGCACTGATGACCACATCCGCTTTCAGATGTACTATTTGATCTTCATCTTCTTTCCAGTTTCCAGTTTCATCTTGCTCGGTACGAACAAACTGCATACCAACAATTCTCCCACCTTTAACTATAACCTTGCGTGGGGATAAGAAAGGCAAAAATTCGCACTTTTCTTCCTTGGCTAGCTCCATCTAAAATAAAAAAGAGAAAATCCTTGAAAATGTTTCACCTTCATTTGATACATGGTTTTAAATTTAATTATACATGCTCAAGCTTAAAACAACCTGAAGTCTTTGTTTTACTTTCAACAGAATTGAGATTCAGGTATTTATATTTCATAAGCCGCTACGTCTGAGCTGGAGCGATAGCAAGTGGGTAGGGTGTTTGCCTTGCACGCTGCCGACCTGATTCAATTCCTCCATCCCTCTTGGAGAGCCTGGCAAGCTACCGAGAGTATCCCACCCACATGGCAGAGCCTGGCAAGCTATCCATGGCGTATTCGATATACCAAAAACAGTAACAAATAGTCTCACAATTGAGATGTTACTGGTGCCTGCTCGAGTATAAGGTGAGATTAAATCTTATTCTTTTCCTTCTCTGTGGAAAACATGTAGATTCTCACTAGGAGTGTGTGCTTTGCATACTGAAGCCCTAGATTTGATTCCCAGTACCATATGATTCCCAGCCATCACTGGGAGTGATCCTGAGCACAGTGCCAGGGGTACCCAAACGAATTACCTTTTAAACGACAAAATAAAATGAAACTTGAACAGGGATGTGTGTGCAATTGGTCTGGACAGTATGCTTTGCATATATGAGCTCCAGGTATGATTCCTAGCACCATATGGATGCCCCCCCCACACCCTCCGTTCCCCACCCCCCACCTCCTAAGCACTGATCTTCAGAGCACTTCTGGATGTGGCTCAGAAACTTAAAATAACACACACTGTATGTGTCTAATCACTGAATTCCAGTTCCACAGGAAAATCACTGAGTGATGCTCTACTGCAAATTCACCAGGGACATTTTATAAACCTCTGTCTTAGATCACAAGCCACTATCTCCACATTTAGGATGAACTATACCATGTGTCTCATAAGTTTGCTTTTTTCCTCAGCCCAAAGAGCACATACACATTACATGCATGGCATTAAGGGAAAAAAATAAACACCGGTTATTATTACATTGGTTATGGAGAGCATCCAGCCCGCACGGCAAAGCCTGGCATATTCGATATGCCAAAAACAGTAACAACAAGTCTCATGATAGAAATGCTACTGGTGCCTGCTCTAGCAAATTAATGAACAATGGGACAACAATGCTCTTATTACATATTGGAATGAAGCTATTCAGTCTAAATATTATTAAGCATTTTTAAAAATATTGCCTTAAAATTCAAAATTAGATCATACACATTGCATAGTAGTTCCCATTTTGTTATAAAATCAAGAGATTGAAAATCTCAAAAACAATAGAACTGTGAAGTACAGTGCGTAGAGGTATTATAAAATAGTGGATCTAAAATGACTCTGTTCAAAGGGGTTAATTAGAAGTCAGTGGAATTGAATAAAGTTTCAAACCTATTCCTAGTATTTATTAGAGACAGTCCCTAAATCTCTTTGGTGTCATGTTTTTTATATATAAGATGCAGATAATAGAGATATGGTATTAACAGGGATTAACAGGGATTAATAGGGATATGGTATGTTTTATTTAAGGGATCTCACACATATAAAATGCCTAAAGCAGAACCTAATAGTGAAAAAAGGTACAAGTACATTCTATTTTTATTTATACTTGTAATACTCTGAATATACTTCTCCACCTTCCATCATTCTTTAAATAATTCATTAACATTGACTACAACATGAGGGTTCCAATGAAAAGCTATCCAAAAAGAAAAGGTTAAAAAGGAGGGGACAAAGGTGATTAACAGACACCTCTTTAATTCATACAAAATAAAAATGCTTGCTTTCTGAAAGATATACTACTCCCTGAATAATTCAAATTACAGAATAAATATGGTTTCAGTATGTAAGATGTTTCTGTATCTTTTTTTCACATTTCTATTACATAGTATCTTATAACTCATCAGTATAAACTACTTTACTGTGTTTCAAAAATGTCAGGTGATGCTAAATTTTAATGATAATGCCAAACTTGACTGAAAAACAATGCCAAATGTTTATAGTTTGAATAAATCAGTACATGTTGCATATTTACAGTCCTACTACTTTCTGTGAATGTCAAAAATAAAATGTTAAACTATATTGCACATATTAAGATCATGTTGCAGACTAAGTTAGAACTTGTTATTTTCATTCTCCTTTTATTTTTTTAATAATAGAGAGTAACTGTCACTAAATGTAGACAGCTTCAGACTTTGTGGACATTGTGTGATTAAATTTAAAAATTAGAAATTGTACACAAAATTTTACAAAGTTGTTAATACAAGGATTATCAATAATTTCACATCTAAGCAAGTCTGTTTTAAGAGTCTGTTTTAATTATGTTATGGTTAGCATAAGTTTGACTTTTGAGGGACTAAAATAAGTATAATTATGAACAGGAGCAGACTAAACTCGGGCTATATCCTCAGCTCTGAGACATTGTTGTGATTCATACACATTAGAGATTTTAAGTTAAAAATAGTGTTCATGTACATTACGGTAAATTGGAAACAATGAGCACGTCTCTACAGAAATAATTCTGAATTATAGATTGCAAAATTTTAGAATTTTTTTTTTACTCTACAAAATATTAGACAGGCTTAGGTCACAATGTTTCTTGCTACTTTGGATCTTTAGCTAGATTTTCTTCCTTATATAAGATGGAAATAACCAACACTTATTGGATAGTTTTTTTAACAAGTATATTTGAACAAGTATATTTGCTTGCAAAGTTTGGATATTATATTGGAAGAGAGTACGTAAATGATAAGTCCTAGTATAAAAAATTAAGAAGTAAAAAAAATTAAAATACATGGTAAATGATATCATGTTAATTAAAATGTTTTCTCCCCTCTATTTTTATAAACATTATATCATACTGTATTTCTCTAAAATTATCATATTTAAATATTAATTTAAATATGACTTATTTCCATTTAACTATTTTAATTCTGATAGAAGCTATATATTAGGACACCACTCATCATTATTCTTTCAAGCATTTAATTTCAATATTTTACCATATGGTGGCTCAGTAGCCCCAATAACATACAGTTAATCACTTCAATCTAGTACCCAACCTCAGGCACTCTGCCACCTACTCTCATTACAATCCACCTCATGAGAGTGAGAACACCATTTTCTTCTTATGAAAGATAAACTGAGGTCAGAGAGAACAAGGGCAGTTAAGGAATAACAAATCTTAGCTGAAATCCTGTGCACTACTACTTCCAAACTGTAGCTACAGATTAATTCCAAAATATAATTATAGATATGTTAAGAAATAATAATCTGGTTCCAGTTGCTGAATCAAAAAGCAAGGTTGACTTTAGGGGAGAGACTCTCCAAACAATAATAGTGAGTTTTGTTGAAATATTGTATGCAATCAAAGTGAAAGTAAAGTGAAATTTATTAGTTACACAGGCGGGGGGGGGCTTAGGGTGGGGGGGCTAGGGGCGAGGGGGGGTTTGGGGTGTGAGGGGGCGGGGTGGAGCTATACTGGGATACTTGGTGGTGGAATATGAGCACTGGTGAAGGGATGGGTATTCGAGCATTGTATAACTGAGATTTAAACCTGAAAACTTTGTAACTTTGTAACTTTCCACAATAAAAAATTTAATAAATAAATAAATAAATAAATAAATAAATAAATAAATAATAAAAAATAAAAAAATAAAGTAGATAATCCTGCTTTGGAAGTGCAAAAAAAAAAAAAGCAAGGTTGTTTGGTAGGAAGGGATCACTCAAAGGATTATTAAAGGCAAATGGTTGGCTGAGTGCATGCAGCGCTGCTTCTTTATGTGAATTTAATTTATTTGGGGTGGGGGGGGGAACCTGGTGGTGCTCAGGCTTACTCCAAGCTCCAAGCTCAGGGATCAATTCTGAGAGCCTCGGGAAACAATATAGGGTGCGGGATTGAACCTGTGTTGGTGAGTGCAAGGCAAATGCCATACCTGCCCCTGTATGTGAATTTTAGAGCCATACATGCATTACCATTATGTCCAAATAAAAGGCGAGATGTGGTAACAGAATTTGACTTAGGTGGCAAGCTCTTTCACAAAACTCTTAAGTACAAAAAGACCTTCTAATTTAACTCTCAAATGCCAATGACCAAGACTACTATTCATATATTTAACAACTGATGAGTATAATGGGAGTTAGGTAGCAAATGAGAATATATCCAAGCTAATAACCCACATGACAGAGCATCATTGAATTCCATCTCTGTGGATGTGTGTAAAATGACTGACACACATCAGACCTTTGTAAAACAAATTGTTTACAAAGATAAGTAACAAATACAGAAAATGAGATGACATTTAGATTAGCAAAAACCAAGCAAATAATGGTAAAGGAGATAGATAGCTACTATGTATTCTTTCTGATGTAACACCAAGCATTGCATAGCTATATTACATACAGAGATGATATAATATTGTAGGCTAAAGAAAAGCAAATTTGTGCTTCTCAGTTATCAGTCATGCTGCTAGGAGAAATATCAGATAACTAGAGGTCTAATCTAATGCACTGGCCTCAACATTTTTTTAATTGTTTTTTTACAGACTTACAACTTTTCGTGCTTGTGTTTCAGTCATACAATGCTCGAGTACCCATCCCTCTACCAGTGCCCATTCTCCACCACCTATAATCCCAGTATACCACCCACCACCCACCCCAACCCCTCCACTCCACCCTACTTCTGTGTCAGAACATTCCCTTTTGTTCTCTCTCTTCTTTGGGGTGTTGTGGTTTGCAATAGAGGCATTGAGTGCCAACATTTTATTATTGAATTAGTCAGCCATCTAAGAAGTACACAATTACCAGTATAACTTATTCTTAGTGATTTTTAATAGCTAATGCTAGTTAGAGATAATTAACAATCAGGTGCTCTCTACATCTGGTATATAGACACTTCTGTTCATGACACACATATTCATTTTTTTGTTTTACAACATTTGTTCTCAACAAGGGCTATTGGTATATATAGCACTCATACAAACCCCTCTTGTCCTCATTTCCAAAAATAAAAAAAAAATAATCAGGAGAAAAAGAAAAAAAATCATCTATAAAGTTCTATTTTGAGTTTTAATAAATCAAAATGTTACTTTCTTTTCACATAATACAAGAAAATATCACTGTATCACTGTCATCCCATTGTTCATCGATTTACTCGAGTGGGCACTGTAACATCTCTATTCCTGTCAGCCCTGACATTGTAGCAGCCTCTCCTTACTCATCTTTCCCAGCAATTGGAGGCTCTTTCAGGGTCAAGTGGAATGAGACCTATCGTTACTGTTTTTGGCATATCGAATATACCACGGGTATCTGCCCGTGGGGGCGGGATACTCTCAGTATCTTCCTGGGCTCTCTGAGAGATATGTATATACTGTCATTCCATTGATCAATGATTTGCTTGAGTGGAGACATTACTGAGCCTACTCTAGCAAACATGAGAAGAGTTAAAAAAAAGTACACCTTAGCTTTGATACCTGCATATTCAGGGAAGAGATGCAACTGATGCTGAGTGAAATAAAAATAGAGTGCCATTGCATGCAATAATGATCATCATTTTAATGATTAACTTTATGTAATGTGATGATTTGGTCTGATTAATATTACAGGCATCATACTGTGGAAATTATGAAACAACTTAATTTACTATAATTAAAAGCATGATATCAACTCATTTTTAGATTGCATATAGGCAAAGGAAAGCATAGGTTACAAACTATAATGAGCAAAACTCCAAACCAGCTCACATTAAGCCCTAATGTGCCCATGTTTGAGAACTAATATGATGAAATAATGTCTTTTCTAAAGATTATCCTTGAATAGCTGGACATTTACAACATCTATATGACAATGAGGGCTCGGGAAATGGTATTTCAAAATAAAATTGCTTGGTAGTCTGCTTTGGCTAGTAACAATATGAGAAAATCTTTCAATTTTTTATCTCTATTAAGTGATTGCATATACAACAAACATTTATATCTAAATAATAAGAGTAAATTTCACTTAGAAATTTACCACTTATTATGTACCTATTATGTATAGTTAATGAAATAATTTCTACTTTTAAGGATCTCATACAGACAGACAAATCAGCAATTATGTGCACTGTGATAACATAAAAACACAGTGGGTTCCACAGCACATAAAAGAGAATTTTACACAGCAGTAGTGCAGCAAGAAAAAGCCGCCTAAAAATGAAACATTATAAACTGTTCTGGAGGAAGGAGTAGTAATTAATTACCAGGAAGTTCTTGCCTAAATGAGACTATCTTTCTCTTCAGGGGTTTGGGAGGATATGGGTATAAGAGGGTAAAGAAGTTTATCTCATAAGAGAAAGAAGAAAAATGACTTGGTTAAAGCCCCTAGTAAAGGAAAACTATCATCATTTGCAAAAAGCCCTCATCCCTGGGATGTTTTTAGAGAGATATACTTGTTCGTACAAGATTATTACTGCAAAGAAACCTGAACATTCACCTGGGACTTATGGAGTATTGAATTCTATAAGGAGTCATATAAAATATGAACAGTGTGAGTATTCACTGAAGTTTCATAATTAAAAGAGATTCCTTTTACTGTGAAAGTGATGAGGTACTGTGTTACTTAGAGACCTCAAATTAATCTGGGTGAAAACCCATATCTAAGTTAGTATCTGTATCTCCCTATGTTTATTAACATGAATTGGTTAGATGAATACTTGAAATTGATAATAAATACGGATACAGAGTTTAGTTCTAACTTATGTGAGTTTGAGTTCACACTCCAATATTTTGGGTGTTTTGGTTTAATTGAATCAAAAGTTAATTGATCTGTTTTATTTTTGAGTCACACCCAGGGGCTACTCCTGGCTCTGTACTTTGGAAGTACTCCTGGTAATGTTTAGGGGACCATATGGGTTGCTGAGGATCAAACCTAGGTCAGCTGCATTCAAGGCAAGTACCCTACCCAATGTACTATCACCCCAGGTAGTTAAGTGAACAGTGCTTAACAGACAACATCCATTTTAGGTTGTTTAAACTTACAGTCAGTGGTAGAATGCTGAACGAATGTTGTATACTTAAAATACAATTTTACTCTCTGGAATATCCATACTAATTCTGCAATCATTCTGGGGTGAAACGTTTGCTGATAGCACAGATAGCAGTACCTTCCTTCAGAACTTTCTAGTGTTAGAGGGTTTTGCATTTTGTTTTTCACTTTTAAGTGTTTGAAATGAAGAAACTTGTACAGAAAGAAACATATCTCCACGGAAGTTGTACTACACCTTGGATAAGTAGAGCTGCCCCTTAACTATCTTGAATGACTACTGAGCTGCAGAAACTGGAAATGCAATTCATGGAATTATTTTGATCTTAAAAAGTCCTTGCAAAAGCAAAAAAACAGTACATCTCTTTCAAAAATACTTTTCTTTAAAACAAGAAGAGAATGTTTTTAAACACTACTCATATAATTGATGACATAAATCTGACTAGCTTTTTACTCCTCATCTTAGATTTTGCTGTAGTCATGTATGTCTAGCTGCTGCTGGAGTATCTAAAAAATTCAGCTGCTCTATAACTAGTGTCTTTGCGATACTTTCTCCAATATTGAAATGTATCTATGTACATTTTGCAAAATTTAGAAACTTCTGCCTTCTTCTACTGTGATGCTTTATTAACTTTTATTTTAATATTAATTTCTTGGTTTTATATATGCATTTATCTTTAATTTATAGCTATCTATGAATAGACTAGAAGACCAGAGATGATATGTTCAACCTATTTCTGTTATTATGAAATTGAAAGGTGGTAAAAGATATCTTTGATTAAAATAATACATATTCATCTAGAAGTTATCAAAAATGATTTTACAAATGTAGGTCTGCATAGAGGTAAAAGTTAACTATGTTGAATATTTCCTATTCATTTAAAATCTTCTTAAAATTTCAACATCCTTACAATTATTTGTTTATTCAACACACCACACTCTTGACCTGCCTGAGTTTAAGCACTATTTTACATGTGGCATCAAATAATTAAGATGCCAAACTGGATGAACCAAGGCATTTGAAAGTATCTATTATTTAATTTATGGGATGAGTACAAAGTAATAATCACCATATATGATAAATGCTATCATGTAGGAAGCATAGAGAGCTATATGATCTCACAAGAGGAAAAGGCTAATTGAAGAGAACTAAGGAAGCCTTCAAAGAGAAAATGACATTTGCAACAGACCTTGAAGGATGATTTCACCATTTAGAAAGAATAAAATCACTTTTAAAAAGATGGCAATTTTTTCTGCTCAGATTTTTTTCATTTCAATTGCACACACTGGCCATTAAATATATGTATACATTAGTTATAAAATTACTTTCAATATTTTAATACTTTCAAATTTTAAGACAAGTAATTGGAGAATTGAGATACATATTATTAACAAGAGTGGGACTTCAAACCTTCACATAAAATAAACAGGGTAGTAACAGCAGAATAATAATAGAGTAATAACAGCATGATATTATTTAAATTTTTTGAGACTTGCTAGTGACTAGGGAGTACTTTTAATGTATCTGTGTTTATGTATGTCTGTTTACAGACACACATGTACATGCATATGTAAATGCCCAAGATGGGACCAACTCTTTAAAAAGAACAAAGATTTCAGTACTATTTTCTTAGATAAATCTAGACATTCACTTATAACTATTGAAAATACTCAAGTTTTTTAATCAATAATTACTTTTTAAAAATAAGTAATATAGAACGGGCATAGGTTCATTCATTAATTGTTGGCTCATTGTCAAGTTTCTCTCCGTTCCCCACCCCTTTCTCACATTCTAAATTATCACATATTAGTATAGAATTCTGACAACTTCACCTGTCAGCATCCTTGATATCTATACCTTAAATATGTCACATTTTACCTCCCCAAATGACTGAGGATACATTAATTGCAAGTTTTTCAAGTGTAATATTTATGGTATTGTCAACAAATTTAGTATAGAATTACTGCAATGCCAAAGGGAGATAGATTCTACCTGTAGAGATTGGTCTATCATTTACCTTTCTTTCTCTGAATATACAAAATAGAATTTGTGAAACAGAAGACATTATAAGAAGAATAAAGTGGAACCCTTGTTTTAAAGATGGGGATACTCAAACAAGAATATATAATCTCCAAACAACGCACTGAAGCTTTTAGATAATTCTTTCAACTAACTGTCCTATTTTATCTTCTCACACAACACTTTAAGTAATGTAAACATGTATGGATCCTATTGGATCACGATACTCAGGCTTCATAAAGTATTGAAGATATACTGAATATCTAATACAGGGGAGTCCCTAACTACTATTAATTACCTTTGTGTCCCTGAACACAATGCTGTGTATTTGTTTGCAGAGATCGTATCCCCAATCACGCTAACAGGCCTCTGATTACTTTCTGTAAAGAACACCAAATCAAATGATGTGCAGGTGCCAACTGTTGAGGAGCTGCTATAAGCATCATCCTTCCTAAGTAAAATCTGTCAGCTTATCGAGGTTATTTTCTAAAAATAGTCCCAGGTTCATATTTCTTATAATTAAATAAAAACTAAGAAGTCACCAGTTACTGGTAGAAAGTGCATATTTAGACAGAAAGATGTAAAAGATGAAAATATCTATGGGCTCCATAAAGGAGCTCCAAACAGAGTTAATGTGTATGCCTTGCACGTGATCCAGCAAAACCCTCTTTAATCCCCTGAACCACATATTCCCCCAAGCATTGCCAGCTGCATCTCTGTATCCCCTGAGCACTGCCACGGTGACCCGGATAATCCCTGGCTCCAGAGGGCTGCAACAGCGCCTCGTCCTCAGGCACTGGGCTGAACCGTTGGCTCCACTGGCTATGAGCTGCGAGAAGGCGCCCTGGGGCCCGTGAGCTCTGACTGGAAGACTCCCACAAAGTTTTAAAGAATGAAAATCTATATGGATTCAGCTTCACCTGATAATATGATACTTTTTTAAAAAAAATAACTAAGGGCAAGTCACATGAATGATAACATATGTATTGTGCAATATTGGAAGAACTCTAGTAAATGATACATTTAATCACAAGGAAACATTGTTTTAGGGTGTTGGCAATATTTTTTAAAATGTGACTTACAAACCAGATAAATTGTTATATCTTAAAAATAAGGTATTTAAGTATCAAAAATAGTTGACTGAGTAGCTAAAATGTATAGAAAGAGCCGCATCAAAGTTAAATCATTTACAATTTTGGTATATGAATAGGGGGATTCAAGAGGCACTAGACTATTGCATAGAAAGCCTGTTTAAACTGTAACAGAATTAACGATGTACAAAGTTTGCTACTACTGGGACTACGTGAATAATAGATTCTGAAAACAATCTGTGTATAGGATTTTGCTATTAAAATAACTTGGTATTATATTCACCTCAGTAATAATTAATAAGAGCTACAAAGTCCTTCCCCAACTTTATCCTTTACATTTATCAACTCAAGCGGGTCTGTTGATCCCTGACCTTCAGGCATCCTTCTGGGGATTCCCAACTGCCTCAAGCATTCTTGCAGTTCTATCTGATCTGTCAACAGCTTTTAATACCAGCATTTTGGGGGATTCTGTTATCCTGTGAAATTTAATCTTACCTATTTAAGCTTGCAGAAAGTACTGGAGGGAATTATTAACAGATTTTCCCTCATCTTCTTAGAGGATAGTGCTGAATGATTGGCTGGTTTCCCTAAGGACCCAGAGCTGAGAAGTGCTAGTTTGTCAGTACCATCCTATTTAGCATGTGTGTGAGGCCACCAGGGAGACTGAAAGACATTTGGAATCAGAATTGCATCAATATGCTGATGATGCCTAAGTATCTTTGCATCTTCATTTCATCAAACCTATATCCTGTAGCATTAATGCTTTCTTAACTATGATGGAAAGTGCCCCAGAACAGCACTGTGTGTATGGCTCTAATCAGACAGCTGGAGACTACCTGGATGATGCGTGAGACCACTGGATCAGCAGCTTCAGCCTCACAGGGAACTGTTTCCCGTGCAAATTCTCAGGCCCATACCTACTGACTCAGAGACTCGGGCTTGGCGGGCAGTGTTCAACTGTCCCTCCAGGTGATTTTGATGCACACGAAAGTTTGAGAACTTTCACGCTAGAGAAACAGGATGTGTCTGTCCCAGCAGAAGCACGCAGGGAGTCCTACAGGAGATTAGAGCATTTGGGGATCCAGATCCTGAATTCATCATTTCTTTGGACTTGGCTGCTAGCCACATGACATACATGCTCTCAAACCATTCCATGTTAAATGTAAATAGATTTTGTAAGTATTCAAATTTATTACTAAATGGTGACAGAGTCATATATTGCTATGTTTCTGTCCTTCAAAATCACCTGAGAATGGGAACACAGATTTAGATATAGATACAATAACATGCCCAGTAATAAGGCATTTAATCAAGAGCTATGAAAGTACTCCCAATTCTATCTAAGAGTCCAGGGCCATTAAACAATACACATTTGAGGTAAATGCTGATTATTTCAGTATTTCAATTTTCATTATTTTTTTAAAAGTATGTCTATAGTTTGTGTGTATTTGGGATCAAAAACTAAAAGAAATATAACAAATACCCCTGAATTGAGTTGCAATAGCAAATTCTTCATAGTGGTCAAATATCCATCAATCTCTAACACTTTGTTTTCCTTCTGATACTGCCAGGTGTAGCTCTGGTGCTCTCTGGGCCCTACTGGGTCCAGACACCAAATAGGCCAAAGATCAGCAGTGGCCCTGGTGCCTCCTCAGAACCTCAGGTAAGAGTGTCTGAGAACAGATGACTCATCAGAGAAACTTCGGTACATCTACACAATGGAACACTATGTAGCTGTCAAAAAAGATAAAGTCATGAAATTTGCATATAAATAGATAAGCATGGAGAGTATCATGATAAGTAAAATGAGTCAAAAAGAGAGGGACAATATTAAGACGACCACAGATGGGATTTACGACAAAAACTGCAGCAAAAGGACACGAGGGTGCTCTTGGGAAGGTGGGAGGCACCGGCCCCTCCCACCGCCGAGATGTGATCCCGGGGGCCCGCACACATGTGCGGCCTCTCCGCAGCTGTACAAGCGTGAATCCAGACCCAGCAAAACCTCTTTCGGTGTGAGCAACTCCTCGCAGAATGTCTCCAGCCTGAGAACTAAGCCTCGGCCCCGTGCCCGCCCGGGAGGAGAAAGGTATTTCTCTCTCTCGCCTCTTTCTCTCCGGGGATGAAGGGCGCGGTGGCCGCCATATTAAGATGACCACAGATTGGGTTTTCAAGCCTGCAATTATCTAATATCTGGAAGAAATCTCCCTGGACTTCTTGTTAAAGTACAGAAATTCAAAACCGTGCGACCGCGGTTTATATTTGGTTTATATTTCCAACCTTATTTATCTTCACAGTAGGTCTGAATCTAGTGGGGTAGTCCTAACGACAATTGTGAGGTTTGTGTTGAAATATTGAATGTAACCAAAGTAAACAGAATGTAAAATGAAACTTATCAGTTACAAGGTAGGGGGTGGTGGGGCGGGATGGGAGGTGTACTGTGTGGGTTTTTTTTTTTTTTTTTTGGTGGTGGTATATGGGCACTGGTGAAGGGATGGTTGTTTCAGCATTGTATAACTGAGACCTAAGCCCGAAAGCATTGTAAGCTTCCACACGGTGATTTAATAAAATAAAATAAAATTAAAAAAAAAAAGAAAGAAAAAAAAAAGAGAGGGACAGACATAAAAGGACTGCACTATTCGTGGAATATAAAGTAACTGAATAGGAGACTAACACCCAAGGATAGTAGAGATAAGGACCAGGATTGCTCCATGGCTTGGAAGCCAGCCTCACATGCTGGGGGGAAAAGACAGCTCAGACAGAGAAGGGAACACTAAGTAAAGGATGGTTGGAGGGCCCACTCGGGCTGGGAGATGTGTGCTGAAAGTAGACTATAGACTGAACAAGATGGCCACTCAATACCTCTATTGCAAACCACAACACCCTGAAGAAGAGAGAGAGTAAAAGGGAATGTGCCTGCTACAGAGGTGGGGGGCGGGGGTGGGCTGAGGATGTGGGGGTGGTGGGAGGGGTACTGGGATGATTGGTGGTGGAGAATGGGCACTGGTGGAGGGATGAGTACTCGATCATTGTATGACTAAAACATAAGCACAAAACTTTGTAAGTCTGTAACTGTATCTCACCGTGATTCATTAGAAAAAAAAAAAAAGAACCTGAGGTAAAGGCTTATACACACACATACACACACACACACACACAGACACAGAGAGCTATGGATCTAAAAACTCCTACTATACTTCTCCCAGTGTGCTTCACCCATCCTCTCTTCCAGAGTGTTATCTACATCAGCACTGTAGCACTGTAGTCCCATTGTTCATCGATTTGCTCAAGCAGGCACCATCTTGAGTAACATCTCCATTGTGAAACTTGTTGTTACTGTTTTGGGCATATCGAATATGACAAGGGTAGCTTGCCAGGCTCTGCTGTGCCGGGGGGAGGGGGGGAGGATACTCTCAGTAGCTTGCCGGGATCTCCAAGAGGGATGGAGGAATCAAACCTGGGTCAGCCGCATGCAGGCAAACGCCCTACCTGCTGTGCTATCGCTCCAGTTCACATTAGTTTTGGTTTATATTTCCAACAATCAGTTTTACTTCACCAACAGTAAATGGATTAAAAAAATAAGAAAACAGTAAAGCTATGTGCTGCATTCCCTCCATGCCTCCACTCTGTATTCCAAAGTTGATTTTCTTATTATAGGAGTCTTCCTGGGGCACTCTGACTAAGATAGAAAAATCTTGCCCTTCTCTTCTCTTTCTGCAACTATTTGCTTCTTTACTGTCTTCCTCACTAGTTACAAGGCAAGATTATCTAACTGATTTTCTCACTATTTTTTTCAGATTGTCAGGAACAATTAGTGGTAGATATTGGTGCTCAGCATACGTAAACTGATAAAAAGTAAGATACTTTTTCCTTGGGGGTTTTTGAGTCACACCTAGCAAAGCTCAGGGGCTCCTGTTGGCTCTGCATTCAGGAATCCCTCCTATCGGTGTTCAGGGGAACATTCCCGATGTCAAGAACTAAAGGAGGGTCGGCTTTGTGCAAGGTGAGCACCTAATCTGATGCACTATCTTTCCAACTCCCAAAACCAAGTATCTCTTACATTCTCAGTTAGTCTCCTCTTCAACTGCATTTCTTACTTAAGACAGAAGAAAAGCACTACTCCTGTCTAGTTGTCCTTGCCAATGGAAGATTCCTATACTATTAAGTGAAGGAAGTGGACGTTGCCATTCACTGCCATGGTACAATGTTCTGCATGGAAAATTTCTCTGATATCAGAATGAGAAAAACAATAGGAAAATATTTATTCGAAAACATATTTCTCAAGTACTTACACTTTGCCAAGATCCTGTGTTAAGCATGAGTATACAAAGGAGAATTAAATTACCTCTGGTTCTCTTTTATTTAAAGCAGTAACTTATCTCTAGTATGTCTGTGCTGCTTAAAAAAAAATAACATTACAAGATGACACTAATTGATGCCTAAGACCAGATAAATGTACAGATAAAAAGAGCGTCTTCATGTTAGATATTTTTTGAGAGAAAAATAAGTTTGTTTGGTTTTTTTTTTTTACTTACTGAAGAAATGCCCAGAGGATGAGGTTGACATTCAGAACCTAGTTGTGAACCAGTGGTGACTCAGAGCGTAGTAAAGTCAATCTGGATTGTGGCTATTCCACATGTTACATGTCACCCATTGATTACATTTATACTTTTTGCACAGCATGGATCCTTCGAATTTGTTCAGGGGTTCTAAAGTAAATCAAATTCCTAATACTGATTCAGATCAAATGAGTAATTTATCATTCTATAAATACATGTGGCTCTTGTTTTCCGAACTAATATCCTTTATAAGGCATTATTAGAGAAATCCGTGGTACATTAACCCAGCTGCTGCCTCGCCCAAGATTAGTCACCAGTCACTGTGAAAATAAAATGATCTTAAGTCTGTCATTTTTAGAAAGTTAACTAATCATTAATTCTAAATAATGCTTAAAACAGAGCTCTTTAAAAAAAGGCGGCGATCCTTTTTCCTATTAGGTTCACAGAGAACTAATAATCTATCAATAATGTCTAAGGTATGTATCACTGGATGTATCTGGTAAACAGCTTATGGCAATTTCCAAACATCTCCAATTTCTACATTCTCCTACTATTCATACAGTTTTGTGAACAGCATCCATTGTTCAGGATAAAAAAGTCTCACTGTTGTACTATACAATAATTTCCTTTGACTTTTTGTTTGAACTAGAGAGGGGAACAAAAGCTCCGGATAACCTGAAAATGTTTCAATTTCTCAATTTCAAGAAGATTATTATGATTTCCAGTAGGAGCCTGCATATTAATTGGTTCATCTCCCCAAATTTGTTGCCCTATGACTCCATATTTCCTAGTGGTTCCACTTTACCTCCTCGGGGACAGCTCTTATATTAACAAAGCCTTTTCTGAAGACGACGAACACGCGGCGGGCTCCACAACGTAAAGCGGATGTAGCACAGTCAAAAGCAGTGTCTCCAGCTCCGAGTACAATCACGGATCCCCGTATCGATGGCAATGGAGAGTGACAGGCGCACATTCCTGAATGATGAAAGGAAAACCCCATTTTCAAGTAGAGAAACCATTTCTGCATGACAGCTCAAAAGATACTTGTACTCAAAGCAGTGTAAAATTGCATCTTGCAGTTCTTGAGGATGGAGTGTCACTATCAAATTATTCTGCTTCATTGAAAGACAGTTTTATTCCCATTTTTAAAATATGCTCATATATGTAATTTCATAGTCAGTACCTTTAACTTCCCTTTTCCTTTTAGAAGGATGGCTGCAAAACAGTTTGAAGAGTTTACGTCATTGCAAACTGGAATCCATCAATTAAACTTCTCTGTCAAAGTGATGATATTTACTTTTAGTTTGATGTCATTAAATTGTTTGTTGGAAGAAAAATCTTTCCAATCTGCATGAACAGAACCTGAGGAAATGCTATTTATATTCTTTATGATATTCTAACATATATTACCTCTATATAAGCACATTGGGTCAACTTTGAAAGTTAACATGCCAATATTCTTTATATAACTGATGAATTTCCAAGAACTAAATTCTTGAATAAACCAAGATTAAAAACTGTCTTTTTACATTACTTTTCTTTATTTTGTTTAGGGAACTGAGCAATGAAATAATGACTTTCTAAATAAATGTCCACTTCTCAAGGGAATCAATATGAAGATTTGATGGACATGTGAAATTTCTTAGAAATCAATAAAATACAGGTGTTCTTTAGATTTGGGTCATTACTTATTTTGTGGAGCCCAATTCTAGTGGTGCTGAAAGAGGCTTCAGACATGCTGTGATGGAGATTGAACCCAGGATAGCATACAAGCAGGGCATGTGCTTTATGATTCAAACCACATGCCCAGAGCCTCTTCTCCATACGTCGTGTCACTGTATAATAAGTTTAAATTAAAATGTCGATGAGATAAATTACTATAATTTTTTAAATGATGCCATGCATAGCATTAGATATCTGATCAGTAAGTATAATCATTTTGCTTGGAAAAGTTTGTGTTCGGATTACATATTCATCCTCTAAAATTCTGAAGTATATACTGTGTGTACTACAGTCTCCTTTAATAGGGTTGCAGGTATCTAAGCATTTCATTCTCCTGGAAAAAAAAGATTAAAATAGCATACATACTGGAAACTTCAGAAGAAAAATCAAATAGAGAATACCTAGTACTTAATCTGGGGGAAACTAAGTTTTTTTCCCCCCTACATCTAACTAGATGCTGAAATAGGTGAAACTCATATTTTGCTAATATATATATATATATTCAAATGATTTACAAATCTGTTTTAGTTAGGACACTGACACTAGTCCAACTCAACCACAGCACAGAATTAGCTGCATGTTTTTTTATTCTGGAATGAATGAAATAGATTTATACTGAGTATGTATTAAATTGTGTACATATGTGTTTAACTTCAGTACATCTCTATTCAGAAAGAGACTAAAACCTCATGCTAGATTGTATATACATTATGTAAGATATGTGATGAACTGCAAAATTAGAAGATGTTTTAAAATTCTAAAACTGAGTTCCTGGTTTCTTTAAGAACATTTTAAAACATCTTTAGAATTCTTTTCCTTTGAAGGCTTTTTTAATTGATATTTAGACAGACCTATGTGATGATGTTTGGTTAGAAAATGAAATAAACTGGCAACTATCAATCATCAACTTTATTTTTTAAAAAAGGAATGGGTGTGAGCTATTTGGGACCAAACCCAACTGTGTTCAGGCTTACTCCTGGCTCTGTAATCAGAGATCATGCACTGGTTCTCAGGGGACCAAATGATGTGTCAGGAATCAAATTGTGGTGAGCCATCAACAAGGCATCCTTGACTCCTTATTATTCTTCCAGCCATATTGTTTTTGTTTTAATTTATTTTCTATTTTCGTGTTACAAAAAGATTGAACTTGTCTTTCTTAATGTGGACTTAATATGAATTCATAATAAATATAACTTAAGCAAATATAAAAATAAAAGACAATACTATACCTGCTTTACTGCTTTTGGCGACAAGTGGCAAAAAGTCTTTGGATGTGTAAAATCCCTGGTCCTGTGTAAGGCCTTGAAAGATGCAGTCTTTATTGGGTTCAGGTAAACCTAAGAAATAAAAGTTTACAAAATATTAGCAAGAGTCTGAACTACTAAATATTTTAAAATTAGCTGCAATCATTAAAATAACAGAATATATAAGCAAATCAATATTAAATAATAGGCATAGTAGAGTAATGTATACAAAGTAGACCTTCATGTACATGTGCAGAAACATGGACATAAACACACAGTGTTAAGAGGGAAATCTTACTATATTATTTTTTCATGTCATAAATAAAAATGATTAGGCTTATTTACAATATCTGTCTCAGAAGGTGGAGATCATGCTTGGAAAAATAAATAAACAAAAAGCTTCAAAGTAAAAAAGAAGAAGAAAGAAGAATGTATATTACTACAAAATGCAGAAACTTGGACATTTAAAAAACATTACAAATAAAGAAAAAGAAAATGATTAACCAGGAAAATATTTCAATGAATAAAATAGTCTGTATAAATAACTTCTTCAATTTCAATAAGAAACATATGATCCTTTAATAAAAACGTAATCTTTTAGGTTAATAAAAATTAGGTAATAAAAAACGTAAACAGCCAGGGTTCAAGGTATAGCCTGGTGACTTCCGGAACATCTGAGTGTAGTCCCTGTAAATGTACAAATAAACAGCTTACAATTAGCAAAAATCTTTACTCCAGTAGCAATTTAAAAACTGAAAACGAAAACAAGAGAATACAAGTATATCTTCATTCAAAGTAAAATGTCTAAGAAAATTGGGCATGTGGCAAGAGATTTGTCTTTGGTAATTTTACTCATTGGTGCTCAATTTAAGAGAAAAGTAGTTTTGAATCTATCCCAAGAAAACATGTGAATAAAGTTAATATAGAACAATAGTTAATGCAAAAGGAGGCGAGTGGGGAAAAAATGAGAAAAAATCAACAGAATAGATATTAAACAGAAGAAAGACCCTAAAACAAAACAGCAGAATAGAATGGAACAATTGAAAAAAACAAATTTTAAAAATATGTTGTCTTTAAATTCATTTCTATTCCATAAACATGGGAGGAAATATAGAGTTTCATTTTATTTACTGTCCAAAACTTATTCCACAGAGGTAGGAGTTTATTATTTCATAGTTAAATGAAGGGCAGTTGGTGGTAGCTGCTGGTGGATTAGCATGGGTCACTGATGACACAGTAATTAGCATGGGCCACTGATGACTTTGACTCTTTGATTTTAGAACAATTTTCACTTGCTAACAAAGCTAAACAAGTCCTTTGACTTGCCTCTGACTTGGTTAACAAGAAAATGGAAGAAAACTCCCTCCTCATATTTTGAAAGAAAATATATTCTTAGGTTAGTTTTACATGGAAAGTATAATATAAATGTGTGGCTATTATAATTAATTTGTTTCTATTGCATATTGTATTTTAGGTACTGTGGTCACAATAGTATTAATATTAATGACACAGTTACAGCACCTCACCAGAGCAAAGTGTTCCAGACCCTTCTGGCACTTCCAGGCCACCTCTTCCTCCCACCCTCCTCCACTCACTGCTAGGTAATCTTAGTTCTTCAACTAAGGCCAATGGTTTGTCATCAACTGATGATAGCACAGCGTTGTTATATATAGCTCAGATGAGTGAGATCACCCAGTATCTGTCCTACCCCTCTGTATAGTATTGTTTACAAAGTCTAGGTAGTTGTAATTATATAAACATAAGCAAATACATACTTAAAAGTCTAAAAAGTAGACAATATTTTTACTGAGGAAACAGCTTTACTGAAACTTAGAAAGATGTGAGTGGAGAAAAAGAGGAGAAACATTCAAGAGAGAACGCAGGTAGAAAGGAAACAAAGACAAGAGATGTATTCATAGCCTTGAAGAGCAAGCTCAAGATAATTTTTTAAAAGATATTAAAATACTATAGATTATATTACACTGGGGTTGATCCATATCAATATCAAAGTAGGCTGTGTACTAATATTCAAATATCAAGTCATCTCCCATCCTTATTACTATATTCTAGAAATAGTATTTGTTCTTGAGTCCTTAATTTTCCTTTAGAAAATAACACACACAAGAAAAAAACATGATGTGCTGGTAAATTTCAGGTATAATAAGAAAACATCTTTTAGGCAAAGAGAATGCAAGCAGTGGATCTGAATATTTCTCTGGCAATAAAATGTAAAATCCTCCCTTTACTCACTCCTTATATGAGATGATTCCCTACATGCCATGGTTTACATAGAGACATAACTTTACATTTGTGACTATTTTCTACACACCCACTGATTAAATAACTTAAGGCAAAAATTTCTAATTCTACACCCCCATGCACACAGAGTGAGAGAAAAAAAAAAACGAAACAACATTTTCCCCCTTTCTTACAAAAAAGAAAACATTAATAAAATTTAAATTTTGTTTTCTCAATTGGAACAAGGCACTGTAAAACAAAATAGAGTTTGTTGTGCCTTTATTCCACACTGAATCTGTCAATTAAATGAAATAAAACATTTACTAGGTCAGATTATTCCTACAAATGCTCAAAAGGCATGAGTTAAATGTTTTGATTTATAGGTAGTGGTTGAAAAAAGTGAAAAATAGGGGAAGAGGAAATATTTCAAAGGACTATAATAAATGTTTTGCAGGAAGAGGCCCCAAGTTCAATACTGGAACCACAAGGCACCCCTGAGCACTGTGAGATACAGCCCTGATCGTATCTCTACAAGACTGGGGCGGCCTCGGTACTCCCTAACATCCCTGGGTGCATTTCTGGAACCACTGAGCTTGGGGCCCTACCCCCACACAAAAAGAAAAGAAAAACTAAATTACAAACATGTCAGAATCTTTAGTGTTGGATTATCTGTGAGTCCTAATGAGCAACGTGATGACAGTGACAGTAACAGTGACAATTGGTTTGGTGTTTCTGGAGAACCTTAAATTAGTCATTAAGTCTATGATATCTTCTATTACTATGGTTCTACTATATAAATAATAATTACACTTTTAGATACATAAAACTTAAGGTGTATATAGATGTTCACACATCCACATCACTGTATCAGTCATCCCGTTGCTCATAAATTTGCTTGAGCGGGCACCAGTAACGTCTCCATTGTGAGACTTCTTGTTACTGTTTTTGCATATCAAACACGCCATGGGTAACTTGCCAGGCTCTACCATGCATACTCTCAGTAGCTTGCCGGGCTCTCCGAGAGGGGCGGAGGACTCGAACCCGGGTTGCATATATATGTTATATATATATGCATATGTAAGTATATGCATACACATTTATGTGTGTACACTTAGATACAAATAAAAACAAACTATTGAGACCTGGAACAGGGTGAACACTCAGTAAGTATCAGCTATTGTTTGGAGGGTAAGATCTTCCCAAAAAGTGCTCATAAGACCAAGGAACCACTGCCAGCCATTCTTGGCCAGCTGGGCTAGAAAGTTAAATGCTAGGGTCTCAGGTTAGACACTTTGAATTCTGTCAGAATGAGGTCTCACCAGGGCTATTTCAGAAGTGCTTGAGAGGGGCTAGAGCGATAGCACAGCGGGTAGGGCATTTGCCTTGCACATGGCCGACCCGGGTTAGATTCCCAGCATCCCATATGGTCCCCTGATCACCACCAGGGGTAATTTCTGAGTGCAGAGCCAGGGGTGACCCTTGTGCATCACCGGATGTGATCCCCCCCAAAAAAAAGCAAAAAGCAGAAGTGCTTGAGAATCTCCAGGGCCACATCTAAGGATACTGAGAGATGCTGCCTTCTGGTGTTGGGGCCCTAACACAATACCATGTATGCAAATCCTGTTCTATATGCCCAGTCCCAACAGTTTCTATTAATATTAAAAAGTTTATTTATTCTGTAGTATATCAATTCTTTCAAATTTTCTATCTTAACATCTTAGGCAAAAAAACAAATAAAGCTTAAATCAAAGTATTAAGCCTTAGTAAATTTAAACAAAATGCTGGAAAGAAAGAAAAATGAAGCAACCTTAAATGAAATATGAAAGATAATGAAACTTGTAAATATCCATCTATCAAAGGAAGATTTCCCTGAGAGTAGGTGGCATAGTAATAAATAAGGTATGTGTCTATACAAGGATGATTTCAAAATGACACTGAAATGACTTTTTAATTCACCTTTCAGTGGGAAGATGGAGGTTTATGAATAAGGAGGACTTGACAAAGATCTGACAAACAAAACAGCTCAGTGTACTAATGTTAGTGTTCTTTGTCTTTCAGAAGAGCAAACAGATTTTCTGTTTTTCTAGAATAGTGACTAAAATTTTGGGGGCTTCTGGCATGATTTACCTAAAGGAACACTTTTAATGTGTCTTTTTTTATTGAAGTGGGGTGGGGTGGCATAGGAGCTCTTAGGATTTACCCCTGACTTTGTGCTCAGGAATCACTCCTGGTGGTGCTCGGGGGATCATATAATTTTCTGTGATTTAACAACGATCAATCACATGCAAAGCAAGCACCTTCACCCCTGTGCTGTCTCTCAGCCTGAAAAATATATTCTTAAGAACTACTGAGGGACTGGATAGATAGTACAAGTTTTTAGGTTCTTGTTTTGGATGGTTGACCCCAGTTCAATCACCTAAAACTACCAGGGGCAACCCCTGAGCCCCAAGAAAAGCATATTCTCCAAGCACTGCTGAGGGTGGCCTAAAGTCCCCCAACCCCTTCAAAAATACTGAAAATAATCATTTTCCAATTCACTGGAAAAAATAAGTAAATATCATTTTACTTAGAGCACAGAAAATGTCACTTAAAAATGCACAGATTGTATCTACTGCAGGCCTGAATCTAAACGAATGGCATATAAGTGGTTTGTATGAACTAATTCCCAAGTAAAACCTGTATCAGATGAAATAATTACTCATGTAAAATACCAGGAAAATGAGCCACACAGAGGTTAACTTTGCTGAAGATCACAGAACTAGTTAGAAGTGCCAATTTCTAATTTGGATACTCTGGTTATAATTCTGTATTTCACCCTCAAAATGATGGACTTTTTTCACATACAGGGTTGTAACCGAGACTTGTTTTAATGTGACATCACATAATGCAAGATACCAAATCTGCATGTATTAAGTTTCACCGAAAAGTTATAGGTACACACATAGTATGTATCTGCAGTCAGGTTCTAATCTCGTAGTAGAGAAAAAACCACTTACTTCCTAGGCTGCCTCTCTGCTTGTGATTATTTTCTCTAGTATAATTCCTTTCTGAAATGTTTTTCTTCTTAAGTGCATTCCCCTTGGGTATCTGCTGGTTATTTTTCAATATTTGATATTCTTTGAAATATGTATATTTGCTTTTCTCCAAAGAACCTCCCTCTGGAATAACTGCAGAATAAATAAAAGCAGTGCATACAGTACTTTCTCTGTGCTCATATTAACTTCTGCACAACTTCAATTAACATTAACAGCATATTAGATATTCTTTTTCATGTTACCATACAGTAAGAGGTGAGGACTAGCTCTTAAAGCCAGCTTTCATCGAGATGGTATGATATGCTCGAGAATTCTTGAGTTTTATCATATCTGCCTGTATTACTTCGAAGATCACTCATTCAGTGTTAATTGAATTTAGCATGCATTGTGTGAGATATTTCTTCTTGTGGTTTCCACTTGAATGACAGCTAAGCTTCCATGAGAAACATGGTGATTAAATAGATCTATCACTGGAAACAAATCCCAGAGAAGTGCAGAAGAAAACAAAGAACACTGAGAAACTGTCTTGGATTCTTTCGCTGAAAAGTAGACTCAGATAAAAATAAGACGAGAGGAGCCGGGGCAGTAACTCTGCAGGCTGGATGGCACTGGCTCAGGGCGCTGGGATGTCCCGTGCCCACAGTGAGGAGCGGTCCTGAGCACTGCCAGGTGTGAACCCCACCCCAGGCTAAACCAAAGTTAAATAAAATAGCCTGATCAGAGAAGTCACCATGGATTAAAGGCTGTGATCTCATTTTTCTTAAACCTGGTCTGTCCAAACCACCGTCATCTTTATATTGTATAAAATGAGAACCTACTGATTTAAAGGAGAGCATCTTAGGGCCAGGAAGTACAGCAGGTCGGGTGTTTGCCTTGCATGAGATCTACCCATATTTGATCACTGGCACCCCAGATAGTCCTCCAAGTCCTGCCAGGAGTGGTTCCTGAGCACAAAACCAGGAGTAAACCCTGAGAACTGCTAGGTTTAGCTTCAAAACAAAGGAAAACAAAACAAACAAACAAAAAGAAACCAGAGAGAGAGAGAGAGAGAGACAGGGAGAGAGAGAGAGCAAGAGAGAGAGAGAGAGAGAGAGAGAGAGAGAGAGAGAGAGAGAGAATTTTACCCACATTGCCATTCCTTTACATGAATAATTTACCCATTCCTGAACTGTCCATTACCTTTTCTATCTTTATTTCTCTCTTAGAGCAACACAACCTCGGGCCCCCCTCCTTAGAAAACATTTGAAATTTAAACCTAAACCTGCCCTCCCCAAAGTACAATTCTTTGTTGTTTCCAAATAAAGTCATTTTGGCTTACTGCTAACCTCGCTGTTCTGTTATTAAAGGTTAACTCTGGACAAAGACAGAAATGGGCATTGCTCTAGGACTCTGAACTCTCTCTGCACATACATCATTTCTTGTTATTTCATACTAGTGCTCTCAGCATAAAGGTTTAGTTCACAAAGTCCAACTGATTATGTCACTACCCTAAAGTTTATAGTCCAAGAAGAGCAAACTGCAGTTGAAGACAAATGTCATCAATATTTTAACTTTTATAAGTGCCTTTGTATCTGATGTTCTCTTTCTTTCCCAAGAGAAAGTATGACGTGTGATCTCTATCCTTATCTCCTAGTTTGGAAAAACTGCTATATGAAAAAGAACATAATTTTTAAAAAAACATAATGAAGATTAAAGTCAGATTAAACATGCATTCATTAAACAAACTCTCACTTAAGGACACCAGGTAATACGCCAAAACTATTCACCTGTTCTTTGGAAGACAAAGGACTCCAAGTTACCACTGCTTTAAAAAAAATAAGTTTTGATAACTCTGTTTTAGAGTAAGTAAACATCAAATCTAATTATATGTCAAAAGAATATACTAAATAAGAGGAAAAGCTCTGAAGTCAAAATTTATACATTAAAATTTGCTTCTAGCTAGTATAACCCTGAGCAAGTAAATCATTCTTTTTTGGTCAGCAGAGCCTTGCAATAACTTTGTTAGGGAAATAAAATGAAAACATTGTAAGTAGAGTGCTTTCCATAGATATAAAATAAATGTTTCCTTTGATTTGCATGCCTGACATAAAAATATCTGTGTCACTAAAATCTTTGAAATTTGGATAGATGTTGGTCTAATCTATAATGTATATAAATAATATTATTACAAAGTTAAGTGGTCGGTGTAGAGATTGGTTAGAATGAAAGGCTATGGCCAAGAATCTCTATTTAAGCTCGTTCATTCTAGACACTAAAATGAACTAAAAGCACTTTTTTTTTAAGAACAAAGCAATAAGTAAGATCAAGTCTTCCAATGTTTAATGTGTCATTCAAATTGAAGCAGCTGATGCAAGCCTTGTCACAGAGAATCAGTATAGACTTAGGACTTTGGAGAACTGGGTTTTAGCCACATCACTTTCCCTTTCTTGTTGTACATAGATAAAATTACTTAAAACTATGGATTTCAAAGTCCTTTATTTTGAGATAGATGATAATGCAGTCTGATGTACAGGTTATTCTGAAAATAAGTAGAAAAGTGCACACAAGAGCACTCTGGCAAAACTGAAACAACATTCAAATGTAAGTTACTGTAACTGTCAGACACACATATAAAAGCTGTGAAAATAAAGGTGTACATGATGAAAGACCTAAACACTTCCCCAAACAGGAATAAGGCAATTAATTATCAGAAACCAATTGAATGAACATCTATACGTTTATACAAGTGTATATCTGAAACAATAAACCTAGATGTGTTTATAAACATATAAGAAATGAGAAATATCCCTAAATCAAGAGAAACAGCTTGGAGTACAATACGGAAGTAAAACATTTCTTTCCAGATTTCTAAGCAGTACACAACTCCACTATAGATTATAAACTTTTTTTATATCTCACTTAAAGATCACTTATATTGCTCAAAGGATTTATATCTTATTTCCAAGGGACAACAGTGCCATATGGATTATCATTCTAGAATCTATATATTGATTAGATGGGAAAAGATCAATGATGTCCTATTGTGATGCTTTTCTCAATAAAACTCCACATCTTTTTCCCTTATGTCCCACCATAAATATGGTTAGCTCTCAGTGCTCAGACTGAATATAGGAAGAGCGGAGTGGTTCAATATAACACATATGAAATTAGATCACCATGCATCACAATAGTATTCATTACATTGATTTTTCAAATCCCCATTAAACATCTGTTCATATAACTGCTGTCTAGTCTCTCAATGTGACTGCACACATTAATTGTGTGTCACACAATTGGTTAGAGCATAACAAGATGGAGACTTAAAAATGCAATGAATCAAGTCACTATCTCAAATTTTATTTTTCCCCACTATACAAGTGTTTCTTTACTACAAAAATATGTAGCAATGATGTTCAGAACCCAGAGAGATACTGAACACTCAGTTTTGAAAGTTGATGGATTCCCAAGTGATGTTTTCATATTTAAATTATAAAACAGTAAGATTTATAAAGCAGCAATGACAATAAAATAATCAAAGAGTATTATTTCTACAAAGTTGTTATAAATGTATTTTAGGTTCTTTCTATAATTTTCCCAAAATATGAATTAATTCTGTCATTCTAAATTAGATTGGTTATCAAACGTACTACCAGGCTCCAGTTCAGAGTATATACTGGCTTGAAGTAATACAAACATTATAAAAAAATATAAAAAAACAATGTATTTGTAGGTATAACACATTAGATATAACACATAAGAAATAAACTGAATCTAAATAATCTTCTAGAGGGCTCTGTTACCTATAATTAAATAACCAGCAATCTTATATAAATGAACATATGAATTAACATTCACTTTTTCTACTTTTTTTGTTCTCTTCATACATATGAAAAATATAGACTTAATTTTCATTAATAAAATAATGCCCCCAATTCAAAGATGAATATATATTATCATGTTTTTTAATAACTTTCCTGAGAAGTAATTCTCTATTTAGAATCAATCTTATCTGTGTAAAGGAAATAAAAAGCAAAACCACAAAAATTAGAGAAAAATGAATAAAGTATCTTTCTTTATACTTTCATAATTTTCAAGGTTTCTTAAAATTAGGTTATTTTAATAATAATAATTCAATATAAACAAAGTCTCATTAAAAGTATCTTCTCTAGATAAAACATATTCAAGTAATTTCCTATTTCTGTTACAAAATTCTACATTTCCTTTAGATTTTTTTGGTATTATTTAATTAAAGTGTGCCTTATCTCGAGTGCCTTTCTATTATCTTTATTTATTTTCCTTGTCTTTTTTTCTCTGCTTCACATTCTCATTTGGCTTTGGTTATAAAACAATTTTCCTAAATTTTAATCCTCACATTCTAAAATAAGCAGATGCAAAAAAGAAAAATCTCAATATGCCTCAAGCAAGGTTTTTATTTTATTTTTTGTCTTAATGAAGGAAATTCTTCGATGGCATTAGGATATTACTATTTAGGACTTTGTAAGTATACTATATTCCAAAGTAAAGAAATCATTAATAATGAAATACTAAAAAGAACAGTTATATTGCAAAATAAATCTACCAGGCTTACAAAGAAAACAAATTTGCAACAGCCACCTGCTGTGGAGATGTGGCAGTAATCTCAACAGCAGGAAATAAAAGGGAAGAGAGGAGAAAAATACAAAAGCACAGACATTAAAAAAGTAATTAAAACACTTATCTCCATCAACATACATAAGGAAAAAAACCCTCAACCAACCACCTAAAAACATACTCTATTGAACTGCACAGCAGGAAACAGCATTAAAGCTGGCACCATAAACACACATTCTGTAGCAGAGAGAAGACCCCTTTAAAAATGTAATCTCAAAAGTATTACTAATGTGTTAATCACCAGCAAATGTACCACACATTCATTGTACTGTATTAGTTACTTTCTCCAAGGTATTTTTAAAATTGTACTTCTACATTTTTCATTCTAATAAACTCTTAAATACAGGCACTGGTAACCTCTTTATTTGTAATTGTTCTAATAATGAATCTTATAACTAGATGGAGGCCACAGTATTCTTTATATCAAAAACTTTAATAAATCTTACCCTAAGATACATTTAGAGAATGAGATTAAACCATTTCCTTATTTTTTGTTCACTTGGTTTTGTTTGGGGACACATTCGGTGGGTGGTGCTCAGGATATACAATTGGCTCCCTGGCCTGTGTCCAAGGATCACGGGGAGACCATACGAGGATCATAGGGGACAGAACCCACGTTGGCCGAGTGCAAGGCATGTGTCCAAACTGCTATACTATACTTTTGTCCCCAAACCATTTCCTTCGAACCCAGTCTAATCCGGAATAAAAAGAGGTGAAATACAATGTAAGAGTCAGAGTGATGGATTCAAAGCTAAGAATGATTTTGAATTACCTGTAGGACTTTCTAGCATCCAAACTCTGGGAAACAGAGTAATGTATGCACAAAGTAAGGAGTGACAGGCTTTAATGTAAAGACCACTCACCACATGTGTTTGCTGACTCTCACAGACTTTAGAACTAGTTTTATACAAGTTTAAATGAGATATTATATATGTCTAGCAATGTCAGTAAACAAGGAAATGCCACTTAATATAAAATCAGACAACTGTTGGGGCCAGAGAGATAGTAATGCAGCCCAATGGATTCAGTCCCAGGAACTCCCACAACAAAACCAAATAAAAAAAACAATATAAAAAATAATCAGACAATATTTTATAGACTAATGACATTAGTTACTAACTATAAGTTCACACCAAGTTATCAAGCTTTAAAACCATGTTTTCTCATCTTTGAAAAGTGAACTTAAAATATGAATCTCCTGGGGCTGGAGCGATAGCACAGTGGATAGGGCATTTGCCTTGCATGTGGCCGATCCGGGTTCCATTCCCAGCTTCCCAAATGGTCCCCTGAGCACCGCCAGGAGTAATTCCTGTGTGCATGAGCCAGGAGTAACCCCTGTGCATTGCCGGGTGTGACCCAAAAAGCCAAAAAAGTAAAAAAGCATCTCCTCCTAGAAATACTGTGCCAACCAAAAGCATGATATAATTCTATGTTGCTGAAACAACCAATATAGGGAGAAGGTTCAATTCATAATCATAGATATTTGTTATATTATCATATATTTTTATCCTGTGAATTAAAACTCAGTGCCATTCCACTATAGGTGTGTATTTTACTTTAAGCAAACAAATTTAAATAAGAATTAATCTGTCTAAGTCTAAACCAAAACTATAATTCCATAGATCTTGAAAGAAAAAGAATTTTTCTCAGTAAACTACTGGAAAAGGTTACAAACTATCTATAAGAATATTATAGTGTTCCAACGCTTGTAAATATTTGCAATATATTTAGAATTATTTATTTATTACTTTTTCTTTTTTTCTTTTTCTTTTTTTTTTTTTTTTTGGTGGGGGATCAAACCTAGCAATGCAAAGGGGTTACTCCTGGTTTTGCACTCAGGTATTACATCTGGTGGTGCTCGGGGGACCCTATGGGATGCTGGGAATTGAACCCATGTTGGCCCCGTGCAAGGCAAACGCCCTACTTCGCTGGGCTATTGCTCCAGCCCCAACATTTAAAATTACTTTAACTTTGCTGAATAAGAATCTAGAAAGTTCCACAAGGAAATCACTCTCTGAAAGTCATAATCAGTGAGTAAATGTGTACAGAAATTTGAGAAATATATGGATGGTCTTAGAACACTAAGTTTGTTCATCCACAAAACAGGCAGATTGTCTAAAAACAGAGTTTTGAACTTTGCCATGGCTTTTCAAGGAACTTAAGTCTATCAAAATAGCTGATTTTTGTATATTCATACATTTTATTATTTTCCTATAGAATGTAATGAAACAAAAAATGGTTAAAGAATAATATTCACCAACTCATATGAAATCAATTACTTCATACTATTTATTCAAATGTCATTCCAAAATCAGAGTGTAGTCATGGGTGTCAAAATATTAATCACACCTGACAATCAATAAATATTATGAATACAATCTATATAACAATAAATGTTAGGCCAAAGTAAGGAATCTGAGAGCAAACATTAACTAGGTTCTTATCACTATTTCCCTGGTATCACTTTTGTCCCGTTGTTCATCGATTTGCTCAAGTGAGCACCGGTAACATCTCCATTGTGCGACTTGTTGTTACTGTTTTTGGCATGTTGAATATGCCACAGGGAAGCTTGCCAGGCTCTGCCGTGTGGGCAGGATACTCTCAATAGCTCTCTGGGCTCTCCGAGAGGGACAGAAGAATTGAACCCAGGTCAGCCATGTGCAAAGCAAACACTCTACCTGCTCCAGCCCACTAGATATTATAAAATCATTTTATTGTGATTTCTTAAATTTGAAGTCTCTGCATTTTTTCTCTAAGTTATCACCTCCTTTCAGAGAGATTAATTGATATAATACATTTAAAAGTCAGAATTACTTATCAGTGACTTGAATACAGAATGTCAATAAATAAATTGAATTTTGTGTAATTTTTTAAATCCTAATGTTTTCAGGTTGGCATCTTTCTTGATATTTCTTGATAAGTAATGCAATATAAAATACTGTAATATCAACTAAAACTAAAGATACTTTAAAAAGCTTAATGCTAATTGAATTTTTTTTCATAAGTAGCACTATAGCACTGTTGTCCCGCTGTCATAGATTTGTTCTAGCAGGCACCAGTAATGTCTCCATTGTGAGACTTGTTGATACCATTTTTTGCATATTGAATATGCCACAGGGAGCTTGCCAGCTTCTGCCGTGCGGGCGGGATAGTCTCAGTAGCTTGATAAAATAAACTTATAAAACTTGGGAAATTCTATGTGCAGTTGTTACATATCTAGTTCCAAATATTTTGTTACACAAATAAAACCAGAGTTCATCATGTTCAATTTTAAAATTTGGATATCAGCTATGATTTTTAATTATGGATAATATCATTTAGAAAAAAATCAATCTTAGATGCTTCACTTTAGGAATTTATTCATAAAATATTTAGCAATTTCTTCATAAAAAATATTGGGTTCCAACTATGTGTTAACTAACCATCTAGGTAATAGGAATACACTGATAAATAGTTTCCAGTTTGGGGCTTGAAAGAAGAGTCATCAAAAGTTTAGAACAGAGCCAGGTAATTAACACGTTAAAGGGCTACAGAGCTAAGGAAAGCCGACCCTTTGCAAATCACTGTTCTTGACTAAGACTGCAACTGAAGCTGAGTTTTGAATGGTACCACAGGTGT